>NW_026535823.1:28250000-29605000 GCF_028551555.1 Melozone crissalis
CACTTCTGTACGTAACTGCATGGACACCACAGAGTTGATTTATTTTCTTTTCTACAGGGACTATTCCCACACTTTTTTGGGTTATAGTACAAATAGTATCTCAGATGTGAAGTTCCAGCCCTTTGTGTAACTGCATTACAATGTAGTTGAGTTTTTTCATTTGTTAAACTTGTGGATAATTCAAGTACAGCTCATATAACAACTGAGTTTTTTCCTTAATATTCTGAGTCCAAAATATAAATGATTTTTTTTTTCCTGTGCACATTTCCAAGTTGGCTTGGCCAAAACAGTTTGTACCACAAAGTTCTGCATTTTACAGCATAATTCTGTTTTTCCCAAAATCTAAACTTGATATTTTTGCTTGTAGATGGCAAGACACACAGAATAGAGGAAGTAGTCAAATGCACACTGGTGGAGCCAGAAACTAAAGCATCTGGAAACTTGCAGTTTTATAAAGAAAACATTGAAAATTGCCATTTACCTTTGAAAAAGGAGGTTGCAGGCAGCCATGAATTAAAGAACAATAAAAAAAGAGCTTTGGCTGAACAAGAGAGAGAAAGGACTTCCAAACAGAAGCATCTGTGCCTCACTGTGGAGGACTGGGATTTGTTAAATACCTACTGAGTCAGAAAGAAGTGGGTCTTTTGTTTGTTGTTCTCTTGCTGATGACAGGATTTGGACATATTGAGAGGGAGTGACAAAGTACTGTTAAATCTGGTTGCTGTGACATGCCTGTGGGGTAGCCTGTGCTGGGGGAGGGATAGAGACAAGAAGGTTGGTAATGCTACTGTATATTTTCAATACATAATAATTTTTTCAAATAAAGTTTTTGTTGTCATCCTTAACTAACTCTTCTGATAAAAGTGTTTTTCACCAAAACAGCTGCTCCCATCCCTGCTGCTCTCCTGCTTCTCGAGGGGCAGGACACAAATCACTGCAGCTCATCTGAAATGAGGCTGCACTTGGGTTGTCAGTGCCGTGGGATGTTTACAGTGCTGCTAGAACAGAAACCTCAGCCTGAAAGCACCAGGCTGTGCTGGTGGGGCTGTGCAGAGGGAGGGAGCACAAAGGATAAGCACAGACCTCTGGGAAGGGAGGCAGAGGCAGCAACACCTCAGCAACAGCCATTGCAGAAGCACAAAGTGGAACACAAGTCCCTTTTCTTTCTCATTTTAGCCCAGGAAATGAGGTTACTGTAGAGATTATGCTCTGCAGTTGTAATTTGTTCTCCCTTACAAGCAAATTCACTGCATTTGAGATCATCCTGTGGTTTAAAACCCATTTTCAGCGTGCCTGCAATACACTAACTGTGGTTCTCCATCTGACAACACTGAGGGGCGTTTATAATTCAAATATTAATTATGCAGATCAGCTGTAAATCACCTGGACACTCAGAGCTGTTCTGTGTTGGTGTGTGCAGCTCTAATGCTGCAGGTAACTGTTAAACACTGAATCCCTGCCCTGAGTGTTTCCATCACAACTGGCTGAGGAGCACAGTGCTCATCATTGTCCTCTTGGGCCTCAGGAGACCAAGGATTTTCTCCAGGTTTCCCCTATAGTGCTTCTTCCTTTTACACTGTTGTCTACCATAATTCATCACCAAGAAAAAGCAGCACATCCTTGGAAACCATGAAGAGGCCAAGAAAATGAACTTCAGCTCAGAAATGCATAAGGAACAAAACCCCTTTGTCTTTTCCTTAGTGCTGAATTTTCCTCAAAAAAGGACTACACACAAACAAAACAGGCACACTTGCATTCAAATCCTAATTTCTTTTCCCAGAAACTCAAGGCTATTAATACCTTCCCCTGACAACTACATCAGCTCTCTGCTGAGACAAATTATGGCACAAACTGTGATTCAAAACAGTGGCTCAGTGGGGAGGAAGATGTGCAATCTTCCCCCTCAAGCTGTCTCTGGTGCAATTGCCACCATGGAATTTTTGGCCATCCCTTCCACCATTGGAGATATGCTGATCTGACCATGGAGAGATGCACATTTTTTTACCAATCCTAATTTTACCAAACCCCTTACCTGGGTCCTGAGCATAAGGGTTCCTATATATTTTTTTTTTTTAAACAATCCTTACTGCACTGGGATGACATTTTACAGGCACAGAGAGAAAACAAGTTGTGCATTCTGGCCAGGCCTGGAGAGAGACAGGTGAGTAAAAGCAGCTTTACCATTCCCCCATGCAGAGTTTTGCCATCTCATTCCAGGCAGAGTGTGAGTCACAATACTGTAAAGCTATTTATAAAAAGATCTCTCAGATTTCCAGCTGTATCCCAGTGACAAATTAGAGGCAACATTCACCATTGATCTGAGTTACAGTGACAGGCAGAGCTGCAGATCACAGGACTGAGAAGAAATGAGGGAACAGGGGTTTATTTTTAAATATCTATGACCTGAGGTGGCAATGGGAAGAAGATCACCTCATGGGATTTTTTTGGGGCCTAGAAAAGTAAGAATACTCACTGTAAATGTGGGGTTTTCCTCGATGTTTTAGACACAGATGAGATTTTCAAAGGAGCAGAGAAAACCTCATCTTTTTCAATTTCAGTGTCATGTCCACACCTATATCCTGAGGACTGCTTGGAAGGCTTGGCTGCCTGACTGTGCCCTGCTGGCAGAGGAACAAAACAAGCAGCAAACAGATCCAGTGCCATCCCACACCACCCTGGGAGCTGCACTCGATTTTCTGCTGCTCTCTGCTCCAAGGCTGACACTTCCTTTTCCTCCTTTCTTTGCCAGCTTCAGTGAGACGCATCCCAGCTCCATGGCTGTTCTCAGCCTGCTGCTGCAAAACTGCACAGCCCTCAGGGAAGATCAGGTTATTTACATGCTGGTTCCCTGCCATGGCTGTCAGGGACAGCTACTCTGTCACAGGGACATGATTTATCCCTCCCAAATCCTGAAACTTCTCCAGTTTTCCATGCCATTACACTCCCTGTGTTGGCCTTCATGGTTTGAGAAGAGGTTTGATGCAGGAGGTGGCCTGAGCAGCAGCTCCCCACGGTGTCACTCCCAGCACAGCATTCCCAAGGAAGTGTCCTAGGAGCATCAGAGCCCTCAAAGCCACTGCTGAAAGCACCTGCAGATGTGTTTTGAACACAAACAGAAGAACCAGCGAAGATCAGGCCTATGGAGCCTCACTCAGCTCCTGCTGCTCGGGGCAGCTCTCAGTATGGATGCCTGCAGAGGCCCTGGGATGTCCAGAGAGGAGGAATCCCTGGCCCAGGCAGTGCCAGCCGTAGCTGGTGAAGCCTCCCCAGCCCAGCATCCAACCCAGTGCTGCCCATGAAGGAAATGTCCCCTTGACATGGCACAGCCTCCTGGCAGCTGTCCCACAGCCAGTGTTCGTCCAGCTGAGGTCTGCCACAGGCCCTGCTGGTGTCACTGCACTGTGAGGGGGATCTGTCCATGTCACCGCGCTGTGAGGGGGATCTGTCGGTGTCACCGCGCTGTGAGGGGGATCTGTCAGTGTCACCGCGCTGTCAGGGGGATCTGTCCATGTCACCGCGCTGTGAGGGGGATCTGTCCATGTCACCGCGCTGTGAGGGGGATCTGTCGGTGTCACCGCGCTGTCAGGGGGATCTGTCCATGTCACCGCGCTGTGAGGGGGATCTGTCAGTGTCACCGCGCTGTCAGGGGGATCTGTCGGTGTCACCGCGCTCTGAGGGGGATTTGCTCGGCCTGGAGCTCCCCAAGCAGGTGCAGGGCAGGACCCGAGGCTCCAGGGTGAGGTGTGGGAAGCGCCCTGCTGTCCCCAGCAGGGATGGGCGCCAGGATTCAGGCTGGGCAGAGGAACTCGTCGGACCAGCCCAGGCAGTGCTGGATTCCATCCCGGCACAGCCTCCGGGGGATGCAGGAGCAGAACTCGAAGTGCACGGAGATGCAGCTCCACCACTCCTGCCCACACGGGGGACAGGCAGCTGCTGGAAGGACACAAAAGAGGGAACTGAAATGCTTCTGCTGCACTGACCCTCTCCCTCCTCCCTTCCATGGGTCAAATCCTTTCATCCCCCTAGCAGAAAAGCTGCTGGTGACAACCCTGTGACTGTGGGCCCACCAAAGCAGACACTGGCTTGGTGCTGTCACAACCAGAGTGTGACATTGCAGTGACCTTCATGGCAGAGAGGCCATCCTCAGAGGAACAACTAACTGCAATTTTTTCCCCTCCTTTTTGTTTTTTTGTCCAAAACCATGGGGGTGACTTAGGAACAAATCTGCTGCTCATTTTAGCAAGACTCAGCTCCTGCACAGCTTGGAGACCCACTCATCTGCTGACCAGCTACCAAAGGCCAGTTTGAATGGTTACTACTAACAACAGCCACATATTCTGATGAAACTGCTCCACATCAGCAAGCCACGGAGAAAGAGCAATTTTTGGGACTGGGAGCAAAGCACAGATCCTTTCCTCTCTCAGGTGCCACCAGGCTTTGACACAGAAGCCTCGGCAGCCAGGGGACTGAGCCTGCAGGGCTCAACACTAACACCCCATCCCAGCTATTTTGTGTTTCAGTGGTGGGTGCCAGCCTCCAGGCATTTCCAGCAGCATCCGCAAGCACCACACCTGTGGAAGCTGCTGCAATCCATGAGCAGAAAGACAGGAGCCAGCAGACAGACAGACTTACAGCTCCAGGACTCGTCAGAGCAGTCCCCGCAGTCATTCATCCCGTTGCACCTCTGGTCAGCATAAACCCAGGATCTGGGATTGCTGCAGTAGAAAACCAGATATCCTGGGAGGCTGTGGGGCAAGTCACCTGCAAGGGCACACACAGGACATGATAAACTCCCCCAGTTTAACTGGGGATGGCTAAAATGGGGATGGCAGGCACCAAAGGCTGCTGCCAGGACACTTCCCCTGCAGTATCAAACAAGCATGAACAAATGGGGAAGCTCTGTGGTGGGACACAGGAAGTCTGCCCCAGGTTTCTGCTTTATTGATTTTTTTTTCCCCAGGGTGACTGAACAATAAATTACCCACGAAGGCATACAGCTTCACTGATGGAGGAAAACTACATCATGGTTTAAAAAAAATCCTAGGAAGATCACATCAGCTTGAAGTCTCTAATTCCTGGTATTCCTGCTAAGTTTTGGTCAATGCCATCTCTCAGCATCTGCCCTACAAAGGCTCTACCAGGCCTGTCTGCTCCTGTAGGCAGCCAGAAGCACAGAGCAGGGTTAGAGGAACCCTGGCTGCTGTCTCACAGCTGGAAGATCAGTGCAGGGGGGATGCTCACAACAAAACCACTCACCACAGAGCTGCTCCTGCTCATCCTCTCCATTCCTGCAGTTGCTGACTCTGTCACAGACCCAGCTGGCAGGGACACAAGTCACTCTGTCGTCACACAGGAAGCCTGTCCTGTTATTAGGGGCTATGCAGAGGCGGTTCACTGAGGGGAAAGCAAGAAAACCTTTATTTTCCAGCATTTTTGTGATAAGAGGAATAGATCAAGGGGAGTAAAGGTGGGATTCTGAAATTAATTTTTTGTTCTGGAAATAACCAGGGGCCAGAATTAATTTCTGGTAGGTTCATGGCAGAATCTGAAAACCCCGCCAGCAGTCTTAAGCATGACAGTGCTAGCCAGAGTTATCCCAGCCCTGTGGAGCAGGGAATGCCTGGCGGCCATTTGGGCTGAGCAAAGCTGGTACAGCTGTGCTCATGCAGCACCATTTCTGCCTCCCTTACCAACAAACCAACCCCTCTGGGGATCCAACCTGGTGCCCGTGGCAGGAGTGCCAGGGCTGCCACCGCCGAGGCCACGGCGGCCACGAGGACGAGCAGCGCCAGGGCAGAGATGCAGAGGTGCCTCTGTGTGCAGCCAGGGCGGGCACCACAGGGATGGCAGCACCCTGGGGGAGGCAAGAGAGACAGTGAGGGACTGAGGAAGGGTCTGGGGTGTTTCAGAGGGGAACAGTGCAGGGACATGAGGCTGGTGTTTTGGGGGTCTCTCCATAGGGGCTGCTGGGGGTTAGGGGTTGAGAGTGGAGTTTAAGAGCCAAACTCCTCCATTAAACACCTCCTAGTGGGGAATTTTGCTGCTTGCAGTGTGGAAGAAGTTGTGCTGCTGCTACAGAGCCCTGGGGTGGAATGGCACAAGCCCCACATCTCCATGGAGCTCATCCTGTGGGCTCAGAGAAGGGGGATGAAGGTCAAACCCCTGTGGGACAGCAGTGACACTGAAACAGGGCAGCTGGTGTGAGGCTGGGGAAGGTGCCCTCCAAGAGCCCACAACAAAATTCCCCACGAGGTAAGATTTCATTTTACAGCACTTCAGGCTTTCTGCCCCAGCTAGGACTCCCACTCCCATGAAATGAGGCTGGACTATCAGCCCAGAATGGTGAGAAGGAACTGAAGAGCTGCCCTTCCCCTCCCTAACAACATCTCCAGGGCACAGCAACCTTCCAGGGCCTCCACCTTTCAGAAAGTCAGGGACATAAATCAAACCAACTGCAGAAGCTAAAGGCCAAACCCACAATCACAGCAACACAATGGCAGCACAGGGCACCCACCCTCACCTCAGCAACCTGCACCTGCAGCTCTGCCTCGAAACCAACAGGGTATATCCCTCCATTCCTTCATATTCCCACACCAATAGCAAAAAATATCAGTGTGGTCATCTCAGAAACAAGTAACCAGTCACTTAAGGCAATCCTGCCTGAATAATTGCTGTTGGTACAGCTGAACTTAAAAATTTTTTAATTAGAATTTTAAAAAGCTTTCAGGAACTTAAAGAATTCTTAATTTGTATTAGCTGTACTTTGTGTTTACTTAGTTGTTTTAGTGTTCAAACTCAAGGGAAGGCACAGCCTTTGCTCAACAGCAAAAGGATCCTGATTCCAGCAAGCTCCCCCTCTGTCATGCTCAAGCAAGAGGCAAACCCAGATTTCAGCTCAGAAGAGAAATGGTGAATTGCAGCATGTCTGTGTCTACAAAACACCTCTGACTACAAAGCACAACAATTACAGACAGACTTGAGTATAAAATAATGGTGCTGATGAAATGTTGCAAGCTGAACTACAGGCTTGCTATTTGGTTCTCTTTGATTCCACCTCATGCTTCAGAGCGTGAGCAAAATTTACTGAAGTTTGGCTATTAAGACATAGGGAAAGGCCACAGCAAGCTCATTGTGAGCCTGTGACAGACAAGGATCACCTATCATACAACTGTACATATGTCTGCCAGCTCCAGGCCAACACAGAACGGCTGAAGTTTATTGATTTTATAGTCTGGACATTTCACTACACAGAAAAGAGGGAAAATCAGTCCAAACAGACCATAAATACTGGTTGTATTTTATATTACATTGATAGTTTCCATTGATTTATACTTTAATAATAGAACTCTGTATTTTCTTCATTACCTCTTTTTCCAGAGAAGGACTCTGTTGAACCAAAAGTAGCTACATCACCGTTTCTCTGGAAGGAAAGGGATAAAAGAGATTTACAGAATCCCACAGCCACACAAACTTCACCTTTCTAGTTCTCACATCTTACCCAGGAATGCCTCATGTACCCCATTATTGTTACACACAAGCAAAAATTACCTCGGTGAAAACATGGCCCACCTTTAATTCCCAAAACAATCAATCCTATCCCTTTTTAACCTTAATTACCCATTTGTAAAACAAGCACCAACCAAGCCCAGTGCTTTATATCAACTCTTCTCTTTTGTATCAAGGTAAGTAGAAACAGCTCAAAATCTCAGAGAAACAACTCAAAATCTCAGAGAAAGCAGTGATAAAGAGGTCAGGCAAACAGGACAGGCAAGAACACTTCAGGGAACAGCTGTATGTAGGATTTCTCTGAAGAACTGTACCTGGGGATGAGTTTTGTTCATGTTTCCAGAGCTCCAGGGACTGCAGGGAGTTCTCTGCACCTGAGCACAGGTAAAGTTACCAGGATACAAACCCAACAGAGGCAGGAGAGCAAGGAGAGCACCTCACAGGCAGGAGGGACTGGCAGGGCAGCGCTGAGCCTCTGCCCCAGCCCCCAGTGAAAGCCAACAGCAAACTCTCTCATTCTTCTTGTCCTGAAGGTGGTTTCGCAACAGGGCATTAGACAGCTCAGAGTAAACAGAGATTTAGGGAACTGAGGCCCTGCTGCCAGGCTGGAAGACAAGCACTCACCTCTAGCTCATGCTGACTGCATTTATCCCCGTGCTGGTCATGGAAAACCCCTGCACAGTTAAAGCTTGAGGGAAATGAAAGTCTCATCTTCATGCAAGTCTCCTGTCTCCACACGTCCTTCCCAAGCCAGAGCTGTCCCACTGCCCTTGTGGCAGCACCAGCCCAGGCTCCTGCCAGATGATGGGATCTCAGGAGAGCTGTGCAGGGTACAACCATCTGGAACAGCTTCCTGGCTTGGGCAATGAGCACAGGCACAGGAAATTCCCCACGGTCCTTTTTGACTTGAGTGCTTGAATTTCCAGGCCTGCAGGAAGGCTTAGCAGCTCAGCCTGCAGCAAACATGAACTTACAAATACATTGGAGCCTTCTAAACTGACTGCAGGTCTTGGCACAGCTCCCACAGAGAGGAGTTTTACAGCTTCAAGGATGAAATCTCACGAGCAGGCAACTTTTCTTGGGGGTAGTGAGGAGAAAAAGCATAAAGTTTTTGAGGAGCCTGGATTATTCTTGCAACACGGTCCAGAAGACACAAGTGCTTCCAAATTGTTGTCACCCCACAGGCCATGACTCCTCCCCAGGCAGGACAGCCCCACCAGGGCTGTGGAAGAGAGGCTGGCAGCCAGATTGTCTCTGAGCTGGCATTGCCTTGAGCTGACTCAAAGCACCACATCATGCCTGACATGGAGGGACAGCTACAGCTCCAACTTCCCTCTCCATCCCCCCAATTATACTGAGTTAACACACTCCTCCTGGCCAGGGCATCTCCAGCCCTGTCCTCACAGACCAGCCACAATTAAACACAGCTTTGTAGGAGCTCCTCCTTCAGTACAGCAGCACCAACTTGTCCAAAACAGAAGCTTCTCACAGGAATACATCACTACTAAAGGCGGTGCTAGAAAACTCCTGTTTCAAGAAGGATCTTGGGTGAAAACATCCAATGCCAAGTAGCAAACAGTCTGCAAGTCTGGGCAGCTGCTGCAATGTGGAAAAATGTCAGACTAAGCACATCTTGAATTCTGGATCCCTTGCTCTTTAAAGAGGAAGTCTCAGTTTCTAATCAGACTTGATTCAGGACTATTTTGAGCCTTCCTAAAGCTTATTAGGTGGTTGGGAGTTTGCTAAGAACCCTGTGTAAGAGCCAGGTAAAGCAGGCCAGCTGTGCATACCCTGCAAAACAATCTACAATGAAGAATTGAAATGTGGAGTCAACCCATCCTTGGGGACAAATGTCTGTAAGAGATGTACAGAGAGGGACAACAGAGCTGGGGAAGGCTCTGGAACACAAGAGTGATGAGAAACACCTGAGGGAGCTGGGGGGGCTCAGCCTGGAGAAAAGGAGGCTCAGGAGGGAACTTCTCACCCTTTGTAACTCCCTGAAAAGAGGCTGGAGCCAGGTGAGGTCAGGCTCTTCTCCCAATTGACAAGCAACAGGACAAGAGGAAACAGCCTCAAATTGCACCAGAGGAGGATTAGATTGGATAGCAGAAAAAAAATTATTCACTGGAAGAGTTGTCAGGCATTGGATCAGGCTGCCCAGGGCATGTGATCAGACTACCCCTAAAGCCATGTGCATGTGGCACTTAGGGACATGGGTTACTGGTGGCATTGGCAATACCAGGGAAATGGTTGGACTCATTCTTGGAGGTCTTTTCCAAGCTAAAAATTTTGATGATTCTACAACCTGACATCTACCACCATCTGTTTGCTGCTCCAGGATTATCAAGCTCAGCTGTAGCCAACCAGGCAGTTGGATTTCAGAGCAGTTACCCCACATCAAAGGCTGCTTAGAGTTCAAAAAAAAAGAGTTCATGACAGCGATGTAAGAAAGATAAGCAAGCTCTTCAGAAGTATAAAAAATAATAAATAAAAAAATTCAAATATCAGAAAAGCTGAAGAGGCAACAAGTATCAGTGTATCCACTATGATAGAAGGTTATTGTTAATTCTAGCACCTAAAACCTCCCCAATTTCCCTCAAATGTACCTGGGCTATTTCTGCCAGCAGTGAATTGCACACACTTAAGAGGGTCACCTCATTTGCGTCCAGATGATTCCATTCTAAACCCAATACAGGTTCAGTTGAACACATGCCTAAAGAGAATATAAAATGCTTTTCTCCTGCAATTTCAATAATTTAAGGCCCTTCATTTAAACAGTGGTTTTGAGCAGAGATCAAACCCAAATTGCAGCCTCTGAAAATGGAGATGTCAGTAAGTCAAACATCTAACAAAAAATGAATAGGAAATGACATTTTGCAAAGCCAAATGCCAAGACAGCTTAAAGAGTCCATTTAGATTAGAAATCTTGAGAAACAGTTCAATTACTTGCTATTATCTGATTTTACTGAGGGAAGATCTTTTGACAAGTTTACAAGTGCAACACTCACCAAATTCCTCAGGCTCTGGCTGGCTCTGGACACAGCAGTGCCAAGTGCCAGAGTGCCACAGGCACAGAGCTCTCTGTGACCCAAGAGCACGTTGCTGAATCACTGCCTGCACAGATCACCCAGCTGAAATGCCATTAAACAGCAAACAAAAGACAAAACACCCAATGAAAGCACAAGTTGTTTGCTTAACTCGAGCCCAGGGCTGTAAGCAATGGAGTTTTGAAGAGAAAGTTTTGTGGAATCAAGTCATCAGCCAAACAGAGGTTGTACTGTCCACGCTGGAACAGGCACAGAGCCACGTGTGCACAGAGCTG
Organism: Melozone crissalis; assembly: GCF_028551555.1. Taxonomy (NCBI): domain Eukaryota; kingdom Metazoa; phylum Chordata; class Aves; order Passeriformes; family Passerellidae; genus Melozone; species Melozone crissalis. The sequence goes on from NW_026535823.1 coordinate 28,260,829, forward strand.
CTCCCTCTGCAACCACGAGTAATGGTAAAGGAAAACATTTGAACAGACTTGCAAACATTTCCACAAGCTATTCAGGGGATTGCTGCAGTGTCTTCACAGCACAGTGCTAAGATGGGCACTAATCCCTGAAGTAAAGGCAGCAGTGGCAGGGATTGCCGAGCAGGGCTGCACAGATCACACTGAGCTCTGGATCCCCAGCAGAGCAGGGCCATGCTGGGCTCTGCCTGCACCAGCAGAAACAGAGCATCACTGACACAGGCAGCTCCTGTCCCTGCAGTGTCCCCAAACACCACCCTGTCCCCTCGCACAGCAAGGCCCCTGCAGTGACACCTACACAGAGGGCAAGGCTGCTGGCCCAAAGCTCTGGGCTGTCCCACTGAAGAGCTCAGCATCAAGAGGTACCTAGAACTGAAGAGCTGAGATTGCAGCTCCTGCAGGCTGATAGAAACCTGCTTAAAACAAACATCCTCCATGACCTGAAAGCCCTGACAGCCACTGCTGGGCTGGGCTCTGCACATTCCTGAAAGGCTCCATCAGCTGCACTCACACCAGCACCTGCTCACAGACAAGTTGGGAACAACCCCTGGGCCAGGTTTAAGTGGGGGAATACATCACTGTATCCCCCAGAATCTCCACAGTTTTTCATTACATTTTTTTAAACCTTTGAGGGAATTCTGTCTAATCAACAAAAAACTGACAGTGAATTGAAGACTGTGCATTCTAGACAGCATTCACTCAGACACCCTAAAATAAATCACCAACACCCCCAACCTGCCAACACTGTGGGAAACAGCATATAATAAGATCCACAAAAAATAGGGTAGACATGAGGGACATTGTTCATTGTTGCTGTGTTAGTGAATCACAGCAAAATCAGGTCATGTTGCCCATGAGAGGAAGGCTACAGACAGGCTCACACTGAGCCTGCTGTGGTCAATAATTAACCATAGCAAAAAGCTATATATTTTCCATACAGTCAATTTTATTTGTCTGCTCTCATTTCTCAGGAATCAACTTGTTTCTGTAAATGAAGTTACAAGACCAGAATAGTTAATCAAGAACAGAAAGTAGAAGTTTTCAGAAAACACAGGTGCTAACTTTACAAGCAATTTAAGACTTAAAGGCTAAAGTTTGACAAAATAACTGACCATGTAATGTTCTGCATGTGAAGGGATATGTCTGTAAATTTTAACACATTTCCATCTCTCACAAGCTGAGTTCTAGCTTACAGTACCTCACAAATGCTTTCCACCTTGAATATTGCCACACTGTAGAAAAAATATATTTTTCTATTTTTGAAGACAGGGCTGTTTGTGCATGGACATTAACAAGTACAAAAAAATTCAGCAGATAATTTTATAATATTTTCTCTTAACTACAACAGAAAGTGCAACACTAGAAAGGCATGTCCTGCCTACTTAAAATGTCTTATACCTTTACAAAGCTAACTCTGACTGTACACATTACATCCTAGAACACACAAGTAAGTTTGAAAGTGTCCTGGCAGAAGTATGGAAAGCATGCTTACAACTTCTGTAAGCAAAAAGACACAATAGCAAACACCAGTGAAAAGTGATTATACCTGGAAACAAACAAATTCATGTCTGAATGTCTGAATCTTCTCTACTAGCTGAAAACAAAATCCCATGACATTTGTTGATTTTGCAACTTTATTTGCATTTAAAGACTGGCTGCTAAGCTTCTCATCTGAAGAACCACCACAATCAATCAGGAGTTTCTAGCTCTGTTAGAATTAGTCTATGGGATCCAATGGATTTAAATTGCAGATTGATCCAGATTGACTTTTGTAGGAAGAGGTCCTGCTTCTTCATGTTCCTCAGTCTTGCATCTAACCAGAACAAGTGCAGAGGGTGGGTATCTGTTGAGTTTTTGCTCATTCATGTATTCCAAATCTCCATAGATGCTCAGCTTCTGAAACATTTAAACAAGGTACTTTAAGACAAAGACTCTCCATATTGTGAATAAAATGAGTTTCATTATGCAGCTGCATTCCAGGTTCTGATGGCTACAGCTTTACAATACAAGGCTTTCTGTAACATCTGAAATTCAGGGCTGGAACTAGACTTGCATCCAGAAGAAATGTATGAGATTTGCCAGAACAAAGGCAGATACAGTGTTTGTGTAACAGCTCCTTTGGTGTGCAATCACTGAGTCAGGACTCTGGGCATGGGAGAGTGCCTGTTCTCCTCCATGAGATTCTGCATTCACACACATCACCAATAACTCTGCTGTCACTGTTCTCACTACTGATCCTCCTGCATTAAACCCACACTGGGTCTCCTCTACACCACCCAGCCCTTGGAATAGCTTCATTCCCAGGGAAATGAGAATCAGCCTCCATTTATTCAGAGCACCCTGAAGGCTGTTGAAAGTATAGCACTACAAACCAAGACATTGAGTCTGAATAAGGCTCAGAGCCACAGGAATGAGCAAGAATGCTCAGCTATAAAACCATCATTTAAATAAAATTGGTTTGCCATTCACAGCCACAAAATAAGAAAACCCTCCTTAACTGAACCTCCCCCAAATATTTCTTCATCTCTGGACAGCTGTAACATAAAAGCAATATAATGAAGAAATTCCAAATACTGTAGTTCTGAAATGTTGTACCTCAGATGGAACATACTGCTCTACAGCTGTAGCTACAGTTGCACAACAAATCCAGAGCAGCACCAGCACTGACAGGACGAGTGTAGTGGTTAAAATCCAACTGGAATTTCTGAAATGACAAGAATGTTGATAGATTTCATAGACTGAATACAAGACAATGGACCTCTAAAAAGTTTGGCTCATTTCTGACTGCCTTTCCTGCCAATTCATTGGTCTCAGGCCCTTCCAGCTACACAGCCCACTGCAGACTCCTGGGTACTTTAATGCCCACTTGATATCACAAAATACTTGCAGGGTTCTGTTATGGGGCCCTAAGAATCCTCCTGTTTACAGATTTAAAACCAGATTTTTCTGTTATGCATCTGCAGGACAACTCACTGATCCTTCATGTGGGAACTTTTGAGGAAAAAGTAAAAAAGCTTTAATAAATACATACTGAGTATTTTCAGCCTAGAAACAAGACATACCAGTGTGCTACATAACACAATCCCAAAACAAAGTGCTTTGCCCTAAAACACATTCAGAGCTAATGAACAGGCAAAACACAGTATTGATTAAACAGTTCCCAGAACACACTCAAAAAACAGCGCAGGAAATTATCAATATGTTCTTCACTTGAAATGGAAAGGAAAAATCAAAGTTGGCAGGACAGCATGCAGAAAACACAGGGCCAGCACAGCAAAGCAGCACTAATGGTCAGATATAAAACTGTGATGCTGTGCATCCTGATCCTACAGACCTGGAGACCCTGAGACCTCCCAGCAGGGCTGCACACGCAGAGGAAAGGCCTGTACTGTCCCGATCCTCGGCTGTTCTTAAGGCCTGGAAAGGCTCTGGATGGCCTTGGGGCAGCCCACGCTCCAAAGGACAAAAGGAGTCTTCAGGTTTTTCAGTTCTTCAGTGTTGTTTATTAATTCTTATCTACAATATTTTCTCTCGGCCCGACAGAGGTCCGCACAGCACGCCGGCCATGAGCACACTGAGAGCCCTCGGGGCGGTCACTTATCTTTATACCAAAAACTACGTGTAAGATATTTACCTTTTCTCCCCAATACCTTTCACCCTTATTGACAAGTGCACATTCAGTAAGAACCAATCTCAAAGTGCCACCACCACCACGGAAGATGGATGACAAGAAGAAGAAGAGGAAGGACAGGACACGCCCTAATTCCTCCATCTTGTCCCCTAGAACCCCCCTGTACTGAGATTCTAAAACCTGTGTTTTCACTCTATAATTAATCTATCCCTTCACCATTTATCCCAGTGAGATCCTCCCATCCTCATGCAGGTGTTACTTCCTGTGCAGGATCAAAGTCCAACCACCAAACACTTCTGGCAACGTTCCAGGACTTCCGAGCCCCCCAAGGGTTGTCTCAGTGACTCTGCACATCAGGAATGAAGTGCTGAGTTCCCACGTGTACCCTCCCCAGGGGGCAGGGCCAGCTCAGGACATACGTACATGGACAGACACTTGAAGAAGCTGTCGCTGCCTCGCTCCTCGAAGAGCCCCCGGAAGGTCTGCGAGCTGCCCGCGCGTCCGTCTGCTGAGGCACAACAGCACAAACACAGGGCACGGGAGCAAGGGCAGGCAAAACCCACACCCCACACACCCTGCCTGCACACACACCATAAAGGGAAGCCTTAGAGCAGCCCCAGCTTGCAGGCTTCCATTTGAGCAGAGCTCAGTTTCTACCACCCTTTGCCAAGTGTATGCAGTGCGCTCTGCACAGTAAATAATTATACTGCAGCTTTCAGAAAATTTGCTTTCATATGGCACCTGCAATGTCATCTTTTAAATTTGCATGACAGGGAACATTTACATTTACTCTTCTAAAGCACAAAAGACAACTTACAGGCTGTTTTACTCAGCGACAAGGCTCCTTTTGTATCTCCTCCAGTGTCCTGATCAAGCTGTGGAACATACTGCACTTCTGGCTTTGACTAAAACAAAATAAGGAGTTAGGAGATCCTGCTAGAAAGCTTTCACTGGTTTTGATAATTTTGATAATTTACATTTTCAGAACGAATACAGAAATTAACCTTAAGACATGAGCCATTCTTTTAAGTCTGAATTTTAAAATGGCCCTAAAGGCAGTGAAATACTAGGAAAAACGAAACACTTTTGATGGTGCTCTAGAGTTTTTTCTCTGGCTGGAAGAAGCAGAGTTGAAGTCAGCAGCCAGGACACCTTAACCTCAATGAAAAAAGGAAGCACCTGGAATATGACAATTTTGCCATCATCTGCTTGAAGGTAGAAAGTCCATGAGGATGTTATGAAGCTCTGAGCTGAGTCCATCATGTCACTCCAGAATGATCTCACCAGTGTCAGAGGAAAGAGGAGATGAATTCGTGGCATCAGGGACATTAACTGCAAGCACAACATTGACATTTCTTCCATTTGTTTTTATATGAAAAAGACAGAAGTTACATTCTTGCTCACCCCTCACCTCATGTCTAGATTTCAGTCCTTAGGAAGATTTATTTTCCATTTGAAGAAATTTTAAAAAGAGAAGACACACACTGAACAGAAACAAGTAGGTGGTATTTGAAAAACATGTCACCTACTTACTTGCTCTTGCCTTAACTCAGCAAATGGCAACTGGTTCTGGCATCCAAGATGGCAAGCATATTGTTCATCAGATTGGGAGTATGCTTCAGTACAGGCTGCAAGGGAGAAGTTCCCCAAATGAGATGATAAATTCTGCATTTTAGTTAAGAAAACATTCTCAGTATAAGTTGGATCAGAAACAAAGCAGCAGTTGACAATCCTATTTGCAGGGGAAGATATGGCAATCCCAGGGTAGCATTTGCTCTGAGGTCTAATGACAGAATCAGAGCTTCAACAGAGCAGGGAGCTGAAATCTGGCTGCAATCAGAGCAAATGATCACCAGTGTTACCCTGGCTGAGCTCAGGGATGCAAGCTCTCCTTGATCCTCCCACCACCACTACAGCTTTCTTCTACATATCACATAAAACATCAGAGAACAGAGATGGAATCCTAAAGAGAACAGAGGGACCATCAGTCCATTAAATCCCTTTGAGGGAACAGCAGAAGCCATGGTATCACAGGAAAATCAAAGGAGCATTTCCTGCTAATACAGAAACTGCACTGAAAGTATTGTGGAATAATTTCTTATGAAAAATGAAGCTAACTCTTTGTTTTAGAGAGAGCTTCTATTAATTGCTTACTAAAGATCATAAAGACCAAGAAATCTAAATTATTTGGAGAGAATAATTTAGTTTATTCTGCCCATGGACATATCAGGCAGATGATACACAGGCAGAGCTCTCCTGCACTATTCTGAAGCTTAGGTGGGCAGTGTTTCAGTAGCACCTGAACTTAAGAATCCAACCAAAAAGCAACACAGAGGACAGGAGCTCTCCCAGTTTTCCAGAGGAACAAATGGATGATCACAAGGACTAAGAAGCTGGCAGAAGCATGGCAGCAGCAGGTGAACATTTGAGTGCTCAGCTCATGGCACCTGAGCAGCCATGCCAGGCTACAAATGCCACCGAGTCAGTGTCTGCAGGCAGCACCAGAGCCAGAGCTGAGCAGAGCAGCCAAGACGGATCTGCCAAGCACAGAACACTCAGGGCACCCACCAGCAGATTACAGAACATAAGCCAGCAAAGACAACAGCAAGAAAGAAGAGTTAAACCAGAAATAAGCAACTGTTCCATTACCCTACATGTGCTCTATTGCCACATTACCCTCTTTATGGCACTCTGTGTGTGTGGTGTGACAACTACACTGACAGGCTGTGTCACAGCTACACAGTGTGACAGACTGCAGCATTAGCCCATTGCTGGAGTATTTGCTGCACTTTTGTAACACATTAGCATCTCTGCATGCCAGCCTTTCTGCTTCCCTACCTGAGCTGGCCACAAGCTCTCTTGCTTTCAGGAGCCACTGAGAGGACAAAAGCCTCCCTTGAGTGCTGGCCTGGTGCTTAATTGTATTGGTAGTAAATGTGGAGTGTTCCTACCTTTCCTTTCTGAATAAAGCTGTGAATCAGCTTCCTCAATATTACTGGAACAAAGTTCTGCACAATTCCAAACCCACTATTAATTGGCTTGTATCACACACTATCCCTGGAGGGACATAGAGGGGTGGCACTTGGGGACATGGTGGGCTTGGCAGTGCTGGGGAAAGGGATGGACTTGATGATCTTATCTCAAACTGAAATGATTCTATATTTCATCTTCCCTGTTACATCTTTGCTCTAACACAGATAGCCTGAGCCTATTCCAAGCAAAACATGCACCTCATTCCCAAGGGGTAGCTGCAGGAAAAGCTCAGGATGTAGGCCAGACCACAAGTTACAAGGCACAGAGAGAACTGTGGAGCTCTTGCTCCACTGAACAATTCACTTCCATACACAAATTTTGTCAGGAATGGCAAATGGGACTGATTGTCACAGGGAATTATTAAAAGACAAGTGTTATTTGCCTGGATTTCCCTCCAGGCATTTTGTGTTTTCTATGACAAACTGTTTACAGTAAAATGCACTATTTCTAATTTATTTACAGACACTGATGACACTTGAGAAATTCAGGAAAACAGCAACACTAAGGAGAAACTCACAGACAACAATGTTCCCATTGTTAGGATTTTTTTTGTATATCCTGTACATAGACTTTAAGAAGCTGTTAAACAAACCCAAAACAACTGAAAGAATGGCACCAACTCCAGAGCAGCCTTTCAGACAGTGCAGCTGTGCCCTGAGTGTGTGCTGAGCTGGGGGTGCTGCAGGGCTCACCAGAGTCACACTCCTGCTTGGTGCGGTTCAGGTCGGCGCCGTCGTCCACGAACTGGCAGATGGAGAAGAGTCGGCAGCCGCGCTGGCAGGCGTACAGCTCCTCCTCCTGGGGAGCACAGGGACAGGCTTGCAAACCCCCAGGCCACGACAAATTGTCACAAAAACCCCTTATTCTTGTTGTCTGATTGGGTGTTTTTGTCCTCCTTCCCCCAGCTCCGTGTGGAATGGGATGAGCTGCAATGAGCCCAGCAGCACTAACAAGCCGTGGATTTATCTGCGAACCTGGAGCACAAAATGCTGTTTTGGAACTCCAGATCCACAACCCACAAGCAAAATGAATGCTGTGTTTGAAATTAAGACAGTGCTGTAAAAGATTTATTGATGTTTACCTTACAAAGAGTAGGAAATCTCCATTCTCAGAACTTCAATGGTAAAACCCAGCAGGAAAGGACCAAAATCCTCTAATTTTGACAGGAATACAATGTATCTGAACCGATTATTGATTCTAATCAGAGCTACAACAGAACTATCAGAAAGAGATTATTTTCTCATGTCCTACACAGCATCCTGGTTATCTGCCTACTGCCAGCTCCACAAACACAAATGTTTATTTATTATATTGAACTGAAGGGCAGAAGTGCTTCCCCACTGCCAACTGTTAAAATTTAGCAAATACAGAAATCCTACACCCAGTATTTCTTCTGTCCACAGCCCCAAGGGGACGGATGTGAACAAAGCCTCTGTGACAGGAGTGTCCCACTGGCCACACCCTGCCACTGACCCATGAATCACAACTTCAAACCACTCAAACTGCACAGGTGCAAAACGGGCTCTGAATTAACTTAACAGCAACCAAACACACCACACCTCTTGTACAACCTGTTGTAAATGACCTGGCCATTGTAACTGAGACCATGAGTTCATCTGCTTTAAAGGCACAAGAGTAGAACATTATTAATATAAACTAAAACTCAAATCTAACACTGACAAGGTGGGCGGTGCTGGAGCAGAAAACGTTTTGTAATTTGATATTCCGATAAATTATCTGTACAGATATATTTCCATCACAATCTCAATGAAGTTTGTCTTCTTTTCCACTCACAACTAAAACAAATTTCTTTCAATTCCACCAGCAGTTTTGTGACAAACAGAACAAACACTAAATGTAAAAGATGTGACTGTATTAGTGAACAGCTCAAAAAACACATGACAAAACTCTTATTCAAAAAGTAAAGTAACAAAATTCAAAAGTGCAATACACCAAAACAAGCTGTGTAAATTTAATCATATTCCACACAACTCCCTGTTACTTTCCAGCTACAAAATCCACCTGAATTCCATGGGGAAGCAGACAAAGCCCTGTTACCTGATCCTGGCACTGCTCCACCTGCCTGCTGCCCTCCTGTGAAATCCCAAACACGGGGTAAGAGTTCCACCTGCTACACAGCTGCAGCTGACAATGAAGTGTATTGCCAACAAAGAACAAGGAAATATGAGATTTGTGATCTCGGATTTTCCAAATTTAAGCCCGTAGTTCAAAGGCATGCAAGCATGAACCAACAGCAAACCCTGGGGGATGACACTAAATTCCTCTCAGACACAATTTCAGTGTTTTATCATGAGATAAAAAGTTCCCATGAAGGCTCTGACGAGCTACTTGTTTGTCATCGTTTATACTTCACCCTTCAGGCGCCCTGACTCAGGATCTCTGCCTTGCCACGAACACAACACTGCCCAAAATATGGAGCAGCCCAAGCCAAATTACAGCTGCCTTTTTAAGAACAGGAAGAAAAAAAAAAAAAGAGCAGCCAAACGCCCCAAACCCACAAAAGCCCCAGCTCTGACAAAGCTGGACTTTGACAACAGCGCTTGGCTGTCAAGCGGCAGCCTACCCATGTATTTACATAAGGAAGTATCTGTTTTAGAGAAGAGACGGAGCTGCAGGAGGACAGGGGCAGAGGAAGGGTCGTGCCAGCCCGGGGGAGGCGGAGGGGAGCGGCGCAGGTGCGGGGAAGGGCCCGTCCGTACCTTGGGGTAGGTGTGCAGGGGGTAGGTCAGCTGGCAGGCGCGGTGACACGATGCCGTGTTGCCCAGCACGGAGTCGAAGGCCTCGGAGGAGGCGGCGGGGAGCTGTCCCGAGGCGGCTCCCGCCTGGATCACCAGGAACAGCGGCAGGAGCAGGAGGAGGACGGCGAGGCCTGGCCGCCGCACCGCCATCTTCGCTCCTCCGCACCGGCCGCCGGCAACCTCTCGCGAGATGTGCCCCTCGCGGAGCTTGCTGGGAGGTGTAGTCCGCGCCGCGGGGTATCCCCGCCCATTCCATAGAGCCTCGCCCCCGGCGGAAACTACCGTGCGGACAGGGCGAGGCAGCGGCACCGTCTTCTGCGCGAGGCCTGCTGGGAAATGTAGTCCGCACCGCGGGGTACCCCCGGCCATCCCATAGGGCCTCGCCCCTGGAGGGAACTACCGGGCGGAAATGGCGGGGCCGCGTTGGCGGCTTCCGTGAGGGAAGGCGGCAGGGCGAACATGGATCGGTTCGTGGTGCGCTGCCCCCGCGGCCAGCAGAGCCCCCGCCGGGCCGCGCCCGGGCCCCGCGCCTGCCGGCAGGTCACCATCGAGTCCCTCAAGGCAGGTCCCCGGCGGGAGGGAGCGGGGGCCCGGCCCGGCCCAGCCTCCCGCGGCACCGGCTGCGGCGCGGTTGGGGCGGCGGGGGAGCGGCGGTGTGTGGGCATCGGTTCTGCACCGCAATCTGTGCAGTGCTGCCGTGGGACCCGAACAGGGAGGTGGTTGTACAGCTGCAGAGGGCTCTGCTGCCTTGGAAGGGCTTCCGTGGGTTATAACTCGGCGTGGTGCAGGGTCGGGCTGGGCACACATTCGAGGACAGCCCGGTGACACCGCCAGCCCCAGTATTCCCAGCTGGCTCTCATCCCTTTCCAGCAAGGAAAACCCTTCCGTTCATTTCATGGATGTCGTGCGTGAGACCTGCACGGGAGCTGAACCCCTCTTGGTCACCTGCTTGTGACACACAACAGCAAAACATTTGCTGCACCAAAAAGTTCACCGAGTGTGGCAAAAATCAAAAGAATGGTGCATAAAGCACTGCAGTTGTCTGACCACTGCTGGATAAGATGCTTCACACCCAAAATATGAGACTTGCACTGTTTGCAGTCTGCTCTGTCAAGGTCTGTGGCAAAAACAGTGAAAACACTGCAGCTATGCAGTATATTCAAGTTTGCATTCATGTTCCCATTCATGTTCACGTTTCCTAATGCTCTGTTTCTCACCTTGCTGGTATTGTTTTACTTCTGTAGTCAATCTGAGCTGGATTCTAAGGATAATCAGCCACCTTCCTCTTAATCCCTTTTCCTATTTAGCAACAATGGATTTCTTTAATTCAGAACACTTCTAGGAGGAGTTTGCTGTTATGTGCCCAGAGTTTGGCAGACCCAGGTGAAAGCCTCTCACTTTGTTTGCTGGTTACTTCAGCCTTGACTGGCAGGAGTTTTCTAATTCCAAGCAAGTGCCCATCATATATTCTGTGCCATGATCAATAATTCATGTATTGATAACAGCCCCATTAGCTGAGATGAAGGTTCCTTACTTATCATAACAATATTCCACTTTCATAAGGAGCTTTTCTCTTTCCCAGAGAGTTGTGGTTGTGGAAGACATAAAACGATGGAAGTCTATACTTGAGCTTCCTGGGCAACCCAAAGAGAACCTGATGGAAGCTTTGGAGGAGCTGAAGAAGAAGATACCTTCCAAAGAAGTGTTACTTTCCACTAAAATAGGTACATCTGGTCTATCTGAACTGTGAATATTAGGCTGTCTTGTGTCTGCTTGGCTTGTCAGTGCACTAGAGATTAGTCTGGAAGCTTTTTAAGAAATGAGAAAATTGCTGCCAATGAAATATTGTTGATATCAAGCCTGCAGTTTGCACAGCTTGTACAGAAGGAGTCAGCTGTCCTCTGATTCCTCCCAGGAAATACTGCATCCCCCCTTTTGTGGTCACAATTTTGAAGAGCTCTCCGTGGTAACTCTGTGGTTTATTCCTTCGCCTGCTGTCAGTGCTCATTTATCTGATTTGCCTGAATCCGCTGAAGGTGTGAGAAGATCTCAGAGTGGCCCAGAGCTGCTTCCTGCATGCTCAGGCTGAGGAATCCCCAGCAGATGGGCAGCTCCGTGCGAATGGCACAGCCCCATCCCTGCCTTTTCTCCACAGGACCCGGGGGAGGGATAACGGTGACCACATGGTCCCTGCCTTTCCCCAACAGGGAGAGCATCCCGGCCCTTGTTTACCCTCGGAGCAGCCGGATCTGTGTTCACAGAGCCCTGGAAAAGCAGCTGCAATCCGCCCCTTTCCCCATCCCTCTGATCTGTCATTCCATTTGCCCTGTTCAGCTTATTCAGGCTTTCCCCGGGATTTTCCCCAATGCCTGCCTGAATAGCGCCGGGCTGGCAGAGGCACTGAAGCCTAACAGTGACATCTCCTGGCCGACAGCGCTCCTGGCCAGGGAAAACACCCTCTGGAAGCAGGAAGGTCCCTTTTGTCTCCTCGCGGGGTAAAGCCTCTTCTGCACTGCCAGCCCTCTGGATGGGAAACATCCTGCTTGGAGCCATCGTGGTGTTCCCGTGTTTAAATGCTACAGCATCACCAGCAACATCTGCTTCCTTAAAGGGTGTCCCAGCTAAATACCAGCACTTTTTGTAGGCCAGGCTTAAAAACCTTCACCAGATCCAGGATCAGTGTAAACAGCTAGCATAGCCTGAGTTAAATAAGTGTGGCTCCACACCTGGGTGACTCGGGAAGGCGATTTTCTCAATTCCTTGATAAATTCTCAAGCTCCATGCTTAAATCCTGGTCATTTTCTGTTTGTGTTTGTGTCAGTGCTTTGGTTGTTTTGCTCAGAGTTGAGAAGCTGTGTGGCTGCTTTAGCACTGTGATTTGACTGCTGCCAGCTGTGCTTTCCCCAGCTGCCAGTCCCACAGGAGCTGTTCCCTTCCCCAGGTCACACGGTGAACAAGATGCGCAAACACCCCGACCCAGAGGTGTCCAGCCTGGCCAAGGACATCTTCAGGGAGTGGAAGAGCTTCATCAGGGAGCACTCCAACAGGCCCTCCATCGAGGTCAGGAGTGATCCCAGGACTGAGGCTTTCAGGAAGAACGCTCAGAAGCTGCTCAGTGAAGCCCTGGAACTGGAGGTACAGCTCAGAGCCTGTGGCTCCAAAATTTCAAAGTGAAACCTTTTCCAGCCAAGCTGGTCCTGCCTGCTGAGTGGGGACAAGACCAGGTGATCTGTTCCTATTTTTAGGGATTCACAGCACATCCCTGTTTATGAGTAGCTTCATTTGCAAGGTAGATAATGGGTTTTGGTTGTTAACCAAGGGAACCTGCTAATTGTGAGCGTTGTCATTTCCATAACCTGTCAACAGATTACTTGTGTGGCCACTGCAGTTGGGCTGTACAAGGAGGAAATTAATAGAAGATGAAGCTTTTCCTACCAAACAGCTATGAAAGCAACAGTGGGCTTTTTGGGTGTTTCCTAATGAAATATTTGTAAATTTAAATCTATAGCAAAAACAGAGAAGCAAGGTTGACAGTATATAAAGTGGTGATAAATACCAGATCCCTCAGGTATGTTTAACTAAATGAACAAGGCTTTGCTGTAAGGCTTAATAACTAGTTTGCTTGGTCTATGAAATGCCATAATAATTATAATTTTCAATTTATTCATTAATTATCCTTTCCATGACAAGTCAAGTGATAAACATTCAAGAGTTTGAAAGTTGTGTGTTTGCTAGCTGTGAGAACAACCTCTCCAGCTTCCAGTCTGGGGCAGCACAGAAGGGTGGTTTGCTGTAGGAATGCCTCAGAAAGGTGGGAGCTGACCTTTGGTGAGTGAAGCTTAGTCCTTAGAAAGCACAGCTATGCACGGTGATAATAGTGGCAGTGAAGTCTAAATCTGTGGAACATAAAGATTCTGGTACCACCCTAAAACGAGGAGAATTGGGTAAAGCAGAATTGCTTCTGAACAGGACTCACCTGAAAACTCCTGCAGCCACCACATGTGCAGGCAGAGGTCACAGCAGTTGAATTGCTGATAAAGGCAGGGGAGCCACAGCTGCTGCACTGACACCCGAGAGGTGTCAAAAGAGAGAAGGGAAGGTGGGACTGAGTGGATCCAAGGGGGTTTTTAGTGATGGGTGGCAAAACTTTTGTGGTGAAGGATTTGCAGGAATACCATTCAGCTCACTGGAATCTCCTGCATGCAATGCATGGAAGATTCCCCATCACACAAGGCAGAAGTGAAATTAAAAGCATGTCTTGAAGGGTGGGGGATTTCTTCCTAAACTGTGCTGAATTACAGGTTTTGGCACATGTTGAAGCAATAACTACATAATTAACATTTAGCAAATCCCTTTCTGCGTTCTTAATTACACCTCCTTCTAGAGACAGAGCTCCCACATTTCCCTTTATAGCAGCAGGCAGGGTTGCCAAGTGTTTGGCATGTCTTAGAGTTGCTGTTGGAATCAAGTTTAAAATAGTATCCAAGGTACCTTATATCAGCCAGATCAAAAGTGAGCTTTATGGAGACACTACAGCATAGCTTATAATTGCAGCGAGCTTGATACCCAAAGCTTGTCACAGATTAGTTTCCTGTTGTGATGGCAAAGTACTGCCACCCAGCTGGAGGTGGGGATGTGTTCCCTGCCACTGACCACGCTGCCTTGTCCCTTAATTGCTAGGGTGGAATTAAATTGCTCTTCCTGTTACACTTGTGATGGGAAGCAGATTTCCTTGAATCTAAGCTGATTAATGAAGAAACACTGAAAGGCACCAAACTCCAATTTCAATCAGCTGGCCTCCTTATTAAATGTAAAGATCTAATTTTATACTTTGCTGTTTTCAGATTGATCACCCACTGGCTGAAAATATTGAGCGCGAAGCTTTTCATCTCTGCTCCCGCCTCATTAGCGCTCCGTATCGCCGGGCCGTGCGAGCCCTTGTCTTCTCATTAAAGCACAGACCTGAGACCCGAGCAGCAGTCAAGGATGGCACACTCCCTGTCCCTGCCTTTGTGCAGAGCCACAAAAAGTGAGGAGTTGTGCTTGATCCCGAGGGAGGACTTGCTGTTCCTGCATCTCCGTGGAACGGGGAGCCCTGACTGGGTGATCCCCGGCACTGCTCCACAAACAGGAGAGAAAAACCAGTGGTGGAATGGGTGCTGTAGATTTGACTTGCTGGAAATCCATGTTGCAAGGAAAGTTTCTTGTACTCCTCTGTGTATTTTCCATCCTTGCTGACTCACCTGTTTCTCTCTTGTGCCCGTTTGTTGTAGCTCAGTTTAGCTCCATCCCTGGTGTGGATCTTCAGGTGTATTCAGCTGAATAACCCCTTTAAAGGAGCAGCTCTGTGCTCTGCTGGCTGGAAATACTGGTAATTATGGCTAATTGGTGCATGGGAAGGGATTCCTGGGGGATAATTGCAAACTCTAGTTAGCCCTAAATCAGCCACGTCTGCTGCAGCTGGGCCTGGCCTGTTTTGCCAAGGTGATTTTCCTTTGCTGCATTCCAGAGCTGGATGTAAAATGGATTTCAGTAACTTCATCCTCTCAATCATTCTGTGATTTGGGGCATTTTCTAAAGCCCCAAGGTAAAGGTGCTGTTTAAAGCCTCTGCTGTTCAAGGAGCAGCTCGTTCAGCCTTCCAAACCTCACTCATGGTGTAAACATGGTGCTTGTTTTTACTGTAATGTGAAAAAAAACTTGTCATGAATTCTCTAAATAAAACCAAATACTCCTTTTAAAGGCTTTTTCTTCTCTAAAAGGAACATGGTTCAGAATGATTGCATGAACAAATTTAAGCAACAAACTATTGTTTAAATTCTTTCTACTTACTGAAAATTGGAATTCTTGCCTCTATATTTGCTCTGATTTCTTTTGTACCACAAGTTGTCTCGTTCTCTATAAGCTGTTACCAAGGCTGTTCCAGGCATGGTGTTCATATCTTCACCTAAAAAATGACTGATTGTCACTACTTGGAGATGCTAGATACTTTTTTCATCTGTAGACCCTTAGCAGAAAACTTACTTGAGGTGTTGAACTCCATAAATTTAATTAGATAACTGCAGGTTCTCTTAAGAATATCTTAAACTCTGTTTTGTTTGCTTGGGCCAGTGCAAGACCAGTTTTGCCTGTGCACATGGAAGGTGTCCTCAAACAGCTGAACACAGAGGTTTCATTTGTGGGAAGCTAAAGTCAGGTGTGTTGGAGGCAGAAACTGGCAGATCTGTGTGTGCTGATGGTGTGGGTAATATTCAGTAACATGTAACACTTGTTGACCAAGCTGTAGCAAAAATGGGAAAAGCCTCAATTTCTTACAAGCAATCAGCTCAATTTCCCTGTTGAATAGCTTCAAACTGCACAGCTGTAATTGCATTTGTGTACCCTGGACAATCAGGAAGGGTTCAGGATCAATGAATGACACAGCTTTTGCATCAGAGCTGCAACACCAAGACCTGCAGGATTTATTTTCAGCTTCCTGTTCCTGGTGCCAGACTGTGTTTTCTCTATTTGGATAATGTGAGAAGCAAAATCCCTGAAAATGAGGAACTTCTGGTCTAATGAGAGCCAGGCCAAAGAAGCTTCCCACACAGGTCAGATACAGTCTGGCTGTGCCAAATATTTTTAATTTAGAAAGTAACTGCATGGATGCAGAGTTGCTGCACACGAGCAGAAACCTCTCCTATAAATTTCCTCTATGTAATGGTTGATGTTTTTGCCAAGCTTGTTTCAAAGGAACCCAAGTGTAAAGCTCTGGGTCCAGTTCTTTTATCTTGATGTCAGAGCTGGCAGTAACATTTGGGCTGAGGAGTCACAGACTCAGCTTTGACTGGAAGAACTGGAAAGTCTGGAGAGTTGGGCTTAAAACCCATAACAGGAGGAATTCGGGGAACCAGGGAAGGTTTTAGGGACAAAAACAGAAAGGAAGGTGGGGAAAGAAAAGAAAAACAGAGATGAGAAAGCAACAGGCCAAAAAGGGTTTAATTTTCCCAAAGGGTGATGCTGAATGTGACAACAGGATACTTGATACCTAGCACTAATGAAGTTTTTAATTAGTCTATCAAAACCAGATTCCCTCCATGGGGCAGCCTCACATGCACACTGTTTATTTATGCCTTGGGTTAGCTGCTGAATCAGTTTGCTGCTCCCTGGCTCTTCCTTCCCTCCTGTGGGTGATGCTGGCCACTCTTGCTGCTGGGGAAACCCTTCTAGATTAAAAAGGGAGGATGAAGGGGCTGAGCAGTGCCTCCCTTGTGCTTGGTTTCTCTGGCATGGAGACTGAAATCCCTTTTAACTGGGGAAATGTTAAATGAGGGAGGCACACAATCTAGAGAAAAGTTCTTATTTTTTCCCCTTTTCCTTCCAGATTAAGGCTATCCCACAGATTGTTTTCAGCAAAGGAGCACATAGATAAAGCTGGCAGACCTCTAGAGACCAGCAAGGAGAGGAGGGAAGCACCTTCTGGAGGTGTCACCTCCTGATCCCCCACCCCACTTGTGAGGAATGCAGGGTGGGCTCATGGAAAAGGGAATTCACTCCTGCCAGAGCTGACTTCTGACCCTGGCTTTGAAGAGCAGATTTGGGAAGGCAGTAGGGGACACCTTGCTCTGCTCCCCATCAGCAGGCACAGCTCAGGAGAGTTTTGTCCTGCTGCAAATTACCTGGGTGAAAGAAGATGGGAGTAGACAAGACCCTCCCTGTCCTTTGGAAGAGAGAGAGCTCAGCAGCTCACCAGTTTTCATCTTTCAAGAGGCTCTTCAAAGGTTTCTTCACAAAGAACCCAAACTTTTAGATCTCATTTGCTTCCCTGGCAGCCCTGTAATATGAAGGGTTGGCTAAACTGGCCCTGGATTAAAAGACTTGAAGGCAAGGAAATGCCACAGAAGCCACAGAAATCCTTGGAGCCCAAAGGATGCTCCAGGAACTTCCCTCCCAGGGTATGTTATGGAGCAGAAGTAGGAGGCTGGAGCAGTGGAGGGACAGAGGGAAGCAGAAAAGAAGAGCAAAAGGGAGGGAAACACATGAGGGAATTCCCCAGCCCAGTTGACCACAACCAGCAAAACCTTGTTCCTCCATGCAGGGCATGGCAACATTCAAATGGCACCTCAGGAGGGGAAACTGAGGCACAAAGGAGCTCTAACATGTCAGAGTAAGCAAAAAAAAGGGAAGCCTACACAATTAATGATGCTCCAGTTCTTGTGCAGGCAGTCCCCTGAACAACATCCATGGTCTCTGTCAATTAAACTGGATTATGGAATGGTCCCTGCTAATTATATATTATTATCTAGCAAGCAGTTATCTTGCTATAAAGGGTGCTCCTTTAATGGACAAACACTGCTCCTCTAGCACAGCCAGCCCCAATGGCAAGAAAAACACAAAAGCCAAAATCAATTCTGCTGTGACCAATATTTTGCCTGAGCTGGAATGTTCACATTGCAAACACTGCATCCTGTCCCAGAGAGAGGGAAGGGGAGGGAGAGGAGGGCTGCAACATGCAGAGCCAGCCAGAGGGAGAAGGCAGGATCAAATCTGTACCCCCAAAGCTCCACAAAGCATGACTGTGAGCCCAAAATGCAGCTGTGAGCTCCCCACCCATCATGGGGCACTCAGCCTCCACACCCCAAATCCCCACGAGCAGGGCCTCGCTGTCCCTGGGGCTGTGATGATCAGGAAACTGGGCTTAAAATAAGCTTGGAAAACAACTCCTGCTAAATGCTGTCATTGCATTTTTAATTGTCCATATGCTTGATCCATTATGTTTTCCCAGATGGCTGGGCTGCCTGACTACTGCCTCCTCATCTGTGCCACTGTGGCCAGGGTCTCCAGGGCAGGGACACCTTTGTTGCAGGCACTGTGCCACTGTGATCCTGACCTGGATCCCCAAGGCAGGGACACCCTCGTGGCAGGCTCTGTGTCACTGTGGCCAGGTCCCCAGCTGTGAGCTCCATCCTTCCCAGCACAAAACCCTCCCATTGACCCATCCTGGGGAGCCATGACTGGCTCGATGGTAAAAGGTGTTCTCCTGGCCTTACACACCAACCCCCAAGAAAAGCACCCTGAGGAGCAGCAAACCTGCCCCTACTCCAGCCTATGAACTGCCCTTGTGCTTGCCCAAGGGTTAGTCCCTGCTAAATTACCCAAAAATGTTTGAGGAGAGGATGCAGAGGATGCACACCCCCAGCATCCTCAGCCATGGGCTCAGCTCCAGCACTGGCTCCCTGGAAATCACAAGCACCCCATTCCCAGACTGAGATTAGAGTATAAAAACTGAAAAGACACAAATAACCCTCTGAGCAGAGCAGTGGAAGAAGGTCCACCCATGGAGGACCGTGTCTGTCACCACAGAAAACTTCCAGGGAACATTACATGGAATAAATTGTCTGGGATCACAACACCCTGTGCTTGCTGGGCTCCCTAGTGGGATGCCCAGTCCTGCCCAGTGCCCAGGGTCTCTGGTGCCCATTTTGGGGCATTTCCACCATCATTCTCTTGTCCAGTGCAGCAGCACAAAAGCATTCCCCCAGCAGCACACCCTCACAGTGTTACACATCTTCTTGTAAATACAGAAAACACAGAGAGCATGGCTGAGATTTTTTGGATATTTTAGCACAGCTTCTCTCCAGTAGGAGCAATCTCCCCAGGGAAGGAGAGGAATGAACCAGCTGATCCCCTGGGGGCTCTTGCAGTCCTGTTTTCTATGATCTACAATTTTCCAACACTGGATTTGCAGGCAGACGTTTGCAGAGGGATAACAGAGGCTCTCCCTCCTGCACAACAGCCAAACCTTTGCTTTGGAGAGACACAACTCCTGAAAGCAAAGCCAGGAAATGGGGAGGCTGCATCCAGCCCGGCTCAGTGCAGCCATCGTGCTCTAAATAAATAATCAGCTGAGCCACGGGAGGAGCACTGCCCGTGCCCGCCGCTCCCCCGCCTGCTCGGGAGCACCGGGCAAACGCTGAGGGGGGAACTGAGGCCTCGTGTGTGAGGACCACAGGCATGGTGCAGGGAAGGAGTGCTGTGATGGATTCCTGGTATCTGTTTGCCACTCATCTGAGCAGCTTTTGCATGAGAAGAAGGGTTTTTTTAGGAAATTACCTGGGCAGGCCCCCACCCCTGCTGGGCTCCATCCCCAGCCAGGGCAGTACATCAGGGAAGACCTGGTTCAACAGGGGATGCCAGAGAGCAAATTCCTGCAGGGCAGGGAGAGACCGGATGCCTAAATCTAGTGGAGAGGCTGAGACACAGTGGAGGAGGACTGGAGGCTGAGGAGGGCTGGTGTTTGGTGGGCACCAGAGGCTTTCCTCGCTCTGAGTGAGATGACTGGCTCGAGTGGCTCACGACTGGTGGCAGATGCAGCTGTGAACGCCATCAGAAACAAGTGGGTAAAGGGCTTTTGGAGCCATTCAAGTTGCATTCACCACCCTGTTCATGAGCCCTGGATACCACCCTGCAGCCCTGGGGCTGCTGGGATCCCCTTGACTCAGGAGCAGAGCTGCTCCCACAGCACCAGTCCTGCATCCACAGGGATGTGTGCAGGGGAGCACTTTACCCAGGGATGCTTGGGTGGCTGTGAACTGGAAACCCTCCCTGGAGTGACCAGGTCCAGCTCCTGATTTGAGTGCACACCAACAGCTGTCCAGAAAAGCCTTTTCCCCTGCAAATCAGTGTTCTGGAGGCTCCAGCTGGGCCAGGAGTGCCTGTCCTGCAGGCAAGGGCTGGATGCTGCTGGGTGCTGTGGGCTCCCTGCCAGGCACCAGCAGCCGCAGTGCTCACCTGTTCCAGCACAATCTGGGCCACCAAGAAGGTTAATTATATCTTTAAGTTTCTTTCAGTTGTCAAATCTTGTAACTGTGGTCTCAAGCTGACAGTTCTGTACCCAGCAATTAACCAGCAGCGAGGCTCTGCAAGCAGCGGGGGAGGCTGGCCTTGTTTACCATCTCTGCACACAACAGGCTCTCAAAACATTCCCTTAATGGAGCTTCACAGCGCTGGCAAATATTTCCCTGGCAGATCTCGCATTTGCCGATGTGTTGCACCAACAAACACCAAATCAATCCGGGTCTGGTAACGAAGGCTCCTCGTTAGAGGCACGCGCAGCCCTGCGCCTTCTTCCCTCCCCAGACACTCTCTCAGGGCTGGTGCAGTCCAGGAGGAAAAGCTGCTCCATCATCATCATCATCATCATCATCCTGCTCCTTTGCTGCTGCTTCCTCTGATGCCCCGATGAACAGAGCTGTCCCAGAGGGAAGCAGGACATCAGTCAGGGCAGCCTTTCACCGATGGGACTCTCCTACAGTCCCTGCTAAACGCTGGATTCAACAGCACCAGGGGTTTGCTGTGCCCTGAGTGACCACACTGGGATACTTTAGGATCTCTCCCTGCACTGCAGTGTGTTTCACAAAGGCTGGAGGAGGAGGGGTGGCCTCTTTCCATAGCAAGATTTTACGTGGCTTTGACACACGCTGGCTCTGAGCCACAGGGATGAACACAGGCTGCTCTGTGACAGCCACCCCCTCTTTGATGCTGAAGGGGAATGTCCTTTGTGCTGGGGTGGCACAAGAGGCTGGCAAAGGTCACTCAGCCATCCATCAGGGCTCTTGGTGAGGATCCCCAGTTTTCTGGAGGGGCAGATGTTCACAGGACTCTTCACATTCTCAGGTGCTGAGCTCACCTTCTGCAGGGACCAAGAGTGGAGATCTGGTGTCACTGAGGTCCCAGCCCCTCCTGCCAAGGTTGCCTTTACAGGGTCACCAAAACCTCTGCACTCCAACATCTTCCCAAGCCATAGCAGGATTTGCCCAAATTTTCACACTTCAGGAGTAATGCTGGTAGAGAGTTCACAGCTGTGGATACGTGGATATGACGGAAAGAAGGAAAACACAGAGAAGAGGATTGTTCTCCTCCCCTCCAGCTGCTGGTGGCTGAGGCACTCAGGTGAGTCCTGCGAGAAGGTGAGACAACATGAGAAGATCAAACAAGGAGCTCCAGGGCACAGCAAATGCATCTCATCACATCACCCACAGACAGCCAGAAACATCACCTGGGAGCACCTGCATGAGCTACATCTGTGTGTGCCAGGTGGAGATCCCTGTAACACAGCTCCACAGTACCCCCCAAGCACGGGCTGGGAGCAGGGAGAACATTTGTTGGGAATATAGCTGCATTTGGGGATGGTTTGTACCTCCAAGAATTCAGCTAGAAATAATTGACAGGAAGATTTGCAGCCATCGGCAAACAACGTTTCTTTCCTGAAAGCAGCAGCACTACAGGGAAAACAAATTGAAGCAGGTGCGGGAAGAGTTAGGGAGCACAAGAATTGCATTCCTGAGCCAAATGGACAGATTGAAACAGAGGAAAACAAATTGGGAAGGGAAACGGCTGCCTATTGCCCAGATTTTTCAGGCACTAAGAGAAGGTGGAGGTTGGGTTCAGGCTCAGTTTCAGGGCCTGGGAGCTGTGTTAGGGTTCAGCCTGGGGTGAGGGTGGATTTTGGGGTGCCTTCCTGCCCTGGGCATGAGTGGGACTGCAATCCCTGGAGTCTGGAAAGGGCATCCTAGAGCAGCACCAGCCCCACCACTGCGATGACCATGAGGAGCCCAGCCAGGATGCAGATGCTGATGAAGACGATGTCGCTGGTGTCCTGGCTCTTGATCTCACGGGCATCGACCGCTTCCCCCTCCCACTTCTGGGCATCCACCAGGTTTTCTGCCTGGCTGAGCCTGGATGGATCAGGGCCAGCAATAAGGGTCACTGAGGCTTCCTTCCTCTTTGGCTCACACTGCACCTCGTACTGGTGGATGTCCTCCTGGTCTCCCACTGAAAAATCAATGTAGAGGGTGCTGACGATGACAGACGTGTTGTTGCGTCTCTGCAAGACAAGGGACACGGCTCATCAGGGCTTGGTGCAGCTCCTTTTCACAGGGGTTTGGAGGGGCTGGCCAGGAATCAGGCCAGTATCTGCTGGGAAAATGTGAGAGGGACTGGGAATACCTCCCTGCAGCCAGCACAGGGCTAACCATTTACACAGCTTGCTGTAAAGGAGGGTTTGCTGATCACTTACCTGGGATTCAGTGCCACAGGTGTCAAACCTGGTGTGTATTTTAAAGTTCCTGCCAACCACCTGGGCTGCACAGGACGGGATCCCCAAATAAATCCTATTCCTCTCCAGCTGGGCCAGGGACTGCACAGGGATCTGGATGTGGAAGTCTGTCCGGGTGCAGCTGACATTCATGGGCACAACTGTTGGGACAGAAAACAGGGTGCATGTGTAGGACTCATGGGGAGAGGGGGTTTCAGGAAAAAAGCTACCTCCAGAATGCAGAGAGCAATCAATATCAGTATTTTAGCCCTGTCCCATGCCAAGGGCAGACATGGATGGCTCCCAGGCGCTGCTCTGCTTTCCCAAGGCAGAGATCTCACCATCAACACTCCTGAACCCCATCCTCCTTCTAGGGTCTCCAAGTGACACACAGGTGCCATTACAGACAACACCATCCTGCTGTCACTGCCACTCTCCAGAACTGCAAAGCCAGCAGGACATTTGAGTTTCTGCCCAGGACCAGACCACAAGAGCTTTGTGGATGGCTTGCCATGGGCACAGCACTCCCCTGCATCCTACAACACCCCTGCAAGAGACACTACATTGATGAAACAGAGGAGACATTTCTTGGAGGGACCCCATGCATGCCCTGGAGTGAGGCAGCTCCATGGCTGCCACATGTCCCTCCTGAAAAGGTGAGCTGGGTTCATGGCCCTGGGGCATCTTCCTGGGGAATGGCCCAGCCCCTCTTTGGCCTCTCTGGATGTGGAAAGCATCCACACAGGGAAAGAAGCAGGGAGGAAAAATACCCCCCTCTTTAAAGTGAATCCTTGCTCAGCATGAACTAACCACTTGGGCAATATGAATTATTGAATTATTCCAGCTCCCTCTGAATCTCAGCCTTATGAAACTGGGAAGACGCAATAAAATCAATACAAAAAAATAGTGTCACTTTGCTTCGCTTAGTGCATTATAAAACCATTAGAAGATTTACCAAATAACTGAAGTGCATTAGATCAGGAGGAGGAGAAAGTGGATCCTCTCTGCTGGCATGAAGGCTTTCATTTCAATGGCCATAAATCACACATGCCCCACCCAAGCCTTGCCTTTTGGTGGGCCTGAAAGGGAAAAACCTGCATGGCTGAAGGGCTGTGGGTGTGGATGCAAAGACTGAGGTGCCCCTTTGCCTCTGTGGGCTCCTGAGGGAGCTGCTGGTGTGCCCAGTGGGAGCAGCTGCTCTCCTGGCAGTGCTGGCAGCTGGGTGTGACATGCAGGACATTAATCACAAGCAGATGCTAGAATCACTGGGCAAACACAGCCAGCAGGCTCAGCTCTGTGGAGGGAGGCTCAGTTTCACATCCAAGCCTTTGTCCTCCCCTAGCATGCATCTGGCAGGGTGTACCAGGGGATGCAGGAGCCTTGGCCACTTGTGAGATGTCACACCTCTGTTTGTGATGGGACATCCCCAACTCTTCAGCAGCACCCCAGCTATCTGTCTGCAGGCTGCTCCCTCTGGAGCAGTGACACCAGGATTTTCTCTCTGCACAGTGACAAATCATCAAGAACAGGAACATACCTGCTGTGCACACTACAGCCCTACTAAAAGTTCAGTACTACCTCTCCCTCTCCAGAGACTCAGGACAAAACTCTATCCCATCTCTAACTCCAAGAGCCACATACCTCCAAATCCTTTCTGCTGTGCTGAAAGTCAAGAACGATTTTGCAGCTGAGGGATAAAACCCAGGCCAGCCTCCCCAGTGCCTGTGCTGCCAGTCCAGCAGCCCTGCTCTGGCTCCAGCCTCTGGAAAGGCTGCCCCTGGCTGAATCATGCCTGACCCATGGGTCAGCTTGGATGTAATTATACTGAAATACAACAAACACCATAAATTTGCTGGTGTTTGAGGTGCAAAGGCTGGCAAATAGAGCAGGAAGGTCACCCACTGCTCCTCCCACCAGCTGCAGACATGCCAGACACGCTGGCTGGGACACTGCAGGCCAGCAGCAGGGGTGTGCCAGGCAGGGCTGGCCAGGTGCATTTGGGAATGCTGTGCCCTGGGAGTCCTGCCTTCCCTGCAGGAGGAGACATGGTTCATGCCTGCCTGCTCAGCCATGTGCTGGCAAGGCTGGAACATCCAGGGGAGAGGGGAACAAAGCAGTGAAGCTTGAACTCGTCACCTGCTCTGGGGTTTTGGCCCATGAAAAACCCCCACAGGTTTTCTCTCCCTCACACCCTGACAGAGGAACAGGAGCATGGCAGTGGCAGGCACACAGGAATTTGAAGCTGGAAAGCACCTCCTGAATACTAAACACAACGTGCAGCTCGCTTGCCACGTCTCCCTCTGCCCCACCCCTAAAGAGCCACGGGCTCTGCTCCTGCAGACAGGAACCTTCACTGATGATCCTTCTGGAAATTACGTGGTCTCAGGCACATCCCAATGGAACCAGAGCACTGAGCAGCACCCAAGTGGGACCCTACCTCCCACGTAGGAGATGGAGAAGCCCCTCTTGGCCGTGTTGCGGTCGGTGTGGAGGAGCAGGAGCAGCCGGTTGCTGCGGGAGGTGACGGGTGCCAGGCTCTCCCGCCCACACCAGCGGCCCAGCAGGGACCCACTCTCAGTGCCACCATCAAAGGCAGACAAGTGATCATAGTCACAGGCCCCCGTAAGGCTGCTCCGGCCCTCCAGCTCCATGTCCAGGAAGAAGACCTTGACCCGGTAGCCCGGGGGAAGCTGGATGCTCCACTGGCACTTGAGGTTGTTGGGGTAGAAGCTGGGGTATTGAGGGCTGGAGAAATTCCCTTTGATGGTGGTGAACACCTCCTGGCACTCACCTGCTCAGGGAAAAAGGGGAAAGGAAAAATCAAAAGCAAACCTGAAGCCTTCTTGTTTTATTGCTAAGGGATGCTCTGCCCTTCACCTCACTGCTCCCAGCTTTGTGTTTGGCCAATGAGCAGCCAGCAGTTTTGGGGGATGGAAACTCCCAGGGCAAAGTCCTACAGGAGCAACCCATATCCCCGGGGAATGGGATGAGCATGAGTGACTCCTGCTCAAGAGGGCAACCCAGGACTTGGAATAGCCACAGTGATGCCATTTGCATTGTGTGGTGGTTTACACTTCACACCATTATCTCATGGGCTCTCCCCAGAGGGATCCCCCCCATGATCATCTCTTGCTGCTGTGGGAGGGGGAGAATCACCACCCCAACCCAGTGGCTGTCCCCACATCCTTTCCATTGCCCCACCACCCTGAGACCCCCAAACCTGAGTAGAAATGGGCCTTGAAGCCCCTGCCACCAATGTTGAAGTCTGACTTGAAGATGATGAGGAGGTGTGGGGTGGAGGAGACGGTGCGGGGCGGGCGGGCGCTGCCGCAGTAACGCCCCAGGCTGGGGGCAGTGACCGTGGGGCCATCAAAAAGCGCCACGTAGTCAAAGCCACAGCCTTGGCCCCCCTCCATCTGGAAGTCAGCGAACACCAGGGTGAGGGGGCCACCCCCGCTGGCGCCCCCGATGCTCCAGCGGCACTCGGCATCGTTGGGGTAACTCTCGGGGTAGCGCGGGCTGGTGATCTCCCCAGAGAGCCCCGTCAGCTGCCCACCGCAGGCGTCTGCAGGGAGGCAAGGGTGATGAGAGATGGATGGATGGGTGCTCAGTGACCACCACACAGAGCAGAGATGGATGGATGGGTGCTCAGAGCCCCTCACACGTCCTCCCTGCTACCTTTCCTGTAGGCGGCGGCGAAGCCGTGCTTGGCCACGTGCCGGTCGGAGCGGAAGACCACGGCCATGACGTGCCAGGCGGAGGAGAAGGGTGGCGGGGGGCTGTGGCCACAGAAGGTGCCCAGGAGGTTGCCCCGGTCCCGGGCAGCCCCGTTGTAGACCTGGAGGTAGTCGTAGGCGCAGGTGTCGTGGTACTCCAGCTCGAAGTGGCTGAAGGAGAGCAGGACGGAGGAGCCCTCGGCCACCACGATGAGCCACGTGCACTCGGTCTCGTAGGGATACAGCCCTGGGAAGTTGGGGCTGGAGAAATTGCCAGAGGGTGCTGAAAGTACTCCCCCACATTTGATGCCTGGGGGACACAGAAGGGAGTGTGATGTCCCCTTTCCAGGGGAAGCCTGAAAGAATGGAGACAGGATGCACAACCACCAGCTCCATCCCACCACCACAGTACCAGACCACCAGCATCCTGCAGAACTCTACTGGGCTTGTCCACCCACTCTCCCTGGAGGACACGTGTGCCCCCATCACCTTCCATTCCTCCCTTTTCCCCATGCTGCACTGTGGCGGCTGTAGCAGGGCTCAGCTGTGCCCCTGAGCTTGTCCTGCCAGTGCCAGCACAGCATCCCCACCTGTTTGTGGCCAGGAAAAAAGAAGTTGGGAGTGAGTTTTAAAGGCTCAGTGGTACCAGGCTCGCTGATGCCCCAGCTGCCCAGCCCTTCAGCTTAGTGCCTCCCACTGACCCCACTCCCTCCATATAAGGGTGGTATCAGAGAACTCGAGCTGGGAGAAGCAGGGGTGAAGGGCTCGATGTGCTGAACAATGAGTTATGCATGTAGGGATCGATTTCCTAATGAAATCTTTATACTGAGACATGGTTATTATAAAATAAGGCTGAGAGGGGCCGGCTGTCACCTGCCTCTGGGTCTGATTAGGGCTGGGGTGAAGAGGCTGAT
The DNA here is from genome assembly GCF_028551555.1 of Melozone crissalis. Taxonomy (NCBI): domain Eukaryota; kingdom Metazoa; phylum Chordata; class Aves; order Passeriformes; family Passerellidae; genus Melozone; species Melozone crissalis. The sequence continues at coordinate 28,287,992 of NW_026535823.1, forward strand.
ACAGGGGGAACATACATCATGTCTGGGAGGGATGCAGACCCTGCACAGCCCCCAGGAGACATGTGTGGGTTCCCAAACAAGGCTGGGCGCTCGCTGCCATCAATCTGGGCCAAGTATATTGCAAATCAATAGTCAGCCTGTGCACATTGCTTTTCATCCTGCTCACTGGCACAGTGACCTCCCAGCAAGGGGGTCCTGGGATGTGTGGGATGCAGCACCATGAATATGGTTCTGGCCAGATCTAAAACCACCTTGCTAATTACTGGGGATAGGCAGTGAAGTAATATGGGGCTGGTACTGAAAGAATAACACTGTTGAAATAAATACCCAAGGGGGGAGCCTGTGGGAGATGTGGGTAGCCACAGTGAAGACAGATGGATGGATTAAGGGCTGGGAGCCTTGGGGTGCTCTGGGAGGCTTAGGTGGGTGAATGTGGGGGATGAGCAGGCACCACAGGGCAGTGGTGTGGCCTCAGGAGCACTTGTACCAGCGCCAGGGAAGGGTTTTGATTTCTGGCTCAGCTCTTCTGTGAGACAGGCCCTGCCATTTTGGGATGGGGGAGTGCTTGGACCACCCTATTCCCTGAATTACTGTGTCATCTGCTAACACTGCCCTACATCCTGGGGGACCTTTTATCTGGGTGAGAGATTATTTGCATGCCTGCCACATACACATACATGCATACATTCACATATAAATGTATGTGTGTATATAGATTTATATAGGCAAGTGCAACTCCAGAAGCTAACAGACCTTTCACCAAAGCACCTGTACACCACAACAGGACAGCCCCTACCTGCACTCCTCAGTAAGGTAAGCATGAAGCAGAAGCCCAAGCACAGAGCAATGTCCCACACTTGCTGCCACCACAACAGTGACTCCAGACCCCAGCTCCTTGTCCCTGGCCTGAGCCAGCCCCTCTCCCTGCAGGACAGCTGGATCCCACTCACACCCCAGAGCCTCTGTGGCACTGCAAATGGCCCTCCCCTCCTCAGGAACCATGGGTGCCCATCCAGCCCACCAGGAGCTGGGACCAGGCTCTTACCTCTGCTGGGAGCATCCCCGAGAGCCCTGCAGAGCACGGCCAGCGCTGCCAGACAGCCCAGCCCTGTGCACCCCATCCTCCAGCAGGCAAATCTCCCCTCACCAGTGCCCGAGCATCCTTCTGGAGCTGTCTATCTGGGAGGAAAAAAAACAAATAAAGAGAGAAATAAATAAAAAGCAGGAGGACTGTAGAATTAATAGCAGAATGAATAATTCATCGCTTGTTTGAATTAAGAGCAGCAAGGTAACTTGATCTATTCCTCCCTTCCTTCACTCAGTTTTAATGATCTGGATCAAATGTCCCAAGGATTTACACTATACCAGATACCTTGTCAATACACTATATTTAGAAGAGATATTAATGTTTCAGAAATGGTGTATAACGGCAATAAGTCTGGGCTGACAATATGCCCTTAAGGGGCTATGAAAATAATTTAGTTGGCCAGGCAAGCCAGCGAACCAAAATGGGAATTTCAGACTTACCGCGGAAAAGCATCTCAGGAATTAACATGATTTATACTGCGGCACCCACTGCACAAAGCCAGCTGGTGCTGAGGGCTCCACAAACAGGGAGCAGGATGGAAAGGCAGCTGGCTGCCAGGTCAGCATCCCTGCAGCAGGAGTCCAGGCTCAGCGGGATGCTCAGCCCGGGAAAGCAGCAGTCGTGAGCACTAAAGATAGCAAATCCCACCTCCCCCGAGGAAGATTAGAGATGAATTGTGACTCATGGGCAAAAAACATCGATTATTATAGAACCTGCTAAGGCCTTGGAGAATTGCCACGTTCTTCCATGCTGGCTCACTTCTCGCCCGGGCTCTTGGATGCACTCAGCTGAAGGTAAGCAAGCCTTTGGGTTTGGTGGGAAAGATGTGCTCCTTGTGCTGTGCCACGTTAGCTGGAGAAACCCCAAACCCAACAGAGGCTCAGTTCCTTCCCTCCCGCCCAGGAGAGAAAAGACTTTCCTGCTGCCACAGCCCACACCCACATGAATGCCAGGAAACAAAATCCCACGAGGGCCTCCCAGCGTGAGGGACCTGTGCTGAAAAAGTCACCTTCAAAGCAGCAGGGAGAGAAGCAGTGAGTATCTCTAAATCTCAGGCAGGAGACAAGTTGCATTTATTAATTAAGCAATGAGGATCGATGCCCGAGACATTTCCTGTGGATTAATGATGGGCTGGGAGGAGCTGATGGCCTGAGGTGCAGCTAAAGACCATTAATACCCACTGGTCATGAATCCCCAGGAAATGCTCCATGCCAAGGTCGTTAAGTGCCTGCATATATTTATGGGGAATAACAACAACAATAATACTTGTACAGGCTCTCTCCCCTCTGCCCAGCCTTGCTGGAGCCATGCCGAGGGCTGCTGGGAGCTGTGGGATATCCCAGCCAGGAGCCCTCTATCCTGAGCCCAGCTGAGGCAGGGAATGTTGGGTTCTGTCCTGGGCATCGAGCACTGTCACCCCACCAGCGCCAGGACTAAGAGCACAATGGAATGAGGAGGAGCAGGGCAGCTCCCCCTGTCCCTGGGCACTGTGGGAAGATCCTGCCCCAGTGCAGGCTCTGGGAGATGCTGCAGTGCTGGCACATCTCCTGCTGACCTCCCAGGAACACTGCAGAGCTTAATTAGCTGCTTCCCTAATGGCTTGGAGAGACCTGTCCTTGTCAACAAGTGTGGGCCCACACAGCAAAGATGCAGAGGTCTGACCATGGCACAGGGGCCTCTCCTGGCTATTTTCCATTGCCACAGCGCTGGTTCATCCAGGAGGAATGCTCAACCCTCCCAGCCACCATCCCCTGGGCTCAGGAACAAAGTGCTCCCCAACTTCTGCATCGCTGCACTATGGAGCAACATGTTTATCCTCATCACATCCATCTTGGCCAACACCCACTGTCTTCCACCCTTTCCACCACAGCCTCAGCACCGAGCCAGTGCCCAGGACCCCTGCACAGCTGCTCCCCTCCCTGCCCTGAGCTGTGCTCTGCATCAGCAATCCCCGGGAGATGGGGGCCGGGCCCTGCAGCACAGCAGCTGTGCCCCGCTCCCAGGGGACAGCATCCATCAACCACCGGCACATTCACCCTTCTCCTGACCCGGGGATGGCCATTCCAGGCTGGGCCCGAGCCCAGCAACCCGGCTGTCAGCTGAGGAGCCGGCTGGGAGGGTGGAGGGAGGCAGGGGGAGAGTGGCATGCAGCAGGGAAGCAGAGGAGCCAGGCACGGTCTGGATGGAAGGTGCTCTGGATCAGCCCAGGGTACCCACAGGCACGGTGGGTGATTTCAAGGTGTGCCTCTGTTCCTCTGTGGGCAAATTTATAAATCATGAGTCAAAAAGGCATTTGATTCATTTAAACAGAAAGGACGTGATCAGGACCGTGAGACTTCAGAGAAGATCAAAGGTTTAAAAACGGTCCCCAGGAGAAACGAGAATTATTTAGGCAGGAAATAATGAGATGAAATTAAGAAGGTATTTAGGCTGCACATGAGGAAGAAAAAAGGAAGCGAAGCAAAGCCCCTCTGCCTGCACAGTGCTGCACGGGTGGCAGGGGCTTCCTGGGGGCAGCCAGAGATCAGGAGCATCCCACCAGCACCCCCTGCCTGGCAGGAGAGGCAGGATGTGAGCCCCTGCCCTGGCTGGGCATCACCCACCCCCCCCCGAGCTCATCCAGAGATGCCCCAGTCACCAACAGCACCGACACCAATTCCCCACCAAACTGCCACCACGGGGTGGATCTGGGCCTCCAGAGGGAAGGAAACCTCTCATCTTCCCCTGGCAAGGAATATTCTGCACCAGAGCCTTTCCACTCCACATCCCTGCGTTTGCAGGAATCCACGCCATGCTCTGAAAGGGGCTGTCCCCATGGGGGATGGTTGGGATGAGGGGACTCGTGTTAGAGCCAGCCTGAGAAACAACAAAAGGCGGGAGGGGGAAGGGAGAGAAGGGCAGAAAATAGAGAACAAAGTGCCTGCGGGCGGTTTAAAGGCTCCTTCGAGTTCCTGCTTCCAAGGACATCATCTCCCCCACGGAGAATGTCTCGCAAAGCCCCTGTCCCCTCGGGCGGGACATGCCCCGCTCCTCCCGCTCGGCCGCAGCCCGCCCTTGCAGGATGGCAACCCGCAGCACTCACAGCTTGCTCCGTCTCTCACCACCCTCCCTTTGAGCCACGAACAAAGACGGAGCTGCGCGGCAGAACGGCCGGACCAGCTGGGTAGGGTTTAAGCATCGTGGCCCATATGTGCTGAAATACCCAGACATATTGGGGTTGTGTTTAAAGGAACAGTCCCAGCTTTCACGCTGAAAGCCGGCGCTTTTCCAAGGCGAGCGTGAAGTTTTTTACCTTGGGCCTTTTGCAAAAAGGTGGGGTGTGGTTTTAGCAGAATCTCAAAAAGACATAATATTTAAAGGTAGAGGACTAGAAGCTAGGTTTTCAAATACTTAATATCTGACAAAGAAGGTTTTGTCCATATTCCTAGCTAAGGCCAGAGCAGGGAGAGCAACTGGAGAAAGCATCTCATTATTTTTATCAGCCTGTGTACAAAGCATCTTCACTACACAGTGACTGAAGCACAGCATGGATTGGAGATGAGAGCTTGCCTTGGACTAACCATGGACAACTTCCCTGGATCTCCATGCTTTTAAAGCCAGAACCCCAGTTTGGGTTAGGAAAATGGCTTTCTTGTCACTCCCTTTCTCTAAGGAAGTTAACATGAAAGCTGCAGCTACACTTGATTAATTCCAGGCATTTGGTAACTGGAGACAAACCTCAGCAGTGCAAAGGGAACTTACACTCCCTCCCAAATGTGTGAATCAAGCCACCACTTCAGTGCACGCTGTGTTTTTTGTGTAACAAACTACATTTCCTTTGTGCAAGGTGTAGTGTTAGACACAGGTACAAAAGAAGCATGAATGATAATGCAATAACCATCTGAGACAGCCTGGGAAACCCCAACACAGGGTGAACTGGGAATGAACAGAAAAACACAAGGTGTGCAGGATTGCTGTATTTCCAGGTGTGGATACTAAACACACCAGTTTGAAAAGATAAAAGAATGGATATCACATACCTCAGAGGAAAAGCAGCAGCATTTTGGACTGAAAAAAAGAGGAAGAGGCCCAGGTGCCCAGGCTGGGTGCTGTGCCAGGCTGTCATCCCTGAGGGAGCTCCCTGTCCCACAGGGAAGCACCCAGCAGACCCTATGCAGCTTTCTCTCCTCAGGTGGTGTTCCTGTGTGCTTAGGGAACCTCCTCAGGCACCTGAGAGAGCCCTGTGACAACATCAAACAGCTGCTTATTTGTAAAGAGGTTCAATTTAATGAGCCAGGGTTATGATACAACACTTAGGGGACACGGAAAGCAAACAACCATCCTCCCTGACAGACAGCAGCCACCACCCAGCCATGCTCTCCCAGATTTAGGACATGCTCTTTGTGTCCCCAGGTAGCATTTCTAGGGCTAAGCACAGGGTGGATAACACAGGCTGTGCCAGGACAGGAGCTCAGCCTGCCTAGGCTCTCACTAGACAGAGTGTATCACTCCATCCTTATAGATACACTTTCCATGCATGGTTGGGATGGCTGTTTTCAGAGATCAGCGCCACCTTCTCTGTTTCAATGTACAGTGGGCCAACTGAGGCACAGTGAGGCTGAAGGGACTTGCCTGACATCAGTCTGCACACGACAGAACCAAAGTGATCCTGACTCTGCTGTCCCCTTGGCCTGGCAAGGATCCCTGAGGATTGTATCTCTCCTCTGGACACCTAACAGGGCACAACCCACTGCAGAGTAACACAGATTGCAAAGCAAGTCACCAATCCTCATATTACCGCAGAGCTGTGTGTGTGGATGCTTTCTGGTACCCCTTAGGAGATCTCTCTCTTAGAATTGCACTTGAAGACTTCCATTAAAATTGCCATGCAGGTCCCTGAGGTGTGGGCGGCACACATGTACCAGTCACTCTGGAATGGCACCCATTCCTTAAAACACCCCAGAGTGAGGATCAACAAACAGCTGCTCCAAGGAGCTCAGTCTTCTGAGCAGGCCCATCTGTGCAATGTCTGCAAAGAAACAAGGACATCCAAGGCTCAGCCCAAGGTTCCTCAGGTCAGGAATGTACTGCTAAAAGACAAAACAGGAATCTTCTTCAATTCCTGCAGCTTTCAAGTATCTACTCATATCTTCATTGAATGCAGAAGAGCCACAAATTAATACAAATGGCTTTCTCCTACAGGAATTCACTATTGTCTTCATCAAGTCCTCACTGAGATGACCAGTGTAGGTGTTTTCCTGGTAGCTCCAAGGAAGTTTTTCCAGCGAAGTTTCCTGGAAAGGTAAAAGGTTTGCTGTGTGTGACACTAAAAAAGACAACATTCCTTAGAGCTCAATCTCTCTCCTCCCCTCAGAGTGGGGCACAGGATGATTTTCACCTTTGTGACACCATGTGGGTGACACTGACTCTTCCTGAGAGCTGCATTCCTCTTCCCAAGCCCAGATGAAGTATTTCCCTGCCACTCACTCAGAGGGGACTGAACAAAACCAGAGTGTAACTACCACAAATAAATGCTGCAGAACTTTTTCCACTGAGAACCATCTCCCAGGTTTCCTATTCCCAAATCCCAAATCTATTCCTCTCCACTGCCTCTCCCATTCCCAAGCCTCTTTCAGTCCCATCTCCCTTGACCAAAACTGAAAGAAGGCAGCTCTGCTCCAAAGCCAGCTCTGATCCCATGAGAAGTGCCAGCTCCTGTGGTGCTGGATCCAGCAGGGACTCCCCTGCTGCAATTAATCAGGAGCAGAAGGTGCTCAGATGTGGTGGTGACAGGCAGCACAATGAAATACAGACAGATACATAATCCCAAGAGGGAGGATGCACGAGCCAGCCTTGGACTACCACAAACCTGCTAAGAGAGGAGGAAAAAGGGAGAGAGGAGGGGCAGACAGTGTTGACAGGGGTCAGGTGGGCTTCGTGCCCTTCGCTGATTGAATTTCAAGACCTCCTCATGCTCTTGAGACAGCAGTCAGAGAGTTTAAACACCCTGAAAAGGGTATTTAAGCCATGCCACCAGAGACAATTATGGTTATGCTCCCACAGAGCAGCTGAGGGGGTGCCCAAGTCACCAGCACTTTTCCCTCTACCAAATCTCATCCTGCCGAGGCCACGTGTGGAACAGAATGTATGAGGCAGTTCCACTGTGAGAGATACAAGAAATGATTCATCTGAGGAACTAAAAATGCAATGGGATTCATTCCCTTAGCATAAATAATTCTTTCTATATCCTCCCAGCAATGAATCCTCATTTCTGACGGAAATAATTTTTAACCACCAAATCCGTGCAGAACACAGGCAACTTTGGGACCAAATGGAAATGAAAAAGACTGCTCAAAATGTAAGACCATTGAGAGGTATGCCCTCATCCCATGAATGTGGCAGAAAAGTAATTTTACAGAGGGGGAGACAACTTTTAGAAGTTTAAAAATGGGTCAGCAAGGAAAAATAATTGCTGGGAAGTTGGTGCTAGCACACCAGAGGAGAGCTCTAGCCACGAGCCAAGAATGGAAAATAAGGACAGATTAAGGCATTGGTATTAGGAAGAAAGAAACAAGCTTATTTGCTGTTTAGATGCAACAACAAAATGAAATGGGGGGAATAATCAACAGTGACTATGGAACAGCAGGTCCCAGCATAACAGGGGACAGAGAAGAACATTGATGGCCACTTCCCCAAAATTCTCCAGATGAGTAGCAGTGAGTACATGCAGGAGATTTAAGAACAGCAGCTACTGGATCACAAATTAGGCTGGATGACTGGGAAAGAATTAAGATCATGCTTATGGAAAAGTGGAGGAGGCAGAGGCTCATCCAGCACACAGAACCCTGACACAAACATGCTTCATATCCATTTAATTACCTGGCTTAGGACATAAAATATTCTAATATTCCAGTACCGAGCCAAATCTTGCAGAAGGGGTTTTAAATAAATTTTGTCAAAAGTAGGGAAGCAGCCAACAAGAGTTACAAAGGTTTCATCCTCTTCATCATCTGTTATGGACTGGAGGATGGGAATCATTGGTGCGAGGCCGGTGCCAGAGGCCAGCATGAGGAGTTCTCCATGCTAAGAACAAAACAGAGAATTTGGAATGAGCTGTGGTGGCTGGAAATGGGTGTGCTCATGGTCAGTTCCTCTTGCTGCCACCCTGGTAAAGGATCTCTTGAGAAACAACATACCAGAAGGTCATGAACTGGTAAATTCAGATCCCAAAATGTATTTTTCTGCAAAGGATTACAGATAGCACTTAAAAGTTTACATACCAAATCTAACAAAACTGGATTTTCCCCAAATATAATAATTTATCCTAACTTTAGCCTTGATTTCAATTATTCATGTTTCAGTTTCAATTCTGCAGTACGCTTTGCTGACCCACTGTGGGCTTTCTTCCACTGGAAATGCTCCCTGGGTTTCTCTTGGTTGCTGCAAAGTAAAATCCTGAATGTCTCTGGAGGGAATGAGTGTGTCAGGAAGCAGGACACAATTGCTCTGCATAGAGCTTGGCCACTCAGATGTTACTTATTTTTGTTGGGGGAAACAAATAAAAAACCAACAAAAACAAATCCACCAAAAACCCCAAAAGGCTTTGGGATCCTAATGACCAGTGTTTCAAATTTGCTCCTCATTTGAAAGGTCAGAATTAAGTGACTGAGTTAGTGTGTGTGAGAAGCCTCCCCCTGAAACCAGATCTGCCTTTCCCTGCAGCCAGCCTGGTATTGGCAGGTGGGATCAGCGTTTGGGGAGCGACCTGACACCTCAACAGCCCAGGGAATACCCAAGAGAGGAGAGGATTAGCACCTCTCCTTCACCCTACTCACTCACAACACAGACATGTGGGTCAAATCAGGCAAAAACCCGTCCACACTCATTGCTGGTGCAAAGAAAGTCCCCTTTGTTAGGCACATCAGGAACTCCTAACGAAAGTGATGAACACAGAGCCTTGCTAATATTCTCCTGTCTCCCATCCACCTCCTCTTCCCTGTTAAATATTCTGCATTTCAAGAAAGCGCTCCAACTGACTGCTAATGCTGTCACACTGTACAGTAACCCAGGAAGTCTCTAAAATAATCATGAAAACAGTAATCAAATTGATGTCTTCCCTTCAGAGTATTGAACAAAGCTTGCTGCCACAGGCTGAAGCATCCTATGGCTCTTAGGAACTAACCTTGTTAGGTTGATATGGGAACCCTCCAAACGGCCCACGCCAAAAGACCACGTCTCCTCTTTTCCATGTTTTTATGTATTGTGACATTAGCCCAGCTTCATAGCACTAATAAAAAACATTGCACAAAAGAAAAGAATAATTATACTCTGTTGGAAAGTTTCCCAGCTTCAAGTTGATTATAAAGTTATCTACATTTAAACGAAAAGGGGACAAAAAACCATTTTGTGTATTTAAAAAAGAAAGAATGATCTGTTTGAAAAATAACTCAAAGTTATACCCAAAACAAAGACATTTAAATTAAATCATATTGGAACCACTCCAGCTTGACTATAATGTAAACACAACCCCCCTCTGACGCAGCCTGAATTTCCAAAACTGGAAAAAGCTTATCAGAGTTCTTGCTTACAAAGCACACAAAGAAGAGTGTCTTGAATGCAAAGCACAGTGCAGGCCTTCAAGTGTTCTCCAAATCTCAGGGTATGGGGGTCTGGAAATGCCCTCTGGGTACTGTTAGTTATATAAACACTGCATAGCTCTTGCTTTGTTTCAGTTTCTCAGAAGCTGCACTGATACAATTAGCGACCCAAAGTCAGGCTTCTCATTTGTAAAACTCTTTGTTTTCAGACCAGATCATCTGGATGCTGAGGGATGCCTCCACAGTTCCAAAAGAATATGTTAATGTTGGCCCCATGGAAGAAAAACACGGGCAAAAAACCTGCCTGACTTTCCACCAGGCACAAACATTATCCAGGCTTTGCCTGCAGGAATGCTGCTCTCACTCACGACTGGGGAGAAGGGCTCAGTGCTTGCTGGAAACTCAGAAGGGATGAGAAGCTGGGAAATGAAGGGCTTGCCCAAGCAGTCATGTTGCCATCCATGCCATAAATGTGTGACCACTGGATGTTTTAAGAGAGAAATGTGAGCAAAAGAGCAGCCACAGTCTGGGATGTGGCTGGAGAGCCAGGAGTGGCCCAAGGAGCAGGAGCCGAAAAGCCCAAAGCTGCAGCACACAATGGGTCTCACAAACCTGGGGAAGAGCAACACAAGCAGGGGTCAGAAGATGGGATGTGATATAAGCCCACACAAAAGAAGTGTATTTGGGGGTATTTCCTGCACAGGCATTGGAGAGAAGCCTGGCTCCACACCCCAGTGCCTTGGCTGGCCACCAAGCTGCACTGCAGGCAAACAAAATTGGTGAACCACAAAGCAGCTCAGAAAAAGGCAGTGAGGGAGCCCGTGCTTGTGCTTGCAAGCAGTGTTAGCTAAGAAAGAACACAGATGCTCCTCCCCTCCCAGCCTCTCTCTTAAACCTGAAATATTAACAAGTATTAGCACCAGTTGTTACATTCAAAAGGTAAATCACACACATGTCCAGGCTCTGAGTTATTGTCAGAATTCTTTTATGTTCAGAGGGCTCTGGGCAGGTGCTAAGTCTCGTGCAAAGAGTGTGCACTTGCTTCAGAGAAGCAAATTTTATACCTCCCTTCTTCAAACACATCCAGAAACCCAAGGCAAGAACAGAAAAGTTCACTTACTGCCTATTCCCAAAGGACAGGGGTAATGGAAACTAAAACAATCTTTCTTTCACCAAAATTATTTTAAAAAAATTGAAGTGAAAAGTGATTGAGTGGGTTTAAAATGAGTTTTTCTAAATAAAAAGGAAAAAAAAAAATCTCCTGGGGGAAAAACTTCCACACCCCATTTTACATGGAGAGAAACCCTAACATTATAAAATCACTCAAAAAGAGGGTTATGCTCTGTAAATGGCAACTCCCTCACTCTTAACTGTAGTATCACAAATGCAATGCCATAATAACAGGAGACAGAAGGGTTTGAACAGTGCTTGGATTGCATAGTAATAATAATATACTACTTTCCAAAATTGCCTCAATAGTGTGAAATATACCACAACCTACAGAGTGAGTTATAAAAATGGCTGCTTTACACTGGGTATTACCAACCTCTTTTGTCACTGCCAAAGAATAACTATAGCTCCTTTTGGGATGAAAGGTTCTATATAAAGGAAAGGTATCATTACAATCATTACTATTATTATTGAAATGCAAAACCTGTGAGTAATGAGCTGCTATACATGAAATTTCAGTCATCCTGTGAATGTATCCTATTAATGCAACTCAAATGCAACGTTTCTCTCCCCTACCACACGCCAATTGCCACAAGAATGGAGAAATGACCCTCCCACAGGTGTCCTAGAGAAGCTGTTCACTTTTCTAAAGAGCAGGGTTTGTGTTAGAACATACAATGCATAACAAACCCCAGAAACATGAAATCCTGCAAGACAGGCAGAGAACAAGTGGCCCTTCTCTGCAAGCCACCTGGGATACCCAGCACTCTGCATTTCACACCTGTACTGAAGTCTGTGTCTGCCCTGAGGAGTCCCTAGTGACATATGGATGCAGTATTGGAAAAATGTTCTAGTATTTGCCACACAAAATAATAATTTATGAGCACCCTGAAGACTTACATGAGACAAATTTCCTTTTGAACTCAATCAGCATTTTGTGGTTGACTCCATAAAGGTGAGGACATTTGTCCAAAATGGGCTCTGCCACCATGTCCACCTCAAGAGATGCAGCCTGTGCCTATGGGACACCTGTGTCCCCTGTGGGCCACAAAGTCCCGCTCAGACTGCAGCTCCAGAGCCCTGTCTTCACACCAGGGGCAGCTGCCCACTGACTGAGGGGTGTTCTTCAAGTAAAATACAGAGGGGAGGATAAGGGCAAGCATTTCCCAAAATCAGTGGTTCAGCTGGGTTGACAAATGGGTGCGATTTCAAAGACAGCCTGAAAAAAGCAAAATGAAAGGAGAGAAGTGGAATGGACACATCTTTCCATCATGGGGCTCTCCCAGGGCTTCTGCTGCAGAGCACTTGTTTGTGTGTCAACTCATTCTGCTTTCAGTTTTGTGGCAAAAACTGCAATTTTTATCAGCAAAGCAAAACCGCTTCAAAACAACAGAGAAACAGTCCATGAGGGATTTGAGAGAATCTCACTTGAAACACTGACAGCATGCTTGGTTCCTAAAGAAAACACCTTGTACTCTCATCCATATTGTCCAGGCTTACTTACTTTAATTAGAACTTCAAAGTAACCTTCTGCATTCCTGGGGCTAATTGGAGTATAGGCTCTCTGGACCTCCAAACCATCCACCACTCCTCTGAAGAGAAGAGAAACAGGAAACCCCTGTGACTTGGGTCATTTGGGGGGCTCCTGCAGCTCTCTGGGAGACAGGTCCTCTGCCCAGTGTCCCAGCCTGTGCACAGATGCAAAACATTTCCCTTCCAGAGGCAGAAATCGAGGGGGAACAGAATGGCTAACAGCACTTTTGTTTCCCAGTGTGGCCTCAGCTGTACCACATCCAGCTCCTGGACACACCCCTGAAAGGGATTTTGTAAGAACATGCATGAGTGGCAAAGGGGAGAGAAACACTTAAGTTTGCTGTTCCTTTTAGGCTGGGGTCACTTTCTGCATCCAGTCAGCATCTGTAATCAAATAACAAAAGCCAGCCTTGACCTCAGGCCTTGTCAATACAGACTGTACTTTCCTGTAAGCCTTCCCTCTCCATGGAATTATCCACCCTGCTCCTTGCTGCTGACCATGGGGATTGACTAAAGTGACCAGACCTTTTTGAGTTCAGCATGATGAGCCAGGGCTGGAGGGAGGAGCGTGTGCTGTCAACAGAGCCAGCTGCACACACCGGCCCTGAACGTACCAGGGACGTCAACAGATGCACATCAATGGCATCCTAACAGGACTTTCTCTATCTGGCAATGATCACCACAGATGGCTGAGAGACAGAAACTTTCCCCAAGTGGCCCCTTTCTGGCAAGCAGCAAACTACATAGGAGGGTTGTTTTGCTAGAAATCAGTCAGGCAGTGCTTGGGTACTGGGGTGCTCAGTTACCCCAAGATACAGGGCCTAAAACACCCAGCTCTGGGGCAAGTGCAGCTCGTTGTCTTCATTCCAACACGCTGGAGTAAATAATCTGTTGTAACATCTATTCTTTTAGATCTTTCTTTCTGCAAGTGTATTTTCTTAATCACACCTAGTTCTTTCTGAGCCACCAACGCAGGGATAATGCTGAAGAAAACCACAGCTTTTACCATAGAATTAGTATAGGCAGCTAGCTCACGAGCTCTTTCATCTGTGTCATTGTGGAGGTACAGAAATCATGATTTGCCTGCTATGAAGCCTTTGTCTATTGACAAAACCCTACGTGTTAGGTTACATAATGCAGACTGTTTAACTAGCACAGAGAACAATACCTTAACACGATATGTTGTCCTAAACTCAAGCGCAGGCTGCTATTTCCCGGTAATTCAAATTTGTACTGGTAGGTGTCCTCTGTCAGCTGCTCCACCGAGCTCACGCTGAATGCAGTGAATGTATCTGGATTCAGCTCTGAATTATTGCTCTGCAAGAACAACAATAAATAATTACTTGGTTAGATGGTGTCTTTTATTATTTCATTTTTTCTCTGGAAGCAAACGTGTGTGCTCATTTAGTGCCAGAGATACTCAGGACGTATATTAAACACTGAGGCCCGGCGCAAATTCCAGCTCTCTGCTGATTCATTATCATGTTCTGCAGCGTGCACTTTGGGATCTTGCATTTCTCCCCACCATCACCTTTTGAAATTACTTTTTTTTACACCTTACAGCAAGGTCATCCTATTATGACTCACTGCGATCATTTTCTCGTGTCTGGAAATAAACAGAAATAATTCTGCTAAAAGAGCCAAGCGCTGCTTAGGGGGCAACTTTGCAACCTGCTGATGGCCACAGTGAACAGAAAATATTGTCAGTTGTTTCAGCTGATCTTTTTTGCTTGACCCAGCATAGTTAATCTAATGTAAAAGGGCACTGACAGGCTTTAAAATTACACTCTGAAGACAACTGCTCCACCACACACAAAGCAGTGTTTTCTCAGCATCAAAATACGAGTCTAAAAATCAGGCAGAGATGACAAAGGTGAAGAAAACAAAGCTTCTCCGAGGAAACTCGGAGAGGAGAAGCTGCAGAGCCAGAGCTGTAATGCGACACCAGGGAGAACTCTACACTTGGAAAATCGCATTACAGCAGGGAGAGAGTGGCCAAGGGGGAGGGAGAAGGCTGAGTTTGGGGAATTGCATTTACAGCCCTCTCTTAAGGCACCACTTGAATTTATCCCTGCATCCCTCACGCACCACCACCACCCCACACTCGAACGAGTACGATCAAAGCACAGGCTCCAGGATGCGATGAAGAGAAATCGACCTGCTCCTTCTTTCCCATGAGAAGGCTTTTGTCTTGCATTGCTTTGGCTCTCTCCCACTGTGCAAGCTCCTTCTCGTACACGTCGTAGATGCAGGGCTTGCAGCCGCTGCTGCAGCACTGGGATGGAGAAGGTTCCTGGGGCCTCAGAGCCAGCCAGTCCTCCTCGCTGGCACTCTCCTTGTCACTCATTGCCTGCAAAACACAAGCCCTGCATCACACCCAGCACGATGAAAAGCAGTGCGTGCTCATCAGCTGGGTGTTTTCAGAGGACAGAAAATCTCTCTTGAGCATCTTGTGTGTATGTGTTAAACTGAAAACCTGGAGCTGATCTGTGTCTGCACACCCCATTTTTGTTTGAGTGCTCAATGCCTCTGCACAAACGCCAGTCCTCACAGCCCAGAGCAGAGCCTGAGCCCGGCCTCGGGCCCTCCTCCCCAGACAGGCTGCCCAGGCAATGCTACACCCTTTAATCCCGCTCGTTCCGCCGTGCTGATTTCCTACAATAGAGCCGTTTGGTCACCCGGAGCAGAAACATCTTAAAAATCTGCTGCTTGGCCCAGGAGAAAGGGTGACAAACCCAACCGGCAGGACAATGGGTAACAAACCCAGGCACCAGATGCGGCCTGAGCTCTGTGCGGCTTTGGAACGGGGGAGGGCGGCGAGCTGAGAGCAGAGCTCAGAGCCGAGAGACCTGAGGCAAACAGGGCAAAGTCTCAGGCAAACA
The DNA here is from genome assembly GCF_028551555.1 of Melozone crissalis. Taxonomy (NCBI): domain Eukaryota; kingdom Metazoa; phylum Chordata; class Aves; order Passeriformes; family Passerellidae; genus Melozone; species Melozone crissalis. The sequence continues at coordinate 28,303,240 of NW_026535823.1, forward strand.
ACCACTGTGGTTATGGGCTTTGAATATACAGGTAGGGGAGGCCAACAAGCACGGGATTTTATCGTTTGCTCCTGGTCTTCCCAATTAGTTTTACCCATAGAACACTCCTCAGATCAAAACCACGCTGCGGACATTGCGGGGCCCCTCCACCCTCACACATGGGCTGAGTGAACGCTGCTCACAGCGCGCTCGTGTCCGCATCCCTTGGACACAAAGCGGGCCACAGGAAATTGTGAAGCCACGGGTGACGAAGCGGAGGAAGCGAACACTTAGCGCTTCCAGCAGTTTCACTGTCAAGGTCAATTAATTAACCAACCTTCACCCCTGTAACAGAAACACGCTCATTTCAAGGAGTGGGGTGGGGAATGGAACAGAGAACCAAAGGCGACTGGCCCGGCTTCCTACCGCTCTGTCCGGGGACCCGGGGCACCCACGGGCTATGAACGGGGGGTAACCCCCATGGCCGGGGGTGAGGCCGAGACGCTCGGGCTCGGGGCTGCGCGGATTTACAGAGTTTCGAGCACTCACTGTGCGCGCCCGGGAGCTCGGACAGGCCGGCTCGGGGCAGAGTGGACCCAGCCCCGGGACACCCGACCTGGCCTCGCCGGCTCGCACCCAGGGACGGTCTCTGAAGTGCCCCCCCCTCCCCCCCCCGCCCCACAGGTGAGGAGGCGCCTCTCCCCGCCCACCTCCCCACTCACCAACCCAGCGCCTGCCCTCACCCGCCAGGCAACTTGCCGACCCTCCCTTACCGCGGGGCGCGCCTGCCCGCCATTGGCCGCCGCCGCCGTCAGTCACCGCGGGTGACGGTGGGGGACGAGCCCTCCCCAAGATGGCGGCGGGCGGGCGCTGAGGCGGCCGCGGGAGGAGGAGGAGGAGGAGGATGGCGGCGATGGCGGCGGGGCCGAAGGCGCTGAGGCGGGCGGCGGTGGCGGCTGCGGCGGTGACGACGCGGGGCCTCACCCGCGGCATCGCCACTCGCGCGGGGCGGCCCCGCCACCGCGCGCCGCTTCCACGCACGCCCTGGACCGTGCGCGGGCCGCCGCCGGAGGTGCTGGCGGAGATGGCGGAGCCGCGGCCGGTGCGGGAGCAGGTGGAGCTGGACACCGTCACGTACGCGGAGCGGCTGCACTACGTGCCCGGCCTGGCCCGGCCGCGCTTCCCGCCCTGGGAGCGCGGCTGGCGCGACCCCTGGCACTCGCCGGGGCCGCGCTATGAGGAGATGCCGCTGTACAAGGAGCGCGGGTGCTACATCTGCCATCAGGGTGTCCGCATGCTGGAAGGTACCACACACCCCGCGCTGTCCCTGCCCAAGCACTCGCCCTGCTCCTCCTGCCAAGGGATCTCCTCGCACAGAGTGTAAAACAGACACGGGCTGTGGGGAGCCTGTCCAGCCCCATGAGCTGCCAGGCAGCCTCGGTCACACAGGGAATGGCTTGGGTTGGAAGGGGGCCTGGAGCATCACCAGTGTCATAGATAGATATATGTGATGGATAGATCACGCTGGGTTGTGTTTCCAGGAGTGCGGCAGGCGCAGTGGCTTACCAAGACGAAGCTCGTGGAAGGTTTGCCCCCAGCCGTGCAGGCCATCATGGATAACCCGGCTCTTGGGCTCCAGGAGCTGGAGGAGAGGGCGAAGCACATGGTGTCCCATGCTCGGCTCTGGGACACGGCAGAGGCTGCTCCCAGGAGGGAACGATATTGGTGAGTCCTCAGCTGTAGGGGAGGTTTTAAACGCTACAGAGACAATTCATACTGAGCTCTTCTGTGGAAAGAGGGTCTGTATGCAAGACCATCAGATTGTCAAACAAAACAAGCAACAACCAAAGCAACAAATAAAACCCAATTCTAAATATTGGCAGTAGCACTGACATAAATACTACGCTAGATCAAAGCTTCTTTCAGGCCAATGTCTCTCTGTTTCAACTCAAGATCTACTAGCTGATGCAGAGTATCAGTTTTTAAAATAATTGTAAGCATTACCTCTGCCAACTTGAAACAGACCTGGTGTGTGTGATACCAATCTGCAATCTCTGTTAACTGTTTGGGAGTGCTATGCCATTGTATGTTTTACGTACAGTAATTTTACAGCATTTGTGCCCCAGAAGCGTCTGCCTGCTATTATGATCTCATTTTTATGTAACTGTTTCTTTTCTTGTTTTACAGCCCAATGCTGTTTGAAAACCTGATACATATATGCCGGTTAATGTCTGGGAAGTATCCTGCTCTGAGTAAAAGGATGTTGGCTAGAAACTGCAGGATAGCAGCAATGTGGGAAAGAGGTCAGTTGCCACTATGGTGGAAGCATTTAGCTCTGTAAGATAAGAGGGGTAGCAAAGTTCCTGGCTTTCAGGCTGAGGACTTGGAAAAAATTAAACAATTTCTGGAACTGGGTAATTCTTTGTGGTTTAAAATAGTGCTGTTGGCATTGTTGGCATGGGCAGCCTTGGATGATGGCAGGATGCTGTCCCTGAGGAGATTATTAGGTGTTAATCAATATTGACAAGATGGTGGGAGAAGGGAACCAGTCTCTTAGACCTGACTGTTTATTTTCTTGTGTCCCAAATCAGTGCTGTTGTTTTTCTAAGGATGTTTAGTTAAGAACTTAGCCCTAGCAATTAAGGTTGGCATTTTAGAAGAACCACAGCTGAGCTACTATGTAGGATGGGTTTGATGACGAGGGGAGAAGAGTGAGCCTTGCAGAACAGACTGGCCAAAGGAAATGTACATCTTTCTCTGGTGTTCTTTCACAGTGTTTGACTGTGGCCTGATTTCCCTCCCCAGAATCCATCCTCCTTCAGGTCCGTGGCCTGAGTGGAATACTCATGAACTCTATGAGCCCAATAGCACCAGTAGCCTCCAAGGAGGAGATACTGGCCACCAAAGAGCACGTTCTGGAGACCTTCTATCCCATTGCACCCACCATCGACCTTCAGGAGGTGAATGTGTACAAAGAGCTCAATGATACAGGTCAGTGCTGAAGAGCATTATCTGTGTTTGGGGCTCCTTGTTCTACTGGGGCAGCTGAGAGTAGGGAGTGTGTGGGAATGAGGGGACAGCTTTGCAGTGCAAGTGCTGCAGAGCTGTGGTGGGTGAGTATATTGTTGCATAAGCAGGACTGAGGACAAGAACTCAAACCCCAGCAAACAACTTGAGCAGTGCCTGAAGATAATGGGAGAAAACCTTGGCTGCACGGCGTCTTCCTGAGCGGTTTCTGACATGAGTATGTGCCCTTCAGGTTTCAGAGATGGTTATCCCTACTCTCACCCTCACACCCTGTTCTTCCTGGAGTCTGCCAACGTTCGCACTGACAGGTTCAGACCAGAGCAGCTCCGTGCTAAAATGCTGATGTTCGCTTTTGGCAACGCGCTGGCCAAGGCCAGGGCGCTCCACGGGGTACGTATGGGAGCCTGCTGCTCTGCTGGGCCTCTCTTCTCCCCCTGCTGCTGCAGCCCCTGCAGGCAGCCCTCAGAGCCCCTTACTTGTGTAATTTTTTACACCCCCTTGTGTGATTTTCACATCCAAGCTTCCCAGTCCAGAGGTGAAAACCCATCCTTCAGAAATCCTCTGATGAGCAATGTTTGTGATGCAGTGGGGTGGTATGGGCAGGAACCAGGGAATAAGTTCAGCTGTAAAACTCTAACCCATCCCACAGCTCAGTATGTAAATTGACAGTTTGTTGCTGGCTGAAGGAGGAATTTTAATTAAACTACAAAATCTACATTCAAAACTTGTTTGACTAGAGTAATTTTCTGGGCAAGGTAACAATATATTTATTAAAATCTTGGCTTTAAACCAGCCCAAAGATGCAGAATCAGCAAGTACTCCTACAATTTCTGTTGTAACTAGTTTTTGAAACATTCTCCCCCACATGCCCCTTCTTTTCCTAGAATGATCCCAAGGTTTTGGAGCAGCCAATAGTGGTGCAAAGCATTGGCACAGATGGACAGCTCTTCCAGTTCATGGTGTTCCAGTTAAATACAACAGACCTTGTCTCTAATGATGGTGTAAAAAACCTGGTCTGGATTGACTCTGATCAGAACCTGTATGAGAGAGCCCAGTGTGTCCCAGAAGTCAAGAAGGGAGTTGTTACGGTAAGGAGAACTTGGGAAATGGTGTTGGAAATGCTGCCCTTCCACCACAGCTGGGGGTCTGGGGCTGGCACAGAGCTGCAGCAGGTTTTAAACTAGCTGGAGGGACCCTCAGGGGACATTGGCCTCATTTTTACCTCAGCAGGTGTTTCTCAGGAGACCAGTTCCTGAGTGTTGGTGGTGCTGATGTGTGACATGCCAAGCTTAACGTGAACTCCTACATACAGATACTCCCAGCTGAAATCCACCATCCCATAATGGGCTTGTTCAAAGCCAGCTCTGAGGAAGGGAACTCTCACAAGCAGCCTCTCTGGGGAGTAAATAGAGCACAGGGCTGCCAGTACTGGTTATACTGGGAGGGCATCTCACTCACAGGCAAAGAGGTTCTGCCCTCTGAGATTGACACCAGTGGAAGTGCCCCCACCCAAACCCTTCTGGGGAGGGAGAGCACAATTTGGAAGCTGCCATGCCTGAAAGTCTTATTCAAGCATGTTTAAAGCCGTTGTTTGTCTACATTAATCACTTCACTGCAAACTGAGCATCCGTGTCTTTCTCTCTGCAGAAGCCCGCTGGAATTTCTGGCTTTCAGCCAGACACATTCAAGAAGTTTCTGGCACTGTATCTGCATGGAACTGTGTGAAATTCAGCTCAAATGAAAATACTTCACCAACTGTACCTGCTGCTTCTCTTTGCCAGAACCGTCGTATAATTAAAGAAAGGTGGATTAATTTACTTTAAAAAATAAATTATATTGTTACAGAAAGTAAAATTTCTTTTTTTAAACTAAATAGTGCATGAAGAAACTCTTTCATTTTAGGGGCTCACCCCTCTGGATGTGGGTTAGAGAAGTCGTCAGATGCATCCTCCTGCACTCTTCCTCCATTGCCTGGGAAGAACATAAGCCAGTCATTATTCCTGTGCGCAGGCTCTGCTCTCAGTGTGCTTCTGCACAGAGCCAGACTCAAACCCATTCCCGAGGTTGCTTTGAGTCCCTCTGAATGCAGAAGAGACTTACAAAGCTTCAAGGGGAAAGCCTGAGCCACGAGGCTTTTTCATTCTGCCTGGCTTTGACTTTGTTTTACTCCTGGCTGCCGTGGGATGCGTCGTGCTGCCCTGTGCTTAGTTCCCAAAGCACTTAATCGGAGGGATTGCTTTGTTGGATCTGTAGAACCACGGTCCTTTTATCCCCCCAATCCTGGATGAAGAGACCTGTGCATTTGGGGAAAGTGGTGTAGAATGTAGCGGGAAACTTTGGTGCCTGTAGCTGGTATTTGCTGCTAAAAATACAAAGGAAGAATTTCTTCCTGCCACACAGAGTTAACTGAGCAGGAAGCATATTCTTTTTAACATGGGGGGATTAGTGTGGGTTTTGTAAAATGAAAGCTAAATTAGCTGCAGCCAAATGTAGAATGTTTTGCAGTTCTGGTACCCTCCAGCACATGGGAAGGGAGAGGACAGCCTGCGCTATTTTAAGGTGTGGAAGAGCACATTTCCAAGAAATTCATCTCACTTCAGTGCCTCGTGTCGGAGGCTGGTCTGTGCTTTGTGATCCCTGGCCATCTGGATGAGCACCCCAGTTGTGTGTTCCAGCCCCAGTCCATCAGGCAGCTCCACTCTGCAGGTTTTGGGAACATTCACCAGTCACATTTGAGGTCAACAATTGCACCCCGTAAATTGGGATGCAGTGGCTGCAGGCTAAATTAACAAATCCCTCCACAGTTAGCAGAAGTGCTTGAAAGAGAAAAAACCCTCATAAGCGTTGCATTGCTCTGCATCATCTTAATCCTGCCTGCTCCAGGGATGCCTCATTCAGCCCATCGGAGTGAATCTGCTCAGGTCTGTGGTTTGCAGCCAGGTGTTTGGGAATACATTCTAACAGAGCTGTGCTCTGTGCAGCCTGTCACACGCAGTGGGTGTTTCTTTCTCGGGCTGCTGCTCCCTCCCTGCTGTGTCACACGGACCCTGCCTGACATCCCCTCGCTCTTCCAGCTTCGGGTCATTACCCGTCCTAGGGAGGAAGCCCTGTAGGGCAGCCAGCTGCCCCTTAGCATTCCTGAGGAGAGAATTTCCCCCAGGAAGCCTGCTGGAAGAGCAGCTGTGGTGGAGAGGGGTTGTGTGGAGGTGAAACACCTCATGTGCTTCTGGTGGATGTGGGAATTTGTGAGGATGGTCTGTCTGGAAGAGGCAGAGTCCCTTCAGCTGCTTTTACATCTCAACAAAGACATCTCTGTCAGGCAGTTGAAGGGGAGAGACTGAGGGAAGCTGGAACCCTGCTGTGTCCAAGCTGAGCTGAGACAAAGCACAAGCACAGGGAGGGATGGACGAAGGCAAAGCAAAGGCAGTTTTGAAAAATAGCGGAAGCAGCGAGACATGGGACGGTCAGCAGGAAAACAAGGCTTTGGGGGTTGTGTGAGGCATCAGGAAACCACTGGAGGTGAGGGGATCATACACAGGGGTGTGAGGCCATGTCCCTGCTGTGCTGAGGCAGAGCCACTCTCCTCTGAGGCCAGGGGAAGTGGTACTGGAGTGGTGCTGGAAGGAGCAGCTGATCCTTGTGCAGGGAACGCTCCTCTGAGGGGTGATCCTTGTGCACGGAATGCTCCTCTGAGGGCTGATCCTTGTGCAGGGAATGCTCCTCTGGGGGCTGATCCTTGGGCAGGGAATGCTCCTCTGGGGACTGATCCTTGTGCAGGGAATGCTCCTCTGGGGGCTGATCCTTGTGCAGGGAATGCTGAGGGCCTGGAGGGGAGAATGAAGCTCCCAGCTTGGCACGGATGCTCAGGTTGGCCCCTCGTGGTCCTTGAACCAGGCAGCCCCTACCACCTGTCCCTGGTGTTCTGCTGCACTTCCCAAGCACTCTGTGCCCGGCTCAGCTCCCCCAGTTCCTCCAGCATGGCCTGCTGGAATGGGCCCAGCTGAGGGAGGTGGGCTGGGGAGCCCAACAATGGGTCACAGGAGCACATCTGGGTTGGCATCAATAACTTATAAAGGCTCTCAGCAGACGAGTGGCGTTACCTCAGCACGGACCAGGGCCAGGCATTAACTTTTCATGAACGGCAGCCAGGGAAGCAGAACATGCAAGAATGGGGTGGCAGGAGCCCGGGATGAGGAGGCAGAGGAGCCTGGCTGCCCACAGGAGAGCTCTGCAGGACCCAGAGGAGCCTGGCTGCCCACAGGAGAGCTCTCCACCACTCCACACTCCCTTGCCCTGAACCGCTCCCACTGCAGAATCCAGCTCCACAGGCTGCACACATCGTGCCAACAAGTACACACCGTGCTCAGCCTGGAGCCCCTGGTCGTTCTGATCCTCCTCCTGCATTTAATTTAATGAAAACTAATGGGGGAGACAATTATCCCTGAGGCTGGGCTCAGGAGACGTTTCGAGGAGGGAACTTGGCAGTTTCATGGTGATGTTTAATAATACCAGCCTGTAACCCTTAAGAACCATCAGGAAGGACTTTTCTATGCCCCACAATAAAAACACAATGGGCAGCAGTGCAGGAGCCTGCTGCTCTGGGCAGCCAAGCAGGGCCTGGGTAGGCAGGGATGGCCCCGGGGGTCTGGGAGGGCAGGATTTCCTCATCAGCCTCAACCCCTCAGGGGTCATGAAACCAAGTGATGGACAATGCTCACACTCTGCTTTCTGCAAAGCACGGGGGGATGCGATTGCCTGGACCACAGGCCTAAAACTTCCCAAATCTTTCCCCCAGCCTCTGATGCTGCCCATTGGGGAACCAGGTTGTGTTGCCTGGGTTTCTCCATTCCCAGTAGCTCCTGGAGTTGTTTGTTCCTGGGTCTGTGCACTCACCCAGCACCACAGCTCTTGCCCAAGGAGGGGCACTGACCCCACTGCAAGCTCAGTATTTATATATTATTATTATTATTATTATTAATGTATTTGAGAACAGCACTCGTGTATTCCCCTCCTTTCTTACCTCCCAGCAGTGCAGGGCTCTGGCAAAGGGAAGAGGCAGCACCCAGCTCCTGGCCCAGGGAGCTGCTGCAGGGCAGGGCAGCCTCCATCACCACACTGGCATCCCAACTTCCCTGGCCTCTACGAGCAAAGCCTGGGGAGCAGTGTGCCAAAAATCTCCTTTTTAGCCCCTAAAAAACCCCTTTCTTTCTGCAGCCTGGTGGGCTGGGTGTGGGGAGGGCAAGCATCCAGCCAGAACATCCTCAGCACGGTGCAGACAACACTGACGGTTTCTAGGCTAAATTTTCAAAATGCTTAAAAAACCCCAAAAAATCCAAGAAACAAAGAGGCATCACTAAACCTCACCCAGGTCCTGAACTGCATCCTGAATAGTCCTGAATCCCTTTGGGATTTTGAATTCCCAAGCTCAGCCAGCCCTCCTAAAATGCCACCTCAGCTCTGCATCACCTCTGCTCCTGCACCCCAAATCTGGGGTTTGGCCCTTGATAAAGGTTGGAAAAAAATACCCAACTCCCACCCTGGGTGTGGCAGCAAACACCAGGAACAAACTGCAGGGCACCGAAATCAAATGTTTATGTTGATATTTATTACAGCAGGGGGAGGGGGGAGAAGGAGGGGGAACCGTTTCATTCAAAAAACCATCCCATACCAATGAAGACAATAATTTAGCTATTCATTTTAAAATACATTAAAACCGGTCCTTTCATTTCCTCACATCAGAACAGAAAAATTAAAATTAAAAAAAAGAAAATAGGAAAAAACCCCCCACGCCTGAACAAGATGTAAAGTGGAAAAGGTAAAAATTTGACCCCTTGGGGAGCCCCTGGGTACGCAATGCAACAAATCTGCATTAATTGGAAAATATTAACCTGACTGTAACTATGAGACTGACACCCTCAGACCCCCCATCCCACCCGCCCCTCCCTCCCTCCTGACTTTCTACAGGTAAAGCAGAATGAAAATGCCTAGGAAAAAGAAGGCAAACATTTAAAAAAAATATTATTCGTATTACACACTAAAAAAAAGTTGGTTTGTCATCTCATGTCTTGCAATCAGAATAATAAAAACAAGCCAAATGTCCCCCAAAAACATTTCAATGAAGGGGTGCGGAAAAAAGACATCCCTTTAATAAAACATTATCAACAAATATCGTACACAAACTACAATGTATCAATGTATAATATTTTTTTTTTTCCCCTCTCGGTAATTTTCGAACCAGACTACAAGGTAAGAAAAAACACTGAAACAAGATACAATGCTTTCAATAATCCGCACAAAGGTCAAATCCAAGGGAGAGAATATTTTACAGAATATGATATACATGGAGCAGAAATGGGAGCTGGAGAAAAAACCAAGACCAAACTACAGGGTAGTGTCATGTACAGAGATCCCAACCCGCCGCCTTGGCTCGTCCCTTCCTCTCCCACCAGAAGGAAGGGCCTTCGATGCTTGCCATTAATTTTTATTTTCTTATTACAGAGCGAGCCTACAGAATAGCAAGGTTACATTTTAACAACAAGAATTCCTTAAAAAATATCTCCATCCAGTTCCAAATCATAGATAAGTGAAATCCTGACAAGAGCACATCTCTAAAGAAAAGAAATCCCCCCGCAAAATACCCCCAAAACAAATAAAACCCCCAGAAAATCCCAAAGTTAGCTGGAGATCACAGTTTCAAAGTCCCAGGTCAGATTAACTCTTTTTTTTTTCTTTTTTTTTTTTCTGGTGAATTTAAAAAAAAAAAAGTTATTTAAAAAAAAATCTATTTTTGCAGTGAACCAGCTGAAGGATTCTGGGGAAGGGAGGGACAAGAGATTTCTTCTTGTACTCAGAGGAGGGGGAAAGACTAACACAGTGCATGCCACAGTCACAGAGAGCAAGATCACGATTCATTGGAGGATGTGATCCTGGAAGGGGTCACCTGTTATATTAACAAGTTTATAACGAGGTGCTGGAGTCTCTTCCCCAAAGCAGATCTTGTTAACTGGAGGAGGAAGCGTTGTGCTGCAAACGAACCAAAAAAAAAATAACCCCAAAAAATACACGGGAAAAAAACCCCCAAAACCAAAAGGAAAAAAAAAAGAAAAAAAAAAAACAAAAACAGGCCTTCTGAACGAAAACCACCATTGTAAACTGTCCAGTTTATTTAAAAAAATGACTACAACAGAGACAACATGATTTCATATCTAGACTAGCTTCCTGGTGTCGCACGGCACAAACATACAACAGGTTCGGTTTCTGTCTTTATTTAAAAGAACAAAGCAAAGAGATCGGAGTTGGGTGCTAGAGGCTTCCGTTTGTTTCCAAAAAGAAGTGTCATGTACATATATAAACCCTTCTGCACAAAGAAGGGTCTTGTCATGTCTTGAAATATTTTAAGTTTTGTCCTTCATGTTTTATGGAATAAAAAGTTCAGCCTTTTTATTGCATGAAACTAAACCTGGGGTTTTGGCCCCCGCCACGCGTGTCCCTGCCCATACACCTAGCTTCTTCTTCTTCTTCTTCTTGCATAATTCGTTGAGATCCTCCGAACGGCAGCTGACTCTCTTGATCCTGGAGAGGAGGAGGGGGAGGGAAATCACACACTCATCGTCATGCTGGGGGAATACTGCAAGAGAGACAGAGCCACGGTGAGAAACAGGCGGGTCACAGCCCCGGACAGCCAAGGGAGGGATGCAAAAGGAGGCTGGTGGCAACTACACAGCAACCTAATTGGATCTAATAAACCAGGAAGAGAGGATATGCTGGAGACTCCAATTTATCAGGGCCCTAATCTGAGCTGTAACTTGCTTTTCCGGGAAGAAAATCAGCAGAACAGTATGGGGCGAGATGCAATTTGAAACAAATAATTAACATGCACATGTGTATATGCTGCTAATAGAGGGAGAACAGGAGGCCTGTCTGCAGCCACCCACGGAGCCTCCAATGGGCCAGGCCAGCACAGCCACCTCTGCAGCAGCTCCTCTCCACCTGTGCACCCATCCCACCACAGACCCCAAAATTCCCCCCACTGCCTCATCTCCCCCTGCCCACCCTTCTGTCCTGCAGCAGCTCCCACACGGCACAACCCAAGCCCAAAAGGCCCCCACTGTGCCAAGCCCACCCATCCCAGTGCTGGGACACCTTGGGGACTGTCCCCCCATCCCCAGGCAGGCACTCACTCACTCACATTGTCATTTTGGAAGGAATGGAGAAAGTTGCCTCCCAGCTCCCCGTCGTCTCTTGGAGTGCCCGGGGGATTGCTAATGCCACTTATGTTGTTTGGAGAATTCTGTGGGACAAGGAGAGGAGGTGGTGAGCAGGACCCCAGAGCCCCCCAAAATGCCACAGGGGCAGGACAATGCTGTGGTCACATTGCCTGTGTCCCCATCCATCAGGGTCACTGCAGCACCCCAGTGCTGAGGGAAGGGCAGAGCCCACACACCCGCCCTGCAACCAACCCCACTTACTTTTGGAAGTCCATCTATGTCTCCTGACCCTGCAGAGAGGGGAGAGAAAGGAGAAGAGCCTTACTGGGCCTGCAGCCACAGCCCTGTGCCCCCACAGCCCCGCTGCCTTCCCCCCAAAGGCTCTGCTGGGAGCACTGGTGCCAGCTGGGGGCTGAGCCCAGGATGGGAACAGGCCCTGGGATGCTCTGCCAGTGTCCCCAGGGGAGGGAGGACACCGAGGCTCACCTAATGATCCGTTCATGTGATGGGGCTCCATCCCGCCCATGCCGCCCATGGGGCCGTCAGAGCCGGGGCCCATTGGGAACTGCGCAAGGAAAAGGGGACAAACCCAAAATCAGACACAGAACGACCCCAAGCAGCTGCCACGGTGGCTCCTGGGGACTGTCCCTGCCCCAGCCATCCCTCTGCAGCAGGGCAAGGAGGGAGGTACTGCAGAATCACTGAATTGCTGAGGCTGCAAAAGTCCTTCAAGATCACCAAGTCCAACAATCAACTCAGCACCCACTAAACCACACCCTGAAGTGCCAGAGCCACACATTTCCAGGGATGGTGACTCCACCACTGCCCTGGGCAGCACATTCCAATGCTTGGCAACCCCTTCAATGACAAAAAGCTTCTAATATCCAATCTGAACATTCCCTGGCACAACACGGGGCTTTATCGCCCTCCCAGGCTGTGGGGCTCACGGTCCCCTGGGTTCACCTATAAAATTTGGACCCAGAGCTGCAGCACAGCATTCCAACCAGAATTCCACAGGATTTAAGGTTGCTCACATCCCACAAAACCCAGCACCTTGGCCGGAGCAGCAGGACTGCTGCTCTCTTAATAAGCATAAAAAATTAACAAAGTCGCCCAAGAGTTAATCGCTTTTTGATGGTTTGTTTTATTTCTGTTTTGTAACAAATGGCTGAAATCAATTAAACTGCTTTACTCTCAACTGATGAAGTTAATTATGATTTGTTATGGTATCTGATATGTAAATTATTAGAAAGCAGACTTACATTCGATCGACTGCCTGCGGGCGGTACTGGATTAATCATTGTGTAGATGTTGTCACTTGAATTTGTTGAATCTGTGGAACAGTGAAGCCCAGTAAGTCGGGTGATTAATTCATTTCTTAATTAAAACAAACTCATGCCACTTGAACTCATTCTTTTGTATTTTATCACCCAAAATTCCCTCTAACTACCACCATTTTCTGGTTAATTTGTATTTAATGAAGATCCACAAAGTTTTTAATCACAGAAATTCAACTGTGAAAAAGAATTCAACTCCTGGCTGGGAAGGGTAGGGTGGTAATTCTTCACCTTCCTGAGCCCCCCAGGCATCCAAATCCACATGGGAATGTAGGAACATCCCCAAATGGAATCCCAAAGTCAAGAAGGCCATGCTACTCACTTCCCAGAAAGCCAAAAGCCACAAAAATTGGTCATTACCAACAGGGCAGGGATGGCCCTGGACAGAGAGGGGTCTCAGAGGGCTCGTACCTGCAGGGCTGGGCATGATGGGTGTCCCTGGAGGGCCACCGCCGCCGGGGGGACCCTGTGGAAACACAGCTGGGGTCAGATGTGCAAATATGAGCACTGCCCACCTTTCCATGTCTTCAAACACCTGCCCCAACTCCCAACCCCAAACCCAGCCCAGTGCCACCTCCCATGGCACTGACTCCCCCCAAACCACATGAACTCCTGACAACAGGACAGACAGGAGGACTCACCACGTATGTACCAGGCGATGAAGAAGAGTATGGGATCTGTAGGGACAAGAGGGACAGTTCAGCCATGGGCTGGATCCCATCAGGGCACAGCCTGGCCAGGATGGGAGTCCCAGCAGACTAAGCAAGAGGCTGGGGAACCTCTCCTCTCATTAGCAGGGCTCAGCTAATGGGGAATGATCCCATTTGCAGGACATTTCCCAACCAGCCCAAGGTACTCACTGAGTTAGCACTGCTGGGGTTCGGCCACGGTCTGCCGGCGCCCGGCCCCCTGGGGACAAAATTAAACAGGGGAGAAAATAAACCTTGTGCTCTTCTGCAGACACTCCCGAGCCCCTGGTGAAACCTCCCAGAGTGGGGATTGCCTTACATGTTAATTCCAGGCATGCCAGGACCTAGGGAGTTGGGTGGAGGTCTCATGCCGCTGCCGTAGTTCTGCAACGATAACCAAGGGTCAGTCTACTGTAACGGGCAGGACACCAGAGAGACAAGAGAAAGGGGGAAAAAAGCCAATAAACAAACAAAAAAAAAAAACAAGCGGGTCTGTGTGCAAAAATGAGCTTTAAAAAAAAAAATTAATGACGATGAACATAAGAGGCAATTGTGTTTATAAAAAAACCCCAGGCAGCTGAATATGGATGGGAGCCAGGCTGAGCCCCAAAGTTCCCCCTCCCTGCTCTCTGTGGAGGGAAAACATCCCCCTCCCAGCTCTATGCACAGCCCCCAGCGCCAGCCTTTTGGATTTTTCCCTTTGTGCAGGAGAAAACAGGCGCAGGAGGAGGAGAAAAGGCACCACTCAGAAGGTTCCTGCTGCAGTGCAAGGATGAGGAAGGGCTGCATGAGCTCCCCCCGAGATGGAGCACTCCTTGCTCCCTGGATGACTGCTGGAGTAGGGAACACCAAGCCAGGCCTGCTGTTTTTCTGTTGCTCCCCAGCTCTCTGCTCCATCCCCTGGAGCAGGCCAGGGCAGGCAGCCCCCTGGGCCCCCTCTCCTGCCTTATTCCTCCCTGGCTTAGCCTCCAGCTGGGACTGGGAGCCTCGGATCTGCATCCCTCATCTCCTAAAACCAGCTCCAGTACAAAGCCAAGCCCAAGGCAGTGGAGGAAGAGGAATCCCCCCGAATGCTGCGCTCCATTTGGTCTGTGCTGTGCTCCGTGTGCCCTCCAGGCGACTGCAGCCAGATTTAGGTCGCCTTGCCACTCTTCCCCTCCCACCTCCCTTCTCTTCTGTAATGCATCTTTTTGGACTGTGTTTCTGCCATTTAAAGAAAAAACTGCTACAGCAGGAGGAGGGATGGCTGGCCACTTCCAACACCACAGCCCCTTGGAGTGCCTCAAACTTGATTTTAAGTACAATACTTTAGTGTTGTCAATTTTTATCTGGGTTTACCAGTGCACGGTGCACTGCTGAGGGCATCACCAAAGTTTGTTTTGAAGAGGCAAAAAAGGGTTTTCCCCAAACAAATTACCAGCAAGTCCCTAATTGATAGAAATTTCAGCCATTTACACTGAATAGCAGCATCAAGCCCCTTGTTTAAAAAAAAAAAAAAAAAAAAAAAAGGGCTCAGCGTTTTCAATTGGAGCTGAAAGGCTGGAAAACGAAGCCAGCTGAAAGATGCTCAGGAGGAGGGAACGCAGCTGTGCCGAGAGACCTGGGCAAGGCACCACCAAAACCCAGAGAGCTACAAACCCTCTTCATATTGGTGCTGGCAATCCCTGTCCTGGCTTCTGCAGAGCTACAAATGGGATTTCTAAAGGGAAAAAGGCAGCGGCAATCAGCTGAAAGGGATGATTCATCACTGCTGTGTAATAAGGAGCTGCTGTCAGGACTCCAGGATGTCCTGGCTGGATGTTCTGAAGCCCTTTGGAATCGTCTGAGAAGGATTTAGGAAGGTCCCAATGCAAAGCTTAAAGGAAAACAAGCCCAGGGCACACAAGGTGCGAGGGGCTGCGGGGTCTGGGTCGGTATTTTTGGTGGCTGCCCGCGCAGGTGCCCATTCCTGGATGGCTGCAGGCAGGCAGCGCCTGCGGGTGCCAGATTGGGAAGCCCAGCGCTTCTCCAGGGAAAGGCTGCCTCTCAAAAAGCCTCTCCCTAATGTACATACACAGGGAACGGTGGAGTCAAAAATAAAGCTCTGAACATTTCACAACTCCTGCCGGCTCCCGGAGCCGCCGCCATCCCACGCGGCGCTCAGCGCGCGCTCCGCGCTTCCAAGTTTCGCGGCGAGCTCTGCAAGTGGGAAGCAGCCTCCCCCGGGCAAGCCGCCGCCGCTCGCCTTGGCGCAGGCCACGCTTGCAAATGCCTTTGTTTTTTTTTTTTCCTTTTGGGTGTAATCCTCCAGGAAAGGAGGATTTCAAGCACCGAAGCAGCGCTATGGGAGGGCTTGCCTGTGAAACGATGCTCGCACAGGTTTTTTGTGCCCTGCCCGAGGATGGATTCAGGTGCCCGTGGACGTGGCTGAGCACCTCTGAGCAGCATCCTCAGGTTGGTGCTAAAGACATGACACAACTCCCTCTTTACACAACATTCACTTATCTCAACAGTCTCCAGGGGAAAAACAAAGCAAAACTCCAGCGCGCCCGCTCCTCTCCTGACAGACTCTGATCCTCGCGCTACAAACTCCACGTAGGCGACGATGCAGAGAGGATAAACCTCCAACCAAAATATGGTAATCTGGTTTTGAAGTCTCGTAGAAGGAACAAACAGGAGTGAGTCAACAACAAGCCACTCCATGAAGTGAATCAACGGAATGACAGCATATATTAACCCAGATCTGCTTAATTTCAAGTTTACTCCCCTTTCCTGAAATACGGAGCTCAAGCAGGCAGCAGGAAGGGCAGGTGGAGGGGAACCTCGCAGGGGAAAGCCTTATTCCCTTTGCTAAAGGGATCTTTGCCATTTATTTTTATTTATTAATTTCAAATGCAAGCCTCCCTCCCCTTTCCTGCAGTTAGGGTTGTAACTGTTTCCCAGGCAGGCAGTGTAATGCACTCAAAGGCTGCTCCAGCTCAGAGCTAAGTGCCATCCCCTCTGACAGAAGGGCAGGAGGGAGGCTCTAATACCCTTAATGAGCTCTGAAGACCTCACTCCTGTTAAAAGGAGGGATTTCCAGATGCAAGACTAATGTAAAACACATTAACACTAATGGGGGGACAGGGTGTGGGGGGGAACTCCGAGCCCCAGGAGGTTGTTCCCATGGTTTGTGGGATGCGCTCTGGCTCCGGGCTTACCTGCGGACCGGGACCCATGGGGCCCATCCCTCGCGGAGGATTCATCCTTTGCATGGGGCCGCCCATGTTGGGGTGCCCTGGTGGGAGGAAAGCAGGAGTGTTACAAGGCACCACAGCCACTCTGGGTCCTCAATTAACAGCTAATTAAGAGCATCGGCGCTTCACCCTGCTCTGCTGGGTTTACCTTGCTGTCGCGTGGGATCCATCGAATTGGGCAGCAATGGCTGTGTACCGGGAACAGCACCCGGGGGCTGTGAAAGCAAGGGAGCAAGGTTAAAAAAATAGTTCCTGCATCCTGCTGCATTCCACATCCCACTGCATCCTCCTGCATCCCACTGCTACAGCCTCCAGGTCTTTGCCTCCCTCATCCTTCTGCAAACCCTCTCTAAACCTTAAACAAGGCGTTTCCCCCTCCCCTCATGCCAAATGCTGCTGTATTTAGGAAAGCAGGGGAAAACCCAAGCTGAGCAGGACAGAGGTGTCAAATCCAGCAGGGAAAGGTGACCAACAGCATGGCACCCTGGTGACACACAGCACCAGGGCCAAACCAGGCAGTGATTCACTGGCTGTGGCAGGGAGATGCTCCATGCGCAGCAGAGCAAGGCCCCCTCCCCAAACTCACATTCTACTCAGGCAATGCTGCTATTTAAGCTTCAAAGGCTACTCCAAACAGATAAAGGGGAAGAAAAATGCAGATATTGTCTGCCTGAGGGAAGCAAGCTGTAAACAGCTTTGCTATGCTGGATGCCAACATTGAGGATCCCCGTGCTGGAGCACAGCACAGGCCCTGGGTGCACACGGCTGTGCCGAGGCACAATCAGCCCAATCCCAAGTTTTTTGCAGGCTGGAAGCTGGCAGCAGGAGGAAGATAAACCAGGAGGGTTGCAGAGGTGGATATTTACACTTCTGCTGCCTGACCTTCCTGCCTGCCTATTTATTCCTCTTGTCCCTCAGGATGTGACCATAACCTCACTGAGCTCTGCCTAGGTACAAACATGTGGTTTTTTATGTGGTGTTTGGGAGAAAAAAATTAAATCTTTTTAATTAACTTTACCCACTCGTGGATGCTTGATCCTGCTGTGGGAACAGCCCCCTCAAACCAGTCCCCCCTGCCTCTCCTGCCTGCCCAGTTCACTGTGCTCACCTGCAGCAGAGCCTGGGATGAGCCAAGAACCACTGCAGGATGGGGTCCTGTTAAAACTGACCCATGAGGAGGTGCAGTGAATTAATACCTCGTTAGATCATCCATCACTGCCCTGGGTGGAAGGTTCTTCCAGCCATGGGGGTCCTCCATTAGTCCCTTCTGGGTTTTTCTCAGCTACATCTCAGCATAAGTTAGCAAATTCTAAAGATTCAAGTCTCAACTCCGGCAAGCACAAACCCAGAGCAAGCTGGTACATCCTACTTCCTGACTGTCCTGCTCTTTCTGCTAATTAGACCTACAGAAGAATCATGCTGATAGCCAAAAAAAAAAAACAAGCTCCCAGGCTAATTTTTGAACAGACACCTTTGCTGCTCAAAGGAATTACAGGTTTCCTTTAATTTCCCTTTAGTGACAAATTTGGTCATTACTCTATGGATCTGCATGGCATCATTGGCAAGGAGAGGAATTCCTTAACCAAAGGACACGCATGCACCCAGGCAGGGCATAGGGTGGAAGCCTCCATCCACAAGTCCAGAAACAAGCTGCCCTTGTATAAGCTGGGATAAGAGGATAAACCCAACCCAAAAAATTCAGCAGTGACCTGCCCTGCGTGACCCCGCCGCTGATCTAAACACTCGGTCAGCCCAGCAGCAGGATTATCTCCATCACTTTAATTTTCTGCGATTGCAGGGAAAATCCAGCTGGGCAGCGAGCATGCAGCATGGCACAGCCCTGCTGGGAACACCATGGCTGGAAAGCAGCACATTCCCCCTGGATAGGCCCAAACCTCAAAATAAAATTAAACCATCATTGTTAAGTGACACCTGATGATCCGGCACTAAGAAAAAGGAGGGTGACCAAGGAGGTGATGCTTGCCACCCAAACCCAAGGAGCGTCTGCAGGACACCTGGCCCTCATCCCCCTTCCCAAATAACAGCTACCCCTGGGAAATCCAGAATCCTGGGAGTACAGTACCTGGTTGCCCATCCTGATGGGGGGCCGGGGACCTCCGGCGTAGCGCGGCGACATGAACGGCTGTGGGGACACAAAAGGGGGTCAGGGCTGAGCCCTGGGGAGGCAGCACGCTCCCCACGCACTCTGGTTAGCCTGTACACACTGCTTTTGGTTTTTTTATTTTATTTTTTAATTATTTTTGTTTTTTAATGGAGACATCCTTTTTAAAAAAGTGATGTTTCAAAAGGGAAAAAAAAAAAGAGAAAGGTGTCTGGAGTCCGTTTTTTAGACATTTTTCTCTGTAGGTTTATTGTTTGAGAGCGTGTTTGACATTGGCAATACTAGATGAGGCTGTTAAAATTAGTGCATGGGAAACCCTGAGTGTTAGATAATGTTCAAGTTTAAATATATAGAGATATATTAAAAAAAAAGTGGCAATTAAGCACATACAGACACGCACACACAAAAAAACCCAGTGCTAAGTACTGAAGAAAAAAAAAAAAGAAGAAAGGCTTAACGTTACTTCTTTTTACAACTGCTGCTACTAACAGAAGCTTAAAAATCCACATCAAGTTAAATTTCTCAGGCTACCTTGGGAAGGTAAAACAGTCTGATACCCACGATTGACTTCTCAGTCCATTGACAACTGCATATCCAAAAACCACCAAAAAAAAAAAAAAAAAGAAAAAAAGAGAGAAAGAAAAAAAAAAAAAAGGACAAAAAAAAGGGAAAAAAACCAACATTTTGCTTTGGAGCTGGGGTGCCCGGGGGGATGCTCCCCGGGGAGCGGGTACCCGCTGCCCAGCATGCTTACAGAGGGGGAAAAAAGGAGTAAATCGAGCGCACGTCCCGGTTCACAGCCCTACCCATCACTAGTGTCTTTACCTGACTGTGGGGTCCCATCATGCTGTTAGGATTGTGGGGTGGAGGCTGTGCGTGTGGCGAGGGCTGTGACCCAGGCGGTCCCTGTGAGGTCAGACAGTAGAAGGAGGTTATAGATTAGCACATGAAAGCGCAGAAAGAGCTAAAAAAAGGATTCACGGGTGGACCTGTTCAGTCAGGGAGTCAGTTCTCCCGGTTTTAAATAAATTTTTTATCCTTTTATTTTTTTTTTTAATTGAGTTTCTGTTCATTTGCAGCTGAACAATGAGTAATGACATATGCAAAAAAAAATATATATTCAAAATCAGAACATCTGTCAAAATACAGTGGCCACATTGAGAGTAAATGGTCCAGTGGTTCAACCAAGTCTGCAATGATAAACACACAGGGAAACACTTTTCAGGGGCGTGCAATGAGGGGAAAAAAATATGCAGGAGAGGACCAGAGAGGACCAGGGGGGAAATAGAAAAACTATCCCCAAACCAAAAAAAAAAAAAAAAAAAAAAAAGGAAAAAAAACCCTAAAAAAAATTTAAAAATAAAAATTATTTTTTCCTCTCTCATCCCAAAGGCTGGAAACACCTCCGGGTTTGTGTTTTGACCGTGGTTCACTGGAGGTGCTGGAGTGAGCAGAGAGGATGAGGAGCACATCCCAGCTCACACCTGGGCAGTGTTTGGGTGGCACAGCTGGGGCTGCACCGCCACACTGAAGGGATGCAACATCCCTCCTCGAGGTGCATTCCCTAAGGATGCCAGTGAAATGGCTTACGAGCAAAGAAAGGATGTCTAGGGGAAAAAAGGAGAGATTAGTCGGTGCAGGTTTAAGACTGCAATGCAGCAGTCGCTGACATTTTGGGCTTGAACGCCCACTTTAATTTTTTTTTTTTTTTTAAATTTCCCTTAAAAGCACAAAATGAAAATTTGCTTGGAAAAACCGCGAGCTCGGTGCAAGAAATATACCGGTGCGTGTTAACGTGAGGAAAAAGGGTTAAAAAAAAAAAGGAAAAAAAAAAGAAAAAAAAAGGCATTTTTTGAGTCCAAGGAAGTGTAATTGGTAGAGAAAGCAGAGGAGCTCTGTCAGTAGGTGATGGGAAGCGACGGCAGCTCCAGGACCGGCGCCGGAGCAGATGTTCTCTACCTGCCTCGTTACTAATTTCAACAAGTGTTCGCCTTCTAGCTGCTGCCAGCAATGGCATGGTTTGTTACCATGAGCAATTTTCTTAATTAACAGACATTAATTAGCCATTTAGCAATTTTGCAAGCATTTGTTTAGCAGCTTTCCTAAACATGAATACCACTGTGATAATGGTACTGATTAGAGGGTCCCCTAATTAACAGTACAGGGAAGGAAAATTGAAATCACATAAATTAAAAAGGGAGGGGAAGTTAATGAAGGCAGGACATATTTGCACCTGCAAATCTTTTGTACAGCGGAAACTTGAGTGCAATGTAAATAAAGTAAGAGGGTGGGTTTTTTCTTCTTCTTTTTTTTTTTTTTAAATTTTTTTTTTTAATTTGAATGGTTCAGTGGTGAGATGGAGCCAAGCAGATTTAAACCAACAGCCTCCTGCCAGCTCCTCTGCTCCAGCCGCTGAAATCCCACCACTTACACCACCATTTATCTTCCAGGTGCCAAAAGGAACCAGCCCCTGCCCTTAGTTCCTGCCCAGCCTCATCTGGACGAGGTCACAGCACCTCAAGACAGCCCTCCCCACTGCCTTCTCCATCCATGTCCCACCAGAGAGGAGAAGACAAACCTCTGAGGTCCAACTGCAGCATCAACCTCCTTTAGCAGAAGTCCTCTCCAGGCATGGAAGTTGACTTATTTTTGCTTCTGAGCTGCTAACTCTGTCTGTGAATGCAAAGTGCAGCAGGGGCAGCAGACACCTCCCACCATCCCCCAGTAAGGTCTGGCCACCTCCAAAGCCCTTCCTATACATCTCAGCTGCAGGATCTGGAGTAGGGGAGATCAGAAGAGGTGAATGAGTGATGAAATCAAGTGGAAGGTAAAAACCAGGGCTGGCAGAGGCCAGAACTCAAGCCCCATCAATGCAAGAGCCAGTGTCCTCCACGATGCCTGCCCTGTGCTGCAGGAGGGGGCCATTGCTGTCCAGGTACTGATGTCCTTCCCCCTGTATCCCAGAGCAGGTGAGGGTGTGGGGTGAACAGGTACCAAACACACGGGGGACACAGCCACCTGAAGGCACCTTGGCTGGGCCTGAAGGTAATGCTTGGGGTCTGCATTTCGAGCTGGAGAGCAAACACTGTTTGACTATTGGAGAAAAAGCATCTGTGGGGACACAGCAGCATTTCCACCAGAGAAAAATCCCCTGTGGCAGCTGGACCCAGAGAACATTCATTGTTTGTGCTGCTGAGTGCATCCTCTGCAGTGAGCTCCTGCCCCAACACCAAGGCTGCTCCCGGGATGCTCCAGGCTCGGCGCCGCAGCATCCCAGCCCTTGCATTATCCCATGTGGTACCGCTCCCAGAGGACACTTCTGGATAAGGTGACGCCCAGCTTGTGCAAACGTTTTGGCAGGCAGGGAGGAGCTGAAAGCTGCTTTTTTATTCCTCCTTCTTTTCTTGCTTTTTCTGTGCGGCAGCACCCAAAATGTTCGCTCCAAGCTGCGGCCGCCACGGCCCCCTCGGCAGGGCTGCCCTGCTCTGCCAGAAAGGCAGTCAGTCCCTCTGCACGCTGTTATCTCCATAAATACTTGCAGATGTTTCAGGGCTGGGACCCGTGCAGGGCTGGGAATGCCTGCTGGAGTGGTTGGGTTTTTGCACAGGATTGCCTCGCTGCAGAGGGAGCAGGAGATGATCCCCACGGATCACGGCGCTTGGGACAAGTGTTTTGCAGAGACAACATGTGGGCTCCAACCAACAGAACATCCCTTTTTTCTTAAAAAAACGTGTGTTTAGCAGTTATTAACTACTCCTGTTAAAGGAGGAGGCTGAACACATGCTGTCCTGCTTCCTCCACATCCCTCCATCCGGCCCTGCGGCACAGCTCCTTCTGACACGCCATGCTGGGGGAGCAGGACCTGCTCTGCAGCTGCTTCACTCTCGTCTCCAGCACTCTCCCCAGCCACAGAAACCCCATAATCTCTCAAATTTTTCCTTTTCCCCCCAAAACTGGACACTCTTTGTGTTGGGGTTATTCTTCACCTTCCTGTAGCTGCCTCAAAAAACCCCAAAAAAGAACCTCAACAGCTAAAATGGTGTTAGAGGAAACTGTTTCCAACAGCCGTCAGTGCCCCAACCTCCTCTCGGCTTCGTTTCTTTCTCCCCTCTGCACTCCAGGGACTTTAAAAGCCAACCTGGCCTGCCGGACAGCCGAAGTTTGCTGCCACAGCTGCTTCTTACAGGGAGTTTCCAGGAGATCAGGTTATTTCCACTCTGTCTTTCATGAGCTCGACTCCTCAAACTTCTTGTAAAATATTAAAGATGGAAAATGGCACGAGCGATCATAGCTCTGTGTGTGTCAATTTATGTTTCCAGCGTAATTCACCACAAATGGATCGTGTTTTATGGGCTACATACTTTCAGCTAACGGGGGAGTTTTGCTATTTAAAAACATTTTCAAGCACCTCTGGGGGTGGCAGAACAAGGCAGGATGGTACGAGAAGGCAAAGCATCACTGCCACGAGACACCAATGGTTTCGAGTTAGCAATAGGGAGGCATCTTGTGTTTAAAATACCTGCCCCTGCCTGCCAGTTTTGACGTTAGAAAACACTAAAATAAATTAGATGGGTATTAATTAAAGCCATGCCTGGGTTTATTGGAGAGGAGATTTATTTCTACTGAAGGAGAGAGATGTTTTGCAAGTTGACGAGGAAAAAAAAAGAGAGCTATCTCTGAAGGAGCCCTTTAGGAGAGATGCTCTGGTTGCCCTCAAAGAGAAAGACCCCGGTTGACTTCCAGCCTGTGCTGCTGGGTGAGGACCTTCCCGAGACAAGTGAGGCCAGGAGAGGTTAGACAAGGCAAGGCAAGGCAAAGCAAGGCAAGGCAAAGCACGGCGAGGTTAGGCAAGGCAAGGCAAGGCAAGGCAGCAAGGCGAGGCGAGGCGAGGCGAGGCGGGCCAAGCTCCCCCCGCAGACACAGAAAGGCAGCCGTGGGCAGGAGCTCTGCCTCGCCTGCAGCTGGGGCTCCCAACTGCACAAGCCTGGTTTTAAGGAATATGTTTAACACAAGCTCTTCAGGAAACAAACCCGTGTCAGCCAGAGCCAAGAACAGTCACCTCCATCTGGCTGGAGCACCCGAGAAAAAGTTGACTGCAAATCCCACCATATGCTCCAGACGCTCGGTACAAAAGCCTCGGGCATCCTACTAAACTTCCAGAAAAAAAACTTTCTCTGATGCTTGCTTTTCCTTTCCTCCAGTTTGTAGGCTACCTTCCCTCAAACCCTGCCTAGTGCAGGCTGGTACCAAGTTCTATCCCGGGATTTTGGGAAGAGCAGCCTGGTTTTATGGAAGTGGCTGGCCGGAGCTGGCGGCACCCGATGAGCAGTAGGAAATCCCACTGAGACATCAGGACAGCAGGGGGAAAATGGTGGCATCCAAGGAGGGAGCAGGACAACATGGACCCTTCCTATTGTCCCTGGCTTCACCATCCTCATGCCACAGGCTACCTCACCCAGAGGGGGAAGTCTCCAGGACGTGGGGAGCAGAGCTGAGGAGGGCAGGGGATGTGTGGGGGGAGCCCCCCGGGCTCTGTAGCCCCCGTGCTCCCCAGCTCCCGAGGTCTGTCTGCATTAGGGGGCAGTGTGGGAACACGGAGCAGCCGGTGCTTTGTTTTGGTGCATCTCGGCGCCGAGCCGCTGATGCATAGCTAACGCAGCGCCGACATTGATTTATGGTCAACTTTCCATTTCATCAGCGCGGGGTACAGGCACTCTGCCTGGGGACAGCAGCCATGCCTGGGGGGGCTGCTGACTCGGCCTCCCCCCCGGTTGTTTAGTGGTGTAAAGGTGTGGCATTAATTGCTTTCAATTTTTTGTTTTCCTTCCTGTATTTCCCTGGCATCCCCCCATCCCTCTTGCGAGGGATCTGCACCCCGGCATCAATCCAGCTTTCAAAACAAAAGCAGGAACGCCTCTGATGACCTTTAGGAGGACGAGCAGAGGGTTTGTTTGCTCATCTCAACGGGACAAAGAGAGAGATTTAAATAAAAGCATCTACCCATGCTGGCTGTCAACCCAGCCAACCTTTTGTCCGGAGCGCAGCCGATGCTGTGCCGTTGGCTGGCACCATGAAATGCCCCAGCAACCCAGGAGTGCCATGGGCCTGCCTCTCCCATTATTTTGGGAGATTCTGCAGGCTGCACTTCCCTTGGCCCCTGACCTGAAGGGCACTGCTGAGCCCTGGCACTGGGAAGGGAATCTCACTGCAAGGCAGTGGTTATGGATGGGGCTGCAGCCTGGAGTCCTCCTTGCTTCTCCCTTTCCTGGAGCACTCCTCCTCCAAGCTCACACACATGTGTTTGGGCTACAGAGTCGCAGGAATGGTCCACATCAATGTTTTCCCTTTGCCTGTGGTGGACATCTTCACATGCAGGGCTGGGAGGGGTTCATGCATTGCAAAGTTTCTGCTACCTGAGTTTTGCTGGTGACTCATTCCTCAGCTCCCTGTGTGACTCCCCACCATGCCTGGACATGATCAGGCTCTCTAAATCCTCTCAAAAACTATCTGCCCACGCCATGCCTGCTGCCCTTGGGGATATCCCTTGCAGGTCCCTAGTGCAGAAGAGCAAGATGCTGAAAACCCCTGAGCCCTCTCCTGGCATGAGGATGGCACTGGCTGAGGTGGCACCACCTCCCTCACTCCCGGGGCTGGCATACCAAGGGTTGGGGAGAAGTCCTTTCTATTTTCTGTGACCTTTTTGTTTTTGCCCTCTGAATTTAGGCACTTTAATCTCCTACAGATAGGAAATTACCCCCAAGCTGTGACTGGCTCAAACTGAGCCTCCAGCCCATCTCTGCAAGAACGGCTCTCCAGCATCTCTGAAGCTGGAATGAGCCCCAGCACCCGCAATAAATCAGACAGCCTTTCATGGAGGCGATGTTCAGACTGTGTTAAAAGGTGGGATTTTTCTTCTGCTTTCCATCCCGAGGGCTGGGAGGAGAAACCAGATGTTGGAGGGCTTTCAGGAAAGGCAGGCTCTTGAGATGTCACATGTGAGCCATATGCACCAGCACCCTTCCTCTCTTCCCTCTGGCAGTGCTGGGGATGGGCAGCATAACCTATCCTGGTGTTATTACATTGTCTGGGGTTTCAGGATCCACTCCTGATTCTTAACCACCCCCTACCCAAGTGGCTCCTGTGGCAGCTGCATGGGAGGCAGGGAGCTAAGATGGGCTGTTTGCTCCTGAATCAGACCCTCAGTGCAAAAGTGCTACAGGAGGGCAGAAAGGAAAGAAGGGGGGACAGCTTGGAGGCTGTCAACAGGAAGAGTCGAGACGGCAGCACGAACAGCAAAAGTCTGGAGAGATGTGACTCCTCTCCCTCACCATTCCCACTCTGGGAAAGCCAACCCATCCTCTCGATGCCTTGCCCTAAATTCCTGCCAGCTTTGCAGCCCTCGCAGCTCGGCGTGAAGCAGAAGCCCCAGAGGACACTCAGCTTCACCGCGGGGCGAGATCAGGACGTTTTGGAGAGACATTTGTTGGAAGCAGCAGCTTGGCACTGGGATTGCTGGCAGCAGCTCTGACCTGCGAGATCGCATCTCCGCCGTTGGCTTCACCCCCGGCCCCGAGTGCTGCTGCAAGGCTCGCCTGTTTTAGGGTTCCCCATCAATATCAGATATTCTTACTTTGTCAGAAGCATGTTCAGGAAATGGGATCTCTCTTTCTCTTTCTCTCTCAAAAACAAAAAAAAAAGGACAGGACCCTCCTTCCCCCTTCCCACACAAATGTAATTGTCGATATCGGGCTCAGATATCGCCACAATAAATCACAAGCTCCTTATCGAGCTCGCCTGTCTACTGCCCGAGAAGTTCTCCCATATACAAATCACAAGCCCAGATTAAAAAAAGCCCAGCTTGCCAAAACAAATACTCCTTTCAACTCTTATCCCATTTTTTACATGAACAAGTGTTTCATCCTCAAGCAGGAGGGCTTTAAAGCACCGAAAGCTTATGTTGCTGCAAACCAGTGCAGCTCACTCCGGGCAAAGAGATTCCTTGAGGAAAAACCCTCAAGGTTCAAGGTTTGAAAACTCCTTTTCTTTGTGCTTGTTGATACCCTGTCTGTCAGCACCACTCCAAACATGTTACCCCCTCCTCTGCCAGAGCTTGTTGTGGATAAGGAAGGAGCAAGGGGACTTTGGGGACTTTGCTGGGTATTTGCTTACAAGGTGCCTCCACGGCATTCAGGGATTTGGCTGGAGCCCACTCCCGCCTGCAGCCGCAGCCAGGGTTTGTTAATGCATTCAGTGATTGCATTTGGAAAAAATCAAGTGGTTAACCAGAGGAGGGGGAAAAAGTTTCAGGAATCAAAATCCAGAATGTTTTCAATTACACACGTCTGTTAGGACTGGAGAACAAATACAATCCCAACCCAAACACAAACCAAGCAGCTTTGGAAAAAAAACATTGGTTGTAAATACACAGTAACCTCTTCGAGCAAGAAAGGAATTTGCTTTAAGGCCACAAAAGATAGAAAGCAAACGTGGAAGGACAGCAGAACACAAGTTATTCCTAGACAGGTCAGCTGTGCAGGCATGCTGCTTCCCTAGCATCCTCTTGGGGGAAAAAAAAACAACAAAACACAGGCAGGACAGCGCTGACACCCAGAGCAAAAGCAAACACGTGCGTGGTTGGAGGGGAGGGAGCAGCAGGAGGAGGCACAGCCTACCTGGAAGAACCCGGGCGGGATGGGGCCCCCGGGCATCCCGTCATTCGGGGGAATGTTTCCAAGCACGGGACTCGGGGCAGCAGCTGCGCTCTGCGGGGAACAAAACCAGGGCAAACATGGTCAGAGTTATGACAAAAGCACGTTAGAAATGCCACCTCTCCTGCCACATCCCACTGAGTCCATCTGCCTGGTGTCCCCGGAGCCCTGAGCAGGATGCTGACAGCTGGAGGGACACCGGCCTCTGTGACTCACCCACCGAGGAGATGGCCACACAGAACCTGGAGATGATTCTGGGGTTTGTTTGTTCATTTACCCAGGCACTGAGTCTTGTTAATCCACCAAGTGTAATTTTAGGCAGAAGCTGTTTGAAAGCTTTAAAATGCTTCTCCTCCCACCTCCCCACCATGCTCGCTGGTTTAGTTAGCCCTGTCCTTTGAAAATTATGCTTCCCTGACCTCACCAGCATGCCAAGGCTTTATTATTAATTTCCAAATTCATTGCATTCAACCTGTGGATTCACATTCCCCCTCGTGCCTCCCTAGAATGAGCCACCAGCTCCAAAAAGGAGGGACAGGGACAGACACGGGGTACCTGGCCACCCCACTCACTCCTCTCAGCATCCCTATTTGCATTTATTCACTTCTGGGAAAGCACCAGTGTGATAGGAAGCTCCTACTCTGAAGGAAAAGATAAGAAAAAGATCTTTCTCTAAAAGTCACTGCTGGTCACACATCCCTGTGAGATCAGAAGCAGTACTGTGCTATCCAAGTGCATCCCAGTTTGCCCAACACCAAGTGACCCCATTCCAGTTACAGGGCAGTTACAAAGGCACCCCAGTGGTGTTAACTGGATTTGGATCACTGAACTACTCCCTCCACCAATTTTTATGATGGATGTACCCACCTAAAACCATAGTGGAAAAACTTTCCACTGAGGAAATCCCATGAGCAGATGGGGTACATGTGAGCCTGCTCAGGCTTGGTTTCACCCAACAAACCCCACGTCCCAACTGCAGCTGAGCCAGCCCCGGCTCCAATGCAGCAACAACCACAAGATGTGAGCACAGGGGGAAGCCAGGCTGTCAGGGCAGCCTGCAAAATTAAGGATTATCACTAAGGACTAAGGATTGCCAAGATGGGATCCCCATGTTTGGTCAATGGCAATCCTGCTATTCCTGACCAGAAAGCCTTGCAGAGGCAGGGGAGCACACCAGACTAATCACTGCCTGGTGCCTTCCCAGGGCATCCCTCGTGCCCCTCACCCTTCTCTCCAGCAGGAGCTGGCGTGCAGGATGTGGGATGAAGGCCAGGACCACTCTGGACGAGAGGCTGGTTTTCCTACCCCAGCATCTCAGAGCTGCAAGTGTCACAGACAACAGTGGAGGCTGAATCCCCAGTTAAGAGCCTCCTTTCATGAAACAACCAATTCCCCCTGAGGCTACAGGGTCCTGCACCCCCAGGCACACCCCACGGCACGCTCCCTCCCCTGCCCCTGAACAAGGCATCCTGAACAGCCTTCCCCCCACCAGCAGCAAAGGCCAGATCTGAGTGTTTTTACAGTTAATAAAAAAAAAAAAAAAAAAAGTCCTGGCAGGAAAAATAAGCCTGCCCATTCCAGGCTCTTTTTATACATCAGACGGCAGCAAAAATAGATGGGAGAGGGAGTGAACCCACTTCTCCCCCTCCCTCCATCCCCCCAAGTGGGTCAGCTATAAAAGTAAAACCAAATCTTAATCCAAGGCCATGAACATATTGCAGTTTCTCTGCAAAGCAGATGACGGTTCTTAATGCAAAAATATATAAGACTGAGCCCCAAACTGCAGCGAGCCCATTTGGAATTTCCTTTATTAAACCCTCTATCACGCAAAACGCTTCTCTCCCAAGGCGGCAAGCGCTGCAATAAAGCTGCCAAGGTGATATTTTATGGTTTCAAGAGATTTCCAGCACACTATAATCCTTTGCTTGGGGAATCTCCCCAAAGCGAAATGGATCCCGAAGTGGTGGGAAGTGAGGAGGAACATGGATTTGGGGATCTGGGGGGAAAAGGACGCTGCTCTTCTCCTCCCCTCTGCAACAGGGAGCAGAGGGAGAAGGGCAGAGGAGCCAAAGAAAATCTTGAAGCAAATGCCCATTTTCCCACAAAACCACAGAGTATTTTTCCGTGTTAAACACCCTGAAACCTCACCTATGCCTTTGCGGCGTAAACGGGGATTTAAAGTTCCTCGCACATGTGGCGCTTGGCAGAACTTGGTAATTAAAAACCCGCAAGTACCCTGAGCATATTGTAGGATGAGAGCCAAATTGGTCAGCCCTTGATGAATGATTTACAAGGCTGCGAAGTGACATTTTATTTCTTTTTTTATTCCCCTCCCCATCACCGCTGCTAAGGTAAACACTGAGGCACCTTTAGCCCTGGTGAAGCGATGGGAGCGCAGCTGTGGCTGGAGCAGCTCTGTAAAACACTTGGGCATGCCAGAAATGAAAGAAAAAAAGGCAAAAAAAGACAGCAGGAACAACTTTTCCAAACCTTAAGGGTGAGCACCCAAACCCTAAGGGTCAGCACACAAACCCAAGGGCTTTACAGCACCCATTTCCAGGGCTTTTTTGGCCACACAGTTCCTCCCACATGGTTTATTTTCTACATTTTGTTCCAGAATCTCTTTTTAGGGACTCTTGGTTGCAGTTTGCTTTCCAAAGCTCTTTCCTTAGGTGAACATCTAAAACCCATTGAACCTCCCTGGTGAAGTTACAGACAATGTGCAGTTGCCACGGAAGCTGGCAGAAAATGGGCATGGAACTACTGTGCCACCACATCCAAACTGGAACTGAACTAGATGCACATCAGCCACACAAAGGTCACCATTGGCACGTGACACCCTGAATTTCCTTCCACTGAAACACACGGAAACCACTGCCAGA
This sequence comes from Melozone crissalis, assembly GCF_028551555.1. Taxonomy (NCBI): domain Eukaryota; kingdom Metazoa; phylum Chordata; class Aves; order Passeriformes; family Passerellidae; genus Melozone; species Melozone crissalis. The sequence goes on from NW_026535823.1 coordinate 28,333,406, forward strand.
AATAAGCCAGGACTTCTCTGGCAATGCTGGCACGCCGGCTTATTTGCCTTTTGTAAGATGGCAAATTTTCCCCATGTTGGAAATCAATATATATATGCATTCCTGGGGCGCACATGCACAGCTATATACACAAACACACATATGTATTTTTAATTCCCTGCCACACACGTCGGTATTTTTCCCTCTTTTTTTTGGTGGAAGCCAGTGGAATGATGACAATCTGGATCACCGTGTTTCGCTTCCAAAGCGAAGCTCTCAGTTAACACACCGGCCTGGTACGCCAGCAGATGCCGTCTAAGCCTTTAAATCGCACACTAATTGCACTAATTGAGCTAACAGTCTCTGTTTCGTCTCCCTACCCTGAGTCAACCAGCATCTTCTGGTACTGCTGTAGAGATCCAAGCTGTTGACTGTAGTGTTATTTTGTCAGCCATTAAACGATTCATCAGAGTCATTAATTGATTTATTACCACTGCCTGCAAGTATAGCTTTGCAAATAAAGAAGGATGGAGGTCAGGAGGCAATGGAAATCGGACAAAACAGCACAGCCAGGAGCTGGGCACTTGAACTATCGATAGGAGCCCACTTGCGCAGGACCACTGGCATCAGGTTATGGAAAACAGGGAAAAAAGGGGAAGATGTGCTGTCTGGCTGTGCTACAAAGCTGGTTAGGGTCTTCAGCTACAATCTACGCAGGATGTAAAAGGGCTATTAAAACCATCTTGTTTTCTTAACCTAATCCTCCAGGAGAAACCAGGTTATTCAGCTGTATTAACTGAGCTGAAGAGCAGCAGGCAAGAAGCAGCGGCGTGGCTGCCCCACAGCCGCTGGCGCATCCCCACCACACTTTGATGTCACCCCAATCTGTTTTCCCAGGCTGGGAGCACGGCTCACCTCCGCTGTCCCCCAGCCCTGGGAGGAGCTGCGGTCCAGTGCTTTTATTTATTTACTTTCTTTACAGCAGGGCTGAGGTCTGTGCTGGGCGGGAGGGTTTGCAGCGTGCAGGGTGCGGCGAGCCGTTTCCTGCCCCCCGCCCTGCGCACTAGGCCTCAGCGCGGCCGGGAGGCACCAGCGAGGGCCCAACGGGGTTTGGGGGCTCAGTTATGAAACCAGAGCAGGTGGAGTGAAATCACCCTCACTGCCAGAACCTGTTTGTTCCCAGCTCCCAAGTAAACGGGTAATAAAAGGCAGCACCCTACAAGAAGGGGCTTGGGAAGCCAAGGAGATTTCTGGATGTGTTGTCCACACATGGGGCTCCTGCAAGGGATTCTTCCTCTTCATCCCCCCCAATTTGTGGACCTTGAAGAGCAGCCTGAAGGTGGGCTAAGGCACTTCACCCCTTCCTGCAAGGCTCTCAGTGTCACCATTATGACAGCCAAGCCTCAGCCAAGCCCCAGCTCACCCCCCATCCAAACCTGCCATGATTCACCAACACCGGCAGTGGTTCCTATGAACCATCTATGAAAAACAGGTTCCAACTGGTGGTAGTAACTCTGCCATTAAATGCAAGCTGGTGTCCCCACCACACACTCCAGGTGAGCAGCTTGCCCCAGCATCCCATGCTGTCTTTCACCAAACACTTATTTTTAATAAAAATAACATGCCAAGAGTGGTGCAAGGGAGAAGAAAGGATGCTCCACTTGTGAGAAGCACCACCAGCACTGGCTGCTTGGCCAGGCACTGCCCACATCAACCCAGCAGTGAGATGGGGAGAGCAAAAGTATCTTCATGGCCCACATCAACCCAGCAGTGAGATGGGAAGAGCAAAAGTATCTTAAAACCAAACTAAGGATGGCTGGGTATTTCCTTTTTGAGCTCCAGCTGTTTTTGCCCTCTTTCCTCTCCAGAAGAGTGGACCAGAGGATTTTGGCTGCATCTCACACCTTGCAGCCACTGTGGGAGCAGCACAAGGCTTGAGGGCAGCTGCCTCTGGTAGGAGCACGCGGGGGTGCTCAGGCCATGCTGGTGATCTGGTATCTATCTGTCTCCTTTGATTTTATTTTTTTGCCTAGAGCACAGGCTTTGGAGCCTAAAGAAGAAACCAGCGTGCGGGTCAGGACTTAAGCAGGCTGCGTAAACAGGTAATACGGAATTTAATTGGACTCCAGTTAAGCCTTTTCATCTCGTTAAAGCTGCCTTCATCTTATATAGCCAGGTTTTAAATTTAATAATAGAACCCTCCCACACCTCAGGGTAACCCGATTAACGCCAGGGAGGACGACACGCCGACGGCTTCCTCCGGACTCAGCCCTCAGATCCTGTCCCCATCAGTCCCCTCCACAGGGACTGTGTTCTATCAACGTGCACCAAAATAAACACAACACCAGCCTGCTGCAGGTTCTGAGAGTGAGACTGCCAGCCCATGTGCCAGCAGCGGGCACCCACTGTGGCACCCACCCCAAAACCATGGTGCCTGCAGAACCTCTCAGGTGGGCTCAGCGTTTTTGGGACATGCTGTGCTCACCAGTTAGGGTATGCCAGAGTCCATCCTGCATTCTCCACCTGGCTGGATGCTCCAGAAGACAAAACAAACCAGCTTTGGTTTATTTTAGGGTAAGAGAATGCTGGGTTGAAGCTTTGTGTATTCCCAAGATATAAAATAACCCCAAAACAGATTAAATGGGGCTCATAGAAGTATCACCAAACCACCCAAAAGCCATCGCTGTGCTCCCATAGGACACCACGCTGTGCACACAAGTTCAGCTTAATTATACTTCTACAACAGCACAAGCTTTTTGTGCTTATTTTAAATCCTTCACCTGTGAGCTGCCTGGCACACAAAGCTCCAGCACACACCCTGGTCAGCAGCAGCCACACTCGGCAACTTTTCCCCTCTCCTTTATGGAGAAAGAAACAACCCCCAGCCCCATATTTTCCTTGAGCCTTTAAAAAAACCCCTAAATCATTTAAAAAAGGCACAACAGTTGAATGGTGTCTCAAGCTAATACGGGGTTTTTTTTGTTGGTTTTCTTTTTCCCCTCCCTTGTAAAGGATAATCTGAGACAGCAGCTCCGGCCATGAAACAATAGGATTTTAATCTCTTAAGTCGGCGTCCCCCTTATCCCCGGGAAGGAAACCCCTTCAGTCATTTACAAGTTTGTAAATAAGGCTCTTGGTAGCATCTCGTGGACATCTGCTCCGCCAGCCCGCCAGCGTTCCTGCTAACATTTACAAACATCCTTCCACAAACACCCAGCGCGCTCTGCTGAGCTGGCTTTCTCTAAATATATCCCAAGGAAATAACTTGGCAGGGCTGCAAAAATTTCACAGCGACCGAATTAAAGGGGGGGTGGAGAGCAGGGGAGGGGGGGGGATAAGCTCGCGAGGTGTAAAACAGAATAAATGCAATTAGGTTTTGCACACGCGTGTGCACGGGGAGGTTTGCAAAGGGAAACTTGTGGGAAGTGAGGCTGGGCTTGCTGGAAGTGCTTCTCCTGACTCAGGAAGGGCTTTGCAGCACTCCAGGGCTTCACACCATGTGGATGGGTGTAGAGATTCATCCCAATCATGTATTTAGGGATGCTCTGCCATGGAGTGGGCCCTATCCCTGGCTTGGAGTGAAGGTGAAGCTGATGGTCCCACTGCCAGCATCTACCCTGCACAAGATCCAAGTCCAACTACACCTTAAAACCAGTGTATGAGAACCAGTGTATGAGCCCTCCCCACTGCCAAACAGCTTAAATGGGTCCATGCAATTAGCACCCTGGAAAATGCTGTAAATACACAGGTATTAATTACTATCAATTCTCCTCTAATAATTCCAACAACAGACAGGCCAGGCTCTTTTCCAGCAATCAATACCATCCATTTCAGGGTCTACCTGCCAAAAAAGTTATATAAAATAATTATATAAAAATTTCATTAGATAATGCAATTGCTTAGGACTATTAATCTACTGCTCATCTATCAGTGTGGGAAGCTCAGCTCTGTGAGGGACACCCAGCAGCTCCTTGCACCAACAACCTGCATTCCCTTCTTCACTCAGTGGTTCCACCCAAATGTGCTCCTGATGTACCCACACAAGACTTTATGGGAAACTCACAGATTATTTTCAGATTTTAAAAAACATGGCAATTCTTAAAACCAAAAGGGAAGTGTTCCCAGCAAGCAAAGCTGCTGGGAGAGGTAATTTCCTGGAGTTCACTACAAAGTTGTGATGGTTTCAAGTTCCACAGCTCTTCACTCCCAGTGATGTCCCTTGCTCCATGCTGCAGTTTCTGGGGTGTAACTATGTGGGGTTGCATGGCTGGATGCTCAGTGCCATGTGCACCAGCTCACCCTCCATCCTTCCCTTAAGCATCACAGCTAAAATCAAGTCCTCTCTGACTTGATTTTACCAGCCTTTGAAAAGGCTGGATTGAAGAAAATACTGCCTACCCTCTCAAAAACTAGTAATGATGTGGTGATGAGGTGCAGGGGAGGCTGCTGGTGTTGGCAGCTGGACTTCTGCTTCTGCTGCTCTCCGCTCCTCTGCCTTCCTCCAGATTGAAACTGCCACGTGCATTTTGGAAGGACTTGTAAGAAAAGCTAGATTTAAATTGGTAATCCAATTCAAGAAGGAAAAATAATAATAACTCGTGACTTGAGAAAAATGCCACACCACTGCACCACGTGCATTTGAAGAAAACTAGTTTTAACTTGTCCAAAGGATTTACTGACAACTAACGAGGATATTGCCAATCCCAGTGGCAAAACATCCCAAAGGCATCCAGAGCCCAGCAGGAATTTCCCCATTAAAGATAGGTGCAGAATACAAATATATTTTTCAAATTTTTTTTTTTTACATTTTTGCCATCTTGTGTTTCAGCCAGTTGATCTCATCATTTGCTCTTTGCAATCAAAAATGACACAAAACAAGCTGTGAGTTTGCATGGGGAGTCAGTGATGTCTGGTAACTAACCCTCATCTGAATCCAGGGAAGAGGGTGAGACCCCCTTTCCCTTCAACTGCCTTTGCAGTGCAGCAGGAGCACCGTGACCTCCCAGGAAAAACATCCTTTTCCATTGTCTGGGCAGCTGGATGCTGTGGGATGGAGCACTGACACCCCAGCACAGCATCCAGCACTTCCCACCCCCAATCCAACCACAGAAGACCAGCCCCTGGCTTCACCCCACGGGAAAACATCCCAGTTTTCTCCATCCTCTCCCGCCGCAGGGGAAGAGAGGAGAGAATTAATGCAAATACTCCCATTCTTGTCGTGCACTTGAATGCCAAAATATCCCATTTGCTTAAGCCTATTTTACTGCGAGCAGCTGCCCCGGCATTATTCCCCGACACCAAAGGCAAAAGGGCAAAAGAAGTTGGTCCGGAGCAGGTGAACACCATCTGCCTGTCCCTGACAAGGAGCTCGTGGCCACCATCTTCGTGTGCTCACACAAAGCCAGCCTGAGCCCTGCGAGAGGCGACGGCGGCGCTGCCCCAGCAGAGCTGTAACCTTTAGTGGGTTCTGTGCACCCACGGAGGCGGCCAAGCATCCAGCCCCGCTCACATTGGCCCCTGATGGATTTGCCTGCTGATCTGTGAAGTTTTACCACAGCCCTTAAAAAAAGAAATAATTTTAAAAACAAGAAAAAAAGAAAAATAAAAAAATTCCTTTCTCTAACAAAGCGGCAGGTTAACAAAAAAGAAATCAGTGTTGGCTCTGTTGATGTTTGATGGTGCTTTGTGGCGCCTTCTCTGCACAGCATCTTCCATGAAAAATGCTGTTGGAGGAGTGGAAATGCTTTAAATTGAGGTGTAGGTGGCAGCTGAACTTAACCCAGGGCTGTGACTGGCTGCACAGGGACAAAGTCCGGCACATCCTATAAACCTGGCGAGGAGGATGGGAGGAAGGCAGTGGACTTTGCACGGGAGCAGCCAGACCTGGGGCAGCCCTTCAGAGCCCTGAATCCACTGGGATGGATGGACTCAGAGCACATCTGAGCACTGCTGTGCTCACAAACAATGATGCCTGTGGGCTTTTGTCCTTTTCACTATCCAAATAAAACCCATCCTATAGGACCCACCCTCCTGGGAGCACTGCCATGACCAACCAACCCTCCATGTTTCTGCACCCTTGATTCATCCCAAAAAGCCAGTAAAGGGTTTAGACATCCTTCATGGGGCTGGAGTTGTACTCCAAGAGCCAATCCAGTTCTCAAGGAGCCATTGCTGGGACAGCAACACTAGAGCACCACGAGGAAAGCTGCTGGCAAACCCCAATCCCAAGCAAGATGGGTTTTGTGACTGAGTGATGATGGAGAAAAGCCATCGTGCCTTGATTGGCGTGATTCCCACCATTTCCAGGGTGATGACTGAAAAATGGTGAAAATATTCTGCCCTCCATGCAGACCTTGTCACTGACATCCTGCCTTAGGAAAGGAGCCATGAAACATCTTGCATCCTGGCATCCCTGCAGTGTTTTGCTGTGCAGGAATGGAGCTGTGGTGCCTCCTGGATCCCTGCAGTGTTTCCCTGCCCAGTTTGGAGCTGCAGAACACCACCCTGCATCCCCACATCCCACAGCAGTGGGGGTGACCCTCCCCAAGCAGGGCATGGCCACCAACAAGGTCACAACACACACAACTTCCCAAGTGCTGTGTCCTGGGCTCATCCATCCCTGGGCAACACGGACTGAGCACCACTGATACTCTTTCCAGGCAAGCTGAAAACTTGAGCAAGCAGCTCAGGCTGGAAATCAAGCTCCAGGGAAGGTGCAAGATGTGGCTGTGAGGCGGTGGCAGGAGGAAAATCCCAATCCCAGCTTTCCTCAGCACCTGCCAGCCCAGGATCCCAGCCCAGGCCATGGCATGGCTTCACCCCAGCAGCACCGAGACCCAGCCGTGCCTCCAGGGGCACAGACAAACCAAGAGCAGCGCTAATCGTCCCCAGAAATCATCTCTGTGCATCTGCCAGGGGTCAGAGATGAGGATTTTTGGGGAGGGGGGATTGCAGCAACTTTCCCCTCCTCTCCACTCATCTAATCCCCCAGGCTAATCCCTTCCAGCCATATGGAGCCCTCACATCCCAAACCTGCCCCAAGGCTGCCCCTTCGCACCCTCTGTGCCCCTGGGGGTAATGCTTTGGACCTCAAAAGTGCTGTATGGGTGGGGAAAGGGTGTGATTCCCCTCCAGACCCTTGAGAGATCCCCAACCACTCTACACACATAGTTTCTCAAGAAAATTCACATTAAAACACTCAAAATCCAGGCAAGCACGGCCCCATGTCTGGTGTTCCCTCCCCCTTTTCAACAGCAGGGTTTATTGCAGTTATTTGTAGGTGCTGCCCCCCAAAAATAGTGTTTTCCCAGGTTTGATAATTGCTCAAGGCATATCAAAATTAATAGAGCAGCTAGAGCAAAGGACAGGAGGAGTAAATCTGACGTAAGCCACTGTGTAATTCAGCGTTGTTCCCAAGAACTGGTGGCTTTCTCCACTGCCAAAAAAAGCCAGGGGCTAAGCTAGCTTGGAGGGGGTGCAGAGCTCCCCTGGCAGGCTGGGATTTCTTGGGAGGGGGAGGGTGAACAGGAAGAGCCATTTTAACCATTTCAGCATGTTCTGGAGGAGGAGAGGCACACATCCATGGGGTAAGAGGGAATTCACCACACCACCTCCCCTCCTGCTCCTCTGCCTCTCCCTGCCTTAACCTGGGGATTGGGAACACCGCTCCAAAGTGGCCTCATGTTTTATTTACCTAAACACCAGCTCCCTGCATTGCTTTGGTGTTGCTGGCACTGGTGATCCAGGCACAGCTGAGCTGCAGGACTTCCCCATGGAAAAGTCCTCCTGGGGTTGCACAACTGACAAGGTGCACACTGGGATAGGGGAGGATTTCTGATAAAAATACAGGTTTAAAAAAAAAATCACTGTTTTCTGCACAGAGCGGTTTTGTTAGATGCAACTCCAAACCACATCGCCCTTAAAGCTTGCAAAACATTAATTATTTCTCTTCTACGAGCAGCTCTCCCTGTCAAAACACAGTGGTTAATACAAACCCCCCATTTATGAACTGGGAGCTTTTTGAAGCCAGCTCTGGAGGGACCCTATAAAACCAGCGTGCAAACCCCTGCCCCCTGACCCAGCAATAAACTGGTACGTGAGGCAGGAAAACTTAAAGTCTGGAGAGCAAGGGGAAAAAAAAAAGGAAAAAAAAAAAAGAGCCCCAGGCTTTGAGACAGCAGAGAGGGGGAGGGAGCGATGTGAGAGAGCTGAGCATCACTGCAAGGTCTTGTTTAGACTGGCAGTGCTGGGAAACACCTGGCCACAGAGGCAGAGAGTGGAGTTCAGGGGATGGACCAGGATGGGGAGTGCAGGCAGCACAGGCACGGTGGTCATGGCCACAAACTGCTGGTGGAGACCTCCTGATAGGCTTTTTCTCTTTTGTCTTATATCCACCATTTGATATCCATAGGAGAGAACAGCTCCTTTGCTCCCCACAGTCAGAGCTGCTCTTGCAACATCCTGACACAAACCCAGGCATGACACTGGTGGCACAGCCCTGCCAGCACCCTCCTTTCCACGGTGACATTCCTACCAGCTTGTGATGCTGACCATCCTCAGAACCCAAAACTGAGCACCCCAAAGCCTTCCAGCTCTGAGAGCTGCTGCAGCCTCACCTCCCTGAGAGCAAAACCCCCTAAACCCCACGGGGAGCTACAGGCAGACCCCGAGCTCCCCAAAAAGCAGAGGATATCTCACGGTATTCCAGTTAATTTTCCTAGGTCTTTGTAAAGGCTGGAGAGAACCCCCAGCCCTGCCCACCCTGCAGATTCCCAAGCACTGCTGCAGCTCCAGGGCTCTTTGGGGTTCCTCCCTGCCCTCATCCCACTGGGACACAGCACCCAGCACCCAGCAGCCTTTCCATGGGATGCAGCCTCTCCTGGGAAAACCCTTCCCAGCTGCAGCACGGAGCTGACAGGAGGGACGAGGGGCCTTTGTGCAGGCAGCACCCTGCTAAGCCGCACAAAGCTGGGAGCAGGGGGGTTCAAAGGCTCCTGGGGCAGGGAAGGGGCCCCTCCACGTTCCCCCCTCCCCGGGCACCGGCTTTTGTATGGCCTTGGCCGGATTGTTAACTCCCCTGCCGGAGCTGCTGGGGCCTCCTCCGCCTGCAATCCCTGCGGATTTTACCTCCGGGCAAGAGCAAGGGGGGGAGAAAAAGGGGGGGCAGCCCAGTGCCTTAAAAGAGCCTGGTAAAAACAACAGACTGCAGTTGGGGGATAGATACACGATGGCTTTAAAAAAGCACACCGCCGAGGAGAGTTTGATGGCTCTGCCAAAAGGAAAGAAGTGTCTTCCCACTTGCAAACAAGAGTTAATTATAGAAAAAAAAGGCCCAGGAAAGTGTTAAAACCATCTGCGCCACGAGGAAGAGGCTGGGGCTGGGCGGGTGAAGGCAGCAGCGCTGACAGCTGCTGTGTACAGGCAGCCTGGACTGCTCCCCCCGTGCTGCCATCCTCCTGCCCTGCCACCCTCGCTGTGACATCCTCCCACCCTGCCATCCTTGCCCTGCCATCCTCGTCATGCCATCCTCCCGCCCTGCCATTCCTGCTGTGCCATCCCTGCCACACTATCCTTGCTGTGCCATCCTTGCCCTGCCATTCCTGCTGTGCCATCCTCCCTAGCAAGCCACAGGTCCTGCCTGCCCTAACACGTACTGGGGGTCCCCAGCAGGATCCCCCCCAGCAGCCTCCCCCCTGCACAGGGCAGGAGCTCCAGGTTCATCACGAAAAGGCACCACCAACCCCCAGAAGTAGCCTGGATGGCACAGAAGGGATACACAGTGCAGCCTTGCCAGGAGACCTGCTCTAAACACGTCCCACTGAAGCATCACACTGGTACACTTCAGTAAGCACCCATTTTTACCCCACATCCTAGAGAAACGTGGCCCAAGTGATGCTGCCAAGCGCCCTGCAGTGCCTCCACCATCCCCTGGGCAGGGCTGAGGGTGGACATGGCTCCTGCCGTGGGAAGCACGGGATGCACAGGAGGCCAGGCCAGCCCGCAGGGCTGCGCGCAGCGCCTGACCCCGCAGCCGGATCCCAACCGCTTCACAAATATTTACCTAGCTGGTTTTTAAACAAACCCCAAATGCCAGAGAGTTTAAAGTCCATGTCCTAAACAGCTCCTGTCTTGCTCCTGCCTGCCCTCGGGTCCCCAGCTGCCTGCCCAGGGAGCCTCCAAGCCTGCCCCGACCCCTGGGTTTAAGGAAACTGCAGGCAGCAGGCTCCTGCCAGGCTGGAGGCAACTCCTGACACTTCTGCCTCTGTTTTTATTAGGGACATGCAGGCTGGATGATGCCTGAACACGCAACCAGTGCAGTTCAGAGGAGCTCTCATGTTGAGGAGCTTCCATATAGATTCAGAAAATAATTAGCCATAATTAAGGGCTTCTGGTTTATGGCTCCAACAATTGTTTAAACAGAAGAGTCCTGTTCAAATTAAGCTCAGGGCTCACCAATTAATATTTCTTTACCCTGCCATGGTTTAGTTTCAAACTTCTGCTCAGAGAGCAGCCTGGGCTGCTCAGATCAGGGCTGCCACTCCTGTGAGCAGGCAAAGGAGCTGCGTGGTTGGGCCCAGCCCCAAAACCACTTTGTTTTGAAGCAAAAACCTGTTGAGGGTAAGAGAAGGGAAGAAGGAAAGTAAGGATAAAACTGATGGGAGCTGGAGAACATGACAGTGGATGAAAAGCAAGAAGGTGCTGCCAGTTTGTAGATGGCTCTGAGACGTGACATGGCACCAATGCCCATGGCACAGACGGATCAGCTGCAATCTTGGCTCACCAAATCTGAGTTTTTGAGGCAGTTTCAGGCTCTTCTGTGTAGCAACTACCCACCAGGCCAGCCTCCGCCCCACCTGCGGCGCTCCCTCCCTATGGACAACATATGGCACGTCTCACCTCATTAGAGACATAACTAGCAGAAATAATAAGCAAGTCTTTACACAAAATCTGAACTAGTGCACTAAACAGGCTCTTCAGCCCTGAGGTTTTTGGTGTGTCCCACCAAACCCTGTTCCAAAATCCAGCTGTGCATCCTGTAGCCCGCTCATCCTCCCCGCCACCAGCCTGGGCAATATCAACTGGGCAAAGCAGAGTTAAACGTGGAGATCAATATTCATATCAAGGCAGCTTCTGAGAGGTTTCAGTTGGTTAAGCAGCCTTGAGATTTTGGCTGTGGAAGGCAGTGCTGCTGACGTGGCTGTAGGTGCACTCCGGGGTCATCCATACAATTGCGATCTCCGGAGGAAGTTGCTGACGAGAGGGAATCATGGAATCATTTATGGCAGAAAAGTCCTCTAAGAACATCGAGTCCAAACGTTCCCCCAGCACTGCCAAGCCCACCACTAAACCACGTCCCCAAGGGCCACATCTACACAGCTTTTCAATCCCTCCAGGGATGGTGACTCCATCACCGCCCTGGGCAGCCTGTTCCTAGGCTTGACAAGCTTTCAGTGAAGAAATTTTTCCTAATATCCAATCTAAGCCTCCTCTGGTGCAACTTGAGGTCATTTCCTCTCATCCTGCCTGTTACAGCTGCTGGGATAGGATGTAGGAACCCCTCATAGGTGGAAACCTGCAGGCAGCTCCACAATACATACAGTAAAACTTTACTTTTTTCCACTTTTTAATTAACACCAGCCCTCTGCCACCGTCTACCATGAGGGACCACATTGTGATGCAGTCCCACTACACTAGACCAGGTAAACAACAAGAAAAGAGGAGGCCATACAATGGCCTGCTAGGAGTTTTGTCCCCAGCATGATGGGGACATCACATGAGGATGCTGGCCTCAGCCTGGACAGCTTCTCCTCTCCAAGGCAGGTCCAGAAGCCACACCAGGGCCACCAAGGAAAGGCAGATGATGCTGCAAATCATCCACTGTTTTCTTTGAGGAAAAAACATGTTTTCCCCTGTGTCTGCTTCCTCCAGCAGAAAAAACTTCAGAGACTCCTAGGAGCAAAACCCCAATACTCCTCTGCCACCCAAAAGGGCATCCTCACAGACGTGTGAGGCACACACCAGGAGCACTGCTGGCTCCTGCCAGCTGCAGGGCTTTTCCCAGTATGACAGAGGAGCACCGTGGGAAGCACGCAGGGAAAACAGCCATATCATAAACCAACTCAACTTCATGACCTGAACGTTTTAAGACATAGCCGAGCCTTTGTACTGTGGCTATAACTGCAATATATCAGTTAGCCATTGCCTCCACCAAGATCTAGTGCTCCAGATCGCACAGCAAATGCTGACTTAAAGACCCATATCAAATACATTATGATACCACTGCTTCCCGTTACCCACGCTGATGATTCAATTAATTTAAAAACAGCAGAGAAATTTAATTTCACCATTAACCCTGCAATCCCCAGCAAATGCCAGTTGGGAAGGCAGCAGCCACCTGCCCAAGTTTGGATGGACAGGAGGGGTAGGGACAAAGTGAAGGGGTAAAAGATGAGGAAACAGAGATGTGAGAAGCAAAGTGGGGCAAAGCAGGTTCTTTTCTAAACCCTTTGATGGGGTAGAAATTAGAGGAAAGTTTGCAGGAGGGACGGGGAATAGATGAGGGGCTGCAGAGCAACGTCTGCAAAGGGTTTCATTGAGAACAGGCTCTTGCAAGAACAGCACCACTCAAACTCACAGGGTCCAACTCCAAAGACAAATGCCAGGCAGAGCACAAAACACACCAGCAGACACCCTCCGACAGGGCAGCCCCTGGAGCCTGCCCAGGATCCATCAGCAGGGCCAAGGGTTAACAAGAACCATCAAATGGAGCGCAATCTGCTCCTTCACAGGGCTGAAAGGTTGCCCTTTCCAGATCTGCAGGGACGGTGTGCACGCAGGCTCAGGCCCCAGGTCAAGTGGGGTTCACCCAGGCCTTCAGCAGGCCCAGCTCCCCACAGAGGAACAGCACAGAAGGGACAGGGCCGCCCCACGAGCCTCCCTCCCCGACACGTGGCCGGAGAAGAACAGTTAGCCCAAGCAGAGCTCTCCCATCTGCTTTTGTTTTCCACTCTTCAGTCCTGGGCTCTGCTAAAGCCCCTGAAGTCACCGGGCATCTGTTCTCCTCCACCCATCGCAATCTGCCAGCCAGGGCCGCTCTGACAGCCATCCATCACGCCGTAATACGCTGACCACGGGACCCAGTGGGACATCATTTTCAAGTCAAATGCTGCAGTTAGCATAAAATAAAGCATCGCCCTGGTTTGTTTTTTTCTTTCTTTCTTTCCCCCTTGCCGACGATCCCGCAGCTGCAGCAAGGGACTGGGTATGCAACAAAAGTGAAGGGGGGGGGGAAAAAGGCGCAGGAAAATGGCAATTCTACTCTTCTGAGTCATAACAATTATGACGTTGTGATAAGAAACGTTTTCTATGAATTTTTAAGTACCAGTAATCCTGTTTTGCAATTGTCCCTCGGGAACAAGGCGACAGATTGAACGGGGCTGACAGTTATTTCCATCCTGACGAACGCGGCTCCGACGCGCCGTCTCCTCCCTCCAAACTTCCCGGCCCGGCGCTCAGCCCACTGCTCCAGCTTGCTTGGTTAGAGCTGGCTCGGCCCCTGGTGTGACTGAGGACATCCCCAAACAGCCTCTGAAACCACCCTACCAGCTCCAAACCCCAAGCATACACTCTTCTGTGCACCATAGCAGAGCTGCCCTCCCATAGCACACACAGGGAGGAGATGCACCTTTTCCCTTTACTCCCTGGACACACAGCCATGCCCTCCAGAAACCTTCAGCTGTGAGCTATCAGGTGAGTTGAGCATCTTGGTTCCTCCTATCCTGTCCCAGCAAACACCCTTGGAAGCCCAGGAAAGATGGGGATCAACAGGGAAAGCGCTGCTCGATGTTTTGCTACTTGAGATTCCAAAATTTTCACCACCACGCTAAAACTCTGCAGATTTATCTCACTGGTGCGGGAGAGAAGGCGGCAGGAAACACCTTTTTGTTCAAGTCTTTCAGACTGGGAACAAAACCAGCTCCTTTTACCTCTTTTGTAAAATGAGCACCGTCATCAGAATCAGTGCCGGGGAGCGAATTTGTTTTGCAGAGGATCAAATAAATAATGGATGACGAAGGAAAGCTGCCACGGCGAGACTGCTCGGGAGATGCTCTGCTCTGGCAGCCTTTCCCGAAATGCTCCTAAACACATCCTCACACTGGCTCCAGCTCCAGCAGTGCTCCCCAAATCCAGGTACCAAGGGGTGCTCTGGCCAAAGGGACACTCTCCAAGACATCAGTGGCTCGTGGCTGTTGTCTATGGCAACCCATACCAACGATGGGAACATGTTTGAATTGCTGCCAGGCAAGGACAGAGATGTGGGATGTGCTCCTGCAAACCCAGGGCATTGAGTGGGCCCTGGAGTCCAGCAGCCTGGCACAGAGCAGCTTCCCTACAGGAAAACCCAGTCTGCTGTCCTGTGTTGGCCATTCTCAGCCCTTCATTGAGTCACAATCCTTTAAAAAATCTGCTGTTTTTTTTTTTTTTTAAAAAAAGGAAATACTAAGTTTCTGCTTCCCTGCAAGCAGCCACCCCATGCCTCTGCCACCTCCACCCTAGAATGGCTCCGTGCCACCACACCAGAGCCCAGCAAGTGTGGGGGCCACGCCACACGCCCACCTACAAGGGAAGCCTGGCCCTTCAGTACTCTATAGCCAGAAGACACTAAAATCAGCCTGTCAATTTACATGCAAATTTATTTTAGATGCGACAGAGGGCTTACAAAAGAAGGTGTACTAGATGCTGTTTGCTTCTGCTGAGGCTGCTGTGGTTTGGCTCCCAAAGGTATTGGATGGGTGAGCTTGAGGGGCAGGTGCTGGGATGCAGAGGCTTGCACCTCTGGATCAGTGTCTGGCTCAAACCCAGCTCCCCAAGCTCCAAAACCCCCCAGTGTGAGGGCAGTGCAAGCTGGTGGAGCACAGTGCAAGCACAGAACCGTGCCCACCACCACCACTGCCCCTCTGCCTGGCAATCCCTCCTTGCTGTGATCCCACCTCGCTCAGATTCCCCCACATCCTTTGTCTTGTGCTTTGTTTGCCTTCCCTGAGCCTGGGGGAGCCTGGGGAAGCCTTCCTCCTGTCCTCCTCCTCCTCCCCTCCTCCCTGTCCCCAGCAGCTCCCCGGGGCGGTTTCTCAGAAAGCGCAACCGTTTCTGCACAAAGTTTGGCACTCTGGGCCAATGGCAGGAGCTGCTTTAATCAACTCAAATGCCATTTTCTGCAGATAAGTCTCCCACTCTCGGCAGCCAAGAAAAAGCCAGTCGGACAGCAGCAAGGGAAAAAAAAATAAAAACCCCAACACAACCCCCCCCAAGAGAGGCTGCAAAGTCACCGCACAGGCTCGCAGGGTGATTATTTATAGCCCTTCCCTCTGCAAAAGCCAAAAATAATTGTTCCAGCCCAATTAATGAATTTCTGAACGCTGGGCTCAGGGGCAGCCACCGAAGTGCAGCACTTTGAGCTACTTGCAATGTGTTGGGCTCTAGAACAATGTATTTAAGAAGGGAGAAAACTTATTGTGCAGGAGCAACTGCAGACAGAGCAGAGAGGAGTGACAACATGAAAGCAGCAACCCTGCAGACCCCAAGGTCAGTGGGAAAGGAGGGGGAGGAGGTGCTCCAGGCACCAGAACAGAGATTCTGGTGCCTGGAGCCTGCAGCTCCATGGGCTGCAGGGCCACAGCAGCCCATGGAGCTCCATGGTGGAGCTGAGATCCCCCTGCAGCCCATGGAGCTCCACGGTGGAGCTGAGACTCCCCTGCAGCCCATGGAGCTCCATGGTGGAGCTGAGACCCTCCTACAGCCCATGGAGCTCCATGGTGGAGCTGAGATCCCCCTGCAGCCCATGGAGCTCCACGGTGGAGCTGAGACTCCCCTGCAGCCCATGGAGCTCCATGGTGGAGCTGAGACCCTCCTACAGCCCATGGAGCTCCATGGTGGAGCTGAGATCCCCCTGCAGCCCATGGAGCTCCACGGTGGAGCTGAGACTCCCCTGCAGCCCATGGAGCTCCATGGTGGAGCTGAGACCCTCCTACAGCCCATGGGGAACCCCACACTGGAGCAGGGGGATGCCCAAAGCAGGCTGTGACCCCATGGAAGGGACCCACAATAGAGCAGACTGGGAAGAACTGCAGCCTGGGAGAAGGACTCATGTTGGAGAATTTTGTTCTCTTGTGGAACAAACCCCATGCTGGAGCAAGGGAAGAGTGGGAGGAGTCCTCTCCTGAGGAGGAAGGAGCAGCAGAGACAACTGTGATGAACTGACCACAGCCTCCAGTCCCTGTCCCCTGGAGCTGCTGGTGGAAAGGAGGGAGAGAAAACCAGGAGTGAAGTTGGGCCCAGAAAGAAGGGTGGGGTAGGGGGAAAGCCTTTTAAGATTCAGTTTGCATTTCTCACTATCACTTTCTGATTTTATTGACAATAAATTAAATTAATTTTTACTCAAGTTGAGTCAGTTTTGCCTGTGGGTGATGTTCCCCTGTCCTTATCCAACCCATGGGCCTTTCGTGGTATTTCCTCTCTCCTGTCCAGCTGAGGAGTGACAGAGTGGCTTTGGGGGGCACCTGGCCCCCAGGTGGGGTGAGCCCAGCCCCTGCAAGTGGCCCCTGGTGAGGTGGGAGGGCTGAAGGCTGTGGGCAGCTCTGCAGAGCCAGCACAGTGTGGGCATGGCAGCGTTCCTGGATGGTTGGTGAGGAGGATGTGTCTCCCCAACTCATCTCCATGGGGCTGGAGACCCCAAGGAGCTCCAAATAAAGGGCTGGGCTCTAACAAGGTTTAACTCCAGCCACTGCTGAACCCCTGTGAAGGTCTGACCATGCTCACCAGCTGGGAACAAGTGTGGGAAAGCACTGAGCTGGGATCCTTCCACCCTGCCCCAAACCCAGCAAGACCAAAAGCCTCCTGCAGCCCCCTCCTCAGACATTTCTACCCTCCCTCAGCTTCCCATTTCTCCTCACAAGCCCTCTGGTTTTGTTTGGAGAGCGTTATCCCTTCTCCACAAGCTCAACCCACTCACACCACCACTGCCTTTTCTATCAGCAGGAGAAGAGGAGCAACTGCATTTGCATGGGAAGAGAGGGGGGGAAAGCACCAGGCATCCTCCCCAGGTTCTGCAAGCAAACCTTCTTTAATACAAAAAAAAAAAAAATGCATTGTCCTGCTTGTGTCTGGGATAGAGTTAATTTTGTTGCTAGTAGCTGGTACAGTGCTGTGTTATGGATTCAGTATGAGAACAACGCTGATAACACACTGGTGTTTTTGCTGTTGCTAAGTAGTGCTTACTCCAAGTCAAGGACTTTGCAGCTTCCCATGTTGTGCCAGTGAGGAGGTGCACAAGAAACCACGAGGGAGAATGGCCAGGAGAGCTGACACAAACTGGCCAAAAGGTTAGTCCATACCACAGAATGTCATATCCAGCGTATAAACTGGGAGTATTTGGCCAGGAAGTTTGGGGACAAGCTGGGCATCAGCCAGGAGGTGGTGAAGAATTATATTATATAGGTAACATCAGTTACCTGTTTTTATATTTTAATTCTCTCTTTCTATCATGTCCCTTTTCATTCCTATTATTGTACTTTATTTCAATTAATAAACTACTCTTACCAAAATCCATGGGTTTTACTTTCCCCTCCTGCCCCTCAGTCTCCTCCCCATCCCACTGGGGCAGAGGTATGAGCAAGATATATGGTACTTAATGTGGTTTAATCTCAATCAGCAAATTTTACATATATATATATATATATATATATATATATATATATATATATACTCACACCCCATATATATGGCATGTGTGACAAACATCCACAGACCAGAACTGCTGTTGGTGGAGCCAAGCCAAGGGGTAGTTCAGGGCTCCACAGTTGCTGCCCCTGCAGTCAAAACTGATCTCCCAGATTGGGTATCACACACCCTGGGAATATTCACCTCTTGGCTACCCCCTGGACAAGCCAACCACCCACTCCCCAGCATGAGCCCCAGACACAGCTGCTGAGGACAGGGCTGCCTTTTGAGGGAGAACACCTGGGTTCACTCTGTATCCCATTTCTGTTGGCTTGACCCACTGGGGAGACTCAAAAAAATACCAATTTTATAAAAATTGGTAAAGCAGAGAGAAACCCAGCTGCTCTGGTGGCTCCAGCTGAAGAGCCAGCAGAGGAACTTGTGTGGGAACCCACACTAGAGATGCTCCCATAGCAAACCCACAAATAGACACATTTTTTTCTTTTTAGGGACAGCATACACTTTTTCCTTATTGGGGAAGGATCTTTCCTTTGGTATCCCCCTTGGGAGGAGCAGTCGTGTCCTGCTGAGCTGCTCTCATGACAGCAAACCCTCCAGGTCCCCGTGGGACGCGCCCTACGCCACAGAGCACCCTGTGCCAGCAGGTGCTCCCACCCCAGTTAGTCAGACTGACTTTCTGTTACTCTGCTCATTCTAACCCACCTTGGATTCATTCATACACTAGTCCTAAGGTAAGGAGGAGGATAAGTGAGGAGGTTCAGGTCAGGGTGGAGGTAGGAGACTGCGGTTGGGTGGCTCATGGTAGCGGGAGGAGTAGGGCGATTTCTAAGTCAAACCGGATGGCTACTAGGAAGAAGCAGATTGAGAAGGGGAGTCAAGCAGATCCTAGAGGGTTGAATCCATATTCATATGGGGATATTTTTTTTTTTTGATTCCTAAACCCACCAAAACCTGCCCATTCCCTTTCTCACCACTCATCCCACCCCACGAGCACCTCCACACCTCTGGATGACCCAGAGAGGGAGAGGCGCACATCCTACATCCACGGGACAGCTCCGAGCAGCGCGAGCTGGGGCTCATACCCACCAGCGTGGGCTCCAAGCTGACCTGGAGGAGCCCAGCAGGGAGGAACTGGGGGCAGGGGGACCCTATCTTCACTGGTGCCCCCCCTTTCCCGCGAGGCTGCGCCGGCTCCAGGCGCTGCCGCGATCCAAGCGGAGCAGATGGCACGCGCAACACTTACGGCTTCGCTTTCCAGCCGCCATCGCAGAGCTGCTTCTCAGCAGGGCGGAGGCGGGGGGGAGACGGCTTCTTTTTTTTTTTTAAATATATTTTCCCTGGGAATTTTTAATTTTCTTTTTAAAAACCTCATGTATAATCCCGTGCTGGAGCCCCAGGAGCCCCTGGCAGCGGAAGGACGGTGCGTGCTGGCTGATTGGCAGCCTGTCCGTCTGTCCGTGCCTGGGGACCCGGCTGACCGCCCGAAATCCCCGCCGAGAGGGACAAATCCTGGAAAGCCTCACAAAGCAGAGATATGGGGGGAAAAAAAAGGGATGAAGTGATCAAAAAAAGGGCTTTCTAGGGATTCTGCTGGCTCGCCTGGATTTCCTCCCTTTGCCTCCCTCCAGCCTTTGCCTCTGCCATCCCAGTCCTGAGTGGAGAAGACCCAGAAGGAAAGCAGAGCTGTTTGAGCTCCCTGGGACATTGGTCCTCCTGTCTCCATCAGATAACATGGAGCAAGGGAGATGCTGTCCCACCCAGGGTGATGACAGGCTCTGGGGCCATTTGCCAGCTTGGGGATCAGACTTGGGGTCCAGTGTCACTACATGCCACAGTCCTCTCATCCTACTCCAATGGCTCAAACCAGGTTTCTACTTCCCAGTGGAAGCCAACACCTCAATCGAGGCTGGGAAACCATAAATCTGGGCATCGCAGACACCAGATTGCTTTCAGCAGCCGCGCTCTGCACAGAGCTCGGCGATAAGTAACAAAAAGTCTGCGCTTTGCACCACTGATTTCTTGTCTGGGGATGCATAAAACCTGGAGATGACAGATCAGCACCTCGATCCAAGAGCATCCCCGCCCTCGCTCTGCCGGGGAGGCGGGTAAACAAAGGCGGCTCTCCCCGGCGTCCGTCCGCAGGCAGCTGCCATCGACGCCGCCGTGGAGAGTGGGAGGGGGAAAAAACAAAAGAGGTCTGGGATCTGCGGGAATGGGATGCCCCCGGCGCCATCCCGGTCCTTTTATTCCACGGGTACCCAGAGGGAGCTCGGCCCCAGCCCTTTGGACACTTCCTTGCCCAGCCATCGTGGCTGGGTGCCAAGGGCAGAGCCACACTCCATAACCACTCAGCATCCAGCAAGGGGGAAAACATCCCAGGTTTGGGCACAGAGAGTGGCTCGGCCATCCTGGCCAAGAGCTCAACAATGATTGAGGATGCAACAGTTCTGTGCCGACACTGGGCACTGCTGGGTGTGACCAACATCCACTGGAACCCCGTGCGGGATGGCGCAGGCAGAACTTTGAGCCCCCATCCAGCGGTGCACAGAGATACAGTGAGGTTAAATCAGGCAGGGAAGATTTGGGATGCAGTTTCTTAATTTAGATGGCTCCACCAGTGGCAAGGATGAGCAGGTGAGCACCAATGCTTTGCAAAGGGTGGTGACTACAGCAAAGGAAAAGGGACAGCACTGGGAAATGCCAACTTGAGGATGTTTCCAAGAAACAAAAATTAGAAGGCTGTAGCACTGAAATGCTCAGGTTTTGGTCTATCCATCTGTGGGTATGTGCTGGTTGTGCTCCTTGGCCCAGTGAGCCCAGAGGAGCCTAAAGCAGCTGGAATAATGCTGCCACACTCCTCCCAAAGTCCACAAACCTTCCCCAAAACCCCAGTTGGATGCTGCATCTCAACTCCATCACCTTTTCCAACCACTGTGCTTCCCTGTTCATGCCCCATCTGTTTGTTACTAGAACCACAGACTCCAAAACACAGGGTTTAGAAGTACCAATGAGCACACCTTTAGCTCTGGGGCCACATGGATTATTTTGTCCAGGTCCACCACGGCAAATCCTTTCAGAGGAGGAAAGGCAAGGCAGGAAACCATCTTTACAATCCTAAAGTTGAATAATTACCACCTGGGCTGCGGGAAGCCCTCTCCCCCTTTCTGAGCAGGAGCTCCCAGGACCCAGCAGTGCCCAGGGAGGGGACGGTGCCGCTGGCCCCTCCAGGCTTTGCCAAGGAATGCCGGGGGCGGCAGCGGGGGGAGCGGCGGCGGTGGCGGTGCTGGGAAGGGAACCAGCTGGAGAGCCGCAGCCTCATGAAATAATGAAATGCCAAACCAACCCCTGCATCTTCCACAGTCTCTCAGGTCACCTACCAGATTAGGAGGCCTGTTGCTAAGGCAACCATATCTTGCAAGTGCTAGCTGAACTTCCCCATCGGTTTTAACCCTTTAAGGAGCAAAAAAAAAAAAAAACCCAAACCACCAACCAAACCAAAAACCTCCCTAAGAAATATGTATAAAAATAAAACGAAGGGGTAATGCCGATGATGCAACCCACAGGAGACCAGCGGAGGCCAAGGGGGGGCAGCTGGGAAGGGGAAGCAAAGGGAAGGCACCCCAGCAGCCACCTCCCGCACGGTGCACGCCGCGCTGGCTCCCTTCCAGGCAGCTAATAAAATTATTCGGCATCCGCACACACACACAAGACCCAGCAAACTTTTGATGCGCCTGGCACGGCAGCAGGGGAGTAAAAAAAATAATAATAATTTAAAAAAAGCCCCTCCCCAAAAGGCAACAAAAACTCAGGTTCTGCATATGAAATGGGGGCAAACAAAGCAAAAATGGAACTTTTTTTCTCTTTATAATGTTTTTTCCTCCGGTGGCCTCGCAGACGCCGGGCAAGGCCTGATGGCTCGGCAAGCAGCAGGCAGCCCGGCGCCGCACAGGAGGGGACAGATGGCCGGCGCAGCCACGGCGCATGCAGGCGATGGGCACCCGTGGCCACCTCGCCAGCCCTGCTGCAATCCATGGCCAGCAGCATCCACAACAGGGATGCACGACTCGTGTGCTCCGCGGCCATAAAACGGAATAATAAAAACAGCCCCTCCTACGTGCGAGGATCATGTCCCAGTGGGGTGATGGGGATCACAGTTCCCTCCTCTGGGAGAATAAAACCCCACTCAGGCTGCACACCAGGCAGGGAGCCCTAAATCTTGCAGCCTGCTGGGTTAACAGGGAGGCCTGTGAGCAATAAGGGGGGAAAAAATAAAAAAAAAAAAAAAAAAAAGGAGCGAGGCAATGCACAGGCAGCACAAGGGAGGAGGGAAAAAAAAAAAAAAGGAGGGAGAGGAGAAAGAGGCATGGAAAGGAGGAGAAAATGTGGAGCGGCATAAATCAGGCGCGGGGGGAGCGGGGAGCACAGCAGCAGCAGCAGCACGTGCTGCGTTCCAGGCGCGCAGGCAGCGCACGCGGACGGCTCCTGAGCACTGGGATGAGCACCAGGGAGCAATCAGCCCTGTGCCCCTCAGAAAGGGGCCCCCATCCCCTCCTGCTGCTGGTTTGATGTGGGGTGTTGGCTCTGCTGGCCAGCACACAGCCATTTCCATGTTAGCCTCTGTGGGAAAGAAAAAGCTTCTGCTGGTGCTGGTTTTGACGGCAAAAATTAGAAAGGTTTCTGCACCCTTCTTCCCACTCTCAGGTCAGGCTGGGGACAGCAGGTGTCCTCATTTGAATCCCCCTCAAATGAGAGCAGCAAAATGGAAACTTGCTCCCGAAAGTCTTCCCACCAGCCTGCTCCAAATTCATTACAAAGAGAGGGGCAAGGCTCAGTGCAAGCCCAGCTTTGCTCTCACCGAGGGGCTGCAGTGAGATGGGCTCACACCATGCCAAGCGGCTGCTGGTGTTGCTGCCCGGCTGTGATCCTGCCCTCTGACCTCACCCCCATGCCAGCACCCCTGCACCCTGCCAACCAGCTGACAGCAGAAACTTAATTAGCCACGTCCATCAACCCCAAACATCTGTAAGCAGCAATATTTACAACCAGAAATAAAGAGGAGTGACCTTCGTGGTGCTGAAAGACAGTTGGGTTCTTGTATTACAACAGTGGGGACAGGCAAAATTCATTATCTCTAATAGCCATCCTTATAACCAGATTAAACACAAAGGCAGCAATTCTGTATTCCCTGACCTGCCACCGTCCCCATCCCAAGCTGAGGGAAGCTCACACAAACCCCATGGCTGATGTTTATGCATGTGGCCACCTCCATCCCTCCTACCCAGAAAAAGACAATACACCCTGGCACATCCCACTCCAAGGGCTGGGATGAGCCAGGGTGACATCCAGTTGGGGTCACACCTCTCCTGGTGCTCCTCCAGGCAGCTCCAGGGAGATGCTTGGATCCCCTGTGAATGTCTGGAGGTACCAGGGGTAAGGTCCCTGCTACAGCAGGAATGCTGTGCTGGAGATGTCTGCTCACAGGATGCAAGCAAAAAGCACTCGCTTTCCAGAGCACAACCAAACAGAGCCCAACCCTCCAGAAACCACCACTGTCAAGTCCCCCATGCTCAGGGGTTTTGTCCTGAAGATGCAGCCAAGGCTTTCACCTCTGGCTGTGAGATCCTCGTGGTGCCAATCACCAGCCAGGGAGCCAAGGCCTGTTATTTTCATCAGAGGATGTTCTCTGTGGGGACCTTCAGCTGCCAGCCAGGAGGAACAAGCCACTGGAGAAAACCTGAGCCTCCTAATGGCTTTTCCTCCAGCAGCAGCAGTGTGAGGGAGGGCAGCTCCTTCTCCAGAAGATGAGCACCAGCGGGGCCAGCTGCTTTCTCCAGTGCTCAGCAGCAACAAGTCAAACTGCTTGGAAAATACTTAAGGTTGGGGGGGGGGAGCTTCAAATGGACCAGGCGGGCGACGCACCGCGCTGGAGCAACGGTAAAAGTTAAAATTAATTAGCTGGCAGGATGACAAAGAAGCCATTGTGCAGCACGGTGGAGCAATCCAAGTACAAAGGCTTTATATAAGTCATGTTGAAAACTCCTTGATGACTGCAGGTAAGGACGGACAAGCTGTCAGGACGTGCCACAACACCCTGAAGGGCTCCAGGACAAGCAAGCAAATCTGCTTTTAACGATGCAATGAGCCCTGGGAGCCTCAGCCCGGGCCTTCTCTCCAGCTGAGACTGGCAAAGGTGTGAAGCACCTGGGTGTTATTGGTGCTGTAATACCCAGGATAAAACAAAACCATCTGTTTTGGGGTTTCTACGGAAAACTGCGCTTGAGCTGGGCTAAAGGGACCCATATGCAACGTGAAGCAGCGTTTGCTTCCTTGTGAGCTCCCCACGTCCATCCCCAAGCCTATCCCACAAAGCACATCCCTGCCAAAAGCCCCCCTGATGAGAACAAGCATTTCAAAGCGTGGCTGTCCCTGCCCCAAACCAGACCCCAAGAGGGTCTCACAGAACCAGAGCCACCTCCTGGTTCACAGCTTGCACAGGAAGACCCCAACAGCCAAAGTGTTTCCAGCACCACCAGGCAGAGCCAGGTTGGTTCTGTTCCCCAGGGAGGAGCAGGCACTCCCCCAGAGCCACAGGCACAGCGGAGAGGGGCTGAAGCTGTGATGGAAAGTCACTCCAAGCTGCCACCAGCCATGACCCCCCCCCCACCATTCTGCTGGCAGATGGGCAGAGGGAGGCTGGGTGTGATTTACACCCCATCAGCTGCACAGCACTCCGGCAGAAAGGAGCCCAGGGGGAGAAAAGCACCTCTCCCTCCTTGCTGTGAGCAGGGAGGTTCACAGGATCCTGTGGGGGTTCCAGCAGCTTCTGCACTAGGGGCTGCCTCACCCCATGGGGCTTCCCCCAAAAACAGGGTGAGCACCCAGAGAGGGCTGGGCAGAGCAGGAGGGCAAGGAGGAGGATGCTCTGCGGGGCTGGGCAGGGCAGAGGAGCCAAGAGTGATGCAGCACCCTTATCTGCCCACCCCAAACCAGGCAGCTTCGAGGAAGCGCCCTGCCCCCTTCCTCAGCGTGCCCTGCCTTTTTTTTTCACTTAAAAAAAAAAAAAAAAGGCAAAAAACACAACCCCAAACAACCAACCCGGAGGCTGAGTTAAAAACACACTGCCTGGGGCAGGAAGCAGCCACCTGCCTGGGGACACAGCTGGGCAATGCCAGCTACCCAAACAGGCATTTCCCACCTTACAGTTACTGGAAATGGGTAAATCAGCAAAGCCAAGGCCTGGGACACCCTCACAGCAAGCTGCTCTGGAAGGAAGGAGATGCCAGCCAGCCTCTTGCCATGGTGGGCAGTGCAGGACCAGGTGACCCAGGGATGATGCCAGCTGTGTGGGTGGGAGCTGGGACAGAAGGAAATCCATGTCAGGTAGGAGGGACTGGCTGTGGGCTGTTTTACCTGCTGGGAATGCCATGGGATGCCAGCACCCCAGCTGTGCTGGGCAGGTCGTGCTCACCAGCAAGCCAGAGCTGCTGCAGTGCATCCCCCCTGCTTCAGTTTGTAGCCAAAAAATTCCAATTATAGGTGCGAGCTCAGCCTTGAGAGATTGTAAAAAAAAAAAAAAGCCAGTCCAAATCCAGGGAAAATGGGAAGGAAACCCCCCCCCACTCCAGACCCTGTTTGAGGCAGGCAGGAGGGGTGGTGAGAGCTCATTTTCACTACAGAAAGCTGCCGCGCCCCAGGAGGAGAGGCACCAGATCAAATGTTCAAGGGTTGATGCAGAAACATTAAGGAAAAAAAAAATTAAAAAGAAAATGTTAGCTCAAGACACAGCCAGAGGTCTTCCTTTGGACTTTATCTTAAGGCAGCAGGCGCAGCCTCACACATGGACAGACAGACAGACAGACCAACCGACCCCCACAGGCTCCCACCCAGCCCGGGGAGCACAAAGGTGGAAATCACCTTGCTGAAAAGCACTGGTGGTGGTGGCAAAGGCCATGGAGGAGGAAGAGGAGGGCATTGGATGGCCGGGCACAAAGCACTGCTCTGTCCCACCACTCCAAAACACACAGGCACACGCCCCTCTGCCTTTATCCTCATGCACATCTCAACAGTGCATATTCCACAGATGTAATTGCATATGTATACATCTGTCCTCTGCTTAATTTTGATACTAACAGTCACCGTGCATGCCACATTAAGCTCGGGCAGGAGAATGAGCGTTTCTCCTCTTATCGAAGAAAAAAAATACATTCATTAAATGCACAAATTCAACACAAAAGAAAAAAGCTGGTTTTACCACACAGGGCTGTGCCCCCATCCAAACCCAAATTTCACCCAATGTGCCCCTCTTGCCCTGACTGGCACAGGAGACTGGTGTCACTGCTCTGGGGATGAGAGGAGGTGGCAGTGGCTGGACAGTGGGGTTCCATCACACACAGGCAGCAGCACCCAGAAGCTATCCCTTATTTTGGAAATTCCCCATTGACTGCACAGCTGTTGCTTTGAACTCAGCTCCTGGCACCTGTGGCCACGACCAAGAGTTTTGAGAGACCAAAAAAAAAAACCCTAAACCCCAAACCTAGGCAGAGGTGAGGTATTTGTTTACTTGCAGAGGCGTTTTTGCTGCCTGCCAGCTTGGAGGAAAGCACTGTTTGTGCTCTGCTGAGACCCCAGCCCTGGGTGACCCCCAGGGATCTGCAGGGTGAAGATTTGGAGGGAGAAGATTCTGGGAAATAAGGAGGAATGTGCCCGTGGGCTGAGCAGAAGCCTCAGCAGAAGTCAGGGAGCCTCTCTGAGTGGGATGCTGGCAAGGCAGGAGTGTGATGCTCAGGGGATCCAGCCCGTGCTGAATCCAGATCCCAGCTCCAGCCAGGCTGGACACACTGCACAGGGCACATCCCAGCACCAGCCAGGCTGGACACACTGCACAGGGCAGGTCCCAGCACCAGCCAGGCTGGACACAAGGCACAGGGCAGGTCCCAGCTCCAGCCAGGCTGGACACAAGGCACAGGCACATCCCAGTGCCAGCCAGGCTGGACACAAGGCACAGGGCAGGTCCCAGCTCCAGCCAGGCTGGACACACTGCACAGGGCACATCTCAGCACCAGCCAGGCTGGACACAAGGCACAGGGCAGGTCCCAGCACACAAGGTGCTCTGGTTGCTGCATCTCTGCCATCCCCTCTGTTCCCAAGGAAAACCAGGAACCAACGTGGCTGCAGCAGCTCCCCCCGGGGCACCCCCACCAGGGAGGGCTCCGCACAGCCAGGTGCCATTCCCGGTGCCATTCTGGCGGTGCCAGCTCTGCCGTGAGCAGCGAGAGAGAAGCAGCAAGAGCCAGAGCCCCCCACCCGCTCCCCAGGACCAGCCCCTGGCAGCTGTTTCCAATAGAACCAGGGACAGCTTCACAAGAGAAAAATCGGGAACAAAAGGCAGGAGAAAATCCAAGTTTCCAAGGTAAGGAAGGAAATGATCAGGAGCACAGGAAAGTCCCACTCGTACCCAACAGACGGCGTCCTGACCTAACACCTCCCCACGGCCGGACAGCAGCGCCCGCGCTGGGCTTCCCGGCACGGCACGGCTTGGCACGGCACGGCGGCCCCTCGCCCCCTTTGTTCCTGCCCAGGGACCCCCGCGGGCGGCCGGGGAGGGCAGGGCCGGAGCTTTGTGCTCCGCCGGAGCCCAGCATCTGCCGGGGGCAGCGCTCCCCCCGCGGCTCCCGCGCCGGCCGCACCGCGCTCGCCCACGTGGCCGCCGGGGCAGACAATGGGATGGGGATGGGGATGGGGATGGCGCTGGGGCTGCCGCGCTCGCCACCGCGACAAGGCCTTCCTCCTCCTCCTCCTCCTCCCCGCTGCGGGCTCGGCCTGCCGCCGGGAGCTGGCCCCTCGCAAGCACTGGGGGGAGGGGGGTTAAAAAGATACTATAAAAAAAAGCCACAACCAAAACAAAACAAAACAAAACAAAACAAAAAAAAAACCAAAACAAAAAAACCCAACCAAAACCAAAAAACAGGGAGAAGAAAAAACGCTCGAGTCTGGCTCGCTGCTGCACTCATGCAAGGCGAGGGCACGCGGACCCGCACACACTGAGATGGGCAGCAGGGCAGCACCCCCATGGGCAGCAGCCAGCCCTGGCACAAACCCCCATTTGCCTTCCCATCCTCGGGCAGGATTGGAGAAATCCTCCCTCTCCTCCCGTCCCGCTCCCGGCTTTTTTGGAGAACCCCCTCCCGGAGCGGAGCCAGAGAAACTTTGCGTGTTCGCACCATTTGTTGATATAAAACCCATCCCCTGCCTTACTTTTGCACAGGCACTCGGGGTGGGGTGGAGGGGGGAACGTCTGTTTCTATTTGAAACCGTCAAAATTAGCATTCAGTAATTAAAAATCACACCCTTTCTCTTAATAACCTAACCAGCATGATACAATCAGGTTGTGCCAACTCTTTAATCTAATTGACTAATTACAGATTTTAATTTAGTCAGTTACTGAACAACTGTTGACAATTTGTTTTCATTAGGGACAGAACAGGATAAATATTTAGGCTCCCCAGTCAAAGACTAAGACATAAGCTCTGGGCTCTGACCTCCGGTTTCACAATGGAGCCTTCTCCAAGAGCATCACCCGTGGAAAGGTGCTGCTCTGCAATGCCCTGGTCCTGCTGCTGGGCAGCACGAAGTCTGGAAGCCGAGGTTGCTCTGTCATGACAGCCAATGTTGTTTAAAATATTAAACAAATCCACCCTTGCATGGTGCTCCAGCAAGAGCAGGCTTTAAAGGACACCCAGGCTCACCAGTACCCTTAACTGGGAGGGAAGGCCGAGCCCAGCGCTGCCAGGAGAGGGAATATCTGGATTTATTTATTTTTGTTGCAAAATTTTTTTTTTTCTTGAAGTGATGTGGAGTTTTGCAGCTGCTCCTGGCAGCCTGCCACTCCTGAAGGAAACTCCTCTCTCCGGTTACCTACCAGGGAACCCTGTCCCTGCAGAGTGGAGCTGGATGGAGCCCAGACGGAGCGCAGTCCCGCATGGAAACAGGACAGAGCTGTGTGTGCCACCACTGAGCCACATGCCCAGGGCTCAGGCAATGCCTGTGGGGCCACACAAAGCTGTTCCCAAGCCTTGTCCCTGCACTAAACCTGCCCAAAAACACCTCTTCGACACAACACTGGCTGCACACAACAGGAGAAGCTCTCATGGACCATCACCACCACCGCAGAGGTACTCATGGATCAACACTGTCTGTCCCACCCTCACAGCCATGGGTGCCTCAAACAAGGCATTACAACCTTCACTGGTCCTGGAGCAAGAAGAGAGCCTGGCATGGGAGAGGAGACAGTCACACAAACCCTTCACGCACGAACAGCATTCCTTCCCAGGGGTCCCACAAGGCTGTGTCACCTGCCAGTGCACCATGCCACGAGCTGGCCACACAGACCCTAGGAAGCAGCTGGTGCTGTGACAAGGAAATGCTCCCTGTAGCCCAAAAATACCCAGGCAGTGATGCTGGGATGGGGTGCCTGTCCCACACCTGGATGGGGCATGATTAGCAGATTCAGCATAGAAGAACCATCCCTGAAACACCCTCAGTCTGTACAGCCAGCAGACCAAAGTTCTTCCAGCCTCTTGGGCTTCACCTTGTTTCCACTGAGCACAGTAACTCCAGCAAGCCTGAATTCTCCATCCATCCATCCATCCATCCATCCATCCATCCATCCATCCATCCATCCATCCCCACGAGCTTCAGAACCCCCTGAGATCTCTCTAAGGGGGACTTTTCCATACAAAAAGGAGGAGCCCTGGCTATCCCCAGCCAAGACAGGAGCCCCCAACACACCGTCTTTTCCCAGACCAACCACTGCACCTCCAGCAGCAACCACCCCCACTGCTGCAGAGCATCTTTCCAGACCCAAGTTGGAAAGAACTGCAGCAGCTTTCCAAAGTTAAAAACAAAAACAAATAAATCAATGCTTTGCGTTAATGGCAAGTTGAAGCCACAGCTCCGCAGATCTTGTGCTGCAAAGAAAACAGCATTTCAAATGCTCCCAAGCGCAGGTCCTCCTCAGGAAGAAACTGGGGGAAACAGAGCTAGGGCATGATGAACTCAAAGTCTTCATCAGCTAAAGGCTACCCCAAGTTTTATCTCCTGCATGTTGCCATGAGCTGGCTGTGCAGGCAGAGCAATACCACAAAAAAAAAGTATGTAGCAAACAGTCAACTAGATTTAAGTTCATTTTCTGTAGCTCGAGGCCAAAATCGACTGAAGTGGTTCTGGTGATCAAGTTTTCTGCAATTCCCCTTTCTGTGTATTAGCTCTTTGACAGAAATTCACTGCGGTATTTAAACTGGCAGTCATCACCGCTAACTCAAATTGTATTGGCTTTCACGGCGTTGAAATGCTCAACTGCGAGCAGCCATCGGCCAATTCCCAGATAACGCGGCGGCTGAAATCCCCTGTCATGACCAGAGATCCCCTTGCAAGCTTTGGGAGCGTGCTGGAATGCTGGCCTGCTCGCCATGGGGCTTGGAGGAACACAAATCAATGGTTGAGTTTTAGGGGTTGGTGTTTGTGGGGTTGTTAGCCTGGGTAAACTCTTTGGGTACAGGTGGGAGAGGGCGATGAACAACCCTGCAACAACACAACTCGAGAGTTGTGTTAACAGATGCACAGACATGCCAGAGATGGAAGGGTAGAGCAGAGCAGCATTCCTCCTGCCTGTGCCAGGTGAATCCCCACTCCCATCGTTCTTCCTCCAACAAGCACCTTTCTACAAAGTCCCAGAAGGTTTTTGTCCCAGCTTGGGAGAAAAACCTTAGGGGAGACTCCACAGTTTTCAAGAGTCGCCTCAAAAAAAAAGAGTAGTGGGATTTCCCCTTAGATTCCCAATTTCCTTCCTTGCTTTAATTTCTCACTAAAGATTTAAACATGCAAAACTGGAGGGGGAAATCAGCAGAATTTGTCCTGCTGCTCCTAACAGTTTTCATACAGTTATGCTGGAAAATAAAGTGGAAATGACACACCATGTAAATCCCACCCTGCTAATGAGGAGAACTGCTCCCCCTTCCCAAAAGATTTGTGTCCCAGGAAAGAACCTCTCCAGTGCTGGCTCTGGGAAAGTGACGTGCCAGGCTCCCAAAGCATCCCCTCTTTCTGTCCTCGCAGCAGCACAGTATCAGGGTTAACACACACCATATTCTGGGCAAACACCAAGCAGGACACACGGAGTTTGCCCGTTGCCGGCCAAGTGTAAACACAATGCTCTACAAACCTGGGGCAAGACTTAGACTGAGATATTTTTAACCACAACCACCACATGAAGCAATTCATGACTCACTGATCCAGCCCCATTTGGGGCTCATATCCCATTTTAGCTGCCATGCACTGCTGATGGCTCGCTGGGTTTGCTCTTTGACACTGCCCACCACGCTCACCTGCCCAGGAGCCGGAGAGGAACAAGGCTCTATTCACACTCCCACGGTTATCATTCTGTTCTTTGGTCAATATTTAAGTTTTGGCCAGGCAGGTCCCTGCCCTGTAAAGTACACGCCGCGCCAGGAAAACACCACTCCTCAGAGAGGGACTGCACCCTGAGCATCCGTCAGCAGCCACACCACGGAGAGGCACAAGCCCTGTGTCAGGGCCAAAACATTGCCTGGGGACACCAACCCAGAGCCACCAACCCAAAGCACAGGGCAGTGAGAATCTTAGGAGTTACCCAAAAGGTAAAGCACTTGGGGCTCTTAGAAAACTGCATTACACTGAGAATTAAAAACAATCAGGATTGTGTCTATTTACTGTAAGCTCAAAGCAACGTGTATTAAAGAAGTTTATGCGAATCATCTAATGCACTCAGGCCTATTGTTAGAATTATTACCAAGCTAAAAAAAGATTAATTTCTCTAAATACACTAAATCCTCAGACAAGATGAGGAGGCTGCTGTGGATGGAGCATTACCAGGTCTTGCTTGCTAATGTCATCTTCACCTGTGGCTCTGCTGCCCAAAGATCTACTTTTACCCTGCTCCTGATGACCCCACTGTCCCATCTGGGCTCCCAAACCCCCCATAATTTGCCCCAGAACATCCAGGAAGAGAGCAAAAGCCAACAACTGCCAGACATGCTGCTGGTTATCAGCTCTGACCCCTGGTTCAGGAGTTCACCATCTTAATCCGACCCAGTGAAAACAGGCGATGCAGACAGCGGCCGCAGGGATGGACAGACAGACAGACAAACTCCACTAGCAAATACCCAGACACACTTCTCCCAAGACCCAGCAGGGTGGAAGAGACAAGAGGCAGCTGAGCAGCCAGCTCTGGCACTGCCCATGCCCCAGGGTGGTTGCTGTGCCCAGTGCCAGCGTGTGAGAGCCGCGGAGGTCCCTGAGACGCTCGCCTGGCACCGCTCTCCAGCAAACCCTCACACATCCCCAGCCAGGCATGTCCAGGCAACCAGAAACTTGGGAAGGGAGCAAAAACGGTTTCCATACCATAGTCTCCCCGGAGCAGACAAAACCAGCTCCTGCTAGGAGGTTTAAAGGCGCTTGACTGGGGTCCAAGCCCGCAGCCAGGTGACTAATCCTTTGATGCACATTCCTCCCAACGCTGCAGATGCGGGACGGGAGTGGGCAGCCTGTCCATGGGGCAGACATGCCATGCACCCATGACAAGGGGGATCCTTTGGGACACACCTCAGATCCAAGCATGCCACCATCCATCCCTGGGTCATGCTGTCACCTCTGCAGAGAGCAACCCAAACCATGGAGAGCCAAGATGCACAATGACCAACCAACCAACGGGGGTCTGCAACCCCAGCTCCAACAAGACAACACCTCTCCCCTGCTGGGATCAAGGGAGGACTCAGGAAACCAAGGGAGCCCCCAGCCTTGCCAAAGGCAGGGAGATATTAACTGGGCCATTCAACAGCGGTTTGGGGAAATCCCCCTTCTCCTCCCCACCAAAATCCAACCCCCGCCCATCCTGCAAGGTGCCCTCAGCATCAAACATCTCACCACCACAGTGTCCTCAGCATGAAATATCTTGCCATCGACCCTCTATAAACGCTTTGTTGTCCATTGCTATACAAAACTTCTTAATTCTACCACTAACGCGAATGCCTTTAAGTGCTTAAGATAAGTATCTGAGCTCATTTACATAATTGCAACATTATGAAATACTGTTCAGTCAAATCAGAACATTGCTGGTTAAAAAAAAACCCCACGCTTTTTGCCAGTCGGTTACGTTAGGTTGGCTCCCGGTGCGCCGGAGCTCCCCAACGCCGTAATTACCGCGAGGATTAGAAACTTGTTACTCACGTAGTCATGAAAGGCTTTGGCTTCACTCGAATGTTCACAAGTGTCTCGCCTTTCGGGAGCTGCGCAGTACAGGTCCCAAAACACGCTGCACGGCAGGGAGAGACGGGAGAACAGCAGTTACTCATCGGGGATCGGGCACCCAGGTCAGCGCAGGTGAGCGGCTTCGCTGGGCTGGCACCACAGCTGGATCCAGCTGTGCATCCCAGCTTTACACTGCTGGGACCTGACCCAGGAGCGGGGATGCTGGGTGCTTAAGGGAGCAAAAGTAGCCTTCAAGAGGCAGCACCTCCAAGGGATAACCCCCGTGAGAGTTCAGACACTTCTCGCAGCCCCGCAGCCGCCCAGCCCCGCTCCCCTGGGCGCCCCAGCGGCACCGGCACAGCCCGGTGCCTGCGGCTGGCCCGGCAGCTCTCCAGCGGGAGCCCTGCCCGCCGCTCCCGCGGGGCCGGGGGTGGCTCCGCCGCGCCTCGACGCCCGCGGGGAGCGGGAGCCGGGGCGGTTCGGGGCTCGCCGCCGCTGCTGACTCACGCCACTACCGGGGCTGTACCCCGCGGGGCCCCGCGCCCCCGGGGGGCTGCTCCCACCCGCCACGGGACACCCCCGCACTTACCACCACCAGGAGTGCAGGAAGCCGGGGGGCTCGCCCAGCGTGATGTTCTTCTCCCACCGGATCTGCGGGCGAGAGGAAGACGGCGGGGGGTGGGTTGGGAGGGGGGGCGGCGCGGGCGGGGGGTGGTCGCGGGTGGGCGTGGGCCCCCACGCGCGGCGACCCCCCGGCGCCGCCGCCGCCCCGCGCAAGATGGAGGGCGGGCGTGCGGCGGCGCACAAAGGGCGCGGGGGGCGGCGGGGCTCACCTCGGACAGGAAGGTCTGCGCAGACTTCTGGGCGCCGACGTGCAGCAGGTACTCGTAGACGTACAGCGCCAGCCTGCAACAGCCGAGCGCCGGGTCGGAGGAGGAAGAGGCGCCCCGCTCCCGCCCCGCACAAAGCCGCCCGCCGCCACCGCGCCCCGCTCCCCCCGCCGCCGCCGCCGCTCTTACTTCTCCCGCGCCTGCCCGTCCGAGGGCACCGCCGAGCCCTTCCCTTTGGCGAACATGGTCCGCGCCGAGCAGGAGGGGGGCGGCCGCCGAGAGCCGCCGCTGCCGCCGGAGCCGCTGCGCCCGCCGCCGAGGGAGCGCCGGGGGCTGTCAGAGCGCCGGCCGCCGCCGCGCCCCCATCGCCCCGCGCCCGCCGCCGCTCGCTGCGCCCAACGCGCCGCTGGCCGCGCACCCGAACGTGGCCGCGCCGGGCGCCGCCCCCGCCGCCGACGGGCGCCCGCTGCCGCCAATCACCGCCCGGCGGGGGCGGGGCCTCCCCGCGCCACGCCCCGCTCCGGAGGCGGCGGGCGGCCTCCCGCGGCGGGCAGGGAGGGCGGGCGGCGGCGGCGGCGCGCGGTCCTAGAGCGCGCCCGGCTCGGCCCGCGGGCGGCGCCGCTTCCCCAGCGCCGCGCGGCGCGCGGGCCCTTTAAGGCGGCGGGCCGCGGCGCGCAGCGCGCGCTGATTGGCCGGCGCCGCGGAGACCTCGGAAGGGGGGACTTGAAACCGCCCGTCGGGGGGGCGCGGGGAGCGGCGGTGTGGCCGGGCGGGCGCTGCCGCTCCGCGGCGCCGGGCGGGACGGACCCGGCGGGAGGCAGGCACGGAGAGGAGGAAGGAGAGAGGGAGGGAGGCGGCCGGGGGCTGGGCACGCCGCCTGCCCCTCCGGACCTGCCCCGGCGGGTCCCGCCCGGCGCCGCGCACCCCGGCCCCGCGCTGCCGGCGGTCACCCCGGGGCCAGGCGCGCCCGGTGCGCGGAGCCCTGAGCGGAGCCCGGGGCCAGCGTGCCCTGGCTGCCAGCTCCGGTCACGGGGCTCGTTCGCTTCGCTGGCCTTTAAAACACGCGGGGAAAGGCACCCCCGCGGCCGGGCGGGGGTGGGCTGTGGGGACCCTTCTGTCTCTCTCCGGGGCTCGGGCAGGGCCACGCTGTCCCAGCGCACCTCCAGTTTAAAACTCAGGGCTTTGCCTCCCTGCCCCACCAACATCTGCTTCTGCAGAGCCAAACTAGCCACCAGCGCCGGCCTCGGGTGGCGGCGCCCATGGGGACAGATGTTGGAGCGGCACAAAAATAAGGGCTTCAAACAGCTCCTTCCCCCTGCCCTGGCCTCACCTCTCCCTCCGAAGTGAGTGGCTGAACAAAACCCGGCGGCTGCGCGCCTGGCCGGGGCTGTGTGCTGATGAGTTATCCCCGCTAGAACGGGGAGCCGCGCTGGAAGCGCGGGGGATGCCGGTGCGAGCGGGGCCGTGCGCTCCGTGCGGGGGCTCGGAGGCTCCGGGCGGCGGCGGGGGAGGGAGGCAGGGAGGGACTCCCGCGGCGGCGGCGGCAGCGCTGCGGCGCCCGTGGGAATGTTCACGGCCACCGGGACCTGCCCGAGCAGGGCCAAACTCGTTCGCAGGGTAAATTGAGGTTTAAATGGAACTGGGTGGGGGGGGGGAGAAAAAAAGTCTTGCAATGCGGTAGGTCGAAAAGGATCAAAACTTGCAGGCGTCCAAGATCGTCTCAGCTGGGGCTTCACCCAAGTTTTGGGTTTTATGGTGGGGGCCGGGGTGACGGTGGTGATGACAAGGCAGGCGTGAGGGGCTCTGCTCCACGCACGCCCCTGCAGCACAGACCAGAGGGACAGGCCAGACAAACCCCAGACTTTGTGTCTCCCGACCCTCTGCATCCCTCTGCTCCTCTGCTGCTCTGATGGGTTCAAAAATAACTGGGAGTGTCCCCTGGGACTGAGGCTATGGGATAAATCTGACCCTCCAGCAGCACGTGAGAAGTTCACTAAATATCCCTGGTTAAAAATAATACCATGATATCCTGTACCTCCTGCGTGGAGGTGGAAAGCACTGATGCCACTGGAATGATGGGCACCGTGCCCTCGGCAGCAGAAGGGCCTCTCCGTGCCCAGAATATTGCCCTGCCCTGCTCCTGCTCATCAGAGCTTGTTTTCTTGTAACTCTTATGATTTTCTGGGATAGGTGAGTAGGCAAAACCCAGCCACTTCCTCTCCCCAACGCTCTCTTTATGTCCCAAACTACATCTGGAGTAGTTTGGCACATGAAGCCCTGGGAAGTGAGATGGGAGATGGGATCCCTTGCTTTCCAGATGCCTTCAGCAGTCCTGTTCCAGGTGTCCAGACAGGAGTGGAGAATGTTTCTGAGATGCTCAGAGGACAGAGCAGGCCAAGAAGGTAGACAGGAAACCACCTCAGCTTTCCCTCCTCTTCCTCACAGCTGTAGTTCCCAGCTTTTTCTAGAGGAAACAGCCAAGAGCAGTTGATGAGAAACTTCCCAAAGTGCCACCAAAGTAAATTATCAACGTTGCCATCCCAGGGTGGCAGAGCCCGACCTGCCAGGTGCCAAATGCTGGCATGGCAAGGAAGGACACTCCCAGCCCGTGTGAATTCAGCGGGCACCGGCCCTGCCCTCGCATCTCCCCCGACCTGATGATTAGAGCAAATTATAAGCTGGTGCTTTGGACCAACTTAGCCAAAGATCAGAAGGGAGACTAATTTCATATCATCACCACCGCAGAACACAATTAAGTGGCTCTGCAAAGTTTTAACGCAAGTTGTGACAGGAAATTTGGGGAAAAAATAAATTCCCCACACCCAAAGCCAGCAGCTTCACCTAGCCGAGCTGCAGGAGGATGTACCGAGGCTACTGGGTGCTCCCAAGGTGTGCAGGGCCACCTGTGGGCTACCTTACTTTGGCCAGACTTTCTCTTCGTCAGGAGTTTTTCTTGGGTTGCACCAGAAGTCATTAAAAACCCCAAACCATCACCCAGCTGGTTGTTTTAAACACCTGCCCGTGCATTTCTCCCAGCTGTCAGGGTGTCTCCTATGCTGGGGCTGCATTGCATGGCATCCACCTGGTGGGCACCCAACAGATCCTGTTCCACTGAGCCCAGAGCCAGGAGAAGGTGCCTGGTGCCAGGGGGAAAAGGCAGCATCATCCCCTGGGCACAGCAAAGGGAAGGCTCAAATTTACTGCACGCCGCCAGCGGCTCCGCTGGGACTGCTGTGGGATCCCCGTGGGCAGGCTCCCAGTGGGCAGGGATGTGCAGCAGGAAGGACAGGTTTGGGAGGGAGTAGCTGTGGGAAGAGTGGCCTCTCCACGTTGCATATTAATGCTCCTTGTGCTTTAATTGCGGTGGGACCTCTCGAGCAGAGCCATTAGCATGCAATGCGGAGGAACATGTATTTTTGGGATGCCTGCCTGGCTCACAGACTCTCAGCTGTGGGGAGGGGTGGGCTGTGGGATGCAAGGAGAGGTGTCTCGTTCCCCCCCCAGCCCAGGGATGCCGCTGGAGTCGCAGCTCCTTCCTCGAGCCCCTGAATCATCCCCGCTGCCATCTGCTGCACCCTCGCTCTTCCCCACAGATGTCCTTCTTCCTTCCCCAGAAGGAGATGAGAACTGAGGACGAGGTGCCAAACACGACTTCAAACAGCATCTAATAAAACACGGGATTAATTTCTTCTGACTGGTGCTCAATGGCTCTGATTAAGCAGAGCAGGATTTAATTAGCTTGTTTGGACTGCCTGGAAGCCCGTGCCAAAGGTGGGGGAGTCTCAGTGGCTGGGTCTCCCCAGGCCCTGACCAAGAGCTCATGCAGGCCTTGAAGAGCAGAGCCCACTCCTGCCCTGTCAGGATCCTCCTTCAGGATCCTGTGACCACCCTTTACCAGCCAGGATGGGTGCCTTGGCTGTGCTCAATCCCAGTGACACCCATGGGGCAGGCACAGGGGAATGACAGGAGCAAGGTGGGATTTGGTGGGGGACACAAGTCGGTGGCCCCACCAAGAAGACACTGTTGTGTCTCATCCTCTGAACCCCGTGCCTCTTGGCACAAAGCAAACTTGCCCTGCCACCAAGACCTTGAATTTAAAGTAACCCTGTTCTCTCCCTGATTTACTACCAGTTGCTGGCTCCTCTCCTCTCCCTCCTCCTGTCTCCTTTAACCCATTTCATTATCTATGCTAGCTTAGGCTTGTCTATGTGG
The DNA here is from genome assembly GCF_028551555.1 of Melozone crissalis. NCBI lineage: Eukaryota > Metazoa > Chordata > Aves > Passeriformes > Passerellidae > Melozone > Melozone crissalis. The sequence continues at coordinate 28,371,445 of NW_026535823.1, forward strand.
GAACATCACGGTGAAGTTATTGCAAAATAGATGGGCTGTGAATGTAAAGCATGGCAGCTATTCCCCAGCAGCTCCTGGCGTGGCAGCTCCCATTCCTCACCCGCAGTTTCTGCAGGCAGGCACTGCAAAGGAGCCCGGGAGCACCCAGGTGGGACACAGCTCCTGGGCTTTCCCCTGGGAAAGCTGGGAAACCATGCTGCATTCCCAGAGCTGGGGTTTGACTCTCTGGGTTCCTGTCATTGCAGAGGAGACTAACAGAGGTAGAAGGCACAAAGGGAGAAAGAGACAGAGATAAAGCTGAGGAGGACTGCTCTGTCTGAGGAGCACAGGCAACTTGCAAGCCCCAAACTCACACTTGTGGTTTGACTCCTGAGGAAAGGGGCAAAGGCAGAACCCAAAATGTCAGACCCTGGTTACGCTGACAAGGTGTCACCTCTGCTCACCTCCTGCCAGTGCCAGCTGCTCTGGGCGAGTCTGGTTCTCCTCGTTCCCACCTCCTTTGCCACTAGCCTGCATCTCCCTGCAAGGGACATTTTGCAATGAAATACCTCTCCCCACGCAAACCAGCATGCAGGAGCTGTGGTCCTGCAGGGTGACAGCCCCAGCCTGGGCTCCCAGCAGTGCTGCTGACATTCCCACGTGGTGCTGTCTGTGTCTGACCCTGCTCCTTCCCTGTGGCTGAGCTCTGGTGGCTGCCATGTGGGGCCAAGCAGGGCATGAAGTGAGGATGCCTCAAGAGGTCACATCTCAGTGCTGCCTGTCAGTCTCCCATGGCAATGGCATAGCAGGAACCCTTCCAGCAGAGCTGTGTGTGCCTGCAGACCCTACAGACGATGGGATGGTGCCCATGTTGGAGTTTTCTCAGCCACCCCACAGGACAGCCTCTAAGCTGTGCCCAACCATTCTCAAGTGAAGGGTGGCAGCCTCTCCAGAGTAGCAGCAGTTTTCAGCTGCCTTGGGAGTCAGGCAGAAGCCCCACCAAGTATCTGCAGTTCAACACCAGTGGTTTCCTCACCCCCTGCCCTGGGCAAGGAGGGGTTTAGGCAGGGAACAGGCGCCCAGCCAGCATTACAGGATCTAAATCCAGCTCTGCTGGGGCTGGTTTGAGCCTCCTCTCTGTGCTGGGGCAGAGCCTTTGGGTCCTATCTCTCCTGCTCCTTCTCCAGGCTGAGTCCCTTATCTGTCACCTCTTCCATCTGTCTCCGCCTGATATGTGCCGCCAGCAGTGCCCGAGCCAGCCGCCCCCTCCAGTGCCCTGCAATGGGGCCAGAGCCCCTCGGACACAGGGTGACCTTGGGTTTGCAGCAGACCTGCCCCTGCTGCCCCGTGGGTGCTCCCCAGCAGGGTGGAGCAGTGCCAGGTGCGTGCATGGAGCTGTAAATCTGCTGCCAGCGCGGTGACAGTTTGGGTACTTATTTTAGCAGCCTTATTTTAGGTAAAAAGCTGCTGCAGGGTGAACTGTGGTCCAACTGGCTCTGCTGCCCACGAGGGTTTCCTCCGGTGCTCCTGGGAGTTTTGTGGGAGGAAGGGGGACCTCAGGGCTATAGGGAAGGCTTTCCAGTCAGCAGCCTGCCATTGGAGCCAGTGTCCTCAGGGACACTCACCTCTGCAACATCCTCCAAGGTTTCAAACTCAGCTCTTGCTGCTTGGAAGGTTTTCTCTGGCTCTGCTCACACACCCAGCCATGCATGGCCACCTCGCTTCCCAGCAGGCAGTGAGGAGACCTGGCTGGTGCTGATCCATCCCCTGCTCTGCAGAATGCTGTATGGGGCAGACCCACACCCAGGCCATAGACCACACTCCAAAGGCAGCCCTTTCCTGCTCCCACACGGCACTGAGCACCTCTTTTTCTAACTGAAAAAACTGCAATCCAACCCATTTTATCAGGCTCACATTCTCCTGGCTTGCACCTTCTCTTTCTCCTATAGAAATGCTGTGACTGGCTCTCCCCTCTGGGACCTTCAGGCAGGGAACCGCTTCCCCCCTCCCAGCTTTTACCTTTACTGTTTTCAGCCTGGTGTCTTCCTTTTCCCTCTGAGCACTCACCGCTCATCCAGCCTGCACGACTTGCTGACCCAGCACTCCTGCCTGCTCCTCCATCCGTTTTGCCTCCACACGTAATGCACTTTCATAATCTTCCCCAGGAAGGTCGTGCAGAGCAGGTCACGGTGCTGCACTGGGGCTGTGACCGTGCAGGGCCCATCCCTGTGCACTGCCTGGGCTCCTGCACCTGGGCCTCCCTCAGCATCCACCCCACTGCTCGGCCCAGACACCTCCAGGGATGTATTTTTGGAAACCCCAAAATGCCCAGTGAGAGGGCTGCCTGCAGGAGAGGTGCTCCCATGTCGTGTCACTGGTGCCAGGGAGTTTTGCACTGAGCCAGGCTCAGTACTTAGGCTGCCCACAGCCTCCCCACATCCTGGCCCTGGCTGCTGCCAGATGAGTGGGGAGGGGGCAGGGGCTGGTGTGTGCCTGCACCAACAGCCCAGGGGACAACAGCCCAGATGTGAACAACAGCCCAGATGTGATCCCCAGCCCAGCCCTGCCAATGCCACGAGCTCAGGGAAATTTTGTGCCAAGACACTGCCCCAGTGCCTCCCTCTGCTCCCAAATTTCTTCTGGGGGTTTGCCATGCCCACAGTATGCCCATGGCCACTGCCATCATCCCACCCACAGAGAAACACGAGAGCCACTGCAGAGACTCTGCCAAAACCTTTCCTACTCTGATCAGCTCACCACAGGGCCTCGTTAGCTTAATGAATGAATTTCAAAGCTGGGCTTTCAGATGACATTTGGGCATACAGCTTTGGGCAAAAGACTTCTGGAGTGCCAGGCTGGAACACAGTCTCCATGTCTCCAAAAAATCCTCATCTTCTGGTTTCTGAGTGAAATAATAACCAAACCAGGAGACTCTCATAAAGGAAATCAGCAAAGACAACTACTTTTATATGTGCGCTTAAGTATTTAGGTCAGTATTTTTAGAATAAATAGCCGTGGGTTGGTTCCTATCTTTTCACTTTCATTTTTCACACTTCAGCTTCATTTTCCTGAAACTGGTTATACTGAAGCAGCAATTGGGTTCTGCAAAGCACTCACACCTACCAGCGTGCTGACCTCACTGCCTCCTGCTTCTCCATGGCTCCTCTGGCCTCTCCTTCTCCTCTGAGATATCACCATGGGTAGGAGCTGGATCTGTCCCCCTCTGCTAGAAAGATTTCCCCACAAGCTGGCAAGGGAAAAAAGAGGAAATGGGCTGCAGTGGGATCAGCTCTGCAAGGGGGTGAGGATCTTTGCTGCTCTGAACCAGGAAAGGGATGCACGTGTGCACTGCCACGGCCCACCATGGATGTGTGTGGCTCCCTGCACGTCCCCAGCCCTGCTCCCAGTGCCATCCAGTCCCTTCCTGCTCCAAAGAGAGCCCCGGCCACGAGCTGGGCGTTGCACCCTGCAGCCTGCTATTAAAAGCAAACCATCTAGAAGAGTCCTTCGGAGTGAAAGCAGCTTTTAAAGGAAACATTGGCAGCCTCCTTTGGCTGCAACAGTGCCTGCTTTGCTAACGGCCTCCAAAATTAGAAGAGGCTCAGAAACTTTGGATGGATGTTACTGCAGCAGAGTGGGGAGGGGGTATGAGGGGGAGGCTCCAGCCTGCTCAGCCTCAGCTGTGCTTCCCCAGGAACCAGGATGCTGCTCCATAACTCATTGATACAACTTTTTTTTTTGTGGGGGAGAAGAAAAGATCGGCATGGGAAGGGAGCATGGGGCACAACGCCTGGCCGGCACGGAAATCCCGGGCACGCACGTGCTGCTGGAGGAAGCAGCGATCTCTGCTGTGCTAAACACGCTCGGCAGGAGCCACGGAGATGTGCCAAAGCCTCTTCATGACTTAGCTCCTAATAAACACGCTGCAGATGGGAAACGAGCCCTCGGCTTCCCCCAGCGTGGGCGAGTGGCGAGCTCACTCCGGCCATGCCCCAGCCCTGCGAGCTGGGGGGCACAAGGCACGTCCCTGCTGGCCCTGGGACTGGCTCTGGGCTCCTGGGACTGTTTCTGGGCCCCTGGAACCAGCTCTGGGCTCCTGGGACTGGCTCTGGGCTCCTGGGACTGGCTCTGGGTCCCTGGAACCGGCTCTGGGCTCCTGGGACTGGCTCTGGGCTCCTGGAACCGGCGCTGGGCTCCTGGGACTGGCTCTGGGCTCCTGGAACCGGCGCTGGGCTCCTGGGATTGTTTCTGGGCTCCTGGGACTGGCTCTGGGCTCCTGCCTGCCCTGCACGGCCCCTGGGACCGGCTCTGGGCTCCTGCCTGCCCTGCACGGCGCCTGGGAGAGCTTTTCCCCAAGCAAAGCCTTCCTCCTGCCCGGCGCAACGGCCGCTTCACCTCCAAGAGTTATTCACAGATAAACTCCATAAATTTGGGGGACAGCCATTTTATCACTCCTGGCAGCTCTGTGCATTGCCTGCCACAAGGTGAAGCCGCGGGAGCTGGGAAGGAATGGGAAAAGCAGCTCCTGGGAGAGCTGGAGCAGCGGGATGCCTGGCCAGGAGCGGCTCTGCTCTGGGACAGCTGGGGCCACGGCTGGATGGATCCTGCCCCGGCTCCTGCTGCCCACCTGGGGTTTCTGAGGCTTTGTTAGACACAGGGAGGCTTGAGAGCAGCAAACCTCCTCCTCCTCCTCCTCCTCCTCCTCCCTGCTTTCCCTCCATGGATGATTTATTTCGACACGCGACTCCATCCTGTTTTGCTGCATCACTCCAGGCGCTTTATTGCTTCTGGCCTGGGCTGGCGACATCCCTGCACCCATCCCTGACTTCCCGGGAGCAGAAAGGAGCCCTCAATCCCCTGCCACCGGGGCTCGTCAGGATATCAAAATGCTCCTGAGTTTTGGTGGTTAGCTGGCCTTTCCTGACCTCCCAGAGCAGCTTCCCTTCTCCTGGCCCCTTCCTTGAGCTGTTGGTCCATCACTGCCTGGCAGCTTCCACCCGGGGCTCTTTAGGGTGCCCATTGCTGGGAAGAAAGCCTGTGCTTTGTCAGTTCACTGGGAATACTCTGCTGGAAGATCACCTGTAAAAAAAAAATCCATTTTTAGAATTTCCATCCTTAATTGTGCCCTGCACTTACAAATGTGCAGTGGCTTTAAAGGCTCCGTGAGCCCCCAAAGTGACATGGCCCTTGTTCATAGTGGGTGTGTGGGCAGTGTGCTCTGGCACATGGACACCACTGCCATCCTGGCTGGACAGGCTGCATTCCTGCCTGGAACACTGCACCCCAGCCTGTTGCAGGACTGTCCTCCCACCAGGCACCGCTGCTGGCAGTTTGGATTTTGAACTTTAAATTTCACCAAGATATAGGTTGCTTTATTCTCCACGTTGCTGCCAGCCTGATATTCCCTTTTCCCACGGGAAAACCAAAACTCCATGATGACTGCTGGAGATGCTAATGTGGAGGACGGGAGAGGGGCTTCCATCCAACACACTCCCTGCACCCCTCCAATTTCACAGCCTCCCTGGAGTGCCACACAACCACTGAGAGCGGCTGGATTTGGTGCCTAAAATTCCCTTTCTTCTAATAAGGCTGTTTTTTCCCTCTAAACCTGAGAGAGCAGAAAGAACCCCCTCCTCGTCTGGGCGAGATTTCCACACCTCAGTGGCGGTGGCGAGCGCTCTGCATGGCTCGCATTCAAATGAAGCCGGCGCAGGCAGCGCTGCCGGGGGGCTCTGCCACCCACCCATGCCCACGGCCGCCGAGCCCCTCCTGTTTTTGGGAAGGAGCATTTATTTGCCTGCCGTGGGCTCGGGGTTTCTGCCTCTGGCCGGAGCTGCGGTGTTGGGGTTTCCTGTTTACCCGCGCAGCTGTGCCGGCGGTTGGAGGGAGCTCGGCGTTGGCCAAAACATCCCCGGTGCCAAAACATCACCGGTGCCCTGAGCGGCTCCGGGGTGCAGAACCTTTTGGCTTTTAATCTAGGCAGCGCCAGCGATCCGCTGGTAGAGGCTGCATGCGCATAATTAATTAAATTGCATAATTAATAACGCTGCATTATTCATAAAGACCTGAGGGGCGTCCCCACCATCACCTGAGGGCGAGTGCCACCCTGCCCCGGCAGCCCGGGACGCGGAGGCGAAGCCCCGTGCTGGCGGCACCCGAAGCCCCGCGGCCGCGGGCACGCGTGGGGGCGATGCCGTCCCCCAGGGCAGCGGGAGGGCGGGCACTGGGGCCGTGTCCCGGTCCCGGTTCCTCTCCCGGTCCCGGTCCGGGTCCCTCCCCCCTCAGGCCGGATCCCCCCCGGGGGCCGCGCGGCGCCGCGCGGGCGGGGCGGGGCGCGGAAGGGGCTTCTTGAAACCGCCGCGCGCTGATTGGCCGAGCCTCGCTCCGCCCCGCCCCCTCCTCCTCACTGCGCCCCCCCCTCCCTTCCCTGCCGCCCTCTCCCCGCTCCGTGGGGGCCCGGGGGTACCGGAGGGCGCCATCCCCCCGCGGTGCCCGCCCCCGGCCGCGGGGACAGGCGGGGACAGGCGGGGACGGGCGGGGACGGGCGGGGCGGGTCGCGGCTCCGGGCCAGGGCCGGGGCGGCCGCGGCCGCGGGGGGGGGCGGGGGGTGCACGCCGCCGCTCGGAGCAACGGCGCCCCCTGGCGGCCCGCGGTGGCACTGGTACCGCCCGGACCCGCGGGCGTCCCGTGTCTGTGTCCCACCCCGTGTCCGTGTGTCCCCCTGTGTCCGTGTCCCACCCCGTGTCCGTGTGTCCCCCTGTGTCCGTGTCCCACCCCGTGTCCGAGTGTTCCCGAGTGTCCTCCTGTGTCCATGTGTCCCCCCGTGCCGTGTGTCCCGCCCGTGTCCTATGTCCAAGTGTCACCCCGGGTCCTGTGTGTTCCCCTGTGTCCGAGTATCCCCCTGTGTCCTGTGTCCGTGTGTCCCCCTTGTGTCTGAGTGTTCCCTCGTGTCCGTGTGTCCCCCCATGTCCTGTGTCCATGTGTCCCCTCGTGTTCAGGTGTCCTCCTGTGTCCAAGTGTCCCCCCGTGTCCATGTGTCCTCCGTGTCAGTGTTTCCCCCCATGTCCGTATGTCCCCCCATGTCCTGTGTCCGTGTGTCCCCCGGGGGTCCCTGTCCCTGTGTACTCACGGGATCCTATGTCCCTGTGTCCAGGAATGTCCCTGTGTACCCCCAGTATCCTGTCCCCCTGTCTCCCCAGTGTCCTGTGTCTGTGTAACCCCTCTGGATGTCCAGGTGTTCATGGGCTGTCCTGGGATGGCCCTGTCCTCACGTACCCCTGAGTGCTCCTGTCCCCAGGGATTTCCTGGGACTCTGCTTGGAGCTATTCCTGTCCCCATGGACCCCCAGCTCCTGCCCATATGGGCCACCAGCACCTCCCAAACCTTCTCCAGAGAGCTGTGCTTCCCCCTGGGCTTTTCCTGCTGCCCATCCCATCAGGGCTGGACTCTGCATGTGCTGTCCCGTTCACACAAACCTCATTTCTCTGAGCTTTGGTGCCTCAATTAAACCCAAACTCAACCCTGAGCCTGGCTCAGCCCCTGGCACACGGCCTCCCTCATCCTCTCCCTGGCAGGGTGGGCAAGCCGGCCTTGGAATTAAGTAAATACCAATGGAGGAGTTGAAAAATAGGTTACCTTGTAATTGATTGGTTTTTTTTTTTGCCTGCAGCTAAAGAAAAATTAGCCTCCCTGCTATCTTGTGCAGTGTGTCTGAGAACACACTGGGGTGTGTAGTAGCTGAAGGGGTGGCATGACAGCTCCTTGGCCCAGCCTTTCCCACTGCCTCTCTTCTGTGATTGGCTTTTTTTTTTTGGTCCCTTTCCCCAGCAGTCAAACCCCAGGCTCTGCCAGGGAAATCTAAAGCCCTGATAGCTCGGAGGAGCCAAGAACAGGGCTCCTGGCAGAGCCATGCAGCCCTGAGCCCGTGCCAGGAGCCATGGGAGAGCCCTTCTCTGAGGGAGACCCAGGCTCGTGGGGTGCCTTTACCACCCCGTGCTGTCACCCTGTGCCACTGCCCCTGTGCCAGCCAGAGCCGGCCAGGATGAGAGGGTGGCACAGGGCAGGGCACCCCAGTGCTGTCCCTGAGCACTTGGAGGGCTCATCCTCCCTGGTGTGCCTTGCCCCAGCCCAGCCTCTGCTCCCTGCTGGTGCAGAGCTCCTGATGCAGCAGGACGTGAGAGTTTGATTTATGAAGTGCATTAGTGTCACTTCTTCTCCTCTTTTCCATAACGAACCATTTGTGTGGCGGTGCCTGAGTGCTGCCCTCCCTCCTTCCCATCAGTGCTCAGGTTTTGGGGGGCATTTTCCAGGGAGAAGAGACATTCAGCTCACCCACCCCTGCCCTTCTGGGGCCGTGGGGTGATCTCCTCTTAGGGGCTGTGGGGGCAGATTGTCAGGGCTTGTGGGCGATGACTGCACCCCATGGCTGGGAGTGGGATCCCTGCAGTTTGGGACACCCTGAAATCCTGTCCAAGCTCCTGTTGTGGTCTCTCCCACAGGATATCAAACGCCTGAAATCCTGTCCAAGCCCCTGAAATCCTGCCCAAGCCCCTGTTATCCTGCCCAAGCCCCTGTTGTGGTCTCCCCCAGCAGCACAGGAGAGCTGCTCAGTCTCCACTAACCCTGTCCCTAGTGTGGGTCCCACTTCTGCCCTCACAGGGTGCTGGGATTAGCTGTGGCTGCATCTCCAGCATCCCCTAAAAATCTGACAAAACCAACATTTCAACAAAGATCAAGCTCAGCTCATACCACATCCCCTTTCCCCCACTGCCGAGCCCCTGAGCACTTCATCCTCCCAACCACTCCAAGAAGCGATAAAACCAATAGGTCACTTTTCTTTTTTCCCCCCTCTCAGCAGTAATTAATGGTTCAATTAACACTCACGACATCCAATTTCCATTGCTTTGCCCGAGCAGTCTCCTCTTTACCGGGGCCTGGCTGCGAGCTCCCGGTAAGCGGGGCTGCAAAGGGGGGCAAGGGCGAGCCGGGAGCCGCGGGCTGGAGCCGCCCAGCTGGCCCGCGTTCCTCCCGAAGCTGGAAACTTCTCCTCCTCCCGAGCAGCAGCGGCACATCCAACACTATCCATCCAACGCGTTCCACAGCCTGCTCCGCTTTTGCTCGGGCTTGTTCACCGCCGTGCGGCTCTCACAGCCCGGCCAGAACCCAGCGCTCACGGCCCGCCCGGTTATCTGCCCCGAACGATTTTCCAGTGTTTTAACACCAATCCCCGAGAAATTTTAGCCGTCCCAAGGAGAATAGCTGCTTGTAACCGGTTGCTAATTACAAGTATGAATGTCAATTAATTCATTTAGCTAATTATCCACTCTGTGAGCATCACGCACCAAAGAACTGTAAAAGACGGGCATATGGTGATGGAGCAGGAGGAGGGAGCCGGAGCCGGCCGGGGCGAAGGGATGCAGGCAGCCCGAGAGCTCGGGAATTGCAACATTATGCTAATTGGGACTGGAAAACATCAGCCTCTCCTCGCAACTTTTGTTTGCAGGCTCGAGCGTGGGTCAAGCATCTGAAGCGTTTCTGATTGTGCTGTTCCCTCCGACTCTGGCGAGTGGGAAGAATCGTTTTCACAAACCTTTTGATCCTAATCTCTGGCTGCAGAAACAAACAGTCCTAAGGCGGGAGGGAGAGATCCCTGAAGATCTTCCTGGCCAGGGGCCTGCGTGCTAAAGGTGGGGAGATGTTCTGGAGGATGCCTGCTGCCATCTGGTTTGCAGGGCACCTGGGCTGTGGGTAGAAAACCACCCTGGTGCGAAATATCTTATTTGCTGTCCCAAAAGTGAGTGCTTTAAAGGAAATGTTGTTTTCTGAAAAGACGGAATTTAATCGCATCTGGGTGTGCAAAGCCACCTGCAAGACATGGAAGGGCCTCTCTGCTCCTGCTCTTGGAATGAGGAACGCAGATTTTATCCAAGTAGCTGAGCAGTGAACGCTCAGCGGGGTTAAAGTCCTCAGGCAACAATCTTCTTCCAGAGAGACTCTCCATCACCATAATCGGATCAATCACCTGGTGCAATGCAGAGCCTCCTCCATCCCCCAAAGGCTCCAAACCCCCTCGGGGGATCATCACCCTGAGCTGGGCCCCATCTCCACCCCTGCCCGGCCCAGCCCTTGCAGAGGTATCCCGGTGTCTCGGTGTCCCACCTCCCCTCTGCCTGGGCCTAGCATTTTGGTGAACATTTTCCACAACCAGCCTAAAATTTAGGCGGCTGAGGCAGGGGCTTTTGCCTTGTTTCAGTGCTTTGTTATTCTTATTTACCAAAAAAAGAGAGCGGGGCTTTATTTCCCGTTGATGCTCAATTATTTCTCCTCTGGCTTTCCAGTGGCAATACTTGTGCTGCCGGTGCCTGCCAAGAGCTTTGATCAAACTCTTGTAGGCTGATAACCAAGAGTCACTCGTGAAAGTGTGTAAATCAAATACAAACAGAGCAACACCTCCACTAAACCCAACAGTCATTAAAATCAAACACAAATAGAACAAATAGAACAACAAGTCCACTGGACCCGACAGTCATTAATGCGGTGACACGGGGCGATTTGCATTTTATTTCCTTGTTTAAAAAAAAAAAAAAAAAAAAGGACAAAAAGGGGGTTTGTGATAAGACCTGTCAGAGGTAGTTCAAAGGCAGAAAAGCCAGGGAGTGGATTGGATTGGTTTTGGAGAAGTTTGCCGAGGTTTTTCCGGACTGTGAGCTTGGTGTCAGCACCTGCGGCTCTGGGGAAAATACTGATATTTTCAGGTAAGTTTAACTGAGTGCCCCTGGCTGGGGTGATGGGATGGGAGCAGAAGGGGATGATGAGTGGGTTGGGCAGGGGATGCCCCCCCAGGAGCCGCTTCCTGGCGAGGGATGAAGGCCAGCATCATCCCCGCGCTCCGCAGAGCTGCTGGCAGCGCGCCGGTGCCTCCCGCCGCTCCCGCCGCCAGCCCGGCACATTCCCGGCCGCATCCCCAGCCAAGCTCCCGAGCGCCGGCCATTTTCCAGGCGGGCCGCGATCTGCCAAGCGCTACCTTAAGAAAAGTTGCGCCTGGCCATATTCGAGGAAGCGGGCGGGGGTGTGCGCCTGGCCCCGGCCCAGGGCGCCGCGCCAGCCCGGCCTCGACGCCCGCGCCCGCAGGTGTCCGGACGCTTCTCCTCCGAGCCAGCCGTGGCACCGACACCTCCCGCAAATGCTCAGCTTCTTCTGGCTGAGGTGAGCCCTGCGGGGAGCTGGGCACCGTGGGGATCGGCGGGGAGCGCCGGGGATGGGGGAGCGCAGCTGCTGGAGAGAGTTCTTCATTCCCGGCTTGTCCTGGCACGCATCGGCGCCGGGCGGCTCTTCCGGGGGAAGGATGTGGGGTGAAAGCCCCTGGTGACCCCCTGCTCAGCCGGGTGGTGCTTTCCTGCCTTTGGGGTTGGCAGCGAGCCGTGCTGCTGCTCCGTCGTGGTGGGCGCTGGCGGCTTGTCCACGGGGACGTGGCATCCTCCAGCTGCAGCGGGGACAGCGGGAGAGAACTGGGGACACCAAACCCCGCCCAGGGTGTGACAGGAGCAGTGCTGGGGGCTTTGGCTTGAATCAGCTTCTTTTCACTTAAAAGTAGGGGCAGATATTTGGGAAGAATGGACACAGGGCTGCTGGGAATGGTGGCGGCGTGGGGAGGGCAGAGGGACGTGCTGGGGCTGGTGGGTGACACGATGCCATGGTGGTCTCCACCCCAGCAGCCTCAAATGAGGTGTTCTTGGCCACGGTGGGGACCACCACATCCCCATGGTGTTCACCTGGGTGTTCTCTACTCCAGTGCTCTCAGCCGTGGTGACCCCCATTGCGGGGACCACACAGTGAAGACCACCGGCGTGTGTGGACCTTTGCTCCAGCCTGGTCTCCACTGTGGTGGTTCCCAGCTGTGGTGCTCTGAACGTGCTGGTGTTGATGTTATGGCAGCTCCTCCCTGGGAACGCCGTGGGTGGCAGGGCAAAGCTGCCCGGGCTGGGCGGTGCTCTCGGTGTCCCCATGCGTGTGAATGTTGGCCCTGGAGGTGTGTGCAGGTGCTCTGGGGTGGCATATGGCTCTGTTCACCCCCTGCACATGAGCCAGACCTTTGTCCCTTTGTCCCCTGGGACACTCCCTGGGGGACTTCGGCCCTGTGCCGGCAAACCAGCGCCAGCCTTCGTGGGAGCCTCATGGGAGCTGCAAAGAGCACTCGGGCAGGGGTATGGATGGGGCTGTGGGCATGGCTGGGGCTGGGGGGGCTGCACCCTGTGCTGGAGAGGGCTAGGAGGGTGCTGGAGGTGTTCCTGCTCACACTGAGCGATGCTTTCCCATGGGTGATGGCTGGAAAACCATCAGCCCCTGGTAAGAGGAGTCATCCTGTGTCCCACTCTTGCCTTTGACCCTCGGTTTGCACTTTCCTGGCCCCGTGCCTTGCTTTGCTCCATGTACTCTAAGGAAACATGATGTGTGGTCCCAAAAATACCCATTGCAGAGTGTGCTGGCCTTTCTTCGGGGCTGGCCACCCTCCTGCACCACACTGCAGGGACCTGCTGTGTTTCCTCACCGTGCTGTGACCTGGCAGTTCAGTGCCTCTTGTCCCATCCTGAGCAGCAGCTCTCATGCTGGGAACCCTGCTCCATCCTGGTGGGCATGGGGTGATGGGCTGGGCTGGATATCTCCAATGCTGCTGGCATTGTCACTGCTGGCAGGCCGGGTCTCGGGGGATGGACAGCCCTCACTGCCCTGTGGAGATGGCAGAATTTCCCAAAGTAGGTCAGGGTAATTTTTTAACGCGTGCAGATTTGCTTGTTACCATGGATATTGCTCAATTATACACCAATAATCCGCCATGAGAACTTCATTGTCGCCGCTTTCTTCCCCTCCATCTCCCCCTTTTTTTTTTCTTTAAATACTTCCAGGGAGGGGTCAGGTTAAACCAAGGGGCTGGAGTGGGGATAGGAGACAGAGCCAGGTGAGGGAAAATGGGGGTTAGGTATCTGAGAGGTGGCAGTGGGTGGTGAGAGAGCTCTGAGGGCAGCTGAGGGTGGCCCTGCTCTGCCCAGAACCCCCCCAAAGCCCAGCACTTGGGATCCCCATTTTCACCCTTGTCTCTCCCTCTCTTCCACTGCCTTGGGGGTGGCTGAAGCAAACACCCTGCTGTCAGTGGGCTCAAGGATTTGGGGGAACAGCTGTTCTCCTGCATCTCTGCCCAGCACCATCCCGGGGAGCTGTGGCACCCACGAGGGTTTGCAATGGAGGTTTGTGCACAGTGGTGATTTCTGATGAGGCCAGCGCTGAATTTCACAGCAGAAGCGTTCCCTGGAGCTTGTGGGTGTTTGGGTGCTGTGGGACACCCCTCTGCCAGGGTGTAGGAGAGCTGTGGGGTGCTGTGGGGTCCCTCTCCCCAGTATTTGCAGGGTTGTCGGTGTGTTTGTTTTCCTCTCTGGTTTGCTCTGTGGGCTCCTTACGCCTTCAGCAGCACAGGAAGTGAGCGTGGCAGGAGGCAAGAAAAATATTCTGCTGGAAGGGATATTTTTTTCCTCTAATGCAAACTTTTTTTTTTTTTTTTTTGGGTAGAAGTGGGTCACTCGAGGGGTGACAGAGTAAGAGCATCATCGCCTGGGTACTGCATCCCGTTGCCATGGTGACCTGAGGGCTGCATCAGTCAACAGCTTTAAAAATGTGACAGTTGAGTGAGGCTGAAGATTTTAATGAGGACAGAAACTGGCTGGCTTGGTTTCCATAACAAATACTCCACAAATGCCCACCAGCTGGGTGGCTCTGGGTCTCGGGGCGCTCCCCTTCCCCAAGCTGGGGCTGCCTGGCAAGCAGCAGGGGGATGATGCAAAGCAGACAGCTCTGCGTGTTTGTCCCCCTCCTGCTAACGCAACCCAGGGACAAGGTGACACCACTGCCGAGCCAGCAGCAGGTTTGGGTTTCCAAGGAATGTCCCTCTGGAGCTGCTGGCTGGGGCTGTGGGGTGTAACAGGACCACCCCCAGCCACTGCCACCACCCTGTGTCTGCACTGGGGAGCAAACCCATCCTGTTAAACAGGACAGTAACTCTTGCAGCGGGCTCCTGCAAGGGCGGCTGAGCCATCAGGAAGCTCCCAAACCTCAATAACAAGGCTGGACAGGTCATGGGGCTAGGGAAAAGGTCATGGGGCTGGGGAAAGCAAAGCCCAGTGCTGCTGGGGCAGGGGTGGGAGGCTGCAAGAGGCTCCTGTTTGTGTCTTGTTTTGTACTGACCACACTGGGTGCACTCTGTGGGATGCCCCAGCTCCTGATGGTGCAGGGGGCAAATCTACGCCTTCCACTTTTTTAACCCCGTGCCAAAATTCCCAATCCATTGGGAAAAGAGCTGCTACCTCCAGCAGCCTGGTTTTAGCTGCATGGGAGAGGGATGTGTGCTGGGAAGCTGGGGGTATGCCAAGGGCCTGGCACTGTTGTGTCTAAAAGCAAACTCTAAATATGAAGCCTCTTCCACTTCTTTTTTTTTTTTTTTTTTTTTTTTTTTTTGCTGCAGCTCCCACACTGCCTTTCCTTGCAGTGCCACCACGATGTCCAGCTTGGACACAGCCACCCTGCACGTGGCCTTGGAGCCTGCAGGCACCCAAGGACACAGGATGCCCTTGTGGAATGCCAGGGCTTGGCAGGCAGAGGGACTGGAGCAGGGCACAGCAGCACTGCTGCAGCCGGGTGCTTCCCATTTGCTGCCCCCAGTACCACCCATGGCAGCCTCAGCCCTGCCTGCTGCCAAAAATACGCCCCTGGCTGTCTTGTGACTGCAGCAGAGTCCCTGCTCCGGCCAGGGGAGCTTCAAGGCACAGCCCTGTGTCACATGGAGCAACACTGGCACAGCATCGCTGGCGGAGGGGCTGGCCACGGCCCTGCAATGTGTGCTTGGTCCAGCTCCCCGAAATAGCTGGGACCCCCACGGAATGACAGGCACCGGCCCCAGCTCTGCCCTTCTCCCTGTCAGCCCTGATAGGTGTTGGCGAGGGGTCAGTGCTGTGGGAGGGATGTCAGGATGTGGGGACAGGCTGTGACAACCCGCCAGACACTCTGCTGGGACACAGCCACCCCGTCTCTGCCCGTCCCGCCGTAACCAGAGCCACTCTGCTCCTTTCCAGGTGTCTCTTAAAAATGGTCAAGGGGAATATTATAGTCCCTGAAGACATCTTGAGCTTCTGTTGCAATGGCCTCCAGGTACCCTCCGTGCCGTGCAACTAACCCATGGCTCCCGTTGTGCCACCAGCTACTAACCCAGGCCGTGCCAGGGGATGCCAGGCCTGGCTGCCTCCTCTCCTCTCCCAGCACATTCCCACAGCCAGCAGCTCCTTCCCTGAGACTCAGAGCTGTCACACTCTGGGAGAATGACCGGCGGGATGCTGGGCCAGGCTGTCTGCTCACGCTGCAGCAGGCGGCTTTGGAGCTCTTTGCATTGCTGGCTCATCCCCCAGAGCCTGCTGCCTTCCCAAAATAGCTCTGTGCTGCTCAAGGAGGCGCTTCTGCTGCTGGGAAGCAGCCCGGGAGGTTCACACAGGGGTGTGGAGGCTTCTGGAGGGGCTCTGGTGGGTCTCAGTGTGGGATGGGGGATCCCAGCATTGCCATGGGCTCGCTGTGTCCCTGCCCAGGCCGGGTTTGTGCCGTTCCCGTTCCCGGGATGTCGCGTACCAGTAGCTATGGAAACAGAGGTTAGACCCGCTGGAGGAAAATGCTATTCTGAGAGGCAGCGAGCTCAGGGTAGCCGGGAAAGCTTCGTTTTCAGCGTGAACCCATCTCTAAAGAATCTGGGCGAAGCAAAGAGCAGGGGAGCTGCTGCTGCAGCGGGACTCCTGCAACAAGTGCTGGGAGCAGGAGCTGCATCGGGAGCAGAAAGCGGAAGGAAGGGCTCTGACGAAGCCCAGACAGCTCCTCGTGTCTGCTCAGTTACTCACCAGGCTAACTGAGTTCACCCCTTGTGTAACACGGCTCGCTTGACATCTCCCATCAGCTGTTTTCCCTGCCAGCACCACCCCAGCCTCCTCTCTCTGCCACCCTGCTGCTCTGTGCCCTGCAAATGGACAAGGAACACGTTTCACTGCCCTAACAGCCCCAAACTGAGGGTGCTCCTCCTCTGCTGCTTGTACCACATGGCTTCCAGTGCTTCCTTTGGTGAAGGGGGGGTGTTGGTGGAAGGTGTGCAGCGCTGTCCAGCCCCAGGAGAGCAAACCCACCCTGTGCTGCAGCACCCTAAAAATGAAGCTGTCAAGGAGAAAAATCCCTTCCCAGAGGAGTGATTAACTTTAGGAGGGTTTTTTCGTAGTTTTTGGGATGGAGCAGCGGGGTTGGGTGATAAATAGCCTGAAAACCTGGAGTAATCCCCTATGGAAAATTTTTTAGAGGGATCTTTTCCCTTTCAGCTGCAGGCACCTTGTCTTTGGCAAGGGCTGGGTGGGTTTGGTGGTGTGCAGGGCTGTGCAGGGCGGGGGTTCTCCCAGCTCTGTGTGGGGAATGTATTCACAGGTTCCTTCAGGGGATTTGCTTCCCCTTGGGGTAAAACGGAGCTTTTGTGCCCCACAGGGCTCGACCTCTGCACCCCGTGCCCGGGAGCCAGGGGAGCAGGAGGAGGCACGGGGGGCCATGGCGAGCCCCCCGGCTGCCCACAACCCCACCGAGGTGCAGATGAGCCAGCTGGTGCAGCCCTGCCACACCAACCACCGCGGGGAGCTCAGCACCGGCCAGCTGCTCAAGTGGATCGACACGGCCGCCTGCCTCTCGGGTAAGCCGTGATCTACCCATAGTGAGCCATCCTCTCCTTTGGTGAAACATCCTCTCCTTCTGTAAGCCATGCTCTCCCTCCTGTAAGCCATCCTCTCCCTTGGTTAGCCATCCTCTCCCTCCTGTAAGCCATCCTCTCCCTCCACTAAGCCATCCTCTTCCTCCTGTAAGCCATCCTCTCCTTCTGTAAGCCATGCTCTTCCTCCTGTAAGCCATCCTCTCCTCCAGTAAGCCATCCTCTCCCTCTGGTAAGTCATCCTCTACCCATGGTAAGCCATCCTCTCCCTTTGGTAAGCCATCCTCTCTTCCTGTAAGCCATCCTCTTCCTCCTGTACACCATCCTCTCCTCTGGTAAGCCATCCTCTCCCTCTGGAGCCATCCTCTCCTTCTGTAAGCCATCCTCTCCCTCCTGTAAACCATCCTCTCCCTCCACTAAGCCATCCTCTCTCTTTGGTAAGCCATCCTCTCCCTCCTGTATGCCATCCTCTCCCTCCTGTAAGCCATCCTCTCCCCTAGTAAGCCATCCTCTCGCTCTGGTGAGCCATCCTGTCCCTCTGGAGCCCTTGTCCTGCTGGCTGCCAGGGAAGGCAGCAGGCAGCATGCACAGGAGCAGCTCATCCCTGGCAGCCCAGCACGGTGTGTGCCTCGCAGTGACGCCAGCTGGGGACCCACGTCACGGCGTTCTGCTGAGTAATTAGAGAGCAAAGAGGAGCAGGACAAGGAGGGGAGGAGACGTGCACTGCAGCATGCCTGCTGGCTTGGGGACAGATCAAAATCCTTCCTCTGTAGGGCTGCCCTTTTCCTTGCCTGCTGTGCAGGGCATGGGGAGGGCAGGCTGGGGGCAGCCCAGCAGCAGCCACAGTGGGCTGAGCTCCTCCACTCAGCAGGAAGCAATGGAGCTCACCAGCTTAGCCAAGCACAGGGAGGGTATGACAGGGGAACGGGTGCAGTTCTGCAGTTGGATGGGGTTCCCAGAGCAGTTTTGCAGTCTGAGGTTCCTGGAGTCCCAAGGGAAAAGCTGCACACCAGCAGAGCAGCTTTGAAATATTTGCTGTGTACGGGGAGATGGAATCAGCTGCTGGTGCATCTCCACAGCTGCAAGCTCATGGAAGGAAGGCAAACACCAGCACATCCTCAAACCTTCAAACATCTGCAAACCCACGCTGCTGCGGGTGGACAAACCCCAAATCCCACTCTGGTCTGGGATTCAAGGGGCTTCAGCAGGGAAAGGGACACTGGCTGGGTGTCACCAGTGTCACCAGCCTGGGACTGTGACAGTGTTCACAGGGGTCTGAGGATGAGGGAAGAGACAGGGATCTGACTCCATGTTTCAGAAGGCTTGATTTATTATTTTATTATATATATTATATTAAAACTATACTAAAAGAATAGAAGAAAGGATTTCATCAGAAGGCTGGCTAAGAATAGAATAGCAAAGAATGATAACAAAGGTTTGTGTCTCGGACAAAGAGTCCGAGCCAGCTGACTATGATTGGCCATTAATTAGAAACAACCAACAAGGGCCAATCAAAGATCTACCTGTTGCATTCCAGAGCAGCAGATAACCATTGTTTACATTTTGTTCCTGAGGCCTCTCAGCTCCTCAGGAGGAAAAATCCTAAGGAGAGGATTGTTCATAGAAGATACATGGGGCAGAGGATCCCTCGTGCCCCACACACCCTCAGCACGCTGCTGCAGGTTGCTGATGCAGTTTGTTTTTCCTTTCCAGCCGAGAGACACGCCGGCTGCCCGTGCGTCACGGCTTCCATGGACGACATCTATTTTGAGCATACCATTAGGTAAATTCCCAGGCAAACACTGGTGTTCCCCCTCTGCCCTCTGCAACGTGGGCAGGGGCTGGAGCTGGGAGCAGCGTGCCCAGAGGAGGAGGAGGTGCAGGGGCAGTGCCAGGCTGGCAGGGCAGCCAGGGATGAGGCTGCAGGGCTGCTGTCGGCTCTGATTTATCCGCCGTCTGCTCGCCTGGGGAGCTCCAGCCGCGCTGGCTTCCCGGTATTTCCCCCAGCGCCAGCTCCTCCCTGGCTTTGTTCAGGAAGCAGCTCTGATTTAGTGCTCTGGAAAGCTGGAATCCTGCAGGCCGTGCCTCTGGAGCGGCCGTGTGGGTGGCAGAGGCACAGAGGGGCTCACCCACCCAGCCCACAGTGCTCCCGGCTTTGTGGGATGTGCCAGGCTGGGCAGTGCCTGCTCAAAATTCCATCCCAGGTTGGTCCTGGCATCCCCTGGGTGCTGCCCCACAGAGCTGCCCCCTCTGATTCATGCAGCCCTTGGGATGTGGTGTTTCAGGGGACAGTGTTTCTCCTGAGCTGAGGGGACAAAAACTCTCCCAGGGTTCCATCCTCATCCTCCACAGGCTCCCAGTACTTGACAGCATTCCCACCCAGCATTCCCAAAGCAGTCTCCTCCTTTTGTACCCCCAGCAAGCCCAGGTACTGCCACCCACCTTTGCTCATCTCTCAGAGCTCCCACACCCCCTGTGTTTGTCTATTCCCACCTGGGTACCATTCCATGGGGCTCCCTGGGGGTTTGCCATGCAATATAGGATCCATGCAATATGGGATCCATGCAATATGGGATCCATGCAAGATAGGATCCGTGCAATACAGGATCCGTGCATTATAGGATCCGTGCAATACAGGATCCGTGCAATACAGGATCTGTGCAATATAGGATCCGTGCAATATGGGATCCGTGCAATATGGGGTCCGTGCAATACAGGATCTGTGCAATATAGGATCCATGCAGTATAGGATCCATGCAAGATAGGATCCATGTAATATAGGATCTGTGCAATATAGGATCCGTGCAATGTAGGATCCTTGCAATATAGGATCCATGCAGTATAGGATCCGTGCAATATCAGATCCGTGCAATATAGGATCCATGCAATATAGGATCCTTGCAATATAGGATCCGTGCAATGTAGGATCCATGCAATGTAGAATCCTTGCAATATAGGATCCATGCAATGTAGGATCCATGCAATATAGGATCCATGCAATGTAGGATCCATGCAATATAGGATCCGTGCAATATGGATCCGTGCAATATGGGATCCATGCAATATAGGATCTGTGCAAGATAGGATCCGTGCAATATAGGATCCATGCAATATGGGATCCATGCATTATGGGATCCGTGCAATATGGGATCCATGCAATATGGGATCCGTGCAATATGGGATCCGTGCAATATGGGATCCATGCAATATAGGATCTGTGCAAGATAGGATCCGTGCAATACAGGATCCGTACAATATGGGATACATGCAATATGAGATCCATGCAATACGGGATCCATGCAATATAGGATCCGTGCAATACAGGATCCATGCAATATAGGATCCGTGCAATACAGGATCCAAGCAATATAGGATTCGTGCGATATGGGATCTGTGCAATATAGGATCCATGCTGCCCAGCAGTTCCTACCTTGCCATATGGGATCCATGCAGTGCAGGATCCATGCAGTTCAGGATCCATACTGCCCAGCCACTCCCTGCTGTGCAGGCACCAGTGTGGGTACCCAGGGCTGGCACTGGGGTCCCTGGCTGTCAGCTGATTTGTTTGGCACTGAGAGGTCTGACTCAGTCTTGGGTTTTACTGTCATTCCTAGGAAATGCTGAACTCACACTTTTGCCCTCCCACATGAGGTGCCCGTTGCCCTGAGGCTCAGCTCCATGAGAAATCCACAGTGTGGGGATGTGGTGCAGCAGGAGATGGCATCACTGGGGTTGATACCCTGCTCCTGGAGCAACTTTTCCCCATGGGTTTCAGGAGCAGGGAAGAACAGCCCCAAGGCTACTCCACAGCATTGCATCAAGCCCTGCAAAGCGTTTATCCCTTCTCTGGGGTGAGCTGGGCACTGCTCCAAGGGGGCAGGGAATTTGTGCTGCTCCTGGCTCGGATCCCACTTGCTCTGGCCCAGCTCAAGGCTCCAAGCAAGGGGCCTGGCAGGGATTTCCTGCAGAGCTGTTGGGAGGTGGAGGAGTTTTGTGTCAGATCTCCTTCCTGGCTGTTTGTGCCTTCTGCTGCCCTCGTGCTGTGGGGGAGAGGCAGGGAGGAAACCCCAAATTATCACTGGCTTAAAGCTCACTGGCTGGGCAGCAGATTGTCCCCATCCCTGTGCCCTGCTGTGTGGAAGTGCAGCCTCTGGGGAGGATCACACGTACCCTTGAGTGGGGCTTCGTGTGGCATTTATGGCGCTGTTTGATAAGCACAGAGAAGATAAAGCACTTTTGGGGCTATAAATAGACATGTGGGGCTGCCAGCCTGCCTGCCTGGCCCCTTGCCCTTGCATGCCCCTCGCCACAAGCCCACCCAGAGCATCCATCTGGCTGCCTCCATGGCCTCTAACGCTGTCCCCACGTTTGGTGTCTCTCTTTGCCCCAGCCAGCCGTCTGCCAGCCCTGCTGGGCAGCGGGACGGGAGGAGCGCGCTCGGGTACGGACGTGTTTGGCCCTAGAGCAGCCAGCCTAGCACAGTGCTGCCGTGAGTTGGGAGCCCTAACCCCACTGACCAGGCATGGCATGTCAACAGGAGCTGCTCACCTAACCCTGCTAACCTCCTGGCATGTCAGGGTCCGTGCTGGGGGACGGCCAGAGGCACCAGCTCCTGCCACTCCTGCTCCAGCCAGAGCCAACGTGCAGAGTGTGAGACTCACAGAGCTCATCTGGAGCCTGAAGGCATGTGTGAGGGCACAGGGTTTGGAGAAGTGGTGGTTACAGGGTTTGTTTTTCCACTGAGTTCCCTAGCACTGGTCTCTTTTGGGGAATGAGGAATATTCCTGATTTAAACATGTTATTTGGTGCAGACTGCTGTCGGCGTCACTAAAAAATTTAATTTGCTCATTCCATGGGTGCCAGTCTGGAGTGGCTCAGGCTGCAGGGTCTGTGTGTGTCCTCTGAAGCCTGCTGAAGGCACAGAGGAGAGCAGCTTCCTGCTGTTCCATTTAAGAGATGCTGCAAAATGCCCCTGGCTGGGCCCTGCCTCCTGCCACCTCCCATTATCCCAAGGTGTCCATTGCTTGTGGGGAGGCCCCGTGGCTGGTCCTGTATGCAGGACAGTGGATGCAAGGCTGGAGGAGCCGTTTGCTCTGGCAGGAGCGTGCATGCCCACATGGGCAGGGGTGCCAAGCAAGCCTCGGGCACCTCTGCCCCCCTCGGGTGTCACCCCAGACCTGGGGTCCCACTTGCACACAGCTGCTCAGGGCTCACATCTCACTGCTCTCACTGCTCTCAGGGGTGGCTGTCCCCGTGCCCTGCTGGCCACCTGGCATGTCCCACAGTCCCAGGGAGCCTCACCACAGCGGGCAGTGAGCTGGAATGCCGTGGCACCTCAGAGGGAGATGCTGGGTTGCTGTTGTCCCTCAATAACCCCAGACCCTTTCTCCTCTTCCTGTTTTTCAGCGTCGGGCAGGTTGTCAACATCAAAGCCAAAGTGAACCGAGCCTTTAACTCCAGCATGGAGGTTGGTGTGTGCCCCTGCCCCTGTCCCCCTTGCTGTGTGCCCGTGGCCTAATCCCCAAATCCTCCCACAATTCCCAGCTTCAATCCCATGTGTCCATTGTTTTTGGCTGGCTCTGGCTCTCTCATGGTGGGATGTGGGTTCCTGGTGAGCAGAGCCAGCTCTCAGGGCTGCTATGCCCTCTCCCAGGTGGGCATCCAGGTGAGCTATGAAGACCTGTGCAGCGGGAAGCACTGCAGCATCTGCAAGGCGTATGCCACCTTCGTGGCACAGGGCCCCTTGGGCAGCAAGGTGAGTGGTGGCTGGTGGCTGGGGGGACTCTGTAGCCTGCCTCACACAGAGGCAGTGAGGAAATGGCCTCTGTGAGGCTGGGCTGGCTCAGCTTTCCATCATGGCTGTTCCTTCATGGGTCAGTGATGCTCTGTCCCGTGCTTGGGGGATGCATGGTGGGTGGCTCTGGGCCTTCCTTTGGGCATGGAGGGCACCTGCTCGCTGCTGCTGGTCCCCCAGCAGGGCTGAACCCTGTCCCATCCCTCTGCAGGTGAGGCTGGAGCCTGTGATCCCACAGACAGAGGAGGAGAAGATCGAGTACAGCATCGCCGCCGAGCGCCGCCGCATGCGCCTGGTGCACAAGGACACCCTCAAGGACCTGCTCACCAGCAGCCCCCAGGAAACTGGTACCGTGCCCTGTTTGCTTCCAAGATAGCCCTGATGCCCTCTGGTGACATCCCACTCCTCAGCAGCGTGCTGGGGTGATCACCACGTGGAGGTTTGGGAATGCCCTGGCCATGGTGGGATCAGCGCCACCATCCCAGACTGCCAGGCCTGGAGGTTTGGGGTGCTGATGCAGTGGGAGGGCAGCTGTGGGGTGAGGGACAAGTGTCACTATAGGACATGAAACAACACAACATGGACTCGCTGCTCTTTCCAAGGAAAAAAAGGGACTTTTTATTTTCTGACTCCAACATTTACAGATTTCCAAAAGTGACAGTGGATTGGAGGGTGAAAGTGCCACCTCTCCAATGACACTGGACAAACCAACAGTCCATCAAGTTTCTCCTCCTCCATAAAAGAATGCAAAAACAATAAGTTGTTTACATAAAGCGTGTGAGAAAGTTCGTTACAAGAATGTCAACATCAGAAGGCTTAGAAAAACTTAAAAAATCAGGGTGACAGACCGGGGCTGTTGGGGTGCTGGGAGAGGGGTCCCAGTGGCCGTACAGCACACTGAACCCTGCCTGTCCCCCTCTGGCAGAGCTGGAGACGCGGGATGGCAGCGGGGCAGTGCCGGCGGAAAGGACGCGTGTGGAGAGCGTGGAGCTGGTGCTGCCTCCCCACGCCAACCACCAGGGCAACACCTTTGGGGGGCAGATCATGGCCTGGATGGAGAACGTGGCCACCATCGCAGCCAGGTGACCCGACAAGGGGGCCAGGGGGACCCAAATTAGATGTTTGTTCCAGCAAAGCGCAGCCATTAACCCAGATGGAGCCAGGACAGGGAGGGGACACAGGCAGCTGGGTCTGGCCACAGCTGGACTGTAGGGATGGTGCCCAGCATGTCACCCTTGGGTGGCACTGCACAGGGAGTCCCACAGGTGCTGAGGGACCCCAGGGAAAGGTTCACACTCACTGCAGTTCACACTCATTGCAGTTCACACTTGTTGCAGTCTGCACTCATTGTTCCTTCTCACGCCTGGCTTTGGGATCCAGGGGTGACATTTTTTGGGGTCTCCTTGTCTCTGGCTGGGTTGGGGAAGGTGCCGTGGCATGGGGCCATGGCTGGGGGGTGACACCTGTCCCCACAGCCGTCTGTGCCATGCCTACCCCACGCTGAGGGCCATTGAGATGTTCCACTTTCGGGGCCCGTCGCAAGTTGGGGACCGCCTGGTGCTCAAAGCCATTGTCAACAATGCCTTCAAGAACAGGTGGGTGCCGGTGGTGGGGATGCCCTTCTCACCCTCCCCACGGCCCTCTGCTCCCTCTGCTCCCTCATCTCCCCTTCTTTCTGGCAGCATGGAGGTGGGGGTGAGCGCCGAGGCCTACGGGCAGGAGATGTCTGTGAGCTGCCGGCACATCAACAGCGCCTTCATGACCTTCGTGGTGCTGGACCAGCAGGGCCAGCCCCGCACGCTGCCCATGGTGGCACCCGAGCCGGGGGTAAGCACGGCAGGGATGGCTTCTCCCCAGCCTGGTGGCACGGGGAAATATCCCACTCAGCCCCCAAGGGCTCTCGGATTCGCGGCAAAACAAATGGAATTTTGTGGTGGTGGGAATGCAGTTGCCCAAAACCAAGTGGATTGAGTTGATTGCTCGGTGTAACTGATAAAATACACCACTTGCCTGAGCAGAGAGGGAGGTGTATTAGCCATGCAAGGCTTAGCAGAGTATTCCCTGCAAATTCCAGCTCATCTTTTCTATAATTTTGGGGAAGGAATGTTGAGGTTGTTTTGTACTTTTCAAAGCATCCTAATCCGTAATTTGCTGGGATCCAAATACTTAGGGAAATCTGTCGCATGAGCACAGTGACAAAGCAAACACTCATGCATCTCAGCTTCTCCTGGGCTGATCCTTGTCCAGCTCTCTCATTTTTTTGATGCCTTAAAACTAGGATCTCCCACCATGATGGAGGTCATCTCATGGCCAAAGTTGGGCCCCTGAAAGCTCCTCTCACCCACTTTAAAACACCACACTAGCACTTTCTTCAAAATAAGCTGCTCTTTTTGGCTTTTATTTCCCCAGGAGTGGCCATTTGCAGGTGCTAGGGCACACAGTTTTTGTTTCAGGGGCTTTGTTCAGGTTTGCAGCCACAACAAGGGTTTTCCCTTATGTGCCAGTGCCCATCACTTGATCAGAGGTGGTGACAATGCTGAAATAAATCACAATTAATCACTGACCATCAGTGCAGTGTGGCCAGAGTGGCAGCTGTCAAGCAAGAGGGCTTCACTTGCCAGCCCTTCCCTGCTGAGTGTTTTTCCCACTCCCAAAAGGGCATGGGTTTTCTTTGGGTTTTTTTTCCATCCTCCTTTTCCTATTAACTTAATTGCCTTTTCCCATTTATCAGGATGGAGAAAGGAGGTACAGAGAAGCCAGTGCTAGGAAAAAAATTCGGCTGGACCGGTGAGCAGCAAAACGAGTGGGATGTGGGGATGGAGGAAGGAGGAAAGGGGGGCTCAGCACTGGGGGGCAGGGACAGTCTGGGGGTGCTTTGTGTCCCCTCACAAGGGAAGCTGTTCCTTTGCTGCAGAAAATACGTCGTCTCCTGCAAACAGACCGAGGTGCCGCTCTCCGTGCCCTGGGACCAAAGCAACAAGGTAGGATGATCCCCGTGGGAGCTGCTGCCACCTCCTTCTCCTCCTCCTGCTTCCCCTCGTGCCCCTGATGTGCTGCCCCTGCCCCAGGTCTATCTGAGCTACAACAACGTCTCTGCACTGAAGATGCTCGTGGCCAAAGCGAACTGGGCGCTCGCCAGAGAGAAGGAAAAGGTGCTAAACCCTGTCCCCTCTCCCTGGGCCCCAAAGCACGGCCAATCCCTGTGGGAACAGGTCCCAGCTGTGCCCTGTGCTCCCCAGGTGCGGATGTACACGCTGGAGGAGGACAAGTTCCTGTCCTTCCGCATCGAGATGTCCGTGTGCATCCCGGCCAGCCGAGCCTTCTCCCTGCTCTCCAACCTGCGGCGCCGGCACGAGTGGGACAGCCACTACGTGTGAGTGCTGCAGCCTCCCCAAAAACACACCCCTCTCGGAGTTTAGGTGTTAACTGCAGCCCTGAGATGTGCAGCATGTCTCTGTTTCGGCCCATGCATCTGAAGAACAAGTCAGAGCTCTTCAGTTTTTGGTCTTGAGGTTGTTTATTAATTCTTATCTATAAAATTTTCTTTCTGCCCAGCTGAAGTCTGCTCAGCCAGGCAGCCACAGGCACTCTGACCGCCCTCAGGGCGGTGTTGTCTTTTTATACTACAAACTACATATAACATATTTACACTTAATTCCCAATACCTATCACCTATGTTAGACAGTGCACTTCTACTCTAAACCAATCCCAAAGTGCCAACATCACAGCAGAAAATGGAGACTAAGAAGAAGCAGAAGAAAGGCTGGACATGCCCAAGTTCCTCCGTCTTGTCCCCAAAACCCCCATACCAAAAATCCTAAAATCTACATTTTCATCCTGTGATAATTTTATTATTGTACTATTTAAACTTCTGTGACTTTCAGGTCCTCATGCAAAGCTGGTAACTTGCTCCAGGGGTCATAATCAAATCCCCAGGTGTTCTGGGCTGTGTGCCAGGGTCTCCGAGCCCCCCGGCGGGGTCCTTGGCAACTCTGGACACCCGGAGGGATGTACTGAGTTCTGACACACCCCAGGCTTAAGCCTTGTGGTTGAGCATCCCTTTGGGCTTTCCTGACAGCCAGTGTGTTGCCTTGTATCTCGATTTGGAAAGACAGGTGTCTGCTAAGGAAGGCAGGAGCCTCCTATGAAATGGAGAGTGTAAACCCTCCCCACCCCTCTGAATTGCTGTAAATTTAAAATTAAGGAGCTCTCAGGCAAAAAATATGGCAGCAGGGAATAACAGGTCTTTAATAGGGAAGAAAAGGATAAAATAAACAATGCAGTACACTAGAGCAACACTGTCAGAGTCAGAACCCAACCTGACACCCTGTGGGTCAGGGTGTTGGCAGCAGTCTGAGGAAGGTGAAGGGAGATGAGCACATCCTATTGATGATCTTTGTCTTGTATTTATTGATCCAGCTTACATACTTTTATAGTAGTGTTAATTAAGCTCATACATATTGCAAAAACCGAGTTCATCATTGGTTACAGATTACATGCCAACCCCTCCTTTGTTGCTAATACCTGTGACTTTCTTGTTGAGGCTAATACTTGTTTTTACATCCTGCTGTTGACTGTTGTTGACTGCATTCAAGGACTCCATGTTTTTCACCGTGTTTTTCTCATTATTTGATCAAGGACGCAGTGTTTTTGTTTTTCTTGTAATCAGAAGGCTGAGAACTTACTGCTTACAGCTCCTTTCCCTGCTTAACCAG
The DNA here is from genome assembly GCF_028551555.1 of Melozone crissalis. Lineage (NCBI taxonomy): Eukaryota > Metazoa > Chordata > Aves > Passeriformes > Passerellidae > Melozone > Melozone crissalis. The sequence goes on from NW_026535823.1 coordinate 28,398,695, forward strand.
CTGTATATGATCATGGCCCTTTTTCCTTTAAGCCACGTCTGCACAAAACTCTCCAACAGCAGTCCAGTTGGAAATGTGGCTGCAGCCCTCCTGCAGTGTCAGGGGTGGTTCTGTTGGAGCAGGGATCCTGGAGAGAAGGATGTATTCTTCCTCTGAAGATCCAGTGGAAGAAGAGGCAGCTGCTGTTCCTCTGGGAAAATCAGTGGAGATGCCGTGCTGGTGTTCCAGAATCCCCAGATTATATCTGGGTAGCAATGCTTGGCTCCTCCCTCTGGGCGGAGCATCTCCCAATGGGATGTTATAGTTCTTATCAGACATGCACTGACATCAAATAGCTGTTATCAGCAGATGTCCCCTCCCGAGGGAGAAGTGATTGTGGAAGAGAAAAGGAAAAACTGCCCACATGACAAAAGACAACTGCCGTACAGGTGGTAGTAGAGTACATCTTGCCTTGCAGTCTGGAACACCTTGCTTGCTCCTAGGGACCCCTCACACGGTGTGTCCCTGTCCCTGTCCTGGCTCCATCTGGGCTGATGGCTGTGCTTTGCTGGAGCAAACATCTGTTTTGGGTCCCCTCAGATATTTTAGGTCTGCTGGTGGGCTGTAACTGTGTAAGGCCCAGATTCAGGGGCACAGCAGGGTTTCTGTGATCAGTCCCCTCCCCTTCCAGGAGTGCTGAGCTTGTCCAGAAGGTCGATGACGACGACATGATCTACCACGTGGTGAGCCAGAAGCTCAGGAACGAGAACAAGCCGCAGGACTTCGTTATCCTGGCGTCCCGGCGGAAGCCCTGCAGCAAGGGGTGAGTGCCCAGCCCGAGCCTGCTCCCTGCCTCGCAGGCTGTGCCAGCTGACCCAGCTGTGTTGTCCCCAGGGACCCCTACGTGGTGGCCTTTCGCTCGGTGACGCTGCCCACGCACCCCGCCAGGCCCGAGTTCACGCGCGGGGAGACGCTCTGCTCCGGCTTCTGCATCTGGCCGGAGTCACAGGAGATGAGCAAGGTGGGAGATGCTCCCACAGCCCCTGGAGGAGGCTCCTCCTGCCCTGTGGCCCTGCTGACCTCGCCCTGTGCCCTGCAGGTGGCTTATTACAACCAGGCCATGCCGGGGTACCTCACCTACGTCACCACCAACGTGGCGGGGCTGTCCTCAGACATCTGCTCCACCTTCGAGGCCTGCGAGAAGTTCCTGCTGAAGAACAAGGAGGACCTGATCTCACGGCTGCAGGACTTCTAGAGCCATGGCCCCCTGCTGACAGACGGACAGACGGACAGATGAGGGGACACTTCTGTGGCGGAAGGGAACGTGGGACGGTGGCACCCAGACCCCGCCTCCCTGGGGGCTTTGGTCTCAGGGGCTGGGGTGGAGGGGCATGACTGTACCACCTCACCCCCTGCACTGATGTGTCACACCTCTTCTTCTTTCTTTTTTGTTATTTTATTTAGAGATTTTGTAAGCTGATGTACAGGACGTGGTTTTCTAGTTCACTTAACGCTACTTGAATCTTTGTATGATCCAAAATCTTCCCAAGCCAGATTATTTTTTTCACTAGTTCTCACTGGGGCATAACTGGTTCCTTTTGAGGCAGCAAAGGGAGAGAGGGGGCAGTGATATGGGGTGGCTGCAGTGATGTGGGTGACTCTCCCCAGTGCTGCTCCTTTTCCTGGGCAGGGCTGGCAAACAGCCCCTGCTCCTCCTGGGCTGAAATCCCACTCCATCAGCAGCAATAGAAGTGTTTTGAAAGGACAGACGTCCCTATCTGGGCTGAAATCCCACCCCATCAGCAGCAATAGGAGTGTTTTGAAAGGACAGACATCCCTGTCTGCTCTGGGTGAGTCTCTGCTCCAGGGGCTGGCTGTGTGGTGAGCCTGGAGCAGGGTCCTGCACCCACAGCTCAGCTCAGGTGGAGCTGGGGAACTTTGAGACAGGACTATTGTGCTGCAGGAAAGGGGTGGTTGATAAGCAGAAGGAGCTCCTGCCCCTCTCCTCCAGTGATCCCAGCCCTGGGCTGGCTGTGGCCATAAACCCCCAATCTCTGCTCTATCTCCCATCATGAACATCTCAGCTCAAGGCCTGGCACGGCAACCTCCAAAAGATAAAGCCATCTTAGGCTGAACATGGTACAAAACACTCAATTTTTATAGAGCCCTCTTATCGCCCAAAACTCAGAGCAATCCTGCCTTTTTATCACCGGGACAAGAGCCATCCTTCCTGCTCACCGTTAGGAATTGCTGCTGCTTGATTAAAGTGGAGGGCATGATGTATTTGCCTGAACATTAAACTCTAACTGACCTCTCCCTCTCCTCCAGTATTGTGCTTTTTCCTGCTGGGAGGCCCCAGTCAGGCCTGGCTCCAGCCAGGCTGGGTCCCTGGGGGTGCAGGAGTGACCTGGGGGCACGGCAGAGCCTCGTGTGCTTTGTGCTTCTGCAGGAAAACTACAGCCCTGCAGCATCTGCGGCATGGCCAGCAGGGCTGGGCAGCTTGGAGCATCCCTGGAGCTCCCATCTCCACTGCCTCATCCCACAGAGAAGGAGGGACCTGCTGGGCACTGTCCCTACAGCCCTTCCCAGAGCCCTTTCTTTGCCCTCCCCATCAATGCACAGCTCCAGGACCAATTCAGCAATCAATCACCATTTTTCTTAATGCCTTTTAAAAAAAGGGAGTCACCCCCTGCTCTGAGCAAGCTTCCAACCTGCATGAAAACACCTTGGAGCTCTCACTGCTAATTCCTGCATGGAGGAAATCCAAAGCATTTGGAGAGGCAGATCTGGGGCCTCGGGAGCAGCAGGGCTCAGAGCCCACCACTGCCTTCCTGTCCAGAATGATGCAGGGAACAAAGCCCCACCTAAGGACCACGGCTGCCATCCAGGGCTGATGGAGGATGGAAAAATCCCCAAAAACACCCAGAAGCTCTTGGAAAGGAAAAGGCCATGAATAAATACAGCTGGGGATTTACAGGCCAGCACTCCAGGCTGGATGTGGGTGCCTTCTCCGGTGTGCTGCCATCATGAGAAGGTTTAAGGACCTGATTTTATGGGTGCCTAAATAAATACATGGAGCTAATATATCACAATACAGGGCATATTTATCTGCCTTGCAGGAGTGGGACAGAATCAGACGGCAGTGTCTCTCTCAAGGCCAGCCCCGCTGTAATTCATGCCCCGAGGCAGCAGCCGAGGGGAGGAGGAGGAATTCTGCAGGCAGCAATATTGATGGGCTACTCCCAGAAGCTTTGTTTTAATTAATTTTCAGAGCGCTCCTTGCAGTGGATCAGGCAGTTCTTTCAAAGCCTCCTGCCCGTGCTCTTGTGCAGGGTCTGGGGCAGGGGGTGAGCCTGGGGGCCCCCTGCTCTTTGAGCCCCCAGGTTTTTGGTTAAACAGTGCAGAAACTGTTCTGTTTTTAAACAAGGGGGCTTCCCCCTGGCCAAGAGGCCTCTGATGGCCATGGCGTGGGCAGGTGAATTTGCCCCAGCTTTTCTCTTCCCCTTTTTATTGACTTTGTGCCGGTTCCTGCTGCCAGGGGTCAGTGGGGCGTTGGCTGGACTTTGCCAAAAGTCCACCCCAGGCATGTGGCTCGCAGGTGCTGACGCAGAGCCCTGCCCTGAGATACGAGGGGACTGAAGAGCAGCTCTGCAGCCCGGTCGGGTGTGTGGTGGTGAGGCTGGAACGGGGCTGTGCCAGCTCCAAAGCTTTCCCTGAGTAAGCAGGTTTGGGAACCTGAACTGCATTTGCCCTGTGAGCAGCAAGGTGACAGCAGCAGCCACAGCTCGGTGCCGGATCCGGGGTGACCTGGCTGACATGACGGGACCTGTCCCCATCCAGCACGCCATGGCGAGTGACACGGAGCCCTCCAACGCCATCAAACTGCTGCACCTGCTCGTCCTCTCCACCTCCTGGGGAATGCAGGTCTGGGTGACCTTCGTGGCCGGTAGGTTGGGCTGCGCTGTGCTCTCTGCCCCGGGGGGTGGCACGGGGAGGGGGCTTTGCCCCAGGACTCACCTGGGTCCTTTGCAGGGTTTGTGATGAGCAGGCACCTCCCTCGCCACACTTTCGGCTCCATCCAGCGGGAGCTCTTCCCCTACTACTTCCACATCAGCTCCACCTGTGCCTTCCTCAGCCTGACCCTGTTTGCCATGTCCCACCCCAGCGAGCAGCTCAGCCAGGAGCACAAGACCCAGGTATATTCCCCCTTCCCCACACACGGCCCCAACCCCTTCCTCTGCTCCTCTGGCTGGCTTGCAAACTGTGGAGACCCACACACAGTTAAAAGAAGCCCACAAGCACCCAAACTGCAGCGAGCCAGGGGGCCTGGGGGAGAAATGTAACCCCCCACACGTGGGGTGGCTTTGCTCCCTGCAGACCATCATCTTCCTCGTGTGCATCGCCGCCTCGGTGCTGAACACGCAGTGCTTCGGGCGGGCGGCCTCCGAGCTGGTGGCTGAGCTGCAGCGGGTAGAGCAGAGCCACGGGCTGGGGCAGGAGCTGGGGCTGGCAGCCCGCGAGCCCCGCCGGCAGCTCCGCGCCTCCGACCCCGCGTACCGGCGCCTGGCGCGGAGCTTCGCCCTGCACCACGCTCTGTCCTCGCTCTGCAACCTCCTGTGCATCCTGTGCAACGGGCTGAGCCTGCGGCACCTGGCTGCCCAGCTCTCTGCCCTCTGAGGGCACTGCGAGCTGCACAGTGCCCAGCCCCTGCTGCCTCGCTGTAAACAACCCCAGCTCTGGGCATCAAACTGCAGCATCCTTGGGCGGAGAGACTCTTGCTGTGTTGAAATTTAGGAAATGTTTTCTCTAGAGCTGCCTGCAGCCAGCCTCTGTGATGGAAGTAGGAGTGTTTTATGGCTGAACAGCTTTCTAATGCCCTGTGTCTAAAGCTACAGTGTGCTTTAGTTATTTTACATTCCTATAGAAGAGAAAGAAATGAGAGACTGAGAATTACTTCTGATTAAAAGCCAAACGCTAATACAGAAGTCCAGAAGACCCTGCCTGTTAATGTAATGGATAAAGGTGTTATGTTGGGGCTCAAAATCAGTGTCTGTCATTCTCTGGCATTTCACAAGGTGAGACAAACTCTTGTCTCATTCATTAGGCAGAAGTCAGTCTACTTAAAATAGGCATGTTTATTCCAGGTTCTGTAGGACATTCAGTGAGGTATCAAAAGGGTCAGACAGACACTGCTCCAAACAAAGAGCTCTGCTGCAGCCTGGCCAGCAGCACAGCCAAGCAGGGACAAAGCAGCAGCAGCTGCAGGAACCTGGCTGCATCCACCCTGCTGCAACAGGCAGGCACCTCCCCAGGCCCCTGCTGCTGAACCCCAGCAGCCACAGCCACCCCCGAGCAGATCTGTGATGTTCTCAGGTACAGATGAACATTCCCAGCTGCTCTTACTGCAACCACAGCCAGTGCTTGGCACTGCTTCAGGTTTATTTCAAAACCACATGCAGCCTATCATAGAGGAGACCTTCTGCAAGTCAGCTGGGTTCCCTTTTAAACAAATAATCCCCTCATGTTAGCCCTTCCTTCTCCTGTGCTGCTCCCCTGGAAGCTTCCCTGTGTGCCAAGATTATTTTCCTCCCCTGATGAGTGCAAGGTATTTTTGTTGAAGCAGAAGTCTGCAGCCTGGAGCTGGGCTAACAAACAGCAGCCTCTTGCACAGGATTCCTCGTTTCTTTCTTGCTCATTACAGCCGATGCACTTTCTTGCCAGAGAAGTATTTCTTAGAGAAAGGAGAACGCTTGGCAAACACCAAAACCGTCGGGGTCCCGGCCTTTACAAAATACCTGCAAAGATCAAAAGGAGTCCTTGGCTTCCTTGTAGCTGGCCCAGTGTCCTGCAAAGCAAGTGACTCCTGCCCAGCTCCATACAGACTGACCCTCCAAAGGCTGGAGATGAGATTCTGTGCTGATTAGCAGAGCCTCTCGGAGCCAGGACTAAGCACATCTGAGGAGAAGTGTTTTATGAATCAACTCCTCTCCCAACAGCTTCTTTTAATTAAGGCAGCTGTTATTCTCCCTCTGCAAGGAGGGCTCTTTTGCAGCTGCCCTTACAGCCTGGAATCTGAGGGCCTTTGGGCACTGCTGAGTTTTATGGGGTGACAGAGATCCCGCTCCCACTGTGACAGACCGAGCCCCCCATGCTGAGCAGCAGCTCCAGCCAGCTACGAGACGCTGCAGCTCAACTGAACAGGAACTTTGTGGCTTCACAAACAGCAAATTCTTCTCTCTCAATAACAGCCCCAACTCCTGAAAGGCAGTTTCAGAGCAGAAGAGTGCTGCGTGCTGCGCCGGGGGCTGCTCGCGCAGCAGTGTGAACAGCGAGAGCATTGTTAACCTTCAACATGCTCTTTACAGGCTGCTGCCTGTTTTCCTTCTTCTTTTTTGTGTGGTTTTTTTTTTTTTTTTAAATAGTATTGTGTAGATGGGATCTGGAATAGCTCTTCTGTGCTGCTTAGCTGTGCCCAACTCCCTTTCTTATTTCCATCCATGCCTGGAAAGAGTTGTTCATTTTTTGGGGGAAAACACATGTAAGTTGCTAAAGCCAGGCACAAAATCCATGCAGCTTTATGCCTTCAAGAGGCAGGACTATTAAGTCAGAGAAGAGTCAGGATTATTTAAGAACAAACTGGACTTAAAGCTCATACTTTTTGCCTTTTTTTCCCTGGACAGGGACAGGTACAGCCTCACCTTTCATGCTGCAGCACTTGTAGCAATGTGTGTTCTGGGTTCACCTCATACATTTCTTCTCTTTCTTCATCTTCAAAATAGAGCTGGGAAAAAAAAAAATTGGGGGATTATTAAATGCCTAAGGTACATGAAGGAAAGCACTAAGCTGCTGAAATCCCAGTATCACCACACCATTATCAGCTGGGGGTTTATCAAACCTCTGTAGCTTGACCCAACTTTTGGATGCAAAATTCAGCAAGGCAGAAATTGGTTTGTGTGAATTCCAAGTTCTCCCTGTATAAACCAGCTCAGGCTCTCCTGGCAGTGGCAGCAGGGAGGCAAAATACACAGGCTGTTCCCATGCTTTGCAGGCAATCAATCCAAATCTAAGGGCAGCATTTCAACAGGTGAAATGCAGCAATGCTACGAGATAAACTGAGTGGGTTCAGAGGTATTTGAACAAAACAGAGTTGATTTAAGAGATTAAAATCCAGCAGTGGTGCCTTAGACTGTAAATACACACAGGATTTAAGCTGTCCTTCTGGACCTGCCTGCTCACTGTACACAGGGCTGTGCTGCTGCTGCCTGGCACAGGTGACACTGGGGTGGAAAATGAAAAACAAACATTCCTATCCTTCTATGTACAACTTCAGAAAAATTCTCAAAACCTGCTGCACCAACTCACAACCCTCCTTTGCTGAAGTGTTAATAGAGATATATTGTCTAGATCTGAGTATGTGCTCAAGTAACTCCACTTAGTTCTGAAAAGAAATTATTTTTAAAATAATACTTTATTTGTATTGAGCAACTCCACAATGCAATTAAAAGAACAGGCCACCTATCAGCTTGATGATTTAAATCTTAATTATTGTTACAAAGATGGAATTTAAGCAATATTTATAAATAACTTCTGTCAAATACAATGTAAGTGGAAGACAACTTCCATTTTCATCAGTGAATTCTATCAGCACATGTGGACAATGTTTAAATATATAAGTGAGGGGTTTAAGCTCTCTTGTTTCACATCTGTGCAAGGTAAACAGATGCCAACACTTTCATGCCCTCAGAGCTGTGCACTTTCATACCCTCAGAGCTGTGCACTTTCTCACTCCAGAAATAAAAAACTGCATAACACAACACCCCTGAAATTGAAGGAAAATCAGAATTCTCACCTCAAGATTGTTGGGAAGGTACTTTTTTTCTAAATCCCAAGGAGGTAACTCAGCAAACATCACCATTAAATGATCAATAAACCTAAAAGCCAAAAAACACTTGGTCAGCTTAGACAAAGTGCTCAGCTTCAGTAACTTGTACAGTTGCATTTGAATGATGGCAAAAATACATTAGCAAATTAAACAACAGATTTGAAAGTAAGTTTAGATCACCAATAGTTCCTTCCCTTCAAACTCACTTTCCCAATAAATCCAAGGCCCTATAACTCAGGTTACTGGCTTCAAATTTGAGCAGTGTGACAACAAATTATTTTTAATTCACATTTTCACACTGAAAAAGCTGTCAAATAAACACCCTGCATTTTGTCTAAAATGGATTTTCCTTTGACAGTCCCACGCTTCACCAGATCAGAGTGATGAGAATATGTCTGTGTGTTCAAGGCTTCTTTATTTTGCTACTTGAGGAGCGTTGGAAGGCCAGTTTGTCCTAAAAATCCATTTCCACTTCCTTTAGCCACAAAAAAGCACAGTGAACACTACCATGGAAGTACAACTTCACCAACCTGCTTGCACTGTAATTTCAAGTTCTAAACTTATTAATAGATATGAGGAATATGTCTTCCAACAAACAAAAAGTTACAAATGCCAAGTCTGTTTAACATTACAAGATGAGAAATTGAAATTAACATTAAGGAGAGTGGAATTCTGAGCTTGTCACTCAGAGTCTGAAAGGTCTGCAGCACTTCAGATCTGCTGGAGGCCCTGAGGAGAACTTTGGGGTCCCTGCTGGTTATGAGAGGTCCCCTTTGGAAGCTTTTCATAATTTTTGGGTTTAATTTTTTTTTTTCCTGAGATCTTTTTGGAGGGCTTTGAAACAGCACCTTAATGAATCTCTAAAATCCACACGTTTGGATGGGTAACAGGTATCCCTGGCCACTAATTAATTACTGAGTAATTGCACTGCAAGCCCCTTCAGTCACCCTGGCTAAATGTGTTTGTCTGCAGCACAAATTCAGGTAAATCACAGAATAATTGAGGTTGGAGAGGAGCTCAGGAGGCCATGGAGTGCAGCCTCCTGCTGCAGAGCAGGGTCAGCTGTGTGATCAGACATCAGGGGCTGCTCCAGCATGGCAGTGTTGGATTGCTGCCTGCTCTCACCTGCTCAAACCCCTCCTCAGTGCCAGAACGCTGCTGGCAGAGCATTTACCTGGAGCCCTCATGGAAAGCCACAGTGAAATCTGTCTGCTCGTGCTCAGGGTACAGGAAGAGGACAGGCCAGCTCAGGCTGCCATCAGCATCCAGGTGCACCTTGGCCCCCGTGGCACTGCCAGGGTGGAACCCATCCAAGGAAATCTCAGCTAGGCCACCTGACACTTCCTCCTCTTCATCTGAAGGCTCAAGAACCAGCTTGATATTTCTTTCCTGGAGTGGATGGAAGGGAAATACCAAAACACAACTAAAAATCAAAGGGTTAAGATGAGGAGAATAAGAACAAAAAATCAGCAGTCAGTGAAAGGTCAAATGATGTTGTCCTTGTTAATGAGTCAGCTCCAAAGCTTTCCCTCAGTATCAGACTCAGGTGACTGAGCTTCTCAGTAGAACCCAGGACCTCAGCCAGGTTTCCATAACCAAATGAGGAGAGCTGGGAATCCAGAGGAACCCACACGAGGAGAGAAGAGCCTGAGAACACACATGGAAAGGGATGCATTTAAAATCCTTTCCTCTGGGGCCTGCCAGGCATCACTACAGGATGCAACTACACACACCAGCTCCTGAGAACATCTGCTCTTTCAGAGAACTGAAGAAAGCTCACTCCTTTCCTTGGAAAAGCAAAAAAGCAACACCAGAAGAGATCTGACTGCATGTAAAAGCCTCAAATATTTTAATGCAGTTTAAAATATCAGTAAATTCACTGAGGAAGGAGGGGATCCAGGACTGATTCCCTCCAGTACCTTATTGAACAGTTATCTTCTATTCCTGCACAGAATTAATGCCTGTGGGCAGCAGAGAAAGCCAGGTTCACTGGGCTGATGTGATGCTGCAGCCAGAGCACTCACACAGCTCAGCCCATCTCCTAACACTGGGGCTGTATTTTGCATTAGTTGTCACCTGAAATACAGACAGCTGGGAGCTGGGGCTAGAGCCATGCAGTCCTGGAGAACCATGGTTTTAAATCAAATTGTTTTTGCTCTAGCCATCAAAAGCCAATGTCTGAGAACCAACTTTTAGAGAAAAACAAGAGAGCTCTAAAAAAAAAACCCCAAACCACACAAAACCAGCTCCTCTCAGCTACTCACCTTTATTGCTGCAAGCAAAACTTCCTTCTGACACTGCTCCTTTTTCTCCATCGCCTTTGCTTTCCTGGCATCCCTGTCCTGAGTTCTCTATAGATAAGAAAAGGATGCAGTGAGGTCACACAGAGCAGGTCAGTGCCCACAGAGAGGTCAGTGCCCATCAGTGCCCACACAGAGCAGGTCAGTGCCCACCTCTGCTCTTCCCTGACATTTTCTCCTGCTGGAGAAACCAGTTTGGGTCCCCAGGAAGGTCCCCACCAGCTCCTTCCCCTGCACATCCCAGCACACAGCCCATGGGAGCGCCCCTCCATCCTGCCTGGGGATCCACACCACACAGAAACCCCTCCAGGGACCCCAAAGGGACAAGCACTGCAGATGCCAGGCTGCCTTCATCCTCACCTTCAATTTGTCAGCTTTAGCTCTCATTTCCACGAGCTTTTTCTCTTTTGAGTCTATCTGCAAGCCTTCCTCACACCATGCTATTGCTTCCACGAAATTCTTCAGCTCCATGTGACAGAGAGCTCCTGGAAGGATGAATATTTTAAATTTCCAGTGTTGGAGTCAGTGTACAACTACTGCAAAAGTGGTGATTATAAAGACAACATTAGGTCTAGCACTTCTGTACTAAACATCTTTGTCTTGTGTGGTCATGTTCAACCAGAAACTTCCAGCAGGTCAGCTGAGAAGAAAATTTAAAGTATTTAATCAGTTCTTACATCACTTAGTCACAGAAATCAGCAGAATTATGCTAGAAGTGTCTGTTATAAACAAAATTTTATCATTGTAATTAATATTTCAGTATTTGGCTTGCTAGGAAACATAAAAGGGGATTTTTATAGAGTGGGTAAAAAGAAGAGTATTGTGGAAAACAGGAAAAGTTATCCAGTACTCCACAGTGCCTCTGATAGATATAGGAGATGAAGAACAAAAGGATATTTTGATTGAAAATGCAAAGCAAAAGGCAGAGCTCTCTTTTGGGGAGAAACAGCAACAACAAGTGAAGAGATCTCTTCCAGTAACTGCTTTCCCTTTCTGAAATGAACTCTGTCCAGAAACAAAGTATGATGCCCACTCACAGTAATTTCAGCTTTATAAACACAATTATCAAACACTCAAGGAAACAAGGCAACAACAGCCTGCTTCAGGGCTGGTAACAACAGCAGCACAATCAGTAAAAATAACATCAGCCAAGCATTTGGAAAGGACTCCTGCTCCATGCAGCAGCACCAGCTTTAACTCACCTCTTATGATGGCTTTGAGATGGGTGGGCTTCAGCTTTTTGGCCTGGATGGCATCATTTAGAGCAGAACGGTAGTTCCCTGCAAAGCAAGTAAAAGTGCTCACTTGTATTTAAAATCTATTTAAAACCTCCACTTGTGTTTAAAATCTAACCAGACACCGAGGTGACAAAAAGGTTTATGCAGAGACCCTGTAATTCACTGTTCCTACAATCACAGTGAGGTGAGAGGAGGGTAAAAAAGGAGGAAATTAAGAAAGAAGTGAAAAGACAGGGATCAATCATACAGGTGAGAGGTAAATAACGTGGTGTGAGCAGGTCACCTCCCTGCTGCAACACACAGCAGCACTAAAAGGGCCAGAACACCCTCCCTGTTGGTAGGATGGTGGTTAGCTGTAAGAGAATCACAGAATTATTAAGGTTGGTTAACACCTCCAAGATCACCAAACAATGGTTTTAAACTAAATGAGGGTAGACTTACATTAGATATAAGGAAGAAATTTTTGACAATGAGAGTGGTGAGGCACTGGCAGACATTTTCCAGAGAGGTGCTTGGAGCCCCATCCTGCAAACATTCAAGGCCAGGCTGGGCAGGGCTCTGAACAAACTTTAGTTGAAGATGTCACAGCTCCTTGCAGAGGGGTTGGACCAGATGGCCTTTAAAGATCATCCATCAATTCTAACCCAAACTAGTCTATTTCTGAACAGACTAAAAAACCCACGGTTTTTGCCCTGTCGTGGAGCCAAGGCTCGAGCAGCAGGTAACAGCTGCAAGGAGCAGAGCACAAACCCCGCACACATCCATGTGCTCAAGCGAGCCAGCTCTCCAGGCTTCAAGGCGCCTCCTCCTCACCGATAACCTATCACACAACCAAAACTAACAAACACCAAACCCCAGCCGGGGAGGAGCAGCATCTCCGGAGCCTAGAGCCGCGTTCCCGGCGGTGGGAAGCCTTACCCAGGTGGAAATGTGCGGCCGCCCGGTTGGTGAGTAGCACCGCGTCCAGCTCCGCGTCCCCGCAGCGCCGCCGCAGCCCCTCCGAGTAGGCGGCCAGCGCTCTCCCGTAGTCCTTCTCCTTGAAGTACTCGTTCCCCTCGTTCTTGTACATCCTGGCCAGCTCTGCGGGGATGCAGGGGTCAGGCTGGGGCAGGGTTGGGGTTGGCAGCTCACCCGAGCAGGGCAGGGCAGGGCGCACCTGCGGGGCTCCGCTCCTCGTCGAACAGCAGCGACTGCAGGCAGGCGAGCTCGGGCTGCCGCGCCGCGTCGATCTCGGCCGGGCAGCGCTTCATGAACATGGGGATGGCCTCCAGCTCCTGCGGGCGGACGGACAGACGGACAGGCATGCAGCGCCCCGAGCGCGGCCCCCCGCCCGGCCCCTTGGCCTCACCTGCTCCCACGTGTCGGGGTGCAGCGCTCCCCGGTACCGCGGCGGCGCCGCCGGGGCTCCGGACACGCCGTCTTGCTCGGGCTCCGCCATGCTGCCGGTGCTCCTCCTCCCAGCGCCGCCCGGCCCCGCCTGCCGCCGCCCCCGCCGCGCCAGGCCCGGCCCCGCTCCTTCCCGTCAGCATCAGCACCGGCATCGCACCGGGACCGGTGTTAGACCGGCACCGGCATCGCACCGGTACCGGCGTTAGACCCGCCCGGCATCCCACCGGTACCGGCATCAGACCCGCCCCGGCATCCCACCGGTACCGGCATCAGACCCGCCCCGGTATCCCACCGGTACCGGCCCCGGCATCCGACCGGCATCGGCATCCGAATCCGAATCCGACCCGCCCCGGTATCCCACTGCTCTGGCATCCCACCCTCCCCCGCCTCAATCCCGGCCCCGCTCCTTTCGACCAGTCCCGACATCCGACCCGCCCTGGCATCCCACCGGTATCGGCACCGGCATCAGCCCCAGCCCCACTCCTTTCGACCCACGGTCCCCCCCGCCCAGCAGGAATATTAGGAAAAAGCTCTTCATCAGAAGGGTTGTGAGGCACTGGAACGGCTCAGGGAAGTGATGCAGTCAAGTCACCATCCCTGGAGAGGTTTAAGGGGCAGTGGGTATGGCACCTGGGGACACGGGTTAGTGGTGGCCTTGGCAGCTCAGGTTAATGGACTCAATGATCTTAAAGGCCTTTTCCAACATAAATGATTCTGGATTTTATTACAGTGTTGCTCATGATCTCTAGATCTCAGACCAAGGAGCTGTGGCACAGGGTGAGGTGACCCTTGCAAGCAGCTCCCTGTCCCGTTAGTGCTGCTGGGATGGCACCAAGCAGTTCCTCATAGGAGCCCTGCCACAGCAAACAGAGGAAAGTCGCCTTCCTTTGTCTCTCTTAGAATCCTTCATGCTGAGAACGTGGCAGCCCTCCTGTGCCCTAGGCGGTTTTGTCTGTCCTGTTGTCCTGACAGAGGCCACGGCCAGTCTGTCCCTGCCAGGCAGTGAAGGCATGGCCCTGCCAGTGCTCCCACAGCCACACAAGGCTACAAGTGCTGGAAAAAGCACCTTCCAGGGACTTGTACCCAGAGGGAGGAACATCCCCAGCCCTGTGGTGGAATGTGTGCTGATTCCAGCTCAACCTCAGCACCTGGCACACCTGCAGGACACCATGGCTGGCTTTGACATGAGCTGGATTTGCCTCTGCTCACCCAGAGCCATCGCCAGGGCTGCTCAGATGAACTCACTGCAGCAGACATGACGGATTCAGAGAGGAGCCATTCAAGGCACTTGCACTTTACTCAGCAGCTCTATGACCCCTTCTTTGGTGAGGAACAAAACCTTGCCGGCATTCTGATCCCAAACCTCAAAGACTGGGGGGTCCTCACAGACCCTCTTCCCAGCCACCACCACGTAGGGGTAGCCCAGCCTCTGGGCATCCTTCAGCCTTTTGCCAATGGTCAGCTGGCTCCGGTCGTCCAGCACCGCCTCACCGGCGAGCTGGGGCAGCACCTGGCCCAGCTCATCGTACACCTGCTCCAGCAGCGCCGCTCCCTCCTCCTCCTCCCTGCTGCCCCTCTTGGGGGGGATGAAGCACAGCTGGTAGGGCGCGATGAGGCTGGGCCAGCGGATGCTGTCCTCGCTGGAGAGCACCTCGATGGAGGCCGCCAGGATGCGGGTGACGCCCAGGCCGTAGCAGCCCATTTCCGCCAGCTGCGGCTTGTTCTCGGCCGAGGAGAACACGGCGTTGGCCACCGAGGAGTACTTGGTGCCCAGGTAAAACGTGTGCCCCACCTCGATGCCTTTGGTCTCGTTGAGCCTCTCCCCGCACTCAGGGCACGAGGTTTGCTCCGTGTTTAGTGTCTCCACGTTGGCCGCGAAGTGACCCTGAGGGCACAGCAGCAGCCTGTCCTCGCCGATGTCCGCCGGCAGCTGGAACTCGTGGGACGTGCTGCCTCCGATGCTGCCCGTGGCCGCCCGCACCTTGACGAACGGCAGCCCCAGGCGGGTGAAGAGGCGGCAGTAGGCGGCGCACACCTGCTCGTAGGTGCGCCGAGCCGCCTCCTCGGAGCTGTCGAAGGTGTACATGTCCTTCATGTAGAACTCCCGGCTGCGCAGCAGGCCGAAGCGCGGCTTGGGCTCGTCGCGGAACTTCCTGGTGACCTGGTAGAGGCGCAGCGGGAGCTGCTTGTAGGACAGGCCGCTCTGCGAGGCCACCAGCGCCGTCACCAGCTCCTCGTGCGTGGGGCCCAGGCAGTAGCCGTGCTTGTGCCGGTCCAGCAGCCGGAACAGCTCCGGCCCCATCTGGTCCCAGCGGCCGCTGGCTCTCCACAGCTCCGCCGAGCACAGGCTGGGCAGGTTCAGCTTCTGCCCGCCCACGGCCTGCATCTCCTGGTCCATCAGCTTGATCAGCTTCTCCATGGCACGCACGGTGGGCGGCAGGTAGCAGTAGCAGCCGGGGCTGGTGGGGTGGATGAGCCCTGCCTGCAGCATCAGCCGCTGGCTGCGGCAGCTGGGCTCCCCGGGCCGGCCCTCCGAGCCCGCCTGGCCGCCCGTGGGCAGCGCCAGCGGCTGGAAGAGCTGCGAGAGCAGCAGGCGCCGGGCCCTGCCCGCGGTGCCGACATGCCGGGCCCTGGCCCCGCCGTGACGGGCGCCCAGCGCCGGGACTCGGCAGCTCCTCAGCAAGGCCTCCATGGCGGCACAGAGAGCTGTGGAGGGACAATGGACAGAGCGGGGTCAGGGCTGCGAGCACCGGCACACGGGCACCAGAGCTCACAAGGACACACGCACACCTGAGCGCTCTCAGTCGGATGCACAGGTCACTAAACGGACACGGGAATGCTGCACGGGCACACCTGGGCACGCACACAGGTATGCACATACAGGTACCCTGGCAACACCCGAGCGCTGTACAGCGCTCACACCGCCCTGCGCGCTGTCCGGGACACACAGGTACACGGACGCGGCACGGGCACACCCGCATACACACACCTGGCTGCACACGCGGGAGCGAACACCTTCCGGGGCGTACAGGTATGGGGTATGGTACAGGTGGGGATGCCGCGGGGGAACACCTGAGCGCACACTCACACCTGAGCACTGACACACGTGCACACACGCACACTGACACACGTGCACACGCACACCTGAGAACTCACACACTTGCACACGCACACACCTGTACACACTCACACACACGTGCACACGTGCACACGCACACCCGCACGCGCACTTACACCCGCGGGGGCGCGCGCCCGGCCCCGCCGGCGCGGCCAATGGGGAGCCCCTCCCTGTCACGTGGGCGGAGACGCGCGCGCGCGGGGAGAGCTGGGCGGCGCGCGCCGCTCTCTCTGGTTCCGGCGGGCGCGGCGGGCGCCCCCTGGCGGGCGGGAGGAGCGGCTGGGGCGTGAGGGGACGGTGGGCAGCACCGGGACGGGGCCCACACAGGAATGGCACCGTCACGATTTGGACTCACACAGGAATGCCACCACCGCGATTTGGGCGTCCTTTCCTAATTAGGACGCCTTTCCAAGGCTTGGAAAGCCGAGGAGGTGCTAGTTCTTGGGACAGGCTGCTGCTGTGGAGCTCGCTGCCGTCCCACCGCCTCTGAGGGACAGTGGCCGTTTGTCCGTCCTGCCCTTGGAAGATGTGACGTTCATCACCTCAGAGAACGCTTTGCCAGCCCCATCCTCCCCCCCTGGTCGTGGGGTGTGAAAAACGCCAATCGCTTGTTTTTAAAAGTTTAAAAGTTTAATGGTAATAAAATGGTTATAAAAATAGCAATATAATCAGAGTAGTAATAATTTGGACAGCTTGGATTAGGACAATATGAGACAATAGACACAAATAGTTATGGACAGTCCAGGTACCTTTTTCTGGGCAAAATAAGCCCAAAAAATAACACATGTTAACAGAGGATTGACCCTTAAAAACAACAGCCTGTTGCATATTCATAGAGATCATACATGATGCATAAATTCCATTCAAACACAGGATTCTGTCTGGTCATCGTCAACTCTTCCTCTTAATCCTGATGGTGTCTTCATGGCTGAGCGGGGTGGGAAGAACTCAATAAGAGAGCAATAAATTAATTTTCTCTAAAAGATTTAGGTGTCCTGTGGCTGCTATCTCGCTGCGAGTCCTTTCTTAAAAAAAAAGTATATATTTTAACATTGTTATAACCTAAACTATATTTAACACACTACTTCAAAAAATTAATACAGCATAACTTTCTAACACAACACATATAATATTCATTTTAGTATTTGCGAAAAGCCAATCATAAAATACGCATTTTTCACGCCAGGGCAATGACCTGCCCAAAGCACTCAATGCCAAATGTTTTCTGTTTGTCCCTGAGGAGCTGCACTTTGGGAATGGCATCATCCAGGTCAAACTCCAAGTTTGGCCCAGGAGTTCTGTCCAGCAGGAACAGTTCTTGCACAGTGCCTGCCCTCGTGTAACAGTAAAAAACAGTGAATAGAGCCAGGACAGAACAAAAAGGGTCCTTGAAAGTAAAGTACTCCACTGGAGTAGGAGACAGCACTTCAAAGAAGAGTTAAATAATCCTTTTTAAATATAGAGAAATAAGAATGAATCCTCATTTTAAAAATGGGATTTGAAGAAATCTTCACAATTCTTTTATAATGTGAAATCCTCATGTTTACAGAGGGCTGGAAATGAGCAAAAGCAAGGAATTAAAGAGCACATCTTTATGCTCCGGGTTATCTAGAAGCATTAAAGTCATTAAAGAGCTGAGCCAGTTCTGCCAGGTGACTCAACACCCCGTGTGCCCAGAGGGAGCTGAAGCAGTCCCTCAGCAGCTCCTGCTGGGATCTGGCCCAGGTTTCCTGGCAGCTCCCAGCCCAGCCTGCCCTGGTTCTGTCAGGCAATCACTTCTCCCTCCGTGTTTGTCACCACAATTAGGCACTGCTGGCTAATTGTGGCTGTCTGTGAGGCTGGAGACCAGGATGGATCCTGTGGGAAGGGAATTTGCTCACACCTTGGACACCCAGGTGCTGCTGTGTGTCCATGGGGACCTCAGAGCCACTCTGCAAACCCTTTTGTCCATCTCCCCAGGCACTGTGAGATTTTCACCAGGCAGTTCAGGACAGAGGGGTTGTCTCCATTTCTGTTGCTGGAGCCAGAGAAGGGAAACACATTTCCATCGGTGACTTATTACCTGCTGTGCTGATCAAAGGGACAAAACCATCTTGGATTGATTCTCCGGGGCAGTGTTTTAACCAGGAGGGTTTAAGGCTGCACAGGAGACGTGGTCTGTGGGGAAAGCTGATCTCTTATTAAATCAGCAGACAGGACTGAGTGCAGGGCTCAGCTCGGGGGTTATGTGCCTGAAAGCCTGTCTGGGCTCCTTATTTTTTCCAGCTGTGCTGAGGGAACCTAATAAAGGTACTGCTGTCCCTGCAGCCTTTCACCAAGCTGCTCCCCTGCTGCTTTGCTGGGGCTGATTTATGGCACTGGGGCCACAAGAGTGGCCTGGGAGAGGCGTGCCCTGCACAGGAGGGGCTCAGCTCCTGTCTGGGGCCTCCCTCCTTGCCCCGAGGGATTTCCGGGAGGGAAAACGCTGAGGATGGGGAGAGGATAAATGAGAGACCAAGCAGGCAGCAGCAGCTGGCTTGAATCAGTGCCTGGCACAGCACCAAAGAGATCAAGGGGTCAGTGTGAGAGGAGCCACTGGGCTGGTGGAAAATGGTTCTTCCCTTTCCAGCAGCAGCCCCAGGTAGCACCAGGGCAGGGCTAGGGAAGAGAAGTCAGGGCAGGTGAGAGGCCAAGTCATTCCGTGGTCAAACCTCTCTCCATCCTGCAGAGGATTTGCAGTTTGGGCTCAAGGTGGGCACAGGGGGGGTGGCACATCCCATCCACCCGTGGACAGACACACAGACACAGCTTGTAGGGCCTGTGACCCCACAGTGCTGGCTCACCCCCTTGGCTCACCGATTTGATCCCCTTCAGTGATGTTACTGTAACTGCAGGACAATGATTTTATGCCCAGTGGATTTGATTTGCCCCTTGGGGAATATAAAATTTCAGCACAGCCCCTGCAGCCTGGCAGCTCCCCAAGGTGCAGGGGCTCTCTCTGGGGTAACCCTCGGGTGCTTTCCACAGCTGCCCCTGAGCAGACAACACTTTGTTTTCTCCCTGCTGTTTTCCAGCCCTGCCTGCCCAGGGGAGGAGACATTCCCTGGGAAATGGAGATGCTGGGTGCCACGGTGATGGTTGCCATGGCAAGGGCTGCCACCATCCCCTTGGGGACCAGAGCTGTCAGCGTGTGGCTGCAGGCAGTCCTGGGGACACGGGCAGCCAGGGGACAGCTGGATGTGTGGGGGCAGCTGGACTTACTGGGGTAGCTCTTCTCACCTCCCAGACTGTCTGTGCCCGCTGGGAAGCAGCTCCCTGCACAGGATGGTCCAGGACACCCAGCTCCAGCTGGGAGCAGCCTGGGGTGGAAGCACAGGATGTGCTGAGCACCCAGCAGGGCTGTGGTGTTGTGGGTCCCAGGACGAGGTGAGAGATAAGAATTGATTCCAAGTTCTCAGAAGGCTGATTATATTATATTATATTATATTATATTATATTATATTATATTATATTATATTACATTATATTATTATACTAAAGGAAAAGAGACATGACAAGGCTAGACAAGAACGAATAATAAAAACCCATGACAGACTCAGAGAGACCAAGACAGCTGGCTGTGATTGGCCATTAATTAAAAACAATTCACATGCTGGCTAAACAATTCTCCAAATCACTTTCCAGAGGAGCAAAACATGGAGGAGCTGAAGCTTCTCATCTTGACAGGAGAATAAATCCTGGCGAAGGGATTTTTCACGAAATATCCTGGTGATACAGCAGGGAGCACATGCTGCCCACAGGCAGGTGAGCCTGGCAGGAGCTCAGCAGTGCCCACACTGCCTCTGCCTGCATCCTCAGGCCTTTGCCCTTTTCAAGGGATGCTTGGACAACCCTTCCCATTAGTTTTGCTCTGTTTCACCTGCAAGCAAGCAGATGCACTTCATGGATGAGGGCAGCTGGGTTTGAATCCTTTTAGGTGCCAGGAGCTCCTTGTATCCTCAAAAAAAGTCATACTCTGCTGCTTAAAAGCCAGCTTTTCCTCTAGCAGCATCAGCAGCACATTGCAGAGCCAGTGCAGGTAGGAGCCCTTCCCTCAGTACCCATTCCTGGAGCTGTATTCATCTTTTGGAGAGCTTCCCCATCGAGAACCAGAACAAAGCCTAAAGGGCTCAAAGCAGACAGGGAAGGCTTTAGTCTGAAATAGTCCACCTTGGCTAGGGATGAACAGCAGGAATCCACATGGCTTCTCTCCTTTATCCAGCTGAGTGAGGAACAGGCAGCTTGAAAGAGGTCAAGACATCTTGGTAATTGGTGGGGAACGTTCAGATTACACTTGAGTGGGGAGGTTGTGACACTGCTGCCCTTCTCTGCAGCTGGCAGGAGGGGACTGGTGAGTGAGCTTGAGCCTGCAGGGATAATCAGCTCTTTATGGCCTGCTATGGAGGGGACTGGGGGCTCTCCCTGGGTGCTGGGTCCTCCTCCCTGCCCTGCAGTGTGGCTCCCTTTGGTTAAGATGTGCCCCTGTTGTTGGATCACTTGCTGAGGTGAGTGGCTCAGCTGCTGGCACACTCAGCCTGCTCCTTTCTCAAACTGGGGGAACCTCAGGAGCAGCCAGGAGCCTGCAATTCACACAGGATGGGAGCTGGGGAGGCCCAGGAGCAAAGGACGAGAGAGACAAACTGCTGGAATTTCCCTAGGATAGACAGGGATGACAGGAAGCATGACAGAGAGGATTCCCTGTCCTCTCTCTGCCTGGCTGAACACAGAGACTTAAAGGAAGGGGCAATGACACTGCAATTGAGCAGTAATTAACTATTTTCAGCTGGGACTTTAGAGAAATTACACACATGAGAAGAAGGTGCCAGATCCTGCACATGCTCCCAAGGAAGGTGTGATGGCACACACAGCTCACTCAGGGTTAAACACATCCTCCCAAACTCTGCTACCACCCAGAGGAGTTGCACATACCTGTTCTGGGTGGTGCTACCACACCTGAGTAGCTCCAGGTCCACCACAACTCCACAGAGAAGTGGGTCTGAAAAAGGGTTACCATAGCAAAGAATGAAAACCTGGAGGTGCTACCGAGCAGGGAATGAAACCCTGGAGGCAGCGGGGAAATTGAGATGAGCAGAAAATGTCAGTAGCAACAAAAGCTGGCCATAAAAGTGTAATGGGAACATGTTGTTCTCTTAGAGTTAAGTTTATCTGGTGTTGTAGAAGTGTTTAGACCAGACAGGAATAATTAAATCTAGGTGTAATTACACGTTAGTATGGCTGATTAAGTATGCTAATTAATCTGCAATTATCATTTGGTGGGGGGAGATAATGGAACGCAGGTAAAACTCCGGCGATTTAAGGAAATCCTGGCCATTGTTCCCAAGGAGGAGGGCTCCGAAGGGAAATGCCTGGGAGGGCTCAGAAGGGAAATGCCTGAGCAGTGATGTGGGTGAGGGAGGGCACAAAGGAGGGTTGTGCAATGCAGCCTGAGCCCAGGCCAGCACGGAAGGGCTTTGGCACCTGAACTGCAGCTTCAGCAGGGCTGAGGCACTTGGCAGGGAAAAGAGCAGCGTGCACCCTGGGAGAAGGTGTACAGCTGTGAGCAGGGAGGGGCAGGAGCACCTCCCATGAGCCTACAGAGCTGCATGACGACGTTTATCAAGGAGACAGAAGAGGTGGGGGTGAAAGTCCTCAGGCTGAAGAGTGCACCGAGTCTCGACTCTCACATTTGGCTGCTCATTCAAGGCAGGGATTAGATTTATTAGCATGAAATGAGAAGAATGAAGTAATTATCCATTGTCAATGGGTATCACCTAAATGCAAAATGGGAGTTTGTCCTCCTCAGACAAAATGTCACAGGGAAAGAAGGAAGTGGTGTGTGTAAAAAATCGGGACAATTGGCATCATGAAGCTGTGGGGAGCTAGTGCGGCATAAGTGAAGGGTTAAAGGCTCAGCTGTGAGGTATTTCTTTTATTGCAGGTGTGTCTTGGGGAAAAGATAAGTGAAGGTTCACAGACTTCAAAGACATTCCTACAAACATCACCTCCCACTACCTCCCTCACAATGCCCTGGGTGTCTCACCCAGACTTTTCTCAGTAATCACTGGCCATGTGGAACAACACAAGAAGCAGAGAGAAATGATAAACAGCTGCTGAAAAGCAAGCAAGCACTCATTAAAAGACACTCCTTGGAACAGTACGCCGGCCAGAGCTTTATTTTCAACAGCCCATACAACCAAAAACCAAGAGCAACAGCAATGGTGTGTGTGCATGTGTGTGACTGATACAGTGCAGCACCCCATCACAGCATACAAAGTTTGCCAATAAATTAAGGTGTGAAAAAACAAACACAGTGCATACCTAAAGATCATCAGTACATAAGTGGAACACAGCCTAAGTAGAAGTATTTGCATATCCTCTAGCTGTTTTAACATTGCCCTTTCAAAGCTAACCAAACCATTCTTGCTCTGTGCAGGCTATACAAGCACTGGGCTAATCGTAGCTTCACCCCAGGGACGATTCCCTCGTGGGGGCAGGAAGGCAGGTCACACCCTGAGAATCAACACTTGCCTTCCTGTGTGCCCCTGGTGCAGCCAGGAGGTGTGGCAGGCACTCCTGGATCACTGACACAGCTCCAGGGCCCGGGCAGCACTGAGGACGCTCTGCACTGGCTGTGTCTCCCCATGGAATGCTGCCCCTGTGCAGGATTTGAGGGGGCACCTTACTTTTATCACTGAGTTACAGCCCAGGCTTATTCCTGCTACTGCTTTATCATTGGTTTCATCTGGACCTTAAACATCCATCTATCAATAAATAAAATCATTGGTTTAGCACGCATAATAAAATTACACCTCCCACTGGTAACTGTTTGAGAAGTTCTCTGTGTCACTCCCTACACAAACCTCAAGAAAATTATTTTCCATCAGGCTCAGTAAGGTTTCAAGTAACAATTTTCAGTACTGCTTGGACAAGACACAGGCTTGGTTTGGAACCCTGATTCTGGCTACAGGGTGAAAACATCTCCACGCTTCTACACTCAAGTGTATCAAGTCCACGACTGTGCCATTTTCACCTGCGAGCAGCAGAAGAGTGAACTAACAGTACTTGCTGTTATTCCCTCTCCAGGTGACTGAAACAGCCCTTTTACAAAGCCTATCAACCTAACCCAGCTAAAATGAAAAGTAAAAATGTCACTCAAGTCAGAACCAAAGCCTGTGTGTATCCAGGTTCACATCAAGAGTTCTTATCCACAGCCACTTGCTCTAACAAACCTCCTAAAAATGCAGCCTTGACTTCCTTCTCCCAACAGGCCAGGACAGAACAATCTGAGATGAGCCAGATCTTCCTCCAACTGAGTACTTATAAGGCACTAAAATTAAGCCACAACCAAACAACCCCAAAAAACCACAAACCCAAAAGAAACCCAACCAAACTGACCCACAAAGAAATTAAAATTTGGCTATATGAAATAGCAGCAATTCTTCTTCCGTGGTCTACAAAGCCAGAACATTGATACTTTGGGGCAAAAAAAAAAACCAATGCACTGTTGGCCAACTACAAAACACCTAAAAAAACCTACATCCACTCACACTTCATAATCAAAATCAGTACAAATCTGATAGGCACAAGTAAAAAGCATCTTCTTCACACCTCAGTGCTCAGTTTTCCAGCAGAAGCCAGGCCTGGGGAGCTCAGCTGCCCTGCAGGACAAGGAGAGCAGCCCAGCACCACCATCATGCAGCGGCAGGAGGATGGAGTGGGGACGAGCCACTGCAGAGCTGCTCCAGGACACTGACTGGAGGCAAATGTTCTTAAAAACATGATTAATTAGACAATGTGTTCAGCTTTGGCACCTATTTCTGAGCCCCCCCTCCTGTTTTTCAGAAGTCATGTTAAATATAGCTGGTGTAACTCCAGTGTCTTCATCCATTCCCATTATTTTTCTTCTGCCTGGAAATAGGTGAACTCACCTATGTCACTACATTAGATACAAAGGCTAGCACTTCAGATTTCTTAAAAACAATCACTCTGAGTTTGGAAAACTGGTTTCAAAACATACCAAGAAATACTAAACATAAATGTGTAAAGCAGGAATTCATACCTTTAAACATCAATAAGAATGAGCTTATTTGGAGAGCAATAAAGCTTTTTTTTTAAAGGATATACTGACTAGCTATAGGTAAATTCCTCTTTCCCTGATTGCTTGGTGAGCTCAGCCAGGCTCAGTGCCTTGCAGCTTTGCAGATTTTGTCATACACTTCTGGAAAGGCATCCTTGCAATTCATCTCCTCCCTCAGCTTGTGGTACAACGAGCCATCAAACATATCCCAGAACTCCTCACGGGTCATGTAACAATCTGCATACAGCATCTGGAAACTGGAGAGAAGGGAAAGAGAAGAGACAGAGATTCAGTGTTAATTGAGCCATAAGATTTGATATAGAGTATTAAAAAAAAATTCAGTGCAAGATATGAATAGCAAATACTTAACAAAACAAAAACATCAACAATGCTTTTAAAAACAAGGAAATACAATAGCTCACGTGGATTATGTTGGGACACTCAGCCAATTACGTTTTGTGGATTTTAAAATTTTTTTTCTGCCTATTTTCTTAGGATTCATGTAGGTACAATCACAGAATCTCATATTTGCCTGCATTACAATATCCATTCGAGACAGATGTAACAATACATCCTTTGACTTTTTCATTTCTCTGGACATTAAGAACAGAACTAAGAAGGCAAAATGAGACCAGGCCAAGAAGATAAATCCATAGTGCAAACAAAGCATGGTGTAACAAAGGTCCATTTACAAATTAAATCCTTCTTCAGCTGTGGACTCTTCCTCACTCCCACAGTGTGCTCTCTAAGCTGCAGCTTCCACCAGAGTACAGCAGCAAAATACAACCTAACACAGAAGCTCTATTGTTTTGTGTGATTATGAAACTGGAAGATTAAGCATTTACCCATTGTTCATTTCCCAGTGACAGGTAGAAAACAGACCAAACTTTGTCAGTAAAGAGCTTTAAATGAAAATCTTAATTTCAAGTTAATGAAAAAAAAGCTTCAAATTAACTTTGGGTTGCTTTGTTCTCTGGCAAATCACTTCTTGCAGCTTGAAGTCATTTGCAGTCCCCAAATCATCTCGAAGCAGCCTTGCCATTATTGCTCAGCCACATGGGACATGATCACTGTTAGACTGAGAAGCAGGTCAAAACAGAAATGGGGATAAATTAGACTGATGGTGTAAAAATACCATGGAGTTGCTTTTTGTTCCTGAGAAACCAGCCTGTGGCTGCTCCTCCACTGACACCGCTCCAGCAAATTCGGCTGGCTCGAGTCCGTGACAGATGGTGGGCACATGCCTCACGCCTACTGTGGTCCTGTGCAACCAGAACCCAGGCAGGGAAAAGGAAGCTCTGGAGCACAAGTTTTGAGGGAGGGAAGAGCCACCAGCACACAGGGACTGACTGACTGCAGGGACAGCCAAGGCTGGCCCCTGGGCAAGGACAGCCCGGTGCAAGGACGGGGCCGAGCGGCTCCGCGATGCTGCAAGGACTGCACGGAGAACGGTCCCAAGGGCAGCCAGCGAGGCTGTCCAAACTTTTGGGATTCCTCAATGATTCACTCCTTGGAATGAATATTCCAAGGATGTATTTTGTAGCAGCAGACTCTGCTCCCAGAGCAGCCTGGAGCTGAAAGGTGATCTGAAGTCACCCAGCTCCCAACTACACCACAATAACTTCAGCCACTGTGTCCTTTTGTTTGGTTGGTTTTGCAATCAAATAATAAAATGAAATAATATTTAAAACTCACCAGATTAGAAATTTAAATTAGTTTTCAATTATTGTGGTTGTTAAATTAATGCAGTATTAAATATTAAAGTTCTGTGGGATAAACAGCTGTGATTAACCCACATGGGTGTGAATTATATGTGACATTATCAGTGTTCTGAGGAGTGGGGTCCTTACCCGTGCACACTTCTTACAAACTTTTCCATCTGCCTCATTGAAGCCCTGGCTTCAAACTGTTTGCTTTTGGGCTCTCCATAAGCTCCTATATCCACGTAGAGTTCAGCTTCATTTCCTTTGGGATGGACCATACCAGGATTGTTGGGCAATATGAAAGGACACAACCAAATAGGGTAAACCTGCAGGGGCAGGAAAACACTTTATAATTTATTTTTGACACAATCATCCTTTAAGATTTTTAATAAATGTGGCAAAATAAAGAGTTAAGAGAACTTTCTCCCAGTCTTGGACTGAAACTTTTGCATTCAGCTCTTCCTTCTCAGCTGTCCTGGTGTTGTTTTTAGCTGCACTTTCTAATGAGCATAACACAAATAGATTGAAAATGTCCTCCTAGAATTACATCTCCTCCCCTTAAACATTTGAAATTAAAAGGGAAAAAAAAATCCAAAAACACCCACAAATAAACCACCCCTGATCTCAAAGCAACAACTGAATAAACATTCTGAGCAAAAAGAGAAGGAAATGTTTTCTTTTCCAGGTCAGTCCAAAACTGAAATAATCAAAATTGAAATTCTACCCTATCTAAAATAAATTCAGAAATAAAAGCAAGAAAGGGAAATGAAGCTCCACAGTTGGTGCTTGGTGAGACCACCAATCATTTTAGGTGAAGCTCATATTTTAGTAAGTGATAAAATCTTTCAGAAGTGTCAGCTTCTACCAAAGCTTGAATCTTTTCTTTAATGTTTCTCTTTTTCAGAAAGCCGTGTTTATTTCTGCTGCAGCC
Organism: Melozone crissalis; assembly: GCF_028551555.1. Taxonomy (NCBI): domain Eukaryota; kingdom Metazoa; phylum Chordata; class Aves; order Passeriformes; family Passerellidae; genus Melozone; species Melozone crissalis. The sequence continues at coordinate 28,425,330 of NW_026535823.1, forward strand.
TTGCATCAGGGCCTCACAAAGCACAGCACTCCCCAGGACACAATAATGACCTTTTGCACAAGCAGGATATTATGTCTTAACAACAGCAGTCCCATTGCTTATCACAAACAACCCAAGATTTGCTGAGTTCTAAGGAGATGAGTTCTTACATTAAGGTCAACGTGGAAGGTCTGGATTGATTTTTCAAGGCTCTTTATTGGCACCAGCATGTCCTGCACAACGTGGTGCTGCTCATACAGCTTCCTAATGGCTTCTCCTTGGGTGAGCTTCAGCAGAGAGATTTTTGGGGGGACCATCCAGCCAAACAGGTAACGGAACACGGGGTTATTGCCAAAAGGAATGATATCCTTCAAAGAGGAAAGAAAAAAAAAAACAAAAAAACTCTGACTGAAGAATGTGTAACTGGACCAAAAGAACACTTCAGAGCCCTCAGGGCAATATTAAGCCAGATTTCCAATAAATTTAATTGGTGATACTTTGCTGAAGTACTAGAACACAAATTAGCAAATTAGAGGGGCCTGGGCTGCACTTGGCTACAGAGCCTCGCCCCAAGCCTCCTCTGGTTCCCACTGATTTGCAGTTGTATGAATCACAACACACCCAGCCCCAAATAATTTCAGAAAATAAAAAGAGCAACAGGCTATTATCTTGCAACAGCCAAGGGAAGAGTGCAAAAGGAGCTAACTTTACAGAAGTTTTGCAAGAAAATAGCCAAATTTCTCAATAGCATTTTAAAGCTGTAAAATCTTAATTACCACCCGCACAGCCAACTGCTGTTTACCTTCTGCAGGAGCTGAAAGGATCTGGTACCTCACTCCAGAGATTCAAAATGTAGTAACAGGAATATTTCAGAATGCCAAATCAAGTTTTGTGTAACTACACACGACAAACATATTTATGAAATTCTAAGTAATGACCTGATTATGTAATTCCTTTAGGTGGGGCAGTTTTTCAGCCAGAATTTCACATTCATGTTTTTCCCACCATCTGAATTTGGAAATCACTCAGTAGTGATTTAATGCTGAAATACATACTTAAGACCTAAATTCAGAAAAGCACTAAACCAAAAATTAGGAGCTTCTGGTACAACACCTTATATGTCAAGAAGTGCCTTTGGATTTGCTGCACTCAAATGCAGGACTTGTAATTTTGCCATAAACTTTGCCATTTTTTTCTGCCATTAAAGACAGAAGTTGGTGCCAAGGGGAAGAAGGTAGATTGTACCTACACTGTGAAGGGGCAGGGTACTTTCCTGCAGATACATTTGAATTTTGGAACTGGTCTTACTTGGAGCTCCCAGAAGATACTGCGAGTGTGTCTGTGGTAATAATGTCTGGAAGGAATGTACTCCACTCCAGTCCTGTCAGCTTTCAAATACTTCTCCACATGCTTAAAGAACCATGGCTTGTAGTAGTTGCCAATTCTGTTAATCTACAAGAAAACAAGAATTCATCAGGTAAGAGTTACACCTTGCTAGACAACAGAGTACATCCCCAAATTCCTTTCCTGGGAGGAATCTTTGTTATATCCTCTGGATAAGACTGTCACAAGGCATTTTGGAAGCCTTCACCCCACTTGCAAGGCTCCTTCTTAGCTTCCTTGCCATTAAGGTTTAAGCAAGGCTTCCACTGACAAGCTATTTAAGAGCCCACAAATGTGACAGAACTGAATTCCCAAAATGCCAATCTCTAACCCATCATTAATCCAAAATCTCACATACAGAGAGGAAACATCCAGATGGAGGCTTGCAGGAACACTTAGCAGGACCCTCCTGTGCATGCCCTGATGTGTTTTTATTGATATTATCAGCATTAAAAGCTTGCTAGGAAGAGAGTTACTGTCAATAACTGCAGTTCAAAGCAGCATTGTTCAGTCTATGAGAAAAGATCCTTCTCCTCTTCCTCCTCCTCAGAACAATGAAATCAGTGGGTCATTTCTCACCAATAAAAGAGATTTAGAGAACAGATTCTGTCATAGTAGGAATTAAAATATTCTGATGGACTGATCCAAATTTTAATCCTAGGTTAAGAGAGTGTTCCAATTCTATAATGGTTTTATCCTAGCACAGCTTCAGTTAGATTTTGGGAATATTTTTTTTATTGTCAGTAACTTCCCTTTAGTTACCTTGCTTTGCTCAGCTTCATCAGTCAGGACTCCTGTCATGATGACTGCTTCATCCAAGGAATACATAAGTCCTTCCACAAAACTATTCTCCTTTTTCTTAGACTCTTCAGTGAACTTCTCACAAATCTTCTGCAGTCCTCTCACTGGCTCATAATGTATTTTGACATATTTCTTGGCAGGAACCATTTTTATTTCTGCTGCAACCAGGAAACCCAGAGTACCACAAGACCAAGGCACTGCATAAAATAGGTCTGAGTTTTCAGTCTGCAAAAAGTATGTATGTCATACTAAATCATATATCCACACCAATAACTGTCAATGACATTGTAAATGATAGCAAAGTAACATTTTGTCTTACTGGTGAACATCTCACAAGGCTTCCATCAGCAAGAACAAGTTCATAGGCCACACAGGTGTGCTGAAAAAGTCCATAGATATGGGATGAAGACTCAATGCCAGTTCCCATGATCAGGCCACCTTATCAAGAGAGCACACAACAAATCAAATGAAACACACTCCAAAATGTGGGTGATTTATGACAGCAACCTCCACTTTATAAGTTCTTTTAAGAGTATTAAAAAAAAAAAGTGCTTATAACATAAATACCACAAAGAACATAAGGCTCAACAGACTATTTCTAGAACCTTTAAAACAACACAATTAAAAAACCCTAATGGAAGTGCAGCAAAATTAGTGAGTCTCTTGTCATCAGCAATCCTTACCTACTGTGAGGTCATCAAGCTCTGGCACCACAGGAATGGTCCAGCCCATGGGATTCAGGTATGCAGTCAGCTGGCCCATGGTCACCAAAGGCTCCACACGAACAACCTAAAAAGAAAAAAAAAAAAGCAAAACAAAATCCACCCCCAAGTTCTCAACAAATATAAATTAAAGAGTTCAGCATTAATGATGACAAAACATGGCTAACTGGATACACCTCCATCTGTTATCAGAACTCAGAGACTCACTTTCCTAAGAGAGCTGCTAAAAATAGTGGGAACTGTTTAGTGATTCCTCCTCTGCCTCAACATCTTGTTGCTCAGTGCCCAAACCCATAAATCAATCTGGTCTTTCAGACTTCAGCACGTAAAAGCCAAGCAATTCCATATGCTGGGTTTTTCAGATGGAACAATCCAAGCCCACATTGCAAACCCTTGAAATGTGACAGCTCTGCCACAAAATTTTGCTCTTTGTGGAATCTAATCCCTTCAGCTCTGTGTATCGTGAAGAAAAGTATAAAATCCATTAGAGTGCATGCTTTGTGGTGGGATTTGTTACCTGTCTTTCACTGTCTACTTCCAGGACATCCATTAAATTGATCATGATGTTCTTGTGGGTCTTCTTGTACTTGCCCACTCGGAGTGACACCGTCAGCCAGCCGGGCCGGCCCGTGCACATGTACCTCCTGCTGCCCTCCTTCCTCCATTCCCGCACCTGCAAGGGCAACAACTCTCACACCAGGGATGCTTTGGAAGCCTCTCTGCAGCCCTCTGAACTCCTAAATAAAGTATGGCCAGAGTGGTTTAGTTATGTAGAGGATACACTTTTAATATCCTGTAGCTCTGGGGTTTTCTTTTGGGGGAAGGATTCAGAAGGATAACAAGACACTAACAGAGTTTAAAAAACCCTCCTCTAAGGGAGGTATTATTGCTGTTACAATCTCAGTTCTAACCCAAAACACACAAAAAGTGGTCTGAGCCTCCAAATGACCAGGTCTAGTGGAATCAACCTTAAGCAACGTGGTCCAGTGGAAGATGTCCCATGGCAGGTGGGGTTGGAATAAGATGATTTTTAAGGTCCCTTTCCAACCCAAAGCCTCCTAGGATTCTACAAAAAGTTGGGAAGGAAAATGTGTAAGCCATATGAATTCTGCAAAGCCACAGTGGTTAACAGCCAGAGAACAAACAACTGCATTTTCCTCAGAGCTGAGTTGCTACTACAGCTGGTAAAGAAACCCCAGCCAACAACCCCAACCCCTATGAGAATAATTCCATGCACATGAACACCCATCTGCATCCATGATGTGACAGACAAGGCAGGAAACAGAAGCGGACGTGACAGAATTACCACAAACAGCAGAGAGCACAGAATCACTACGCACATCTGCATTTCTGGGCGGAGGAAAAGTTTAATCTGGCCACGAAGCAGCTCCAGGAGCTGGCGGTGTGAGCAGCAGGGTGTGAGGGGAAGCAGAACACGCTCCAGAGCCTGCGGTGCAGACACTGATGTGCTCCCATGTTGCACACACGTGTGTCCCTGAGCCTGCTGCGGCCAAGCCCGGCTCACAGCACACCAGCAGCGCAGGGAGCGAGTTCCACAGGAGTTCCAGCGGGACACAGCCCTGAAGGAGGCTGAAAGCCCCGCTGGCGCTTATTCCCTTGCATTCCCCCACTCCGCTGGACTTTGCCCCGGGTGCGGAATGGCGGGGTGAGGGGGAGGACAGAGAGCGGGACAAGGACACGCTGTTCCCTCACAAAGCCGCGGTACCCCCGCGGTGCCGAGGTCCGGCCAAGCCTCACCTGCTCCTGGATGTGCCGGACGCGCTGGGCGTGCTGCCGCGGGGCGCTGTGGAGGCGCCACACGGCCCATGCGCGCAGCTGGTAGTAGATGTCGAAGAGGATGGAGAGCGGCATGAGGAAGAAGCAGACGAAGACCCAGCGGTGGTGCACCAGCACGGCCTCCAGCCCGCGGTGCCGCACCCAGAGCAGCAGGAGCAGCAGCCCCGCGCCCACCGACCACAGCGCCGACATGACGCCCACCACCCGCTCGCGCTCCATCACGGCCGCGCGCCCTTATGGGACCCCGCCATGCCGCGCCCGCCGCTCGCGCGCTCGCCGCCCGCGCCACGCCTCTCCGCCACCATTGGCCGAGAAGTGAGGCGAGGGGAGGGAGACGACCAATCGGAGAGCTCCGAGGAGATCGGACCAGGCGCTGAGGGCGCCGATTGGCTCCGCGCGGCCGGCCCCGCGCTCCCCCTCATCGTCGCGGCCACCGGGGCCCCCCCCCCCCCCGCGGCGGGGGTGGCACCGCCTGGGGACTGAGGGGGACTGGGGGGGGCCGACTCCGACCCCGGGCAGGGCTGGGGATGGGGACCGGGCAGGGTCAGACCCCAGGAAGGGCTGGGGATGGCGACTGGACAGGGTCAGACCCCGGGCAGGGCTGGGAATGGGGACCGGGACAGGGCTGGGGATGGGGACCGGGCAGGGTCAGACCCCAGGAAGGGCTGGGGATGGCGACTGGACAGGGTCAGACCCCGGGCAGGGCTGGGAATGGGGACCGGGACAGGGCTGGGAATGGGGACTGGACAGGGTCAGACCCCAGAAAGGGCTCGGGGAGCCGGATCAGACCCCCAGGAAGGGCTGTGTGGGACACAGGGCAGAGGACAAGGGCTGAGGCAGAGGGGACTCCCCGGTCAGGGTGGGGACAGGCCCGTGGTGGTTCTGTGGTGACCGTGTCCCCTGAGCAAGGGATGCACCCTGGCGCCTTTGGGTTGGGGTCTGGAGCAAAACACCTCCGCATCCCTCACCTGTGCACCGCTCACCTGTGCACCCCTCTGGTGTTGTAGGCACTAGAGAACCTGGTAGTGCAGGTGTCTCCAAAGTGCCAGCAATTCCATTTCTAGAATAAAGAAAGGGACATCTTCCTCCAAAACACAGCTTGCTCTCTAAAACCCTGGCAGAAAACTCCTATCCATGGTGGAACCATGTCACACAAGATAAATAGAGTCTGTGAGAAAGATGAGACTTTGTTTTTTGAAGTTAAAATCCCTCCAGGGATGTGCTGCTTGAGAGGATGGTGACAGAGGTCCAATGACACCCCCAGGAGGTTCTGGCACAGCCAGTGCTGTCAGGGACTCTGGAATGGCAAAGGCTGAGTTCAGAGAGGAACATGGAATGCAGGTGTTCCGTGTGGACACAGCCACGGTGATGTGACACAAGTGTCAGCAGGAGAAATGCTGACCTTGTCCTTTAGATGATTGATAGCTGGGAGAGGGAAACTTCAGGCAGGGAGGGATCGAGGTTCAGAGCTCAGCTGTGGCAGCCCAGCCACACCTTTCAGCCCTCTTCAGACACAGGGAAGGCTTTGTTGTGAAGCCCACTTCAGGATTTCATGGAACCATTCACAGAATGGTTTGGGTTGGAAGTACCTTAAGGATCACCTAATCCCAACCCTTTGGCCATGGGCAGAGCCACCTTCCCTTAGAACAGTTTGCTCAGGCCCCCATGCAACATGCCTGGAACAATTCCAGGGATGGAAATTTTAGCTTACTGCTTTTTTGGGTTTGTCCCACGGCTTTTATTGAAGGACTAGACTGAGACTTCACAGCTCTCATATTTGGAAAGGGTCTCCTAATTTCCAGACTAAATTTATTTATAGCCAAATTATATTTGTTGCACTTGTGCCTAGTCTGTTCACTAGCTCTTCTTGCATCTGAGCTGGTTGATGTTATCTGCTTTTATTTATCAGTTCATCTGCTGACGGAAATTATTCATGCAAAAGAAGGTTCCCATGCTTCTAAGGGAGGTTATTTTAACCTCTCTGAAGGACCTAAATAATTATTCCTGATCTGAATGTGATCAAGCTCTGGGCTTATTGAATAACAGCATCATTTATTCATAAGGGGATATTTATGCCTTCAGTGTAAATACTATTTTGAACTTGTTTTTATGAAGAACCATTACAAGTGCTTATAATGTTTTTCATGTTTTGCTCTTGTTTTTGTAAGGCTCTAGGCAACAGGAAGGGGGTAGGTGAGCTCAAAGATTGGGATGTGAAACTCCTTTAAAGCAGAGGAGTGAACCACGTTCAGATTATGGTCAACTTGCTCGTGTAGGTACTGATGCCAGGCATAGAAAACACAGGAATGAGAAGGGGATGAGGGAAGGGGAGATAGATACTAGAAATGCTGCAGGTTTTCAATTCTAGTTATCCTAGTTACTTGGGCAAAACATCATCCAATAATCTATGTAGGTTTAGGAAGACATCATCTGCAAATCTGGTTGGAAGAGCTAAGGTTCTCTTGGTAGCTTGGTGAGATGAAAATCCTTGGTTTCTTCAATTAAATTAACATTTTAAGTGTGTTTAAGCTGTTAGTGCTTCTTAAAAAAGCAGTCCTTTTCCCTTCTCTCCTCCCTGCCTCCCTCTCCTGCCATCCCATCCACCCACGCATGCTGTTCTGGGCATGCTGTGCAGTACAAGTGCTTCTGCTGTCACTCAGTTAAACAGGTTGGAGAGCTGATCTGACTGAAGAATTAAACATTTTCTGTTCAAATCAGGTTTTTTTTCCTGCCTGGATCAGCTCCCTGTGGAGCTCACCCCACGCAGGCTTGTGCTGGGAGCGAAGCAGGGCCCTGGCACTGACCATGGCAGAGCTCCCTGTCCTCTTGGGACAGCTCATCCCTGCCAGCCCTGCTCAGGACTCTGCTCCTCACCCAGCAGGGCTTGGTGGTGACCATGCAAAGGCTTTTGGATAAAGGATGCAGCTCTTTGTCCAAGGAGACAGGGAGAAGGGACGCAGAGTTATGGAATCATAGAATTGTTTAGGCTGGAAAAGCCATCTCAGATCACCAAGCCCAGCTGTTCACCCAGCACCAAGGCCACCACCCCAAGTGCCACATCCACACAGCTTTTAAACCCCTCTAGGGATGATAATTCCATCACTGCCATGGGCAGCCTGTTCCAGTGTTTGATAAAGCTTTATGTGAAGAAATTGTTCCTGATACGCAATCCAAACCTTCCAGGCACAACTTGAGGCTGCTTCCTCTTTTCCTGTCCCCTGTTCCCTGGGAGAAATCCTGACCCCCATCTGGCTCCAACCTCATCTCAGGGAGCTGTAGAGACTGAGAAGGTCCCCTCTGAGCCTCCTTTTCTCCAGGATGAGCCCCACCACTCCCTCAACCTCAGACTTGTGTTCCAGCCCTTTTCCCAGCTCTGCTGCCCTCCTCTGAACACACCTCAGCCCTTCAATGTCTTCCTTGTCATGGGAGGCCCCAAAATGCACACAGAATCCAGGTGTGGCTTCATCAGCACCAAGCGCAGGGGGACAATCCCTGCCCTGATCCTTCTGGCCGCACTGCATGGTCATCACATACAGAGCATTTGAGCTGCACACAAAAGTGGGCTGGAGAGCTCTGTCTCCATGAGAAAAATATCAAGAGGCTTTCAGTGGCACCAAAGGAAGGCATTGAAAAGCATTAAAAAGCCCATTTTTTCTTACAAACTCTCACAGCCCTGGTACTGACTGCCACAGAGCTGCTGCTGAGCAGTACCAGAATGCTGAAAGGACAGGCATTTAATAGGAGTAATTATGAAAACTAATGAAGAATTTTGGAAGACTGCAGGCCTGCTTAAATCCATGAAGAAAGCAGCTGATGGTTACTTGGGGTTAGGAGTCAGCTGCTTTTGGTTTTCCTGCATGTTGGTTTGGTCCAAAGCTTGTTTGAAAGTGGAGTGTTTCTGAGGGCTGGAGGGAGGTGGTGCTCAAACTGCTTGTGAGAAGCTCCCTCTGCTGAGAAATCCAAAGTATGTCCAGTCACCCTGAAGGAAAAGCCTGTAGGGGAACGTGGTGTCCCTGAGTTTACCTGATGGTGCTCGATTGACCAACTTCCAGATGGGTTTTTTTGGAAAGGTATTTATCAATGGGATACATATTGCCCAGGACCTGTTTCTGAGGTTTCACAGCTGTTTCATGTGAGGGAGTAGAGGTGTGTGGTGGCTTGAGGAGGAGGAGGAGGGCAGAGGGGTTGGTACAGCAGCTGTAGCTGGAGTGGCCCTTGGGAAATCAATCAAAAAGGGAAAATGCATTGTTAGTTACTTTAGAAACTTCCAGATAGCTCTCAGGGAAAGTGAAACACCAGCTGAAGGCTTAGGTAAGGTTAGATTGGTGAGGCTATTTTAGGTGTAGGTGGATCTAATGTGGAAGGACTTGTTTAGCATCTGTGGTGGGGAAAGCTCTCCATGTGGATTTGTCTGAGTCCTTGGGGTGACTCTGCTCTTTTTTCCTTGCTTTCCTCTGTCCTCTCAAGGCTGCAGCTGCCCTATTCTCATTGGGAAGGGCTTCACCAAGAGAAGGAATAACCGGTGCTGCAGGAATCAAGGATACCTGGGCTGTGCCCCATGTGCTCTGACAGCAATCATGTCACAAGGCTCCACTCCTCTGGTGATGAGCTACTGTAGGTGGCTGGTGGGACCCGTCACCACCTTGAGGAGAAACAGATGCAGAATATGAAGTGAAATTTGGAATACTGATGATAGCAGAGTGTGTACTATCCTTCAGTGGCTGTGCTCTGCCTCAGGAGGCAAGGTCAGCTGCTGGTCAGCACGTTCACAGAGCCACCAAAAAAAACCCCCAGTGCTGCAGAACGTACGAGAGCTTTCGTGTATTCTCTGTGATGTGCATTAAATCCAGCTTTACAATTGCCTCTGAAGGGTTACGCTGTCTGGGATTTATAGAAAGAATCACTTGTCAAAACAGAGAGCCAGACTGGGAAAGGAATTCAGCCCTCCCTTCACTGTCACCAGGGTGGTGTCCTCTGTGGCAGAAATGAAGTGGCTGTGGCACAGGAGCGGGTGTGGAGAGCTGGTTACTGAGGAAATTTGGGTTCAAACCACAGGCTGAAGGAGGTCACACTGCTCTGGGTGAGCCGTGGGGACAGATCATGGCAGCCATCAGTTGGCTTTACAGCCCTGAGAGTGAGGAGGAGAAGTGGGTGAAGAAACTGTGATGCTCCCATCTCCTTCTGTTGGTGAGATCCTGGGGACACCGACTGTGCTGGGCATCAGAAACCAGCTGCAACCACTGGAAGGCAATAAATGCATTGCTGCAGACTCATGGCAAAATGCACACAAGTGCCAGGGGCTTCCAGGATGCTCAGGGTGAACTTTGTCACCAGTTGTGAACCACAGCTGGTGGGGAGCCACTCCAGGGCACCCTCTCACCCCACTTGCCTCTGGAATATTCTTGCTTGGGGCGGCAAATGCTGTGGGAACATGCAGGAATCATTTGGTGATGGTGAAGGCTTGCCAATGTCATCTGAGGAAACACTGCAAGTTGTTTTTCTGTACAGGCCAAATTTTGCTCCAGTTTTCAGCTCCCAGCAAACCTGCCTGTGTGTTTAGCATCCCAGTACCAGATGTAGTTGCAGGACTTTTCTTCCAAATAAAGCTGAGGCTTGCATTGCCTTGGCTGTGGCCATTCTCTCTGTCTGGTGTTGTCACTCTGTCACCTGTCTGCTTTCATTTATTGCAACGTTTTAAAATTCTATGGGCCCACTCCCAGATGATGTAAACTGATAAAACTCCAGGCCATGCTCCAAAAACATCAGTGTAACTGTAGGATCTGGCCCCTTGGGTTTACTTACCAATGCCAAAGGAAAATAGAAAAGCTGTGAGCAAAGCAAAAAAAAAGGAAAAGGATTGCTGGAAAAAAAGAGTTTAAGATGTTGGTTATATAAGACTTGTATAGCTGTTAAAGTCACCTAGAATATCCTTTTAATAAACGAAGAAATTGCAGCCAGATAAGTTAATAATTAAGGGTGACAAAAATACACCATTGTTCCAATAATAAGGAACTGTATTGGTCTTACTGAAGATAAATGGAGGCGTATTTAACGTGGTTCAGTGCTGTGCTGATAGACTACAAATGTCCTTTTTTTTCACTAGGAAACTCAGTACAAAATCAGGTCGAAAGCTGATTGCCAGTGTTTGTTCCCTCCACGTTGCTCGGCTCCTTTCAGCAGCAGATGTGCCTTGGAAGCGACTCCCACGTGTGTGGAACTGAGCAGAAGGAAGCTGGAGGCTTTGAGAAGAGGTTCCTGCCCCTTTCTGTGGAGGAGAACAAGATGTGCTCCCATGTGTGGATCATCTCATGGAGATACAGAACGATTTTCAGGCTGAGGACTGGATAATTGACCGGTCCTCAGCTCTGCAAATCAGTGCCTGGAAAAGGTGTGTGCATGGAAGGTGATGAGGATGTGATTGCTCAGTTTCCTTTAATACAGGGAATTTCTGTAGAATCCAGCTTGGCTGGAGCCATACCTAGTAAAGTGAGACAGCGATTTCAGCACCTCCTGACACAACCAAACCCCAATTTTATCATACTTCCAGTATGCATCAAAATATGATTGCTGCAGCACCCTGTCCGTGGGGAAGGGTGGCCTTTAAACACCCACGCAGAGAAACCCTGAGACTCACAGATAAATCTGAGAATGGGCAAATGCACTGATCCTGCCCCAGCTCATGGTAAACTCCAACATAAACCCTGAGACTCACAAATAAATCTGAGAATGGGCAAATGCACTGATCCTGCCCCAGATCATGGTAAACTCCTACAGAAACCCCGAGACTCACAAATAAATCTGAGAATGGGCAAATGCACTGATCCTGCCCCAGCTCATGGTAAACTCCAGGTGCCCTTCCAAGCCCCTCATGCTGAGCTGCAGACTCAGCAGCTTTCTGTCTCCTCCTGCCATCTCCATCCTTGGCAAGGCCCATTTTTGTTTTTTACAGACTGCTTAAGGAAATCATTGAGAAATCAGTCAGCAATAAACTACTGTCATCCCAGAGCAGTTAATTACCATTATCTATGGTATCAGCCCAGAGCCTGTAATAAGCTCTGAACTTTTATTGCACTGAGGTGTCTGCTTACATCCAGGCTAATGAAGGTTGTAGGGCTGGGATGGATTTCCCTCATGCTGGAACTGGCAGAGGGAATCAGGGTGGGAGAGTTTCATCCCTCTGTGAGGCAACCAAGAGCTGACACTTCTCTGGCACAGCAGAAATGCCAGGGGTGGGAAACCACACCTTTCCAAATAAGGTAAGTAGCCAAAGAAAAGTGCAGGATGCTTTTTGGGGAGCAAGATTAACTCTTTGGATGCTGGGTGACTTCCCAGGGAGGTGGAGCAGGGAAACCTGTGTTCTCCATGAGGGATGGCAGGTGTGTGTCCCAGGGATGCTGCTCATGGGTGCTGTCTGTGAGGTGCTGACCTATGTCATCTGCAGATGGTAAATTCAGACCTTTCTTTTCAGTCTGAAGGTGGCTAACTTAGGCAATGTCTTCCAGCTGTTTCTTCACATGCATCTTTGCAAATGCCTGTTACTCACATTCACGTCCCCCTCGTTCTTCCAAGTCAGTACTGAGTCAGTTTTTCTCTTACAGACTGAGGGAAGAGATGGGAGCAACCTGCTTGTAAACCTCCATAGGAGAAATCTCCTGCTGGTGCTGCTCCTTTCAGGCAGAAATCAGGAGAACATCAGGAGTGGGGTCTCCTCAGAGCCTCACACCACAGAGCTAACCAGGCACATTTTCCATTGAGGGAGCTGTGGCATTGGAGATGAGTGTTGGTATCCTCTGACTCTTTTAATGCCATTACAGAGAAGCTGCAGCCTGTTATTTCCCAAACTCACCTCCTGTCATTTCTTGCAGAGTTTCAAATTGTCTTCAGTTACCTAGAAACCCGTGTAAGGAGGTGTAAATGTTCTGGGTTAAAGCGAGGCAAGGTGTGCGGGCAGAAATCACAGAGCTCTTGCTGGGTCAGCAGCTGATGGTGCAGATGAGCTGTGAAGAAAGCAGACAGGCTTTTGGGCACAGCAGGGCACCAAAGGCATCCCAGGTGAGTGTTTCCCTGAATTTGAAGGGAATTCCTTGCAGGTGTCTTGTACAGTATGCATGCAAGTGTGCATATGGTACATCAAGTGTCCTGGGAATGCTGCTCTCCTGGATTCTGAAGTATTTTACATTTGGAAGGAAGTTAGGCCTGTAGGTAAGTTACTCTTGTGGTATAGTAAATCCTATATGAATCCTTTGCTGTATTGTTTGGCTTAACTACAACATAAGTTAAATATGTTAGGTTTATGTGCTGTTAAGTTTAAATGCTGTTTATTGAAGAGCTGTTGTGCCTTTTGAATGTATTCCTTTTTATCCTCCTATCCTTTTGTCTCCCCTTCCCCAGCCCAGCCTTCACATAGATAATGTTGTGTTTCTATCAGTTTGGATTGATTGACATTGGATTTTTTGTTTGCTTTTTTTCTTTCTGTGCTTTAACCATTAGTAAGTAATGGAGTGAACCTTGCCAACAAACTTCGTTGTGCTGTTGCTTTTATATTAAATCTGTGTTTGCTGATACCTCAGCTGCTGATTCTTTTAGAAACCTTGAAACCTTCCTCCTCTCAGCCATTCCTTGTGTCTCTCCCCAGCTGTCATGCTTCCAACAAAATGTTTGCAAGGTTTGCTGGCGGCATTGTAGCCCTCAGCCACCTCCCAGCACTGCACACTGATGTGAACAAGTGTTTGTGGGCAGCCCGATGCCAAGGCAGGCAGTGGGATAATGCAGGGCATTGGAAAGGAAAACAGCTGTGGAACATCTGGGGCAGATGTGTTGGACTTCACATGTGGTGGCAACCAGAAGAACTGGATGGCTGCTCCACCCTTTTCCTCTAAAATTTGTAATCAATGCTGCTTTGAGCTTCTCTTTTGCATTTTTGTGCTGAAAAATAAGCAAAGCCCATCCCACTCCCCGCTCCCTGGAGAGCTCTGTAATAGCTGCATGCAGCAGAGGCACAGAGCAGCACCAGGTCTTGGGGATGTCAGCATAGCTCTGTTGAGTTCACTGGGAAGCAAATTTAGCCAGTTTTGTGCTTAATCAAAGTTATTTCTGCTTCTTTGGGCATCAGCATTTGGGATAGAGGATGCACAGGAGCTTCAAGCTCAGATATCCAATGTGTGGAGTGAAGCAAGCTGCTGCTGTGCTTCAGCAGCCGGGGCATGTCTGCCCTGGCTCTCTCTGCTCAGGTGTGATGGATGGGACTGACATCAGGCTGGACTGAGGAGCCTGCAGGGCTGGAAATCAATGTTTCCTCACTGCAGCTCACACTCCAGCAGGGCAGCAGCAGCTGGGGCATGTAAAACATGCTGCATGGTGGGTTACCCACGTGTAACACAGCCGTGGTGCCTCTTCATGGGGAAAGAAAGATCAGACATGGGGCTTCCCCGAGGCAAAAATCTCCAGGAGCTCAGGAAAAGTTTTGTCTGAGTAAAGGCTGAGCTGAGGCATCAGGATTTAACTATTTATTAAGGCAAAGATAAACAGCAGGAGGTTTCTCCTTTGCTTTCCACGTGCTGGATGCAGGAACTCTCTCCCATCTGCACATCCTCATGGCTGTGTGCTGCAGCCCCTCCTCAGCCTGGCAGGGATGCGGTTCTCCCAGTGTGCAGGGAAACACGAGGTGTGCCAGCCCCTGGGAATGGCTTCTCCATGGATCTGGACAACATGGGCACCTTGTGCCTGCAGAGATGTGACCCTGAAGCCACATCAGTGGGTCTGTAGTGACCCTGTCACAGGGAGTGTGAGCAGAGGTGCTTGCTGGGGGCAGCTGGGCATGGGATGAGTGTCCTGTGTGCCAAATCACTGAAGGAATCACTGTGGCCTGGCCCAGGTGCTATAAATAAGGATTCTGGCAGGGAGCCTGTGCTTTGGATTTGGTGAATTTGGTGCATCCAAAATCATTCTCGGCTTGGTGCTCTTGGCATCACCCATCCTGTTGTTACAGGGCAGAGCGTGCATGCATCTGCACACACACCCCTAATGAAAAAGCTGGCTTGTTTATCTTGATTATACAGTGGAATGCACTATTTTACATGTGATTTGCTGCAGCAGCAAAATTAGGTGAACAATGAATCAAAAAGCAGCATTTTTTTTTGTGCCAGCAGCGTTGCTCAGGCTCAGCATCCTTACCTGGGGGAGGCAATTACTGGAACAATCTCCTTCCCCTGTTCCTCCTTTGTTCTTGTTCTTGCAGGGGCTGTGACTGTCTTTTATATCTCCTTGTTTTCTCCACTGCAGTTTCACTGTGCATGGGATGTTTCACATGTTTTGCACAGATATTCTGTCTTTATTCTGGAGAAGCCTTTTCCCTGTTGCAGCACCTTGTCCACCTGCAGGAAGGTGCTCAGAGAGGGAAAACACATTTTGGCCAAGGTGCTGCTAAGCAGACAGAGGTGCTGGTAGCACTCAGCACTTCCTTGTGGTGGAATATTTGTTTGTGGCTTCCTGCAGACCAGATCTCTGGGCAAGGCAGAAGGTTGTGGATGGTTATGGGGCTGAAAAACCCCATGAAGGGCACAAAGCCATCTCCCTCTGCAGCCCTGGGCTGGGAATAGCATGGAGCCGTGCACTGACACCACCTTGAAGTGCTTCAGATGCTGTTTGACAGTCAAATTTCAGTTAAATGCAATATCTGAGCAGAAAAAGTTGTCTTATTGTTCTTTAACAGGCAGACTGCTGATTCACAGTGCCCTCACATCACTGGGTGCTGGCCTTGGGGACTCCTGCCCCATTCTCCTCTTGGATGGAGACCCAACCTGCTGCAGGGCCACTCGTGTGTGAGCCAGCCCTCCGTGTGCCCCAGTTTGCCTTTTGTAAAACCCCACAGTGGCTGCAGGTAAATGGAGCTGTACACCCACAGGTTCTCAGCTGGGCTGAGTGTCTTTCAATCATGTATGAAGCAGATGTGAATTCCACAGCAGGGCTTTGCATCAGTGCCTGCAGCACGTGCAGGTAAACCTCGAGCTGGTTGTGAGCTGGTTGTGAGCTGAGGAGCTCCAAGCAGTGCAGGAGCAGCTGCCCAGGGTATCCACAGGAATGGCTCTGCTGTCAGTGATGCTCAGCTGCAGCCCAAGGGCAGCGTGCTGCATCTGTGCATCTGTGGATGTGTGAGATGCACCGCCACAGAACAGCACAGCAGCTCTTGCTCAAATCTCCCTCCAGCTCTGTGAGGAGGAATTGTGCCTGAATCCAGATGCTGTCATACCCACCATCCTGAAATTCAGATCACCCTCAGTTTGTTTAATATCCAGGTGTCCTGAGTGCTGCAGGGTAAAGGTTTTAAACTAAAAAAGGGTTGATTTAGATTAGCTATAAAGGAAAAAAGTTGGGGTTTTTTTACAGTAAAGTTGATGAAACACTGGCACAGAGAAGTGGTGAATGCCCCATTCCCGGAAACATTCAAAGCCAGGTGAGACGGGACTCTGGGCAGCCTGATCTAGCTGAAGATTTCCCTGCTGCTTGCAGGGGGGTTGGACTATATCGCCTTTAAAAAGTCCTTTCAAATGAACGGAAAAGGGACAATGTTAGCATTTGATGCGGAGCTGAGGAGAACTGATGTGGTCACAAAGAAAGGCTGGGGCAGCGACCCTAAGGAGAACATTAGAGCTGAGGAGAACTGAAGTGGTCACAAAGCAAGGCTCGGGCAGTGACCGTGCTGTCGTGGGTGTCCCACGCATGGGACACAGCAGTGCTGTCCCAGCCGCAGGGAGCGGGGGCTCTGCATCCCAAGCTCCATCCCAGGAGCGCCGCGCCCCGACGGGACGGAACGGGACGGGACGGGAGCGGGCTGCGAGGAGCCGGGCTGTGCCGTGCCGTGCCGTGCCGTGCCGTGCCGAGCCGAGCCGGAGCTCCGGTCCCTGCCCGCCCCGAGGCGCCGCCGCCCCCCGCCCGCCCCCGGCCCCGCCCGCCCCGCGGAGCCGCCGCTCCGGAGCGGGGCTGCCGGCGGCGGTGAGTACACGGCGGGGACACCGGGGGGACAGGGAGGGGACACGGGCACCCCCCGACAGACCCCGCGGTGCCTCGGGGACGGGCACAGCCGGGAGGGGACGCGGGGCTCAGGCGCGGCCCCAAAGGGGGACGCACACGGGCTCTCCTCTGTCCGCACCTGCCTCGGGAGGATGAGCGCGCCGGAGTTGTTGGAAGCTCTTCCAAGGCATCCCCGTTCCTTTGCTTTGAATGGGGAGCAAAGCCCCGCTGGTAATTGTCACAGCAAAACAGCAAATTTGGGTGAAGCAGGAAGGGATCTCCCTCAAGACGCGCTCACGCTTTGTTTGGTGCATCTCTTCTGTGCATCTCCTCTGTTCCTCTTCCGTGGTTAAAGGTTTCCAGACCCGCACGGAAGCAAAGGACGGTCTGTAAGTGCCGTGGAGGGATGGGTGTGGAGGTGGATTTCTGCTTGATGGCGGTGGGAGAGGTTCAAAACTCTTTTCTTTTCTCGTGTTGCTTGAAAAGAGCGTTTTTCTGAGTAATGCTTCGTAGACCCTATGAATCACCATCTGCATAACTTTATATGGGGGCTGCTATTCTCAGCGGCTCGCTGGAACTGTGTAAACTATCAACATTATCTGTTTGTACATGAAACGTGCAAATCTATTCCCCGGAAAACTATTCCAGAGCGGGTCAGAGGAGAAGAAGGGCAGAACAAAATGTCAGGAAGGCTCGGAGAGCGGAGAAGGGCGTTTGAGAGCCGGCAATTGCTGTGGCTCCGTGAAAACTTGTGCTGGGAATGCTCGCGGGGAGGGAGAGCCACATCTGGCGCTGTGCAGATGCTGAGTGCCCCGGGAGCGGAGCCGGGAGAGGCTGCGGGAGCCCGGAGTGCTGCCCAAGCATCGCACCTCGCTCCCGGCTCTTCTTCCAGCTCTTGGTGTGCTGAGAAAGCACCGCGGGGCTTCCAGAGAGGCTCGGGAGAGCTGTGGCAGCCCGAGAGGGGGCTTGGCAAAGGCATTGTCACCCAGCGGTGGCAATGTCACTGTCACCCAGCGGTGGCACTGTCACCGTGCGGGGAGGCTGGGGGAGCTCCCTGCGCCGCGCTGGGCTCGTCGAGAGAGAGAAAAAGAGTTTATTCTCTGGAGCTGTCAATCCATCACCTCCCAGAGGCTCCTTCTCCTCCTTCCCTCCTCCTCCCCCTCGCTGCCAGCTCTCCCAGATGTGCTCGGTGCTGGAGGATGCAAAATTCCCCGTGCCCAGGCAGAGGAATCTCAGCATCTCCTAAAGCTCACCAGGGAGTTCAGAGCATCTCCCAAAGCTCACCAGGGAGTTCAGAGCGTCTCCCAGACCTCACCAGGGAGTTCAGAGCGTCTCCCAGACCTCACCAGGGGATTCAGAGCCTCTCCCAGACCTCACCAGTCTGACCCCAGAATGAGGAGAGTGTTTGTTGCAGGAGGTGAACATTCCAACTCTTGGTGCAGGTTCAGCCCAGTGTCTCAGTTTGGACCTGACATTTCCACACAGCAGGATTGAGAGATTTGCTGTAGGGCTTGTTTTGGGTGATGCTTGTTTTTATTTTTCTCTAAACCACATGCTGAAATTTCTACATAAAAATGCATTGCTGTCCAAAGGAGCTGCATTCCCAGGTCAGTGGGGTCCTTGTGCTCTCCTGAGCATCTCCTGCTGCAAGGCAACCCGAGTCCAGCTCCTCTGCTGTGTCCTGCTCATGTACAGTGATGGTTTGGGGATGCTGACCCCTGACAGCATCTAACACCATCTCCAGCAGTCCCTTCTCCATCTCAGCTCAACCAAGGCCCTGCCCTTCAGGAAGGAGCATCCAAACATGCCCCCATTACAGAGCAAGCTCTGCCTTTTCCCAGCCCAGGAGCAGGACTGCCCTCCCAGCTGATGCCCACTGGCCACAGCCAGCCCAGGTGGCATTTTGGGCTTGTGACCCTGGGACAAAAGCTGGACTGAGCTGTTGGGGCTCCCACTCCTGCAGCTTTCCCAAATCTCCCTTCTCATCAGATTCCTTCATTAAATGTTGATTAGATCAGTGCCTCTTTCACTACAGGGTAATTTGCCTTTCCATTTAGTGGGCCCATCTGATAAATAACACCTTGAAATAACATAATTCCCCCTGACCTTGATGGCCAGGTCCTTGCTGGGCTTCTGCTCCCTGCCTGGCTCTGGCTCTGCCCTTTCAGACCTCAGGGTGCAATTTAGGACCCCTCTGTAGGAGATGAGCCCTGCCTGGAGGAATGGGGACCAAAGCCACCACATTGTGGTCCTGCTGCTGGCACACAGGCAAAGTGATGGAGGCAAAGCTGGGTGTGGGTCACCCACCTGCCCACCAAGCTCTGCCTGAGCTCCTCCTCTGTCCTGGCCATCCCTGATGTGCAGGCTCTCCCTGGCACTGCCACCATGACAAACCTTCCCAGTGCAGCCACCCAGGACTGCATCTCTTTGGGGATGTTGGTGCTTCATTCCCACATGGTCCAAAGCTTTTTGTCCATTGAGAAGTGGGAGCTGGACCTGCATCTGCTGGCTGGGCAGTGAGCAGAGAGGATGGGGGGGACGTCTCTGCCTCCCTGGTTAGTTGGTTATTTGGTTATTTGGGAGCTGAGGATGCACAAGCTCAGGGAGCAGATGCCTGCTGTTTGCTGGGGAAAGCAATGGGCACTGAGATCAGGAACCAGCTCCCCCTCCCCAAGTTTTCCAGCACCAGGGAAGCTCTCTGCATATGACATATAGCTGAGAAGAGCCACCCAGCAGGAACTTGTGGCACTACCTCAGGTGTTTGGTTGTCAAACCAACCCCAAACCACCCTGATAGGGAGGGTGAAGCTGGTGGTAACACCTGCAGGATCAATCTTGACAGGAACTTGAGAAAGTTCGCTCTGGAGCTGACCCAGGCGAGCAAGGTTTTGTGTGCCAAACTTCATGTGGATGGAGATTGAGCAGATTTTTCCAATGTCATCAGTTCTGGAGGAGAAAACAGGCACATTGATAATTTGGAAGTGATGACATCTTAAATTTATGTTCCTCTTTCCAACCTCTTCCATAAGCCATGCTTTGAAAGCCCAGGAAACCCAGCTGGCATTCCCCCAAGTCTGGGAGGAAATTTGGAATAAAACCCAAAGAGAAGAGCTATGAGAGAGCCTGGAGCTGGGATGTCCATCCTGCCTTTGTGCTATTCCTTGAAAATTGGGGTGTTTTTACAAGGAAGTTTATGGGTCCAACCTGGTGCTCACTTTGCTCTTCTCAAGGGCTTTCTAGCTGAGATGGTGGAAATGCCCTTTCTGATGGAGGATGATGATGATGATGATGAAGATAATAATAATAATAATAATAATAATAATAATAATAATAAATTTTTAAATAGTAAAAATAGTAAAAATAGTAAAAATAGTAAAAATAGTAAAAATAGTAAAAATAAAAATATAATATTAATATTCACAGTAATGTTAATATTAATATCAATATTATTAATCAAAATTTAAAATAAAATAAAATAAAATGAAATAAAGATGATAAAAATAATAAAATAATTATATAATTAATAATGATAAAATAAAATAAAAATAGTAAAATTATAGCATTAATATTAATAATATTAATATCATTAATATTATTGAGAATAATAAATAAAATAGTAAAAGTAAAAATTAGTATTAATATTATTCGTGATATTGTTAATAATATTATTAATAATAATAAATGAAAGAAAATAATATATTAGAATACTAAAATGATAATATAATTAATAATGATAAAATAAAATAGTAAAATGATGATGATGATGATGATGATGATGATGATGATGATGATGATGATGATGATGGCTAAAGGGTCTGCAAGCCCCGGAGACCTCCTCGCCCAGTCATTCTCTCCTCTGGCAGTTCTTCCATGAGCCTCTCCCTCTCAGCCCTTGCCCGTCCCTTGTCTCGCAGGCTCTCTCATGCCTCGCCTCGCTGCTGTGCCCCGGTAGCCGCTGCTCCCGCAGGATGGCCGCGGCCTCGTTCCGCTACGGGCTGACCATCGCGGGCGCCATGCTGCTGGTCACGGGCACGCTCTGCTTCGCCTGGTGGAGCGACGGCGAGGTGGGCTCGGCCGGCGGGGCTCGGCTGCTGCCGCCCCGGGATGCCGAGGCCGTGCCCTCCTCCTCCTCCTCCTCCTCGTCCAGCGCCCTGCTGCGCTCCGTCAGCTTCTTCTGCTGCGGCATCGGCGGCATCCTGCTCATCTTCGGCCTCCTGTGGTCCGTCAAGGCCAACGCCAGGGTGGTGTCGCGGCGCTACCAGTACCATTTCCCCCGGGACCTGCAGTACTTCACGGCCGAGCCCGCGGAGAAGTGGAACTGCAGGTGGGAACTCGTCCCTGCCAGCGCCTGGCTGGGCACGGCGGGAGGAGGATGGGTCTGGCTGTGCCTGAGCCAAACCTTGCTGGCTGCTGAGCTCACAGGGACAGCAGCACTGCTCTGTGCTCTCCTCCTGCCCCCCGAGCAGATGCTCCTGCTCATTAATGTCAACCCTCCCTGCCCACTCCCTCCTTGCCCACTTTCTCCTTGCCCTACATCCAGCTCTCCTTGCCCTACACCCATCTCTCCTTGCCTTACATCCAGCTCTCCTTGCCTTACACCCATCTCTCCTTGCCCTGCACCCACGTCTTCTTACCCTTCATCCACCTCTCTGTGCCCTACACCCATCTCTCCTTGCCTTACATCCAGCTCTCCTTGCCCTTCACCCATCTCTCCTTGCTCACCCCCTCCTTGCCCTGCTCCACCTCTCCTTGCCCTGCAGGGCCATCAGGAGGGACACATCTCCTTAGCAGGGCCACCAAGCAGAAGAATACATTGGTTTTCTGGCAGAAGGTTTGGATGTGGGGTCACTCAGAGCTCCAGTCCTGGTCTGGCAGCTCTGCGATGCTCTGTGAGGATGAGGGTGTTTATAAGTTCTTTAATGGAAGCAAAGTCTGGCTTACCCGGGAGTTAAATGGAGAAAAAAATAAGGAAAATAGTCCTTGGGATGGCATCAAGATAAGAATGTAGGCAGCAGGTCCTTTATGAAGCCCATTTCAGGGTATAGAAGGACTCCTTGCCCTGCCATAAATAGGGCTCTCTGGAAAAGCAGCACTAAGAGAAACCCTTCGGAACATTAAACCATAAAACACAGCTGGAGTGGGAAGCACGTTCCTGGTTCTCCAGGGGTTTCAGAGCCCATCTCTGGGTATCTGTGAGCTTGTGAGCAGGTCTGGGTGTCTGGAGGGAGCTCCTTTGCTGTGCCCCTGTGGGGAATGTCCCTTTCCCTGAGCTCCCTGGATGGATGGGATGCAGCTCCCTGGCAGTGCTGGAGCTGCAGCAGCTCCTCCAGCTCCAGCAAAGCACCCTGTGCTGGAGAAATCCCCCTCTCCACATTTCCAAGGTGACATTCCTGTGCAAGCTGAGCTGCTTGGCAAAATCCTTGTCAGAGAAGCCTGGATGGTGTGTCTGGGACAGGGATCTGCCAAGGTCAGCATGGAGGCATCCCTGTGAGCCCATGGCTTTGGGCCATCCCTGTGAGCCCATGGCTTTTCCTTTGGGCCATCCCTGTGAGCCCATGGCTTTGGGCCATCCCTGTGAGCCCATGGCTTTTCCTTTGGGCCATCCCTGTGAGCCCATGGCTTTTCCTTTGGGCCATCCCTGTGAGCCCATGGCTTTTCCTTTGGGCCATCCCTGTGAGCCCATGGCTTTTCCTTTGGGCCAGCTGTGCCCTCCCCTGCCTGCTGCTCCCCAGCACACTGGGCTGGCTCCCACCTGCAGGGATGAGTTGTTTCACAGCATGCCCAGCAAGCAGGGCCAGGAGCAGGGCAGAGGCTGTCAGAGGTTTTCCCAAGCTGTGTTTGCTCAGGAAAGCTCTGCTGAAGCGGCTGCAGGCTTGGCCAGGGCAGGGAGGGCTCTGGCTGCCCTGGGAGCAGGGGGTGACCACGGGGACCTGGGGTGCTGCTGCTTGTCCTGGTCCTTGTGCCAAATTCCCCCCTCAGCTGTCAGCAGCCTCTGTCCTGCATGGGGTGAATTAGGGGCTGAGCATGGTGAGGATGCTCCTCTGCCCCTGGGACCCTCTTGAAAACCTCATGGATGCCAGGAAGCAGCTGACATGGTCACCCCATGACACTTCAGCAAACCTGCCCATGTCTGTCCCCAGTACAAGCGCTCATCGTGCTCAGGGATGCTCCAGACAATGGGGTTGATGGATGTTGGGGTGCTCCAGTTAATGGGGCATTGGGATGCTCCAGTTGGGTGATGGGATGATCCAGTTGGGTGATGGGATGTTCCAGGAGTTCTGGGATGCCCCAGTTGGGCGCTGGGATGTTGATGGTGTGCATCCAGCTGGGATGTTGATGGTGTGCACTGCTGAGTTTCCCCCTCTCCCCTGGCAGCTCCTGGGACTCCAGCGCCATCCCCACCTATGAAGAAGCCCTGACCTGCAGGCCAGCCCAGGCTGCCCCGGCCTTTGTGCAGCCGCCGGGGCGGAAGGAGGAGCCCACGCCGCCCCTGTACCGCTACCTGGAGGAGGAGGAGGAGGAGGAGGAGGGCTGGCAGGGCGGGCGGCGGCGCAGCTCCTCGGACAGCGCCCTGTTCCGCCCCAGCCCGTCCTGGCTGGAGCCGGCGCAGCCCCCGGAGCCGCAGGGAACGCCGCCCCCCAGCTACGAGAACATCATCGAGAGCAGCATCGGGAGCAGCATCGGGAACAGCATCGGGAACAGCATCGGGAACACCATCGAGAACAGCATCGGGAACACCACCGAGAACAGCATCGGGAACAGCACCGAGAACAGCATCGGGAACACCATCGAGAACAGCATCGGGAACAGCATCGGGAACACCATCGAGAACAGCATCGGGAACAGCACCGTGCGGGGGCTCTGAGCCCGCCTGCCCGGCCGGGACTCTGCCGGGGCTGCCCGGCCCCCCAGCTGTACACGGAGCCCCGAACCCCGGG
The DNA here is from genome assembly GCF_028551555.1 of Melozone crissalis. Classification (NCBI taxonomy): domain Eukaryota; kingdom Metazoa; phylum Chordata; class Aves; order Passeriformes; family Passerellidae; genus Melozone; species Melozone crissalis. The sequence continues at coordinate 28,448,958 of NW_026535823.1, forward strand.
ATGGGGCACAGGAGGGTGGGCGAGCACTGGGGAGGCTCAGCCCGGCTCTCCCGGCTCTCTGGTGCTGGGAGATGTGTTCAGAGCATCGGGGGTAGCTGGCATGTTTGAAAGCTTTAGTATTTTTAATAAAAGCACTGCTGGTTTCAGTGGCTTTGCATTCCCTGCTCACCCTGGGGAGCTCCTGTCAGGCCTGCCCACTCAATAATAATAAATGTGCAGCATACTGAGTAATCTGGGCAGAGAAAGCCCAGCTCTGTCTGCACCACTCACGTCCCTGTGAGTGCCCCTTCCAGCCCTGTCTCCATCCCTTCCACCTTGTTTCCCTGAATGCTGACTGCCCACGCCTCACTTGGTGCTGGCCGTGCTCAGTGGGTCGTGCTGTGCTCAGAGCATCCCAGTGCACTTGGCATGTCAGCAGCCTCCTGGAAATGCCATCCTGAGTGGCACAGCCCCCCTGCCCTGCTGTGCAGCCTTGCCCAGAGCTGTGGCAGGGCTGCTGCCAGCTCCTGCATCCCACCACAAATCAGCGCTGCCCTGTGGCCCTGCAGGGCTGCAGAGTGGCTGAGGAGCCACAGCCACGTCTAACACGCTGTTTGTAATCGAATTATTTGCCATAAACCAGGTGTATCAAGGGAATAAATCAAGGGAATAAAACATTGTCTGGCTGTGGATGTGTGGTGGGAAGGAGACACCTTTTAACCCCCAGCTCCAACCTAAGTGTACACAGGGCACAGGGACACTTTGTCTTTACTCTCCCTGGGTGGACTAACTCCACTCCATCCTTTTCTGGCTTTATTTCCTCCTTCACAGCCCAGTGAGGCAGCCTTAGCACTCAGCCAGAGCAAGGCAGGGTCTGCCCCAAACCCCCCAACCTTCAAAACCACCCCAGAGTTCTCCCTCTTTTCCTGTTCCCACAGCCCTTGAGAACACGCTGGGCCCTGGCATCCCCCTCATCTGGGGCTGTGCCAGCTCTGATTTATGGCTGAGTCCAGCTCCAGTGCCCAGGGCTGGGAAAATCCCAGCTGATCTCTGGGTCCCCATCCCTGCAGCCGTGCTTCCCTGTGCCTTCCCAAGGTGTGGGGCTGCAGGGAAGGTTATCCCTGTCCTTTCCCCAGGTGTGGGGTCTGCAGGGAAGGTTATCCCTGTCCTTTCCCCAGGTGTGGGTTTGGCTGGGGAAGGTTATCCCTGCCCCTTCCCAAGGTGTGGGGTCTGCAGGGAAGGTTATCCCTGCCCCTTCCCAAGGTATGGGGCTGGCTGATCCTGCCTGCAGGGAAGGTTATCCCTGTCCCCAAGGTGTGGGGTCTGCAGGGAAGGTTATCCCTGTCATTTCCCCAGGTGTGAGGCTGGCTGAGGGTGCCTGCAGGGAAGGTTACCCGGCCACGTGCCGGGTGGCTCCACTGGAGTGTGAACGGCGGGGCAGTGTTTGCATTCATTACAAACCCATTAAAAACTGGCTGGCTCAGCCCTGGGCAGGACCAGCTCGACGTGCAGCTCCTGGCAGCCTCTGGAGAGAGAAACCACTCCTTGCCTGGCGCTGCAGGTGTGCTCAGCAGCCTCAGGTGGACACAGGCTTCCCAAAATCTCTCCCATGGCAGAGGAGAAGACCTTTCGCTACGGCTTCATCATCCTGGGCTTCTTCCTGGTGATGCTGGGCATGTTCATCATGAGCATGGAAAAGCCCCAATACTACATCACCTTCTGTGTCCTGGGCGTGCTGCTGGTGGCTGTGGGCATCACATGGAGCATGTGCCAGTGCTACCCAAAGGTAGGATCCTTCCCAATGCTGCTGGGAACTTTGGGGGGCTCAAGGGCTGGATTTGGGGGCTTTGGCTGCTGTGGATGTGCAGCCTCAGTTTCCCCAGGGGAAGCCCGCTGCAGCAATCTGGAAGGGGAATTATTTTGGGAGGTTTGTGCCCTGCTGATGCCTGCAGGATGTGCCCCATCTCCTTCACCCCTGAGCCTGGGGCTTTGCTCTCAAACAGGCAGCAGGGAATAATCCCAAGGAAATAAACTTGTGCTCATCTCTCCCACACAGCCCTTCCCTGGGCTCTGGGGCTTGGCAGGCTCCCAGGGCTGCCAGGAAGGGGCTGTGGAAGTCAAGGGGTCCCTCGGCTGGCATTCTCCTTGGCAGAGGGCACAGCCGGCAGGAGCGCAGCCACGCGTCCCCGCCCCGGGAATGACTCTGGCAGAAATGGGCTTTTTCCAGGAGAGGGCATCTGTAGGACTGATCTGGGACTGCTGCGTGGCCCATCAACAACCTGGCTGCCCTCCAGAGTGTGGGGGAGCCACCTCGGGACCCAGGACCAGCTGGGACCTCTGGAAGCAGCGGCCGTGTTCTGTGGGATTGGGGTGGAGCAGAAACTCCCCTCAAAGCTGAGCTCAGCCCCAGCCAGGAGGGAGATGTGGCTTTGCCACCGTGCTGGAGGCTCAAGGAAGGGACACCCACACGGACGTCCTGTGTGGGCCTTGGGACTCCCTCTGGGCTTGGGGACACGTGTGAAAGGCACAGAGAGCAGGGCTGTGCCGGACTCATTCATTCCTTACTGATTGCCCTCAAAAGTGACATTTCCAAGGAAAACGTCCAAATATGGTGGGAAAAGACCCTAAGCCCAGCTGAAGGGACACTCTGGCCCTGTCCCCACTCTGGGGGCCGGGGTCCCTGTGCTGCCCAGCACAGCCCTGGGCTCTGCCTCTCTTTTCCCCAGATTACGTTCGTCCCTGCGGATCTCGAGGCCGAGCGGTTCCTGGACCACAAAGCCACGGTGCTGCCCCACAAGGACACAGGGTGGGTCCCACAGCAGGGTGGTGTGTGCCCTGGGGGCAGCTCTGACACCGGCACAGCTGCACCTGGTACAGCACACAATGCCAGGCAGGGATCAGGCTGGGGGAGGCTGAGCCTGAGCGACGCTGAGGGATGCAGAGCGTCCAGGGCTGCTCCTGCAGGCATCCCCTGGCTCTGCTGCTGGTGTGGGCAGTGACACGGCCCTGGTGGCCTCTAAAGCCACTCCCTCAGCTGACGGAGCCCTGTGTGCATGTGCCTGAGCATCTCCCAGCCCCATGGGGTCCAGCTCTGCTCAGCACCCCGTTATCCCTCTGCCTGCAGCTTGGTTTCCCCGTGCCCCAGCCCAGAGGCCAGCAGCCCCTACGAGAAGAGCCTGCCCTCCTACGAGCAGGTCCAGCGGCAGGAGGGGAGCTCGGGCCCGGCCCCAGCCCGGGCACAGCTCCCCCGGCCCCGCAGCTGCTCCCAGCCATCCCTGCAGGCCACGGCGGAGATCCACCGGGAGCTGCAGCACGGGGCTGGGGAGCCCCTCCAGGAGCTGCCGTCCCGCCGGGAAACAGCACCTGGCAGCTGGTAGGTGATGCCTGAGGGTTGGGGGGCACGGCTGGGATGTGGGGTGAAAATGGGGGCATCAGACCCGCAGGATTGGCGGGGGGAGAGGATACAGAGGGGTTTTGACTGCTGTCACAGCACTGAGCCTCCACACCCTTGGCCCTGCTGAATGCTGGGGATGGAGTCTCAACCCACGAGGACTCTCCGAACCAAATTATTTCCCAGCAGGAAATTCAGATGGCCTTTGGTTGTAATTTGCATTTTGATGTTTGCATTTTCACATTTTATTTTATTTTATTTTACTTTATTTTATTTTATTATTATATTTTATTTTATTATTTTATTTTATTTTATTTTATTTTATTTTATTTTATTTTATTTTATTTTATTTTATTTTATTTCACTTTATCAATATAGCAGCGTCCCTCACAAGAATAACCCCAAAGTTCCTGGTCAGGCTTTGATAGGAATGAAATGCACAGCACGTCACCCTCGCACCAGATGCCACATATGATGCCCAAGCATTGGTTAGGGAGGTCCCAGAGGGCTCTGCAGGTGATGGGGGTCACTGTTCAGGGTATAGGACTTGGGCACCTGTTGCAGAAGGCCATTTGTCTCGGTGCAGGGAAGGTTCGAGACTTTCAATATGAGTGTTCAGCAAGCTCTGTTTATTGAAGAGAGCATCAGACACTTATACAGCAAGTAATAATCTCATGAATATTCTGTAATTTAAACTATCTATTGGCCACACTGCAACATTAGCTCTTCCCCATTCCTTAGGGGTTACATCTCTCTTTTCTCAAGTTTCTAGTCTCTCAACCACAGCACTTTGTTATGGTAACACAGCTATGCTCAAGGACAGTGTCCTTGAGCATAGGTGCAAGACTTGGAATGATCTACAGCCTTGTACTTTTCCAATTCTTAGCAACTCTCCCAACAGGCACCTGCCAGAATGTAGCTGCAGCTGGGATGGGTGCAGTGTTTTCCCATCCCAGCTGCAGGTTCAGGAAATGTTAGCACAACCATTATTCCACCTCCTGGGCAGCAGGAACCTGGCAGGCAGCTGTCCCCAAAAAAGCAGGGTAGGCACAGACACCCCAGGTGCCTCCAGCAGGGCGCTGGTGGTGCTGGTGCAGCCGGGATGCTGCAGGGCAGCGCTCCGGGGGCGGCCGCTCCTGCCCAGCCGCGTTCGGTGTCCCCGCAGCCCCGCGCCGGGGGATGCTCCGCTGGCATCCCTGCTGGAGGAGATGGACACGCCGTCGCTGGAGGGCTCCGTGCCCGGCAGCCCCGCGCCGCAGAGCCGCAGCCTGCCCTGCTCCAGCCACCCCGGCCGCCCGGAGCGGGGAGAGCGGCCCCGAGCCCCCCGGAAAGGCACCGGCAGGGAGGAGGAGCTCTACTACGGGCTCCAGGAGGAGCCGGATGATCTGCTCAAGGAGAGCGACGGCCTGTCCGAGCCTGAGAACTGATTTCCTGGGGAGAATGGCCACTCGGCATGGGCTCACCCCATGGACCCACTTGGAATGGCCACTCGGAATGGACTCATCCCATGGAGGGGATGCACAGGTCACAGCTCGGGGGAAAGGGGCCTGTCCCCCAAAGTGCAGTGGCCCCAGGATCCTGCCTGTCCCTGTGCTGTGCTGCACACCTTGTGCAAACCCAGCCACTCAGGAGGCTCCCAGAGCCAAAGGGGGAACACCCAGCTCCTGAATTCAACAGAATATGGGACAAAGCATCCTCACCAGAGCCATTTGGTAGGGCACAGAGAAGCTGGGCTGGATCTGGGCTAAAGGCTGTGCTTGGGAAGGTAAAGGATTGGCTGTGCTGTTTGGAACAGGATCAGGTTCAGGTGGGTAAAACCTGCTCAGGGCAGGTGGGTTTTATCAGGCAGAGATGTCCTCAAAGTCTTTTTCCCATTTACCCAAGCTCTGCTGAAATCAAAATTCATTCCAGAGTCTCCTGCAGCAGGCAGCCAGGCTGGGAGAGGAGTGATGGAGGTGACAGATGGTGCTGTCCCCTGTCTCCTGCACAAGGACCACTCCCAGCACTCCTGGGGGCACAGGGGGAGGACACAGCTGAGCCAAAACCCCGGTGATGGCACTCGAGGTGGCGGCTTTGCCCACTCTGCTGGGTCGGTGCCATCAGCTGCAGGTGGCTTTGCAGGCTGGCACCCACCATCCCCAAACCTCCTGTGAATAAAAAGTGTTTGTCCCAAACCACGAGGGTGGATCTCAGCCTGTTTGTCACCACCGCCAGGGACAGCACAGGGGCTCTCCAAACCTGTCCCCAGCACACAGAGATGGCAGAGCTGCTGGGAACCACAACCTTTGGCTGCTCAGGACTGCAGGGTGGGGCTGAGCCTCCCCAGGGCAGCTGGGGCTGCATCAAAGCACCCAACAGCACGGAGATGCTGAGAGTCCCTTGCTCTGTTTGGGGTCTGGATCAATGCATCCAACAGCACAGGGATGCTGTGACAGTCCCTTGCTCTGTTTTGGGAAAGCTGCGCTGGGTCTCCCTGAGCCTGGCATGGTCCCAGGAGAATTGGGAGCACACATCTGCTGGCAGAGAAGACTTCAGCAAATCCCATAGAATCACAGAACTGAGCTGGAAGGGAGCCAAAAAACCCTGCAGCTCCAAATCCCCAGGTGGAAAAGTGGGGGAAAGCTGTCCTGGGGCACAGAGCCCTGCAGGACAGGGTGTGCAAGGAAAGGCTGTGCCTGAGGTGTCACACCCTGTGACACTCCTGCACTCTGGCACACCTTGGTGTCACACTCTGTGACACTCCTGCAGCCTTGGCTCACCCTGGTGTCACCAAAACAGCCAGGTAGAAGGGCAGGAAGCACCGGGTGTTTATGGCCAACAGGAGGGTGGGGAATGAGGGTGCAGTGTTGGCTAAACATTGGCACAGGTCTGTGAGCTGCTCTCCAGGGGAAGCATTGCCAGGTGGATTGCATGGGCCCAGCTCCTGCCTGTCCCTCCCAGGCTGGGGGAGCACGGTGGTGGCTCTGGGAATGCTGTTTGGATGGAGCCACATGTCACTGAGTTTCAGAGGGTGCCCAGGGCAGGGTGTCACTGTATCACTGCTCCTGTGGAGGGTGGCAACCTGGTGAGACCCAGGAGCTTTTACCCATAGAAGCACAGGCTGGGAAAGGACCTTAAAGATCATCGTGTTCCAAGGGACACCTTCCACCCGACCAAGTTGCTCCAAGGCCCATCCAACCTGGCCTTGAATGTGTCCAAGGATGGGACACCCCTGGACACATTCCTGGGAAAACTGTGTCAGCGTTTTACACAGTCCAAAGTCCCTCCTGGCTCTCCTGTAGTCTTTGTGTTGGAAAGGGCTCTAAGGTCTCTCTGGAGCCTTCTCTTCTCCAGGCTGAGCACTTTCCCAGAATTTCCTCACAGAAGAGATTCCTGCCTCATGGCTTGGCACTCACTTTCACTTCTGGCAAAACAAATCTGTTTTTCAGAAGCATTTCTCCAGGCAGAGGCAGGGGAGGGGGCTGACACAGAGCCTGGACCCTCTCCCGCAGCTGAGAGTGCATCCCCCATCCAGAACAGCATCCTTGAGCCCAAGGACTCCGCGCCGGCCCAGGTTAAACATTGTGGGAGCCGGGACATTCCTGCATGGCATTAAGCGGGGCCCGCAGCCCCGGGCCCGGCTCGGCCCGAGCGGGGGGCACCGCCCGCTGCCCACGCGTGTCACCCTGCAGGGATGGGGACAGAGCGACGGGAAGGGCTGACGGTGCCACCCACGCGGGACGGGCCCGAGGGTTGGCCCCATACGGGGAAAAGCTGGATCAGCGCACCAGTGGTGTAGTGGTATCATGCAAGATTCCCATTCTTGCGACCCGGGTTCGATTCCCGGCTGGTGCAGCTCGGCCTATGCTGTACGACCTGCTCGGAATTATGGCACGGCGATGTTATTAGATGCTCAGACTCGCAGAAGTGCCGCAAAAGCTGTGGGAAGCCTTCCTTTTAACTGACGGGATGCTCCGTCTCTCCCTGCGAAGGGTCGGCAGCAGGGATTTAGGAGTCCTTCCCCCTTGTTGAGATCTTCCCCGATGCCCCCTCTGCTCTCTCCTTCCTCCCCATCTTTACACAGACGCGCTCGCTGGAAGCTTCACAGGGAGCTAGGACTGAAACAGAGCTCTTCCGCACCAGGTGGAAATTTTGGGCTATTTCTGAATAATTCCCAATTTTAAAAAATATAGCCTTTCTGCAGATACCCACTCCTGGAGTGTGAGAGCTGGGCCGGATCCCTTGCCAGGGTTCCAAGATCTCCATGGGTTTTTCAGCACGTGGGGATGCACGTGGAACTGGGAGATTTCTGCCACCCCCTCCCTCCTCTTCGGGCTCCTTCCATCCTTCCCTGGGACACAGATTGTCCCCTGGGACACAGATTGTCCCCTATGCAAAAGGGAAAGGCGGCAGGGATAGGGGGACTGTCCCCCTTGAGACAGGGTCTCCCCGTGCTCAGCTGTCTCAGAAGCCTCCAGAGGCCCCAGTTGTGCCTTGTGGGACTTTGCAGCACCGAGGAAGCTGAGCCAAAAACCGGAGTGAAGCTTGACCCCATGATCAGTGTCCTGACCCCTTGCAGTGTCAGCTCTGTGCAGCACAGGGGTGCCAAGCTGGGTCTGGTGTCCCTGCAGTCACCCAAACCAGAGTTCAGGCTTGAGTTCTCATTTAAAAAAATCAACATTTCCCCTGAAAACTGCTCATATCCATATTAAACACACCCATCCATATAAATGCTGCACATCCTTGTAAAACATGCACACCTATATAAAGCATTAAAGTCCATGCAAGCCATTAATTATAAAATTAATTTTAATTAATTATAATTATAAGTATCACATGTATAATTATAAACAACCCATAATTATAAAAGATGCTCATTTATTTAAAACATTGTTGCGTGCAAACCACACAGATCCATATAAAACATATATGTGCATACAAACCATATACATAATTGTAACATGTACACCGTGTAAAACATATATTCATACAAACCATTCACATCTGTGTAAAATGTGTGCATCCGTATAAACATTTAACCTCTGAGGAGCTGATAAATAACCAGCCAAAACCACAAATTCCTATTTCCCTGAGAAGCCGGGAGCAGGGATGGGGTTTGCCGGAGGTCACTGGGGATGTGGGGCAGTGTGGGATGCCGATGCTGCGGGAGGGCAGAGGTGGGAAGCGGCGTGGAGACCCACGGAAATCACCGAAATCATCCCGCAAAAAGGGCATCTGCCATGTGTGACGACTCTGCAAAAAATGCCCAAACAGGATTAGCGGATTTCACGGGAAATTATTCGTGGAGTGAGGCAGTAGGAGGCACATTAAAGCTTTCAGCCCTTTCTCCAAGCAGTCCTTGAGCGGCTGCGCTTCGCTCGCCAGAGCCCCCAGCGATCCGCCGGGACTCGGGGTGAGCAGCGGCCCCATCGATCGCCCCCTCCCCGCGGCCCCGTTAATGCTGAACCCGCCCGGCGTGATCCGCGCCCCCCGCGCTGAGCGCCGGCCAGACCGAGCCGCGGCCGCGTGTGCGCTCCGGGACCCGAGATCCGCGGGTGCGCTCCGTGATCTCAGACCCGCGTGTGCGCTCCGGGATCCCAGATCCGCGTGTGCGCTCCGGGACCTGCCATCCGCGGGTGCGCTCCGGGATCTCAAATCCGCGGGTGCGCTCCGGGACCTACGAGGGGGCGTTCCGCGGGTGCGCTCCGGGACCTCGGCTCCTTTCCGGCCCCTCGGCCCCTCTCCAGCTCCCCGGCCCCTCTCCAGCCCTTCGACTGCGCTGCTGCCCCTCGGGTACGCTCCGGCCCCTCGGCGGTGGCGCAGGGGGTCCCCGCCGGTGCCATCCCCGCGGGTCCCGGCGCTGCCGAGGCGTGCGGGATGTCCCCGCGGGCGCTGGCGCTGCTGCTGGCGCTGGCGGAGCTGGGTCCGGCCCTGCGGGCGGCCGGGCAGGGCGAAGCCGCCGTCGGGGCCGCCCCTCCGGGACCCGCTGCTTTCCATCGCGCTGCCAAGGTGAGGAGCGCGGGGAGGGGGGGACAGCCACGCTCCTGTGTGTGTGTCTATGTGTCTGTCTGTGTGTCCCGAACGCCGTCCCGGTGTCCCCGCAGGCCTCGTGGCGGCTGCCCGGGCGCTACGTGGTGATGCTGCGGGCGGGCAGCGCGGCCGAGCTGCGGGGCACGGCCCGGCGGCTGCAGGCCCGGGCGGCTCGGCGGGGACACCGGGCCGAGCTGCTGCACATCTTCCACCTGCTGCCCGCCTTCCTGGTGAGGATGAGCAGCGACGTCCTGGACACGGTAGGACAGAGTGGTGGCAGGGGACAGCAGCTGCGCTGGGCCCTGGTGGTAGTGGCAGCGCCAGCCTTGGGGGGAACAGGAGCTTTGTGTCCTCCCCGCAGGCGCTGAAGCTGCCGTATGTGAAGTACATTGAGGAGGATGCCTACGTCTTTGCCCAGAGCATTCCCTGGAACCTGGGCAGGATCCTGCGGCCACAGCCCAGCTCGGGCTCCTACAGCCCTCCCAGTAAGCGCTGGGGTGTGTGAGGGAGGCTTTGAGGAAGAGTCAGGTCCCCTCTCCTTACCTTGAGGGATGGGAATATTCCTCTGCCTCATGGTGCTGCGGGTCTGGAGCTGCATTTTGGGAGCAGCCCAGGTGGCCTGTGCTGAAGGTTGATGACCACACACCCCCTGTGATGGAGGTTGCCTTTCTCCCCTGCTGCATCCCTGGCAGATAAAGGTGACCTGGCCGAGATTTACCTGCTGGACAGCAGCGTGCAGAGCAGCCACCGGGAGATCGAGGGCAAGGTGACTGTGACTGGCTTCGAGAGCATCCCCGAGGAGGATGGCACCCACCTCCACAGGCAGGTGAGTCCCGAGCTGCCACGTGCTGCATCCTGGCCAGAGCAATCCCCCTGCATCCACCACATCCTGGCTGAGCTTGTGAGGCTTTCCAGGACAAGGGAGACACTTGCTGGGCAGGATGGGCAACAAGAGCTGTGGTCCTGGGGGATATTGGGACCCGCAAGGTGGTGTGTTTGGAGATGTGGCTGAGTCGGGCAGGGCTTCTTTCTAGGAAAGTGTTCTAGGGTAGCATGGGTGTGTGTCGGGTAAGAGAGAATGGGGAGACTGTGGGATTGCAAACCTGCTCTGTTGCAATGGGCTGGGGCATGGATCTGCGGTGCCCGTGCCAGGCTGGCCAGTGTGACAGCCACGGGACACACGTGGCCGCGGTGCTGAGCGGGCGCGACGCCGGCGTGGCCAGGGGCGCCAACATCCGCAGCCTCCGGGTGCTGAACTGCCAGGGCAAGGGCGCCGTCAGCAGCACGCTCATGGGTGAGTGACCCCGTGCCTCGAGGGGAGCAGGGTCCCTCCCGGAGCTCCCTGCGATGGTGTTTTGTCGCTCGCAGCCCTGGAGTCCATCGGGAGGGCGCCGGGGGCTCGGCCGCGGGTGGTGCTGCTGCCGCTGGCCGGGGCGCTGAGCCCCGCGCTGAACGCGGGCTGCCGGCGGCTGGCACGGGCCGGGGCGGTCATGGTGGCGGCTGCCGGCAACTACAGGGACGATGCCTGCCTCTACTCGCCTGCATCCGAGCCGGAGGTACGGCTGAGGGGGACCCTGGGGCTTGGGTGCCCCCTCATCCCTGCAGGCCATCCCCTGGGTCACCGGGCTGGGCGTGCCACCCCTGCCGTGTTCCCTGTCACTGCCAGGTCATCACGGTGGGTGCCACCGACAGCCAGGACCAGCCTGCCTCCATCGGCACCCTGGGCACCAACTTTGGCCGCTGCGTGGACCTGTTTGCCCCTGGGGACGACATCGTCGGCGCCTCCAGCGAGTGCAGCACGTGTTTCACGGCGCGGAGCGGCACCTCGCAGGCGGCCGCGCATGTGGCAGGCGAGCTGTGCCCTGAGGGGAGGGAGGGCTGGTGCTGGCACAGGGCTCCGGGCATGCCCGAGCTGGGCTGGGGCCATCTTTGTGCTCCCTGATTTACGGGGTTGGTGTGTCTCGTTGGGGCGCTGCAGCTGCACAGCGCTCCCGATGGGCTGCGGAGATGCTCTGTCGTGTCTCTGGAGCCCTGCCGCCCATGGGAGCGCCGCGTGGGCGGCTCTGTCCCCTCTGGTTGTCACTGCTGGGCTCTTGCAGGCATCGCGGCCGTGCTGCTCAGCGCCGAGCCCCGGCTGGGCCGGGCCGAGCTCCGCCAGCGCCTCCTGCGCTTCTCCACCAAGGGCGGCCTGGACGCGGCCTGGATCCCGCAGGAGCAGCGCCCGCAGACGCCCAACAGCGTAGCGGGGCTGCCCGCACGGCTGGCGGCAGGTGAGGGGCTCGCTGCCCGCACAGCTCTGCCCTGAGCGGGAAAGAGGTGGAAGCACGGCAGGGAATGTCCCCCGAGCTGTGCCGGAACGGCTGGGCCTGGCTGCTGGCAGGAATGGGCGAGATGGAGGCCTGGTCGGTGCCGTGGGCACTGGGTGACACTGAGGGTGTGTGGGTGACACTGTGGGTGGCACTCTGGATGACACTATGGGTGTGTGGGTCCCTCTGGGTGTCACTGCGGGTGTCCCCCGCAGCTGACGCCCCGGCCCCGTTGCAGAGGAGCAGCGCCTGCTCTGCCGCTCGGTGTGGTCGGCGAGCTCGGGGCTGTCCCGGCGCTCCAGGGCCGTGGCTCGCTGTGCCAGCACCGAGGAGATGCTCAGCTGCTCCAGCTTCTCCCGCAGCGGCGGCCGGCTGGGAGAGCACATGGAGGTGAGCGGAGCAGAGCAGAGAGATCTGCTGCCCTGGAGGCCCGCTGGGCTCGGAGGGTGTCCCCGGCCCCCGAGGGCTGTCCCCGACCCCGAGGTGACATCGTGTGCCCCATGCACAGGACAAGCACGGGCAGAAGCAGTGTGTGGCCCACAGCCGGGGCCAGGGCGTTTATGCCGTCGCCAGGTGCTGCACATGGCCCAGGGCTGGGTGCCGGATCAAGGCCGGGTCCCCGGGGGATGAGGGGGCCCAGTGCTCCCCAGGAGAACAAGTGCTGACAGGTAACGCCCAACACACGGGGTCAGACCTTTGGGCCTGATGGACAAAGGTGTTCCTACCAGATGCGCTCTGGGATTTGGGGTAAAAGGGTGCATGTGCTGTGTGCCAGGGGTGGGGAAGGCTCAGGGCTCTCTGGGGACATCCTTGACACCACAGTGTGTGCGCTGGGATGCTGCCATGGCTGCCCTGTGCCCATGTCCCCTCTCCCCTGGGCAGGGTGCAGTTTCCTCTCCCCATCCGTGGTGCTGGGTGCTGGGGGCAGGCCCGTGGAGGGGCTGGGGAGGGGGCTCAGCCGCTGTGCCAGCAGGACAGAGGCGGTGGCACACGCCCTGTGCTGCCCCAGGGCCAGCCTCGAGTGCCAGCTGAAGGAGCACACAGCCCTGGAACACGAGGACAAGGTAGGGATGGGTCATGCTCCTCTGTCCTGCTGTTTTGTCTGCATGTCCTTCTGCCACCCTGATGGCTTTTGGGTGTGGCTGTCCCAACCCAGCCCTCGGTGCTGTCCCCAGCTGTGATGGGATGGGTGACAGCAGCCACATCTCCCTGAGCTGTGGGGCCATCGGGGATGGGCAGCCCTGTGCTGACCCATGGATGGTGACCTCTGCTCTCTGTTAGGTGACAGTGTCCTGTGAGGATGGCTGGACGCTGACAGGCTGTAACACCCTGTCCCAGAGCTCCGTGGGAGCCCACATTGAGGACAATTCCTGCGTGGCCACCACTGGCCCTGGCAGCAGCTCGGCCATGGCCATTGCCATCTGCTGCCGGAGCCGGCAGTAGGGACAGACTGAGCTGGGGGAGGCTCCTGGGGCACAGCAGGGATGGGGGCCTTGCTGTACCTGTGTGGCCCTGGCTCGGTGCCTTCCCAGGGTTTCCAGAACAATCCATGCTCCGACATGCAGCTGATGACCGGACTCATCTGCCCCTCGCACACGGTGGGGTGAGGATCCAGGGCGGCTCTGCAAGAGCTCTCCAAGCATCCCCCATGCAGCTGGAGGCCTGTCCCATCACTGGAGTCATCCCAGAGTCCTTTCCCTGCCGTGCACTGGGTCTTCCTATAACCACCTTGACAGAACAAGCTGTCGAGTTGTCACCCAACACAGGAAAAATCCACCACTTTTTAAAGAAAAAATGTTGTGAGGATCACTCCTTCCTTTCCTGCTTAGTTGCTCATTAGTTGTCAGCTAATGCTGCTTAGCACCTGGAAAATCTTAGTTTAGCCATTTTGGGGCAGTTTTATAATTGCCTAATGGTATTCCTAGGAGATTTCTTTACTTTTGAGTCAAGTGTAAGGGCTTTAGTTTAAACAGTCTGCTTGGTTAATTAGATTTTTATCTGCATTGCTACAGTCAGCTACTGCTTCATTAGTGCTTTTTTTGTTGTTGAGTCAAAGTTAATGATCTGCTGGTGTTATGTGTTAACAGTTTCAGGTCTTCCCAAGACACATAGAACTGTAGGAAGCTGCAATTCCTTTTAAAAAACCCCAGAATGAAGAAAAATCTTTCATAGCACCTTAGTTTTTACATTTGTACCTTAAATATTTACTTGGAGTTTTATAAAGGAGCATTTTATAAATGTCTTTTTAAAATAAAATTCACAGACCTGTGCTCTTGTGGTCCTTTGTCTGGCTTCACAGACATCCCCCTGGGGAGCTGGTCTGGAAGAGGGAAGGGGGATTCTGCTTTGTCAGTGGGATCTGATCCCTGCCTGGGATCCAGGGTGCTCCTGGATGGCAGCTGGCACCTTTGGAAGTTGGCACAGACATCCTTGCCCACAGCTGGGCTGTGCTCTGGGACTCTGTTGTCCCCCCACACACAAGACCAGGAGTTTGTTTTAACAACAGTGGTGCAAGGGAAACGCTGCTAGTTATGGAAACAAACACGGGCCAGCTTTGGGAATGTGCCCTTGAACTTGGGTTGCAGCTGTTCCTTCACTTGGGAAGGGCTGGAGCCCCGGGAAGGAGACAAAGCTTGGCCCAGAGCAGGGAAAGGCTGAGAAGCACCAGCAGCCCCCAAAGCTGGGTCTCACTTCTGTTTAGCAGCCTCCTGGTACTACAATATATAATTTTTGTGGTGTTATCTGAGGATAGATGAAAAAAACCCCACAGTCTGATACCACAAGCTCCAGGTTAACCTGTCAGTTGGGTGTTTTTCCCCATCCAAAAGCCCCCTGCAGCTCTGTTACTCCGGCTTTAATTGGCTAGAGAAGACAAACCCAGCACAAAACGCCACTTTGAAAGGTTGAAACTAATTCTTACTTGTTAACTAAAGCTGGCAAAAGCCCAACCCTAATCTAAACATGTAATTATATAACATGGACATAATTACAGCCCATAATTCCATTCAGCTGGAACCTGAATTCTGCACAAAGAGGCAGAAAAGAAAAAGGGCTGTCATCCTGAGAGCTCCTGGACAGCTCTGACACCGAGGGTGATTTCTCGGCAGGCTCCTGGGGCTGTCACCTCTCAAAACACACACCAGGATTTCAGCTCTGCTGCCTGCCCTGCCAGAGGGGAGGATCCAGCACAAGGTGAGAGCATGTTCCACGCCTGATAAGCCAGACAGAGCTTCCCCAGCTCAGCTCAAGCCTTCATAAGCCTGGTGGAAGGAAACAATATTAAAAGATTAGCCCTTGCTTTGTGCCTTGTATGTGAGTAGGTGGAAAAGCCTCTCAGTCAGGAGAGCAGGGCTGATCCCAGGGGTGCTGATCCCAGTCCTGGCAGCACTTGGCAATGCCCAGCCCATGCTGCCAGGACCAACAGGGGAGAGCAGAGGCTGGTAAAGTCAAGTCCTTGTCCTTAGAGCAGGGGACAAAGGCAGAGGGGGGATGGCAGCCCCAGCTGCAGCTCCTGGCTCCCAAACAAGCGAGTGATGGAACACCAGCTGTGTGTGCACCCCTCTGGCCCTCACCCCTGTGGGAGGCAGGATGAATTCACACCCAGCTCGCCCACAAATCTCAGATCTGACACACAAAATCAGCTCTAATCCGCCCCTGTGAGCGTGGCCAGGGTAAATCACTCTGCTGAGGGCACGAGGAGCTGCGCAGAGGTGCAGATGTGACAGAGCCCCAGCACATGCTGTGGCATAAGGAAATACAGCAGGGCAGCCCCAGGGCCACTCAGCTGCTTCCACTGACTCTGGACAGGAGCCAGAGCAGCACTCAGGGCACCCATGAGGAGCTCAGCACCTGCAGGGCTGGTCTAAGGAGGGTCAGGGTAAGAGGATCAACAAGAGAAGAGTATAACAGCGTGTGCACAGTCTAAAGATTACACTAGTTTTCTGTGAAAGGAATAACTTTATTCCATTGACCAGGAATCCCAAGACTGCCTATTTTTCCAGTGCCAAATGTCTATGCATTAATTGGACAATATCTCCCCGAGCGCTCACAGGCAGGCTGTGGCTGCTCCTCACTGAACATTTTGTAAGCTGTATAAAAACATTTTCATCCAAAAAGATTGGCAGTAAAAATTACAACATATAAATGCATCACAATTTACACAAAAACTAGTTTGGTTTTTTTTTTCCTTTTTTTTTTTTGCCGAACTCTATTTTCCAAAAAATAATCTTCAGCAGGTTCGAATGACAGCAGCTGGAAACAAAAATAAGTGACCAAGTATCATCTTATTGCAAATTATAACCACTGACTTTGTACAAGCGTGAGCAGAAGGGTGAAAAAGTTTGTATTGGTTTCAGGTAGACAGTGGTGATGAGCCATCCTGATGCAATTCCCACCAAGGCTTCCCTGGGCCTGCAGCTAGCGAGGATGTTGTTTCCATAGGAAATAACAGGAACCTGAAGTGACAAGTGGTGCCAACCCATGGGAACATGACCAGCTTCTCCCATCACCGCTGTCTGACTCCTTGGGAAGATTCATGGCCCATTACCAAAGCATTTGGGGGTGGGGGAAGGAGGGAAGGAAGGGGGGGCATCCGTAAGAAATGATTAGTTCGAAATTAATTTAAAACGCGTCACATTTAAAACGTCCCAGCACATCATCAGAAACATTTACAAAATGCTAGCTCTGCCCTGTGTCTGTGAAGACACTGTGGTGCCCCCCTGCACTCCATCCTACCCCACAATAAGTTACAAAGCTGTACAGCTGACATCACATGCCGTGGCTCCTTCCAACAGTGAAATGACTGGTTACTCTCAATATTAGTGCACAACAGTGAAAAGCTGTCTGCTGCTCTGTGTTTTGGCAGCAGCCTGTGAAAAGAAACAAAAAAAAGGCACTTTTTGGCTGGTTGTGCCTTTAACTTGGCAAATTTATCTATTCTGGAGGTACCCAGGCACTCCTTAAGATGTCCCCCGTTTCTGTGCATGTTTGTTTATATAATTTTTTCAAAGTAAGGCAGAATCCATAAATAAAGGCAAAAAGCAGTGCAGAAAATGTGACAAACACAAAATGTACAAAAGATGAAGTTAGTTGGCACAAAAGAAGCTTGAATCCAGAGCCAGAAATCACTGAACTGCACTTGACATAGAAAACAAAACTGTGCTCAAATCATCCCAACTGGTTTCCAGTTATTTGTGAGCAAATTAAAAGAGCTGTGATATTTTAAACGTTGCCTGGTCAAGTGAAAATGCAAACAAAGCCAATTCTTTCTTTCCCCGTGTTAAAATTGCTCTAAAATCTGCACAACAGTGTTCCCAGCTCACTCAAGGAATTATTCATCATATACAACCAATACCAACTTTCTCAGTTATTTCAAAGCATAAGCAAGTGATTGCAGATCCATGACTGAGACTACATTTTATTCAATATGTCTCCAAAGGTTAAAAAAATGTAATGAGTAAAACTGCAACAGAATTCCTTCTTAAAGTGCTTTTTTCTTTTAAACTACTCATTAACTTTTTCTTTTTTTTTCCTTTTTAATTCACCAACATCCTTGAATAATAAATGCTTGCATACCTAGAGAACAAAGCTTTTCTTTTACTGCCCTTCCCAGCTGTCTGAAGGGTTTTTGGGAGGGAAAGATGACTCATTCCAGAGCTCCTTTACCAACTCATTCCATAAGGAATCACTCTTCGCACAGAGCAATCCTGCTGATCTTTCTCATCAAGAGCTTTACAAATTAGCAGGGAGACATATTAAATACAGAAGTCCTTATGTAAACCCATTCTTTAACTAATATTTTACAATGAAATGTATGTCATCACACATCTTTACAGAAATTTGAATATTCCTATTCAATATTATCAGAAAGATTAAAAATTTGCCCTCCATACCTAAGGGCAGTCTGTTTCTTTTTTTTTTTTCCCTGTATAAAAACCAAAAGAATTTTTTTTTTTTTGCAGCATCACAGAAAAGCAACAGTTTTACATTCACTCATTTAATGTTCACATAAAAATTCAACCACTAGCGTTTGTGTATCTGATAAAATCTTCTTGACAAACTTGGTTTCGGTGTTTTTTGGACTGTCACAAGCTACTGCAGGTGAGGATGCAGTTTTCTAGAGCATTTGTTGATCTGAAGCCTTTGTGGCTATAAAAATGCTTTTATCTTGCAGGGAAACAACCTCCTCCAGCATCTCCTCTGGTCCTGTGCAGCCACTGCTCCCCCAGACTCCCAACGGCATCAGCAACACGACTCCAGTTCCAGCAGGGACCAGGCATTGAATGTTTGAGCTGGTTCTTGTGTTCACAGGGGTCTCCTCTAAGGGTCAACGTCATCAAGGTCACTTTTAGGCTCCCCAATCATCATAGGAGACTCTGAGCCCTTTCAAACACACAGGGGACAGGGAGAGAAGGACACAGTCACTTCTGTAAATGCACAGTTGTTCACAGTATGGTCAGGGATGGTTCTGACCTGACCCCAAGGGAGCAGCTGCCCCACAGAGGCACACACCAGGGGTGTAAGGGGGTAAATCTGCCCTCATTTTACCTGCTGCAGGTGCCTCTCTCCATTCTCATTGGCAGGGCTGCTTTCGGACCCATTGCTGCTTCCAGACTGATCCTTCTCATTCAGCAGGGCTGTGGCATAGGCCAGAGTGTCCTGAGTTGCAAACAGTCCAAGAGCGTGTCAGGAGGCATGGTGATAATTTCACATTTTTTTTACATTTTTATTGTTTTATTATTATTGTTTTAAAACAATAATAGCTGCTCTAGTGAGACAGCTGAGTTATCACAGCCAAGTGGTGAGACAGCTGAGTTACCACTAATGAGCGAATACTCATTAGTGAGTATTCACTAATACCACTCAAGGGTTAATTTTCTCCAGGAACAACCACAGGGGCTGAGCTTCTGAAGGAAAACCAGCCTGAAGTGCACTGAAATATCACAGAACCATTAAGGCTGGAAAAGATTTTTTAAGATCATCAAGTCCAACTGCCAAACCAGCACCACCACCATGCTCATCACTAAACCACGGCCTCAAGTGCTGTATCCACATATTTTCTGAACATTTCCAAGGATGGTGAGTAAAGTTCCCAAACCCCAAGATGCTTCCAAGAAAAGAAGTGAGCAAGTTTAACATCCTCTGCCAGGATGACACATACCTGTGCTGAAATAGTGCGCTGGAAGGTTTTTGCAGTGGATGTTTCATTGGACACGTTACTCTGAGGAGCCCAGTAATGTTCAGACATCTGCATAAAAAGTCAAGAAAGCCATAAAATTTGCCATTTGATTTTTACTTGTGTAAAGCCTCAACCACATGTGATAGTGGGTGAACCAAGACTGGAAAAAGCTTCCTGAATCCTCTGGCAGTGAGCTGCAGATCTGGAGCTCAGACACTTTAAATGCAGCCACACAAAGGTTACTGTCCCTCAGCTGCAAACCAGCACCCTACTTCTGCTGAGCTCCCAGTTTCCAGAGTGTCCTTGGGTATTTATGAAAGACATGTTGGCCAAACTATGTTGAATTTAAAGGGAAGAACAAACACTACATGTGTGGGAGGAAAAGCTCTATCAGTCGGCAGCTGTGCTTTGTGCAAAGCTGTGATGATTCTGTAAGAAATCCAATCATTTAAACATTCTCCTGCATCAACACACAGGCAATGGAAAACTGCTTCTTTAAAAAAGCTGAAGCCTCCCAACACGAATATACAGTGGCACTGAAAGCTTCCCACATAGCAAAGAATAATCACTGCAACCATTCACACTTGGTTTTATTCACTGTAAATGCATTTATGCCTGAAACATGTGGGGGGCTACTGAAATTTGGCATTGCATCAGATTAGCTGCATCCAAGTACTCCTTGTAAAAAAATGAAATATTTTGTCTTTAGAGCCATCTCAGAGAGCCATGCAGAGGATGGAGATTATCCATCCACGATCATTGTTGTAAATGAGTGACAATTTCCCTGTTACAGCCAAATTACCTTTTTCTGTAGCCACTGCACAGCCCAACTCCAGTGGTGTGAATTCTCCTTGAAGTAATCTTTTGCAGTAGGGCACCTTGGGAATTGAAATTATATTCATTAGTCAGGAACAAGGCATTCTGGACAACACTAAAAAAAATTACAAAAAAAATACAAAGACTTTTCTGTCTTTGCACTGCTGCCCTCTGTGTGCACTGTTATCACTGCAAACTGACTTAAACTCTACAGCCCTGTTGATAATTGAATTAGCAAAAGCAATAATTTTAGTAAAATATACTCAAATCAGTCTACCCCACAGGTTCACGAATTTCAGAATTACGCTTTATTGGGACATAAGCCAAGTCCTAAACAAAGATAATTTAGGACTCATAACATTTCAAAAACCTGGAACAGCTTCCCTATGTTTATCTGGTGTTAATGTCAGACTCCTGCTGTGCAGAATGGCCTTTTTCTTTATAAACACCAATTACCATTTGTTACCTGAGAAATCCCTTCAGGTACCAACCAGTAAAGATTTCACTTCACACTGGCACGTGTGCTACCAAGACCTTGCACAGTAACAAAGGCTAAAAAACTGATCAAAACCAGGAGTAGTAGGTTTGATAACAGTCACAGAGGGAGCTAAGGCAGGGATGAGGTTAAAGCCTGAGACCTTCACTACTCACTTCTGAGCCAGGGTAACCAGGAACTTGACACACTGGTAGCAACGGCTGCTGTCCACGTGGTTGCTGTGGTGCATCAAGGCTGTGGGGAGAAACACATGGATTAGAAACCACAACCCAGATTTCCATCCACCAGCCAGTCTGGAAGCAAAGATGAAGCTAAAATTTTAAGTTAGGGAATAGATTTTGTTTCTACAGATGTGAGCATGAGTATTTGTGTTAAACACACTGCTCTAAGTGCTGGTAGTCTTGAATCTTCCACAACTCTACTGGATTAAAAATAGAACTGCTGCATTTTCACTTTGATCTTTCAAATGCAGTACCTGAATTTTAAACAGCCCTAATGCAGTTATTCTTCCCCTATAATCCATTCTATGTTAGATAATCACTATGGTTACATTTGTCTGAAGGAAAAAAAAATATTTGTCTGAAACCCCCATAAATGAACCAGATCACCAGCTTCCACCTGGATCAAAGTTTGCAAAGCCAGAGGAATGTTTAAAGCTTCTCCACATAAACAAGCATAGCAGAAGTCAACAGCCATGAAACTGTTCCATGGGAGACTCAGGCAAAACCCCAGGCCATTCCTACCAGCAAGTTTTCTCTACCATGAATTCCCACCTCTTGAACAAAATTCTCTGACTGAGAAGAAGCACAAAGATTTCCCCAATCAGATTTGCTACTCAAGAGTTGCTCTGTCCATAGCAGTCAGCAAAGAACACTGCAGTGAAACCTCCAAAGCTGGCAAAAATTGTTTGGGAACTGCAAATTGCCAGTTTTAATACTGTTGAAGCAGAGCAGATGATAAAAATTACAGCAGTGCTGTACTACAAATTATGCACAAACATCCTATTAAGGAGCACCAAAACCTATTATGTGCTGATTTCCCTTTCCTGGATTAAAACCAGTCAGTGTGAGGGATGCTGTTCAATGCTGTTGTGAGGAAACTTGAAGGCAAAACTACAACTTTTACTCCCAAACCTCAGGGCAGTTCTCAAAGCCTTCAACATAAAAATCCAATTGAACACTTGCACTTCTCCTCTGCAGAGGAAAAAAGGTCATGTATTGCTCAAGTTAGAGCACAGAATTGGTCCAACTGGGACCAATTTATCCAGAAATTAAAATAATCACTTAGCTATTCTCTTACACTGCTGCATATTTCCTTCTCTGCCATCAGCCACACATGGAAATACTAAACAGGGGAGCACTGATGAGAGAAATGAAGAACAAAGCTAAATATTCTTTCTCACTAAATCAGAATACGAAATAACTGAAGGTGAAAGCCACAATCTGAAGCAGCTCCTCACCCAAACAGCCATGAAAGAACTGCTCCAGCTGCACTAACCCATCAGAGGGGCTCTCTGTGTAAGCCCACATTTCATTTACACACCAAAGCTGCTTCTCCTGATGCACATGAAATAGGTTATTTCTTTATATATCTTATTGCGTCTGAGTTTTTTTCTCTTTGAATGCTTCAGTAACCTCAGTTCAGTAAAGTTTTGTATCTAATGGAGAGACAACACTTTGTATGAGCAGCAACAGGTGGGAGCCACCTGTCCCACTGTGGGGCTCCGCTGCGGTCAGCAGGGCAAGCATCCTGCTGGGTGAACCAGGTTCTTTGTATGGTAATCAGGATGCTGACAAAACAAAAAGACTGGCAGCTTCTCGAGATATGGAGGAAATAAAAATTAATGTTAAGGTTACAGGATTCAAACAGTTCCTCTATTATGGTAATCAGAGGTACTTTTCTTCCCCCCCATTACACATAGACCCTGATCTGCCCCTTATTTTATTAAGTTAGCTCTCTTTCCTGTTCAACTCCTTTCTAGTTTGCTGTCACTATAACATTCCAAAGCTTAGTTTGGATTTTCTTAGAGCATTTTTGGAGTGACAGGGGCTAGATAAAATATGTCAAGTTTTTTTCCCTGAGAAGTAGAAGAGTTTAGGAGGATTAGGAAGCAGGAGATGGAGTGAACCTCTACCACCATGAGGGTCAGTAGGAGACAGGAGTGTTCCCCCACTGGCTTACTTGCCTATTAATCCATTTTCAGTTTCAAAGGCAAATTTGATGCGCTCTACTTGCAATGGGTCCTCAATAACCTGTTAGGAAAGAAAAACATCAACTTAGGTAAGTTGTATGATGTATCTATTCTATGCAATGATTTTACCCACCCCCACATGCAAAACAAGTAAGACTGAAGTTTCATGTGCCACTGGATTATCAAGAAAGATTTTAGGAAGTAATAAAACTTCAGACTGAAGGATTAAAATATGTGTGGATGTTGAAATTACCAATGCAGTTCCACCTTTTTTCATTACACATCAATACAAAAATCTATCCTGTACAAGTTTTACCCTTCACCTACCAGGATCTCATGGAGTAACTGGAATATGTTTTTCAGTTCGTGAGGAGGAGCAGTTTCCAGTTGAGTCTACGTGTAAGAAAAAGTTACTTAGATAGCAAAATAAGCTGATTAAGCAAAGAATTTCAAGAAAATTTATTAATTTAAACAGTAAAGGCCTAAGAAAACCTAAACCCCAACACCCCCTCCAAATCCAGCAAAGTGGATTGGTCTGTGGTGATGGCACAAGACACAGGATGACCAAAGGCTGGGAGAAACACCCATGGGACAGGTTTGTGCTGGCTTTGTGTGTACCTTGATGAAGTGCAGCACAGTGAAGGAGAAGTGCTCGTTGCAGAAGCAGCAGTACACCACCATCTCCATGAGCACCGACAGCGACCCCGTCAGCTCCCGCAGCGCGTGCATCACCTGCGGGCACAGCACTCCCTTCACACACAGCTGCCTCCCAGAAAACAAGGCTGGAACACGGTGTTTGCCCTCCCCAGGAAGGATGCAGCTCTTTTCCCCAGTGCCTGCATGGCCCTGGAGGCTGAACTCCTGCCCTCACAGCACTCCTTCAGCTCCTGATGCTCACCGCCAAGGGTCGAGCATCATCCATTGAGTCAGACCAACTCAAGGTAGCACCTGAATTTGACATGGTAGAAAGCTGCAAAGGCCCTTGCAAAATGTGCATCAAACCAGACTGTGCATAAAACCAGGCCCCAAAGCTTAGGGATATACTGGAATATGAAGAGGACAAGAAACTAAAGGTGCCTTTTTGTTTAGGCCTAAAAATAGCCACTGGTGTTGGATATTTGGTGTTTTTCACAAAAGGATTTGTCAAAGGAATTCATCACATAAGTTTTTAGGTTCAAGCAGGGCAGAATTTAGAGCAGATACCTCCATTAAGTAGGGTTTTCCCTCAGACAGGAATAGCAAGGCTTCCACTTCTTCATGGAGTGCCAGAAGTGGCCCTGAAGCGGTGATGCTGAGAGGTGGACGCTGCTTAAAGAGACCAGGAGCTATAACAGCAAATACAAAAACAATCCACTCATAGATTAGTTTGTTCTAACACACCTTGAAGACACTGCTGCTCATTTGGCACCATGAAATCCCTCATGACACTCATCTCAACTAGTTTATAGCTCGTGTGCTACCTCTCCTGTGACACCCTGAAGTGTCACTTATTTTAGTGACAGCAGACAAAAGAACTGTAGGAAGGTCAAAGCAAAATGTCCACAGACTATCAGTACTTTGAGCTTTAGTTTTACTCCCAATCCCTCTTGCACATTCATCATATCCAGAATATTTATAATTCTCCTATTACCTTCTGATTTTTGACTGCTTTCAACCTCAGACAGAAATAAAGTTATTCTTTTAAAAGACAACATCAAATTCCTCCTTCAGGAAATTGAAAATTTTAACTTATTCCTTTATTATCTTTATTTGGATGTTTCTGCCTCTCATAACAAGTAACTAGGAGAGTGTTTACTTGCTTGTTATTCAGTAGCTTAGTCTAAATACTCCCCTTTAGATTAGCAAAAGACAACACAAGTCTAAACAAAATACAGCCTGTGAGTCTGTCCAGCCAACAACACAGCTCAATTCACTCACATGAGGAAATACCTTTTAGGCACATGGGAAAGGGAAGAAGGTACAAAACTGTTAGCATCAAGACTTTCATCCCCTCAAAATACTGTTTAACACTTAATACATTTACAGCAAAATCAGAAGTAATCAAACTTGTATTAACCACTTCTGCCTTAAATTCAAAATCACTCTATTTTCCTCACTAATATTAAGTTACTCCAAATCAATGTAACTGAAATGCCAAGGCACCAAAAGACAAAACCACAATTCTTACCAACATTTCTTTGTGAGGAGACATCAGAGTGCAAGACAAGCAGTGCTACAGTGTTGTGAAGATATCCAAACTCACGGGCCTGTGCTGAACTCCACCTGCGGTTCTGCTTGAGTCAAAGACAGATTTAATTACCTTTGGTTTATTTAATCAACTTTGTTTAGCCAAAATAATGTTCTTACAGTCCACTACCATTTTCTAATACTTTGGAGTGGGTAAAAATTTTATTATTATCAAAAACATCATGCTCACTTCTGCCAAAACAGTTATTTCCATGCTAACTACACATAGGTGGGCTTACACTTGCACGAGGTTTGCAGAATAATTGAAGGATTTGTCTATTCTATCATATGAAAAGTATTTATTAATAATTTAAACATCATAAAAAACGTGGGGATGGCCTGTACCTGATTGCTCTGCCGGTTGGGGCCAAGGAGAAAGTTGACCATGTGCCTCAGGGCAGAGTGCCTGAGGAGAAGACTGCTAGCCCTTATTCCCTGCTGTGAAGACAAAAACCACAAATTACCTTCCTGTGCAGGTGAAGAATTAGTGCTCAAGAGAACAAAAGTAAAATGCACAGGCTAAAACCTGCATTTCCCACTCTGAAATCCCCAAAATATCCCAACACAGATCAATAAGATAAAGTCCTAAAGAGTCTCATTGTACACAGCACATTACACAAACCAGAACAGAATCAGCAGATGCACAATAAATATCTTACAAGAAATAAAGAAGGCAAAAAGAATAGAGAAATAGAAATAGTAAATTCGGTCCGTTATTCTGCTCTCCATGGAATAAAAATCCTGAATGCTTGATTTTTTAATATATATACATATATATTTTTTTTTTAAAGAACAACTCTATACAACCCTTCAAAACAGAGAACCAAAATTCATATGCTGGAAATAACATCTTCCACTGGTATACTTTTGTGATTTTATCCTACTCCATTATTCAAAGCCATTTATTTAAAAAACAAAACAAAATAAACCCGATTACTCCTAATAAAAGTTTTGAGTTTCACTCTACTGCCAATCCTTCTATGAATAAGGATCACTAGCTGCTTTATTAATGTCTTCTTAAAGTTAAATAGCCATGAGAAAAAAATGTTTTCTTACCTTCTGTACAAAGTTATTGAATAGCAAAAAGTACTGAGCACAGTTTTTACAGTTTTCAGGTACATCTTTATCCAGTAGAGCAAGTAGCACCTCCAGTAACTGATGTACAGTTTTTAACTGTGAAAAGAAAAATATTTTGAAGGCAAAGAGCTGCCTACTGCTTAAAAACCCAACGTGTTTCAAATACCCCCTGGGCAGGAAGAGATGAGCATTAACCTAGAAATTAAGGGGGAGGATGAGCTCACAGAGCTCTGCCTGCAAACAGAGCAAGAGGCACCAGGGAGAGCCCAGCCAGGGGATGTCTGGAGAGGAGGTGGCACCCACTGACCTTCTCCTGATAAAGCAAGGCACTGTCGAGGGTTTTTTCAAGGATTGTGGCCACAGCAACTCGCACCTCCCTCACGCTGCATTCCAGGAGGAAGGTCCTGGAAGAGAAAAGGTGAAGCTGCAAAGAGAGCTGGAATCAACATGTACACACAGCAGCTGCTGTGATTAAATGTGGTGTTTAGTGTTTGTTATTTTAACAGTCCAGATACATTTTGTACTGTACTTCTGTGGGTAAGCTTTAATTTACATTCACACACTCCTGCTTGTAGTAAGGCCTGTAATATTTCTATTATTATATTTATAATATTCCTATTACTATATTTATTCATTTAAATAAAAAAAGCTCTAAAAGCTCTCATAACATGTTGTTTTTCAACTCAAATTAAAAGATAACATGTTCTTTACACTGACACACTTCTTTGAGCATGTCAGATCTCCAATAATTTGTTTTCAAAGCACCTATTAGCTGATCCTTAGCTTGGCTAGAAGAAAGTCTTTCCAGTTCATCTGTGATCCTTGTCAGGTAAGTATTTAACTTACCTTACCCCCAACACATTTCACCCTGTTCTCCTTCCTCACCACTTGTAGAGCTGACCACACAAACTTAAGCACATTCCAAGTCCCTTCACTGAATTCATCATCTCATCCTCCTCCATGCACACTGCACTATCTAATTTGATTTTCAACATTCTCAGAAAGCTCCACAGAGAAAATACTAGAAACAAAACTCCAAGTAATTATCTAAAGTGTCTGTTTAAAGAATGTCCACAGTCAACTCTTTAGGAATACATCAGTTTAGGGCAGATCATGTTATGAGGAAGGTTTATCCACACTTGAGACACAAAACATCTCAGACAGAATCACCAGGACTTACTTCACAAGCTCCCGGCCCTCTGGCCCAACAAAATACTCCACCAACCACTGACAAGCATCGATGCTTTTGGAGAGCAGTGCATCTATGGTGGCAATCCATTCTTCTGTATCAGCCCTTCAACAAAACAGGGGCAACTGTCAGTAATCCAGGAGCAACAACACCTCCCCAGAATTAAACCATGTTTCTTGTTTGCCTTACCTGAGTTTCTTCTTGGTTCGGAGATAGGTTTGGAAGAGGAATTGGACTGCCAGCTGTAAGCTCACCTTTGCCATGCAGGGATAATAGGGATGCTTTACCTTAGTCTGAAAGAAATATCAAATTATTCCAGAGCAAAAGGATGCTTGCAGCACACATGATGTCTCTTAAACACATCAACGTGTTCTATTCAAGTTATTTGCTTCACTTGGAAAAAACAAGCCACAGCATTTTTCTGTGCTAAGTCAGTCTCCAGTGCTGACTTTGCTACTTAATAAATATGCTAAAAGAGGAGCAAACTTGCTGTAAGGCCAACTAGATCTGTGGATTTCAAAATAATAAATGCTGTTTGTTTAGGACTCCATTTAGAAAAACTTAATTAAGAAACTATTACCAATTAAACTCTATCAACTTTGAAGTAATTAAAACCAACTATTGGACCTTCCATATGGAAAGGGATTTTCTGTCCCTCTAGAGGCTCAGTTTGCATCATTACAAAAGATATGGATTATTAAATAAATTTTACTGGGGCAAAATGATGTTTCTCCCAGTACTAGAAAAGGAGGCTGGAGTTTGCTTTTGAGGCAGATGTTGTCATCAGCATCCAAAATTACTGGAGGCAAGGAATAGCTTGTCTGGAAAAGAAAAATCATGTCACCTCTTCTCTTCCAGTTTTCCTGGTTTGACCCAAATAGCTTTTGTGGCCATTTTATCCAAAATAATTTGAACACTCCAAGATTAAAATCCAGGTACTTACAGCATTCAGGGAAGCTAATGACAAAACAAAACTGAAGTAGTCACTACTGTATACATCTCTGTTCTTCATAAATTTCAAGTTTTCATCTCTCACCATCTGTAATAGTAAAAGAAGGCAAAAAAAAATTAAAGATGTTGTCAAAATACACTTCTCTAACTAAAACTTCATCTTTTATGTAAATGTGTGGTGTTTAAAAATCAGAGTCAAACTTACTCTGTTTCCTTATGAATCACTACTTCAGCAGAGGGAAAATGCATACAGGAGATTTAGAAGATCTGGTATAAAACCAGTGATTTTCTTTCAAAGATATTACAAAACAGCAGATGAGGGACATAATAATTTAGCCATTAAGGGAAAAAAGGAAGAAATTGCAGATAAGTTCTATTTTTTGCTTGTATTTAATAAACAGGCCAAGAGAATACCCCTCAAACCAGAAAGGCTTGCCTAACGAATTTAGATGCAGAGAGCAAGGAGTCCTGGTGTAATTACAAGCTGCAGCCCCACAATAAGGTATTTAAATGCCAAGCCCTTCTTTTATCAAATGAGATTTTGCTGAAAGACTCTCAATAAATTTGAGCCAAGCTCTGTTCATTGTAATAACACAATCCCAGATACAAGAATGCCCAAAGCGGCTGTTAATGCCCTGAAACAGCCCATGTGGAGGGCCAGACTCATCCTGCAGAGTTTATTTTCCCTGTGTGTGTGATGCAGGCTCTCCTCACTGCTCCTCCTCTTTCTACACTCTTGTGAACTCAAGAACCTGAGGATCACTGTAATTTGCCACCATCTCCACTGCTCCTCAAGTGTACTCCACATGAAGCGCCTTCTCTGCTGTTGTCTCTCCCTGCCTGTATGCTGACTGCTGCCAGATCTCATGTTTGATTTATCTGCCTGCAGTTTCTTCAAAGCAAAGAACTGATGGGCCTTTTTCTTGAGAAAGTACAGTGAAACTTAAAATAAGTGTCACTAAATAGCTTGTTAGTAACTTTATGTCAGAATCCAGAGCTGCTTTTAGTTTTCCTACAAGGGAATTACTTCAAGGTAACCTTTAAAAGTTACCACGTTTCTCTCACTATGTGCGCAAATTTTATGTGAGCAGAGTTTAGTTGTCACTTTCAGTGTGCTCTACCTGATAAATCCTCACAGGCATTTTCTCTACAAAGAGCCCCTTTTTTTCTCCTTTTCGAACCAGCTTGGTCAAGATGGACAGACGGTCACTGTTGGGCCTGTGGGGTCGAGGTGATGACTGAGGTGAAATTTCTGGTGAAGAGGGAGCAGATCTGAAATATAAACAAGCTGAAGGTGAATAAAGAAATCCTACAACAAATCTACAGTTTAGGTATAAAATACCATTGCAGCCAGAGTGAACTTATGGCAATTTTGAAGACAGCCTAAGTATTTCTTGAGGCTGTCAGTCAGCTGGAACTTGATGCAATAATGGTAATAAACAAGCAGCTTAAAAACCAAACCAAAACAACAGAAGGGTCAATACATTGCTTTGCTGGACAAGAATGACTCAACTCTTAGTTGTGGAGAGATGTTGGAACTCTGACAGCTGAAAACTTTGAGCTTTCTGAATTTAAGGTTGCCAACCCTCAAGTAAACACCTAATTTGACCTGAGACCTTGGAAAAGGCTTCAAAAATTGAGTAATAGCACAAAACACTGTGTGTGTAGTTTGGATGGTATTGTGTGATCTCACAGGGTGAAAAAAACTCAGATTTGGGATTTTAGTATATATGGTGATATATGGGAGACAAGATTGTGAATTTTGGGTGTGGGTTAGTTGTCTTTTTTGCACCTTCCTCTTCCTGGATATGGGTGGTCTTCTATAACTGGGCAAAAGATGTCTGTGTTGTGGGTTTTGGGTGACCATAACAGGGTTAGAAGTATAAATAATACAATTTCAGCTGTTTATTAGATAATTGAGACTTAAATAGCCTTGAATAGATACAATTTTAGCTCACTTTCTCAACTTAGAAAGAGCTCACATCTCATGAGTTTGTAATAGATAAGGATAATAAACTTCAGAGTGAGACTTCAAACCCAACATCTCCTGAGTTTTATTGGCCCTGACCTTGGAGCCTGATATTCCAACAGAGAGAAGTCTAGATATCAATATCAGAGAAACCTTTCTGGATACAAGGGGGACTTACAAGGAGAGGTCCTCAGCTTCCTGCCTGACGACACTGACTCTGCTTTTCTTTGGCAGCACAGGGGAGTTCTGGTCGGACACTCTCTGGTAGAACAGCATGTAGGCGTTCCAGTAGCGTCGGCGCACGTCGGGGTAGGGGTTTGCTGTGGGGATAAAAGGCAGCTCATGAAGGCCCTTGAAGGTTTAGTACCTTTCCCATTCCTGTATGGAAGCAAAACTGGGGGTACAAGTAATGTGAACTGCAGCAGGATAAATTTGTCAGATAAAAACATCAGTGATTAAAAGTGTCTGAATTATGAAACAGGGGAATATTGGAAATGTGCTTGGAATAAATTCCTTAAAGCATTGAAAAGTTCAACAATATGATGCCACAAAGTGTTCCATGAAGTCATTCTCACTAGCCTAAAATAAGGGCTGGTTTATGTTTGGTTGGGAGACTTTTTTTAAACTATATTAACAAGGTGCCATTGTGTTTTTCAATCTCTACTATTAAGTCTACAAAGTGCTGAATCACAGTGAATATGGCTTAATTCCTATTAGACCATACACAAGCTGTTCTGTTCTTCAGTAAAGGGAAGACTTTAGGGGAAAATATGGTTCAGAAGGAGTATTAGTCCAAGTAACTCAAAGTACCTATAATGGACTAAGCTCTACTCAGTCCATTATAGGTACTTTGAGTTACTGAAATCAGTATGAAATTGAATCTACTGTCTGTACTTCTGCTTACATTGATCATAGACTTTAGGTCTATATTCTCCACCAAAACATTCATATTCCAGGGTTTCATCAGTCAAATCAAATTCTTCAACAACGGTGTCATTAAACTTATACCACTTTCCTTTTCCACATCCTCTGTGATCAAAACAGAACAGAAACACAACAGAAACAAAGTTAGTTGATTGTCTCAGTAAAAAAACAAATCACCCAGAACAGCCTAGAAGTGACAAGCCTGAACTCACATTTGTTTTGACAGTTAGAAGAAAGCTTAGTTCAACTGATGTCAAGGTTTCATTTTAAAAAATAACCTTGATTAAAACTATGAGAAACACACCACCTGCAAGTCAGTGTCACAGGGAGCCCTCAAACTGCAATACAAGGTACATAAGAATTAATGAGAATTTTACTCTGTGATGTCCCACATCACTGTGTCATTGCCTCATGACAGGTGCTGAGAAAGGGAAGAGTGGTTCCAGAAGAGCTCTGGATGGATCCATGCACCTTCCCAGAACAAGAAGCCTTTAGACAGCTCTGAAACCTCCCCCACGAACCTTCTTGCCCGTTACCTCCTGTCCTTGATGAAGGAGTAGTAGTGCCCTGCATGAGCCTGGCCACTGTGGACAATCACACCAACGAGCTCGTAGTTCTCTGTAGGGGCAACCTTCTTCCTTGGGGAGCCTCCTCCTCCCTGCTCTGTGCTCCTGCCGTTTTCCCCCACTTCTGAGGACGAGTCCTGACGAGCCATCCCTGACACAGTGTAAGGTTCCATGTTCAGCATCCAGGGAAACTGTTTGAAGAGATACTTTGGATTAATCAAGACATTGCAGTGTGTATTGCTTTGTGTAATTTTATGAGAATGGTATCAATACTTCCCACATCGGGAACACCAAAGGAAAACATGGAACTTCAACTTCTTATGCTTCTTACACAGATGTTAAATAACAAACTCTCTTTAAGGAGGTTTTTTGCCTTGCTTTCCAAAAGGACCCCAAGAATGTTGAAAACAAGGAAAGCTCAAAGGAAAAACACTTCTTTTCTGTAGCACTACCATGTTATAAAATCCCTGCATCAAAATGTGGGGGAAAAAAGGAAAAATGAACAGGAAGAATGAGAGTCCACTACACAAAGTAGCTGGGGAAGGCACCATAAAGCAAACTTTTCTTACCCTTATTTGTTCATCGTATTTAATAGAACGGCCACTCTCCCAATCAAAGCCAAATCTCATCAGGTGAATCACCAGCAGGCTGGGCAAAACCTTAATGCAGGTGCGCTTCACTGTAGTTCTCTTGAAAAGAAACAAGAATATCACCTCTATCTGACACCCCAGGCCATGTGCAGCATCCTTCTAGAGAGTCACAGTGAAAATCCAGCCATGGGGAGTCATAGGTGTCCACAGAAGCCAGGGTGTCTATAGGGATATGTATCCATACTGGGGTACATCTCAATTCATTACACAAAACTTTACCATCCTGCCATCCCTCTAAACTTTTAGTTTATTTTAAACTTTTAGAGGCACTGAACCTTTGTCTTCAATGCAGCAAGAGTGAGCAACATCTAAGCATGTTTTCCACGACTATGTAAAGCTTAGAAAAAAAATCAAACTGCACATGAATCTTCTTTCACAAAAATTAAGAATCAATACCTTTTCTTTGCACTTTTCACAGTAGTATGCATTGCTTCCTTCCAGAACCTCTCCTCTAACAAACTGATCCAGTGATATTTCCAGGCTTTGACATGAAGTCACACCAAGGTTGAGAGCCATGAAGGCTTCCTCACGCTCATACCTAAATTCAAGAAGAAAAACAGATTAGGATTTACCAGCTGGCAGGAACAAGACAGATGTTTAGGAAAGAATGTTGCATTTGCCCCACAGTTATCAAAGCTGTGATGCTCACAGGGGCATTTCTCTACTTTCCAGTGCTACTTTGACATACATATTTTAATAGTTCTGGGAACACATAACTTGGTAACTGATGCACTGAATGTGACATTACCTGTGAGGACAGTCCTTGCAGATCTTCTGATCAGAGAAGATTCCTTGAAAAGTATTCTTAAATATTTGGTCTCTTCCTATTTTCTGTTGGAGATGTAAAGTTAGACATCAGTGTGATATATTGCAGGGTGGAAGACCAAGAAATCAGTAGGAATTTTAAACTCCTGAATACTGTGCAGATTATAACATAAGCTAAATGGCTCTCTGCCTCTTTTCTAGACATCAAAGCAAAAAGAGAAAAAAGGTACCAAGGATATGCATATGAAACAGAAAAGAAATTGCTGAGGTTTTTACCTTGAGGTACTCATCCATTTGATCTATAAGACTGGTGAAGAACTCATAAGCATCCTGTTGCTCTCTAACATAAAGTTCCTTATTCCACATCTTGAAAATCTATATAAAATATAAATATATGTTGAAAGGTAGTTGTTTCATATATATATCACTAAGAAAAGCATTTTTAATATAAATTTATTCCAGCATGTTTTGGTTTTTGAATTAGAGCTTACTTAATAAATTCTGCAATTGATAAAGGCTGAATAAATGATTACTTTTTAAGCAGAAAAGCTATAGATTCTAAACAAAAAGAGGCAATACCTTCCAAAAGTTCTCAGGTACATAATACTGTAGCTTGCTTTCCATCAAATGACCAAAAAGAGATTGAACTTGATAGAACACATTGTCATCAGGATTGTCAGTATCATCATCAATGGAAAGCAAGGCCTGCAAGGAAACAAATAACCTTATTAAATTTATTTTGGAAAAATCATTACTATAAGCTGTCATGGCCCACAGCACTACAACTTAAAATTTATGTATTTATTGTGCATATTTATACGCACACAGTTGACTTTTCATTTTGCAACTTATTTACAAATGGTGCTAAGATGAAGTGGTTCAAGTGAAAGTAATTCCAAAAAGAGGATTTTATTGGATGCTGAACTAATTACCTCTGGAAGACCAGGCTGCATGTACAGCTGCTGGAAAACAGCATTCATGTAACAAGTAGCACCACCATTCTTCAGTCCCACAAATCCAGAAATGGAGCGACTGTCCACAGGTGGAAGGTACTGGAACGACAAACACATTTTTTGTCCCAAAAACTTATAAAAAATATGAGACTCCAACAACATTCTATAGCTTTTATAACCACCTTTGTATTGTAGAAAAACAGAATGGTATGAGTAGGAAGGGACCTTAATCCAGCTCCACCCCTTCCACTACGCCAGGTTGCTCCAAACCTCATCCATCCTGCCTTGGACACTTCCAGGGATGGGGCAGCCACAGCTTCTCTGGGCAACCTGTGCCAGGGCCTTCCCACCCTCACAGGGAACAGTTTCTTCCTGATATGTAACCTAAAACGACCCTCTTTCAGTTTAAAACCTCTCCCCCTTGTATGTGAGCTGTTAAGAACAATTTAATGGAAAACCAGGAATAAATTCTGAAAAACTGCAAGACTGCTGTATGCAGTCATTTAAATATTTAACACATTGCACAACACTGTTGAAAATGGCCTAAAATGTAATAATAAAGAAAATCTGTGATATTTAGGAAATTCTTTCTTACTCAGATAATAACAAAGACACACTGGAGTATCTGCTTCTGAGGAAGATCAAATGTATCTGCATTTCCCCTTAGCTGCATTGTGGCATTTTAAACTGAAGATCATGGAAACCTCATGAAACAAGCAACAAAGTGAACCATGCCCAGCACTCCAAACCATGCTGACACAAATAAAAAAAGCTTCTTGCTTACATCAAACTCCTTGTTGAGTGCAGGGTCACACTGGTGGTGCATGGAAAGCAGCTCCTTTGTAATAAGCTGGAGATTGGAGGGTGAGCTATCAGCCAGCATTACCAGCACCTCATAAGCAGCTAATCTGCTGTCTGCTGTGCTGCACCTGCAAAGAAAACCACAGCTGAGAGCTACTGGCTAGATGACTCAATTATTTCTAATTCCAGAAAGCTGTATTACTCAGAACAGGCAACAATTAATGTTCTAAAGAACACTTTGAGTGATTAAACACTCCTGAGGGACTGCAGAGTGCTTTTTTTAAAATTTTCCTGGGGTAGGAGAATGGGGAAGAATCCAATGAGAAAAGTGGCAAGAAGAATACTCCTTTAAACAAGCCTCCTTTACTGACATGGATACACTTGCTAACATTCAGTAGAAGGAAAAGGAAGTGCTCTAAAAGGAGACAGAATTGGTTGCATGTTTGAGGACAAACAGACACTTTCCATCATGTAACACTGATGGAGACAAAATGACTTTTTTACAGGGAGGGAAACTTGGGAAGAACTAGACCAGACAACATCCTTGCTACAACAGATGAGCTTAGACCTGAGCTAGACCAAAACCCTCCCAACTCAGCTCTTTTCAGCAGTCATTCAGCACAGCAGCCCTTTCTTCTGAAGGCCAAAGGCTTTATTTACACTAGGCAAAAAAAAAAGAGCATGCTTGGGATGAACTGCAGTGGAACAAAGCTGGACCAAACACCAAGGTAGATCAAGTCCCATTCATTTCAGGGGTTCTTAAATGATTCACTGGAAACTTCTTGTGGGTTTGTGGCAAGGTAATGAGGATATGCCTGATCTAACACCAACTACTCAGTGCAACACAAACAATCCAGCTGCATTAGCTCAGAAATCCACATGAGCTAATTTACACCCACCCCTTCAGATATTGTATGGCCATAAAAGCTGTGACAGGAAGGAGAAAGCCCACTCTTTTTTCTCCAGTTGATCTATTCTGGGCTCCATCAGCTTTCTCAGGTGCAAGGAGACTTGCTTGGTGTTAACTTTTTTACAAAATAGGTAGGGAGAAGGGAAAAAGAAAGAACTGGAACTTTTGAGATTCTCTTTTACAAGGAGCTTGGGAAATTAATTTCCTGCTCATGCTCCAATTTAGCCAACTTTCCAAGCAGTAACAAGCTAAAGGAATATTCTTTGGACTCATGAAATCAGCACTCAGTTGTGCCTGAAGTTCATCATTGATCTAACAAAGCACAGACTTTGAAGTACAGAAATGCAAGGATATTGGATCACACAAAAATGTATAAAATGCTATTTGGGCATTTATGTAGGAAATGTAGAAAACAGGAGAAATGCTCCACCACTGGTATTAAATCCTGCTATCTGTAGGGTTTAATTCTGACATTTGCATTTATGACATTGAAGACAAAACTCAACATAAAATGAAAAAAAAAAAAGATCGTTTTTACTTTGGATGGAAGTCTTGCTGGCTGATTGCAGCACTGCCTGCTGGGGAATGGCTGTTCAGAATAATCCTGGATGCTCGGAACAGGAAATCATCCAACAATGGCTTAATCAAAGATGAACCTGAAACACAGCAATCTACTGTTAAACATTTACATTATCATTGCAAATGCCAAAAAGGTGTTTCATAACAACAAAACCACTTCATAGCACCACAACAACAAATGCTTTATCAAATATTAAAGGTACTGCTAAACCCAGTCCTTATAGCTCTGTATCACTTCTACTGATGTCTTCACATGACTGTCCAGTCATGTGTTAATGCAGAATTCACAGCAGTCTAGTCAATTTAAAGGGGAATACTCACCAACCATTTCCTTCTCTGCCCCACAGAGTGAGAGGAGAGTCTTGATGAGCCTCAAGTGTCCTGCTAACAGGATGTTGTCAGCCTCACTGGTCTCACACTCCGCCGTGCGGTTCGGCTCAAAATTGTCCAGCCAAGTGATCTCATCTTCTAACATGGCAGCTGGGCTGATCTTCAGCTGCTCCATTTCTGATGCTTCAAGGAAAATAAAAAAAGGAACACAGTAAAAAATAGCAGCTTTGGAAATGTAGAATGTAAATACAAAGAATTTCAAACAGTTTGGTAACGGTCTAGTTTTGCCCTCATGTGTATCAAGTAAACCTTCCACCAGGGAGCTCAGTTCACTTTCCACAAGGAATGAGTTGCCTGCAGCTACCCAGTGCCAAGAACAGACCATGCCAGGCAGCGCACTGATAGGTCACTCTGAGTTCAAGGTGTAGTAGCCCTCTTCTGCAGGCAATTCTACTTCTTTTCTACAGCTTGGAAGCTGCCATCAGAATGAAGGAATCAGGTGTCTGCACATACTTACATGTCAGGTCATCCAGTAATTGACATCTCAGGTCAAAGTATTCTGTACACTGGGACAAAAGTCTGAAACAGATATACATAGAAAAAAGGTTTAATTAAAATCAAATTTTCTCTAACCAGTTGTCTTTAAAGTGTGTGTGCTCTGTCCATCTAACCCAAAGCAGCATTTAGGTGTGCTTCTGCATGTTGCAGCTTAAAAAAAAATCCTTTCCAACAGCTACTTCTGAATGTTAGCAATTATATTGAATCCTCATTTCTTCCCTCACCTCATGGCAATTGTAGTTAGTTGTCAGTTGACAATAAAATAAAAACATGCTTTAACTTCTCAGTTACTCCTCTAGAAATTGCAGGATATTTACCTCCAACACTTGCCAAGTGCAATCCCTTTTTCCTCAGAGCTTCCACAGTGCTGCTCATTTCAAAATGTGTCAGATTTTCTTCCTCCATAAACACACATGTGACTTACCTCTGGTTGATTCCTCTCATGATGCTGGTTGGTGACCAGAGAGGCAGCTGTGCCCCAAGAACAACACTCAGGAGGAACTGGTTTGGCTTTTGCACATCTGGGTGAGCTGATGTGTCTGTCTGGCTCAGGGTGTACAGCTGGTCACAGGCAACGCGACGAATCTGCAACGGGGTCATTGTCATTGCCAGCAGTTACTCAAGGGCTGCAAAAATCCCCCACACTCCTGTTAAGTTAGAAATCTAACAGAAAAGATGCGCATTGCAATGGTGCAAACCAGGTATGAGCTCTGCACCCATCAGCCAGGGTTTCTAGGAATGTAACAAACCCTGGTCGTCCCTGAGGGAAAAGCTCTGAGAAACACAAATTGTAAATACAGATAAAGGGTGAGATGCAATGACTTCATGCAAAATAAATAGATGACACATGATGAAATGAGGTAAGCATAAAAGTCAATAGATTTTAGAATATCCAAGATAATCTTATATCAAAAAGAATGAGTTTTAGGAGGGTTCCAACACTTGGAATAAATTTTCAAAAGTTCAGAAGTATCCATCAAATTTTACTCAAATCAAAGTTACTTGAAACTTTAGGGAAGGTACTAGTTTTACAGAATTTGTGTCACCAAAATGAGACATTTTCTTTAGACCAGTCACAGCACAGTCCTGTGCATCTCATGGATGAAACAAGCCTAGAAAATGTAATACTACAGCATTTTCTATCAACCCATCACCAGATACTGGAATTACCAACAATTATACAAAGGTTATTTATTCAAATAGTAATCTGTGGGAATACTTGCAATAAACAATTTTATGTTCAGACCATATGAAATTATCAAAACATACACATTTCAGAAGGAGCATTTAGAGGAAGACTCTCACCTCAGCACTTGGTGATCCAAGCAGAATATCAATGATGAAATCAGCAACACAAGGCAAATTGTAAAAAGATCCTGGAACAGAAGAGTACCAGGCTATCTTATTAAAAATAATATTTTAAAATAAGTCAGTTACGGTCTTGCATTAAAATAACACAGGACCTAGAGGACATCAATACTGAAAAGCAGTAAAGGCTATTTCCTGATTTCCTTCCCTCAGCAGAGGCTGCCACCATGATATAACAGCATTTTCCTTGCCTTCCTGCACCACCAGTGTTTACACTTCCTGTACACAAAGACTCAAGTACTAAACAGGAGCTATGCTAACAGCAGCACTTACAGAATTACAGACTTCAAAAGCAGTGCAAATATTTATATTCTGGCAGTAAGTCAGCTTTCCCAAAACATTTTACTGAAGCATACCACTACATGCCTTATTTCAGTCCTGGAAAAAAAATCCCTGCAATTTTTAATGAAATGTTGTATTTTTGCTTGAGCTGTCTCAGCTAACAAAGCTACAAGTTTCGAATTATTTTTTTTTCAGTTGACTGTATCCAAAAGCCTCCTTCCACCTGGCTTATACTCCAAATACTGAATAATCCAATTTTTTTCCATACCTAGCTGCTGACTACGTAGCTGAAGGCAGGTTACTAAGAGAGACAAGGCTTCCCCAGCAATGAGAGCATCTTTGGTGGACACAGACTGCTGCCTCACACAGATCCCAGCGTGCAGCGCCGTGGGCTCCCCTTCGCTTCCTGAACTGCAGTTACTTCCTGCATTAAAAAACAAAGAACAAGTCCTGTAATTTATTAAATTTTACTCAGATGTTTTCAGCTTTTGGACAGTTCTCTGCAATTCAAAAATTTCTCTGAATCCTTGACGAATGTACATAAATTTGCTCAGATTTTTTGTAATTTAGTTGTATAACGTCCCAGGCTGGGGGAGATCCAAGAGGATGAACATTGAATGAATTCAGTTTCAAACTCCTGAAGTGTTCAATTAAGATTAAACCAAATGCTTTTAGACTGGTTTAGGGACCCAGTTAACCCACCTGAGCTGCTAAGTCTGTTTCTAATCCCAGCAGGGAAGAGAGTGTTGCTCTCTTTGATGGGCTGACTGCTTCCCACGAGGTCCAGGCGTCCTGCAGCAGCAGCCCACGAGAGGCGCATGAAACAAGCCACTGTGGAGGTGAAATCATTCACCTCCATGGTCTGGAGGAACAAGAAACAGCAGTCACTTCTGTGATATTCAACAATGCTTGTTAATCACAGGGATGAGAGGAATGTATCTTTTAGATCAGGTCAAATTGACATTTACATTTGTTTTCCACTTTCTTCTCTATACAGGTTCAAGGATTCAAGAGTGTCTTTGTTCCCAATGAGAGATTGGTATTGCTATCTTAGGAGATGTAATTAATTTTTTAATTCACCACGAGGATAGATACCCTTGCCACCTATCTGGAGGCAGGCATGCTGACTTCAATCGTTCAATCCATTTGGGAAGCCCAACAACCTAACACAGCATACTTGTCACATTAACTATGAAGTTTCTTTCAACTGGACTCAATGGGCTTTCAAACAACATTTTTTTAAGGTACTGAAAATAAATTTAAAAAAATCCTTTTTCTCCACAGTACCATCAAGCAAATTTAATTTTTAATGAGCTATTTGGAAAAAGCTTGTCCAACTCTTTCTAATTCAAAGTATCATGGATTATAAAGCCACAAGTTCACGCAGGAACCTTCTCCTTTCAATTCAGAGAATTAACAAGAGTAAGATCTTAAGAGTTAAGTGTGACTGAAGACAAATCACAAGTAAGACTTCTGTGTACATCTATTTCTTGTAAGCAGTTTTGGGGTACTGCTTCCCTTTGTAGTGCCAAAATAAGTTATGAAAATATGTTAAAATTCAGATCAAGATTGGAAGAGACAAGATTTTCAGGGACTTTTAAATGGAGCCAGGGCAAAAACTTGCATAAAAGACTGATTAAAAATCTCAGAGTTATACAGCTGTCATTGGAGATGACACCGCTACATCAGAACCATCCAACACTTCCTTACTTGTATGGCAACTCTTGCAGCTGGGATGATTTCTTCTACCCTGATGGAGGATCTGTCAGACACGGAGAGCTGGCGGTAGGAGGACTTCTCAGGAGTGCCACAGATGGACATCTGCCTGCTGGCCTGCCGGCTCACGTTGCGGAAGGGCCGCGAGGACAGAGCTTCCACCCCATCCTTGATGAAATCCTCATCCAGCAGGGTGGGCATTGTCTGCCCAACCAGCAAAAACCTGCATTCACAGAGAAAAAACTTCATGGGTATTGTCTGCCCAAGCAGCAAGAACCTGCATGCACAGAGTAAAAACATCATGGGCATTGTCTGCCCAAGCACCCAGAATCTGCATTCAGAGTAGAAACATCATGGGCATTGTCTGCCCAAGCAGCAAGAACTTGTAAAAACATCATGGGCATTGTCTGCCCAAGCAGCAAGAACCTGCATTCAGAGTAAAAACAGCATGGGTATTGTCTGCCCAAGCAGCAAGAACCTGCATGCACAGAATGAAAACATCATGGGCATTGTCTGCCCAAGCAGCAAGAACCTGCATGCACAGAGTAAAAACATCAGCCTTGTATTTGAATGCTTGCAGAGTGAATGGAACAGAACTCAAAGTGCCAATAATCTTAAATATTAAAAGCTGCATGCTAAAAGCCAAGAAAGCAGCACTTTCTCTAATGAGCAGCAGTTACATACCTTGCAAGCTGCAGGCAGATGGAATAGACTCCTTGTCTTGTTTCATAGTCCACCTCTGATGGGATGGAATCTCTCTGCATCACATTCACCACCAAACTTAAAAACAAATCGATAAGACAGACTCCATTTGGAAATGTTTCAATTAATTTGTCTCTATCCTTCCTTCCTCCTATCCACTCAGCTGAGTTCCAGTTCAAACTGACTTCTTTGGAGGCCAACATCTTCATTTTCTCCTTTATGTCTACAGATGGAAGCTTTCTGCTCCTGTTGGAAAATGCTTCAAGATCTCTCGGGCAGAGGAGTGTCATGGATAGAGTTACTAAGAGCAAAGTATACTTGATAAATCTCACACAATCAGTATTGTCAGGTCTTCCAAACCACTCACACTGTGCCTCAACTCTTAAATGAGGAGTCTGAATTTTCAAGACTAATTACAAATTCAATTTAGTTCCTACTGCATGAGCCATACTGTGACTACTGAAAATGTCCACTGGTGTCCACACAGAAGAGAGCAATGTGTGCACTTGAAAATTTGAATTGAAATACTTAAATGTCACAAACTATCCAAGTATCAACTACTTTAGTACAAGCTACATTCCACAAGCTTATTTGTGCCTAACTTCATTTTGAGATTTAACAACATGTACTCTCTTAAATATGACAGCTACTGGACAGTGGTGAAACAGCCTTGGGTGGATTTTTTTTCTCAGAAGAAGAAGCTGACAGGTGTATTAGTCTGCTACAGTGTGGAAATAGGAAACCCACACTGCTAACTAAATGAAGTGCTACAAATTGAGTCAAGGTTTTGAAATCTAACCTCAAACCTCCTGCTCTGAGGAAGTTTTCACAGAAAGACTTGGCACAGTTTCTTGCCATTTCATCATCTGCAGTTGGCATCAGCTTGGAGCTCAGCACCTACAATAAAATAAATGAGCAGATGTAAACTACCACCCCTCTTAGTGTTCTTTACCTGTTGAAGTTTGAAGGTTTAACAGAAAAAAAAACCACTACAAATGAAGCAATTATTAATACACTTACACAAAACTGTAGTCAGTGAGAAATCTCATATACTCAATAAATCTCAAATATTTAGAATAACCATGGCACCTACAGATGTTTATTCTGAATCAAAGCATTCTATTGTCACTGCAGTTTATATGTTAAGGGAACAGATTAAGTACATGGAATGTCATATTTTGGTTCATTTGGCGCTTCTTAGGAGCCCAAATTCTTCTTGGATTTTCTGGATTTTCAATTCACATTATCCCATAAAACATTGTACAAATGGCTTACTTAATAGTCACACCTTCTGAAATATAATTGTACCACTATTATTCTGGTGTTTCTTTGTAAAACATGGCTCAGGTAATTCTAGAGGCCTTATGAACATCAGGCCTCTAGATACCTCTCTATCATCACTCCTGTTTTAAATCAGCATGACATTTCAGAGTGCAAATACACTCAGAAACATGGCCAGAAGGAAGTCTGTGGTCTCTGTGGGTCAGTTCTTATTTATAATCTTCTTATAATCTGTTTCACTTGACATTAAAAAAACCCAACACCCAAACAAACCAAGCCACCAAAAAACCCCCCACAGAAACCCCAAAACCATCAACCAAAGAAACCCTGTGCCCTCCCAAAATCCCAGAAAAACCCCAGATATTATTCACTTTCTTGAGAAGTCTCCTTGGCATGTACAGCCAAAAATGCTGCAAACAAAATACATCTCCCTCCAGGTTCCCAGATCAGAAGAATGTTTTACAGAGTTCCAGGCATGAAATCTTATCACGCCCTGGACATCTGCAACATTCAATTTTCATCTCTTTCATATGTTCTGCAAATTTCCTGTGCACATTTTTTTCAGAAAGCAGCTCAGACTGGTTCCCATCTTTTCACCAGATCACCAGCTGAGGGGATAAAAAAGCATATACTCCTTTTCCTGAGAAAAACCATCTTCTATTTGGCTTGACTGGTGTTGAGGAACAAGTCCACTCATATAATCTCCACATCTAATCCAATTTATGACTTCTCATCCCTTGCCAGAAAAGCAAGCAGTTTATTACTTGCTTTCATTATTTTCTCTGGCACAGAAATAGCAGATAACTGTCCCATCCTACTGCTATATAACCTGTCAGCTCAACAAGACACCCTAAACCATTTGCTTTGAGTTGTAGAACTTGTCAACATATTTCAAAGACATAATCAAGTATCTTTCACTCCAGCTGTACAGAAAAGGGGGAATCCTAAGGCAGGAGTGTGATGACAGTGTAGGAAGATGAAGAGCTAACATTAGACTGTGGAAACCTAAAAGGAAGCAACCACAAGAAAATTCCTACAGTAATCTTGGCACACACCATGAAGGAAGAGAATAATTTTGTCTAATGTTCTGCAAGCAGTTGGCAATTGGTCCTCCAACCTCAAGTTGCTCAAATCACATTTGTCATGGGTCCTTATAAAGAGTAGGACCTGCAAGTAGAGCTAAACAGTGTCCAGCTTTTAGTGTG
Source organism: Melozone crissalis (assembly GCF_028551555.1). Lineage (NCBI taxonomy): Eukaryota > Metazoa > Chordata > Aves > Passeriformes > Passerellidae > Melozone > Melozone crissalis. The sequence goes on from NW_026535823.1 coordinate 28,492,325, forward strand.
CAGGTTACTGTGTCCTACCAGCAACACCAGCTGAACTCCTGTAATCCTTAAAAAATCTTTACAGGGCTCTATCCAGGACTTTGGCTAAAGAATGTAGGAGAATGCTTAGGTGTAAAAGATTTCTATGTATTCTATGTATTCCACTCTACCTGTGCAGCCAAAACAGGCCAGAGGCCTCTTGGCAAAAGCTCTGCATGTTTGGATAGTGAAAACTCCTCCCAACTGAATGCTTTGGAGAAACACGCCTACTTAGACAGAAAATGGGAGACTTACACAGTACAGAAGTTTCTGACAAATTTAATCAAACAAAACCAATCCAACTTAAAATAGCTCCCATTAATTTCTAAAGGCCAACTTTAAAAAATATATATATTTTATATATACACACACTATAAATTGCATATTCAGAAATCTAGAGATTCAAGCAGGAATTTTATCCAATCCAATAAGAATTTGATGTTTCTTTGCTCCTCTCCACTTCTTCCACATTGCAAATCACACAAAGGGCCTGGTTTCTCAGTAAAGTCTCTGAAAGGAAATTTTCTGTCCCTTTTATTGTGTAAAATTTACCACATGTAGAAAAGCAGACTATGTCACAATATTTGCATTTTTCATAATGACCCCATCACAGTGGACTCCTGCCCAAAACACCTAGAAATACTTAACTCTTACTGCTCAGAAACACAGAACGCAGCAAATTTGTTTTCTTACCTCTAAATTGTAGAGCACTCTGAACGTGGACATGCCTGGAGCAAAAGATCTGAAAAGACTTTCTAGTATTGAACTGGCACTGGGCTGATGTTGGTGTTTTGAAGACAAGGATGGGGATTTTGAGGACTGAGAACTGGATTCTGAAAGCAGTGTTTTCTAGGAAGAAAAAGCCACAGAAGAAATATTTTGAGACTCCTCTGTTTTGCTGCAATTGGGAATCCATTTCCTACAACCCCTATAATGACCCTCTCACCTCTGGCTGCTTGGAAATAAGTCAATAATAAGCATTGACTTAACATGAATATTATTTTGCTGTAAGTTTCAAACTCTCTGTGTACAATAATCTGACGGGGAATTTAAGGAAGCTGGTAGTAAAATCCTCTTTGTGTAGCTCACCATGATCAATTATTAAATCCATACCTTCCTTCCCAGGGAATCAAGCTGATCAAGAGCTTCCTGAATAGCTGGGTCAGTGGGAATCAGGAGCAGAAGTTTCCTCACTCGCAGCGTTATCCTGAAAAGAAATCCCAAGTTACAGGCACAAAACAAGGGCTCAGCCACACTGGCCTGGTGCCTGCACACAGTGGAATATTCAAAGTGGGCACTGAGAGCAGTTCTTTAATATTTAGTAACCATTTAATCTGCTTACCTTGGCTCCTCCAGGTTGGCAAGCTGGTAAAGCATATCAAACACATTGCACACGAGAGCCATGACGACTCCAGGGAGGGATTTCTCCTGAGAATTGAGCAGAAGTACAAAGGTCTTTTTCTCCCTTCTCTGTTACATGTAAATTTAACAAAGCTCTTCACTGAAGCAAGTGGCCCAGATGCCAACCTGACCCACAAAAATCCCAGCTACTTTCTAGGCTGAGACAATATTTAGATAATTTCATTTCCCTTTTAACAGTCTATTTTTGAAGTCAGCTGTTATGAAAAGCAAAATACAAAGCAGATCAAGAGTGCTCTGAACATGCCAGTTGATGCTTCTTAGTTTACTTTACTTTCACTTTTACTGCAGCTTTTTAGTAGTGAAAATGTGGAAATCTCTACCCTCAACAAACACAATCTCAAAATTAAACCAGATGGGTCCTATTTGTTTAAAAGTCCCTGCAGAGATGAATAAACACCAAGCAGGCTACCATAGGTGACAGAGTACAGATTATAAAATCCAACCTGCATGCTCAAGGCAGTTTTGTATTTAGATTATCTGTTTCAATTGCAGTTTGAAAGCAAAACCAGATTACTAAAGATTGGAGGATGTTACTGGAGCTCCTACTCTCTCCCCCATCTATCCCTGCTTCAGGAAAAATCTGAGGGAAGGCTTCAGGTCATATTGTACCTGTTCCATTGCATAGGAAGAACTAAATACACTGCTGCTGTTGCTGGAGCTGGTTGAGGAATCTGCAGAGCTCCCTGATGGAGTCCCACTTCCTGATGTTTTTACTGTAAGGATTTGTTCATCAGAGAAGCCCAGCTGATGCAGTAGTTTCTGATCTTTGTTTACTGTTAGCTGCAAGAAAGTATTTATTTAGTTCTGGAAAAAATACTCAATTTCATCAAGAATGGGAATTCTTTGTGGTTAACATACCAGGCTGTCATTGGCAAATATCTGTATATTTTCCACAGGTGAATTCAACATCTTTGCTATCTTCCACCTGACACTTCCTACAGTTTCATTGCTATGAGCCTGTGAAATTAAACAACACTGGTTCAGTAAGTCTGCTTGAGCAGTAAATGCCAAGAAAAATTAAAATCTTCTGAAAGAGTCTTCCTGCACAGGGTGGTAAAAGTATTTTTTGTAAGAGTGTCAGGGTAGGACAGCACAGAAATGCTCCAACACCCACAGTGAGCAAAAAAACTCATTTTTCCCATCCTGGAATTTAATGATCAAAATACATTTGGTCCACAGACACTTCCATGTACATATTTTTAACATATTCAAGAAGAGTTTTCAAGCTGACTGGAATCTTTATAACCATGTTACTCTATTCAGTCCAGGCATAAAACCCACCAAGAGTGGCTACATAACCAACAGTTCATGGCACACCTACCTCTATGGTGAAGGTATCTTTGGTAGACTCATATGTAACATTAAGGGTTAAAAGATGTCCATGGAAAGAGGCACCATGAGGTAGAATAGTTCTGGGAACAGAGTAAAGGTCCTGCAGGAAGAGAAGGATGACAGTAAACATCACTCTTGAAAACAAAGCCATTTCTGTGATGGTGGGTAACTAGGATTGCATGTTTAAATAACTTTTACTGGTTTTTAATAAAATTGGAAGTTGTGTTCTTAGCATTGCCTTATAGGAAATGAAACATCTTACCTCTATTGTTATCACATAACGCTCTGCCAACAGCAGCAGCCTCTCAATTATTACAAGTTTAGTTGACCTAAAGATAAACATTGAAAACAAGAGTAACTTGTCTTGCAGATTCATTTCCAACACCCATGGGTAACTACCCTGAATTGTCTGGTTTTAAAGGCACCTCCTGAAACTTGGAGTTAATTCAGCAGAAATGAACTAGGAAAAGAGGCTCATGTTGTACTGCTTGAGATGTTGCCAGCTCCAAAGGAAGATTCATGTTTCTAAAGGTCCCACCCTATGCTCCTATATTTAAGTTACACATATTCAGGTATAACTAAATTAAGCTTGAGGTTGAAAAAACAACCTTTTCTCTCCTAATTTAAGAAGAACCACACCCACTGCCTCAGAAATATTACATGATTAATAGGCTGGTAATAACCTGTAGGGTTTTTTGTTTTGTTTTGGTTGGTTGGTTTTGGTTTTTGGGGGGCTGGAGGCAAGGTTTTTTTTTGGTTTTGACCCATTGTTTTGGGGTTTTTTAATATCTATTTAGCTTTGGTTTTCTTTGTTTCCCTGTTGTTTTGTTTTTAAACACAGTTTTTTCCAAAATCTCTGGAACTCCCATTGCATAGCAATTGGAATATTCAGTTGAAGAACCACCAGAATTTACAACTACCAATTACTGAGATTTTTAATTAGCACTCAAAATCTTGTAGGAAGCAGCTGGGAGCAAATGTCTATTTTGTTCTTTATTCCTTGAGAGGCTGGCCTACCTGTAAGGAGACTGAACTGATGTTGCCACAGTAGGCATGGCAGTTGCTGTGAGCATTTTTGTAGCTCTGGTGACAGCGTGTGTTAATGTTGGACCACCGAGTGCAGAGCTGGCTGCCTGCAACACAGAGCAGAGCAAGAGACAGTCAGGATGGCCTGGAAAGCTCAGAGGACAAAAAATATTTGTGGAAAGAATATTTTTCTTTAAATGGAATTATCATAGACAAGTATTCTTATTCTAAGAAACATAATCAAAAGGATGTAGGCACTAGAATAATTAAAATTTGTCCTTTACCTCTAATCGTGTGTAGCAATCAGCAATGAATTTCTTGTGCAGTGAAACTGAATCCTAAAGATAAAGTGTACAAATTAATTAGAACTTACACTAAAATCACGGGAGTTACCCACCCATAAACTGACAGAACCCAACAAATCACACAGCTGAACATGCAGAGTATCAGGACTTTATGAATGTCAAAGGACATTTATGTACATATGCCTACCTTTTTCAATCTGGGAGTTAGATTAATATAGCTGTAATTTATTATCAGTTGAATGGCTTCATTGGCAATTTCTTCATCTGGTGACTCCATTGCAATCTTCCAAATGAAATCCATTCCTATTAATTCCAGTTTTTCTACGCTCTACACAAGGAAGAACAACAGTAAAACACGACTGGATTTCTTACAAAAGAACCAGAGGGACAAAAGTGTTGGAAAAGCACATTTTGATTAAAACTTAAAGATTTTCTTTTCCAACATGCTGCCAAACTTTGGCACTGTGCAAAGTTAAACCAACTGCTGCACATTTGTGTATTTATACAAGGAAAAAAAATTGTTTACTGATAGATAAACAAGTTCCAAAGAACAATCTCAGTCAAGCCAACTGAAAAATTAAAAAATTTAAAAGCATGGAGAAATTTAATCTAGAATGGAATTAGTTTCAAAAAAGTCAACATGGTAACTTAACCACATAACAAACCACCACAAAACCTGCTGTGATACTTGGCAAAAAAATCCTGCATTTGAAGTAAGCTCTCTGTGATAAAGATCTAAAATGCCTACAGAAAACTCCTTAACATATAACCATTAATTTAACAAAACCACTGAAGGCTCAGAGTAAAAAATTATAGTAGGTTAGAATTTAAATATGATAAATCTAACTCCCATGCAAAGAAGAAAAATAAAAAATAATTAAAAAAAAGATTTTCACTGCTAGGAACAAGAAAAAAAATTACAGACTAGAATCCATGATTATTTTCAAAAAATAGTTCACCCTTCCTCCTGCAAAGTTTTACAAGCTACAAACCAGCTTTCAATTGCTGAACTGTCAAGATTTTAGCTTCAGAATTTAACAATGTTAATGCTACAAGGACATTCTGGTCCTTAATACAAATATGACCATGTCAAACAGCTGCTACTCAATCCTTGTCTCACCTCCTCCTGTCCCTAAGAGGACACAGGTAGGACACAGGAACAAACTTGCCAGAACAAACTCACCAGCTGAGTTCCTTGCCTCTTCAGCCGATGGTCACACAAGTTCACATTTTCAAAGAATGTTTTAAATAAACTAAAACCTGAAAGTGAAAAAAGGTGCAGATTTTTTATGCTGGTCAGGCTCAGTTTCTTTGTTTAAAAAGCAGTTATCAAATACAGGAGATGAACTTTTCCATCTAAAAGCTCAAAATGATAGATCCCTTTACTGCATTGATTTGTAGAACTGGTTAGATGTTTGATTTGAAGGCTTAGGAAGCAAATTTCTGGTATATATTTCAACCCCAAATCTGTTCACCAAATCCATTTTCTTACCATTCATAGTAATTTCATATGATTCCAGTTTAAGAATTTTCTCTTTGAAGAGCTGTTGCTGCACATCACTCTCCAGATCATGCTGCCCTTTTGTAAACCACTCAAAGCACATCTGTGAACGAAACGCAGACATAATTTTACCCCATTGTCACATCAAATATTTTATTTTTATACAGCAAACTATGTCAGATACCACAGTAACTCATCTTGAAGAAGTTTTATCTACAGCAAGAGGTTCAGATCTTATCTCATGGTAACCTCACATGTTATAGAGGCTTCTGTAGCCTACACAAAGCATAAAATGCATGACTAGTATGTGTTTGCTACTCACACTCCACATGTCTCAACAAACACACATGCTGCTCATGATCCATTAAAATTCCTTCTGCAACCACAGAAACCAACTTTTCAAGTTTTTCTTACCTCTCGGTCCAACTCACAAACATCCTGGCCAGTTACAAGGCATTCCCAGATCTCCCTGGCACGATTCCAGCCCAAATAAAGGGTGGCTTCTTGCAGAAAAAATGCCAAAAATTTTAGATGTGCCTCCAAATACTGAGAAAGAGGAAACAAAAACTCAAGCTTAAGACTTTTCTCTCTGAAACAAGTAATCTGAACATTCTATCTTTTTTTGTTTTTGCAAATTTAGCTGTCAAACAAGAGCACACTTTGAAAAGCCTAGAAACAGAAACTGTTTGTGAGATTTATTTCTATTTTAAACATACTTTGTGGCTTTGCTTCTAAAAGCAAACACTGAAGTCTCCTTGGATTTGCTCTTACTTTGCTGGTGGTGATATTATTTGATGCTAAATCAAAACTAGCGTGAAAAAAATAATTATCAAAGGATTAGCAAAAATCTGCTATTTTTGTGTGTGGCTTCTATGTGCTAATTAGCAAATCTGTTGCAGGTATTAAAAGCTTCACAACACACTCAAGGGTATCACCTCTACCAGCAACTGAAGCTGGTGAAGAAGCTGGAAACTGCACAGGCTTGGCAACAACAGATCATAGGATGGCGAGATCTACTTTTCACCAGGTAGAAATTTTGCTAAGGAATTTTGTAATTTTGTGTCATGTTTACAGAACTTTATTCTATATAATAACAAGGGTACAACAAGCCTTCATATAAAAGTAGTAGAACTATAAATAAAAACTAGATTAATTATTCACTAGTGAATTTCAAAAATGAAGTAAGAAGGTAAAGAAATGCGGTACCTCCCGGTAGGTGTATCGTCCATCCACCAGTGTTGCTCCCACCAGCCCTCCTGGGCCTGCCACAGATGCAGCCAAACGGTGACAGGATATCAAGCTTCCTGTCACCAGCTTCACTATTTCAAAGTTTTTCTTTAAATCTTGAATAATGCTCTTGGCAATAAAAGAAAAGAGAGGAAAGATGGTTTTAAAGCGATGGTTAAACAGGGATGTGCATACAGCAATTTGCTCTTCTACAGACGCACATCTCTTACCAGAAGGAGTCATGTACCCCCACTCAGAGTCAGCTGTTCCCCCTCCAAGCACCCAACCCCCCTGATGCTGGTGTTTTCAGCTTGTGCTGAAACACAAGTGCTGCAAATTGCAGAGTCCCACACCTCCACACAGCCACTCTACAGCACACATGACTGCTGGTAGTTTAGTCTGTTTTCCAAGAGTCAATGTCAATTCAATTACAAAGCAGTTGGTCTAAACATTAGCCATTGTTCATTTCTTAACACAAACATGCCTGTTAATTATTCTACAAAAAGCTGAGAATAAAACAAATTAGTCCTGACACAGCAAACAGATTTATACATGCACTAACACACACTCACAAAGGGACAGCACAGCACCTCTACTCCAACAGCTTGTTTATGTTACATCACTAAACTACTTTTAAAATGTTTATTAGCTAATTATTTTTTTTTCCTAAATTCAAACTTCCATGTTTGGCCGAGCTACACAGACACAACAAAAGTTTCAACAATCTTGCCAGCATATAGCCTTACCTTGTCTTGTTTTTGGTAAGTTTGCTTAATAAACGACCGCGTGATTTCGTGGAGCTGACGCAGGGCTGGCACCACCCACACAAACTGGGGATTATTGTGCTGGGACGACTGGCAGCAGGAAAGGTAAAAACAATTACACATCTGGTATGTGCTCAACAACAGATTAACCTTTCTCTCAGACTCCTGGAAGCCTAATGATATCTGTTAAGGCTGCTGTTTCCAAAGAACAGCTACCACATCTGCTGGCTTCAGATACTTGTTCCTCCTCTCTTTTCAAACACACTCAAAGTGCCCTTCTTCACTTTCTACAAGAAGTCCCTTGATAAACACATATGCCATTTTGCTATCCCTATTATTAAGCCCAAAGTGCCAGCTCCTCGCTAGAGAACATGCAAATTAAGTAGCCAAAAAGAGCTCAGCTGCACCAGGGAGAGATGATAACCACCACCTTCCTCAATTATGGGAGATTAAACAGGTCTAAAAGGGCATAAAAGGGCAAATCCAGCCAAATGGTGTCACTGCTAAAGGAAGAGCAATAGAAGAAAGCATTTCAAATACTACTGAGGCTTAAGAGACAAGAAATTTCTGATTGGTGCTGCAAGCAGCTCCCTGATAGGAAGCAAAGGATACTTAAGCTGCATTTTGAAAGAGAACCTACAAAGAATAACCCTCCTACCTCATTTTTAGAACTGCTCATCACTTTTCTGGGAGGCTTCATTTTCTGTAAAGTTTGACCACACAGACCAGCACTGAGGTTGCTTGTTCAGAGAAGTGGTGTCTGGTTTAAACACTGACAACACCCAAATACCACCTACATACTCAGAGAGGCTGAAGGAACCTAACCATAACAGAGCTCTCCACTGAAGACTCCCTCACAAATTTGAGAAAGCTGCCTTGACATTATGTTCCCTCCTAGTTTATGTCTTCATTTCCCTAATAAAGGGAAATAAGAACACCATGCATCTTGAAAGTCTGCTGTATATTTACCCCAATTCCTTCTAGTTTACAATCACAGCTTTTGTTAATGTTTCCCACTGCAGCACCTATGTAAAAGCCCTTGCCAGAATATAATTAAAAGGAATAAGATTAAGAAAGCATAAGAGAAGATCCAAAAGAAAAAAAAAAAAAGTACAACTTTCAGATATTGAGAACCCAAGATTTGAAATTCATATTCATGAACACACACAGAAGTGTGATCAATATCAAGAACCAACATACTATACCTCCTAAACATCTAAAATCCCCTACAGATGCTGCAACACAGACAAAACCTAATTTATCATTAAAGAAATGAACATTAAAGTACAAGCCTTTTCCTTTATTTACAGCATACTTCAAGCTGAAAAAAGAAGACAAGAGCATTCCTGCAGGCCTGAAGAAAAACTGCCTGCTATGTGAACAGTGCAGGAGGGAATATATGCAGTCTTTTAAGCCATGCACATCTCTGCTGCTGCCAGGAAACAGTACAGGCAGCTCTGGGAATGGCTTCTTTATGTTACAGGAAAAGAGTTAAGTATTTTACTAAAATACAAAACTACTACAATTGAAATATTGATTTGCATTTTGAGACTTAATGGTCATGCCAGAACACATGCTTTACTCAAAATAAACTAATCTAGGCTTTCACATGAAAGGGACAGTTAAAATACTGACATACCTTTACAGTGGTTCCATTTGCAAATTCTAACCTTGGGCCCATCCCGGTAGTTTCCCATAAACTGATCACTCCTTGTGCTGAAAATTTGCTTAAAACAAAGGCAAGAGACTTACTATGAGTCTCAGGATCAACAAAGTGGCTCACACAAAGCCTACCCCTCTCGAGGACTCCCCAAGGTAAGAACTTACAGATGGGACACACAATTTGTGCATCTTGAAAGAAAAGGGCAACATCGAGGCTAGATAAAATTTCATTTTGGAAAAGATAAAATAATAAACCAACCCTCTTGATATCCTCTATGCATTTGATGATGTAGCTCCTTTTGATTGCCTCTTTCACTGCATAAGCATCACTGAGGATTGTCAGGTGTTCCTCCAAGGCCTGCTGGATAAGACTACACGGTAACGTTGGAAGATGAGCCAGCTCCCAAAGTACCTCCAGAACCTGCAGGAAGAAGGGCAAGGATAGCCAGGACCTAGGGAGTACAGAGGCTACTCTACATTTAACAAATCAAAGGAAAACCATCCCCTTGCCTTGCCAGTGGTTGTTTCCACTCGTGCTTCTCGGCCAATGCGCCCAATGAGGCTCAGCAGCTTCTGCCTCACTCGGTCACTCTCTGTCTCCCAGCTCTGCACAGCAGAGAAATCAAGGTTAGAGCATCTTATCAGGTGTTACATCTCAAGTGTACACAAAAATATAACCCACAATTGCTTTACTGCAGGAAAATCAAAATACAAACAAGTATGTTTCTACCGTAAGTATTTCCTTATTTCTGTTGCTGGGAGTTACAGCACTAATTTGCTCAACTCTTTTTTAAATTCCATTAGGGATTAAATATAATAATAAAATCTCACTTTAAGTCCCTTAGGACTGGCTATCTAATGTGCTTAAAATCCAAGTCAATTAGCAAAACAGTAGCAGATAAGGCTTCTGGGTTAACATAAAAGTTAAGTGTTTTTTAATAGCAAATGTTACATTTATATAGAAAATACAAATGTATTCAAGGTATCTGTCTTTCAGTAGGCTGGATGCACAAGCACATCTCATCAATTCTCTTCCTAAGGAAGGTAAATTCATGTGAAAACTTACCTTTTGGATTAGAACAAATAAATGATTGAGCTGGTCAGAGCTAAACTTCACAGCAGCTGCAGCAATAATGGTGTGTATGTTCTCAATCACAGTGGAGGACTGTCCTGACTGAAAAGGAGGAAAACACAAGAAGGTAGGTCTTCAACCCAAACAAGCCAGAGAAAAACCTTCATGTAAGCATTATCCTAGCATTATTCACACTAATGAGTGAGAATAGCAGCTTTTGACATGGTAGAAACATAAAAGTTCAGAGTAAACTGTCTGTGCTCCTCATTTCCCTGGCTGAGAAGTCTTTGGAATTAATTCTAAAGCAGGAAACTACAAGTCTGCCATCATTACAGCAGCTTTAAGCTGCTGCAGTGGCAGCAGTACAAACATCACCTTTTCTATTGCTTGGTGAGGTTCACGTGTGAGGTGTTGAATCTTTGAAACTCTTCCAGGCTTTACTCAAAAATGAGCAATACAAAATCTCCTCCCACACACATGGGAGCACCATGGTAACAACAGCCAGAGAGGGGGAGGAAGTATTGCTTTTTATTAAAGAATAAAAGTGAGGGAGCTAGAATCACATTTCAACTTTGCTAAGCATGAAAGGCTTGCTACCATGCCACACAAACTGCAGACCTGACAGTGTTCAATGAGTTTAGTCTAAAATATCAACATTTGCACAGAGAAGAAAACCATTTCCTGCAGTGGAAGATAAGTTTCTTGTCAAAGTTTCCATGGGTCACTTACATAAACACTCAAACCACCTTCCCCACACAGAAATAAACTGAATATCCTTAAAGTGAAGGCCAAAAGATGACTTGTCAGTCAATTATATGTCTGTACAGGAAGGTAAATGAGAATGGAGCCCACTCTCTTTAAAGTCACACTCTGACTTTAAGTCCATACCTCCAGCCACAAACATTAATATCTTAGTTTGGTCTAGACAAATATTCCTGTCACCTGTTTCAGGTGTGAAACCTCTGACAACCTCTTTATGCCAAGTCAAATACTTTTGGAGTCCCTTAACACTTGTTGCAAAGAACTGAACTTCATCACAGGATTCAGCAGCTGTGATACAAGAAATTTCCAGAATAATAGATTTTACATGGTAAAGGAAGAAGTAGAAGGAAATCTTTGCATTAATTATACTGCTAAAATTTCAACATCTCCACACTGCAATAGAGATGTATAGATTATTTTTAAAAATCCCTTAATTTGAATGTTTGTTTGTAGGGCAGTCTAAAAGCACTTGCCTAGTCTTGACTGCTTACCTGAATTTTCCAAATTTTAGTGAGCTCATCTAAAGATAATTTGCTGCCCAGCAGTTCAATAATTCCCTTTATACGATCACAGTATTGTGCTTGGTCTATATTACCTGTGAAACAAAGAAAGGCAACTCAATAAATGCATTTCAAACAATATTAAATACATTAATTTTATAGAAAAGAACTAATTATTTTAGAAGAGAGAACAAAGCTATCTTCATTTGGAAGGTCTTTCTTTACTGTTACAGATAAGTCTCAGTACAAAGAAAAAGAACAAGGCTGTTTCCATTTTTATTTTGTTTTGCTTCATACATCTGATAGTACTCCTACAGAATGTTACTACTTGAGGAGAAAAACACCTCTTTTCTGTCTTTTTTAGAGGCTAACCATAGAAAAACTTTGAGTAAAAAACCCCAAGTACAGCAGAAGACATCTGCACAGATGTCAAACAGAGGACAAGATGATAGTTACAGAATTTGCAGGATTTTACTTTATTTTGGAGACAACAAAACCCTTGAATTCTGGTTAATAATGCTCATTAAAGTGTATTGAAAGGGAGAGATGAGTTTTTAAAATTTAAGTCATTTAAAGCATGTGCCAAAAGGCATTGGGAGAGTTCTTACCTTCCAGAGCAATTGACAGGACTGAATTCTCCACAAGCCAATTCAGCAGTCGGTCTGTGTCTATTGCATTCTTCACTGACTTGGACACAGTGCTGTCTTCTATTAATTTTGTTACCTAAAAATTGCAAAATGTAAGATTTTAACAGAGAATTCCCACCTGCATCACACACATACAGCGAAATCTATTCAAAAAGGCTCATGATGAAGTGTGAATCCTGCAATATTTTGAGTACAGAAGGTGTTTGGGATTTTTTAGGTTGGTTGTTTTTTGCAGGGTGTTGGCTTTTTAACTTTTTGTTTTTTAATAAGTTCTTTAAAGGCAAATTCCTAACCAGAAACACCATGTCATCAGTCTCTGATGCAGCAGAATCTTATTCTCAGTCTGACACAGAAAAGCTGGCCTGTGCTGCCAGGTATCTTTCTACAGATATGCCAGAAGTAGGTTATCTCAGGCTTCTGCTTGTTACACTCAAATCAGTGTCCTACTTTTTATCCAATACTGAACTGATACAGGCTCCTCACTCGAGGGAGAAAAAGCACATTTCTGCTAAAATCTTCAAAAGCTGCACTTTTATAAATTCACCACAGATACACAGCATTTATGATTAAGAACCAAACAGCAATGAGTTTAACATCTCAATAGTCTCATAAGTAGAGAAGGAAAAAAGCAGCAAAGATGGGCTCTGAAACACTACAGTGTCCACTGTAATAAAAAATACAATATAAAATAGTACAATTATGTAGTGTAATGACATGATATGAGTGGACTGAAACATCAATACAGGTTGTAAGTCCCATTTGGTTTTTTTTCTGTTTCCTCTCAGTGAAAGAAGAAAAATGGAATATACCTCAGGATGCTCAGCATTATCCCAGAGTGAATATTCAGTGAATAGCATAGACCACTGCTCATAAATCAATCCAAAATTACATTTCTTAGAATAGTGCACTTCTCAAACTGTGTCTAACTGGGAGGCCTTGCAGTGGCTACTGATGCTATAAACAACTCCTGTTACATTAACTTGTTTTGGTGTTTATTTTGAACCGAGCTTTTGCTAAGGCAACACAACTTGCAAGGAGATATTGCACCAGCTCTTTACTTAAGGCTGTGGTTTCAGTGGCTTATTAACAACCCATCCTACCCAAACCCATGCTCATGTGCACACACAGAGCCAGACAAAAAGCCGACCTACCTCTTTGAGGGAGTTCATTTTTGCACTGAAGTGGGGGGATTTCAACATGCGCAGCAGAATGTCCAGCCGCAAGTCATCGACCGCCGTGACCAGGTCAGGCTGGAAGCGCATACACAGCAGTTTGATCCCAGACAGGAGCTCAGGGATACTCACCAGCCTCTGTTTGAAACAAAAAAAACAAAAAAGGGACAAACAGAGCCATTGGTATTTTTGCTATTCTGCTACGGGTGTCAGTGACTCACAAAGAATAACCAAGCTAATTAACCAAACAGACTGGTTAATCAAAACACAATACCTGGTAGAAATGAAAGTATTGCTTGTACAGTAGAAATTTTAAGATAATGAAACCTCTGGTTAAAGCTTTAGATTTGGTAAATTGCTCTCCTTTGGTTCAACATTCTATGGATACTTTCTTGTTTAAAATTAACTATTTATAACTAAGCAAAAAGCCAACACAATTTAACAGAACTGAATGCCAAATTCAGGGTAATGCAGGAAGTAGCCATAAGTTACACAAGACATTTTGCTACCAAATTCTCAGAAGCTATTGCAACAGTAATATGAATTTAACAGACTGCAGGTCCGTAAATATCTTTGAGTCAGAGAAGCTGCTGCACAAGGGGACAAACAAAACAAAAAAATTGTTAGCAACAGCAGAAAAATATTTAAGAAAGGGTCATAAACCGGATAGTTACTGAAAAGGGTATTGAATGGAATTGGATAAATGCATTTTCACTAAGTCAGTCAGAATTCAGAACAAGCTGTATTGCTGCCAGTGAGAAGAAAGCTATTGTTCTAATTTACACTGACAGCATTTCCAAGACACGCAGGAAGTTATTCCTAAATATTTAATATGTAAAACATTACCTTGTCTTTCAAGTCCTTCTCTTCTACATTCTGTACATATTTAATCATTTTATGAATGACTGGATCCAGCATGGGCTAAAGAACGTGAGAAAAGACATGACAATCATTTTAATGCTTCCTGAAATCAATTGCATTACTCAAAAGACGTGACTGCAGCAAAAGGAAATACTTAGCTGAAAGCTCACTACTGCCTTAGAGATAAAGCAACACCTACAACAAAGATAAAGCTATCCTGGTAGCTATGTCCAGGAAAATAAAAAGCAATTAGAGTAAGAACCCATTTCAGACCACTGTAATGCAGATTTGCAAATACAGATACACCAATTGACCTCTAAAAACACATCAGATATTAGCTGCATGTGCCTCTCTTACTCCCAGGGGCTTCTAAACTACATCCTCTTCAAATAAAGTCTTTCAGTCACTTAAGTCAACAGTTCTTGGTGGTGAGGGCAGGAGTGAAGCCTGGAGTACATCTGCACATACAAAGAGATCCTGGTGAATTTTTTTCCTGTACCACAATTTTTGCAGTGTAAACTCTCATATCCATGTCCTTCATCTCAGCCAGAAAGTTAAACTGAAAGCAAAATTCATCCTTCAGGCTGGATTCTTTCCCCACATGGCTTCTACTGCTGAAGCTTACTAATAGCAGTGGTAAAGCCTCTCACTGCTGCAGATGTAGATACATGACTACAGATAATTGCTTGGAAAACGAATCTGAACATTGCCTGAGCCCTTTACTCATCACCTCAGCGTGCTCAAAATGGTTCTTGTACTTTCTGCAACGTGAGGTTTGAAGGCTTTTCAAATTAGTCACCAGTTTCACACCAACACAGTCGGAAATTAATTTTCAGTCCTCTTACAAGTCATAACAAAGACATTTTACCTGTACTACTGAAGAGTTAAGATATTCTGCACAAACTCCAAATGGTTGAACTAATGCAGAGATTGCCTGAAAACAAGACAGCAAGTATTGAGATGCATATTTAAGGAAACTTTTCATAGTTAGTAATCTATAGCTTAAAAATCAAATAAAGGTGAACAAGTATAATTTATATTATGTATTTCCAGTCACTTGCTATGATTGTTTTTGGTGTGCAAGTCTTTTACAACAACACATGGTTTCAGAAAGATTTACTCTATGGCACGCAGCAGAGTATGTGCTATGTATTATATATGGCATACAGTATGTGTTACATATTTTTGTCTGAAATAAAAAATGCCTTCCCAGTTTTCACTAATCTTGGTCCTCTCATCACTCTGTTCAGTGTTCTCTGACAGATCCTGTTTCAGTCACAGAAATAAACAGACGGAAAGGAACATATCACATTTTGCTTGCTCTCTACAGCAATCAAAAGTGTGAATGCAAAATTTAAGGTTAAAGCCATATGGCAAATTTCTTTCCCAAAGCAATACGTGGGAGAAAGCTTTTGTAAATGTGTCATATACATGTCAAGATCTCTTCAATGCATGATTTTAAAGTGGTATCTATCGTCAAGAAATTAAATGTATAAAAGCATTTGTTTGCCAATAAATAATATCAAAATCAGTTTCTTTTCACACTGGATCAAGAATTGTGGAACTGAGTGTGCAGCAATGCAATCCAAGGCCCAGATTAATGATGTTGACCCAGATTTCCTTCCTAAGCAAGCAATTATTAATCATTAAACAAAGTCAAGTCAAAGTTTCTATTACAGAACTGGCATGTATATCAAGGTTTTCCTTACTCTTCTGTCAAGCTCACATATGAATCTATCTCAATACAAAGCAGAAAATATCAATACCCCAAGAAAAGAAGTTGAATTCCCTCCAAGTGGCATGTCACTGGAAGCAGACTGATTTTATACTGGGGGACAAGGTTGCAGATGACATAGTTTTCCTTTAGCCTCCTCATTCTCCAAAGCTTGAAAGAATTGGAAGTCTCCTGAATATAGGTTAGGAAGCTAAAACTAACCAAGTTAGACTTCATCACCAAAAATAGCTTAGCTCTGCTGAACCAGTCAGTTTTAAGACACTGCTCTTGAAAAGTTGTTTAGGATTAGACACTGTCTGTCTTCCTAAGGATTTTTTCCTTAACAGTGATTTCTATAATAAATGACAGAAGTCAATTCTCTTGCAGCTAAATGCAGCTATGGGTACAGTAAACAGAAAACCAGGGACATACTGGTGAGCATACAACAAAACTACTTTGATTGATGTCTAACCAGAAGGCTGAATGCTAGCAGCAAGGTACACTAATTTCTCCTCTTCTCTGTGAAGTCTTAATTGCTCTTCAGTCAGAATTCTTATGTACAACCTCACCTGACCTCCAGCCTGACAGCACTTCCCCAGGACTCTGTGGGAGTGCTGCTCTGGTACCAAATAAAAAGGTAAAAGCACTGCCAAAAGGGACATGAAAGGTAAAATGGAAAGGGAGAAGTGTCATGACAGAAGATGGACTTACCCCAAGTTCAATATCTTCAGAATTGAGTTTGGACTGAATTGCTGAAAATCCACCCAACTCCGCAAACTGAAATAAAATAATCAGCGTTACACAGTGAATTACAGTATTTTATCTTTTAAATAAAAGATTATAGAAAATATTCCACTGACAGTTCCTGAGATGCCAACAAGTGTCCTTTACCATGGAACATCCCATCCAAACAAAGCTTTATATTTTCATGGGAATGCAGGGACACACTGGGGAATGCAATGTAATTATTCATGATAGCAGGGTAAGCATCAAGCTAGAAACTCTGTCTTGAGTAAAAATGGACAGAGGGAAGAAAGGTAGACCACACACAGCAACAGCTGACTGGACTGGCAGTTTTGCCTTGGGGAACCTTTGATTGCAGCCTCAGCTGGGCTCTCAAATTCCTCTAGTCATAGATACCACATTAGGGTAAAGGTGCTCAGGAGAGAAGGCAGCAACTCAACAAGCTACATTTTACAAGGCAGGATTAAAATCTCACACTATTTTTTTTTGTGGTTGTCAGAAAAGTGATGAGTGAAAAAACAAGGGGAAGGTAATGGTGGGGAGAAGAAATTACCCCTGAAGACCAATGAATTCAAGTGACAAACAACAACTCTGGTTTACATTTACCTACCCTGTTTACCAGATCCACCAGCCACCCATGAGGCTCCTTGAACAATAAGAATAGGAACAAATTAGCAGCTGCAACATCAATGCTAAACATTTGTCTTCTGAAACAGACATTTGGACACATGTTCAGCACATCAACCCACGCCTCAAATGGATGCACTATTACACAAATAAAGCAGGGTTTGTAACAGCTCCTGTATTAAGTGTAGCTGGAGCTCTGGTTGGCTCTCATGAGCATCATCCTGTTTTGGACTCTGCCTGACATCACTGCCCATGTGCTGTGGCAACAGATCACATTGTGGCTGCTGACTCACAAGCAACTGTATTTATAGCACTGTAGAACATTACTTCCCCAAAGCAGCAGATGTAGAATTTTCTTTCTACGGCCACAAACTTGTTTCCTGAAGGAGAAATCAACTCCATGATGCTGTTTTGTCCCACCCATCTGGAACAACTGTGACAAGATAGTACAAACCTCAAAAACTGCCTCCTTGCCAGTGTGTTTGAGTTGAAGATATTTTATCCTTGGCTGTCAGAAAAGCCTGAATTCTCTACTAGAACTGAACACTTGGAGTTATCCTGGTCATTTCACACTCAACAACCAAACAGATGTCAGTCCTTAAATACACAGACCCACCCGTTGTGTGCTTCATGTCTAAAGCAAAACACAGATTGTTGTGCTACTTTAGACATGAAAGTTCACCCATTTCTAAATGCAGCCTCTAACAGAGAATTGGAACAACTTGAGAGCACAAATTAATGTCTACAGACAAACACACACTCCACATCTATTTGCAGTAATTCGTGGTGACATATTTAAACTTTGTCTTACAAATACCTACTAAACAAATAATCTTGTCTGAGACAAAGACATCCACCCTACAATTAGTTTTTAGGGCATGGCTATGCTTACCTTCTGAAAGGTGGATATGGGTGAGACAGCATGCATGTTGCCCTCCCCAAAGACTTCTGCCCAGTTTCTCTGGCACACCTTCATTCGGTTCTTGAAATGATATTCATTGTCGGGATTGAATGCCTTCAAAGAAAAGCCCATGGCAATGAACAGGTGCCTTATGCCACTTTCAAAACTTATCTTGATAATTGTTTTAGCTGAGCATTCTCCTGGCTGACAGTTAAAGATCTAGCAAAAAATAAAGCTGGATACAAGCCCCCTGCTCCTGCCTCTCAGTTCTCAACATATAAAGCATTTTGAAACCTTTATATATCAAATAACCACGTGAGCCAGAGGTCCATACAGAGAACTGAACTCAAAGCATCAGTCTTAAAAAACAAACAGCAAAATGACAAAAAAGTGATATGTTTTTTTTAAACTGCTGGTTTTCAGGAGTTTTGAACAGCACCCACTCCTCTGAATTGCATACTGGATGTAAAATACCTGCAGCAAGCAACGGCTGCAGATTTTAAGACAATGAGCTACAACTTAAACAGCTGGAAAAAGCATCAGCTGCATAAATACAAAATGCCAAATACCCAGATATTAAAACAGCATCAGAGGGTCAAATACCATTGTAAGCACACCAAGCAGGCCCACGGGGATGGGATCTTGTTTTACTCTCTCTGCAACGAGGTCCACCAGCAGCATGAGCATGTTGTAGATTCCTTCATGGATTTCAGTTCCCCACTTGTGAACAGCACTGGATGTCAACAGCTAACAAGCAAAAAAAGGGCAATTTTTTTAAAGTTGGAGCACAATCACAAATAAGGACAAATTTATCACCTCCAATGACTCTTTTTTCAGAATAAATGTTTCCTTGGAATGCACTCATCACTATCTGGTGTGGTTCTCAGATGTTCTTTCTGCACTAATGGCTTAAGAGTTAACTCAATTTGTAATTTTGCAGAAGAACACCTTAAATCACAGTTTATGAAAGAAAATAAAATCTATCAAAGTGTTTTCCATTTGCATGCACTAGGAGAGATTATAACCTTTGCAAAGAACAACCACTATGAAATGACTCTGTCTGCAGATTGAACACACAACTATTAAATCTTGAAACAGGCAGCCATAAAGCTGCACTGATTCAGCTGAGGTAACCATTTACCAATTCACACTTTTTGAGCAGCTTCTATTGGAAAACAAAGCACATGCAGCAGGAGAAAGAGGTATTTAATGCTGCTCCCACCTACTGAAACATGTTCTTTAAATCTGGTTTCATGGTTGTTTATAAAGGACACCTGGCTGCCATCTGCAAATTCATTTAATTTCTGCTGTGTCTGAACAGAAGCAGATAAAATTAATAGCTTAAATACAATCACTTTTTGTAACATTAATAGAGTTTCTTGTAAATATTTCAGCAAATTGTAATTCAGCACATCCTGAACTTAGATTTCTACAGATTATCCTTTTGGAAGAACAATCTACACTGTTTATTTCATATGCAAAAAACACCAAGTGATGTTAAACAATTGTATGTAAGATTAGTACCCTGATAATTAAATGGAAAAGAACTTTTCCCTTTAATTTCTGCCTTCCTTAAATGAAATTATATTCTCAGTATTTTAACACTAGGACAAAGTAACTTTTTAAAGGATATGTATGTGTTTTTGTACATATGGACTAAATTCTGGGCAGGAAATTCAGGCAGTACCTAAAGTGGATGGACTAGTGGGAAGTCAATTAGTTTGGGGAACTATATAAAGCAAATTCAAAACAGCCCAGAGAAACACAGGGCATTGAGAACAAACCTCTCTTTGGGCTCTGGTAATTACTACGAGGCTCTTCATTTAAGAGAAAAAAAAAAAAAAAGAAAAAAAGCAGAGTACTAAAGTTGGTCAGAGTTACAGAACTGGCACCCTGTAGACTTAAATTTAAATTTCTATGATTTTAATCTAGGAAAATATTTTGAGTGTGATTTTAATCTAAGAACCCATTCAGTAGTTGCCTGAAGTGTGGATTACAAAAGACTATTTCCACCATGAACAACACAGAGAAACACTGAATTGGCCTACTGTACCTACTTACCTTTTTAAATGCTTCAGGCATGCATCTGTCCATGAACCTCTTGCAATTCTCATCAGAATCAGAAAGACCTTTACAGAAAAGAGAGTTCTTTTTAACAGTACTTTAAAAAAATTACTTTTTAAGATGACCTCAGAGACCTTGTGGCAAATTTGAGGGAACACCAACCCAAATTAGCAGTAGCAAAAGTGCTACTGTTCCTTCATAACTAGCATGCTTTTAAAGCCACAAAAAGCATGATTTGAGAGAACCTGCCTTTCAGAACTAAGAATTAATTTCCCAATACCTTTTACAGGTTTTTCAAGCATTATTAGCACCATAAGTAACTTGTAAACTTCAGAGTTTACAATTCATACATTACTGATGCTTCACAGCCTCCCACCAACAGCAAATTAAAGCACAGCCTTTTAGCACAGATTGCTAACAGAGAAGCAAAAACCAGCACCACTTAACAACTTCTATTCTTCCCAGAGATTACAACATTCCTTTAGTCTGCCATCAGGCATGGCTGAAAATCTATCTTGTACTCTCATTATACACCAGTTGTTGGGTGTGGTGCCTCCCTAACACTCTTAACCCCAGCCAAAGTACTGAATAAGAAGAGTCAAATTCAGATGTAATGCAATATAAGCACTTCACTCATACAAAGTGAAAAGCAACCACTTATACAAGAATGGTACAGCAGGGACTGAAATGACAGCTTGCTTTTATGAATGGAAAACACCCAGCACAAGGAAAAAAAAAGTGTCAGTAATTTAGCTCTGAAAAGATGTAATTCCCACAATTATTAGAACATAAAGAAACATGTGTGCCACTTTTTGAAAAAAAAGTTAAGCAAACAGATTACTTTAGAGAGAAAGAAAAGAGATCAATGATATTTTTACAGCATTGGGTAGAACAGTTCACTGTTAAACACTTTCCCAGAGATGTGATTGTTGTGCAGGGTGCAAGAAAACAGCAGCAAGATTAAAGTGAAAGACACAACTGCCCAACACCCTCTGAACAGATAATCTGTGCAATTGTGAAAGGGAACTTACCCAGTCTGGCCAGGTAGGTGGATGCAATTAGGCACTTGCCTAGAGACTCCTCCCTCTTGTAGGGTATGGACCAGTGATCTGTCAAAACTCTGCTCTCCAGCTCATACAAGTTGGTTGTTGGAAACTCAATCCCTTCACCAGAGCAATTCCCATTTTCATCATTTTTCTGCAGGTGAAAAAAATAAAGTTCAAGCGAAACAGTTTCCTAAACACATTAAAGGGTTTAGAAAAGGCAGCTGTGCTTGTAACAAGCATGTCAAATTCTCAACCCTGAGGCTGCTTGTGTTTTTCAAAGCAGAATTGAATATTTCAATTTGAATTGAAGGGATTACATACCTGGATGTATTTCATGGAGGTGATAAGTACCATGTTTACATAACTAATTGCTAACTAATTGCCAATTTAAGCAGCAAATCTTGTTCCATAGCATATCAGATCCTAGAGCCAGGTGATAAGTACTTCCAGTCCCTGGGAGGCTGTAAAGTACAAATTTTGATCTCCATAGATCTGCACATTAATCCTCTGTTCAACAACTCCTGTAGAATATGGGAATAGTTTATTCTAAGGTAAATCCATTTCACTCCATCACACTAGAAATACAGGATACTGTTTCAGTACATCAAGATTTTCTTTTACTAAAGTAAAACCTACATCAAATATAGTTGTCCAACAAGGTAATGCAATTATCCTTCTCCTGAAGTCATAATGAGTTACTGGCAAATATTCTGGAAGGTAAGAGGGAAAAGGCAAGCAGGTGACTGCAGCTAAGCTTTACAGGTTTCCTTGCTAGGGGCACTAAAGAGCAGCTATTTCTGTGTACAGGACACAGAATTACCCCCTGCTCTCCTCCAAGTGCCATATGAGGTAACTGCCCCAGCAGCGCCAAAGAAAGAGTAGACAAGTTATTCATTTATTTTCTTTTGTTTATTTTTTAACCTGGCATAGATGCCAGGTACCCAATGTGTCAAAGAGTTCACATGGACTGCCTTTCCCTGCCTCCACAAGAGCAGGCAAAGCCAGCAGGAGAAAGGACAGAATGTCTGGGTCAGGCCTGGCAGTGAGCAGGAGCCACTGTCAGAGACAGTGGAAAACAAGTGATGGTAACAAGATCCCACTGAGAAAGAAGCCAGGGACATGGAGGGAGGAAGGACAAGCAGGAAACACATTCCAAACTAAAAACCAGACAGTGAATGGAACAACTAGAAAGGAATGAACTAAAAGAACTGAACTCTGGAGGAGATGGTATACCAAGAACAAAATCAATGTATGCACACAAGCGTGCTTCCAGCTCTCTCACTGCTCTTTGCTATTTGTAGGATTAGACCTGTTTTTAAAAAGTAAATGTGTCATTCACTTTCATAATGGTTCAAAACTATTAAGCCAAGGGAACAGCAATTGTGCAGAGCTTAACCTTTAAAGTTCATGGACAGCACGTGGGCTGGACTTGCTAACGTTCTGCAGAGCAGCAGGACAATTTATAGGAGCAGAACACTGCTCAGAAAAAAACACATATTGGTGCTTGGGAAATAAAGTGCTGCCTTTCTGTAACCCCCTACTAAACACTTTGTGCCCAGTTTGTCTTTATGGGAGGTTGTACTTTAGCAGACCTGAATATCAGCTTCAGAAACTGTGGTCACCTGATCCAGCACTGATTATGGATGCCTGATATAATTCCCATCTAGCAAATCACACCCTGTTTAAATACTTCAGGTTCTGGAGAAGGGTTGTTTGAAGGTCTACATGAAAAGACACTGAAATTATCTAGAAGCATTTTTTAGAAATTAAACTGTTAATTATACAGCTTCTGTAAAGAACACATACAGAAAACAAAACCATTTCCTACAGAAAAACAAGTGTGCAGTTATAAAGAAAGTGCTCACAGTAACAGAGCAGGAATGAACTTTTAGTATAAAAAAAGCAGACTCAGTATAACTTAAACACCCAATTGCTGGGTGTTCAAGGACTACCGTTCAGCCTCCACTTGTAGCCAAGGAAAGCAACATTTCAACAAATGTTACAGACGCAGAGCAACAGTTGCTTCATTCCCTGGAGGAAAGCATCCACATTAAATAAACGCTGCGACAGCAACTGGCATCTAAAGAGGTGCAGAACAGCAATGCAGACCCCTTCAACTATAAATGAAAAACTCCACTTCTTGCTCTGCTTTCCCATCTGCATCCCAGCAATGCTGCTCATTAGTTGCCTGTTTCCACACAAGTGATTGCCAGGGTCCGCGACACAGAAATTCACATGAAAAGTGAAATAATACATGTTCTTCGCAGTGCATTCAGCTCCCACATTATCCTAAATTATGCTTAGAACACATCTGGACTATTGCTAGATTGAGTCTACCAACAGAGCAGTGAAAAGAGGGTTTTACACAAAAAACGAGTGTGGTATTTGGAATATTGCCCTCTAGTAATGGGAGCTGTTTGCATTGAAGGAGCATGCTTTTGGCACTTTCCAGGAATTAGAGGCAATGAGGCTTCTTGCTTGACAGTGCTCTGCTACTAAAACCATGTGCAGAAAGTATCAAGTTCATGTATTAATTTTAGAACACATCACATCCACATAGCTCCACAGCGACTGTGAAACCTGTGACAGTCTCAAGCACACACCCAGGCAGTTTAAAACCCAAATTCCCCTCCAAACCATTAATAAATTGAACACTCTGCATTTCTGGGAGATTACAGCTATGTTCACATTATATTAGTGCAGACTGAGTTGTGTTTCTTAAACAAATCCACGACAAGAAACAGTCTCTTTAAAGACTTACTGCTGCTCTTTCATAATTAGTGTCTTTCTGCACACAAACTGTTCACCCACCCAATTTTTAAATTGATTTTGGCACTGCTCTTTAAAGTGAGAGATTTATTAGCAGCAGCTGCTGCAGCAAGGTGAAACATCAGCTCAGTTCTTGCATCATCTTATGCTGGCTGGAGATCTGCACACAGATCTCACACTCCAACACAGCCTGCAGAATTCACTTCTCTGCTGACACTCACAAATGCAACACAGCCCTGAACACCACAATTAATGCTCTGTAACTGAGGAGCTCAGGAACTGTCACTGCGAACTCTACTGACAAAGATTTTGAACAAAAATTATGGTACATGCAAAAGTAAATAGATCCAAGGCCATGACAGCCATCCAAAAAGTGATTTTGTCAATCTTGGCTTTGGGGAATTACATGGGTTTGTTTGTCTGTTTTTAAATAAATATATATAAAGAGCTAGCTCCCTCCCCTCAAATAGGTGACTTCAGAAAGGTGTCTGCCAGTTGATGATGATCTGTATCAGGACTCTGCAATTCTGGCTGAACAGACAGCACTGGACTGGCCCCCAACATGGTAAGGATTTGTACAGATGTTCTTCCATAAAATAGCAAAGAGCAAAAAAAGCCCCCAGCCCTACTCCTGGTAACCAATGGGTCAAAGATAAACTGTCTAAAAGGCCATTACAATCACTCTTTTCTGCAGTAGGAAGTCATAGTGCACATCATAAATCTGTGGCTATGTCTGCAGCTGAAATAGTGACACCAACAAACTTCTGCTGACAAACCTTTAACACAGTTTTCCATGCCTTCTGATGTATATCCTATTGCACAAAAGCCCTGAAGATCCCCTCGCTCTAACAGTCTTGGCTCTTCTGGCTTATTTTCAAGGTGTGAAAATGCAGTTATGGCCAAACACACACACAGGCTCCCAGGAGAAATACCCTCACAGGAACGGGCTCAAGCACTGATTCAAGATTCCCTCTCTGGGGAGCTGGCACCTCCCAGATTTGCTTGCTAGGCTGAATAAACAAAAATTGTTCAACATCTGATCAATAAAGCATTGCTTAAATCTGTAGCATAAAACCTTCCACTCAAGAGTAACAAAGAACAAAGATTAGCACAAGAACTGAAATATGATTTAACTTTAATTGCCAAAAGGCCACAGTTTAAAGCTTTAAAATGTACTCATGCAGTATTCAGCTAATTAACTCATCAAACAGTGTTTAACTAAAGCCACTGACAGTTCCCATACCAGTCCCTTTACATACAATAACAATGAGTTTAAGACTTGTTTTGATTCTAATTGGCAGCCTTAGTAATGAAATTACAGTCAAATCATAATTTAAATTAGTTAATTTGATTTAGATAAGAGGCTACCAACAGAATCTATTATCACCATAACCAAATCACATTATGTGCTTGTGAATCCAGTATAACTTAGGAAACAAAACCCCAAAGTCTTGCTTCTTTCAACAAGCAACAGGATCAGACTTTCTAAGACACCAGCAGACCAAGCAGCTACCTCCACCTCATGCCTCTCTAATAAGTCATTTTCACAAAATAACCATAATTTTATAGCCAAAACCCGAGATTTTTGAAGTTTCATTGAATTGTTAAACAGAAAACAACCACAAAACCTTGTTACTATGTATCTACAAACAGGACAAAGTTTAACTGCTCTGAAAAGCAGTAACGAAAAAAATGCATAAAGCCAGAACTAGCAGCCAAAAATTTTAAGTCCACCTTCAGATTTTAATCACAGACATAGATAGCATAAAGAAATCAATTTTCCAATGGTACAGCTTTTCCAGCTGCCAAGTGTCAGCAGGGATGCTCCCCTCTGCACAGCACTGCTGTACCACTCACAAGTGTTTGCAGAGCACTGCAGTGCTCAGGTGGAGGCAAGGTGAGAGAAATACATCAAATACCCATAAAAACAGAGCATTTCTCTGCTCTGATGTACTGTGCCCATCAATTTGTGGGAGAAGCTATGAATCTTGCAGTCATGACCTGACAGTCCCTCCACCTGCCAGACTATTGATTAAAGCGGTTTTTAGTTTCACGCCTGGATGTCAAACCTTTCTTTCTGTTAATTAACTCCTAAAAGGAGATATTCTGTTACCTAGAACTCAAACACAAGGGTAAGAATTCAAAGCCTTTCAAATATCTCAAAGATACTACCTTGCACTTACACATAAACACTAAGAACAAGATCCTGAATGTTTAAAAAAATTGTCACATTTTCATACGTGTAACCTATTTGCTTTTTATAAACTGGTATTTCAGATGGTTAAAGAACTTTCAACTCTTGTTAAGTGGCAGATGTGGGAACAAAATTGGAGAGTATTTCCTAGCTGCCTGTTCCTACACTCAGATTGAACCCACTGGACCCACACTGCTAAGAGCAAGCTTGGGATCCCCTTGTGATTATGTCAATATTAGTAAGACTCAAAAAATGATGTCATGTATGGAATTTCCACGTTATGTTTCTTATCTGGCAATAAGAAAACCCACTGTGATTTCCTGAATGTTCTACTGACAAACAGACATTTACTTGCAAAGCATTGTCACAGTTTTAAACTGTTTTAAGAGATACAGCATCTCTTAAATCCTTGAATTTTCATCCAGAGAAACATATTGGGATGCAAAAATTTTAAGTGCAGCAACAGATAGGAATGTTTATTGTTGTTTATGTTT
Source organism: Melozone crissalis (assembly GCF_028551555.1). Lineage (NCBI taxonomy): Eukaryota > Metazoa > Chordata > Aves > Passeriformes > Passerellidae > Melozone > Melozone crissalis. The sequence continues at coordinate 28,519,149 of NW_026535823.1, forward strand.
TGCTAAGAGAACATAAGCTTGTTGGGGAGATACACAGATGTTTTGTTTTGTTCTTTTTTCACGGAAAGGAAGCACTTGAAATTTCTACTATGGACTACTTTACACAAACAAATACAGTCTTGCCACAAGAAAAAAATACCAGTATTTTGTCATGCCAATATAAAAGGATGATACCAGTCTACTACTAAAGGAAAAGAAATCCTATTTTACAGACTCTACCTAACTGAAGTTGATCTGGGCTCTCATTCCATCATAGAGATGTCCTAAGAAAAACCCAATTTATTTAGTGAACTTTCTCACAGAAGGTTTCAGACACTGACCTTAACTGAGAGTTGCACTAGGACACCATCAAAGATGCATGTATATATATAATTTGTTATAATCCTTTACAGCTACTAAGGGTTTAGACTAAACCCTTAGTAGCTGTAAAGGATTATAACAAATTATAACCAGAAAAACCTTATGGCTCCACCTTCCCTCTGCCCCCCATCTCTCACAACCAAGAACTGTGTAAGACTGGGAATAACAACAAGATATAAATTAAAAAATAAAAATAAATTCAGCAAAGCTGAGAATTAACTCAGAGTTTCTGAAAACATGGCTTGTACTCTCTCCCTGATTTCCAGGGTGATGGTGTGATGTTACCAGGCAATACTCCCTGATGTTCTTGCCTGCTTGTTCAAAGATGAACATAGTCCTGAGCATCACAGCAAAACAAAACAACTGGGTTTGTGTAAAAATAGCACTTGAATTAAAATCTCCATTTAACTTCAAAAATACAAGGAGCTTCTTTGCCCTTTTATGTTGCCATCACCACAGCATTCAGTGAAATCTGAGGCAGAGATTCACTACAACCACTTTTGGCAAGGTGTTTCGGAGTCTGATAAGTTGTAGGTGAGGGAGAGGTCATGGAAAGCACTGTTAGGAATGCCATTCATAAGGAAGCAAGGAAAACACTTATCTTCCATGTGTTTTCACTACTGTCTGTGGCTATATTTAAAAACTTACTCCATTTGTGTAACTACAAACAGCCAGAGTTGGAGTCAACACCATTATCCCTCCCAACCCTGGAGTTTTCATAAGCACAAAACCTCATGCTTGTTCCACATAACTCAGAATAACTTAGTGTGATATCAGATAAACATTGTGCTTTTAAACAATAAAACAATGAATCACAAGTGCTTAACATTTCAGTACTTAAAATTAAGTCAATGCTTGTATCTCCATTTGCCAAAACACCAGGAATTAATAGAGAAGTGCTGCAGAACCACCACATAAAGTATTTACTGGAACATTTTAGTGACCAAAGGTCAGGCTCTGGGAAGGAAAATTAATTCAATAATGCTACTAAACACCCATCTATACTTCTGTTCTACTGATGTATAGTGAGACAGAAACCAGAACTGACAAAGCAGATGATTTTCACAGTGTGTAATGCCAAAATTGTGACTAACTAATAAAAAAAAAAAAATCTTTAAATGTCTCTCAAGATCGTTCTTGAAAAGCCAGTGGCAGGAAGATCAAGTGGCAAGAAACACTGGGAAGATCAGCTTTTAAAATTAATTTTTAATTTGGCCCCTGAAACATATATACCAAAGGCTATTCCTACAGCAGCACAAATACGTGTTTTTTTCAAAATAAAAGCTTACAAAAGAAACAGGCACTTCCTCTTTGCCCTCCTCATACAAAGAGCTACTGTTCCTTAATCCAAAAGCAATCCAAATGATTTGCTGGAATTAACTTCTAACACTGGCTAATTTGTTTTTATTCTCATTCTTCCTCAGTATTTCACTTCCTTATTAAACAGCTGCCACAGAATAGCACTGTAAACTGGGAAGATGACCAAAAAATGCTTCCAGAGGACATTATACCAGAAACACTTCCTGCCCAGCTGAGAATTTGGCTGTACAGAGCTGTCTCCCACCTTCACTGACCCTGCAGGCATCACCTTCACCAATGAACCAGTAATTACAGAGTGCTCCTCTCAATCCAGCAATTACTCTAACGATCACATTACATGATAATGACTTTGTGAGTTATTCAAAACAAAGCATACATTTAAAATTAACCAGCTGCATCTCTCAGTATCACCCCTACTTCCCTAATTTCACGTAGCATCTCTGTTAGTCTGTGTTTTATCAAGAATGAAACTCAAGAGTGTTTTCTTTCAAATGCTTTCAAGGAAGTGTTAATGGAATCAGAATATAGAAAGAGGTTCCACACCAGGGCCACTCATTTTTGAAAACAGTGATGCTGAAAACCAGGAGTGCTAAAATACTAATTCCACTTGACATTCTGATGGCATCCAGCCAGGGACTCGATGCCAGAATCCACCACAGAGCTTTATTGGATTGCTTAATTGTTTTACAAGGCCAATTCGTAGACAAGCCACTCTGTAAAACTTCCACATGAGAATGCAAGAAATACTCACTTTTGCAAAGCTCAAGACTACTTACAAGAGAGAAGACTGACTTTAAATGTGCAAAATTGTAGCGTGAAATCCATCTCATTTGCTTGAAGGCTAAATACCTTCTTTGTCTTTAAATAAATACAGCTCCTTCCTTTCAAAGATCAAAGAACTTCACAAGCCTAACGTCCATGGTTCTCCTTAATAAAGCACACCCCATTATCCTCATTTTACACATTAAAAGCTAAAGCACATCTGTGGCAGAAGTGCTTTCAGTCCCGAGCTTTAATAATGAGGAGAGGTAGGGTTTGAACACCACAGTTCTGCAGCATGACTAGTGAGAATGTTCCTGGCACTGGCACTCACTACGGTTTGCCGGCCTGTTTTTTTCACAAAATCTCTTCTCTTGCAGCCAAACAGCACCTCAAAAGCAACCTTGGACAAGTTTTATTATAAACCTTACCTAGTAAAATCTGGCATGTATGAGCTTTTGATCCAGTTCAACTGAAAAAACATAAATCACAAGAGCACATGCTGAAGGGGACAGGAATAGCCAGGGGGTAATATAATCTGTTCATCACAATTTAGCTAAAAGGTCATAGTAATGGCTCTCAGAAGCTGTTTTAAAAGCAAATTAAGGTTGTTTTAGTGAAGGTTATACAAACGATTGGTGTATGTTTAATATTTTCACCTGTCCCTCCCCACAATTTCAATCCTCACATTTGTTTAGCCTGCTCTTCTCCACCCCGTTCCTCTCAAACTCATGGAAGCCAGCAATTGTGGCACTTGTGGCAATTCATGGACACACTGACAGACGTTGTCATCACACTCATTTATAGTCTTGTCTTAAATTATAAGGATTTAGCAGCAGTTGATAAAGCAGCTTATCTGTCAGTCAGATGAAGAGATGAGCACAGCATCCTTCACCCGCCTCCCTCGGCACAGAATCACACCGTGACAATCTGCATGCTGCCTGAGGAATAAACACAGAAACCCCACATTCCTGCCAAACTGCAAGATTTGCTTCTGACAACAGACATAAACACAGAAGTTATGTCAAACACACAAAGTTGCCTCTTGGAAAAGCAGGTGACCTCAGTCTATCAAGGGTGGTTTGCTGCTACAAAGGGCAAAACTTCCAAGCAGCTGTAAACCTCAAGGTGAACTTCCCGTGGTTTTCGGAAGACTGCGCAAATGAACTGAAGCCCCCAAGTTTGTCTGGCCTTTTCCTTTTGATGAGTTAAGTGTGGTCATGCTACCAGCATCAATGCCAAAGGCACACCACAGCTATTAACCCAAAACTGAAGCAACTGGGAAACACAGCCTGCAGAAACTGAGGTTTTAACCTCATGAAATTGAAATTTACGCACACCTTCACTCAAGTCTCATAGAGAAAAAACACAGGGCATATGCTGGGCCAGCTCACAGCAGATATCTTGCTTCTGGGCCAGTTACTCCAAATTCAGGCTTCTTTAACACTTGCAGACAGCCCTGAAGACCAGCAGCCTGGACCACTGAAAAAAGATTCACACTGATTTTTAAAACCCTATCTAAAGAAAATGTGTTTTAACCAGTATGATATGTATCTGGTTGCTGTGCTCCTCTCAAAGAAAACCACTAGACAAGCCTTTCTTTGATCCACATGAATGCTGAACAGATTCTAACATTATGTAATAGAGACCAAATAAGCATATGCAAACATAATGGATTCATTACTGATTAGGGAAAATGTAAAGTGTTTAATCATTCATAGACCTATTCTTATATGCATGCTAAAGTGTGCTCAGCCAAAAAAAGCACATAAATTCAAAGTACAGACCTGTTATACACGTTTTGAAGAATGACTGAAGCAATCTTGTTATTTTTAAATTATAAATCTAATCCTAACTTTTGTTCATGAAGCATTAGATTGGAACATTTTACTTGGGGGAAAATTTCTAAGAATTCTTCTCCTGTGATTTATCTTCTCTTTATCTCCTATTGCTGATATATAAAATCCAAAAATCTAACACACCACTTCCTCCCCACTGAATAAAAGTTAAAATTGGCATTATGAAGAGCAGGAAGAATACAAACTCGAAGAGCTGTTAGAAAGAGAGATGATACTGAGAGGAAGAAAACCAGAAATAACATCTGAATTACCACAAGACAGCATGGGGTACAATATGTTTCACCATAATGTGTATGACTACAATGAATAATATAGCTGCTTCTGCAATGGCTTTCTCTACAGCTTCATATGCCATAAGCTTCTGCTGAATGGAAAACTACTGATTAACCTGATTAATTACTGATTAACCACTTAAAGAATAGCTGTATCTTATTAAATGTAATGCTAGATTACAGCTGACGAAATAAAAAAACCCCAAGAACTGATGATATATCACTTTCCCCCTTTCATAAAATGTATGTCAAAAGCTGTTAAATTGTACTGCAGTGTTAGACAAATATGCACAGGCAACAATTCCAGTCTCAGGACTTTTATAGCTGTAACTCTTTTATTACAAAAATACTGTTTTGCATACATGTGCAGGAATTGACAGATGCTCATCTGCAAATGAATCCAATTACTAAATTGAGGCATGAATTTATATAAAATTTCATGCAGCAAGACACCTCAATGCTTCTGAAATGCCTGCTCTGTGCAGTGATTTACCTACAATGAAATGTTTTGACTTCCCTCCTGTGGGTTAAAAAGAACACAAGTCAGAGCAAACAAGAAGGTGAGTAGCATAGAAACTATTATAAAGCATAAGTAAATTTGATCAGAAATACAGGATGAAATAATGGGAGGTGGGAGAATCCTCAGAGAGTTGTCAAAGTGCCATTTGTAACGGGAACAAGAGCGGGGAAAAAAAGCGCTGCTCTGAAGTTTACACTGACAGCTTCACTTGAAATGTCACACTGACAAGCCAGGCTGTCCCAGCTCTAACCACATCCAACCCAAATGCCAACAAGAACTCTCGTTCACCCTCAATCCTCCACAGGGAAGGTTGGGAAGCGGTTCCCTGGCGCTTCAGCCAGGGAAGTCGAGGAGCAGCTCCGTTTCTGCAGGGCACACGTGCCATGCCAGGGATCACCTTACCCCACAAGCACACATCAGCAGCTTAGAGCAGCTCAGGACCTAACCCAGTTAATTCAGGGAGCAGGATCACCTATCTTTATTCCGCAGGGCTGGACGTCAGCACGCCGAGGCTACGGATACGGATGATCTGTGCAAGTGTAGTTACGCACCAGATACGCCCGTGGATTCCTCACAAATTTATTTATGGACACACACACATGCATGCACAGAAAGGGAGCACTTTTCTGGCACACAAAACCCTCAGGATACTCATCACTGGAGCCTGGGAGGGTACACGAGGTTCCCTGGTTTTATTCACGAGCTTAAGCATCTGCTCTTGAGCAGTTCTTGAGACAGAGGCTGTGCAAGGTGGCCCTTTGGTATCACATGAGGGGCTTTCTGCTGTTCTCACCCCTAGGAGTCCCACAGTCTGGACACTACTAATTAGCACTTTTCTTATGAGCACCCTGTGAAGTTTTGGGAAAAAGACCAAGAGGAGGAGAAGACTTTATAGGAAAGCACTACAAGATTGTTCCAGACAGCAAGGAGAGCACCCTGAGTGTATCTGCTGGTTGAAGAGTGCAGAGTTCTGGAAGAGGATGATAGAGAGAAAGACAAACAAGGAGGAAGGAGAGAACCTGGAAAGGGTTGACATTCTCCAGCACTTCTATCTACACCACAGCCCTAAGTCATGAGTTAAAGCTCTGCTCTGAAAAAACATTTGACCTCACTGGGTTCCTATTTCAGAACTTACGCTCAGCTTACCCAAATAAAACCGAACGTAAAGTCATACCCACCCTGCGCTTTCCTTCACATTGTGCAAACACTTTCAAAAAAATAGACAGCCCTTAGTCACCGGAATTATGCAAGAAGGCACAAGAGGGGGAGCGAAAAGCAGAGCCCTACGGTAGCCACACATTCCTGGAATGCCAAGGAAAACCCCGGGTGCGCTTCACCTTGCAGCGATGGCAGGGAACGGGCTGTGGAGCGCGCCGGGCGGGCGGAATGCGGGGCCATGAGGAGCCCCGGGAGCGGCGGAGGGTCCCGGGCACCTCCCGCCGGCCCCACGCCCGGGCCGACCCCCGGGGGGCTCCCACCGCCCCGGGAGCGCCCGCCCGCAGCTCACCTCGGTCTCCACCACTTCGTGGTAGGCGGGCGGCGGGTCGAAGCCGCCCCCGCCGCCTCCGCCGTCCCCGTCGCCGCCGCGGGGGCCCTGCCCGCCGGCGGGGGAGCCGTGCCCGCCCGGCGGGCCCTGCCCGCTCTCCATGGGCTCGTAGCCGCCGTAGTGGAGGCCGGGCCGCTCGTTGGTGAGCAGCGCCACGGCCTCGTTGATGTCGTTCTTGGCCAGGCGCAGGGCCTTGCGGATGGCGGCCGCGTCCGAGAAGCCCATGCAGAGCAGCGTGGTCATGTGCTGCTCCTCCTCGCTCTCCATGGTCGCGCCGGGGAGCGGGGCAGGGCAGGGGCAGGACGAGGAGGAGAAGGGAGGAGGAGGAGGAGGAGGAGGAGAAGGAAGAAGAGAAGGCCGGGGCCGGGGGGAAAGCCCCGCGGACCGAGAGGCGCCGGGCTCAGGAGCTGCCCGCCCCGCGCGCCGCCATGTTGCCGGGAGCGCCGCTCCCCTCCCGCCGCCGCCGCCGCGGCGGCCGCCCCGCCCCGCCCCGGCCCCGCCCCCCGCGCGCGCCCCGGCCCCGCCCCAGCCCCGCCCACGGCCCGGCCCGGAAGTGACGGCGAAGCCGTGGCAGGGGAGCGCCCGCGTCACGTGACCGGGGAGGATGGGGATGAATGGACGGGCGTAGGAAGGGGGCGGGGTCGAGGAGCGCGTGAGGGCGGGCGGCGTTGTGAGGGGACCGGGACCGGGACCGGGACCGGGACCGGGACCGGGACCAGGGACAGGGGACGGGACCGGGACCAGGGACAGGGGACGGAGATGAGGACGGGGATGAGGATGGGGATCGGGATGGGGATCGGGATGGGGATCGGGACCGGGATGGGCACCGGGATGGGGATGGGCGCCGGGACCGAGACCGGGATGGGAACGGGAACGGGAGCGGAGATGGTGATGGTAATAGGAGCGGAGATGGGACCGGGACGACGATGTGGATCGGGACCGGGGGTGGGGACTGGGACGAGGATGTGGACCAGGGTTAGGACCCAAGATAGGGATGGGGATGGGGACCGGGGCGGCGGTCGGGATCGGGGCGGGGACCGGCGGCGGGACCTGGCGGTGTCTCACGGCCTGCCGGGGGTGGGCAGCGCGGGATGGGGTATCAGAGGTGGGCGGCTCGGCACAGGATACCAGGCCCGGTCCCGGCGCTGCCGCTGCCGGTGGTGCCGCCGGTGATGAGGGCTGCTGTCCGTGGGCAGTGCCGGTGCGGCACGGCCAGTGCGGCCACGGCGGAGCCCGAGGGGCCCAAGCGCAGCCGGGGGGAGCCTGGGGGCCGGAGCGAGCGGCGGCGCCGGCGGGGCAGCCCTGCCCTGGGCTGAGGGAATGGGGTCGGTGCTGCGGCCCAGCGAGCCCCCGGGCCCTGCCGGCAGCTCCCGGCCCTGGAGGGACGGGTGGGAGGATGCTTTGGCTCCCGGTAGCACATCGTGGAGTTACAGGAACTACATTCTTGAAGTAAATGATATTAGGAGGAAATTCAGCCCTGTGAGGGTGGGGAGGCCCTGGCAGAGGATGCCCAAAGAAGCTGTGGCTGCCCCATCCCTGGAATCGGCCGTGGGGGACGGGGCTTGGAGCAACCCGGGACAGTGGAAGGTGTCCCTGCCCATGGCAGGGGGTGGATCATGAATGATCTTTAAAGTACCTTCCAACCCAAACCATTCTGTATACACACAATGAAGCAGAGTACAATCTCTTAAAATAAAATCTCGGAGTACAATCTCTGAAAATAAAAATTCTAGTGCCCAAAGCAGAGAGAAAGTTGTATGTATTCCTTAAACACACTCGATTAGCTCTTGTACTGCACAGAAGTCAGCAGATCTGGATCTCCTGGCACTCTCCAGGGAGATTTACACTCTCTGAGGGTAAATTTATTACCTCATTGTAACAATGTATTTTCTGTGTCCAGAGAAGAGGAGGAAGGAGGAAACAGATTGAAGATTTGTCAAGATCAGTGCTGGTATCTGCATATAAACATTTGGGTTTGGAGGCTCATGTTTTCAGGCAAGCTATTTTGTATTAGCAGTGACTGACTCTGGGGTTAGGAATGCAGAAACCCCTGTCTGATGTCTCAGATACGAATCACATTCAGCATAAAGGAAAGTTTCAATTGTAGGGGACACAAGCAGTATTTAGGTCTCTAACATGAACTTTCAGAGCTCGGTGTAGGTCTTTGAAAGAGACAAACTGATAGATCAGTTTTGGACTGGCAGATTTTGGATTAATTTTTAGATTGCAGTATGGCACCAGTGATCTCATTTTCCTTATTTACTTTCCTGAAAAGTAATCACAGCTCCTTCTTCTTGCTCAATCCCCTCTAAGTTTGTTTTTTTTCCTCTAAGATGGCATTCAGTGGAATGGAGATAATGTGGATATGACTCTCATCTTTGCCTTCTGGATCTTAGGAAGGTCTTTTATTCAGGCTGATCTCCAGCTACAAAAGAAATTGTTATGGCTTGATCTTGGCAGGCTTGAGAAAAACTCCAGCACTTCAAATGCATTCAGTTAATATGCAGAATATTGACTCACTGCTTACTCATGTGACTAACATTTAAATGACACTTTCTCATTTTTAAAGGGTATTATAAATGATGGTTTAATCCTCACAGCCTGATGAAGTCAGTTGGCATAATTTCCCCCTACTAATGCAAAAAAAAGTTGGTAGGAAAAAGTAAGAAATTTTTTAGATGCCATTATTGCTTTTAGAATTATTTCAAGGAAGTGTTCCTGTAAATTTGTGCTGAGTTAATTAATGAAAACTACACAAGTGATGGAGGAGCTAATTGTAATCCCATGTGGCAAAGGAAGAAGAGGATGCTTTGCCATTAAATTACTCATGCCCTGTAGTCCAGCTGTCCTGAGAGAAGTTTGGGGGAATTTGAATTTACCACTAGGTGAGAATAACACTAGGACACAGCAGCTCAACATAATTGACAGTGAGGGGTGCTGGTCCTCACAGCATTTTTTACAGGCTTCACTGACAGCACCTCTCTTGAGACTGCTTGAAAGACAAGATCACACATTCCAGCTTAGTGAAGGAATGGGCGCATCCTTTTCTAGACATTATTCAGCCTGGAAGTCCCAGTTTGCAAATGTTTTTGTATTGTCTTGTCTAGAAAAGTTGCAGGGAGAAGCAGAGCAAACTTGTCTGAGAACAACGAAAGGGAACAGTGAGTGATTCTCTATGGGGCACATCTCCCTAATCTTGTCTTTTGGGTGGCCAAGGCACTTGCTGTTTAGTGTAGCTGCCTGTTGGGGCAAAGGATATCTTTACTATATGAAAAAAGAGTATCTGGGATATTGCAGAACCAAGTATTTGTATAGTATTGCAAAGTATTAATTTAGATTTTCTGAATGATGTTATCTTTCCTTCCTTCCTTCCTTGTATTCCTTGTCCCACCCAGTCTCTTCCAGTTTCCTGTTTCTAGTGTAATTATAGCTTAATGTAATAGGTGGATTTTAAGCAAGTGCCTTGGGAACTAGATAGTGAAAATCTCCCTGCATTATTGAAAGTCACATTTCTTATATATACATATTGATGAAATGTGTTTGGTTGCCTTTAGCAGAGAGGTTCAAAGTGTTAGTGTAGAGAAAAAAAATAATAACCCTCCTCCAAGGCAGAGTTGCAATGGCAAAATAATAAAGTAGATGCACAGATGCTTTTGACTCCTCAGGTAGCTGTGCAGCCTCACTCAAAACAGATTTTAGCAACCACAGGAAGTGTGCGAGTCTGGTCACAAGCACCAGCTGACAGATTCCTGCAATACACTTCTGGACTTGGTCTGTGGTAGGAAATTTTGCTGCCTTTTGTCCATCAAGAAAGGAGATTTGAGCTGGGGCAGCCGCCAAGGCTTTGCCTGCTGTCAGCAATGATTTGCACAGGGCAGCTTCCTGTGGTCTCAAGCTGGGACTCATGCACACTAGTAATCATAATTACAATATTTAGCTCAAACTCAGTGCTTTTAAGATGGGTATCTAACAAGCCTTTTGGGGGATGGAGAGATACCATTAGCTCCTCAACATGTATTAATTTTTGCAACAGCTACAAACCTTCGTGGGGCTGAAAAGAAAAAGAAGGTGAACAGATCTTGTTGTGTTGCTCCTGCAGCAAGTCTGTCCCTGTTGTTATTCCAAAGGGAACAGGAGCTGAACCACGAGTGTTTTTGTGCAGCAGAAGCTGGGTACCCGCTGGCCTCCTGAATACAAAGATGAAGTTTCATACTGTGTCCCTTGAATGGAAACAGCATGACGTGAGCGTGGAAAGAGTGGAACAGTATGTTAAGGGAAACAGGACTGAAAGGAGAGAGCAGCTGACTCCAGGGGCCGAGCAGATCTGCGCTCTCTGCTTCACTGGGTGGGTTTGTTTTCAGCTCAGAACATCTTGTGGGTCTCACAGCACAGCTCCACAGCTCTGGGCTGGAAAATGAAACAACTGCAGGGAGGTTGTTCCTTCTTCCTGAAACAAGCTTCGCAGCCTGTGGGAAATGAAAGCTAAGGCTGAACTTCAAAACAAGCTGGAAGTACTCAGATGCAGAAGTGCAGAGTGAAGCCATTCAATAGAGTCAGATTTGGAGCAGAGCCCTGAAAAAAACCTGCAGTTATGACTAATCCGTTTTTAATGTGTGTGGTTGTAGGTAAAATCACTTCTTTAAAAGATCATTTCTCTCGCTGTATTGGTTACGGCTCTTTACCGTCATTTTAGATAAATGATGTGTTGACACGTGAGCTCAGTTACAGATGGACTGCAAGGACAGAAGTGTTTCTGATGCTGGAGAGGCTCTGGCTGAGCTGCTGGTGAAGGGGAGAAATGATACAAACAGGATATTCAGTGTCAAGCTGCAGCAGCACCCTGAGAGACCCACCCAGGGGCAGGCCCTTGAATGCTCACTGTCTCCTGCAGCCAAGTTTGCTGAGTAAACTTGACATAATAGTTGAGTGTGGAGCCCAGTTTGTGCAGGGACGAGCTCAGGCAGTGACATTTTAGAATGGAAACGATCTGAAATGGAAACTTCTTGCACAAAACAAGTCTGTGAAGCACAGGGTGGCTTTTGGGTGCTTTTGTTTTGTGCTGAGTTGTCCCAGCCTCACTTGCAGGTCCCCTTGCAGGGATCCCTCAATGCTGTCACAGAGCCAGTGAGGTTAACACACTGCTGTAGGGGGACCTGTGACACTGTGAATGTCCTGGCTGTTGTGATACCAGATCAACACTTACAGACTTTAATGTTATAGTCAGTAAGCTGTGAATAGGAGCAGGAAATCACTGCAAACATACATTGACTGTGGTGGGGAACAGCACAGAGACTGTAAACAGCTAGAAAGCAGCACAGCAAATCCATCTGAGATGGGATATACTCAAAGACTCCCTCAGACAGAAAACAGCACAGCAAATCCAACTGAGATAGGATATACTCAAAGTCTCCCTCAGTCTGGCTAAGGGTGTGTGGTGTGGTGACAGAGCCTGTAGTGACACGTGGTGTGTGTGTGTATCTGATAGCAGTTGGTGTTTCCTGGTGTGCACTGGAACATGGTGCAATGTAATAGAGTAAAAGGGAACTCCTTGCTGGCTTCTTGCCCTCTGCAGATTCCTTCTGAATTAGGTGCTGACCTTTAAAGCAAGACCTGCTTCTTCAGTTTCTCATTGTTTAAATGCTGCACTGGAGCTTGAGAAACAAGACTGTGAAGCTGCAGGATTTTTTTTTTAAAGCTCCAATTAGTGAAACACATAATAGGTTGGAAGGAGTCTGAGGGAGAGAATCACCAAATGGAAACCATTTTACAGATCTGGCACCTTTTATTTTTTATTTTACTCCATTCCACAACAGTATAGGCCTGTGTGGTGCTGGGCTTAAATCAGCACCAAAAAAAAGGTTGATATTAAAGGCTGGTCCCTAACCCTCTCCTGCTGTTAAAGGGCACTTCTGATCAAAATACCACCTTGTTTGCCCTCAGTGATTTGGAAACCCAAAGTTGTGCTCCTGCTGCCAGGGTTTTGTACTAGAACACTGCAGCTGCTTGGCACCAGCAGGAGTTTGGAGGTGAGAGAGGTGAAACCCATTATCCTGACTGAAAATCTGGAGGTATTTATGCAGAGGGGCTGCGATGGAAGAACCTCTTTCCCTTCTGGAATGTTTTTAACATTACCATTGCTTCGGCTGCGTTTTCACAGGATTTCTCCATTTCTCCTGCAGGCAGATTCTGACATTTCATGCAGATTATGAAGTGCTGGCCGAAGGGCAGCTGGAACTCAGCTCTGGGTGGGAGCAGCAGCTGCCCCGTGCAGCCAGAGGCTCAGCACAGAGCTTCAGGACCTGCAGGTGGGACTTGCATCAAACCTGAATATTTTTGCTTCCATCACAAGGCTTAATTTTTCAGAAGGAGGAAGAGGTTCTTCAAGGCTGTGAGAGCCTTAAGCCTTGGATTTCTCCTGCCTCTTCTGCCTGCTGGCACGCACAGCCCTGCTGTCCCATTTACAAGGCATTGATGTGTCAGTGACTCATTCCCAGGCTCGCTATCTGCACCAGCAAGGTGCTCCGAGGCTGAGTCGCACCCATGTATCAGCCCTGTTACTGTACCCTGTTATCAGCTACTCCTTTCACTCCTGGGGTGCTCCCGGCCTTTGATCTGTTTCCGAACTGCACCAACAGCTTTTCTTGTTTTTTTTTTAATGCTTCATTACACTGTGCAGGGCCATCAGCCCTCCCCAAATGCTGCAATCTCTGCTGCCCGCACTCTGCTCTCACAAGTACATCCAGGCTTTTTCTTGAGAGCGTGAAATAAAACTCTTATTACCCTCAGCCTTCAATCATGGTGGAAATCACTTTGCCTCAAGATGGCAATTTCCATCAGACACTACATAGCACTGTAATGATATGGTTAATTATTCCCTTGCTTTTCCCTGCTGCATTTAGCTGCTGCTTTTAAAAACTTATGGAGCAGAGGCTCTTTACTTCATCCTTACAGCACCTGGTGCTGTGAGCTCTGACCAGTCTGTAAATCCTAATGTAAGTCCCTTTTTTTCTGGCCAGGCTGCATCTAGTTTAATTTGAGGCTGATTCTGTCAAAGCTGGAGAACCAAGTGGGAAGAAAGGTGCTCTGTGTGCTGAAGGACTGAAAGAGCTTTCTGTGTTTTACAGTTGAATTTTTTTTTTTTTTTTGAGAGTGGCAAATGGGCAAGTGCAGAGACACACAATAATTCAAAATGTATTTGCTTAAAATCAGCTAAATTCATAGTAATTGTGGAAGAAAGCAGTAGCTGCACCTGAGCTGGTTCTGCTGGAGATGGTTCTGCAGGTTCTGCTTATCAGATGACCTTGCTGGCTTGTAGGGTTTGGGACAGAAACTCCAGCATAACAAGCACATTCCTCAGAGAGCCTTCTGAGCAGCCAGCTCCTGCTGATGTGGTTGCAGATCATTGATCCACCAAAACTGGTCCTGTCCCTGCGCTCTGGGGTGGGCCTTGGCTGTGCCGTGGGGTGGAGGACAGACAGACAGATGGACTGACAGGAGTGTTGGCTGCACTAGCTCATGCATAGGGAAGGCTGTGGCTGTTTGTCTGCTAGTGGGGTCCAGCCAAGTGGCCCAGCCCTGATCTGCAGCACATCCCAAACTCGAGTCCTGCCTGTGGTGTGCTGGTCCCCGTGTGATTTCAGTGATGAATCCTCTCCTTCCACTGCCCATGCTGGGCTTGTTCTGTTTGTGCCTTGAAACCTCTCCTCCCCCCATGCTGTGAGCTGTGCCAAACTGTTTGGCAAGTGAGAAGCTGTGCCTGCTGCGTGGGCAGGAGAAGGGCCAGAAAATGTGTGAGATGTGGGGAGCATGAGGCCAGGACCTGAGGTGTCATTTGTGTGCTCAGTTCAGGACTTGCCCAGCCTGTTTCACAGACTTGTGACTACTGATCCTTGACTATGTTTCAGGCCAGGCCTACAGTCACTGATTGTCAGTGTCCTGGGGCTTCTCCCAGGTTTTAATTGTCCCTATTAATGTGATGGATGTGGGAAGAAAGGTCATGCTGGAGAAAGGTGGCGGTGTTTTTGCTGCTGCCATTGTCACTGTCTGGGCTGCCATTAAAGCTGCTTATTGGTATTTGCCCTCCTGTGAAATATGTAGGTGAGCTATTTATAAATGTGCAGAGAGATTCCACACCTCTAGCTTGTGCTGTGATTTAAGAGTAATCCTCACCAGGAGGGGAGAATCTGTCCAGCACTGCAAAGGAGGTTAGGGGCAGAGCTGGAAATAATCCACCCCTTGTGAGCCTCAGGGCTGCCTGTGGGATGAGGGGGATTTCTGGGGGCAGGTGAGGAAATGGAGAAGCAGCATGTTGTTTCCACACTAGCTGTGTGTGCTCCAGTGTGATCTCCCATCTCCAGGGCAGAGAGAAGCACTTTTCCTGCTGCACAGCCCCCTCTCCTGTTCTCTGCTCCTCTACACAGCAAGTGCACTCAGCTCTCTCCTGGGCTGCATCCAACCTTAGCCTTCACTCACTTCTGCTTTTCCTTTCTGGAGCAGATTCAGCCTGGGTTTCAGGAGGGAATGGCCCTTTTCCTGGAGCAGTCCAGTCACAGGCACACAGGAATTTGTGTCTGTACTTCTCAAAAATTCTTCTGACAGCAGATACAGCCATTTGCTTCCATTATTCCTCTCCTGCAAGCTGCAAATGACCTCACCCTTTAAAGCATGCAATTGCCTGAAGAGCAAGATTAATGTAGCAGGATTGTTAATGCATCTGATTGTCTTCTACCTTTCCACATGAAGACTTGTTGGTGACTAATAACAGAGAAGCTTCTCAGCCTGTCCTGAGTGGGAACATGATTCTTCTTCCTGACTCCCAGGTGTTGTTTGTGAAGTTTGTGGTGTTGATAAACTTGTTCGGAAATATCTTGCATTCAGCTTAAGGATGCTGATTAATGTTATTTCCAGAAAAAAAAATTGCTTTCATACCTGTTATAAAGTTTCCCTGTTAACATCAGTTTGATGTGAAACTTTAGTAAACTCAGGAGCTTCCAATTCAGAATATTCTGTTATTTTCTGTAACTCAGGAGAATTATCCACCTTTGAGGTCTGCACCTCAAAATGCTCAGGTAGGAACACACAGACAGGGGTGCATCCCAACAGCTGTAAGAAGGTTAATGTGATGTGACTGTGTTCAGAAAATGAGATTTTTTCCCTGAGAGCTCCTGGGCTGCTGGCTGGATCTGCAGGACACACTGCCCTCCATTGGCCATGGATGGGCTGTGGATCTGGGCTGGGGAAACTGCCTTTCCTGAGCATCCCTGGGATGGGGAACCTGCCTTTCCTGAGCATCCCTGGGATGGGGAACCTGCCTTTCCTGAGCATCCCTGGGATGGGAACCTGCCTTTCCTGAGCATCCCTGGGATGGGGAACCTGCCTTTCCTGAGCATCCCTGGGATGGGAACCTGCCTTTCCTGAGCATCCCTGGGATGGGAACCTGCCTTTCCTGAGCATCCCTGGGCTGGGAACCTGCCTTTCCTGAGCATCCCTGGGATGGGAACCTGCCTTTCCTGAGCATCCCTGGGATGGGGAACCTGCCTTTCCTGAGCATCCCTGGGCTGGGGAACCTGCCTTTCCTGAGCATCCCTGGGATGGGAACCTGCCTTTCCTGAGCATCCCTGGGCCCAGGAAGGTCACTGGAACCTGCTTTGTGCTGTGATTTATATACTTAGTCAGAGGGGCAGACTTTGTAGGTGATTCCAACATTCTCTCCAGGAGTTCGTGGCAAGATTTATGAGAAGCTTCAGCACTGTGTGAAATCAACTGTGAGAAAAATAGCTTAGGAGTGATTTTATCGTTCTGTGCAAGAAAGTGATGTAAGAAACCACAGAAATCTGCTAGGCTGATTCCTGAGCGTGCAATGGGAGACTTTCATCTGGTTTCACTTGTAAATGAGAGTTTTATGTAAATGTTAGAAAATCATAATTATGACATAGACTTGTCAGAGAATTTGTACTTCCAGATGTAATGGAGATGTGGGAGCAATCTGGGAACAGAGAATTGTTTGAAAGAGATGTCTCTGACTTCACCCCTTTTGAGGTTTTGCTCACTCAGAGCCTGTCCCTGGTGCTGTGATCCAGTGTCAGGCTGAGCTCTGCACTGCTCCATACAGGTATTCTGACAACTGGGATGTAATGGTGCCACATTTTTTCATTTCTGCTACATCTTGTTCTTCTTCCTGCCCTTGCGTGGGTTGTGTTGTCCTGGCAGAGTCTGACATTAACACTGACCTCATTAACATTCTCTATCTCTCTTTTAGATTACTGAAATTTCACATTACAGCAACATGGAGGTGAGGGGGAGGAAAAGTCAGCTGTTTTCCAGCATGATTGTGTTCTTATGTTTTATCTCTTATCAAAAGAATTACTGTCAGCAAGAGAAGTCTCTGTGCCTTAGAAGTGCATGTACTCACAGCACATTCCCTTGGAGGAGCAGGAGCTGGAAACAGGCAGTGCTTGGGTCACAGTGTCTCAGAACAGCCATTGGTTGATGGATATCTCCATATTCACATGGAGCCACAGGGCTGGTTCTTAAAAAATAAAAAAGAACAAAACTGTGATCCCAAATATCTCATCTCTCTCGCCTGCCTTGCTCATGGGATCAGGTCCCCCCACAGTGCACAAAATTCTAATTTTACAGATGGGCCTGAAGTGCTTAATCTTGTTTTCTGGTAATCTTGGGGGGTTGGTAGGTGCAGAGAGACACTGGGTTAATATGGAACTGGTTACCTGACCCAGTCTTGTTGTCCTGTGTCAGCTAAACCACAGAATTAGGAGGGAACACCTGTGCTGGCTGACAGGGCTCATGTGGCACTTGCCTCCATGGTGCTGGGGAACACGGGGCACTCAGACTGGTGACACCCTTGGCACGTGGGTTTGGGGAGCAGGAGAGCAGGAGCAGGAGAGCAGGAGCACCCATGCCCCTTTCTGGAGTCTGCCTTTTCCTCTGGCAGCCTGCAGGTTCTCTTAAACCAGGACCTACACCTGGCACTCTCGGCCTGTGGACACCAGAACTCAGGTTATTCCAAATCTCCCTTGGTATCTTTTTAGTGATTGACAATTTCTGAGGTCAGGCCTTTGAACCTTTTTATTTAAAATTGTAATGAAAAGGAAAAACATTCGAAGAGGTGTGAGGGTTCTTTTCCTTTTCCTTTCCCTTTTCCTTTTCCTTTTTCCTTTTCCTTTTCCCTTTTTCTTTTCCTTTTTCTTTTTCTTTCTCCTTTTTCTTTCCCTTTTCCTTTCTCTTTTTATTTCTCTTTTTCTCTTTTTCTCTTTTCCTTTTTCTTTTCCTTTTCTTTTTCCTTTCCTTATTTTATTTATTTACTTTATTTTACTTTATTTTAAATTTTATTTTACTTTATTTTACATTTTATTTTATTTTATTTTATTTTATTTTATTTTATTTTATTTTTATTTTATTTTTATTCTTTTTCCCGGTGCCACCAGGCAGGGTTTGAAGCCAGCTTGTGATGCTGCTGCCAGGGGACCCTGTAACATCCTCCCTGCAGAGGATGGGCTTGTGCATCTCCAGCTGTGGTTGCCAGCCTGGACAAGCCCCAGGTGACCTCGGGCAAGTCCACACAATTTGATTCGCATTCTCACGCCTCAGCTCGACCAAACCCATTCCCTGACCTTGTAGCTGCGGGCAAGATCAAAATTCCTTAGCAGCGGTTGTTTGTTCACTCCCATGAGTCAGTGATGGGGAGATAAGGGAAGGTGCGCTCCCGGTCGGAGCCCTGCCACCGCGGCTGCCGTGGCTGCTGCCACCAGAGGACACTCTTGGATAGCCTATGGATCCTTCCCGGCAGGGAAGCATCGCTTCCCCGTCAGGTTGGTCTCAGCTTCACCATCCGGCACTCCGCCTGCTGAGCGCTCTGTCCTTGGCACTCCTCGCCCTGGCTCTGCTCCCTCCGGAGCTGCTCCCTGCAGCCCCCGCCATCCATTTTCCCCCGGCAGTTTTATCTCCCAAGGTCACCGTGTGGCAGTGTGTGGTTCTCTGCTCTGTCTCTGTCCCCAGGGGCAGGTAGCCAAGTCCCCACTTTGCTGGGAGTGTGTCAAGGAGCTGCTCGGAGCTGCAGCGCTTGGCACGCCCGGGACCAAGAGACATAACCCAGACACAACCTGCCCTGAAGCTTGGAAGCACTCAGAGCAGAGATTTGGGTATGGGCCTGTTTAGGAGATTAAGTTCAGTCTGGGTTCAGACCACTCCGGTTCTCCCTGTTAAAAAAACCCCCCAAAATCCTATAATTCTATTCCCTGTAATAAGCATGAAGTGTAAGGTTCATTGCTTTTGAAGTTAGTGCCTTAATGGTTTGTGCAATAAGACTGACATGTCCTTACTTGCTTGAAATAAATAATAATAAAAAAGAGGTGTCAGATTGCTTTTTCAGATGGAAAGAGGCATTGCTTAAGGAGCCTGAGCAGGTGGGTATGTGAGTCCTGTGGCTCTCCTCCTTCTGAGAAAAGCAGGTTGGGTAATTTGTGTGTTAAGTGGCTCCTCTCAGGGAAGGTCACTTAGGGAGGGCAGCATCCATTGCTGCTGGGAAGAGTTTTCTCTCAGCACCCCATCCCAGGAGAGCAGTTTGTCTGTGCTGGCTCTCATACAGGCAGCCCTGGGGAGAAGGGGATGGAGGAGAGCCTGTGATCCCTGTCTGGTCACTCATGGTGGCAAAAATGGATTTTGCTTCTTACAGAGGCAGGGCTTCCTTAGGTCCAAACTCAAATACACAAAACAACTCTTGAGTCTCTACAGTTAAACATGTGGTTGGAACTTTGCTTGGGACCTGCCCCTGGCTGCAGCTACTCCTGGCCTTTGGAGTCACCTAGCAAAGTGATAGAGCATTGTCCCCACTCCAGGCAGCACAGAGACCTCATTCTGAGTGTAAAACTGCTTGGTCTGTAAGAAGTTTTGGGATTATTATAATTTTGGAAAGGATGTTCCTTTTTACCTAGGATCCCCCAAGGCATGAGATATCTCCTGATCTGCATTGTTGCCTGAAGATCAGGACAGTGTTGCCATCATCCACTGTTCTGTCTTTCACTGCTAACACACAGCTTTAGAGGAAATATAATTCTGTATCTCTGCTCATGTCACTTGGCATAGTTGCCTTGAATTGAGACTTTAGTCCACCTGGGAATCTGGTCCATCTTGTACACACAGGGCTTTGTTTTATGTAGTGATGTTTCTCCAAACACCTTTGCTAAGTACAAATATTGCACCAGAGAGAAAATCCATAGCTGTGCTTTGGTGAGAACCAGCATGCTGAAGAACTCCATGCCTTGTGCATAGACCAACAGGGCTTCAAGCACCACTGGGAAGTGTTTTCAGGTGTCAGTTTCCTTTCTGTTTCCTTTCTCTTCAGAAAGTGCCCACAACCCTTACTCTAGGAGAATTTCAGCTCATCATTGCTTTTATACTTGAAGTGTTTTAAAAAAAGGAAGGTGATTTTAGAAATGAAGAGTAAAAATGGTCTGGCAGTCAAGTGATGTTTGAGGATGTGTAGGCAGTGTTCCCTATTCCCCAGCAGTATGTCAGGAGGAGGGAGGCAGCAGTCTCTGTTAATTATGCTTATGGTGAGCAGCCAGTGCTTCAGCAGGGACTGACTGTGCTGATCATGATTGATTGGAATTCCAGAGAAGGCTCAAACTCAGTGTGTCTTCTCAAAGTATGCTGAGATGATGATAACAATTCATTAAAGTTTTATTTTCTTTATGGTGCTTTCTCCCTTGTGACAGTAGAAGCATTTCTGTAATCCAGAGCACGTTGGATTATTCCTAGAACATTTCTTTCCTAAAGAGTGTTTTTACTCAGAAAACTGTTTCAAGTCACTGGGAGTGAAACTTTCCTGCAAAACCCCAGATTTCATGTGCATGTGGCTACCTGAAAATTGATGGGAAGAAAACGAAGGTGCTGAAACCCCTAAGAGAAGCCCCCCTGCTTCCCTGCATCCCACATTGCATCCTGAAGTGGCCAAGGTGCTTGGCAGGGCCTCCTGGCTCTCACAGAGACACTGAAGGGTCTCCATGTCACTGAGGTTTAGGCCATGTGTTGGAAAGGCAGTTTCCTCCTGCAGTTAAAGAAGAAATAGGTATTCTGACAGGAGAGTGTCTGCTCTGAGGATAAACTTCTCTGGAGAGTTTTCTTGGAGTTAGAAACCACGCTGTGGAAGACAGGCTGTTTTTTAAAGTGATGCTTTTTGTCTGAATTGACCTTTTGCAGATATCTTTGTAAACATGCGCAATGTACAGAGAAGGAGAGGCCAGGGCCTCATGGCTGGGATCTGGGGCAGAGGAGCAGGAGGACACCAGGGATCTGCTTTCATGGAGATTTGGTAACAGATCCTGCCTTGCAGGATGATTCCCACAGTGTGGCATCAGCATCTCTGTGACAGGGCCCCAGCAGAGCAGCTCTGGCAGTAAGATGTGATTTAAATTATTTAGGGTGTTGTCATGTGATCACAACTGATTGAGTTCCTGTGGCTTCACAAGTTGCCATCTGTTATCATCCCCATTATGAATTATGCATTAGCCTAAATCAAGGCTCAAACCAGAGGAGTTCAAACAGAGTCCTCACACAGAGATACCATAAAACTGTCTTTAGGGTTTTAGTAGTGGATCCAAAGCACTGCAGCCACACGAGGGATCATGCTGGTTTGGTATCAGCTCTCTCTGCTGGTTCAGACCATCCTGGAAGACTCCCTTGTTAGTGGTGGGATTTATGCTGGGCCAGGTGTCACCTGCCTCCTTTGTGATGCAGGCCCATAAAACTGGGCAAAAGTTTTGTGTTCTGGCTAAGTGGGCAGAGATGAGAGACCACAGTCCCACAGCAGAGCCCCAAAGATCTCAGGATTGTGTGGTCAGGAAGCTGCTGCTGAAGGCACAGTGGCCACATCCCAGATTGTTGGCTGGCTGGATGTGGGGCTTTGGGAAGCTGCTGGCTTTGGAAGGACCACAAGCCCTCCTGTAAAACCTGCCAGTTTATGCATGTGTGGGGATGTAAAAGTGGCCATTGGTGACAAAACACTTCAAGACCAACTCAGGCACTCATCAGAGTCCTCTGGCCTGGAAGTGTCCTGGTCTGAAAGTCCCTCCAGAGCATTCCTGCTCCTCAAGCTGGTCTGCAT
Organism: Melozone crissalis; assembly: GCF_028551555.1. Classification (NCBI taxonomy): domain Eukaryota; kingdom Metazoa; phylum Chordata; class Aves; order Passeriformes; family Passerellidae; genus Melozone; species Melozone crissalis. Next base: position 28,540,906 of record NW_026535823.1, read on the forward strand.
TGCCCCACGGAGTCGGTGCCCTTTTCCTGTCAAGGAGAGGTGCCTTGGATGCTCATGGATGGGTACTTCCCTCTTAGCCCAGCGTGCTGATGCTGCTCCAAAGCTCTGGAAGCTGCTGCTGTGAAATCTTTCCCTTTGGGTTGTGTAGCTTATATGGGATCTCATTTAGGGCCTGCTGTGCTTCCAAGGGTGTGATTGACTCCCTGATGTCCCATCCTCTCCCAAGCCACGTTTAGAGGCCAGGATTTTTCTGTCCAACACAAGGCAGCCCGGGTGATGGGGCAAGCTTGGCTCTCCCTGCAGCCCTGGGGCATGCTGGATTCATCCACATCTGCTGGGCAGCAGATTGGGTCAGTGACCTTGTTCTGATGCACAGGCAGGCAGTTTATTCCCACCCATTGGAGATCCTATAAAATAAACAGTTCTCTTTGTGGGAACAGGCACCAGAGATTACTGCAGCTAAATCAAGACTTGCTTGGCGAGTGTGTGGGGTAGGGAATGCAGAAAATTCACGGCATCCCCAGAAGCCAAGTGCTTTCACACAGATTGTGTGGCTGTCCTAGGGAGGACCACGGGGATCTGTGAGCCAAGCAGGATGGATAGGCAGGCAATGGATGTCTCCTGGCATTAGCAGTGGTTGCAATGATAATTTCTGCTTGGATTTTTGGGTCATAAATCTGTTTGTGTCTGCAAGGACGCTTCCAGTGGCTCCAGCTTTATCCTAGTGTTGGGAGCTATTTTTCTACAGCTGGAGGGTGCTTGTTCCATCAGCTGGCACCAGGGCTGACTCTGGCTCCTGGTTTCTGCCCTTGGATATCTGAGGGCAAAAATCCTTTGGCTTCGGAGGGAGTTGCTCACACAGTGTCCCTGCTAGAAATAGAACTGTGTCCCTCCTCTTTAAAGCTGGGCCAGATTCTCTGTCTGCATCTTGATGTGTAAAGCCTTTCCCCTGGGAGGGAGCCAGCCTTCTTTTTTCTCCCAAATTCACAAGTGTCCACACCTCTTGCAGTTTTACAGGGGGCTGAACAGTCTCTTCAACAGGAATTTGGAGTATTTCTCAACCTCTTTTGGAAAGAGGGTGGTGGATAGGACAGCAGTAGTGCCAATGTCGAGGTTTTTGTGAACTGAGTTGGTGATACCAGAGATCTTTTCTCACATTTTGTCCCTGTGACTTTGCAGTTTGGAGGTGAAGGGAAGGAATGGTGAAGGTCTGGATGCTGGGACCATAACAGGTCAGGAAAAAATGAATAAGAAAGCAAAGGAGAAAGAGCTGGGACTTAGTGTGGACCACCAAGTTGGGAGAAAAGTGAGACAAATTTTTGGACTAAGACTTAAATTGCTCCAAACCACAGGGTGCTGTGCCTGAGGGAGACAGGGAGGGAATGGTTATGCAATTTCACCCTCAATCATGCAGAGGCAAAGCGCTGGACAAAGGGATTGCCTTAGATATATTGCAGTTGGAGCCTGGTAGAGCATTTGAGATGGGGTCTTACAAGATCTTGCCCTCCCTCTGAGGTTGTTTGGCTTGTTTTGAATAGGAACTCAGTCCTGGGGATTAGCAGAAATGACAAATGATACATGGCTCTGGCCATGCAGATTTTCCATCAATGTGACTGATGAAAGTTTTTGATTCATCCATTTCACTGAGGGCTCCTCCTGTGCATTAGCAAAGCAGCAAAGAGCATTTTAATGACAGTTTTAGGTGCGATGTTTTTCAAACATTACTGAGGACCTTGTAGTGAAGCATGGCAGAAACCAGGAGGTTTGGTCATTTTGGTGGGAAAGTGATGGAATGCTAGAGGAGGAAAAGTAGTTTTTCTGTATGAGAGAAACATCTGAAAGCAAAATTCTTTAGGAAGGAGGAGCCCTTAAAGCTTCAGTGTGAGAGACAGCAAAGGGACCCCTTGGGTGCGTGTGACAGACTGGCAGCAAGATAAGTGGAGCCAGGCTATTGGGCTGGACTGGGACTGGGAAAAGTGGCACAGCTCCATGGAAATCACAGAGATTTGGCAGTTTATCCCTGCTGAAGATACAGCTGGGCTAGAATTTACTGACAAGAAATTACCAAATCAACTGGTTTGAAATCAGAGCTGAAAGCATGAGGGACGAGTTAAATAAATCTCCTTGCCCCCACATATTAAAGACTGGAGCCTGCTTATTGCAGGCGAGAGGAGAAGGAGAGAGGCTGTGCAGGAGCCTGCCAAAATCTCTGAGGTGTGAGAGCATCACTGAGCAGTGTGGGAAGACTTGGCACACTTGAATGGAAGTGGAGTATGGCACTAAAGCCCATTCCTTGGGAGCAAGAGGGCTGGGAGGCAGCCTGGCTCACCAAATCTGCCTTCCCACCTCATCCCAGCATCACAGCCAGTCCATTCCAGGAGGTAATTCGGTGGTCAGAAGGCGACTTTTGAAAATACTTAGTTTTGTATCTTTATTTTGTTCCTGTCTTTGTGATTTCGTCCCCTGAAAACAACTATCAGGTTGTTGAAGGCTGCATTTGTTAAGCAAGGAGTAAGCAGCTGGGTTTCAAACAACTGAGCTGGTCCTTCAGGCAACTCTTTGAGAATTTTTGCACCAAAGGAAAAGGAGAGAAGAAAGGAGAAAGTGGTAGGGAGTGTTTATATTGAAATCTTTATTTAAATCCAAGAGCCTAGAGCAAAGCATCAAAACACAGAGTGCCTCATGCAAGCCAAGACAGGGAATAGAATTCCCACTTTATTCCAGATGAGAAGTAGGTCTTGTTATAAAGGGGGTTGGGTGACAAAGCTAAATGCAATTTAAATTTCTACTCCAATCTATTTTTAATTATTCATGTGTAGATTCTTTTGTAGGGTTAACAAGGAATTTGCCAGGAGCCAGGCCACAAAGGCTTGGGTAGCAGTTTTCCAGTAGACATCCTGAAAATACACTGTCACAGGCAATCAGTGTCCTTGGGGAGGTGGCCTGTTAGCAGGGTGTTTACTAATTGGGATCATTCCACAGTGGATAATTGTTTGTGACACCCACGCTGATTGGGCCCACAATATCTTCCCATCCTGCAAATGGCTCGTGACAGTTGTGATGAATTTGGAGTTTGGAGTCTGAATAAACCCAAGGAAGGAAAGGAGAAATGCTTGCACTGGAAAATACATGTAGGGGAGCAGAGCTGTGCCCTGGGTCAGCCCCAGGAATGGAGACACATGAGCACACAGGGAAAGGCCACTGGTGGGGCTCATCAAGCTCCCTATTTTTAATTATTGTGTTAATTAAGGGACTGGAGGAGGACCAGCCGTGCCAAAAGAAAATGGGGAGAATTGGTGTATTTTGCACAGGGCAGGGGTGTCCTAACCAAGGGCTTTTGGACTTTAAGGGAAATTGCAAATTTACTGAAATATTGGATGAGTTCAGATGTGGGTCAGGCCTTGCTGCCAGACAATAGCAGAAGTGATGCAGGTATGCCCAGCAAACCTGCAGCTCTCTGGGCTGGGAGCAGGATGTGAGGGTTGAAAAAATACAATTTTGCAGAGGAGATATAAAGATTTAAAAATTTTGTTTCAGAGGGCTGTCCCAAAAGGTATTAGATATTTTTTGCTATTATTGACTGATACATTGGTATGTGCTTTATGGCCTGTTTGACAATCACAGAACTGTAAGAGCATTCCTGTCCAGCCCCCTACTCAAAACTTCTTTCCTCTTGCAATCCAAGCATTAATTGAATTTTCATGCATTTGACAGAAACGTGGTCATTGTGTTTTGTCTGGTTTGTTTCTGTACTGCACCAAGATGAGCAGGAGAAGAAGAAGGTTTAATATTTGTAATTCAGAGCTCAGAACTGCAGTTGGATTCGGTAAACTCCACGCAAGTGAAAGTGCACAGCATTTCCAAATTTCAGACTAGGGATGAAGTGCAGGGCAGGTCTCTGGCTATGGATAATGGTAAATATTCTGGCTTCCCTGCTCCCAAAGTGTCCTCAGTGGTCAGTAATTTTTCTATATGTACTTCAAAGAGACTCTAGGAAACTTAGGACTGGACATATATCAGGTCTAAGCATCACTGCTGCAATTCCCATATCCACTGTCTGGACCTTTTGGTTGGGAAGTAAAGAATTAAAGGAGCATTACTCTGTAACAAGCTTGGCAAGCCAGGGAAATTATTAGTGCTCTTAGGAGAAATTATATCCATGTCCTGGCTAGTTATAGGCTAAAGTAATGGCTAAAGCATAGGAGACAAAGATTTAACAGCAAGAGAGTTCATATTCCTGTCCAAAACAAAGGTCAGTCATTCTTCTGATCCAGAAATTGCTCCTGGAGAGAGACTCCTCCTGCTGCAGTAGTCATGCTCCATTCCACAAGCAAAGGAAGTTCCAGATGCAAATTGGCATGGAAAATGATGAGAAGCCATCTGGATGTGAGCTTTGAAAATGGGAACTCTTCACATAATCTCTCATTTCTTCCAGATCCTCCCTGCCCAGACCAGTGTGAGAGGCGTGCCATGGAGGGCAGGCTCACTGCGTGTTTTAATGGTGCTCCTTGTAGAAGTAATCATGGTGAGCTGAGCGGTGGTGTGGGATAGAACAGAAAATCCCTCTTTTGGATGGTCTTATCCAAGGGAAAACAGTCCTCTGAAGACCTGTCTGGGTGCTGCAGAATATTCTCCACAAATTCATCATGCCGGGGCCTGTGGTTGCACTGGATGAGTTCAACAGAGTTTGGCCAAGTTAGATATTGGGAGAGAAACCAGTGCCTTGAACTTGAGGCAAAGCTGAAGGTGCTTCTCAGGACATCAAAATGATCAAACTGAGTGGCAGTGCCAGGCCAAGGAATTGTGTAGGTTCATTATTTATGCAGGTGTGTTGTTCAATTCCATATGGAATCACCAGTGCAATGAGAGCTGCACCCAGCACAGCACGGACTGGACGGGTGGGTGGAAATGCACAGGATCTGCAGAAGAACATCCATCTACTGCCACAGGGAGGCAAGTAGTGCCTGTCAGATACTGACCATTTGACACTCTATTTAAGATCTCCCCAGGGAAACCCTCCAATCAAAGAAGAGTTGTATTCCCTAAAATAAAACTTTCAAGGTTTTCTCGGGACCTTTGTTAGCCTTGTGTTCTGTTGTGGTGCAGTGAGGAAACTTGCCCAGGAGCCATACAGAGAACAAAAAAATCTAAACTGAAAGTGGTGTGCTTTGCAGTCGCCCCTTGTATGCAACAAATGGGGTTAATTAACTGTTTCTAAAAATGTGCTGAAGGTTTCCCCAGCAGTGAGAGCTGGGGCGCTGCTCTGGTCGCGCAGCATTCCCCCAAAGCCAGCAGGATCACACAGGAGTGGTGTGGTCCAGCTTTCTGGCTCCTATCAGCAGATTATGGCTTAAATGGGATCAAGGACTCAGACTTTGGAGTGGGAGCACTGGTTACATGAGATGATCATTTTTATGGGTCTTAAGAGAGGCAACCCATCTCCTAAAACCCGGCATCCCGCACATTCGCTTAACTCGGATAATCTTCCAGGGCTTTAGCAGATTCACAGGAAAGGGTGGACCTGGAAGGGTTCCTGGAGACTGTCAAATCAGTATCCAGTGTTTCAATTGCAATGAGCTCCAGTGCATCTTCTGTAAATCTGTTTCAAGCTGTTTTTTTCGGGGTCAGTGGAACACAGTATAAATCCCAGCTTGCTCAAGTCCTTCAGGCAGAGAATTTGTGGAATATACATATGGAAATACTTTTGCCTGGTGTTCTCTGCTCTGCACCTCTCCCAAACAGAACTTACAATTGTGTTGCAGAATAAAAGGGGAAAAACCTCCGAGCCTGGAGTAATGTATACAATTCAATAATACATGAAATTCAAAGCCGCACATTAATCACATTCATGTTTAACTTTCAGATTTAAACCCCTGCAGGTTGGCTGCCCTTTGTTCTGCTCAGTGGAAGGGGGCATTCCAGCCTCTCCTTGCAGAGTTCAAAAACTGCCTCGGGTAACAAGTGCAATTGGCTTTTTGGGCCTCATTGTATTCTCCCTTCGGGGCAGAGTGTGAAGCTACTGCACAGGTTGGCCCCTTATCAAGCTGTTCAAAGGGAGACAAGTTTGGATAGCAGAGGTTTGGCAGGTCAGTGCGAGGGGCTGCTCGCAGGTTCAGGAGGCCAAGGCAGGAAAAGTGATGATGCTGCAAGTCAGAATCCAGCTGCATTGGCAGGTCTGGGCAGGAAGGGCAAGTTATACAACAGCCTCTCCTTTCCTCCCGCCGCCATGCAGCTTCCAAGCCCCTTGTTTTCATTAGTGTCAGCTCGTTTGCAGATTTCTGTGAGCAGGATTTCTGGTGGGAGTGCTTGCCTCCGACATGCCCTTGTGTGTGTTGGATTATTATTAACTGTTCCTGGTGGTTACCTTTGTCCAGGACTCACTCATCCGAGCCCTGCAGCTTCCTTGCCTCCGGCAGCTCAGACCCCTTTCTCCCTCCCTCCTTCCAATCCATTCAAAATGCCATTGCAGAATGGCTTTATCCCTTCCCTTTTCCCAGCAGCCTGGCTTTCCAGGGCTCCATAAATTAAGCCACAGGGAGAAGCAAAGATTATTATGCTGCCCTTCAGAGGAGAGCTGCCACAGGGACCTGCCTGCTTGCCAATGCCTCCACTGGGCTTGGTTATAAACACCAGTGGGGTGCTGTGGTTAACTGGAGAACGAAATTATTTGCACCAGGGTTATAGTCTGGGCTGATCCAACCACAGCAAGATGTGGCAGCAGCCAGGGTTGGGCTGTGGCTGCAGATATCCTGGGAGTAGCTTCAGGAGGACAAATCTGGGGTTGGAGAAGTCCAGCTGTGGAACTGTGGGGGTTAAGCATGTAGTAAAATCCTCACCAAAAACCTGGTCAGTGACAATTAATCTACAATATTTTGGCCATCAGGGAGTTTAAAGCGCATCCACAGAGCTGTAATGAGATATTGTCCAGCTTCCAAAACATGGAATCATGGTTGGGTTGACAGGGACCTTCCAGATGATCTCATCCCAACCTGCTGCCATGGGCAGGGACACCTTCCACTGTCCCAGCTTGCTCAGGGCTCCATCCTGGCCTTGAACACTTCAGAGATGGGGCATCCACACATTCTCTGGGCAGTGCCAGTGTCTGTCCACCCTCACAGCCAAGAATTTCTTACTAATATCCAATCTAAACCTGTTCTCTGTCACTTCAAAGCCATTCCCCCTTGTCTTGTCATTCCAGGCCTTTGTCCAAAGTCCCTCTCCACTTCTCTTGGACCCCCTCAAGGCACTGGAGAGGGCTCTAAGGTCTCCTAGAACCTTCTCTTCTCCTGGCTGAACAACTCAGTCTGTCTCCACAGGAGAGGTGCTTCAGCCCTTGGGTCCCAGTGTGTCAGCCCAGGAAGGGCCAGAACTGAAGATGTTCTGTCTGAATGGAGGAGACACAATCAGCATCCCAAGAGTGCTTATAAACATCCCAGAAAACAGGATATGGAGCAGACAGCTGAGCAGTAAACAGGGTGACTCAGTGAGACCCACCAGCAGCCAAAAGAGCCTGGACTTTGAAGTAGGATGGTCTGAATTCCAGGGAGTCCGAGCATTTTACGCAGCCAAGTGAAATGCCAAGTTCAAGGCATATGGGAGGTGTAGTGTTGGATTGAGTGCTCTCCAAACAGTGATGACCTCTTGCTGCTGGGTCATCCAAGGACATTTTCCATGCTAAATCCAGCTTCTGATGGTGCACACCATTAACAGCCATCAAAGTGCTGGAGGAGTTTGATCCTGCTGAGGACCTCTCCAAAACCTAAAGGAGGAGAATAAAGAGGTCTTTCAACAGGGGGTGGAGTTCAAATGTTTGCTAAGACTGAGTGGTAAATTCGTCACTCTCACCTGCAAAACTGTGGGCTGGCAAACTTTCTGGGCTGAGCCCAGTTGTGGGCTGACAAAGGCAGTGTGGCCTGAAGGACTTTCATGCAGAGCACAAATATTGAGGTGCAGCAGAGGGCAAAGCTCTCTGGTGGTGCCAGTTGAAGAGAGAATATTTTATGCAACAACGCTGAATTCAAATTGCACTTATAAAGAATATACTGTTTCTGTAGGCCCACACTGGGGTTTTAATAAAGCAAATGGCAAAGCTCCCACTGATAGAGTTTCCACAGCAACTTCACCTCTAGAAGTTATTCTGCATTATGTGGAGAAAGAAGAAAATTTCCAACTTATCAAGCTTTGATGCTAAAAAACTTTTCCTATTTATGCCAAAAGAATGATTAGTGTCCTGTAAGCAGCATGCAAACATTTCCAAAAGGCTGGATTATTGAACACTACTTTGGAGTTTTAGTGAGAGACCACACAAATGACTTTCCAAACTTCCTCCCTGCGCTTCTGCACTAGCAAAATATATGGAAAAACGTGGAGCAGGCTTTCCAAAGGCATTAAGCATCCCACTTGAAATCCATATAGAGCCAGGAGTCTGATTTAGGCAGTCCCTGGTGTTTCACAGCAGCCATAAGGAGCAGTGTTAGGTAGTACAGAGTGAAAGATCTCAGAGAAGTTCTGTGCACTTAAAAAGGAGCAGGACTCAGCTCAGCTTCTGGTCTAAAGGGTTTGACACAGGAGTAAGCATCTGTCAGCTGCCCAGTAGTAATTGCTGTTGATGTATTCTGACCCTGTGACAGTCCACAATAAATGGCAAACAATTAGATTTAGTGTTTTAGTCTGTAACTCGTGAGAAAGCCACCCCATATTTGAAAAAAAGGCTCCCCAGGAACATGAGTGTGATGTGCACTGAGGGAAGCTGCTCTGTGGTGGTTTGTTGCAATCACTCATGATTTCTGAGTGAGAATTCTGAGATACAGCAATTTCCATCTCCTCTAACTTCTCTTGATTCTCCTGTTCCTTCCTTTCAATTAATTTTTCCCTTACAGAAAGGAGGGCAGATTTCTGTCACAGGCCAGTACTGAAATTGTAAGTTTGATGCCCATGTGCCATTTCTTCTTCCTGTTTTCCTGACTGATGAAGATGAGATTTATCCCATTTTCCTAAGGGAACAAGACCCATGGTGGTGGTTTCCTGCACGTTCTCTCAGCTTGGAATAGCACAATGTGCAATTTGGAGCTTTTGCTCATGTCCATAAGGGTTGGATGGATGCTCACCCAACCACTGGATGCTCCTGTGCTTCAAAGAGGGTCACAGCTGGAAGATGTCCTTATGATCTGCCAAACTAATGCAGGTTCTGAAACTGCCACATCTGGTTTAAAGTTTATAATTAGTGAGCTGTAAAATTCCTACTACACTGGGGAGAAAAATCAGAGGATTTTAAAGTTTTTAAGGTTCAAGGTGTGGGAAAGGAAACTCCCACAACATTCTAGGGAGGACAAACCTGTGTCTCTTTGCTTTACAGCAAGACAGAGGTGGCACGTTTTAGAAATCTGTGTAGACCTTGCTTGGGACAGGCTCAGCCTCCCTCAGAGAAGAAAATTGGTTCTAACATCCCAAAAGTTTAAAAACATAGATAAGAATACACTTTGAAGGAGCATGAAGTAAATCTGAGGCAACAGGTTATATCTAAAAGGACTTTTTTTCTTGAAAGGCAGTGTCTGATGAAAGGTTTGCAGTTTCTCTTCTGTTCATATGCTGGGAAAAAAATATTCTGGCCACACTTCAGGCAGCCAGCTAGTTCACAGAAAGATTCAGTAACTTAACATGATCTTACTTGTACAGAACTCGCTGTTCTTTGACCTAACTCAATCCAGGAGGGTTTTAAAAGGAGAGAAATAAGGTGTTTCTAATTAAAAAATTGAAAAAAGGAGAAGTTTTCAAGAAGGAAAAAAAAAGCAAACAACAGAAGAACATCGATTGGAGAATTATTTAACTTAAAAAGTTGCCTAATTCTCCCCAGGTTTCGACATGAAAGGTGGATCTTGTAAAGTGCAACCTCTTGGAGAAAATCTCTTGGATTTTCTCTTGGAGAAAATGCTCTTTTTCTTCTTTTTCTTGGTAAATATTTGGAGGGAAAAGCATGTAGGGTATCTCAAAAATAGGTTTAATTTAGGGAAAAACGTATTTGATCTCGAGTTTCGCTGCAATTTTGATCATTCTCTCTGGCATCTGGTGCCCATTTAAAAGGTACAAAGTAAGGAATCAGTTAAAAGCATGCACAAGCAAATGTGAAATTTGTGCTAGAACAATGTACTTGGGGATTTTAATACAATAATTGACCCCTTCCTTGTTTGTCTGCCTAGCGCTCACTTTGTTCTCTCTAGATCTCACAAGATATTGAATTTACTGGCTACAGAAGGGCTGCAGAATAGAGAAAACAGAAAAAATTGCTGAGAAAGCAAAATAAGAGGTTAGTGAAAAAAAAAATCTTGTTTTCTCTGGGCAAATAGTGCTTATTCTCTTTGTGATCAACACCAGACACTCTCCAGCAATGGATTCTTGTTTTTCACTCCACCCTGAAAGAGTTCTTACAACCAGAACTATTGTTTCAGTGGCTTTACAAATTTGACAAAAAAAAATATCCCAGAGAGCCATACAATCCATGTCAGATAACAGCTGATCAGTGCTGAAATCCTGCCACCTCACAGCTCCCAGCTACCAAAGAGATTTACAGACAAAAGCTCTCTTCCTCTTACTCCGCGTGTTTGTCATGCTGCAGGCTTTTTGTATTTTGAAGGTAAATCTTAAATTTGTAATGGAAAAGGAAGCTGGTGAGTATTTTGTGCCTGGCAGGCTGGGAGGGAGAAACTCCTCCTGGGTGAGTTGTTGTGCTCAGTACAAAACAAATTATCTGTGCTGCAGAAGCCCCTGTGCTTCTCTGCAATGTGGGTGCTGTGACGCCTTCATGCTGCCACTACAGTTGGAAATGTTTGTCCTTTGGCCCAAAAAAATGCAAATTTTTGTGGTACCTGAGAGTTTAGAGTGCTGGTGCCGTGTCTCAGGGCTAGGGTAGAGCTGGTGGTGGACTCCATTGAGCTGCTCTGAAAGAGGAAATAAGGACAAAAGCCGAAGGTTCAGCAGGGTCATTTCAGTGGTGTCCCCTTGTCTCCATCCTTTGCTCGTGTCCCATTGCACCAGACTGTCCCCTTCCAGCTAGATCTGCCTTTTGTAGGCAAGACCACTTCAGTCAAGGAATGCAATGATTTTGGCATTTCCTACTCTAACCCTTGGGCTAATGTTCAGGTGTCTGGCCTCTGATTTAGCTCCTTGCTTCTCAGGTGCCAAGCAGCTATTTGGATCTTGTAACCAGCTTTCCTTAGGCTGGCAGAACAAGGTTCCACCACGATCATGAGCTCATTCCTGTCTACAGCCATGCAGCCCCTTTGTTTCTCAGCCTGTTGGCTTCACCTGTCCCCAGGAGCAAGTGCTGGGCAGAGGAAGGATTGCACAGCCAGGCCCAGATGCATTTGTCTGGCTGGGGAATCTCAAATTCTGAGGTCTGATAATTAAGTGTTTCATTAAGCCTGACCCTGCGGTGGAGACTGGAAAAATATGTGATGTGTGTTAGAGCACCTTCACGTGCTGGAGCACAGAACTCTGCTAGAAACCAACACTGGGGGAGAGCTGAGTCTGCTGCGCTGGGTTAAACCTGGTTCTAAAAGGTCTAAACCTTGTTCTGAAAGGATCCAGAGGGTCCTGGGTGAGGACAAGGGACAGCTGATGGCAGCTTGTCCCAGCACAGGCTGCTCCACCTGTGGAGGAATCCCAGGAAGTTCCTGTGTGGAAGTGGAATGAGCTGAAAAAAGAACAGAACTGTCCTTGGGGGAGCAGGAGAAGACAAAAGAGGATGCTGAGGAGGGCCAGAAAGTCCCAGGGAGCTGGAAGACTGTCAGAAGGGAAAGACACGACTGGAAGGGTCCCAAAGACTTAAAGGTGGGAGGAGATTTTTCTCTGCAGCTTTAGATGAACTGAAAGGCATTTGAGCATGGCTGGTTCCCTGTCAGCTCCTTATCACTGTATCCAGGCATCCCTCCAGAGCCTAGCAGCAAAAAGAGGCTTCTCCATGAATCATTTACACTGAGCAATTCTGCTGCAGACACCATCTCTGCAAGACATCATCTGGTCCTGTGCAGCTCCGCTGTTCTACACCACATCTGCCCTCAAAATCTCATTTATCCTGAGCGAGACACTGCTCATCACGATTTAAACAGTCTCATTCCAGAGAGAGCAAAATGAGTATTAAATGGCAAACAGTTCCAGCAAAAGGAATTACATCTTAGAAATGGAGTCAGGTTGTGCTGGAGTCAGTCACATCAGAATTGAATTTTCCCAAGTGCCAGCTGGGTTTATGGGTTGTACCTGCAGGAGAAAGAAAAGCCTTGTGTGATGCTGAGAACTCCCAGCCCAGGTGCCCGTGTGTGGACAGGTGATCTGGATAATCATAGTTAGATAATCATAGTTAGATAAAAGCTAAAGGGTTTTCTGTGGTTGGAATGAAACACTGTGCAGCTTTTCTTTTACACCAGTGGGAATAACTTCTGGTCTCTGCTTTTCTATTCAGCCTGACATTTATTGCTCACAAACAATGGAAATAGCTCACATTTAAAGTGCTTGCTCATCTTAAAACCAAGACCCAATCAAAAAGGAACTCTTTGAAAGAAGTTTTCAGCAATAATTTATTTCACTATAATATGAACAAGCTTGAACTGAAACTTTTATGACCTATGACTTGTCAGATTTTTCTTCACAGACCTTACCCTTTAGCACATTTTTCATGATAATACAAACCAATCTGTTTATTATTTTCAATTTAAAAAAGTAAAAAAGTATCGCATCCTCATGAAAATTGCTTCATTGTTGGGCTGTTTGAGTGGTCAGCGTAATATATCATTGTTTGATCTGGCAGAACCATCTATTTATAAGCTAGTATGTGTCAAACTATTTTTTTGGCAAAACTGGGAAGACACCTGGTTTAGTTTAGATTCCTCGCTATGTAATTCCAAACATCGCTCAGTCCTCTTGGATGGAAAACGTGGGCTGGGATCCAGACTTAGGAGCGCTGCTGTCATTCACAAGATGCTCAAGGGCCTCTGCTATGAAGGTTCTCTGAGATCATAAATTCTTTTTTAATTTTTCTTTTTTTTTTTTTTTTTTTTCCATGGTTCAAGTCCAGGCATGAGCCCAGTGCAGGGCACACATGAAATGTGAGCGAGGTGCAGTCAGCCCTGCCTGCTGTTCCAGAGCTGCCTGGATCCACCAACAGAGGCAGCAGCAAGGCAGCCACTGCAGGTTTGATGCTGAGATCAGGAGGAGAGGGTCACCTCTGCAAGGCTGACATAAAGCTTGGGAAGGCAGCACAATCCTGGGCCAACATTGGGAATAGAAATTAGAAACGCAGTAATTCCGCAGCTAAGTACATTTAAGGGAGCTGGTGATGGATTTGCTGTTGAAAGGCACCGTTCAATAGCAGTGCAATAATGCCTTTACAGAGGTGTCTTTGTAGTTTGCTCGTTCCCTCTTGTTACATATGACATGTTATATATGACATTTTATATGTGACATACTGTAGCAGCACTGTATTTTAATACAGATCCCCTTTTGAGTCAGCTAGGTCGTGTTATTAGAAAAGATGCAGGCCGTGCCTGTCACTGTTCCATGGTTGTAAAGCTTAAGAGCTTTATATTGATGGATTCATATTGATTTCGGCTGTAATTGGTTACAGATCTCAGAAAGGGTGCTGGGATCATCACTGCCAAGTGATTGGTGTGATGAGGGTTGTAGTGTGCACGACGCTGTGTGTGTTCAGAAATGTAGTAGTAAAGATGAGGGAGAAGGCAAGGTGAGAGCCAGGGGAAGAGAGGAAGAGGAGGAAGAGAGGGAACAGGGAGGCACAGACCCTGACCATATGCTGTGCTCCTGGACAAACCCATGCACCTGGTCCTTTCTGTCCAGTAACACCAGAGCAGTCAATCAGCACCAGGATCAGCCTCTAGCAGGCTTTGTTTTGCCTCTGTGGTGGATCTTCTGTCTCCTACCCGAGATGGAGCCCTCTGCAAGGAGCTGACCAGTTGTCTAAATAGGCTCCAGCCCCTCTTGATTATTTTCTCTTCATCCTCCTGGTGAGGGACATAGGTGGTCTGGAAAACAGAGGCCAAGTGAAACTGTTCATGCCCAGAGCAGCTAAGCAAAACTATGCTTTGAGGCCAACTTATTTTTCATAATTTATCTTGTAATGTAAGCCAATGCAGTAGTTTGAGGCAAAATTATTTAAAGCCTTAAAGGGCAAAGGACTTGTATATTTAACCACAGGCTAAGACTGACTTAAGTACACTGAAGTCAGCAATGACTGTTGCTTCAGTGGCCTCCTATGTCCTGTTAGGCAAAGTCCTTCTGCTCCTGCAGCCCGTCTTTAGACACCCCTCAGTAATGCAACTGTGACAGCACTCTGGAAAGAAGCAATGGAGCTTGGTTGTGAGTGGATGAGTGGTTATTTGTGACAGCTGAACATTTATCAATGCAGTGATTACCCCTGTGTTGCCATTTCTAGTGTGTGTGGGACACTGAGTTACGGCTGAGACAAGAGCTGGTCACTCAGCCCCAGCACTGACCTCAGCTCTGAGGGGCTGCCAGGAGAAATGGCAGGGAGGAAAGGAAATATTTCCCTTGTTAGTTCAGATTACTGAGGGTTCCTGCAGGCTGGATTTACCCAGCTTGCTGAGCTGCTCCACACACAGACCAGAGTGCCCTGGTGCTCTCTGCTCCTTTGGCCAAGGGGTCACAGCAGGGACAGCTCCTCTGGGAGCAAGGGTAAAACCTGATGAAGTGGGAGAGGGGCACTTTAAACCTTCTTTTGCCCAGGGTTAAACCTTCTTTAATCCTCCTGTAGCCCTTCTGATCCACCTCTTCCAATTTCGTACTGGAAGACAACTTAGGATGAGTTCAGCTCTCCTTCAGCTCTCCTGAAGCTGCCAGGACCAGAAGTAACATTGCTCCTGTCACAGAAAGCATTCCCTTGTTTTCCAGTGGTCTTAAAACTCGATGCATATTTTATTTTGTGCGTCTTTAATGCAAATTTCAGAAACTGTCGGGTTACACAGAGTTTGTGTCTTGTCTTCTTGGACTCTGATATCTTAAACACATCCAGCCTGAACTGTAGGTAGCTAAGTGGTTTGCTGGATCTGGCCCTAAATATTTCTTCTGCTCAAAATACGAAGTGTCACCTAGATATTAATGGAGCATCTTCTCTGATAGGGCCATTACTTTTCTTAGTTGTCTGCTACCAATTCAAGGCTGTTTAAATGAAGTTACACGGATATGCATGGCAAATGCATCCATTTAAAATCAGTCAGTAACTGTGCCAGCACAGCCTCTGATGGTTTATGAATCTGAAAAGGTAGCTAAGGTAAGAACCTACAGAAGGTGAAAAAAAAATTATAAAGAGCCAGTAAAGAGGCTACATTTTCTGCTTTTGTGTTAGAGATTCTTTCCTGTAACTCTTGCAGAAGCAGTGGGACAGACTATCCCCACTAAATCATTCCTTTGAGCATATGTTGGGTTTGAGCTGTGATCCAGTGAGAGAGAGCAGGATGCTGTGGATTCAAACCATTTCATACTGAATCTGTGTGCAGTGAAAATTCAGTCCTGAGACAGGAGGACACACTGATTTTTCTTTTTCCTGTGCTAGTACATTACTGAAGAAGAAGCACTTAGCAGCTACTTTAAAAACCCTAGAAAAAGTGTGAACATCCTCTATGGCTTTTAAATGCAATATTTAATTTTTAAAAAGTTCTGTGTCCAGAGCCTGGCACTATTGCAGATTTCAATAAATTAGCCTTCATTAATAAATGTGCCTTGAGCTGTTTCTTAGACTGTTGCCATTCTATCCTTGGTGGACATGGTTGCCCTTCCACTTCCTGCAAGAAATGGCATTTTATTTCTTGTTTTGCCAGTTTTCAGGATCCCAAGACCTTTGATTATCTGAAGCTTGGAATTTTGAAATACTGTGTCACCTTTACCACTTTGGGGTAAAGGTTGAAAATTTCTATATCTCAGAAAAACTGTTCTGGCACCTACCCAACAGTTAGAGAGAAGAGATTCACAGTAATAGGGATATTAATTGAGAGAACAGTAATAGAGATATTACTTGAAGAGTTTGCCACAGTTTTAAGAATGCCTTTTTACCCTGAAGTGAATTACACATCTTTGTTCTGCTCCCTTAATAGTTCTGAATTCTCTGCTTCCTGTTGTACCTACCCACTACAATTACTCTTTTATATTTATCCTTAATTTCATAAGGGTAAAGAGGATGCAGGCTGTGGGAACAACTAAAATATTTTGTCCTCCATATGCAATGTGGAATCCCAACACAGGATCCTTCCTGCTCCTGAATGTCTGTTTGCTGAGCCCTGACAATGAACACTATTTCCAGTTCTGTACATATCTTAGCAAAAAGCAGGGCCTGTTCCAGTGGTGAAGGCATAAATTTGTTTTATGAGTGTGTTACACAAAACACCACGAGCTAGTAGATTCTGATTTTTATTTGGTGGTAATCTTGATCAATAGCAGCTAAACCGTTTACAGAAGAAAAATAAATGGAAAGAAAATTTCACATTTATATTCCAGCTGTGCAGAGGGATCTCGGGTTTTCCCCCCCCATTCTCTCCTCCCAGAGCTTGTCAGCAGTAGGAATTCATGGTAATAAAAGCCAGACTTATTTCCAATGCAGGTGTTTCTGGGGTGATTGTAATCTTTTTGATTAACTACATCTGCAAGAGATCTCATCATTACAAGCAGAGCAGAAGTTATGGAGGAAGGTGCCCCTAAAGTAGCGAGTTGGCAATTAAAATAATATGATATGCTCTGGCACAGGGGATTGGATGGGAATTTTGGAAACACATAAAGGTAGATCTGAAGATGTCATTATGCCACCAAAATCTTTGAAGCCTGCAGCAACATAATGGATTGGCAAAGGCAGAGGAGCCCAATGTGATTAGGTAGTGCTGAAACCCAGCTTTTGGAGATTAAGCTGCATTACTGAGATCAGGGGCCCTTACCAAACTCAGTCCCAGCAGATTGCCCTAAGTCATCAGGGAAATGGCTGCAGAAAAGTGCTGATTTTGCCAAAACAGCATTTCACTGTTTGTGGAAGTTCCTAGGATGACAGCCTTGGAGGCTGGGTTTGGTT
This sequence comes from Melozone crissalis, assembly GCF_028551555.1. Classification (NCBI taxonomy): domain Eukaryota; kingdom Metazoa; phylum Chordata; class Aves; order Passeriformes; family Passerellidae; genus Melozone; species Melozone crissalis. Next base: position 28,557,983 of record NW_026535823.1, read on the forward strand.
TCCTCATGCCAAGCAGCAACATGAGGTTTGGGAACATTACAAACTGAGTGGTCTCACTCTGCATTTGGAACAACACGAGTTAATTGAAAGGGAAATTGATTAACAGCTGCTAATCAAGGCCACATTCTCTTCTAGCCTCTCAGTTGGGGCATGTGAAGTATTTATGAATGGTTGTCATTCCAAGCTGAGTTTTTACAGAGAGCACGGTAAATTTGCACAAGTAAAATGCATGTGCTGTGACCTGCCTAGAAGTTTTCATAGCCTATAGAAGCTTTTACAACCACAGCCCAAGTAGAACTGTCACAAAAGATGGGGAACTTTCACAAAAGAGAGGGACTCGGAAAGGTGGAACAGCCTGATGACAGCACTGTCCCTTCCTGCTCACCCTCACTGCTGCTGGCAGCTCTTTTTCCAGATCTTTCTTGGTTGCCTGGGAAGAGATTTCTTCCCATGATGCTCATCATTACACTGAAACCTCCAGTCAATATAGCATATCATCCCTTACAGAAACCTATTGGGGTGAGAAGTTACTTCCATACATGCAGATGCAAAAATAGGTGATCACCCAGCACACGTGTCAGAGCTTGAACCTCTGAGTGCCAGTCCAAATCCCTGTTTTGGAGACAATTCCTCCTGCTTTGTGGTGTAAAACCACAATTCTTTGTGGCACAAAGAATTAAACTTTCTCAGCCAGGGGCATGGCAGTGCTTTGGCTTCCCCATCATAACTTGCAGAGAGACAAATGAAAGGATTCAGTGTCCTGCAGCCATGACCCAAAGTCAAAAGGCTGTCTAAGTTGTTACTGGAGGAGATCCAGTCGTAGGAAGAAAAATTCTTGCCAAATCAGCTAGAGAGAGTTGACTGAAGTGTGTTTGAACAGACAGATTGTTCAAACCATCTCTGCAGCTGGCTCAGTAGAGGAAACAGTTATTCCTGGGTAATTGGAAACAACTATGTGTATATATGAATAAAAAATAATAATAATATATATTGGACAATCTTTCAAGCTGTCCCTGATTCTCTCAGTGAGGAGGGTGAGTTCCAGAGGTAGTAGAGGGAAGAACTCAAACCTAGAAATTCAGAGTTGGTACCCTCCCACCCCAATAATCCCCTATTTTGTCATAGGAGTCTGTGGCTCTGGATAGTGTTGTTGTTTGACACACTCCACCCAGCCATCCCTATTCTTTCCTGCCTTAAAAAGCCACACCAGATTTCCTCTGTCTCATCCTATATCATCAACTAGGGAAGGCCTTTTGGTTTAGTGAACCTGGTTGCTAAATCCAGGATGAGATTTCATCAACAGCTGAACATCCATGCAGAACCACAGTGTGTACTTGCTAGAAAAACATTTCAAACTCCCCCTTCTGCATTAATTGTCATTTTGGGGCTTGGCAGCAGCACCTGATTTTGTATTTTTTTTGGGAGAGCACGAGAAGAAATTCTGTCCCTTTTGAGGCATTTACCATTCCCTGCCAACCTTCTCTGCTGGGCACATGGCAGGACACTGCTGCTCTGACCCTGGCTTTTCTAGTGGGGACTGAAGGGTTAAACTGAGCCCCAAGCACTTGTTCCTCCAACATACCCTGCACTCCTCACTCCCCAGGATTTATGGTCATCTAGTCACTTGTTTAAAAGACTATTGGAAAAATATGTAAATGAAAGTTAATAAGTGTAGCAGAGCGGTGTAAAAGCAGAATTATTAGCAACAGGATGCGAGGCTCTGCACATGCTACATTTCTGTTGCTGGAAACATCATCAAAGAGCTTTCCAAGACTGCAGGGCCCAGATGGATTTTACATCTTTATGCACCAGCCCTGAGCCAAAGCTGAATTTACAGGTGAAGCTGACACCACAGCACATGGGGAGGTGTCTGGGCTGAGTGTCGGTCCCTCAGCCCAGCTGCAGTTCTGGCTCCTGGGAGAAGTGGGGGAGTCCCATCAGAAAAGTGGTATTGGGCACAATAACAACAACAACAACAACAACAACAACAACAACAACAACAACAACAACAATAATAATAATAATAATAATAATAATAATAATAATAGTAGTAGTAGTAGTAATAATAATTGGTGCAAGGGACAGCTTTGCTTCTACGTTGGGAGTTTAATGAGGCTTTGGCTTTCAGGCTGAAAATACACATCACAACTATTCCTTTTCCAGGCCCACTGGAACTTTTCCCCCTCTAGAAGTTAAACATCTCCTGCCAGCAGCCTGTGGGGCAGTGCATTAACCATGCTCTCTTCTTCCTTTGCTGGCAAAGAAGCTGTAGGCTTAAATAGCAAACCAGCAGTGCCACAAACCCCATCTGCTTTCAGCAGCCACAGGAATCATGGCAAAGGTTTCTCTGGCAGCTGGTGGCAGCAGGACATGGAGCAGAAACCCATTTTCCCCTGCTGTCCCCACTGCAGGCTCTGCTCTCCTGAGGGAGCAGTCCTCCAGTTGTGTAGCTGATGGAGAGATCTCACAGACACAATAATCCACACTGAGAACCAAAGGCAGGTCTGTGGGCATATTCAAGTTTTTGGGAAGAGGCCCATATGGCAAAATTTGGGAATTATTATTATTTCAGTTTTAAACAGTTAGGTGCACTTAAACTATACCCTGCAGAACCCCTCTTAGATTCTAAAACAGAGGCTGTCAGCACACCAGGCTGGATTCTGTGGCCTGGAGATGTGGCCAGAGGCCCCACTAAATTCCCTGTCTGTACTGGTGTGATCATGGTCACAGGGGTCTTATGTTCAAGAAAGAGATGAGGATTTGACTCCATATTTCAGAAGGCTTGATTTATTATTTTATGATATATATTATATTAAAACTACACTAAAAGAATAGAAAAAAAGGTTCTCCTCAGAAGGCTGGCTAAGAATAGAAAGGAATGAATAACAAAGGTTTGTGTCTTGGACAGAGAGTCCAAGCCATCTGACTGTGATTGGCCATTAATTACAAACAAGCACATGAGACCAATCCCAGATGCACCTGTTGCATTTCACAGCAGCAGATAACCATTGTTTGCATTTTGTCCCTGAGGCCTCACAGCTTCTCAGGAGGAAAAAATCCTAAGGGAAGGATTTTAATGAAAAGGTGTCTGCAACATTGGCTCTGTGACTGCCCAAACACCCTGATCCCTTTTGCACGGGGAGCAGAGTGTTTGGGCTGCTGCAGAGCCCAGCCCTGAGTGCTGGGAGGGTGCCCCGGCCTCCAGCAGGCCCCGATCCAGGAGCGCTCCAGGGATGATCCTGCTGCTCACATTCATCCTCTGGATCAGGAACCGCCAGGTGGGTGTGTTCAAGACACCTTAAATCCAGCCTTTGGAAACCTCAGGCTGAGAGAGCCCTTACAGAAATAAGCCCTCAAACAATAACAACAAAACCAGCATGTGACCGAAAGCTGGAGCGAGGCACTGCCAGGATTTCTCTTGGCAACCCGTCGCTCCAAGAATCTGCTTCTTGCCACACTTGTGCAAGGCACATTATTGAACATTTCCTGACTGTTTGCCCAGGATGCTGTAAATGCTGTCCAAATAGCAGGGTCCTGCCTGCTGCTTTGATACATCTGGCTAAATTGCATTAAGCAGCACGCCAGAGGCTGATGGAGTCCCCCCAGGACGTGCTCTGCCTGTCAGGCTCTGCACAGAGCCCCGGTGATGAATGATGGTGCTAACATTAAACAGCCTGCCTGGGATGGTTTTCAAGTGTCCCTCCCCAGCAGCCTGCCTGCTGCCCTGTCCTCCAGGAGATAACCCAGCCCCACAGAACATTACCTCATTAAACAAGCTGGCTCTAATTAAAAACAGACAGGGCACCACCTCCCCTGTGTTAGCCTGAAGGGTCCACTCTGCCCTTTGAATTCCTCTTTGGAAGATTAATATCCATGCACGTTGTGAAGAGTGATGTTCTCAGGAGCAGCCAGCTCAGGGCAAATATTAGATGTGATGAAAGTGAGCATCAACAACAGGCATTGCAGTCGTGGGGGCTTCAGATGTTCGTGCCATACCCTGGGAGGGTGGTGTGGATGTGTGTGTGAGGGATCTCTCCATCCCCAGCTTAGAATAAATGGAGAGATGTGATTTTGTGCAAATCCCATATTAATACCACCCAGATATCTTGTTTAAGCCCAGGTTTCTATCACTACACTATACCTGTATAAATATATATAATGTGAATATCTATATCTATATCTATATGTCTAAATTTTCACAGTAGAACCTTCTACAAACATCCTGCCACATCAGCTCCTCTGTTCCTCCCATTACTCTGAGTTTCAGGATAAAGAGAGGCCAGGTAAGAGATGCATTTGGCTGGTCCCTGAGTGGATGGAAAGGAAAAGGAGAAAATGAATCATATCCATGAACTCAGAGCTCGCTTTTCATGGCACTCAGGTTTGTCTTCCCTGATGGCTCTCTGGTTTATTTTAAGCCAAAGGTTTTAAGTTCAAAAATGACTTAATTTGGAATAATTTGAAACAAGCCAGTAGCCTTATTTAAGTCACTTACTACTTAGTCTGGCTTTTATTTGACACAGAGCACTGCCATGATTTATGCAGAATTCCCATTGCAGGAGTGGCCTGACACATTGGAAGTACTTCAGAATTTTACTGCCACTACCTGACTGGCAAATCTAATCCTTGTTTGGATTGTGTGTTCAGTTCATATAGAAGTGGTCAATGGCAGAGATGTGAATGCCTATAGATTAACAATTCTTTCAGGTCCAGAAGAATCATGTTTTAAAAATAGTCTTTTAAAAGAATATTTGCTAGCCTGAAACAGGTGTAATCTGTTTGATTGGCAGCTTCACAGTTACTCAAATCACATTTATCTGAAGTTACTATGATATGTGTACTTAACTGTCTTTTTTTCCCCTTTCATTGATAAGATGATGCTTGAAGTCACAAAAAGCTGCCTTGGCAGCCACTGGACTGGAAAACCAACACAAAAGGTGCATTTTAAGTTGTCAAATATCACGTAAGAAGCCAAATGCAGTTGCCTCTGGGTGGAAAAGCTCAATAGGGTTGTTTAGAGGAGCATGGCAGGGGGAAAAGTGCTTAAATATCTACAGTAAATTTTGATATTAAACTCTTTGGTTTAAATTAAACTGGAGAGCCATGAGGGAAGAGAAATGGTGACTTAACTAGACCTAGTCTGTGACCTGAAGAAAAGGCTGTCTGAAATGCAGGTGATGTAGGCAGTAATTTTAGGTCATGGTGCCACCTGCACTTTGGCAGCATTTAGTAAAGATTGCTGTACAAAAACCTTGGTTAAGGCGGGGACATGTTTCAGCTTAATTAGCGGGTGTCTTGGACAAAACAGCCAGAACCACTCAGTAATTTAATCTGTAATTTCATCACACATTTAGTGGAACCAAGTGCCCTGGAAGAAAAATTCTCGTCCTCTGTGCCTGTTTCTCCCCCAGGAAATGTTTGGCCCAGAACCTAAGCAAGGGAATTGAGATTTAAAACTGAAACATCAGACTTAATGCTCACCTTAATGTGCATGTGGGGACAGGAGAATGGATTTGATGAGGAAGATGCAGTTTGGATCCCTGCTGAAATCTTAGTCCCCAGTATCATGGCTTGAGAAAGATCAGGTGCAATTAAAAAAAAAAAGTTTCTTATTTCTGTGTTCTCCAATATCTATTTCCTGCCAGTGTTCAAAATGAGACTGTCAGGTACTCCAAGAACGTCTGTTTTCTAGCAATACCCAAAATATCAGGAAGATATTACCCTGATATCTTTTTATCAGGAGATCACCAGTCCAGTTATGGGAGGTCATTTGGAGAGGGCAGGCAGCCACAGCAAAGCTGGCAGACCCTTGAGGTGCTTCACTCAGGAGTTTCAGCACAATTTCACTCAGTTCTTGGGCCTTACAGCTCCACATGGACTCCCAGCTCTCCATTTATAGTGGTGTTCAGACTTGCAGTCAAGTTATTTTAATTCATAAAGCATTCTTGTTGTTATGAGTGTGATCTGGAACTCTTCATGATGCTTTAAAGTGTAACAGGTTTAAAAAACAAAACAAACCCAGGCAATAAATGGCTTTTTCAGTTTGCTTTTTTCAATAATCTGCAATAGTCATAAAATCAAAGAGGAAATAATAAAATCCAATATTCACACACGTTATTAACTAAGTGGAAATGGCTTTTAAAAACTCTCTACCTCCATCTGTGCTGTATCCTTGGGAGTTCCTTAAGGGCTCCCTTAAGGGATATAAGTGGCAAAAATTGTGGTAGACTGGAGTAGACTTCTCTTCTCCACTGGCAGGACCCTCACCTCCATCCTAAAACTGACTGGTTCCATATTCTCATCCTTTCACACAAGGAGATAACTGTAAATTAAAGTGACACAAGGAGATAATTGCAAGCTTGCTGCTGTGGAAGTTGCTAAAGGAGAGGGCACAATGTGCTGATCTCAGAGTGTTTGATCAGTTTATTTGGCACTACAGATATCATGTTATATGCCTGTCCTTTGGAAATGTGTGCATCTATGTTGCAAATTCACCTTGAGTTAAAGGTAAGCTGTTGCTCTTCTCTTCCTTCCATTCTGCAGCCATAATAATCATGAGGCCATGACATGGCAATTCCTAAAACATCCTTTCTCCATTCTCCAACCTAGGTCACCTTCCACCATTTTACTGTCCTACATTCTAAAATTCAATGATAACTTTTGATCAAGATGTTGATTCTTCTTTCTTCTTTCATCTCTAGTAGATGAAATGTTTTTTTCTTAGTAAGAAAACACACTAGAGAGTTGTAGTAAGGGAATAGAGTGCTAAAGGACATTCCTTGCATGTGCCATTTTCCTGATGGCTAACACAATATTCTAGAAGGTCCTTTTTGTGCACAAGAAGGTGTGATGAGATGTAAAAGGATGGAGCAAAGCAAATTTTGCCTGACAAACGTTTCCTGGGAGCAGGACAAGGAGGATGCTCCGTCCTACAAAGAGGAGTCTGGCAAGTCACAGCAGCTCATGTCATTTAGCTCTGTCCTGACAGATGCTGGGCACCCCCAAATTTCCAATACACCAGGGGACAGTGTTTTCACAGCTCTCCTTGCCTCACTCATCAAGGTAATTGCTTTCAGCTGAAATCAGCTCAGCTCCCTCAGAGCTGCCTCTTTGCAGACCAGGCACCTGCACTAACTAACCAAGGCCTTTTTTTTAAATGCTTCTGTTAATACATTAGGCTGCTAAACAAGTTCCAAACTTTTAGGAATTCTGTACTAGAAGGCTTCCAGAAGTTCTGTTTCTCTCCAAATGAGTGAATTCTCACCTGAGTCTCTGGCACCTTGTGCACTTGTTGGGAGCTCAGGAACAGCTTGGCCTGCAAAGCTGCATGGAGATGTTTGTTACCTCATGGGCAAACTCCTGTAATCCACGTTCCCCAAATGCAGAAATTGCTCCATCCCTCCTAAGAAGCTTGTGTGAATGTAGTCATGTTCTGGTGTCAACTTCTTTGAGGCCTTTAAATAGTGTAAGCCTTGCAAACAGAGTTGAGGCAGAGAATGTTTATCTCATTGGCAAAAAATTGTGGATCTCAAGCTTTTCCCCTGCTGGGAGTCATTACAAAACCAGAAACAGCTCACAATACCCTGAACTTATTCCCCTGGGATGTGGTAAAGCCCATCTTCCATCCTGGCCAGGCCTCACTCAGAATATTCTGAGTTGTCTTGGTATTAAGTAACAGATGCATTTCTGGAGAGTTTTAACAAAGACATTTTCCAGCAGAAGACATGTCAGAATGGTCCTAACCAGTCCTTACAATAAAGCAAATCAGTCATACATTTTGGGAGGTTCTATGGTTAATTCCAACTTCCAGCTCTGCTGCAGGAAGAATTTCACACAGCTGGGATTGGTTAAACAAGAAACTTGAGATGACACCACTGCAGGCCCAAACATTAATGGCAACAGATCTCTCTCCTCTCAACACCAAAGGTAAAACTCAAAGTATTCCTGGCTGTGTCTTGCACATTTGCAGATCCAGGATGTGTCAGGCTGTACTGCACAAATCCCTGAGCACAGCCTCAGTGGTGACATTTATTTGCATAAATTTCCCCTCAGTTTCTCACTGGTGCTTGGATTCCCTGTTTAAACACCAACCTTTCAATTCCCACAATCCCCTTCCAAAGGGGAAAATACTCTAATTCCTCACAAGCCCTCCAGGACATAAACACAGCACTAACCTTCAGACACAAAAAGTTACTTCCATAAGAAAGCTTTTCCAGAGAATGAAATAATTCCTGACTGTAGAATGAGAGTTTAGCCATATAAACTCACTTTGGGGTCTGTAGTGCAGGATATGAACATGAATGAAAGATTAAAAATATTAGTGGAGAATAAAAGCTCTCCCTAAATCTCCCTTGTTGCATAAGCTGCTATGACTTAAAGCTTGATTTTTAGTCATCAACGTAATTATTCAGGAACATTTTCCAGACCAGTGTTTTTTACAAGTATTTTAACAACCTGCAAATCAGGAAACTGTAAATCAGAGAAATGAACTGAAATCAGCCATCGCAAGGCAGGAGGCCCCTGGCTGAGGCTGTGACAGTGAATGGTGGCAGCCCTGCTCCCTTGCTTGCCAGCACTGGGAATGGCTTGAGGTAAAATCCACCACAGCTGGGACCTGACCAGGCTGGGAGAGTTTCCCTGCAGTGCCCTGAGGAGTTTTGAGTGAAGAACCCCCTCAAATCCCATATTTGCTGTGAAAGATGGGAATTGCAACACTCTGGGTTTGCATTCTCTCCTTTTTCCTCTCCAAGCAGGATAAACCTAGAACTAAAACTCCTTTGCAAGCATCTTCTTCCTTTCCCCAGAATGAACCAGTTCTGCTTCACTTTCATGCACCAAATTGAGGCAACAGGTTTATAAACCATATTTGCAGGGCAAACCATAAATATCAGTGCCAAAAAAGCACAGCTGTGTGTTTTCCAGAGGTGCACTCCATCATCAGCCTGGGTCAGCCTTACCTCAAGGCAGAGTTCTGATCTCTATTCCATGCTGTAAGTATGGCATTAGTTTTGCTGTAAAGTTATTTTTTGGTAGTCAAGTGAGACAGTTTATTCAAAAGTATTGAATACTGAGGGATTTTTATTCAGCCTTTGCAAATATGGTTTGTGGCAGCCCTTGGGTTCAGTGGTCAGCAGCCTGTAAGGCAGATCTCTATTCTTTGACCAGAAACCAAAATCACACCTGGCATGGCAGGAAAGCAAGCCAGTGAGGTCCCTGCTCTGCTCTGTTCTGTCTGGGATTGAAGTGATTCAATTATTAGAAAAAATCTCTATAGAAATGTGGTACAATGAAAAAAAAACAAATAAAAATAAACAACAGCAAAAGAAAACCACTGTGTTCTATTTTTTCCTTACTGAAGATGTCAAAAGAGGACTGACACTGCTCCCCTTACCCCCCAAAAAAGTAATTTAAACCTTTCAGAACCACTTATGCAATCAGATACCTGGAGCTGCACTAGAGCTTACTCACACTTGGCTATAACCCCATCCAAGGAATGCATGAAAGGTGAGTTCCAGGAAAGGCCAGAAAAGGACTGAGATGGGGGAAAGGATGAGAGGAAGACAAATTGATTGTGGGTTTTACTCTTTTCTGAATAACAATATTTCTTGTATGAGTCTGAGAAGAGTCTTTCTATTGTTTCTGAGAGGCTTTTTTCCCACTTCTCATTTTTCTCCCCAGGCTTTGCAAGTTTCTGTGGTAGCACAGAATAGGTCAGTGTTCTCTAAATCTAAGTGGTGCTTTCCTTGCTGAACTTCCTTCCATAAGGAAAATGCATTGGGGTTACCAGGAGGGCTGGCAGCAATTTCCTAAACAGCCTTTTGAAAGTTTTTTTTTTTTTTTATTAAATTAAAAATAATAGCAAATAACAAACACAAAGATATTCAGTACTCCCACCTCCTTGCACAGAAATGCTGGCAGCTGCTGCAAGGAGCTGAAAAAATCATCATTATACTCCAGGCAGCTTGAAACCAAATAATATGCACTCACAAAAGGTTTTCATTTTGGAGCTATTGTGCCTGGCCTGTTTGGGAGGAGGGGGAGAAAGAGGCCTATTGTCTGTTAAAAAGCAAAACAGTGGCCTGGTTTTGGTTCTGCAGGAATGGAGCGATCTGTGTGCTATTACAGTCAAGGCGTCCTCTCTGCACATCTCACTCCCTGCTCCACTGGGTTTGCAACTGGTTTGCCAAATCCCCACAGGGCAAGAGGCCTTGCACTGCAGCTGCTGGAGGAGGAATATCCCCCACTGCTCAGCATGATAGGAGAGAAATAAAAACATCATTTCTAATGGGAAAATGATGCTTGCAGAGGCAAACGGAGGCTGGATGGCCGAACAGAGAAAGGGCTTTGGGCAGGACAAAGCCATCCTTAGCAAGCCTGGGGATGAAAACTTGAGGAGAGCAAGAGGTGTCCCAGAATCCCTCAAATCTAGCCAGATAGATTTTGAACAAGAACATAGAACCTTTATAGGCATTTGTAATTGCAAATTGTATAGGCATTGTAATTGCATAGGCACTGTAATTGCTCTCTAAAGTTCTTTTAATAGACACTGCAACTCTTTATGAAAATGTTGTTTTGGATCTTTCTAGAAGAAAAAGCCACTTCTCTATTCAAGCAATCACTGCAACTTTTCTCAGCCTCCCTTTTGCTCCTGACTACTCTTCTGAATAAAAACAACTTTTAAAGAAAACTACTGGTTGTAGGCACAAAGCATCCACAGAATTTCAGTTCTGTCTTTGTCAAGGGCTTAGCATTGACCACAACTGTGCATACAGACCTGTTGAATGACACTTTTATAAGTAAATTTTTCATTATACAGCCTTGCTCTGGCACCCCTAAAAATATATAAGTCAACTTTGCACCATACAGTCTTGCTCCGGTTTTGGGAAAGTGCTGCTTTCCCAAAACCCAGGAAATAAGAAGTGTCACCAACTATAAGCAGAAGCGATTCAAAGCGATTCAAACTAGTTTGTGAGCCTCTCTGCTTACATGGATTTAATCCTAAAAGCATTTTTATAATTTAAAAAGGTTATTGACTTTTCCCCACTTAAATAATCTCAGCTATACACAGATATTGATCAAATAATTAAGGAACAAAGATGTTAATCTCTTACATTTGTGTTCAGCTGTTTTTAATGAAGAATATTAAGTGTAGCATCAGAACAATTTGGACTCCTGGGATGTGTAAGCACATAGTGTCTCTTTCCAAACAAGGTTCACAGAAGTTGTCTCATTTGAAGCACCAGGACAGCAAAAAAATAATAATCCTATAAAGGAAAGGAAATAAACTGTAGGATTTCATATGTTTTTCATTGGCCAAAACATGATCGTACTAAGAAAATGGACAGGTTCAAAAATAATGTTTTGAACTTCTCAATGCCAGGATTAAACTCCTGTCTTTGAAACTGTAGGAATTTGTCCCGTGAAACAGAAACAGCCACTTCAGCAATGAACATTAAGGGATCTATTATGATACTGAAATGAACTGGTCTGCCTGCATTCAGCTGAGCACTTGTTGTTCATTGTAGTGGTGTTTCTAAACCCAGATATATACATATACATATATATATATATAAATAAATGCATAAAGTATATAAATGTATAAAGTGTTCTGAAACATCTCCTCTCTTTCTTGTGGGATACTCATGCAGACCTGTGCCTTTTCCACTGTGGGAGAATAAAGGAATCTTGGTGTGTTTCTGGCAAATGACTAAAGTTTTTGTCATGAGGGACAGGATTCAGAAGTTCTTGGTGTTGAAGCTATCAATGAATGTCTCTTTTTTTTTTTTCCAGAATATAAGGATGAAACACAAAGTTTGCTTTGCTCATAATGATTTGTATGAAGTTACATTAGAAATAGTTGCCTTCTGATGAAATTAAAACTGCATGCCATGTGGAATTTGAAAGAATTCTGGGTGCTCTTCTAATGTTGTTAAATACTAGAGGTGAGTTAGTTCTACAATATCTAACAGTTGTGAAGAGCAGTAGGACATTTGTAAAATTAAATGGAGCTGGTGTCCATTTAAGTAAATAAAAGTGCCAGTCTGACACTTTTATTTACTCAAAGGACAAGGTGATATCCAAAGAAGCGTGGGACTGTTTCTGAAGCAAACAATATCACAAAATTCAAGACAAAATAATTGACATATCCAGAAACTTCAGATGTTGCTGATCTTACCTGAGATCAGGTCTGAGGTTTTAGAAATCTGTTGATAGAGAATGAGAGATTTTTTAAAGAAACATAGAAAGGAAACTTACAGCTGAAACATTGTGTAAAGAGGCTGAGAGGGCTGATACAAAGACAATTGTTTGTCTCAGAATGAGAAGGCACCTTATGCTGAGAATTACAAGTGGAGGACGAGCTAAATGACACATCAGATAATAAAACACAATAGAGATGACAGGGAAGAAGAGAGGGATTAATAATGGGAATGCACTTTACAAGAATATCCATGTGTGGAGAAATGAGTGAGCAGGACTGAGGATGAAAGTGGAAATTACAGTGTAACTTTAAAGAAATGGAGAAAACACTGTGATCTCTTCAACAGTGAGGTGGAAAAAAGAGACACTGGCTGTAATCCAGAGAGCTCAGCTGTTTTGTAGAAATACCACATTTTGAGGAGCTTTGAGAGACAATTACAATTCTCAGGACCAATAAAGCACCAGGGGCTGATAGTGTTCCTGCTGCATTATTGAAAACAGGAGGGCCTACACAGACTCAAAGGCTTTTGAAACTGATTTGGTTTGGAAGCTTGAATAACTTCCAAGTGAATATGCCCAATTCTCTAGAAGAGAGAAACCAGAATGGAAGAAATGTTGCAGTATTTTCCCTTCTTTGTACAGCCTAATATGTCCAAATTGCTTTATAAAAAACCCTCTTTTTGTTCACAGAGAGACTTCATCCATTAAGAGCTCAGGAGATGCCAGAAATGTGATCAGGATATATAGATGTATTTTTTTAAATTTTTTTTTTAATCTGCGAGTATGTTTGCTCTCTAGCTTTTAGGGAGGTATAAGAAATATTGTGTATTTGTCATAAATTGACTTCAATTAGAAAAGGAGTCTGGCACAGCTTGAAAAACTAATAAGAAAGGTGCAAATATGAATTGATTGTAATGGCTAGCATTGCACATTCTGCTCTGTTTGACCTCAGTGAAAAGTTAAGTCAGAGAGATGCTTAAGCATCATTTCTATAACTTTTCATATGACTGGGTGGGATTAATACACTCATTGTGAAATTCTCAGAATGGTGTGAATTTGAATGGTTTACATTTCCTTTTTGACCATTGTGGTGAGTTAACTGTCGTGAGAGAGAAGAAATACAGCTCAGAGGAGAGCTGTAGACCAGAAGGTACTGCAAATAAAAAACCAAACTCCAAACAGTGCTTAAATTTGAATGAAATAAAGCCCAGTTTTTAGCTTAAGATCATATTGGGAATGATTTTCTGGGAGTCAGTAAATACTCTAGGTTATGTTGATGTTAAAGGGTTTGAACACCTCAGAGGAAATCAAGGCTTGTTAAGAGTGATAATGATGTTATTTTTTCTGCAGGTAACATTTAGGTCCAAAAGAGTGAGAGAGACCTTGAAGAGCTTCAAGCTGATGGATCTCTACTTAGATGGAAGAATGGTCACTGAATAACCTGAACACAGCCCTGGGAGAATGTAGGGGAAAATGTGCGGAGAAGATTTAATAATGATGAGCTTGAAGTCTGTAAAGAACCTATTATAGTAAAGGTAATGAAATCCCTGGCCAGCGTGCTGGCAGAGATGATGGAAGGCAGAGCAGCCAAGCATCTCTTGGAAGGCTGTTCTCATGGTATTTGACCTGGGTGCTGATCAAAGAGACAGCATGACTGAGCATGACCAAGGGCCTTTAATGCGAATTAGCAACAATGGAGAAAAAAAATGCCCTAATGGAAAAAAAAATAAAATAATATCCTTGACAGTCTTAGCAAGCCATGGGAAGAGCCAGGGAATTTTTGAGCCTGTAGAGGTAGTAAATAAGTAACTAGCACTGCATTAAAAGCTGGATGTCATAACAGGGTTTCTGTAATGGCAGATATGATGCAGTTAAAGTGCAATGGGAATTTTGCATGGAGGAGGTCAGAAGGTAGACCTGACCCAAATATTAGACATGAGTGGAGGTGAGAAAATGAGGGCAAATCTGCTTGGGAAGATCTAAGAGAGTTAGAACTATTGAACCAAGAACTGTGAAAGGAAGCAATCTGGCTGGAAGTGGGGTTGGTGATTATTAGAAGGGTTCTGATGGCTGCAGCTTTGGTTTTTATGTGAATTCTTACATAAAAAATTGTCCCAGCTGGAGATAAGGAGCTGTAAATGCACCACACTGGGGTAATTCTGATATGACTGTTTGACCTTAATCTGTTTCTCCACTTGCGTTTGTATTCTAACCTTCTCAACTGCTAGCACAATATTTTTATGACTTGGACTTACTCTTTATGCAGCTCACTTGTGGGAGCACTTCTGTCCTCAGCTAGCCTGGAAATTGCAGGGATTCTGGGATGTGAGCCAAAGCTCCCTGAAGCTCCTGGAAACACTTGTGGATGAGGCTCTGTCATGTGGCTGTTTGTCAGCTCTGAAGGTATCCACCATTCTCTGCCACGTTCAAACTCTAGATGCTGACCTAGATTGCTAGGACTGACCCCTTTATATTTTCAATTTCTCAAACCTTTTTATTCTACATTGATGTGCAATCAAACCAACATTAAGGGATTGTTTGGTGTCCTGAGAAAATGTGTGACTACATCTTAGGGGGGAGATAATGGAGACATTTTCCAACTCAAGAAATACTTTGGGCTAAATTCCTTGATGTGCTGTGATTGTGTAGGTGAGTCTTCCTTTCCAGTACCCTTGCCTAGCAAAAAAACCAAACCAAACCAAACCCAACCAAACCCAACCCAACCCAATCCAACCAAGCCAAACCAAACCAAACCAAAAAAAAAAAACCAACACCAAAGCAAAACACCAAACAAAAAACCAAACCCTTATCAGGTGTATTTATGTATTTATCCCATGTGTATATATTTTCATACCTGCACAAAAAGCTCAGCCCATTGCATTGTGATTTCCCAAAGCTCACTGCATTGTGATTCCCCAAAGCTCACTGCATTGTGATTTCCCTCTCGGCTCACCCTGGCTCCTTGCTCAAGCTCTGTCACAGCCCCTCCTGCAGTGGTTTTTCAGCTCAGAACTTTTCTCCACATCCCACTTCCCCTCCATGGATTTAAAGGACAAGTTGTTCTCTCTCCAGTGGCTTTTGTTCCCATGGCTCTTTCTCAGACTTTTGCATTAGCCATTAGCATCCTGTTGCCCCTGATAGCTCATTGAACTTGCTCTTGAGTCAATGCTCTTGTTTTGAGCCGATTAGAAAAGATTTCCTTTCCTTTATCAAAGCTAAACAAAAACAAGGAAATTAAATTAAATACAAAACTGTGTTTGAATAACAGCAGGGCTGTGACTCGAGGCAGGAAGCTCAGAGATAAGGCTGATGATCTGCCCAGAAGTGCTGCAGGAATGGAGGCCAGAATGTCAGCCACCATCCATGAATTGAGGAGATAATTTCTCTGGAGCATTCCAGGCTGCTTCTAGGGTAAGAAACGTTGCTAAACTGGGCATCCTTTGTTGTTGTTGTTGTTCAACAGCTTTATTGCTCATCCTTCTCTGATGCTTCTCTTTATAGCCTTGTACAGGGACAGAGGGCAAATATCCATTTATTCTATCCTTCCCTCAGTTCCCTTGATGAGAACTGAATACTGTCTCTACACCTGATACTAAAGGAGTTGGATTATTGCTCTGCTGGAAAACATCTCTAACTCTTCACTGTTGTGACTTGAGCTGGAAATGAGAGTTATGAAGTGTCCATCCATCCTGCTCCTTATGGAGACTGTTTACACTTCCCCTCCATGCTGGTGTTTGATGAAATGACAGAGAAATAACTGGGTGTGATGCCTTTAAATATCTTGAACTGTCCCATAGTTTCACTAGATACAATTTCTGTCCTAAATAGGAGTTATGATGCTCATATTCTCACCAGCAGACCCGAGAGCCAAGTTCAAAGCTGAGGAAGGCCCAAAAAAGAAAAGCTCTTCACTCTGCTAGCAGGTACTTGGGCATAGAAACACTGGGGAAGGCAGGGGGAGTGAGAAATGCAGAGTAAGAACTGCAGGTCCTTTGGCTTACATCTTTTTTCTAAGACATGTGGTAAATCTTCCTTTTTAAAACATGAGTGTCTCCATAATTCTTAATTTATGTGCGCTCATTTCAATTGCACTGACTCTAACTATGTCTTGGCTATTTATTTTTAAATAATGTATTTCAAATTCTCTCAAGAAAGAGAATATTCAATGGAAATTCAAGGGAGAGCCCTCTGTTGGAGCACTGCTGACAGACAGCTCTTAGGACAAAAAAGCCACAGCTCTGGTAATAAAGACAAAAGGAGCTCAAAACATGAACTAACTTCCTCACTTGCTGTAATTCAGCGTGGTTTGTTTCTTTCAGGTTAATTGAACACTGTCAATTTCCAGTCATTTTTGTCAGGAGGTATTGCAGATAATATTTTTCTCAATTAACCATTTTGGCAAAATACCTGAGGGGGACTATGGACAGTTTCAAACCTCATGTAAATGATATATAATAATGTGTAATGTGTAATGTAGCTGGATTGCCGGCTGGTCAGAATGTGCTGGGGTAAGTCTGGTGAATAAATGTCCCCATCCAGCAAAGTCCAGCACCCTGGAAGTGGCCACAGGACATAAAACTTCTGTATCTGAGAGCAGCAGAGAGTCAGGGCTGAGCCCTGCAGGTGCTGACAGTGCCCAAACCAGCCCTGCCTGGAGCTGTGACACCTCCCTGTGCACAGGGAGCAGGTGCTGGCAGGAACTGGAGGCGCTTTGCCCCTCTTATCTGTGCCTGTTATCAGGTGCAGCCCCTGCCATAAGGATGGAGAGTATCAAAGAACACATTCTGGTGACCCTTAAATTATAAAGATGCCTAAAGCTCGGGACCACCTGGAAGATGAGGAAAACAGAGAAGACTGATGGCTTTCTCCTTTTTTAGTGTCCTGATTGCTGTTGTCACTATAATGCTGGCCCTTCACAGCCTTATCCTGCTCCATCTCAGCATCAGTTTAACAGCATCGATGGCTTCCTGTGCCTGTGGCCATTCGGGGCTCATCCATCTGCCACAAGGCAGTGTGAGAACTCACCTGGGCAGGAAGGAACACCTGATGCTTTGCCTTAATGATTGACAGAGCCCTGTGATCACAGTCACACCAGCTGATAGATATCCTGTGTGCTTTCCTGTCCTGGGATACATCCTGGGTGTTTGCATTCACTGCTTTCTGCCCTCACTGGAACACAGGAGAGAGTTGTTAAACCCCTGTTTTGATTCATTCTTCTCCCTGTGCAAACTGCTATCTTTTCCTTCATGGTATTTGTTCACAGCAGATCTTCTGAAGCTGAAGGATAGGTGTGTTTTTCAGAAGATAAGCACACCTTGTTTTTCTTTGCTTGGCTGTTTTCCCTGACTCCAGACCCTGACTCTCTCCCTGATCTCTCCCTCTCCCTGGTGCTTCTTCCCTCAAGATCAGATTTTCTTGGCATGACTTGAAATTCCCCATTATGGCTTTTTTTTTTTTTTTTAATAATTTTTTATTTACTTTTTGGGCACACAATGTAAAGAAGGGACCAAAGAGGGCCCAGCAGCAGAACTACCCAGTGGAGAAGTGGAGATGACTGACCCAAGCAAAAAATTGTGCTCCTTCCTCTGGCACAGGAAAAGAAGAAAAAGCGAATCACATGGGAAGTACCTCAAAGCAAAACCAGTGAGAATTTATGAATTAGATTCTCCAGAATGCTCTTGCTGTGAGTTGGTGACCAAAAAAGCTCCTTAAACAGCAGTGTCATGTGACAAGTGCAGAGCCTGAGACTGTTCCCCATTTGGTTTTGGTTATTTAATACAAGTTAGACTAACAGAAAGCTCTTCAATGAAAGGCCTTAAGGAAGAACATATTGTTGATCTGAAAAAGCCGATAAACAACTGGCAGCCATGCATGGTATTTTCATGCTAAACCAAGATAAAAAGATTCCCTCCCCGTTCTCCCCCCATGCCCCCTTGTTTCTTTTTGGGATAATGTGAACATATGTTTTTGT
Source organism: Melozone crissalis (assembly GCF_028551555.1). Taxonomy (NCBI): domain Eukaryota; kingdom Metazoa; phylum Chordata; class Aves; order Passeriformes; family Passerellidae; genus Melozone; species Melozone crissalis. Next base: position 28,576,152 of record NW_026535823.1, read on the forward strand.
CCCCATGAAAGGGACATGATTTTGATCAAGGCTTTGGCATGTCCAGCCAGCCTAAAGCAATTTTTTTGCGTTTGCAAATAACAAAAATTATTTTTGTAAGATTGGCAGCCTCCCACCCTCTCAGGGAGCAAACCACCTCACAGCTTTGACTGTGACACACAGGGAGTCTGCACAGCACTGCTGAAAACCTGACTGTGTCATCAAAATGAGTTTTGTACCCAAAGCAATGGCTCTCCTCCTCCACTGTCACATCCAGGGAGGTCTCATGCCTCGCACCAAATAATAATTAGCTTGCCCCAGCCTGTGTGACACTTGGAAATGTCTGTACCACTACCTAAAGACTCATTACCAATTTTCCTTTATTTCCAATTAAAATAAACACGTATTAAGTAAATATCCAGTGTCAGGTTCTAAATGTGAATTACTGCTGTGTGCTGTTTGTCAGGCCTTGTTCTGGGACGTGTTGCTTATGATCTGCCCGGGTGTTTGTTACATTTTCCCCTGTAAGAGTGTTTGGATATTTCATCAATCATGCATGCGAGTTCCTTTGTCATCTTTTGAAGGAGTGATGTGGTTTCATTTATAAAAACCATGTTGAGAACATGCTTCCTTTTAAAAAGTGAAACCTCTTCTTAGAAGTGCTTCATCTGGAAGTGGCAGGGACAGAAAACAACTTTAGCTGTCTTGGGGATGGTTTCTCTGCTCTGGAAAGTTTTTCAGTTCTGCATGCAAGCAGCCAAGGCTGCCTTCCTGAAGGGGTCTGGTAGTAATTAGGTCACTCTCTGTGGATGCCACAAACTGAGAGCAGTTCTGACAAAATCCAGGTCTGAACATCTGCTTGGACATCTTCCACTGTGCAGAGCTGGAAAGAAGGGTTTCAGTGATCTAGAACGTTCCCAAAGATGCACAAGATAGTTTTAAGGGAGATGTGAAGGAATTCTGGTGTTAATGGAGCATCCCACACAGTCTCTGTGTGCCCTCCCTTGGGTATTGAGGGGACAGGTTTTCTCTGCTTTCAGCCTCAGGCAATTTAATTTCTTCACTGAAAGGGTGGTGAGGCATTGGAACAGGCTTCCCTGGAAGTGATGGAGTCATCATCCCTGGAAATGTTCAAGAAACCTCTTGGTGAGTAGATTGCAAAGAATGGCTTATAGGGAAATTCCTAATTAAAAAATGAGTTAATGAGTTCACCTGAGTGCACCATGAGTTTGTGAGACTAATGAACTAATCCAAGCAGTGACTGTGATGCGTCTCTGATTGTCCCTCCACCTTGATTACTATTTCAATCCATAACTTGATGGAGATCTGGGCGGGACAGAACTAGAAATGAAAGGTGCTGTGAGATGCCACGTGTCTTGGCACAGGCTTTTGGCACTGGGGCTGGGAGGCTGTGCATCAGCCCAGCTACACGAGCTCATGTCTGTGCAGCTCACATGCTCCCGCTTCCCAGTGAAACAGGAGAGGGTGCCTTGGCATCACATGAAGAAGCTTTTTGGTTCCCTTTCAAATGTCAGCTTTCCCCCTGGAGACTTGTTAAGCACAAAATGACAGTGTCCCCAGGTCATACATTACTCAGCAGCAGCATGAGGCCCCCAGATGTGCTGTGCCTCCAGCTCACAGGATGTTCTTTGTCCAGGGGACATGGCTCCAGTTTTGGGGTCAGTTTTGTTTTAGTGCATCTGGCTGAAAAGGGCAGCAGCCAACACAATGACTTGACTTGAACTTGAGGCTTCACTCTCAAACACAAAGACCCTCCCATTTCTCATTCTAGCTTGAGCTCTTGAGGAGAAAAACATCTTCCTTCAGTTCAGTTTGAAATTGCTGTAGCATATGGACGTGTTTAGGGACCGCAAGAAGGATCACCATGCTTTGTAATAAGTGAAGATTTAAAAACTGAGTGTTCTTCCAGCTGTACATGTGTGAGAGGCAGATCCACTTACAGATTTATCAGGCATGAGAACACACAGAGAGGTGCTTGTACTCCATCCAAAGCTCCTCATAAAGCAGTTTAGTTTGCACAGCTCTGAGTCTTCACTGTGAGTTCATCTTCCTAGAGTGCTCCACAGCTTCATACACAGTGCTTTTTTCCAGTTAACTCCATTGATTTCAGCAGAGTTTGGTTGCTTTTTCCTGCCCCAATGCATCCATATGGCATAAGCTTTTTTTTTGCTGTCACATAAATATAAAGTAATGAAGTCAGGGCTCAGGGATATGCCAGAGAAAACACAGCGTGCCTCATATGAACTCAAGATGTCAGCTGGCTTTGTGTAAAAAAAATAAATTGGATTTTGGCCCAGTGAAAGGTATTTCATTAGGGGACACAAGAGAGATGGTGCAGGTTTGGTTTGGGATACCATCAACAGTGAGAAGATACATTGGTTGTCTTCTCTAAATTCTCTCTTTTATGAGAGAATGAATCCTGAATTCTGAAATATCTATGAATTGCTTAGGACTTCCAGGGAAGGGTTTGGGGGCTCTCTGCAGCCTCCTCTCATCACTCCTGCTGGTCAGATTTTCTGATCAAACCTTTGTCTGTGCTGCTGCTCACAGAGAGACTCAACAACTGTTCCTGGCCAAGGAGAGGGGTAGAGTTACTTGGTTTGTGGAAAATAATATGGGACCAAGAAGGAGATCCAAAGGTAAGAGGAAAGGACTCAGAATGCAGTTAAGTTTTCCAAGAATTTGTGATTCTGGAACAAGTAGCAGAGCCAGCAGGGTTTATATTAAATGTATGAAGAAATATATCCCAAATTCAGGCAATGTTGCTAATTCTCTGGTAGAAAGAGAGATGGTGAGGCCTTTTCCAATAAACATCACTAATTTGGATAAAATAAACCATCTGTGGGGCTGCAGTCAGTAAAATTGACTTGGTTTAGGAAAGCTCACTGCAGCATTGACCCAGTGAACTGTGCATCAGGGGCAGGATTCAGGCCCTCCATCATCAGGCTGGCCCAGCATTTGGAAATGTTATGCTTTTTCAGTGTTCTGGCCTGGCTAACAGGATTGACTTGTGTAGGTAGAAATCTAGAAAACATCCTAAAATCCTGTGGGAAACCCCCAAATTTTTCAAGGCATGTGTTCATAGGGAACATAGATCAGGGGTTATGTCTTTGTCTTCCATACAATCCCTGCAGAATGTTATAATGAATCAGCTTTTATCTCTCTTTACACACCCCAAATTTGGGGATTACCAGCCAAATCTAGAGTTAGGAAATAAAATGGGCTCTTTCCTGTTAAAATTAATCATTGCAATAAAAAGCCCCGAAAACATTAACTTCTCAGCTCCTTTGTATCAGGCCATTAACTGCTCAAAATTGCTTGGTATTGTCAGAGAATTAATGATTGCTCTGCCAGAACACCCAGTCTCAGTGGAATTACTGTGCTACAAGAACCACTGGTTTGAGCTCTTTTATTTTTATCCAAAGCCATCTGTCCCAGTGCTGCAGCATCAGAAATGAAATGCTATGAAATGCTCAGCTGGCACAAGCTTTCCCCACCATTTTCATCAGGATAATTGATGGCACTCATGTCCAAGAGGAGGGTGGAAAGTGCCATCTGATGTGCCTGACACAGGGATCTCCACAAGGAAATCGCAGTGAAGGAACCTCTCAGTCCTGTCTTCTGTTCTGCCTTTCAGAGGATATGAAGCCTGCAGGAGCAAAACCTGTATTAGATATGGGACATTAATAAAGATTTCCTCTTGGAGAAATTGGCAGTAAGAATTCAGCACAAACTGATCAAGTAAATCCCAGAAGCCACTTGTACAGCCCCAAGGAACATTAAATTAGATGTCCTCCACATGGAAGATGGGGAAAACAGAAGAGGTATGCTCCTCTTTTTATAATGGGTTTAATTCTGAATTTAACCATGATTAGGATTTGCTTGTCTTTAAATTAGTCCCATCCCCTTTCCAGATTATTTTTTAAAACTTATTCACTGTGTCACAGGAGCTTGCTGTAGGTCCAGCTGTAGGTCCATGATTTCATTGCTCCTAGAACTGGACTAGGGATTTCCTAGTGGACTAGGAAATTGAGAGTCAAGGATGAAAACCAGTGGAATTCAATATTTTTCTGAACCTGAGCTTTGGCACTAGTAAAGTCATACGTAGGGATTTCTATGAAATAACTCTTCTTTGAATGTTGGTTATGCAAAGAAACTCTGGTTTTATGTATGAGGAGAAACATATTCAAGCTTCAGTGCAGACACTGAAGTTTAGTCTGAAATGTATGCTGATATTTTTTTTAAATCCTCTCCAAAACCTACAGAAAAAGTTAGGTATTTTAAGCAATATTTTAAAGCATTTTAAAAGAAAGAAAAGAGCTTATAATTAACATCTCTCTTAGTCTCCTGTTTTTTCTTTTAATTTAAAAACATCTGGAATCCAGTGTTGACAGATAAACCCCTTAATCTCTTTACTTACGTTAAATGTGCTCTCCAAGTCCTATTTTTCACCTCTAACTTAGTGGCACTTGAAGGGGGTGTGTGGGGAAAGTGAGCCAAAGGCCAAAATATTTGCAGGAGGATTGGTGCAGCAACTTCATTGTTGGAAACACACCTGAAGAAAGGAGGGGTGCCCACAGACCGAGCTCCTTTGGGCTGCCCACCTCTGCCTTGGCAGCTGTGGGGGGCTGAAATCTTCTCCAGTGTCTTGGTTTGAAAAGACAGGTGCCTTCCTTGAAAGGAAGCCATTTCAGGACATTTCAAGGCAGGAGCCTTCGTTGAAATGGAAAATGTAAACCTCCTCCCTCCGAATTATGAGGATTTTGAAATTAAGGGGCTCTCAGTCAAAGAGATGGGAATAGGAATAACAGTTCGTTACTAGCAAAATTAAAATACAAATGCAATAGTACAAACAAACAAAACAAACTCCCCCCCCCCCCAAAAAAAAAACCCAAAAAAGAAAACACTGCCAGAGTCAGAATAGGAGGTGACAGCCTGTGTGTCAGGGTGGTGGCACAGTCCCATCCCATGGTGGCTCAGCCGTCCTGCAGTGCCAGCTGTGGTTCTGCTGGAGCAGGGATCCTGCACAAGGGGGGAGTTTTCCTCTGAAGCTCCAGGGGGGATGTAGATGGGCCTGGTTTTTCTCTGAGAATTCCGTGGGGAAGGCTTCTGTGGTGTCCCAAACCTCAGATTGTATCCAGGCAGGAATGCTTGGCGCCTCCCCTGGGCGGAGCATCTCCCCATTGGATGATGGAATTTTATCAGCCATGCAGGGACACTCAATTAACAGAAGAGATCTCCTGGAGGGAGGATTGGTTGTGCAAGAGATAAAGAAAGCTGCCCAATGAACAGAAAATAACTGCCCCATGTCTAACTGATGGAAATAGAATACACACTCCCAACCTGAGACACCCACACACAAAAGCCAGGCTGCAAGAGAATTTATAGCTAAGCTGTGCTCAGTTCATGGTGCTTTTATAGGTTCCTGTACAAAATTAGGGCTGTATGGATGATTCCTCGCTGGCCTTTGGTGGTTTGGAGCTGCTGTGGATGAACTCAGAGCAGCCCCATCCCCATGGGAATCACTTGTGAGGCTGCCAAAGAAATCAAACTGTTTGCTTAGTGGCAATCACTTCCCAAGGGGTCGCGGGAGGTCGCCTGGCATCTGACACTGCTAATATCTGAGCTTTAATGGAAGGCTGGGTGACAAAAATCTGGCATAAAATTGCATTTAGAGCTGTGAAATCCAAGATTACTTGCTAAGCATAAGCCTGTGTTTTCTGGCATGTTCCTGCCATGACAAGCAAGCAGGGTGCCCTGTTAGGAACCATCTCCGAAGAAGGTTTTGTTTAATCATCTTTGCTTTGTGGCAAAAGGCTGTCAGAAGTGACTTTGCCCAAAGTAAATGTGCTTTTTCTCTTGATTGGAAAAAGGCACATAAATCCCTGATGATGCTGTGAAATGTAAAGGACACACTCCAGTGCTGTTGGGAATGGTTTGGATTTCCTTGCTGCTTATGGAGTTTTTTCCCCTAAAGTCTCCTGGAATCAAGGGATCTTGTGGTGCTTTTGGAATTAAAAGTTTGTGGAACTGCAAGCTACAGGAAAATGCTTAAAACCATGTGAGCCATATATAGCAAAAGGCAAGTATTGGGAATATGGTGGTTATTGGTTTTGGTTGGTCTGTACACGGAATAATTTCTTTGGGAGCTGCAGAAGGATTGAGTGTCCTGACACTTGAGTGCTTGGAGTTTCCAAGGCTGAGCCCTCCATGGAGAGGAGGCAGAGCAAACCCCTGCTCCTGGGATACATGGCAGGGAATGGAGAATGTCAAGACACCTGCACTGACATTTTTAAGGCAAAAATCTCAATTTTCAGTGCTCCGTCCCACACTTCATAAATGAATAATTGTGAGACATTTTAAAGAGTCTTCACTTCTACTTCAAGTCAGAAGGTATGTCAGTAAGAAACAGTGACCAGAACTGAACAAATAGGAAAAAATCCTTATGGATGTTATTTCAAATTCCAAAATTAATTTGTTTGGCCCATGTTCAAAAGCCTCCCTTGTCAGCTTCGTGGAAACACTTGGGTGCCAATGTTTTACTACCAAATGAAGATTTTAAAGCTCCAATACTTCCAGTGAGTCACTGGAAGTGAATTTAGTAATTTGGAATATCTAATTCAGATTTTGCACTGTGTTAAGCTCTGCAGTCATTCAGGTGACAGCATCATAAACCTGAGTTTTTCCCATTCCCCTTTGAGAACAGCTGAATATTAGTCAATAAACAGGGTCTGGCATTCAGAGGAAAAAAGACTCAGAATTCTCTAACTTGAAACAGTGGAAATTTCAGATAGTGAAGCTATTCCAGGAAACAGTGAGCTACTGTGTTTGTAATATTCATAATTTGGAAGGAACCAGAAGGGTACTGCTAATGCATCTGAGGCTGTTCCCAGGGAGCTGACAGAGAGAATGCTAGAGAAGCTACAGGCAGCTCTTGTTTTTAATACAAATTTTATGTGTGCAAACATATATCTCTTGCTGGTATCCCTGCAGCTGAGATGTTAAGAACAAAGCTCTGCTCATCCAAAAGCACCCTTCTCAAATATTTATCTCTGGATGGCAGCAGATCCAGCAGGGAAGCTGGAAGTTCTGACAACTGCAGGTTTATCAAGCAACTAACACTTAATCCATGCCAGCTGCCTGTGGTTTCCTCCCCACCACTGCCAAACCAATACTAAATATGTGTTTCATATTAGAAATAAATCTTTTAGTATGCTACAACATGGTCATGTCTCTTAAAGTATGTAAAAGAGCAAGGAATCAGACTAAACTGTGGATTGTGGACAGTTTTCTTTCAGAACAGAATATTGTTTTTCTTAATTTGGGCTATTTTTATAGATATTGTCACCAGCCATGGCTTAATGAGACATGAACTGGGAGGGAAGAAGACTGGAGTAGGGCCTGGGGTGGTGGGGAGGATGGATCTGGATGGGAGGGAGAGCAGGTGTGCAAGGATTAGATTTAGGAAAAATTTCGGAATTTTCTGATGTAGGGGACGAACAAGGGTGGCTGTTGAGGCCACACTCCAGCATTACCCTCCTCATTCTCATTCCTTTCACTTCCTGCTGACCTGTGGGCCTGGTGGCCTAAACAATTATTTTGTCTCTGTTTTCCATGAGGCATTTTCTCTCTTGCTCTCTCAGGCTGAGCTGAGCTGACTCTTCTCAGAATTCACAGAATTCACAGAATTCACAGAATGACTGGGTTGTAAGAGACCTTAAAGATCTCTTTTTTTGGTTGAGTCCAACCCATGCCCTAAGGCCTCAACTAAACCCTGGCACCCAGTGCCACATCCAGTCTTGTTTTAAACACACCCAGGGATGGTGGCTCCACCACCTCCTTGGGCAGCCATTCCAGAACTTTATCACTCTTTCCGTGAAAAATTTTTTCCTAATATCCAACCTGTATTTTTCCTGACACAACTTGAGACTGTGTCCTCTGGTTCTGTCAGTGCTGCCTGGAGAAAGAAACCAACCCCACTTGACTACAACCACTTTTCAGGAGCTGCAGACAGTGAAAAGGTCATTCCTGAGTCTCCAGGCTGAGCAGGGATCCTGCACAAGGGGGGAGTTTTCCTCTGCAGCTCCAGAGGGGATGTAGATGGGCCTGGTTTTCCTCTAGGAATGCAGTGGGCAAAGGCTGCTGTGGTGTCCCAAACCTCAGATTGTATCCAGGCAGGAATGCTTGGCTCCTCCCCTGGGCTCCCTCCGTCGTTCCTCATGGACCCCAGAGCTGATTGCTCTTCCCAAACCACGCTGGCCAGGAGGGATGAGTAGGCATGAGGTGAGGAGCTGGAAAGAGTCAGAGCTAAGCCCAGGCCTGCTTGATTCTGGGCTTGGTTACATAAATTATGCACTGCCCTTTCTGCAAGGAGACAGAGTGTCCATGTGGAATTCCAGCAACAACACCACCTGTGCTCAGCAAGGGTGGACCTGACACAGGATCTCTGTGATGGCACAGGGGTGGAGCAGGAGAGCCGTGGAGACCAGAGCCCTTTGTAAATCCCTCTCTAAAGCAGCAGGTTACATAATGGCTGTGAGCAATCCTGGTGTTTACATGACCCATTACTGAGCTCTTTGGCAAGTGCCCACCTGCCACAGCCCAGCCAACACGAGCAGCCAAATGCTGATCTCACATCCCCACAGCCCCACTGAAAGGGCTGTGGATTTATCTGGGTCTGAGTGAGGTCAGGAGCTGGCCCAGGATCCACAGGAATGATCAGAGCTGGTGTGTGGAGCTGCTCACAAATAAATCCCTGCCTCTCTGCTGCTCTGAATCCTTTTAAGGCTGCTTTGCCACAGCTTTTGGGTTGATCTAGCAATTGAAAAATATTATTCCTAGTTGTCAAAACAGAAAAAACAAGTGCAAAAAAATACGGATTTCACATCCCTGCGCAGAGCTTCTGGCTGCTAGTATTCTTTCTGCACTTGTAATGACAAATAATGCTAACCTTAACCATTTTGCTTGGCACTTGGGATTGTGTTTTCTGTAGTCATTACTCTGCCCAGAACAGGGAACAGTTTGTAATCACTGTTTTGGTTTTTTACCTGCCTCATGTCTAAAAACAAGGCTAAAGCAGAGGATTAAAGGCTTTATTTGCATGGGAACAAAAGCCATATCAGTCACAGGACCCTGGAGATCAGAAACCACCTCGTTTTGGGAGCCAGTAGAAAGTATTTCTGTTATCTCATATACTCAGATATCTCTGTTATCTCATATATCTCATATAGTCAGCACCAGAGTATTGTGACCTGTGTGAGGGTTCTTGGTCAGCCAAGCACTATGGTTTTCTTCAAAATTAATTTCTCTTATGTTATTTCTTTTTTTCTCGTCTAACCATACCAAATTTGCTCCCCGGTGTTTGTTTTGCTGAGGACCTGCAAGCAAATAAGAAAGAGGAGCAGAACAGAAACAGAATAGAAAACAATAGAAAAGAGGAGTTCCTGGGTTCAGGTTCTGCCCAGGTGTGACGTCAGTGATTCCAACATCACAAAGGTTTTAAAATCAGACCCAAGAGATTGTCACAAGGCCAGAGAGGTGGTCATAATGTGCCAGTAATAGGTTGTCATTTGTTACCTTCCCAGGTATCAAATATTGTCATTTGTCACCTTCCCAGCACTGGCTGAGCCCCTGGAGGTGACTCTGGATGAACTCAGTGTGCAGGTAAATGTGCAGTGCTGACAGGGAGGGACCTCCCTGGTTGCTGGGTCCCTTCTCTGCACCCTGCAGGATGGACAGCCCCGCTCTGCAGTTTCATTCACAGATTCTCCAAGCCCCAGTCAGTTTGCACAGTCCAGTGATATCCTGCAATTTCAGCGCAGGGTGGTCCTTTTAGTTTTCAGAATAATACTCCAGAGAGTCTTTTAACACAATGGATGTGATATAAGCAACTGCTGCACTGAATATTTCACTGCTAGACTTGTAAATATGCAAATCCATCTGGCTGGACCATATTTTAAGAGTATGGATGCTCACTTATGTTATTACGAGGCATGGGAACATTATGGTGTGCTGTAAATTAAACAGTGATGTCCTGCACAAAGATCTTTCCATCCCAACCACATTGTAGGCCATTTCTAGGAAAAATTTCTTCTGTTTTGAGGAGAAAATGATACAAAAGCTAAACCTAAAAAATCTTCATGGAGGCTGACCTGGCTATCACCCCCCAGCTCTCTGATTTTGCAATAAAGCAGAAGCTGATCAAATCCCATGGGGCTGTTCAGGGTGCAGGGAAGTCTCCCACGTACCACAGATATTTACTGAACAACTCCAATATCTTGAACCAAAACAAATGGGGCAGCTTTATCAGTAGACTTTCCCTGCTTTTCTAATCCTGTTTCTCATGCAAGCTCATTGTAATAATCCAGGCTGGATGCTGTCCAGGCAGCTGGTGGATGTTGTCATTCTTCCATTGACTTGACAATGGAGGTGTGGGCCAAGAGTGAGAACCTGGAGGAATAATTGCCTTGACCAAGGGTGGGAAAAGGCATTGCTGGCAGTTTTGGGGGTAGTAATTACTAAAATCCATGCGAAATCCTCTCCATCTCTTTCAGGATGATTGAAAGGATTCAGCTCTGCATGCCATCACTGGGTTTTTTTGGCTTGGAGAGGTATTTGGAAGTTCATTCATTACTTGCTATAATCCCTCCCAGTTCAGCTGTGCTGAAAGCGAAATATTTACATTAGCAATAACGTCCTCACTGCCAGTAACTGAGCTGCCCATTGTAGAACCTGTGAGGGAAATGAGGTCTTTACAGTGCTCTTTGCTCTGCCATTCTGTTGATCACTCACATTTTGCTCCCCTGGTACTCTAATACATGTGTGACCTTCAAAATAAACCCTGAGCATGGCAACAGAGCCAGCTTTTTTTTTGCTATACAGAATTAGAGTTTCACATAGTTCCCTTTTGAACTACCCATCCCTCGATTTTTTTTGCTATATAGAATTAGAGTTTCACATAGTTCCCTTTTGAACTACCCATCCCTCGATTTTTTTTGCTATATAGAATTAGAGTTTCACATAGTTCCCTTTTGAACTACCCACCACTTGAATTTGTGACCAGTTTTGGACCTTGGCTACGTCTGCTCTGCTCAGACTTTCTTGCTTTCTGCAGATTTATTTTGCCCTGCTCACAGGATTTGAGTCCAAACACTACATCACAAATGTGGGCTTTTCGGCAGTCCTCCAGCACTGTGTTGAATCTTTCTCTTTTGCCTTGCTTTTAATAATTCCAGTCTATGTGGACAGAGCTGCTGCTGCTTTTAAGGCATGTCTTGTTGAAGCTTTGCAGGCTCCTTCAGATTTGCCCAGGACTCTGTTATAAAAGGAGAAACTAAATCTCTTATCCATTCCACTTCCAAATCTGTGTGTTTCTCTTATTTCCAAACACTTCATTTAGAGAGCTGGCCAGAGAAGCCTGAGCTAATGCCACGTGCCTCATGCAGCTCTGTTGTTTAGTCCAGGCAAGCTTTGCTTTTGTAAACTTTTTAGAGATCTAGAATTAAATGTGAAACATGAGTCAAACAGTTTTTGAATGTGTTTAACTTGGAACACTTCTCAGTTATGATGTCCTGATTCAATACAGGAGAATGTACTTTTTTTGCCCTTGAACAGCTCTGTAAGATGGTTATCAACTGGATAGATATGGACTTACTCATCTTGTTCCTGATTCATTTGCTTTAGTTACTCCAGGAAACTCTGCCAAAGAAACTCACGTTTCTGTGACTCCAAAATGAAAAGAGAGCCTGGACCTGCAGGAAATGTTCCCTTCTTTGAAGGAGTTTAGAGCAGACAGGCACTTGAAGAGCAGACAGAATCCACTTTGGCCCACCACTGTAGCAGAAATGTTTTGTACAGACCAGGTATGAGGGAATTGAGCACAGCCATGTTGTGGAACACTTGTCTAACCCATAAACCTGCAGACAAACTCCATCACTGTTTGGTGTCTGCAGGGCCACACAGTGATTTGAAAAATTCTTTTGGAGCAGATTTCTTTATCCTGATTCTTTCACCTCAAGGATGCCTTTGTACCAGACAGCTCCCATTCCTACTCCAGTATCTGATCCACTCTTTGCAGCCCTGTTGCAAATGCAGCCTTTTTATCCCTCTGGCTTCATCTCAGGTTCTGTTTTCCACTGGCAGAGCTGTTGTGCAGACCTGCAGCAGGTGAACATCAGCAGGGTTTGGTTTTGGTCAGTCCTGCTCTGCAGGAGGATGTGCTGGATTTTAGGGTTTAGGCAAACTCCATCAAAGAGTGCATTACATCCCTCAGGGAAAATTGTCTTGCAATGATCCCTCCAGTGCCTCTGGAGCTGGTTTGTGCTTGGTCAGACAGTGGTGCCAGGCCCTGGCTGTGCCCTCATGTTAAAGAGATTTGCACCACAAGCAAACATTGCTTATCACGACTTCCTCTCTTCCGAGCGAGGCACGGAGAGCTCCTTTTGGCATGGAAAAAAAAAATAATGGCAATCTACAGCCCCCATATCTGTCCTGTATCAAGGTCAGAGCATTCCTGACCCAAGTTCTGGCTCTGATGCCTTGGAACTCTGTGTGTGCTCTCTGGTTTAAAGGTTGTCTGCAAAAAAAGAAAAAAAGCTATTCAAAACTTGTAATGAAAACACAGAAAAAGCAGGGCATGGTCTGTTATCCTAAGTAGTCAGCTTGTGGAAACTTGCTGCCAATTGACCAATATTTTCCACTCATCTGAGATAGTGATGGAAGTCAATGCTCATTTACTACCTCAGCTGGCCCCAAATGTCACCAGTGGTTGTTTATCTGGGCTGTGCACCTCACGCAGCCACAAGCTGTGGCCTTGGCTGCCTGACAGTGCAAAGCCAAGAGGGACTCAGTCTGAAGTCATGCTTTATCCAGTTGCCTCTGGCCAGACTCGTTGTTACCCCTGTACAGTCACGTTACCTGTAACAATTGGCCAAAGATGCACCCATGGACATCAGGAGTGGCTCAGAAAGCCACAGTGGAAGTCCAGGGCCTGCTGTCCCCACCTGGAGAAAATAAGGTGTGTCTGTGTGAATGGCTCTGCGTGGGTTATCTGCAGGTGCTGGGTCCTCTTGTGAGTATTTCAGGCCTTATCTGCCCTGTCTGTGTGGAAGAGCAGTGCTAATCTGATCAGCTTTGGCAAGTTACTCAGTGAGACCTCTCGTCATAACCCAGACTTTTGGTTTGGTACTTGCTTGGCTTTCAACAAACTGGTTCTCTTCTGTGAGAACAGAGTTTATGTACAAAAGCTCTGATTAAACAGCTTTGTTGCTTTTTTTTAAACAACAAACCTGTGTTTGGTTGTTGCAGTAGAATATTGACATTCATGTTTCATCCTGAAAGCAAGTTTAAAACATCTTGTTTTGGAATTTCATATTTTCTTCTCCCACTGACAATCGTTCAGATCCCATTCCCTCAGCTCTGGACACAGAGATGTTTTCTGCTCATTTTTGGAGCTGTGGACACACTCCAGACGCTGAACATGCAGGGTTTCTTCTATCCTGCACATTTTGTCTTTTCAGAAATGGACAAAAGTTAAGTATGTGGCTCCTCCAGATTTTGCCAAAGTTTGGATTTATGCACAGACGGAAGAACTGGAATTTTACTCTTGTGATTGAGTACTGCTCTGCATTTAACCTGTGCATGTTTTTGAAATGGATCTAATACTAAGGTAAGCAGAAACAGAGACTCTACAGGTTGGGCTTCCCTGAAGACCTTGTTTGAGATGGAGAGGTTCAAATGTTCTCTTGGAGAGGAGTCCAACGTGTTTCCTGCCTAAGAAGCCTTCAATCTTCAAGCTGCGAGCATGGCTTAGTTACTTCTATATATATTATTTTAGAAATTTGAATGTATGGGAGTAAAATTTCCATTTTGGCTCAGAGAGTTCAGAGGTTATGTCACTGCTCCTATTATTACTTCATTATGTTCTTTCTCTTCACGATTCTTTTGCATCATATTGTTGAGTTATGACCCCCCATGTCTGGTTTGCAAGATCATTGCTTTGCATTTGTGACCAGCACTCTCCAAATTTCAGATATTTGGTCTTAGCAGCCCTTAAATCTGTTTATTACCCAGTTCATTTGAATGTCTTTCTTGGTTGCTCTGTGCTTAATCCCTTTAAACATTTTCCTTTTTTGCTTGTATGAGTGTCACATCACTTTGTGGTCAGCACGTGAGCAGATCAAGCCATCACTCCACCAACCCATGGATCAGGATTTGTGAGGTGGCTTCACTGTGGAAGGCAAAGATCTGCTGAGGGAGATGCTGAAGGGGCTGATGGCTGTTTACCAGACCAGTCTCACCCCATAATTATGACAGGATGTTTTTTTAACCCTGGGGATGGAGTTCTGCAGGGGTCACTGCTGGGGTGCTTGTCACCCATGGTGTTTATCACCCAAGGTTTCTCAAAGCAGACTGAGAACCTCCGTCATGGGAGAGTTACAATGGTAGCTCCCATAGTGTTTGTCACTCTATGTGCTGGCATCTGGGGCATGAACAGGACAGGACACCATGGAGGGGGCAGGGGGGATTGTTCTCTTGCAATATTTGCTGTCTCAGCCTCGTGTGGTCCTTGCCAATGTGGGTTTATTTCCCTCTTCACAGCCAGTGTGGTTTTCTTCTGCATTCAGAGAAATTTCTGGCTCTCTAAAAGTGCCTTTTCACCTGCATGAAGCCAAAGAACAGAAACTATGTTAACTTGAGATAGGAACAGAAGTTTTGGATCCTCTACCTTTACTTTCTTCCAATGATCCTGAAATTATTTAATGAATTCTTCTGGCATAGGGAGAAAGAAGACATAAGGCTTAGATTCATGCACACATGGCAAACATAGCTGTGACATTAAGTCATGAAGTCTTTTATGGGAAACCCCTGGATGTTGGCTGGAGTATTTCAAAATCCTGTTATCACAGGATGGGTAAGATTGGATGGGGCCACAATGGGTCCCCTGGTTCAACCTCCCCGTTCAATGGAACTCCATTATCAATATTCAGACCAAATAATAACCTTTTATTTATTTATTTATTTATTTATTTAGTTAGTTAGTTAGTTAGTTAGTTAGTTGGCCATTGGGGCATAGGTGGGGAAATAATGAAAGAAACCAGAATAGATACCTCCTGCGTCATCTGGTGACCTGGAAAAAAAATTTAAGATGTTGTTTGAACTCAGGAAATTTCAGGTCAGGGCTGTAGTGCTCCATCACTGTCCTTCCTCATCATTACAGATTTATCTGCTATGTCCAACTCTAGTACCAGTCAGAATAACATTTTCTTGGTGACAGCATAATTTTTCTCCTTTCTTGCTTTCACTTCTTCATTCCCCTGTGTATCTGGACAAATACAACTTGCAGCCATGGCCACAGGGAGCAAAATGTGAAACACGGAGTGGTGGCTGTGCTTGGGCAGCCACAGGTTTGTCTCAGAGCCCTTTGTCCTCCAAGATCAGGATTTGCAGCAATCCATCCCTTTCCCTAGAACTGTACCTGGCTGGCTGATGTTTGGGACATGGGTGCAAAATGAAAGGATGGATTGCTCCTGAGGAGCAGAGCTGTGTCTGGTACCGACTGTGAGTGGTCTGGTGGTGAATAAAATCTGGGTAAACTGACCCAAATTCAAAGCGGAGCAAACCCCACATTTTCTTCCAACTGCACTGCTGGTATGGAAGTGTGGTCTGCCTCTGCTGTGGTAGTTTTACTGGTGAGGAACTGGGGAAGTAGGAAACTGTAAACCCATTTGGTTCAGATAATCTGTTACATGAACTCTGCTATTGAAGAGATGGAAAAAAACCCCCATAAAATATTTATTTAGAAAGTGCAGCTTGTTCCCATTTGTGACCAAACATATTAAGAAGACTGAGCTTTGTGGGGGCATTTTTGAATGGAGGAGGAGAGAACCCTGTAATCACAAAAGCCTGTGAAAAGAGATTTTTTTTTTCCTAAGGAAAAGAGCCCATTAAGAGATTTTAATGTACAAGTCATGCAGCACCATAATATTGACCTCTCTACTGTCAGCTTGTTCAGCTCCTCTTCTCCTGCAGAGCTTTTTCCTTCAGTGTTTATAGCTTTCCTTTCTTGGATTCTCCTCTGTTTTTATCTCTCTCATCTCCCCTGCCTTTCCTCCATTTGGAGCACGAGGGAAATGAGGAGAAAAGTTCTGCTTTAAAATCCAGCTCCCTGTGATCTCCCCCAAAAAACCTGATGTAGGCTCTCACCTCAGGCAGTGGGAAGGGATCAGGGTACAGGGCACGATGGGCTGGACCCTTGCACCAACAAGAGAGGCCTTAGTCACACCAAATGTTTGTTGGAAACTTGTAAGAGAGCAACCCAAATCCCAAAGTTTACAGTAGGAAATGCTAGGTAAAAAAATTTATGGTCTGGACCGTACAGGAAAGTAGAGCTTGACAAAGTGTTTCCTTGGGTCTTAAAAGCTACAAAACTCTTCATTTATTGGAGGAGAATTAGTGTGAGGTAATATAAAAATGTTAACTGCAGAGGCTTTCAGAGGAGCTTTAAAGTTAGGAACTTAGCTGCCAAGCAACCCATCATGTCTACTGCAGGAAAATGCAATGGAAGAATTTATTTTCTGCTGCTAAATTTCACTCTTGCACTTCTGGGAGGGGTTGACATTTTTTTATGCTGGATTAAGGTGTTCCATACAAGAAATGCAAGGCCACATTTTTGGGAAGTGCACTCCCCTGTGCCAGTTCACTTGTACTAAAAGTGCATATGAGCCCTTTGGTGGCTTAAACTCACCACAAAACTCAGCAGGAATATGGGATTGCAAGGAGTAAATGTCATGTTGAGTAATCACTGCTGAAAGAGAGGGCTCTGTTTTTAACCTAGTTAGGAAAAATTGGTGGTGCATTATGAAAGGGGGAAGAAGACATTTCATGAGATGCTCCTGGAATAATTTTGTGTTGGGATGGCTTTTCAAAGGAGCTGATTTAACCAATTCCTTCATCCCCACAAATGTTACATAAGAACCACTGGCAAAACTAACACACACACACACTTCTTGTACAAAGGACTAAAAACCCAACCCAGATGTTTACAAAGCAACCACAAAAGACCGGAAGAAAAACAAACATACAGAGATGTTTTAAATGCAGAGCAACCAACAAACACAGGGAAAAAAAAATTTCCATGTTGCTGGCAGTAGCTTTTGAACATACTGAAGCCATTTGGGGCAACCCTTCTTTAAACTTCCCCCATGGCAGGTTTGAATTATCAGTTATGTTTTCATTCATCACTTAAGGTCAAAGACTTCATCTTTCAATATAGGCCTGCTCTTCTCTGAAAAGACAGATGGGCAAGGTGTAGCAAATCTTCATCCATAGCTTGATGATTGGACCTAATTTGTTTACCCTGCTTTCCCCTGCTTCCCTTCTCCTGGCAGAAGCCTTTCAGGGAGGACATAAAAGAGGATGCTCTGGTCTCACTTGTGCTCCTCTGTGAGCAGGCTGGCTCCTGCTTCCCTCTGGTCCCCCAGTTCCCTAGGAATGGTTGAAATTGGTGTTTTTACAGGTCCAAAACTGAGCTGGAACACTGTGCAAATTGCTTTATGGCCACTCACTCACTCCAGGCTGACCTTTTGGGCTCTTTTCTTCTCAGTGCTTTAAAAGGTGAGAGAAGATCTGAGTGTTTCCACTTCCAGGCTGAAATGCCTTTCTGTGACACTGGCAAAAGAAAGAGGATGGCTGTGCCCACATGGACCCTTGCAAAGCTGCTCCTGGGAGTGTGGATTGCACTGGGTGAGGAGGTTGGTTTCTGCACCACCTTCTTGGTCTTCTTTGATAAAAGTCACTACCCTTGTGATTTTTACGTAAGAAAAAAGTGCCTTTTTTCCCCTCTGAGGTATTTCTATCTCTCCTTTGTTTCCCCAGTGTGAATAGCTTGGAAAAATGCATTGCATTTGGACAATTCATGCAGTCACTCCTAAAATGCAGCTTACATTTTCCAGATGGCTCAATAACAAACTGATTTAATATCCTTTGCACTTATATAAAAGTATTAAAGGGTCTCACAGATCCTTGTGCCTGGGTGAGGTGGTTCTGAACAGAGGATTACCAAATACAAGTCTAATTTGAATCCATACATGAACTTCATGGATTTCTTGCAATTAATGTGTTTATTAACTCATAGTGAAGGTATCAGAATTAATCCTGCTTTTTCTAGAAGAAAACTGTGCCTGTTGCTCCTAAGCACAGGAAAACACTGTAAAAGCTGTTTACTTTGGCTTCTGGTGTCCTGGATCTGCTGAAGAAGGTCATGGTTTTTGTCCTCATCTACCTACAAGGCAAAGTGCTTGAAGAGGAAAAATGCTCCTTTCAGGCTGGAATGTCGAGGTTACAATTTATCGTACGGGACTTGAAAGAGGAATTTTCAGTTCTAACTTGTTTTAAGAGGAATGGGCTGGTGAAAGAATTTAAGGGCATTTCTGAAATGAATGTTGCCTGTCTATGGAACGGACTAGAAAGGAAACATCCAAGAGGATCTGTGGCTCAGCTATTCTGCACTGCCTGAACAGAATAATGAAACACTTCTCCTGAGATTTATGAGCCTGGAAAATACACTGCAGATTTCCATCAAGGCCTGAAAATACTACAGTCTGTTGTCGCGGTCTCTAGTACAACTCTTTTTCTACCAGCAATACTGGCTGGGAGTATAGGGAAGGAATCAGAGATTAGGGCAAATGCAAACACAGAAAATAAATATATTCTTTATTGTCGTGAGACTCCCAAGTTGCAACTGTCAAAGAAGTTTTATCTTTCTAGTGCAAATTCCTTGGGTTTTTTGCTTTTGTTGGTTTTGTAGCTTCCAAATTACCAGCAGGGCAAGGGGTGGTGGAGGAAGCAGGAATTCTGTTGAGATTTTCTTTCTTTGGAGAATGCACAAGCAATGGAGGTGGTGAGTCCAGGCTTCTTCACTTTCCTCCCTGAAGGGCAGGGGCTCTCAGGAGGGTGTTGGGAATGCTGATCCATCCTCTGATGGGAATGCTCATCCATCCCTTCCTGTCCAGGAAAGGACGGGTGAGGCAGCAAGTTGTGCAATTTGTGATTTTGTCTTACAGAGTGCAATTCACAGAGTCCTAGAGCAGGACCACAGGATTTTCCCCACTGTCTCTGCCCCAGAGCTGAGAGGTGTGTGACAGTTGTTACTCCTTCCCATTCCAAACAAATTGCAGTGCTTGGGATTCCAACCCTCTATTTGCTCTAACTGCTCCGAGGAATTTTTTCCTTGGCTGTAATGCCAATCTCTCTTGCTGCAAGTGTTTTCTATCACGGTTTATGTCATAAACCATAAAGTAGATAATGTTCCTTGGCAGCCACATCTGCTGCCATTGCTGGCATTGTTATTTTATCACTGCTGTGTTTTTAAAATGTCCAACCCACGGGTTTGAGAGTTATTTTGGATGTGAGAAAACCTTTGTCAGGTGATTAGATGCATCAGCTCAAGGAATGAAATCTTACCCGCCAGTCCTGGATCTCAGTTCTAGGAGTGGGGACCAAACCCTCTGTGTAAACACTTAAAGAAGGACTAATTTGTGCTGTCACCTCTCAGCCACCTTTCTTAGTGTCGGAATCTCAGCAGAGCTTTAGAGAACCAGCTCTGAGCTCTGCTGAAAGCCCAGCTTGCAACTTGAGTGCCACAGCTCGGAGCTGGACTCATTCAAAAATCGAGTGATGAACCCCTCTAATAAAAGGACCTTCTCTGCAAGGTTTCCCCAAAAGCATCCCAAAAAAAGCCCATGGCCTAAGCAAAGCAAACAAGTCCATCCTGATCCACGGCTCTGCATCCTGGCAGGAATTGCCTGCTACAAACTCCCAGTGATTTCCTTGTAAGGTGCCATGGGCAAGGACAGCCCCAGTCGCATTTGCAGGGAACAATTTTGTGGGTAGAGAATTAGAACAAATGCCTTATGTGTGATGATTGATACTGCCAGGCGGACAATAATTGTGATTTACACACGATTTCTGTATTCTTGAGGGGAAATCCCAGTTGCCAAGTATGTTAACGAGGTATGTAATGGTGTGTTAACGGACACCATTAGTTTGCTGGACAAAACCGAGCCCCCTGCCAAAACAAACCTTCTCCAATGGTACGTTTTATGGATCAGCAGATTCTGAAAATGCTTCAGAGCGGGACTGGATGGTGGGGCACATGCTCTGGGAATGGCTAACAGTTTCCTAACCACAAGTTTAAAAGGTATCTGTTAGTAATTAAATGCGCTCGAGCAGTTGTTAATTCCAGTGTTGTGCAATTTCTCTATGAGGTGCAATAATTGCAGTCCGGAAATCGTTTGTTTTAATATTATGAGCAGATTAGTATGGAAAGGAGTCCCAGCTTGTTGCAGTTCTTGTTAACTTCCATCACCAGGGTCGAGGTGCTTGTCTGTGCCTGGCAATGTGCTCATGGCCCAGGGCGTGCAGGGAGCTGTGCCTCCCAAACCCTTCCTGGCATGGACAGGATGCAATGCTGAGCTCAGTGAGGTTCTGGGGAGATGGCAAAGAGAAGGTCTGGCAGACCCTCGTGGCTCAGGATTATTTCTAACCACTGAGGAAGCCCTTGGTTCTGCTGCTTTTGGAAGCAGAAGCAGCTGAAGAGCTCCTGCACAGGGGGAATTGGGTGATTTCTGAGTACTGAGGAAGCTCTTGGTTCTGCTGCTTTTGGAAGCAGAAGCATCTGAAAAGCTCTTGCACAGAGGGAATTGTGGTGGCTCAGAGCCTTTTTGAGGTGTCTGAATGTCTGGGCCAGTGTAGGAGGCCTTGGAACTGAACCTGAGTCAAAAATGCTCGTGGGTGCAGGTGCACATTCCCAGTGGGAGCTGCCTGCATCTTGGCAGGAAGAATTTGTGCTGTGGAGGGAGGGTGGTATCACACCCTCCCAGACTGGAGTGCTTTCCCTGAGAAAGCCTGATCCTGGTTTTCAGATTGTGTTCTTTTGTATAATCCATGCTTCACAAAAAAAAAAATTTGTGGACCTGGACTTTTCTATTTCCAACAAAATATTCAGATTGTGGGAACTTGTGCAGTACCAGATGTGTTGGACAGCAGAGGACAGTAACATCCTGGAAGTGATGTGCCATAGTATTTGCCCCAGGGGTTGGGTCAATGGACAGATGTGAATATCCTGAAATCTCAGAAATCTCCAAAGCACATTTTTTAAAAACCAAACCATGTGACCCATTTACTCCAGAGCAGAACTTTCAGGGCCTCCCTGTACTTCTTTCTGCTCAGCTGTTCAGCAGAGATGTACTCAATAAAGTTCCTTAAAGCAGATTATTGCCTCATTTATGAACCTTCATGTATTAATACAAGAATTTCAGAGCACAAATATAAATTAAACAAATGGCTGACAAGGCTGGAGCGATCCAGCAGTGATTCTGCTTCTCCTCTGAAAGGCTTCCATTCATCTCACACATGATAGTCTAATCTTTGACTGAGACAAGAGTGCTACCTGGATAGTTTCCAGTTGTGTTAATGGGAGCTGTGAAAATCCTGTGCATATCAGCAGGAGAAATGGCCCCCCTTTCCAAAGGGAATGGTTTTGGTTGTCCTTAGTGCATTACGATAACCAGCCACCACACTTAATTACTCTTTTGTACCACTTTCCCTCCCTTCCTCATATCTTTATCTCTTCATGCCATAAAAATATTGCATTTTAAAACGAAATAAACAAGACAGAAAGCAGAGGAGACATGTTTTGCATAAAAGGAGAAACATGTGTTAGGAATAAAGGCCTGAAGTGGGCAAACATATTGAAGACATCCACGCCTTCCCTCTCCCCCTCTTGCCCCTCGCAGGGAAGCAGGAGGGAAGCGCCTCTCCTTCCTCTCTTTTCCAGGATGGGGGCTTGGTTTTCCTGCAAAACCAACCAGATTCCTCACAGGAGAGGGGTCAGGCAGGCTCAGAGCAAAGTGTGGGGTTTTTCCACCTTGTACTGTTCTGTGTGGATGTGAGTGTGTTCTGGTACTTGTGCTAGAGCTGAGCACACTGCTGGCACAGGCAGGTGAAATTCCTCTGGCAGAGCCAGAGATGACTCTGGATGGTTTTTCAAGGGAGTGATTTGTTCTCGTTGCTCCTGGGAAGGACAGAGAGGCATGGATTAATCACATTCATCCTCCGTGACAGCCCTGCTTAGGACGTTCAGTGTATGCTTGTACTGAAATCAGATGTGGGTCAATTTAAGTGAACTGTAGTTGGCACGGCTAATCCAGCATGGATTGCACAACTTTCCCATGAAATTGTTCAAGTGACTCACTCACAAAAACCTTCCTGCTGCTGCTGACCTGCTCCTTTCACCTGAACTGGGTCCCAATCTGTGCTTGTGCTGCTCTGCAGTGATGCCAGGGCAGGCAGAGCTGAAGAATGAAGGGCTTTCAGGGACTCTGACTCCACCTGGGCTGCTCCTTCTTTTCTTCTTTGCCAAGAAAAATAAAAATATATTCTCCCCACCAACTCCTTAAAAAGGTTGAAGGGGGAAACTGCAGAAATATTTTAAGTGCTTGTTGTTTTTCCTAAGGGGACAAAAATGCAATGTGGTTTTATTCTGGCCATGCAAATATTTATGCGAGCAAGAGAGAAGCAAGATCAGAGAGAATCACTGGGTCTGGTTGTGACACAGGCTTTGGTGCCAGAGATGTGGATTTACTCTTTGCCCTTTTAGATCTTGCCTGTGTGTCCTTGAACCAGCCACCTTCACCTCTGTGCCCACAGTTACAGCTGATTTCAGCCCTTTTTTTGGGGTATTAACTTCATGGGGTTGGGACAGATTTGGGGGAAAAATGAGCTTTTCAACTCAACATGAAGATCTGAGTGCTTAGGTGATGTAGTAATCGTGGAAAATTATGGCAATTTGAGCTCAGGAGGGCACCTCCAAGATTTGTGCAGTGCCCTGCACGCTGTGCTTGGTGTGCTGGAGTCTGCTCTGAGCTGCTGCAACCCAAACAATGGTCTGCATTCAGCAAGTAGCTCCTCAAATTTCCTGTGGATATCCCCAGCAAATCTGTATTTAAATAAGCAATAGTTTCTTAATCCTGGACTGCAAGTTGCTGGGGCAATTTGTACTCAAGGTGAATGCTGAGGTTAGGGAGATGTTGAGATGTATAAAAGAAGCTTGCCATCGAAATTGTTTCCAGCTGTTTTCATTATGCCCCACTTCTGCAGAATAAACTAAACATTTTAGCTTTCAGCTATTTCCTTCTGGACTCTGTAAAGCTACCTGTTCTCAAAAGCATTATTTGGTGTCTTTAAGTGCTTTAGTCTGATGTTTTTACAGTTGTATTCAGCCAGTCATGAAAAATGCCCCTAAATAGATAGGAAAGGCAGCTGAAAAGATGGAAAAGCAGTTTGATTAAATGAAAATATCCATTCAGTTTGACTTGTTGAAAGCATAAAAATATTTTGGTAATACATTTTGGATATGCTAGAATTTCTCAACAGTCTTTTATTCTAGTCTTCCCCTGCCAAACTGGCTAAAGCCATAGAATTTAGTAAATAACATGAGCTGGTGTCCAGTTTCTTCCACATTTCTTGCCATATCTAAGTGGACCCTGCAGCCCAAATGACTCAGAGCAGGGTTCAAACCTGTGCTGCCAGGGCCACTCCCATTCCTAGCAGAAATGGGTCAAATTTGAAATCTTTAGCTAAGATAAACATCCATCTCAAAGAAATAAACATTTTGCTAAATACTTTCATCCAAAGGAGTGGGCAAATTATGTCAAAAGGAAATGTTTGAAAGACATTTCCTTGACTTTTGCACCAAAACCTCAAGCAGTCAAGTGTCTGCTGCAACAATCTTGTGTCTTAGAGATCTTTCATCCAGAAAGATCTCTCTCTGCTGCAACAATCTTGTGTCTTAGAAATCTTTCATCCAGAAAGATCTCTCTCTGATAACTGAAAAATTTATCCCCAGAAGGGGAAATATATTCTGCCCTTTCTTTGTAGTGAACACATTTCTGTCTGTCTCTGGAGAATGATTTTTATGTGCTCGTTGCCCACTTGCCCAATATGAATATGCTACCTTAAAAGAAAAGTAATTGATTTTTGGCCAAAAGGACAGGAGAAAGGTTAGGAATGTGCAAAAAGGTTTCTCATAACTTTGGAGGAGGCAGATGTTTCTCTTCTGTATCCAACCTTCATTTTCTTTGCATGAAGAACGAGTTCTTTAAAACCAAATAAATATCCCTTTGAGAAGAGCATGGCTCCTACTGTTATTCTTCACATTAACTCTTTCCTAGCTAAGGCAGAGTTTAGCTTGATTTTTATTGCAAAAAATTGAGAAGAAGAGAGAGTACAGTGCATTTTTTTTTCTATAAATGGCTTCAATTATGACTTATAAGCTGGTCAAAAGAGTAACAACAGCAACAATAACAAACTCTCTGACATCTGACATAATATGGATTGTCATTGTTCATTCTAGGTACTGTAAATATGACTAAAAATACGTTCTTCTTGCAATTAAGATTTCATTTAAACATCCATAATTGCAAACATAGCAGCACATATTTCATATTTATAAGGAGGGCAGAGGAGGATTTTGGAAGCAGTAACCAAGAGCAGACTTTTCTGGGGCAGTCAGAGAGGAGAGCCAAGGAAAGGTTGTTATTCCTGGTAGAAGTGCACAGGGTGATGTCCCCTGTCCCCTGTCCCTGACTGGCTCCTCTGTGCACGTAGAACATTTCCTGCCTCTCTTGGTGATGGAGACAATGGGATGCCATTCTCCTCCTTGGACACTGAGTCCAAACAGTCCTGGAAAAATCTACAGCCTAGAGAAAAGGTGAAAAATGTCTAATTTCAAGATAATATCCTCCCCCTGGGTATGCCTCGAGGCTAATGCTGCTAATTCCATGCTCTGCATCCCCCATTTCCCAGGGAAAAGGACTGAAATGTTTCCCAGGACAGAAAGCCTGGCAGGGGAGAGCATCTGTGTGTGGACACTGGGATCTCTGGGGGCTGCTGAGGCAGGGCCACAGGCTGGGGGTCACTGATAAGGTGACCTTGGCCACAGTTTGTCTTCCTAGGGCCTGCCTGGTGGGAAATGTGGACAAAAGCCTTTGTGGAGCTCTGCTTGCCATATGGAGCTGCTGGGGAGGCTGGGCCTGTTTACCCACCAGGCCTGAGAGAGGCATTTGGTTCCTCAGTTTATAAATCAACACAGTGACCCCTTTTCCAGAAGGGAATTACAGAAACTGCTGTCGGAAGCCTGGCCGTGATGGGATCAATGAACTGCCCAGTCCCTGCTCTGTGCTGGGCATTGGGATTTCCAGGAAAATGGGAAAATCTCAGGAGGAAAAAGAAATGTGAAAGGCAGAGGCAGGTAAGAAGTGCCAAGAAGGGTGAGACAGGAGGTGCCCCAAAGGAAGCCTGCTGTGATCAGTGAAGCAGGACTGGAGTGGTGAAAGATGTGACATTCCTGGCATGGGCTGAGTGTCATGAGAATCTGGGATATCCAGAGCAGGACATGGTGGGGTAACAGTCAAGGACAAAGTCTGTCTGGGGTCAAGACTCAACCACTAAAACCAAGCAAGACAGGAGCTGAGGGGTTCACCCACTTATCTCAGACCAGTGGGTTGTGGGATCCTTCCCAAGAAACTGTTGAGAATAGGATGGAAGGCAGAATGATGGAGGCAGGAGAAAGAGGGGTTTTCACACTTGAAAATCACAGGTGGCTCTCCACGGCTCCCTGTGATTTATTGTTTCCACATTGTGGGAGTGGGGGGACTCTCAGCCCACCCACACTCAGCCTTTTTTTCCTATAACAAACACAAGAACACCGAACATGTGAGCGAGTTCCACATGTTCATACTGAGCTGACTTCTTCCTCACCCCTGTGGCCATTACTGACCACAGAATCATGGAATAGTTTGAGTTGGGAGGGACCTTAAAGATCATTTCATTTCAGCCCCCTGTTTTCAGCTGCATTTTGTAGCCATGTCCTGGGTCTACTGGAGCACCTGGGGACATTTATGTGACTTTGCAGAGATGTGTGGCACAACCAGACAATGTTTCCCATCCAAATGCACCTTTATCCAATCTTCTTATAGAAAGGGTTTTCATGCTGTAGTTCTGGAAGTTTTAGGGTGAAAACTTGCTGTATTTTTTGCTACCCTCTCATATTTCCTTCGAGACTCTCCTAAATGCTCAGAATTTGGTACCTTTGGAAGACCCTAGCAGCTGTGTATCAGCTGTGCTGATCCAGGGGAGCCTGAACTCAGTTGCCCCACTCTGCTCAGTGTCAGTATTTTGCCTCTGGGGCTCTTGTGTGTTCTCACCTGAATTTCTGGCATCCTCTGGCTGCATGTGAGCAGAGGCATTAGTGTCACTTATGGATGATATTTTTCATTGAGCCACTTGAGAATGAAGAACCTGTTTCCTGTTTAGAGCTCAGAGAGCTCAGCCCAGCCATTTCCTTGCCAAGACTTTTGGAAGGGAACACTCTTTATGTCCTTCCAAGCACTCTGAGGACCTCTGAGTTCACATCTGACAAATGGGTACAGATGAATCTCTCTGTTCCTGCCCACGTTCTGCCTGAGTGGGGCTGGGAATTGTGCCCAGATCCAAGGCTGTGAAAAGCTGGGTTAACATGGGTAAATTCATTATTTCACCCTACCAAGAAATGTGGCCTGGAGCTGCTGTCCCCTCACGGAACAGACACCAAGCCTCTGTTGGTTACACAAGTCCCAAGAAAAACCAGTTTGGAGTCCCCGTACTCCAGCTCCTCACATGATTAGCAACAACCCAAGCACAAAGTTTGGGTTCCTGCTCCATTTGTTTTCGTGCATTTCCCATGCATGGATTTGTGCTGCTCTGGCAGGAGAGGGAGGATGGTCACACCTGAGGATTTTGCACAGGGATCTGTTTAAACCTGGGTCATTTCTGGCAGAAAGTACTAATCTTTTACACAGTGTGGGGCATCTATGCATGTGTTAAAGCAGAGTTGAACAGCTTACCCAAGGAGGTGTTCCAAGGGCTTTGTAAGGCAATGGTGCAATAGAGAAGCTGAAAAAGTGCCTGTTTTTGGGATTGTTTTCCACACTGAGTCTTTCCAGATCACATATTCCTAAAGCCCAGTGCAATACAATGACATTACCTGCTCTGAAAGAGGGAAGGGGGTTCTGGCTTCTCCAAGCTGCTATCTAGAGATGGTACCCTATAATCTTACCATCAAAAGATGTCCATCTGCTGTTTGATCATATTATCAGGCAGTGATCACTTCCATTCTTCCTCAGACCCCAGAAAAATCTCTGTGGAATTTAGCTGGACATCTAAATGTGATGTTATCACATTTTATTACGTCTAATAGGATAAACTTTTGGGTGTTGCCACAACCTAACTAAAGCAGAGCATTCTTCCTGCTCCAACAACAAAGAAGAACATTTTAAAGTATTTTTTAGATGTCACTTCTATACAACTCCACCAGTTTACCTCAATTTCATCCTAAGGGATATTTCTATTTAGGATAATACTGCTGATGCTCAATACAGGAACAGGAGGAAGCTCTTTAGCATATAAATACCTTATTAAACCTCAGCACACATCTCTTAGCAGGCAAAAAGTCCAGTCCTAAGATCTGAAAAACCACTCTGTTGTTGGGGGGAAGGATATTATATTCGATAAATCATATGGAACTATTTATCAGCAATCACTTCTTTAACTTTTCCACAGTCTTCAGTTTCAAAGCGCATTTTGAAGTGACTGAAGTTTGTACAGAGCAGTTTATTTAAAAAATTATTTTAGGAAAATTACCTCAGGCTTGATTGTGTATTTATGAAGGGTTTCTCTTTTCTTTTTTTTTTTTATAATATTAACATAATGTAAGAAAATGACTTTATTAAGAACAGTGGAAAAATGTGTAGAGAAACAGAAAAGATTTTGTAGCAGACAGTCTGTAATGGGAAAAGTTTTGCTTGTTGTGCAGTCACGAAGGGCAAAGTCAGTGGAAAGACCTTGATTTTGATGGGCTTTTGATTAGGCTTGTTACCAGTGTGGGATTGTTCATCACAGAACCTTGGGCTGTTTCTGGTTATATCTACATCCTCCTCAGTGAATGTATTTTGATTTCTCTATTTTTCTCCCTTGCTATTTTAAGTGGTTATTTTTATTAACTTCATTTACCTGCCTCATCCTTCTTGCTGCTTTCTCCTTAACCTGAATCCTGTCCTGATCTTTAGTTAAAAATGAAATTAACGTGCCCATAATTCAAACAAATGAATGTTTTTTGCCCTGCAACCATTGTTGCATGATCTCTTGCAAATCCACATTGGCCACTTTGTGCTCCTGACATTGTTCATTCCTGGAACAGTTCTGATCTGCTGCAGTTTAATTATGATGTGTTTCAGTACACAGCTCAGCCTGGTGCTCATAGTGATGACTCAGTGATTTTCTAAACCATGAAATAAATCTGATTGTGAGTATTTGGTATGTGCTTTACAATCAGCTGGATTATGACTTTTCCCAGTGGGCTCAGCCTTTCTATGGTGAGCCCACAGGTTGGAGTGGAAATAGAATTTTGCTGTGGAGTGTTGTGGGCTTTAGGGCCGTTTTTATTTAAATGAAATTCATTATTTTTCATTGCTTGGCATCTGAACCATGCTGATACTCATGGGTTTAGACTGGGAGCTGCAGAGATGAGCTGAAGTGCGAAGCTTGCATGAGCTCTATGGGCAGGGGCCACACTCCTGGAAGGTGGACTTCATTTCATGGCCTTGGAAAAGTGAATTGTGAATCCTGCTGGTTGCCCTTGGAGCTGGGAAAGGGAGCAGGAGAGAGGTGACTGCTCAGGTCAGGGCCCATGCAGGGCTGGAGGGGCAGCGTGGAGCCCTGGACATGCTGGGAATGTCAAGGTGCAGCTCGGATTCCACACAGACAGACAGGATCCTTTCCCAGGCATCCCCGGATGATGAAAGGGAAATTGTTTGCAGTGACTTGGAATGGATTAAGTAGACAAAATATGAATGTTTGAATAAAGTAGTAGCCACAGCTCTTGTGTAGACAGTAAACAATGGTTTATTGACAGTAAACTCTTGCTCTTATGGTAAAATGTCTTAAATCACTTATTTCCTGAAAGGCTCAGGCGGGGTGTCTTTGGTCACTCACACATGTTTTGTACTTTATCTCAAATCAAAACATCCTGATTTCCAGTCTCTGGAACACATTACTGGTCCATGCTTCCCCTGTTTGAATAAAAGGTGGCAAACCCAGCTGTGCACTCATCAAGGCTGTTTTGAATAGCATCTCTGAGTTAAGAAAAGTCTGTGGATAGATGAGACCTTAGGATTTGTGCAGAAACATCCTAAGACTTGGCTTGACAAATGTTGTGTTGTTGGACAACTCTTCTTAATCCCTTTCTGCTTGGACTTTGCTGTGATTGCTCTGAAGGAATAGAGTAGTGTTTTGTCTCCCCACCTGATCTCTCCCTGCTCCAGGCTCCAGCATGCAGATGTAGCTGTGCCAGTACTCACTCTCTACTCTGATACTGTCAAAATGAGTCAGGAAAAATCACCCTGCTAGAAGCATTGAGGGATGTGTTTGTTTTGACAGCATTGGTTCTAAGGGTGATTGCACAACCAGTTGTGCTGGCCAGTGTGATGGGAGGGCAGGGGAGTAATGAGGGGAATATTGATAATAAACCCAAGCACACAGAACTCACTTTGTGACCACTTCTACCCATGCAGAGACAGATGTGACAGATGTGAGAAGGAGACAGGACAGGCTGTGGATGTGCCCTGCAGGGGGTGACAATTGCTCTGTGACACTGAGCCTGTGCTGACTCCTCTCACCTGTGCACAGGTGGTGCATCCTGTGCATCCATCTTCCACAGCAGGGTAAAATGACCAAATTACCTCCCCCTGCAGAGGTGCAAATCTTGCAGGGAGGGTCATTCAGGGCAACCTGCTCATCTGTGAGGCAGTGCTGGCTGGCTCCAGCACAGGTGCTGTGCAGGTGTCCATGCAGTGATGGACACAAAAATAATGATGGACAAAAATCTCCAGCCTGAGCCCCTTTGTTAGGAGGAGAGCACAAGACAGAGGAGGGGAGCTGGCAGAAGGT
This sequence comes from Melozone crissalis, assembly GCF_028551555.1. Lineage (NCBI taxonomy): Eukaryota > Metazoa > Chordata > Aves > Passeriformes > Passerellidae > Melozone > Melozone crissalis. Next base: position 28,606,194 of record NW_026535823.1, read on the forward strand.
GGAGTGCAGTGGGCATGGCAGAAGGAAGGCAACAGAGTGTTGGGGCTGTCTCGGCTCTTTCTCTCTAGAATGGATCCCTCCATCAGGGCCAGGCTGGCTGGGGCTCTGAGCAGCCTGATCCTTGTGCAAAGTTCCCTGCCCAGGGCAGGGGGAGCTGGAACTAAACAGTCCCTAAGGTCCCTTCCAGCCTCAACCATTCTGGGATTCAATGTTTGAGATCTTGCCTATGGTCCTGAGTAGCCCAAAATCTGGACTGGTCACTTCAAAATTCTCTCTTGCAGCCCTCAGCATCCAAAGGACTCAAATCTGTGATCCTTCCAAATTTCCTTTCCAGTGAGGGACTCTCTGTGACCCTCTGTCTGGGGCCCTGGCCTCAGGAGGTGAAGATTGCTGAGCACTGTGTCAGCTGTATCCAAAGTGGTTTTTGTTTAATGGTCTCTGCTGCTGTTTATATTTTCTAATGCGCTACGGCTGGTGTTTGTTGCCATTAAAACTTCATTTGTTTGGAGGATCTTTTCAACAAACTGAAATCCAATAAATCATGAGAAAAATATTTATTATTTCAACTGGATAAGAAGGGGAGGGGGAAGTGGACAAATGAGTATTCCTTCAGCACCATGTTAAATGGGAGGGCTCTGGGGTGTATTCACTGTGGGACTTTGTCCCCAGAAGAGCAATTATTTGGCTGGACAGGACCAGCTGAGTGACAGATTCAAATTTGGGAGCAGAAGTGGAGCAGAAATACCCTGAGCACTCCAGCTTTATCCTGTCTGCCCATGTAATCACACCCACAGATGATGGTAGCGAGCTCGGGGCTTCTGGATTAAAACTGTCAAAAATACAAGCCTCTAATGCCTGAGCTGGAAATCCTGGGCTGATAAACTGGTCCCACTTCTGCTGGTGGCAAAGCTGCTATTGTCTGAGGTCAGGATTTCACTCCAGGTCTGTTTTAGTTCACAGACAGTAGCAGACTCCAAGCTCTTCATCCTGCTGTAGGGTAAATTACACCAGTTCATGGCGGGATAAATGACATAGAGATCTGGAGCAGAATGTGGAAAATGTCATCACAAGCACCATTACATTGGAGCTGCATGGCTTTATTTATTTGTTGAATAGTGAACTCAATTAGAAATAGGGTGGGATTTAGGACTTTTGCATTCAGCCAGTGGTTTTGGCTGAAAATGCAGAGGGAAATATGGGAAAGTTGGACTGTGATTTCAGCATTTCACATAGAGGATACATTGCCTATTCACTTGGAAATGATATCTAATTTTTCAATGTGACATAATTTTTCAATGCCAGAAATAAAAGAAAACAAAACCAACTTGCTTTTGGACTGACCCAAACAGAAATAATTCTGAAATCTGTGCATGTGATTAAGGCAAAATCTCTGTATTGACCACTTAAGCTCAGGACAGGTGAAGCATGGATCCAAATGACTGGAAGATGTAGCAGGGTCTGCAAGGAATGGGAAAAATAGATATAGCATTTCAACAGAGAACTGGTATGTTTGCATGTATAACTATGACAAAATCTCTGTAAACCAGGCTGTGGATGTAAGCAGCTCCAAAATATTCATGCAAGGATTTGGCCTCAAAGTTTTACGTTAAATCCAGTTTCCTCATCCTGCATGATAATTTCTACCCCACAAAGCCCCAAAAGTCATCACCTTCACTATCAAGGCCTCTAGATGCTACTACAATGCCATTGGGATCCTAAACACAATAAGTCAGTGTCCCATCTGTCAAAAACAGGATGTGTGGCAACCCTTCCCAGTGAGTCATCTGTTCAGCATTCCCAAGTCTTTGAGATCTCTGCACTCACCAGGGAGCTCTGACATTTACCAATGTTATCTTTCTTATTTCAGTTTTGGCACCTTCTTCCTTTCCTCGGGGACCGCACTGGGCAAAAACCACATGAAATGAGCAGCAGACATCATCTGTCATCTTTCAGAAAGGTTACTGGGCTTGAGTGTGTTGTTTGGCCACAGATGGTGGTAACTTCACCAGAAAAACAAAAACCCCCACCATGCGGTGAAGAAATCGTTAACTGGGCAGAGCTTTGCACGAGAAATCAATTTGTTGATAGGGAAGAGTAATCCTTATTCATAGTGACTTTTGGGATGACTAAACGCTCAAGAAGCATATTAGAAATTGCTATGAAATGCTTCTCTTGCTATCATTTGCTGTGAATCAGCAATAAAGTAGTCACCCCCTTGGCAGCATTCCCGTTGGGGTCAGTGGGGCTGGGGTTTCACCCCTGGAAATCCTGCCCTGAAGGAGGGGCTCACCATCAGTCTGTGTCCACTTTTCACTCCTCTGAGCACTTGTGAGTCTACTTACAGCATTTCATAATACAGGAACAAAGGGGTTATTCAAGGAAAATGAGGGAGGCAGAGATTTAAAGCAGATGAGAGTGAATGCTCGCTGCACAGTAATGTCAACACCTGGCCTTTTATCCCTCAAAGTGCTTTACAGGAGCCACCAGTGCCAGTGTCTCTGCTTGACAAAGAGATAAAGAAAGATAACACTACCTGTTCAAGGTCACCAAGCAGACAATGCCAGAGTCAGAGTGAGAAATATCCTCCTCCAGTGTGCAGAGGCTTCTGGTTAAAATCAAATCCCTTTTATGCTGCGGGGCTCACTGCTCCAGGTCAGAACGACACCAAAATTCAGTGGCAGGGACTGTTTGTGTGCAGAACAAGCACATGGCACTGGGAAGATGTAAGGAAGAATTCAGGTCAGACAGCAGCTTCTGTTTTTGCAGTGATCTGTCAGAGGACAGGAGACTCTCTGGCTGGATGACATGTTTCATTTTAACTCTGCTGCAGAGTGCAGAGCCAGCTGCTGCACTCAGGGCTGTCCTGAAAACCTGCAGAGTGCTCCATGTAGAAAGGGAGTTGTCATTTTGGAAATCTACCCTGTCTGAGAGGAGCAAAGGCTGGTTGCCACCAGAGATACTCCCACATAAGGGTAAAAAACAACCCAGTTTTCCTGGAGTTATTCAAAACTGGGCAGTGAAGCCTAAGCTAAACATTCTTGTGAGGCTTCAGGATTTGTGAGGATTCAGCCCAAAAAACCAGGCTGGACTTGAGGATTCTTGTACCTCCACACCAGGTCTGATGCTGTCCTTTCAAACGCATTCCAGGAGGCTTTTGCCACAGCCACAGTGAGTGCAGCTGGCCCAGGTGAAGGTGACAGGGTCCTCCCAGACAACTCAGCTGAAGGTGGCAGGGTCCTCCACCCTCCAGACAACTCATCCTGCCATGCCCATGCATAGTCCCACCATGAGAATGAACTATGCTCTCCATCTGAACTGTGGTCCCTCCTTCACCTCTGTGCAAGGAGAAGCCCCCAGCAGCCCATTAACCCTTTCCAGACCCACATGGGCTCACACATGTGCTTTTTAGTGGCATGATTCTTGGCAAGAGAGGCAACCTTAATATTGCTGTTGGACCTATGTGCATGTCTGTTGTTCATCATGTGTGAATTAAATGAACGGCCCAGAACTGGGGAGAGAGAAACTAATGATTGCCATATTGTTTCCAGCAGTCTTCAAGCAAAAGAAGCTGTTTGAACTTTCCCCTAAAGACGCTTCTCCCTCTTGCAGTGGTTTTAAAATCTTGGGTTTCTACCCTTTTCAAGGTGATTAATATTGTAATGATACCTTCTCTACCTTCCCCTCCCCAGGAGAGTGGGCAAGCAGGGGGAGGAAAGCAGGACAGAGGGAAGAAACTTTTCAAAACTAACTCCATGTGCAGCAGTAAAAGGCGTGATAGCTGCTTCTTTTCCTCTCTCCTCTAGTTTCCAGCAAATTCCCCTTGTGCTTTCAGATATTTCATTATGTTTTGTTTTTAATTCCTCTTCAATGCACATATTGACATGCTTCTCTCTGTCTATTTCTGTCTTCCTTTACCCAGTGAAACGATCCCACTGGGAAGGTGAAGGTCCAAGTAGAAGGTGGAAGGAAGGAAAGCATCTTTCCTCATTACTGAGAGCCAGACTGATTGATAGTGTGTGACTGAGGCAAAGACCCTCCTTGGGATGGAGAGCGTAGCCTCATCCTTAACATAAGGACAGGCATGGGGCTGAAACCAAGAATGGGGACTGCATTTGGAATGGATGACCAATTGTGGTGATTGCCTGGCCCTCTTCCCAAAAATTAGGGGAGAAATGCTGTAGCTGGCATCGTTTTCATCCTACAGGATATTTCAAGTGCTGTGCTTGAGACTGAGGAAAAGACTGCATCCCACTACCTCTGGCAATTGGAGCTGCCTGTGACCAGAGATGACCTTCTTAATATTGCTTTTGACATCTGCACCTGGGTGGATCTTGCTCCACAGCATTGAAATGGACAATAGGAAAAAGCAGCAGAAAAATGAGACAAGCCCTCACATTGTTTGGATTGTCAGTAATAAATCCTAGGGATTGGAAAAGGCCTTCCTTGTTGGCAGGGTGATCCCATCATCTTGATATAAGAAAGAAATATTACAGAGTAAAAAGGAAAAAATCGTGAGGAGGATCAGCCAAACTTCCCCAGGGAGGTGTCTGAGGTGCTACACAGTCTTGTCTGGGCTCCCTTTCCCATCAAAGCTTGAACCAGATGGTCTTCTGGGGTCTCTTCCAACCTGTTTTGGGATTTTGTGATCATCAGCATGTTGGTGGATGGGTGTCACTGCCATTCAGCTCCTGCTGAGTGAATCTGTGCTGCTTCCACATCATTCCTCTATTATCTGTCTCCTTGAAAACTTACATTGCACTTTTAGGGGTTTTTGGGAGTCCCTTAGGATTACCTATGTGGCTGCTATCTGACAGACTTTCCTCTGAGCTGTCCCATTTGCTCAGAGATGTGGCTCTGGAGCGTGCAGCGCTTCAGAGCTTCCTCATTGCTGCCTGAGAATGGGTTGTGCAAGCTCAGTCTTGGAAGGAATTTCCCTCTGGTCAATAGTCTGGCTCAGCCTGGTGCCTTCCTGGAGCAAGGACAGCAAGTACAGAGATCTGAACTGCACCTCCAGTGCTGCTCTCTTCTGTCCCTCTCCCTTAATTACACAATCTTAATCTTGTGTAATTAAGATTACTCAGCTTAATCACCTGTAGAATGTGGGTCTGGTATCACTCTGCTGTTTTCAGGCTAATAATACAGAACACACCATTAGAAGTTCCTAATACAATTTGGTTCAAAGTAGAAAATCACAAACTAACACATCCCCACCCCTCTTTGATTTGAAGCCAATTACCAGTGGGAAGGTCCCTTCATTTGCTCAACATGCAAAATATCCCCAGGAAAAAAATGTTGGAGAAGGGGCTCATGAAAGCTGAGACAAGATGTAAAGGTGACACAAGCAGAGGCCCAAGTGGAAGAGAATAGAGGACTGGCCAAGAAAATGTCATCAGTGACCCTTGTGATCACTGTTTTGTTGGAATGGGGAGGATGGAAATCAGCTTGGTGAGGATCCAAGGTGCTGGAGACAGGGAATACACCTGCTGTGCTTATCTTGCCCCCAACCACAGATGAGTTCAGTTCCTCCAGAAGCTTCTGTAGCAATGTCAGTCCCAGAGGACACACCACTGTGAACATTTCAACAAGGACCTTTGTTCCTCAAATTGCAAAGGATTTTGAAATCTGACACAGGCGATAAGTCAGCTGCCTTTGTGGGTTTCCAGGGTTTTTTTTTGGATGTAGTTATTTGATTCTGCTAATATGTATTGTAAAGATAAAACAGTCCCAGTCTCAAATACTGGAAATCCAAGAGGAGGCAGAAATGACAAGGGAGAGCTGACAAGGCTTCATGGGAAGAACCAGATCAAGGGAAGAAGTGAGCAAAACTGATGGAAACTATAATGTGGTCTGATAGCTTAGGTGGGCAAAGTTTGGGCTTGGAAAGGGTCATGAATTTCCTGGCTTCACAGGAGACTGAAGACAACATCACTCAAAGCCTTCTCTGCTCCAGGATGCAATTTCCTCCCTGTTCCACTGACGGATCCTTTTCTGCTGTGTATATTTTTCTTTCAGCCAGCTCAGCAGAAGTACTGAAAGCTGGCAAGGCAGCTCAGAACAGTAAGAGATCTTGCACAAATTCTTTCTTTTTTCACAGGTTGTTGAGACAAAGAGTAACAGAAGAATACAGATAAAAATGGCATTTTCTGTCAAAGACACTAAAGTCTTTCCACAGCTGACCAGCTGCAGTGCATGTGTCCTGGCAGGTCCTGAAACTAGTTTTTAGAGATTTCTCTAGAAAACCAATTAATTTGACTACTGGCATAAACAGCACAATAACCTTGATGCTTGCTCTCACTGAAAGAAGGGATTTAACAAAACCAAGGAGTCAGATTGTCCATCTTGGTGGCTGTATGGTACAAACCTCCTTAAAAAAGTATCTTACGTAACAAAAACAGCTTAAAAAAATATCTTATTTAACAAAAACAACTCAAAAATTATCTTACTTAACAAAATATCCAGATTCTCTGTGTATGAGCCCTTATTTACCCCTACAGGTAACACAAACCCTCCAAAGGGTGTCCTACTGAGGGTGTAGTGCACAATTGTGGAGAGGTGACTCAAGAACCACTTTGCTGGCTGTGCACACACCACACTTTCAGCTCTTTTGAGGGAGGAATCACTGGAATTCCCTCCTGAGTGCTGTAAGCAGCAGGGATTCCAGGTAATCTCACTAAGTGAGCCAGTCACATCTAACTCCTCACAGTCAGGAAGGCTCCTGGACATGTGGGGTCTCTCTCACCACTTCATGTGGGCAGGTGGCACGTGGCAAATGTCCCTGAATTCCCCCAAAGCTCTGAGCAGAAGAAGTTCTGCTGCCATCTCTGCTTAGGGGAATTTGTAAGGGGGGCTGTGGCTTCTCCACAGGAGCCTGTGGAGTGGTTGTAGGGTCTCTCTCCTGCCTTGTGTCACCTGGCTCAGGTTTGGAACTGTCTGTCATCATGAACTCATCTAAAAAAGTGTCAGGTTGTCCTTGTGGCAGACTGGTTCAGCTGACCTCCAGGGGTCTCTCCCGACCTACGTTTCCCTGCGATTCTGGGATGGAATGGCAGAGAGCTCAGGACCTCTGCAGCACAGGCTACTTTTATTTCTTCTGAACGTGAATAGGAGCATTGTGTGGATACCCAAGGGCCCTGACAGACAGGCCCTGGCAGTGACTGGAGCTTTTCCTGGCCTCAGCTCTCGATCAGTGTCTCTGACAGAGGATCTGGTGCTTGCAGCAGCAGGGAAGGTGTGAACCAGAGCAGCTGAGGATGCTCAAATTCCTTGTTCCTACAAGCTGCTTGTCATGGGCCAGTCATGTTTTAGGGATCCAGGCAGCCAAACGCTCAGATAATGGGAGGCAGAGCTCCAGCTTTACACAGCCAATCTTGGAAAATGAAGCCAAAGTGACTTGGGCTTGACTTGAGTGTGGAAAAGGGATGCTGCAGTCCTCTACACTGTCTGAATGCTGAACAAAGCACAGCATGGCCCAGAACCCAAATGCTTATGCACTCTCCCACCTCTGAATACCAGCTTTGAATTGGCTTCGATTTTTATTGCATATTTGTTCACAGCAGCTGTCAGAAAGTTTAAATGCTGGAGTTACTGCTGGAATAAATGCATCCTTCCAAAGCCCTGCTATGGCTCCCCCCGTTGGGAGTTTATGTAATGCACTGAGTGGTACAGAAAGAATGCACAGAGAACATTCTGCTTCCTGGAGGTTTCAGCCTGGTTTGACAGCTCGGTGCTCACTCACTGTCAGGACCTGGGTTTGAGCTCTGTGGTGAAGCTCTGAGGGCTGGGAAGCACAGCCATGGACATTGCCACAAATGGATGTGAAACCAGGCTGGTGCCATCCTAGGTGGCTTTTTGCCTGGGCATTGCAGATGCCATGGCATCCAGCCAGGTGCCAGCTTAGGGCATGGGCTGCTTTAGGTGAAGAACCAGAAAAGACCCCAAAGTGGCCTCAAAATGCTGGAGGAAGAGGAACATTTCTTTTAGTGCTATTTTTATCCAATATTCTAATTTTGTCCTGTTCCCTTACATAACTTTCAGAGTTACAGCTGAATAAACTTTCAGGCAAGAGAAATATTCCTAATACAGCTCTAACTTTCTCCAGACTGAGTCTCTGAAATCATCCACTAAAGGTTTCCAGTCCATGTATGTGGCATAGGACCTTTCTCTAAGAAGGAAAGTGTAGAAAGAGATTTAAGCCCTGTAAGAGTTGAGTTTGTTCCTCCATGGCAAAAGGCAATTATTTTGTTTGGGTTGGATGGAGTTTGGTGAGATGGGGTCAGCACAACAGAAGCTGCTCTGCCCCTGCCCTCCAAGGCTGCCTCCTCTCCTATCCAAGTTCCAGCAGTGCAGGGAAGGGAGATCTGGGTCTGTCCCCTGCCCCAGGGCTGGTGGATGCCCTGGGCAGCTTCTCTGGGAGAGTTAGGGAGTAGTTAGCTCAAGTTAACTGTGTTCTGGCTCTTCTCTGCTCTTCACGGGCTGTGTGAGGCAGCTCACAATTTCTTTTTATTTATTTTGCAAAACACTGAGGATTTTTTAATGCTCTCCAGGGACCAGGTGGGTCCCTGGCTGCTGCAGGATATGGCCTGAGAAAGGCTACCTTTTCTTTTCCCCATTCCCTTTTCATGTTAAATCTGCAGGACGAAAATCACCAGATGTCTTCTCCAGCCCTTCCCTGTGTCTAAATGGGGAATGCTCAGTGAGGCACCCCAGGAAAGCCAGACTGGTGACCAGCCAAACATGAGGGACAAGGAAAACAGGGGCTTGGAGAAATGTGAAATCAGGAAAAGTGGCTGTTAAGGCAATGCACCTGTACCCCAGCAACTCTTTTTTATGAAAAATGAAGAGGAAGCTCCAGTGGACCAGTCGGTCAATCTTTTTTTTTTTTTTTTAATAACTGATACAATTTGTTACCAAAAATATAACGAAAAATCACAAGACTGGTGAATTAGAATGTTTTCTAGCTGTCTGCCTTTCCCCAAAACACAGCCTATGCTCGGGTGGTAGTTTAAATTTGTCTAATGTTCACAAGGCAGAGGAAAAGCCCAGCAAATCCAGCAGGAGATTTTTCACTGGCTTCTTTAGACTTTGGATGACTCCTAACTCTGTAGGCAAAATAACACGCACAAGTAATCAACATTTGCCCCTTTTTGGAAACCCATCAGCCCAAAAGGGCTGTGGCCATGTGTTTGTTATGTGTTTGTTGTTGCATCTTTCTCTGACTCTCTGTGAGGAAAGTGCAGATCATCAGGACACGATGCGGCCGCGCTTGAGATCTTGGCCGTGGAATTGTTTATTGAACAGTGACAGACTGCAGCACAGCCCTTTCAGGAATGATAAGGAAAGTTTTATGCAAGCCCACATCTGCACTTGGCTGGGCACAACAATGTCATGTTCCTGATTAGCCATAAATTTGTCTGAAGCACTCGCTGGAGTAGGAGCGCCCATGGTGACTGATTTCTGCTGCACAGCTTGTGCTGTTTCCACTGCTCCAAACTCATATGCAGCAGTGAAATGCAGCCCTCTAGAAGTGCTGGGCCTTGTTATTTCCTACTCTGTTTCTGCTGCTTGCATTCTGCCCAGAATTATGATTTTTTGGTCTCTGTTAAAGGTAAGTGTTCCAGGCCAGGTTGGATGGGGTTTGGAGCCACCTGGCTGTGGCAGGTCTCCCTCAATACAAACCTACAAAATCCAAAATCCTACAGGTGAGTGAGAAATGTTTTTCTTCAATCTTCTCATCTAGCTTACCTGTGGACAGTCAAATGATCTTTAACCCAGTGCTAAAAGATCCCTTTTCCCCTTGAGAAACATCCCTTTCCCAAGCCACACTGCACAGAATTAACACAGGGGGGCTCAGGATGGGGTGCGTGGTTTTCCTTGGACACTGTGATCCCATCCATAAAGCCCTGGGTCTTCCTGCTTCTCTCATGACCTGCAGCATCTATTAGTTATTAAATATTAAATATTGTGAGTCTATTGCAGTAGACTAACAATATTTAGGACTTAGGCATCAAACAAAAGTAAGTTTTTGTCACTGTCCCTGTACTAGAATCCGTGACAGTTGTGACAGATGTTTCCAAAGCTCTTGTGACATGTAACCCACAGAGGGTTTTCTATGTAGTGCATTTCTCTGAAGACCAGTAGTGATTTTCTCAGGGTGAGAGGTTAACAAAGGTTTCTTGCACATTGAAAGCCTATTTCTGACATTAGGAGTGGGGCTTTGGTGTTAGATATTGCCTTATCGATGTAATTGCAAAATACATTAGCAGCTATTTACTGGTGTGTCTTTATATCTGGGTTATGTCATTATTCACCTTTTTTTCCATGGTCTCCTAGTGTCTTATTGTGGAAAATGGATTTGTAGAGAGTTCTATGTCAGTACCATTATCCTTCCAAATGGCTCAGGAAACAGCCAGTGGGATGTGCAGCCTTTTCTGCATTTGCAAGTAAAACCTGGAGCTCCTCTGTATGAATTAGAGCAGTCAGAGAGAAACTATCAGCTAAATCTGAGAATGAACCGAGGATCTGAGAGGGTTCCCCCATGACTCCTGTTCAGCTGCTCTGTATATTGTTTTAAAGGACCCTTATACAAGAAGTATGTTGCCTTCTGAAAGAGGAGATTGTTTGACTTACTTGTTGTGGGAAAGTCTTCAAATTTCAGCCCTTCCTGCTTATATTATGGCATTCTAGGGCTCAGCCTGCTGTAGTTTCCCTGTGCTGTGTGAGATGCAGGATCCATGGCAGATAAATCCACAGCCAAAGCCTGTTGTTAAAACAGAAGTCTCTTGCCAGAGAGCTTGAGTGATTTCAGAGCTTGTCATTGCAGCTGAATGCATTTAATGCTGCTGTGTGCTGTGGGAGACAGGTCAGAGTGTCCTGGAGCACAAAGTCCCCTCGTGGCTCCACAGCAGGTACAGCCTCAAATGGAGGCTGTGGTGACAGGGACAGCTCCAAACCAACCTTGGACAAAACACTGCTACCCCCATTCTGCCTGGAAGGCTCAGTTTTGGCTAATTCCACCATCAGTGAGCCCCTTTCCAAGGAGATGAAGGGGAAAGAGGTAAATTCAGTCCAGGAAGTGGGCTGATCCCACTGGAAACTATGACAGTAATCTTTACCAGTATGAAATATTTGTGTCCAGAAATTCCCATTCTTGGCTTTTCCAGTCCTGACTGCACATGTCCCTGTTCCCATCAGTGGCCAGGCTGCTTGGGTGGATTCCCAGCCATTCCTGTCACTGGTGCATCACCCTTTTCCCTGCCTGGGGAGATCACAACCTGCCAGAGGAAATGTAGCTCACTCCTCACCCTTTGCAAAAACAGGGATGTGATGCACCCATGAGGCATCAATGGCACTTGGGCTTTGAAACATTTTAGTTTTGCCTCCAAAAAAATGCTATTTTGAGAAGAAGAAGTTTCTGACCCACTTTCTAAAACCTGCTGCATTTGAACATGAGGGTTCATGACCTCAGCAAGGTGGGGGGGTTCATGCAAGCATAATTTCACAGAGCTCCGGTTGTCCAAGAAATAATAGAAATTATTCATAGCTGAATAATTTCAGCAGTCTTGAGAAAACATTGCAAGGAGTATGAGATTGGAGCATTTCAAATCTTCTGGAATCATCTTTCCTGAAGAGCACAGAGGTATCCTGGTGGTCCTAGGGCGAGGGGCAGAGGACGTGGGTGCTTCATATCCTGAGCCTGGCTTGAAGTTGGGTGGCAGCATCTTTCAGTGGATAAAGGCTTTTGCATGCCTGCTTTAACTGCTTTGATGAACAAGCAAAAAATTAGGCAAATTAAAATGCAAGAAATCATATTCAAACCTTTAGAAGCAGCCAACTCAAAGATGCAGCTCTCAGGCCTGGCTGCAGATCCTGGGCCCTCATCAGGGTAAGGGGCATGAGCCTGAAGCTGGCACCCTCTGGCCCTGGCTGCAGAGTGGTTTTCTTGCTGGGTACATGGCATTTCTCAGGCTGGGCTCTGGGCAAGCCATGCTATATTTAAATATCTTTTGCTGGTGAGGGACTAAAGGGCCTCTAGAGCTGCAACTTCCTAAGGGCTATTCTGCAGATTCCTTCCTCCTTTCTTTTTCTTTTTTTTTTTTTTTTTTTTTTCTTTTGGTTTTCCTTTAAAGGAAACCCTCAATCTTCTTAGGAAATAATCTTTTGTTTATGCCATGAAAAAAACCTGTGCTCTCCTGGCTGGGAGGGTGGAAGGGCCAATAGGAAGAGGTGCCACTTGTGTGTTTCGATACAACCAAGCGTGTCTTAAATAAACATATGTTTATTTTTCTACCTTTCTGTTGAATTGCATCCTTGCCAGCATAGAAGGTAAAAGTATCCAGTTCAAAGGAGGCAACTGCAAGCGTAGGCTGACATCCTGTCATAAATATAGAACTGGCCCCATGACAATGCCCTGCTCGGGAACAATGGGAGCTGGGAGAGAGCAATGTGTGAATTAACACAGTCCAGGCAAATGATGAACAGCTGATGGAGGAAAAGAGCTGTGGGCCAGGCTGCCAGCTCTCAGGGCTGCCTCTGAGCTGCCCTTTGTCCCCTTCACAGAGCTGTGTGATGTCTCTGCTGCGCTCATGTGCCAGCCGTGGTGCCACCCTGGGGACACCAAGGGCACGGGACACACCTTTGTGCCAAACCCCAGAAGAGATTTCACAGAATCAGAGAATAATGATGTTGGAAGAGACCTCTAAGATCATTGAGTCCAACCCATGCCCTAACACCTCAACCAGGCTATAGCACCAAGTGCCATGTCCAGTCTTTTTTTAAACACATCCAGAGATAGTGATTCTACCACCTTCCTGGGAAGAGCATTCCTGTATTTTATTATTCTTTTGGTGAAAAATTTCTTCCTAATATCCAACCTGTACCTTCCCTGCCTGTGTCCTCTGGTTCTGTCAGTGCTGCCTGGCTCAGTATGGGGCAAAGCAGAGCTTTCATCTGCTTTTGCCCCTGTCCCACCTTGACAGGACACGTGGCCTTGGGGTGAGGGCTTTCTGCCCTGCCCAGTGCTCAGGTCAGGGTTTGCAGGGCAGAGAAGGGACCAGCAGCACAGGGAAGCTGCAGCCAGCCCCATTCCCTGCCCTCAGGACAGCTCTGGACAAATCCCTGTGGCCAGGTTATTCCTCTCTCCATCCTGTATTGGAATGGCAGTGGACACCCATTTCCACAAGCAGGATGAGAGCCCCAGGCTCTGCTGGGACAGATTTATCCCAGTCTGGCTTTGCCACGAGGAAAGCGAGTTCCAGGGTAATTAGGAGCCTTAGTGATACTTCCTGTGATACCTGAGAAACCAGTCAAGACTCAGTAAGAAGCAGCCTGTGGCTGTCAGTGGTTCTTGGCTCTGGCTGGGGCCCTGGCAGAACTCACCAACTCCTGTCCCAGCCAGGAGCAGGCTGGGATAAGGAAGGGACCTGGGATAAGAAAGGAGCCACATGCCTCTGTACCTGGGTTTCACCTTTACAGCATGCTTGTGGGGACATTGTTGTGACCTTTTGGGCACTGATGGCTAGAGTGGGTGCACCCCCATGAATCCAGGCAGGATAATCCCTCATATAAACTGTCTTCAGTTTAAAAACACCTGCAGAGAGGAGCTTAGTTTAGCTTATGTTCATCCTTGTTTTTCTTTGACTAACTACAGTTTTTTTTTGTGACTGTCATGTTAAAAATGATGGCTTGCAGTGGCAAATATTCACCTCACTTCTGTCCTAAGCCACCTTCAGCTCCTGGGCTCAGCCAGCAGGGCAGCAGCCACAGTAACAGCAAGTGACAGTCACCAGCTTATCTTATCTAGCACAGAGAGTGTGGCATTTGTGAGCTGAAGCCCTGGGTTTTCTTCCCTTCTCTTTCTGTGCAGCACAGGGTGTGCCCCATTTGACCTAAATATTTGTGAAGTTACATCCTTGGGACAGGCTGACAAAAGGTTATAAACTCATTTGTTTTCATCTTTTCTGCAGGCTGGCAGGCTGCAGCGAGGCATCACAGCTGCCTCACGTGGCTGCCTCACACCTTCCCCTGAGCCAGCTGGTGCTGCCCAACACCTGACACAGGGCTGTGGGCCTGATCCACACAATTCCTGCTTCCTTACCCCCAGAGACTGTGGCAGCAGCTGCCTCATCACTTTCTGCAGCCACGAACCTGGAGGTGCCATTGGGGATGAAGAAGAAATGGTGTGGTGGGAGATCAGGTGTCATGTCACTGTCAAAGGGGCTCTGGGTTCTCTTGGGTGTGATGCACAGCTCAGTGAGCCCCTGAGAATCTGCAAAGTGCTGTGGGGGGTCAGGGTTTTCCACTGACATCAGTGCCATTGGGTTCCTTTGTGTCTGCACCATCAGCTGTGCTCATCTTTGGAGGAAAATGGGAAAGTGTGAGTTTTGCATGTGAGTGGAAGGAAACCAGGCAGCTTAATCCCAAAGGTGGAGTGTGTGCTCACAGTAACACCAGTTTTTGCATCTCCCCAGCACTGTTCAACAGCAGCTGCACTGAATTATGGTTGTGGCACTGCTGTTTCTTTTTGGAACAGAGAGGAGTGAGGTGCAGCTTTGGAATGCAGGCATAAGACAGAGCAGAAGGCGTTTTTCCACTCCACTCTTGGCTTCAACAGTGGTCAAATTCCACAGCAACTTCAAGAGCCTCTCCTAATGTGGGTGCCAGCTGTGCCCAACATCTGGACTCCCCTAGGTGCAAAGATGCTTTTTGCAGGGAGCAGTCCCAGGTGTGCAGGGGGAACAGTGCTGTGCCTCAAGCCAGTGCTGCATTACAGACCCATGGAACTGGGCAGAAAACAGAGGACAAAAGACAATATCCCAGAGTTTTATGATTCTGTGAATGTCTTGTCTTTCATGGTGTATTTTAGTTTTTAGGCTGCAGCACCTTTGTGCTTGAGCACCACTCCCTACTACACTTAGAGAGCTCACTCATGCTGTCCTACCAAGCAATCTCTCTTCTCAAAAAGTTGAACAAATCCACAGCCAAAGCGTTTCAGGGTCAGTGCACAGTTTCCACTAAACCTGCTCACTGCTGGAGCTGGGATTGCCTGCTCTGAGACAGCGGCTTCCCTTTTAGTGTGATGTCAGTGGGCAGATTTGGGGGTGCACTGGTGCACGGTCTGTCAGCTGCTGGGTGGAAGGGGGGTCCCAAAGCATTCTCACAGTGACAGGTGAGTTATTGCAGGAGTCAGGGCAGCCCAGAAGCAGAAACATGCAGGGTGTGAGGCTGGTACGGCCTGTGATTTGCAATGTGTGACCAGCAGTGCTGGGAGCTTGATCCCAATGTTTGCCCCACTCTGCTATCAGAGCTGCTCAAATGTTTTCCATTAGCTAATGCTTAACCCTCTGCAGACACAGACCAACCCTGCACTGGAACCAAGAGCCAGATCAGAAATAAATTCTTTATGTTTTTTCTTCGGAGAATTTTTGTAATCTGTTTCTCCACACCACTAAAAACCATGTGAAAATCATTTAGAAAGAAGCAGCAACCAACAACCCTCTCCTCTCCCAGAGGTGATATTTAAGAGGAACAAATTATCTGTGGAACAAAGTGATTAAAAAACCTCTAGGAGAGTGTCAGAATCCAAAGTCAGAGGTGGCTTTCTTTGAAAACTGACCAAGGGATTCATTCAATGACAGAAGTGCCATTTGAAAAAAAGAAAAAAAAGCAAATTTCCTGGAGGAGGCCAGACACACCTAGGCAGGTCAAAGAGAGTTGAGTGCTTGATGAGTATAGAGGACCCTCCCTACATAACTGATAAAAATTTGCTGAAAGAATACATAGATATAACATTTCTGAGTTCTTGTCCAAGTGTTTTACCATTCTTAGGGTAAAACTGTCTTTTCTTTGTAGCTGATCTAAATCTCCCATGCTGCAACTTATCTTTAGCTGTGCACTTTTGAGAGAGCAGGTTTGATCTTCTCTGTTAGCTCATGGTTTCATGGAAGCTACAATTCCCCATGCCATGTGCTTTGGCCTCGCTGGCTCCCTCCCCTTCCTCAGGATTGTGCCCTGGGAATTCCAAAGCTGGATGCAATATGCTGAGCACGGGGGCAGAACCACTTCCTTCAACCTGCTGCTTACACTCTCTCTGTTGTGGCCCAGTACAAAGCTGAATTTTGTCCCTGGAAGGGCACACTGAGTGAGGTTTAGCTGCAATGTAATAAATATCCCTCTCTCCCTGTGGCAGGCAGATCTGCAAAATGTCCCTGACTGACCTCCTGCGAGTCTCTATAAGCACCAGGGCCACATAAGGACTTGAGCAATCCTTTATAGCTTCTATTTCTTTGTGCAGTTCCATGTTGCATCCAGCCTCTGATTGACCTTGCCATCAAAGCCTGGCTTTAAGTGTTTGCAAGCTCCCAGCAAAACCAGCAGCAAAAGTAAAAACTTGTCTGCTCCTTGAAATTTCTATCCCAGGATCTTTTGTTCCCTGAACACTGGTTCAGGTCTCTGGGAAATGCAAAGATCTGGGAGAAGTCTCCAGGGAAAGAGTGTAATTTTATTTCACTGATCTTGGAAGATCTGGCTATTCTTGTGTAGTTTTATTTCACTGATCTTGGCAGATCTGGCTATTCTTGACCACCAACTACACACTCTGGTTTCAAATGAATAAATAAATAGGAATGCTGCTGGAGCAAGGAGTGAACAGGCTGGACAAACTCCTGTGTACGAGCTTTCCACCTCAAAGGACCTGCACAATGACAAGTGATTGACAAATATATTATTTTTGTTGCCTGTGGGGGTGGAGAGCTGAAATTCTAGGAGGAAAAAGGGAATCTGTGCAGGCTCCCAAACTGACATTATATCCTGAATCTACAGCAGCTGAACACCAGTGAGACTACATTGATAAAACACTTTGCTCTGTGTTTAGGCAAGACATTTTTGTTGTCCCAAAGCCATCCATGCCATTCCTCCAGCTTCTGCCCAGCTGCTCTTTCCTAATTCTGTGCCTGGAGTGCACAAGACTTGCTTTGCTCTTTGGCCTCAGCCTTTTGGGTGCTTCCAGCTGTGCTCTGCCACCACATCTGGAAATGGAAGTGCCACCAGCCACCCCCAGCAATGAGACAAAGCCCATGCTGAGGACACTCCATGGCCTTGGGTCACCTGTGCCAGCAGGAGGGTGAGGTTCTGTGTGTGAGAGCCAGTCAGGTGCTCTCAGCCCAAGCCCTGAACTTTTGCACCGTGCTGAGGGGAAGGTGGATCATTTGTGGGTGGTGGGAAGCCTGAGAATCCAGCAGCATTCCTGTATCCAGACTAGGTGGGGCAGCGACAAGGGATATTAGCTCTCCTGAGCAGTCAGTGTCTGAAACTTCCTTGTATTGTTTGTCCAATGCTAAGAGCTTCCCCCCAACACTAAAAATAGCTTTTTGTTTGTAAGTTCACTTTGCATTCACGTTTCCTCTCTTGGTTTTCTCAAGAGGTTCCTTGATATCTTTAAATTTGCTTGACCAACAGGAACAAAAGGCAGCAAAAGTCTCCCTGTGTGAAGATGGGGAGGTTTTCACCTCAGAAAGAGAGAGGGAGAGGCAGCTTTTAATATCTTTTTATATTTAGTGCAGGTTTGACGGGTGAGAGCAAATACCATGTTCAGCCTTTATTCCGTTTACCCAGTGAGAGCAGAAGGGGAATGCATTGTCCTCCTGGGATCCCAGGGAATAGTTGGCAGTGATACTACAGAGTGAAAAATGCTGCTCTCAAAAATGCTCCAACAACCACCAAGCAACAGCAATCACAGGGACTCACAGCTCTACCCTTGGCAGCTGTTATCTGGACCAGATGTTGTCTTAAGTAAAAGGGAGATGTTTTCTGGAACAGAGGGATATATATTATTTTCTGACATTATTGCTCGATTGATTTCTTTTAAAAATAATGCCTTGTAGAATGTTAATAAATAGCTGTTTATTTTGACAGCAGTGTCAAGAGCATGCTAATGTGTTATTGTTTGGACTGTGGACACTTAAGATGTATAAAGGGAGATTGTGTTGCTGGTTCCAGGGAAGCAGGAGGGTTTTGCTCATGGTGGACCCAGTCCAGAGAATGTGCTTTACATATGGGTGTTTATATCTTGCTCCGTCTGTAAGAGTTCATTTGCCTGATGAAAGATTGTTTGCTAGCACTCTAGGAGCTGGCAGGGAGGTATTTATACCATTGTCAACTCTGATAAAAGTTTCAGATGTTACAAAAGCTCTTGGATTGTATTGGGCGAGGGGGGGGTGGGGAGGAAAGGGAATTAATTAAATATGGATTTCTTCTTAATTTGTTAGTGTTCAAAAGTGATCTGGCCTGCAGGCCTTGGAATCTGGAACCATCTACTTGTTTTCAATTGCAGCGTGGAGCTCACTGTGGCACAGAAAACCAGGCTGTGCATCGGGTAAGGCAGCTCAGGCAGGGGCTGCTCTGGAGGTGCAGCAGTGCAGATGGGTCTGATAACTCACCCTGTCTGCAGGCAGATCCCAAACCTCAAATTCTGGGTGTGAGTGTAAAATCACAGGGCTAGAAAAGGCTCCTAAAGAGTCACCTCCTCCCCTTGTTCTCTCAGACGTGGAGCTAAAGCAGCTGGTGATGGAAACTCTGAGGCAGCCCTGTCCTATCCCCACTGCCTGGAGAGTGTCCCCCACAGTACTGTCCCAGCCTTCCTGGCCTCAGTTTGCCTCTTGAAAATGCAGTGGATGTGGTGGTGCTGCAGCATGAATGCTCAGTCCTTCTGGAAATATTGCAGCTCTTCTGAATGCCTTCAGGGAGCAGATATTGCAGTGCAACCACTGCGGGGCTATTTCAGCATCTATAATCCACTTGAGAAGGGAAAACAGATCTGTGAACACAGAGCCCTTTGTTCATACAAAGAGAAGCCCTGGAGACATGTAAATATCAGTTCTTTGGAGAAGGAACATATTCTCAAATCAACACTAGTGCTGGAGCAAGCGCCCAGTGTGTGGTTGAAGCATCTCCACCTCTCTGAGGATGAGCCCCAAAGATCCCAAAAGCTGCAGCAGCAGGAAAAGTCACAGTCCTTTGCCTTTGTGACATATTATGCATTGAAACAATACTTCCTCTGGGAAGGTCATGGCACTGAGTTGTGCAACAAGCCTTATCAACAAGTAGGTATATTATATATGAAATGTAGGCTCTCACACGTGTGAGAATGTTCCTTGAGACAGCATCTGAATTTATGTGGTGCTGGTGATAGGTGGATACATTTTCCACCAGGGAAAAGTAAAATAAAATCAGATTGCAACTGAAACTAAATGCTAAATTGAATCATAAAATTCAAATAAAAATGAAGTGCTGGTGGACTCCCATCTAAATCCAATTCAATTAAAGAAACTGTTGAGACCAAAATGACTCCTGAAGCAATTGTGAAGGACAGCCCAATAACAAGTCAACATTTGAATGAATTACCGTCCCTCGAATCCCCTTGAATTCACACAAAGGAATGGCCTTTTCAGCTGGTGTTTCTGAATTTTCCAGCCTGTCTGCATGCACAGACCCAGGTTATTTTGGGCTGTTTGGGGCTGGTGCAAGGCTGTATCCAGGGAGGGTGTGCAGCAGTGCCTGATGAAACCCCTTGAACCCCTCCAGTTCTGGGTGATCTGGTGACTTCCAGGACAAAGCTCCACACAGCACAGGGTTTTTTTTACAGATAATAATGAAAATAGGGGTTGCTAAGCCTAAATGATCTTTAGTCCATCTGGCACAGGCAGCTTGGGGATGAGGTAACTCTGCACTGGGTGCTGTTACCCCTGAACACATTTTTGCCTGGGCTCCTACCAGATCTCTGACTTCCACAGGAACACTGTCTTAATGAACTACTGTTTCAAAATGTTATTTTTTATTCAGGTGGGAATATTTTCCAGGATTTTTTTAAATTTATACTTACTTTTGGCACTTTCTTACAGCTGTAATTATGTAAAATGTTTGTTAAGGAATTTTCTGACTAGATTTTTGTAATCAGATAATGTTAATCTAAGATAACCTGCCTGTGTTTGTATGTACAAGGGCCAGTTCAGTAAATCTCCCAGTCCTGAAAACATTTCCAAGTGGTTTCAAATATGGAAAGCATGAGATCTGGATTTTTTTTCCAACAGTTTTATCTTGCTTTGCTGTTGCCTGTAACATTAAAAACAGAATGAACATTTCAGCTGATCCACACCATTTCCCCTCCTGAGATGATCCCTTTGCAAGGATTTTGGAGCTCTGGTTTTCCATTCCATCTCAGGGCAGTCAAACACTCCCCTGGCTCTGGTCTTGAGTGAGTAGGAAGATTTACTGGAGCTTTCTGACAACTCAGTCTGAGTTCCTGTTAGGTGGGAGAAATCCTCACTGCAGGGACATCTCAGC
Source organism: Melozone crissalis (assembly GCF_028551555.1). Classification (NCBI taxonomy): domain Eukaryota; kingdom Metazoa; phylum Chordata; class Aves; order Passeriformes; family Passerellidae; genus Melozone; species Melozone crissalis. Next base: position 28,626,528 of record NW_026535823.1, read on the forward strand.
TGACTACAGTGCCATTTACCACTGTGTTTTAAATGCATTTCTGGTTTTCAGAACAGTCACACAGTTCTGCACACTTTCAGACACTTTTTGTTCCCAGAATGGAGCAGCAGCCCTTCTTTCCAGTAGAAAACTGACCCTGTTCCCTTTGTAATGAAGCCTAAAACTGGTTTTGATGGACCAGATTTGTTGGGAGGCCATGGGAGCAGAACCAGGGAGAAATAAAAAAGGTAAAATATGATGTACTGGGATGTCCTCCCTTTACCTGTCCTGTGAGAGCTTCAAACACTGCTTAGTTACCAGAGGACAGAAACAGATATATAGTAAATAGCAGAGCCCTTGCAAATAACTGGAGTTTGGGGGGGACAGGGCTAGAAGGGAAGTGAAAGGAGAAGGGAGAAGAAACCCTATATGAAATAGATTTTGCTAACCTAGATATGTTTGAATTAAGCCAAACACTTCCTCGTAGCCATGTGTTTTCCAGAGAATCACAACTCCTCCGTGCACCTGAGTGACAGATGCCAGCTGCAGTGACTGTTTCCTCTGGAGGAAATGGTTTGTTTTCTGTAAAGGCCTGGGCACGTTCTGCCCTGCTCTGAGTGCCAGCACATGCTGATGGTTAATGCAGTGGGCAACACAAAGCCCTTCTGGGCAGAAATCCTTCCCTAGCTCCACGCAGCCCACGGGCTGTCCCAGGGGGTGGCACAGCTGCTCTGGGGGCACGTTCAGGCTCAGCCAAGAGGAAAAACATCACATCTTGCAAAGGGAATTCAGCTCTGGGAGCTTTGTGGGTTGCATCTGCACCCTGCTGGAGCTGGTGGCCACGAGGTCAAACAAATCTGTGTGTGCTGGTGTGGAGGGGAAGGACAGGGCTGTGCTATCCAGCAGGGATAATCACTGGGGTCATATGGACCATCTCCGAGAAGAAAGATGAACTTGCATTTTTCTCCAGTGATGATGGTGATGTCATGATATGGTAAACAAAGTATTTCATCTTTTCTCCTTTTCTTCCCTCAGCTCCAGGAGCTATGCAGGGTTTTCTGCCAGAAAGCTGACTTTTCTCCTGGCTGAGGCTTGAGGGCCCATCAGTGCTGAAACATCGCTGGAATGTTCTGTCCTGCAGACACAGGGGAACAAAAACCTCTCTGGAGGAGGAAACACTAGCCTTAGAGCTACAGGCTTTGTTTCTGTACCTGTCACAGTTATTTATTATTTCAAGCAACTTCTGAATTTATATAATGGTCCTGAAAAGTGGTGCTGAGCCCTGGATAAGTAGATGAATGGACTCTCAGCACCTCAGTGTTCATTTTGGCCAGAAAATGGAAAGCACTGTGATGGAACAGAAGGTACAGCATCTGAAGTTACTGGGTCATGTAGCAACAGCCAGTGATGCTTTTATTTCCCACTGGTACAGCCTTGAAAGCAGCTGGTTTGGGGGCTGAATAAAAGTGCAGTTTGTTTGCAATCAGTTGTTGACTTTGCCAAAACACGGCTCGTCCAAACAAAAATGTGTGGAGTGTGTGCATGTGCACACAGTGCACATGTGCTCACACACACACACACACACACACACACACATACATACATATATAAATATTCTGGCATGAGGCCAGAAATTTCAGAGAAAAAACTCTGAAATACAGTCTCAGTTTGGTACACAATTGTTGCTTTCCGAGTACCCTGCTTGGGTTTGGGTACCAACATCCTTCTCTCTCCTGTCACTGCCTGACCCTCCTGAAAGCTGTGTTCCCAGAGCACTTTTCCCACCAGGAACAGACGTCAGAGGAGCTGGGATGAGGTCCAGCCTGGTGCCCTCTGCTCCTGTTGCTTACCCTGTTCTGGCTGTGCTCCCCCCTTCCCCTTGCTCTCCTCTTGCTGCCGGTGCTTTGGGATAAAGTGACTCAGCAGAGAACAAGGTGACTCAGACACATCTGTCAGCACTCAGGAAAGGGCTCAGACTTCTTGGAACCTTCTTGCAGTACCTCTAAGTACGCCTAATATGGCCTTGAATCTATTTCTTGGTTTTATGGGAAGTGTGGGTGGCATCAGGCTGTGTGAGGCTGGAGGTTCAGGGCATCAGTAGGGTTAGTCTTGGGACAGATGTGCGAATGGAGAAGGGATGTGAAACTTCTGCTCTGCAGGGCTGTGGAGGTCTCAATATCCATAAAATATTCCCAGTATTCTCCATCCCATCTAGAGAGCCAGGCTTTCTATCCCCCCAGCAGTTCCCAGTTACAAGGGGAATTTGTAAGCAGGGGATCAGGCACAGAAATTTTGGTGCTCTGGTGCTTCTTGTGGGTTGTGGGGTGCAGGAGGAAGCCAGAGGTTGCTGAGGGATGAATCCCAAATATATGCACATTTCCTCACTGTGTTTGCTGGCAGCTGTGGAGGTGCTGCTCTCCATCAGGGAGGTGTGAGAACACCAGAAACCAGCTCCTCTTCTGAGCCAGGCAATTGTCAGAAATCTTGTTTTCATAAAATTCTCTGAAACTGGCTCTTGACAAATGCAGTTCAGGCAAGAAAACTACATCTACTCACACATCTTCACATCTTCTGCTTGTGACTGTGGAATAGACATGTTAAAGATGGGGGTTTTGGTCAAAGCCTCTGTGTGTTTGTGTTTGGGGTGGAGAAACTGAAGCTGTTTACATCTCACAACAGTTTTTCATGTTATATAGCTGCAAAGCAGCAAAAAGAAATATATTTCTCTGTCATGCCTATATGACAGTGCTAATTCATCGTTGGGTACCTTCTCAATTTTGTGCTGGTTCAGTGGCTGGATTTTTGCTCTCAAATTCAGAGCTGCTCAAAAGATGTATCTTGGAGAGAAAAAATTAATTTACTGGGAAATATGGTTTGCCCTAGATTTCCCAGAAAACTCTTGATAGTCAGCACAGATTCAACCCTCTCCCCTCGACAACTTGAGATAAATATCACACAAATCTGCAGGGCCCACTCAGACAAAAAGCAACAGTCTCTTGTATAACAGAAGAAGCTATAGGACCAAGAAAGGAGACTTATTTTTTTGGGACTAATGTCATATTAAAGTAACCCTTCCCTTTTGATAATTTTTAATTACCTAACAGAAAACTGAAGTTGAAAAGTCAAGGGGAGTGAGAAAAACCTCTTGAGGATATTTTGAGTGGGCTGGGCCTTTCAAATTCAAGCTGAAACATGGCCAGGATGGGGAGTCTGAAAAACTCAGATTTGAAAAAAACTCCTGGAATTTATTAATCAAAGGCCCCCCACCCCCCCTTTTTTTTCCAGGAAAAACAAAGTTAAAAACACGAAGTTGTAGTGAATAAAAACGTGTAAGTCAGCCAAAAGCATGAAATGAACCCTGTGATGCTATTTGAAGTATGTCGGTGGCATGCATAGAAGTATTTACCTTTCTACTCCAGTGAACTTATAAAACAATTAAGAGGTGTGCTGGAAGTCATGAGATGAAACATGGGCAATAGATAAAAAGTTAAAATTGTTTTTGAAAAAAAGAAAAAAAAGAAAAAAAAGAGGAAAGATACATAAGGAAAGGAATAGGTCCCTGTTGAAAACTGATGGAAGCTCTGTCATTTGGATCATTTGAAACTGGGCTGCACACTTGTGTAAAATATATGCTGAGGGAAACAGCTGTAGGGTTTGCTCCCTCAAGGAAGGCCAAGACGACCTAATATATCTTCTTAATTTCATTTCTAATTTCTGTGCTTCAAATCATGTAGACAAACCTTGAAATATAACCTCCAGCCTGCTAATTCCTTCCTTTCTTCCTGTCTAGAGAGAGATGTTGAGTTGAAGGCAATTGCCCAAGATTTTTGACTATTATTTTTAGCCTGGTTTCCTAAGGAAATGAAGCTTATGTGAACATAATGTCACCATGTCTGCCTGCCAGTCCCTTCTTTTATTCCTCTTCCCCCAGGAAGTTCTTGGGAAAATGTCAACAAAACTTAGGATAGGGGTGGGGGCTTAAAAGGTATTTCAGTTCTCCAAGATTTAGAGGTAGTGGAAGCTGTAGAGTGAAGGAAGTGGTGTGTCACATAATTAGACAGACACTGCTTTGAATAAACCTGGGTTTAACATGCAGAAATCTACAGTGAGTCCCAGGAAGCTGTTGGTCTTCTGGCAAGGCAGCTCCATGAGCTTATAAAACAATTAAGAGATGTGCTGGAAGTCATGAGATGAAACATGGGCAGTAGATGAAAAGGTTGAAGCTGAGGTGTTGGTGGAGATGAGGCTGTGCTGGGACCATTTTTCTGGAGCAGCAGCTCCTCGCTGGTCGCGGTTGCATGGTTTCCTCTGCCATGCTGAAGCTTTCCTGTCCTTTTTATGGTCTCTCTGGGAGTGCTGGGGTGAACCACTGGCAGCGAGGCTCTGCCTGCTGGCCTTCAGGCCAGGAATCAAACCTTCTCCATTCTCCCAGGAGGGCTTTTTCCCCTAACTCCTGCTTTGAAGTCCCCTCACCCCAGGCCTGAGGAAGCTGATGTCATCAGAGGATGGGAGGCCGTGGCTCCTCTGGGCAGTTCCCACCTTTGGAGGAAGGAAATTCCTCGGGGCAGTGCTGTTTATCTGTTGGCCCCCAGAGAGCTGGGCTGAGAAACGGCGTGGTTTTCTGAAAGCTGTGGATTTTAGATTGCCCCCTTGCTGTGCTGCCATTGTGCAGGTGGCAGTGGCCGAGCCCTGGGGCCTGGCGCCTTTAATTGCTTTTACACCTTGCTTGAGGAATTTGCTCTGCAGAAACACAAAGCCCTCGTGCAAACCCAGTTTCTGTGGATTGATTGAGGAAGAAAAGCCCAACAAATGACCTCCCTCCGGATTAGGGAGGGCAAGGAGCCAATGCAGCTCTGCAAGAAGGAAAAGGTGGGACTTGCTGCTTCAGAGGATGCGAAGGAAGGGGCCCTGGCCACGAGCCGTGGGCCCTGTCATAGAGCTCTGAATCTGCCTATGCTGTAGAGGAGATCAATGGCTGTGGGCCCTGTCACAGAGCTCTGAATCTGCCTGTGCTGTAGAGGAGATCAGTGGAGAACCAGAGCAGGAAGGATGGAGAGGTTCTCAGACCATCATGCCTGAGTTTACCCGCAGTTCCTGACACGAGCCTGCCGAAAAGGACAGGGCAGGGGAGTGCAATTTGCCACACAGGTGCCCATTTGCAGTGAGGGGTGGCACATACTTGGTGTGGGATTGTTCAGAAAAACCTTCTCTGTGCGGCAGATCTGGCTCTGCTCCGTTGCAGTCAGCCCCACAAGGACAGCAGCTCAGCCAGGCCATGTGAATACTTCAGCCTCGCATGAGGCAACCATGAGACTCAGTAGCACTGGAAGGGAAAGGTGAACTTCCTAAATATACCTTGCTTGCACAGGTAAACCCAGGGAGACTGTTTTTTTTAGGTTAGAAGAAACACTTTCTGCCATGGCATCCCCAGAGTGTGGTGCAGCTACAACTTTGGGTACCCATCTCACAGCCTCCTGGGCCTACAGCAGGCAGGACCAAAACCCTTGAGATACAACTATAAAGCCTCACATGAAGCAGGAACCTGCCATGGATGTGGGCAGCAGGTCATGCCAGAATCCCAGGAGGGGCTGCATGTCTGGCTGGGGATCATCTCTGACAAGAAATTCACTTTGCAGCCTAGAGGATGTGTGTCAGGCAGGAATGTGCTTCTGGATGGGCTCAGAGCAGGCAGAGCTCTCCCCTCACCACACGGTGTCTTGGCCTCCTTTTAGATATTGAATATTCTGATCCTTCTCATAGCTTTCCTCTAGCCCAGGTAAAGACTTCAGGGAATTTGGTGTGAGGTCTTTCCAGCAGGAGGAATGTGCTGACACACAGGTATCACTGACTGGCAGCCTGCTCTGGAAACACAGTTGTTCAAGCCAAGAAGTTTCTTTTGCTGGTGTAGTTTATCAGAGCTACCCAAATAAAATTAACTATACCAGGAAGAAAAAAATAAACTCCTCCTTTTGTAGTGCTGCATCCACACCAGGGGCTTTTTGTTGGTGCAGATCTCTCTCTTGTAGGGATGATGTATTTGTTTTTTCACACTCCTAGCTGGCATAATTAAGCTTAAAAATCTTCCTTATGCACACTAGCCCTAGCAGAAAAAGAGTCAGCTTGCTTCAGGAGCATTTCCATGCACCAGTGAGAATTGTTGCTGTCTTGAGGTAGTGCAGATGTTATATTTTCCACCATTGTAAAAGATTTTCCACAACACAGAGAAAAAAAGCAAGCCTAAAATCTCTGGTCTGTCCAGTTATTTTTGTTAATCCATTATACCTTGAGAGTGTGTGTTTTCACAAATTGCCATAGCACAGAGATTTGGGCATTGGTGATATTTACTTGCAGTTACTCAGGTGGATTGAAGAAGTGTGGAAAAAACATCACAATCTGGTGGTTGTGCTTGTTTCCATCTGGTAATTGGATATGCCATGTAAAAAAATCTGGAGCAATTTGTTGCTCTACAGAGTGTTGAATCAATGTGTTTAAATTACATGCTGCCCTTCATCCTGAGGGAGTTGTAGAAGTGGGGATTTTTAATCCTTTTGCTGAAAACACAGCAGTGGCTGCTGAAGATGTGTGATGCCTCCTACAAGGGAAGAATATCCACGTCTGGGATAGGTTTGTTTGGGAAATGGGGTTGTCACTTTGTGTATGGAGCAAAAAGTACCACAGGAGAATGCCATCAATGAGGACAAGCGGACATGACACTTAGGGACAAGCCAGCTTGTAAGCTGCAGTTTTCTTGTCTATGGATATAGAGAATGTCCTGGAACTCTCTCCACTCCATGGACATCTTGTGCTGCATGTCCCTTATCCACCTGCATGGCTTGAGAGGGTTTTTCTGCCTGGTAAAAGTGGTTCTTTCCAACCAGAGCCCTCCAACCACCTCGCAGATTGTCCTTCCCATCCCTTCATCCCTTCTTTCCTTTTGTGTGTCCAAGCAGCCCCTTGAAGGCCACCAGGAAGGGCTCTGAGGACCACCACAGGCACTCTGTGGTGAGCCCAAAAGATCCTGCCTGGCTTTGAACCTGAGTGGTCAGCCTCTGTGTGCTGATAACGCGCTGCTGGATGAAAAAAGTTTATCTCCCCCTATGCAGACACAGTTTCAGCCTCACTAAATTATGCTCAGTGTGGGTATTTAGGCTCAGTTTTGCAATACAACATTGCACCCCGAGGAGCGGTGCCTCCCAGTTTGTTGTGATATTAATCTTGGAAGCAAAACAAAATCCCTGACAAAAGATCAATTTAGTGCATCTCCTTTGTCTTGGCAGAAGACAAATTGGAGCTGCAACATCTGTTTTTTCTGAAGGGATAGTACTTTTCCACTCTTGGTTTTCTCTGGCAGCCGTGCACCCCCTGAAAGGCTGAAGTCAAGTAATTGTCAGTGGTACCTCTGACACTGAGCAGGATAATGGGACTTAGAGATGGGCTTAATATTTCAAAGCACAGGGCAGATTTTAATTATCTTTGCCATTATTGCCCTCGGCCCACCAACGAGTGTGGGTAAGCCATGGGGAGAAATACTGAATCAGGCAGACACTTTCATTTAGCAGAAAAAAGCATTGCTAAAAGTAGTGGCTGAAAGAAGAATCCCAAAAAATTCAAATGGGAAATGAAACTTGAATGCTCAGTAGGGATGGGAATTAATCACAGGGGGAAAAATACCAAGGGAAGTGCTGGCTTTTCTCCATCTCTTGATGTTTCAGATGAAGATAAGTTGTTCTTCTGTAAGAGATGGAGAGATATATATTGGTCAAACATAGGCAATTGGCCTTGATTCAGGCACAACTGAGAGAAATTAAAGGTTTTTTTGATATAGAGAAGCCAGACCAGACTCTTCTTTGTAGAGCTTTAAGCTCCATAAATCCACGATGTTAACTGTTCTCCCTACTTTATCTAAGGAAAAACCCAAACTGGCAGGTGATACAAGTTGCCCAAGGCCATATAAGAAATTAATGGCAGCATCAGGAATATAACTCAAGCTTTCCTGGCTTTCTGCCTGGCTCTCTGCTTGTGCAGCCCTGTGAGATGCTGGTGCTGCAGGGGAGAGGCTGAAGGAGGCTCTGCCTGCTCCTTGTCACAGCAGCCACTGCCAGGCTCCTGCTGAGGCAGCTGCACTCCTTCCTTGGTGTCACTGCATCCCAACACCTGAACAAGAATTCTCCACCAGAATTTGGGCATTGGGCATGCTTTTTTGCTGTCTCCAAAGGCTGGAGCAGGGACCTCAGGCTCTTCATGCTGGATATGACAGTCAGAGCTTCTCCTCCCTGTGGGGTCACTGCCCAGCATCGTCTCCTGTGTTTGCCTTCAGGAATTTCAGCAACAGGCAGAGCTCAGAGCCAGGATGAGGGGCTGCTGCTGGAGAAAGGGTCAAGAAAGGTCTTCCCATGCAGGTTCAGGTGTGGCCAAACTGGAGCCAAGATGGAAAGCAGCAAAACAAGGCTGAGGGTGGAACTGCTAAGAGCTGTGACCCCATGTCAGCAAATTGAGAATATCCTTAAAAACAATCCTGCTGAATCCTGTGGAGCACACTCTTGATGCTGCTCATGGGCTAAGGGCTTAGCTGAACCTGGCCTTGTGTAAATGGAGGTTTGTGCATCATTAGAGGTATTATTTTTGAAGTCACCTATAATAGAGGAGATAAGATCAGCTATTTCCTCAGTACATCTAGAAATATAATATTTTTTTTTCCAAGAGAAATAAAATTCTAAACATGAGGAAAAACTCCAGCAGGAAACTGTACCAGGAAATCGGACAGACAGAATATTTTTGTGCATGTGAGCTGATTTGAGCCATTAATAGCAATTTGCCATTTTGCATTTGAATATGTCTTGATGCTGTCAGGCCTGGTGACTCCTGTGTGGTGATGCTACTGCCAGGAAGGTGAATATTTGGGACAAGAGGGGAGGACTGGGTGCCCTCAGATAGCAGCACAAAGTTAAGCTGTGCCCAAGGTTTGCCCCTGTTTGGCCTGGAGTTCATGATGGCCATGGAATTCAGGATGGCCATGGAATTCAGCTGCTGGGCTGGCTGGGAAGTTGCTGCCATGTTTTAATCAGGTGGAAACAGTTGCAGCAGTCAGAGGTGTAAATGTTGCCTGTGGATTTGCACTGGGATATCTGATAAGCAGCCAGCACAACAAACATTTAAGTCTCTTTATGCTACCTAAAAGCTCAGGTCTTCTTACAGAAGTTATTAATCCATAGTTCAGAGCAGGCCCTACCTTAATATATTACCTTTGGATTTTTTAGTTGAAAGCCATTTCAGATGTTATCACATGGATTTCATCTCCTGTGTTGTGCTGGGACTGTGTTCCTCCAAAGAAGGCAGCTTTTCTGTCCCGCTGGGGTGGGAGCCAATCCCAAACCCAAACAGGAATTTATGTCTTTTTGAAACAGTTCTATCAAGTCATGAACCTTTGAATAGGGTCCTTCAAAGGTTTCTTTCAAGCACTTTCTTTGAAATGCAATTACCCCATTCCCTTTTTCCTTGAAGTTTCTATTCCAAGGCACCTCTAATCTTCAGCAGCTGATAAAAGCAATCACAGGGGAATTGCTGGAGGGGGTCTCCTGTCACACAGGCACCTGTGGGAGCAGCAGGTGTGACAACCCAGAGTCACAACCTGGGGGGTGAAAAGGCCTCATCTGTCCCCCTTGCACGAAGGGAAGGTAAAGGCTTCCAGCTCCTGGTGCTCTCTCCTGCTCACTCGGAGTCTGCCTCAAACCATTCAAACTCCTGGTGGAGTCTCATGGATGATGACATTTTAGTGCAAGATAGTTGGAAATTTTCTTGGTTTTTATAGGATATTATATGTGTGGAAGGAGATCTCCTTCTTGGATGATGGGGAAGGTGAGGAGAGGAGTCAGGGAAAAGCGTGTGGTGATGGAGGGGCTCGGCATTGCAGCCTGGGCAGCAGGGAGCACAGATGAGGATGTGAGGTCAGGATGAGCCTGCTTGAACACCATCCTATCCCCTCCACTTTAATAAATCCTGCCCAACCCTTTACCTAACTGCTCACAGAAACTGTGGAATGGAGGGTTGCTAATTCTCTGGGTCAATCCTGCAGATCCATGGAGATGTGTCTCCATGGCACTGCTGAGCTGCAGCCTCCCGGACGGGAAGAGGGCAGCATATCCTCACAGGTCAGGAAATGCTGTCTTGGGCTGGGAGCTGCAAAATTAAACTGCACAAAGAAGCTATTGAAGGCCCTGTTTCTCAGTGCTTTCAGAGAAAAAGCGACAGCTTTCTGTAAGTCAGTTATTCAGCAAGAGGGTGGTCGGGCTTTCTTAATTTAAAAATCAGGCAGAAAAAGCCAGGGAGGTACAACCTGAAACTGCTGCAATGAAAATGGGGAGGGAGTTGGTTTCTGTGCTGTGTTCTTTCTGCAGCCTCTGTGCAGTCATTTGTCAAGCCATTTGTTTTCTCCCTCCCATCTCTACAACTGGTAGCAAACCAGGCTGGAAGGGCAAGATGTAAAATCCTTCTATAAAACAATAACCAGACACAGCACTGCAGCATGGATATGGTGAAATTCCAGCAGACACAGAGTGAGGAAAGCTACATGGCTGTGAACCTACCTGGCCACATGGTGGGAATGATACCATGGGAATCTGTGGCTACCCAGGGTCCACAGCATATGGATCCAAAAACTAAGATCCTGGGAAATGTCCCTCTTGGCAGCACCTTGCAACAGCAAGGTGAAAAGGTGGGACAGGGACTGTCCCCTGCAGCTGAAGGGTGCCATGGTGTGGTGGCTCCAGCACCAGCTGTGCCCATCCCTGTCTCTGCTCTTTGGGACACAGCACTCTCATCCACAGCAGTGATATATTCTGAGCCAATCCCCCAACCCTTCTGATGGAATTTCCTGGCTCAAATTCCCCACAGCTCACTGATCTGAGGTGGGTGAGGCCTCAGAAATAGCCCAAAGAGAAATGTCAGAAACTCCCAGGGTGGATCCAGGGAGGGCATGAGAGGGCAGAGAGCTCTAAAATGAGAACTCGCAGTTCTCAGTTCTCAGAGTTTGGAGCTGTTGCCTTTCCAAGGGGAAAACCATTCAAGCAATAAATTAATGGACCTGATAGAAAAGATTGTCTGTCAGTGAAGTATAAATGGAAACATAAGTGGCATCAGCTGGGCAAGGGCCAACTTCCAAATGTAGACCTGTAATCTCAGAACTTTTTAAGTTCAAGAAAAAAGCATTACTCTGATTATTTTTGGAAAATAAACAAGCATTGCCTCATCTAGAAGGATACAAGGAAAAAAATTGATTTTGCCACAGAAAATGCCCTCTGATTATGGATTTTCTCACAGAAATGATGTGAGCACTTTGCTTTTCCTTGTGGCTCAGATAACAGCCCTTGGAGGTGGCCCCATGACCAGGAATGCTGAGAAAGGGGAGCAGGCATTGCTTGAGAGGGAGGTGTGGGGTGTGAGGCAGCCAGCCCTGCCTCACCCTTCAAAGGGGCATCTTATTTTAGGGAGCAGGGTGCTGGAATCACAGTTCTGTGCTGAAAAATAAAGGAAAAATGACAGAGAGGTCACGTGTCATTTTAATGATGACGCTGTGCCTATAAGTTGGATTTCCATTTGTTGATGGTTTACAAATTAAACTTGTCATTTTCTAATTTTTCTGAAATCTGGATTTGCCAAACTGGTTGAAAAATGGCATGAACTTTTCTGATATTCATTGTTTCTGTGTAAATCCACTGCTTGTTTGCTTGTTGAGTATCTGGAGACAAAAGAAAAGGAGTGGCCTGGAGTGTGGGGAAGTTACATTTCCCATTCTTGGGTGCCACTGAAGCTTGAAATGAAATGTATTATTTGAGGATAAAATACCTTATTATCCTTTCCCCATCCCAAGCCACACTTCCACAACTTGTGGTGGAATAACCAGACATGTCATGGGCCAGCTAAGGGTCAAAGCATTACCTTTCCTTTCAAACAGCATTGCTCCAACCCTGTTGTGCTCAGTGTTTTCATTTATTGCTCTGGAAGCTGAAACACGTTCCAGATGTGATCTGCCAGGGCTCCCGCAAGGTCACAGCCAAGTCGAGGTGCTCTGGTTGGCCTGTGGTGACCCCAAGGTGTCCAGGGGTGGGGGGCTGTCACTACAGATAAATCCCAACTTCTCCTGGGCTAGCAGCAGCCTCCCCCTCCTTTGGGGAGGGAGGAATGAGGGGTTTTCAGGCGCCTCTGCCGTCATCTTGTTCCTCTCCTGATGAAGGGACAGCACAAGGAGGGAGCTTTGTGCCTTGGGGGGATGCCTCAGGTTTTAGCTGTTATATTTTTCAGATTCTGTGCTGCTTTAGTGTGTAAGTCTGGGCTTCATATTAGGGGATGGTGAGCTCTCTTCATGGAATGTGTAGCCAAAACAATTCCTTCTCTAGCTGGGGACCAAGGACAAATGATCCAAATCTCAGGCCCAAGAGCACAAACAACGTGGACTGAAGAGAGAAAAACAAGAAGGATGAGACTTCATGGGCCAAAATGATTGGACAATTAACCCCAATGTGCAAATGGACCAAAACTAATAAAAGTGAGAGACCCCATGATCTGTTGTCCATTTTGTGACCATTTTGGGTTGTGCTGCCCAAAGTGGATCTGTTGAGGCCTCTTAATAAATCCCTTCTTTATTCTTTAGCTCTGTCTAGTCTCTGTTCTAGGTCAGCCTTCACAAGGAACAGCAGACAAGATAAACTTGGTCTGCAGGGCTAAAAAGCAGCCTTTGCACACTCTGCAGCCTGGCCCTTGTAATTCCTGTGAGGGATTTTCCTTTCTTAGATGAGTGGGAAAAAAAAAAGTGAAGGAAGAAATTGTTTCCTTGATGGTATCATTCACCTCTCAATCCTTTAAGCTCACCAGACCTAAGTAACGATGCTGGTGTCTATTAAAAATAAATGGCTGTTTTTTCTGCTACTGTTCCCTCAGGACAAATTCAGGCTTAAAGCATAAAGACAACATAAATTCCTTTCTTCAATGTGAGCATGCTAATAGGCTGATTTTCAAAGGTCCAAGTGCAAGCAGGAGTGGGTGCCATGGAAAAGCCAGCTGCAAATTCCAGTTCCCAGAAACACTCACACAGATTTCATTCCAGCCAGGCTCCTGCTACGCACAGAGCTGTCACATCTCTGTGGCACTGAGGTTGAATTCCTCCACAGCAGCACTAAGAGGAATCTGGATTTTGGCTGCTGGGTGGATCAGCAGGTCCCTGCTGCAGGCTGAGGCTTTGGAGACTGCAGAACAGGGCCCACACTTGAGGTGCACTGAGCTGTGCAGGTTGTCAGCCTCTTCCCACAGGACCTTCCACAGAAACTATTTCTGAAGCCCTGGTGTCTAAATGATGCCATGGATTTGCAGGAACACCATACACAATGTGGTTACTTAGGTGTTTAAGATGAATTAAAGGATTTTTTTCTTCCAAGAATTTATCCACTTGCCCTTTACACCAATGTAAACATATTTCCTCTATTGCATCCCATGACAATGAGTCCCACTGCTTCCCTGTAAGTTGTGTGCAAATGTGTCTTTTTTAGCCTCATCTGCCATATGGAAGCCCCCTTCAATACCCCTGTTTTCAAACAGGAGGATGATCAGATGTTTCCAAGTTTTGGCTAGTTCACAAAATCTGGAGTAAATTCTGCACACTTAGGCCATAGCTGGAGATTTTTCCTGATGGTCATGATACATCATGAGGGAAGAGCAGAGGAATCCACTGGTTCCTCCTGTGACCCAGCAGTCATATCCCATCTTCCAACACAGTTTTCATCTCTTTAGTCTCACAGCAATCTCCAGTTGAAGAAAAAACCCTCTACAGGCCAAAAAAGCAGCTCTGGTTGCTCTGTGTAAACCATGTTCAGAGCCCAGGGTCAGGAGAACATCTTACCACAGCTGATGACTGTGGGCAAATCCTATCCAAACATCGGGCCATTCCAACCTGGCCTTTCTCTTTTATCAGTTGATTCTGTCTTAATTCCCATGAATGAAGATAGAATTTATTTTTTTTTTGCCCACCTTTTCTCCAGCAGTCCTGACTGTGCTGCACTGAGGTGTGACCCAGACATGCTGGGGCTGCAGGAGGCTCCCAGGTGACTCCAGTCTGGCACTGCTCAGTGCTCTGGGCTCTCCTTGGGGACTCCTGGGCTTTGCTGGCAGTCAGGCTCTGCTGGGTTTTACCCTCCTGGGTCTCTTCCATCTCTGTCTCACCTCTCCCCCATCTTCTCAGGATTGCTCCTGCACAATTGAGTGGTGAACTGACCCAGGTGATGGGAGAGGGGAGTGGCTGTGACCTCTCAGCAGTGAAATATGGCTTTGTGTCTGCAAGGGGGTTAGAGCTGCTCCCCAGCAAGAGCAGCGGAAGGAAATGCCCTGTAGCTAAGTTTCATTTTGGTGTACAGTATGAGAACATGTGCAACCCATTACAACAAAGCCCTTGCTGGAAAATGCCTAACCTATGCACTGTAAAACCTAATTAAGGGATTCCTTAAAAAACACTGTTACCGACCAGTATCAAGGAGTGGATAATGAGAGGCTGCTTTGTGTAATCCAGCCCTTTATCTTTAGGCCTTGGGGGTGTCCAGGGCCAGGCTCAAGTCCCCTGGTTGCTGCCGAGGCCTTTATTGCAGCAGTGAGAGATGTTCCTCCACCCCTTGTAAAGCTGGCCGGCTCCACTGCAGAATCCTGCTGGACACAGAGCCAGTCCCTCAGGCAGAGCAGCCTGCTCTGACCTTGGGGATGGGGTTTCTGAAAGCCCTGGGGGGAATCTGTGTCCAGCCCAACCCAGACCTGAAGGTGAGGTGCCTGGGCTGGGAGGGAGATGAAGAAGGACAGGGAGAAATGGAGATGCTGGAGGTTGTCCTTCTCTAAAACCTCCCCAGGCCCAGAGACATCTTCCTGCTACTTTTGCCAGCTGACATTAGCTTTTCTAGCATGGATGGAAAGGATGCAAGGCTTTTCCTCAACCCCTCAATGCAGGAATGGTGGAGCCTGGCCTGAGCAGTTTTCCCCTCCAGCAGAGTGGGCACCATCCCTGCTGCCATGCAGAAATTCTTGCTTGTAATCACTACACTTCTCCACATGTGTACACAAAATTAGGTATCCCTTCTGATGCATTGGCACTCCTATCATCTAATATTAATTTATTTTTGGCCATTTTTTTGGTGAAGCCAGCCCCAGTGCAGCAACCTTCATAATTCCCATGTGTTCTCATGAGGACAGACTCCATCCAGACAGCTCCCACCTCCTCACCTCATCCCTCTGCTACTCTTCAGAGCCTCTGAGAGACCTCCTTCCACTCTCACAAACCAGACAAAACCACTTAGAGAGTCTGGAGGTTTGGTATAGGGTCAAACACATCCTCAAAGCCCACCTGAATTGGCCAGGTGAGGTCTGTTAAGCTGGAACATGCTTGGGACTTGTTGCAGCCAGTGACAAAGGGCAGGGTTTTTGCAGGCCAGATAACCTGCAAGCACTCTTCTTGCCATTAAACTCACAGCATTATTAAATGTATTTCCTGTTGTGGTCATGGCCATTTATTTGACCCCTCATTAGGATTAAAACAAGGAGCTGCCTGTCTGTGTGTAGGAAAATCCAGCAGGAGCAGAGGCCAAACCCTCTGTTATCACTGTCTGCATCTCCCTGTTGAGCTCAGCAGCTGGGCCTGAGAGCTAAGCTGAGTTTTACAATAACTGTAATTAGTCATTTTTATGGTGTGCTCATTTGCAATATCCTAGGTAAGGATCTGTCAATGTTTTCATTATGTACCCTTCTGTTTCCAGGGGTTTACAACCAGCCTATAAAAACACACTCTGGGGCAAAGCTTGCCACGTAAATTCTCAGCAGAGCACCTATTTTTGTTTTTGTTTTGGTTTTGTTTGGCTCTGTCACTTATAAATATGACTTTTAAATGAGTGGTAAATATAGAAAAAAAATCAGGTGGCTTCTTCAAGCATGTGTTTAACCAGGTTTTAGTTTGGCAGAGGCATACTGCAAAGAGGAATAATTTCTGTGGCTTTTGGGTAGCCTAAAAAGGAGAAGTTGGGTGTAATTGAAGAGAAAGACTATCTGTGAAATGGCATCTGGATTTAGGGCTCTATTCACTGCACAAGCTGTGCTGGAATTGCTGACTCTCTGTAACTGCAGGAGGGCGGTTCCATCTCTCTGCCTTCAGCTCACATAGTGCACATTCAGACTCACACCCAGGAGCTGTATCCAACACTCGATTTTCATACCTGCACATCCAAGCAAGGGGTCAATTCTAGACGAAATTAGGATAGAAAGAGAAGACTTGGTAGATAAATAGAAAAATGGAGTTTCAGAAGGGATTTTGGGTGGATGAGGTCTTGACCATGTTAAAGTGCCTAAAGGCCTAATGCTCTTCACTCATTTTTAGTGTGATTGGAAGCAAAACTTCATGTCAATGTTTAATTTTTACTGTAAAAAACAAGATATGGCACAGTACTTATTCCATAGGCAATTCAATGCAAGGATCTTTATGACATAAAAACATTAAACTGTACCCGTCAGGCAACACAAGCAGCTCTCTCACTCTCTGATATCTCTGCTTTATAAAAGCTTTCTCTGCTTCCAGCAATTAGTGGTGGCTGAGCTGCAGCATCTGCTGCTTGTCACCGTGCTGGTGGTGGCCCAAAATTCACCCTGGCACATCCAGCCAAGTGACAGGAGAGAAACCTCTGTTCGGGGCAGCTGTCCTGGCACCAGAGACTCCTCTGAGGGGAGACAACAAAGGATGAACAGGCTTCAAGGACTCAGGATCAGTTAAGAGGATTTTCCCTGTATCAAAGGCCAAGTTTTGCAACTCTTTCCTTACATGAAATATAAAGAACTGATTTATCTCCCTCAAGTGCAAGGGCTACAGAATCTGCTCCTCATCTTCTTTTGATGATTTTGCGGTATGTTCCTGTGATCCTCGGTCTGATCCTTTTAATTTCAAAAGCTTTAATCAAAACCTCTTAACAATACATCCACTCACTGGCTCTGCGGTTTACATTTAATTCTGATTGATTTTTTAAAAAGGATGGTTGCATTAAGAAGCTTCTGCTGGAGTGATTCATTAATATATGCCTGGGATGGCACAACCCCAGTCAGGCTGAAGCTCTGTGATGACAGACCACTAAAATAATACCCTGTGTGGGACTTCCCAGGGGGAAAATAGAGCTTTTACCAGGGAGACCTTAAACCCTTCCAGCATCCTGCAGGCGTGCTCAGGGAGGGCCTGGAGCCACAGGTATAACACAGAATGTGTCACAGGGCTGTGGGACACTTGCCCTGTGTTTCTGGTGACAGTTTGGGTTCCTCTCATCTGGGATGAAGCGACATCAATTTGTCCTGGTGCGCGATGAGAGTGGGGCGAGCTACTGCCAGATGAATTAAATTAATATTAAAATAACAGGGTCTGTTTTCCAGGTTTAATGACAGGATTAGTGAGAGAGAGCCCCTTTTGCAGGAATGCTGCCTTGTCAGAGGGAGGAGAGTGGCTGCATGTGATTGCATTTAACTGGAAGAACTTGGCTGGTGTCTCTGAAAGCTGCTCTGCTTGCTGCCCTGAATATTAAAAATGTTGAGTAACTGCCTTATTTTTATTGACTGAAATACAGATCTGATTGCAAAAGTCCAAGCAATGCAAAAGATCAACAGTTTGTGCAGCTTAAAATCACAGCTTCTTCCTTTTGCTGGGGCTCTGCAGAGTCACAGCATCTTGACAAACATGTGAGTCAGCTGAAGCTGTATTATCTTTTCAAGATTGACTTTTGACATTTGTTTCTCTAGAATCAAAAATATTATTCATTTCCTCCAAGCTCCTCTCTTCAGCATCTTTGCCAAGAGTCATGTCTAGCATGGAGAAGAAAGTAGATTTACATAGGAAAGAAAAAAAGTGTTTGTCTTGGTTAATCTAAGTGCAATATTTGATGACTAGGGAGGGGTTAGCCTGGGCCTAAATTAATGTCACATTTTAACAGAGAAATGGAACAGGTGGTGAACAAGTTTTAAATGGAATAACAAAAATTTTAAAAGTTTAAAATGGAATAATAACAATAAAAATAATAGCTGGAATAATAAAAATGTGAAAGTTTATTTTCTTTCAGTTGCCTAATGATAGGAAAGGCTGTTTGAGGAGATGGGTGAGAATTTAGAGAGCAGGTGCATGCAGAGTAAAAGAGCTCTAGGAGCAGGTTCTGCAGGGGCTAATGCAGAAGGGCAGGTGCTGCCTGCCTGGGCTGGTGTGTGCCCAGGTGTGAGGGTCTCTGGAGATCACTCCCGGGGAGCTGGGGCAGTGCTGAGTGAGAGACAGGGATTAAAGCGTGCAGGGAGCTGGGAGCGCTCCCCAGATGTGCTGCTGGGGCACGGAGGGGTCAGCAGTAATAAAGTTGTGATGGAAAGGGTTGTGCACCTGGGGTGGGAACCAGCACAGGGCTGCATTTCCCTCCTTGGCACTCCCAGAGTGGGAGCAGAGCAGAGAGAGGCTGGGTGC
The DNA here is from genome assembly GCF_028551555.1 of Melozone crissalis. NCBI lineage: Eukaryota > Metazoa > Chordata > Aves > Passeriformes > Passerellidae > Melozone > Melozone crissalis. The sequence continues at coordinate 28,645,000 of NW_026535823.1, forward strand.
CCACAGGTGGGGTGGTTGTGCTTTTCATTTTCCTTCCTGAAATGTGTCAGACAGCAGTGCGTCCTACATCCCAGTGTGTCCTCCATCCCTGTGTGTCCTACATCCCAGTGTGTCCTCCATCCCTGTGTGTCCTACATCCCTGTGTGTCCTACATCCCTGTCTGTCCTACATCCCAGCAGGGAAAGGGCCCTGGCTGTGCACAAAGACACCTTTCCTCCCATTTCCAGGACCTTTTGCCAGGCCATACCAACATAACAAAACATCTGTCTCGTGGTGCAGCTCTTGTTTCTGCAGGAACCCTCAGCTGTGGCCTTTTATCTCAGCTGGCTGCCTCCAGGGCTCCTTACAGCTCCCCAGCCAAGCACAGCACTGCTTAAATCTGTCTCTGGGTTAATCAGGGAGGAGGAGGAGTTTGCAGTGAAGGTTTTCTAGTGATTTTGGAAGAGGAACCATTGAGCTACTCAGGAAAGTTTCATTTTGCATTTTCTTTCCATCTCTTGGTCCAGATACTTAGAGGTCTCTCAGCACCTTCATACCTGAGTGCCCCTGACAATCCTACACCAGGACTTGGACACTGCTGCCAGAGGGCTTTGGCCATTAAGAACCCAGAGAGTTCATGAGAAACTCTATTTCTGCCAAATGCAATGTTTTTGGTTAGTTTTTAAAGAAAAAAATACTTTCTTTTACTTTGAAGGCAGATCTGAACATTTTCTACAAAAGGCCAGGAGAGACCTGAGGCCAGGAGACATTCCCATGCAGCCACAGCTGAATGACAAGCAATTTTTTAGGAAAGCATTTCTGAACAGAGCTTTTCTTTTTCAAAGACTTTAATGCTTTAAGTTCATGTGAGAAAGGATTGGCTGTCTTGGAGTGGGGCAGATTTGGAAATTCTTCTCCAGGTGACCACTTTGAAGACCCTTAAAAGACTCGTGAATTAAGCCAAGCTCAGTCCAAAACCCAGAATAATTTTGCTTGCATCAGAAGAAAGTGATAAAACTCAGCGCTCTTGCTGGCTGTCCCTGAAGAAAAGTCCCTGACTAAATGAGCCATGGAAGCTGAGCTCTCACCGGGCTTCATCCAGTCAAGCACTGCACCATATTTTTTAGCAAAGCACTGGGAAAGATTGTTCTGGGTCTGTGCAGAGTGCTTACATCTTCATAACTGTCCAGCCAGCTCCTTTCAGGGGGCCTAAACTCTGCATATGAGGAAAAATAATTCCCTCCTGTCCTATACCAAATGCCATGGACCTGAAAAAGTGAGGGAGCATTGCACCCTGGAAGAAAATAAAAGGGTGGAAAAGTTCTGAAGCTGCATTTGTGTAGGATCTGCTCATGTATTTCTGTCTTCATCACATATATTCATGACTTGTCACTGCAAAATTATTCCCCATGCCCCTGCTAAAATACTGCACTGCTTCAAATTCCCTTTTCCCCAAGGAATTTTCATCTCTTTTTCAGCTCAGTTGCTTGAATTAGTATTTAGATAATATATGTATTAACTAGTATGGGTTTTCTTTCTTTTCCATCACTATTAATGAAATTCACTCCTGGTCCTTTGGTAGACCAACTTGCTGTGTTGGTGAAGTTTAAGGAAACCTGAACTTCCTTGCTAAGCTCTGATGGGGAACACAAACTCAAAGTTTTGGACCATCTTTCTTCCTAAAACATGAAACCACTTCCAGCTGGGGCTGCCCAGCCCCACCAGCTGAAGCCACTCTGTAAAAAGCACCAGCACACAGCTGCATCCTGGAGGGGCACCTCTCCCTGGGCTCAGCTGCTCCTTGTCTGGCCACAAAATTTACCCCAATTAGCAGCCCTGGAGGCTGGGGAGCTGTCAGGTGCCTGACAGGAAACTTCAGGTGTAGTAAAAAATTAGTCTGGGGAAATGTCGTGCCAGCGCTGGTATGAATGAAAAGGATCTGGGAGAGGCAGGGGAAGCTGCTGGGTGCAGGAGGTGAGAAGGGATGTCCTTTTTGCTCGGTGACAGGAGGCGCTGGGGCAGCACCAGGCAGCTGCAGCAGCATCGCGTGCTCCTGCTAGGAGCGAGACAATAAAACTTCCTCCCTTCTCCCAGGCTCTGCAGCTTTCTGATGTCAACAACAGCAGCAGGAGGCTGCAGGCACGTTCCCGGCAGCTGATCGCATTTATCAAGTTCATGTTCCTTGCTTTTTATTTTTTTTTAATTTATTATTTTTTTTTTAATTTCTTTTTTTATTTCTTCCTTAGCCATCAAGGTCCGGGAGCCACAAGATGGCCCCGTTCCAACTCCAGCCCCTTTGAGGATACAGAAATGTGTGCTGGGGGCTGGAGCAGGGACATGCTTTCTCCATGTGAGCCAAAGAACAAACAGCAGAGCCCTCCACAGGGACTGATTGTTGACATGTTTATGATGATGAAGTGGGGTAGAACTCTCAAAGGGGGATGCTAGAAATGAAGAAGTAAAGTGTGGCACTGCTGAGGGCCTATATAATGCTAAATATTGTAGGAAACTGCAGTTTCTTCCTATTTGTGACCACTTCACGGAGCAGTTAGGGAAGTCCCTTCCCAGCCCTACATCACACGTTCCCCATTTGGAGCTGGAACAACAGCAACCCCCCAGCAGGCGCCAGGAGCATGGAGGGAGCAGACTAAAGTTACTCTGCCATAATTTATAGCCCTGCTCCAAAAGTGTGAAAGATACGACCCTGTGTGCCTGGAAATCCTGCCCAGGGGACAGCTTACAGAGCCAGAGTGGTTATTGGGATACCCTGGCTGACTGGGGATTGCCACTTTGCTTGGGGTCACCTGCAAAAGCACTTCATCTTCCTCTGCTGTGTGCACTTGTGCGTCTGCTGCCCAAGGTCAAACCTCCCACCTGGCATTTGAAGGATGAGGGTGGGTTAAATTCTCCCTCGTGGTGATGCACACACATGGATTTAACAGGAACATCCCCGCACACCCCACTGCCCAGCACTGGGCTGGCTCCTCATCAGAGACCATAATCTGCTCTGGGTAATGATTTCAGCCTCTCCTGGTCTCAACCTTGCACCCTGCAAGGTGTCCAGCTGAAAGGGCTGCAGAGGGGACAGCAGCTCTCCCAGATTTCCAGCACTCTCATTTGGACTCTGAAATTGGGGATCAGCACAGCTTTGGTCAGGGAATGGGTACCTGTCCATAGCCAGGTCTGGCCAGAGGTGGGACAGTGCCCAAGGCATGATGGCTGCTAGAGTTTTAGATTATTCAGCTTGTGTTTGCTCAACCCAAAAGGTGAGAGGGCACAATTTGCTCTGGCCTGTGAAGACAAAGCAAGGAATATTCCAAGATTCTCCAGTTCCTTCTCTTGGGTTGCCCCCAAGCTGAGCAGCTCCAGCCCACGTGTAATCTCTGCTCAGTTCTGCAGAACACAGCCTGTGAACATTTCTTTTTCTGTTTTGCTTTCTGTTTGAAAGCAAAACAGAAAAAGAAATGTTCACAGGCTGTGTTCTGCAGGGTCAATGGTGCTGTTATCTCTCATGGATCCTGCTGGCTGAGCACACCTTGTCTGGGGGCAGAGCAGCTTTCTCCATGAAGAAAAGAAACCCCCATCTTTTTCAGACAATATTTCAGTGTCTTAAACTGCTCTGGGTTTCCCTCTGGGCCTCTTGAATGTATGAGGTGGGAGTTGATGGCTATGCCTCAGTCTGAATTCTGCTGCTACTGTATTGGGGCTGTGTGTCCCTTGCTGGGATGATAGGCTTTGGGCAGCCACTTTTCCCCCAAAATTTAGTGAGTTTTTTTTCTGAAAACAATGTTTTGGGCTTTTTGTCCCTAATAGAAAATTTATCTTTTCAATGATTAAGTGGAATTTTCTGTAGGAAAGGGACAGTTGGGGTATGTGGTGGTGTCACTCAAAATAATCTTTACCAGGAGCACTTGTAATTTTAGAACATCACTAAGTGAGGCATTTTCCCCAGAAAGCAGAACAAACATTGGCATTTTATCTTTATTGTAGCATGGTAGCACCTGTGTTTCTGTACCTCTCTTTTGGCCCACCAATGTGCTATTCTTCATTGCTAAGAGCATGCCAGCCTTGCTGGGAGCCACTGTGTTTGCATTCCCACTTCCTATCTCCCAGCTTACAGCCCCACTGCAGGGCTTCTGATTTTCCCATCTCTGGCCTCTTCCATCTCTTGAATATTCCTGAGCTATTCTGAGGCTCCAAACCCCCATGTGCTATCAGCAACCACCCCACTGAATTCTAGTCCAGCTCTATTTCCAGACCTGTGCATGGGAAGGACCTCCTGAAAAGCACATTAAACTGTTTTCTTTTCCTCCTTTTCAGTGCTTTTCACAGCATCTCCAGTTTCACGATCCTCTGAACTGTAGCATTTCTCCTAGATCTTTTAAGTGGATGTTAGGGGAGTTAGACCTGGATTATTTCAGTGGTTCCTCCACATTTTAAGACACATGACAGCTGAGAACTCTGCACCCTCTGTTTATAGTCCTGTCAGGCTGAAATCCTCCCACACCTGCCTGTATGAATGACTTTTTCAGCCTCATTTCCATGCCATGGGAGGCACCTCCGGGTCCCAGAGGCGCACAAGAACCATTTGCCACGTGTCCAACATCTCCCAGGAGTGTGACACAGGGAGGAATGTGAACCTCCCATTTGGAATATCTGTGTGTCAGGCCAGGAATCTAAATCCAGGAAACGTGGGGCTGCAGGATGCCTGTCTCACTGTGCTTTCCCCAGCAGCGCCGGTGGCTCCACGCTACTTCTGACACGTTTTGCATTTCTGATTTGCCAGAAGAAAGTCACCAAACAGCAAATCTGACAAACAAACCACAGAGAACATCTGATCTGATCAGAAAATACGTAAGCCTGTTAGGGAGTGTAGGCATGGCCAGGGCCAGGATTGATGGGGAACATATTTGTTATTAAATCCCAGCCACATAACCCGATCGGAAACAGATGTGAGCCTTGGGGATATTAAAGAGTGGGCAAACTCCAGGGATCCTGAAGGTGCTGCTGCATGGGGGGAGAAGAGGAAATGGCACATCTTGGCTATCACTTGGGTTTTATAAGGAGGGACTACATTTTTACGCTTTGCATTCCCTGCTGGAGCTGGAAAATGCAGAGGGAGAGGTGGCAGGTTAAAGCAAGGATGGCTGCCTTTGGGAAGGGAAGGTTGGTGGCTAACAGGAGGGTTGGGATGAAAGAAAACCAGGTTCTCTGGCCCTAATCTGAGTGCAGATGGGCTGTGATGGAATGTCAAACTGTCCTGTCATGGCCAGCAGGGCAAAAGACTAAAATGTGTCCAGGGAAGATGGAGTTGCAGAAGTGTAAGAGGTATTATTTGGGTATAAAAATGGTTTTCAGAGCAATTTTGCTGTTTCAGATTTGATAAGCTTTTTCAATACTTTAGATTTCCAGTCCTTTCTCTACAGCAGGCAGACACAGAATTTTGCAAGACAAGTTTCCTAGGATATTTCTGTGTTGCAAGCCCCTGTATTTTCCCTAGCCATCTTCCTGAAACAGCTGAACCTTTTTATTGGCTGACAGCTAAAAAAAAAAAAAAAGAAGGGATAACAAAAAATTCAGCCCAAGGCAGACACTTGGCATGGAAAATTGAAGCCCAAGTGGTTTAAGTTTAACAAAGTTATTAGCAATTGAAAACAGGGCTTTATAATTGGAAATGTTTGGCAAGCTGAGTAAGAGGTTGTGCTACCAGCCCTGCCTCTTAGATGTGTTCATGTTCAGGGATGTGCAAACACCCAGCACAAAGGCAAGCTTTTGTTAAAGATGCTTACAACTGGAGACAGGCACTAATGCCACGACACCACTTTTTGTTCACCTCTTTCTTCTCGCCCTCCTTTCTGCAGGTTTTTGGTTGTACTTCCACCTCCAGTTATAATTAAAACCAGAGTGCAAATGCTTCACAAAAAGCCAGCTTGCAGGTGCTGGGAATGTAGCACAGACATTTTGTACCTGTGCTTTCCTCTTTGCCTGTTGCAATGGGAGTGGAGTTGTTGTTTTCAGTCTCTGTGAACATTCTTGTGGCCCTTTTGCACATTTGCATCTCATCAGGTGGAGGTGGCAGATTTTTGGGTGGCTCTTCTGGCCAGAGGGCACCTACCTGGGCTATGAGATGTCCTAACTGGGCTGAGCTGACCAGCCTGGCCACTGTTTGCCTTCACCAGGGCTCTCTGTGGTGCCGGCTGCTGCTCCATCCCGTGCCCCAGTAAAGTTTAAACTCTGGCTTACCACGAGCTCCAGTGCAGCCAGGAAACGACGTCAAGTTGAGCCATCATATTGTTTGAATTACACCAATATGAAAATCCATGAAAGCCACAGGGAGCCAGCATTTCCCCTTCTACATAAAATGGGGTTATGGCCATATTAAAAATCAAAACAAAACCCAGCAGCTTTTAACAGGAGATGGTGGAACAGAGGCCTTCAGAGATGCCGAAAAAGCCAGGCATAAAAATAATTACATTTGAAACAAGGCCCTGCTCTTTCTTCTGCTCAGCCTCATGGTGACCCTGCCCCTGTCACTTCTACATCTCCTGCCCTGCCTTTCATTTTGGAGGGGGGAGAAGAGCAGCTTCTGATTGCTGAGTGGCAATCCAGGTCATTCCTAGAGCTGGTGGCTGGAGGTGCCTGGTGCGAGTGGGATGTTTGGTGTCTCTCTGGTGTGCACTGAATAGTCCTGCTCTGTTCAGAACACCTCTTTGCCTTGACCCAGCAAGCTGTGATCATTCACAAAAGGAAAACAAAGCTGAGGTTCAGGTACAAAAGAAAAAAATGTCTGTAAAGAAGACTATTCTCCAGCTCTTTCCATGAGCATTTTACCCAACTCTCTTGTAAGCTGCAGAGCCATTTCTCTGACATTAAAGAAAGAGAACATTTCCAAACTTGGGCAGCACAAACCTTCATTTTTTTCTGATGGTAGCATAAAGACCTCATCCTGCTTTATGAGACAGTCAGACCTTAGCCTATGCTGTAGAAGACCAGTGAATGGCCAGTGAGTCCAAGGGGCAGATGACTCAATTGCCTTCCTATTTTACAGGCAAAGAGGAAGCAGGGGTATTCTGATATTCATATTTTCTCTCAGGACCACAAAAGGACCCACTGCAAGGCTGGACATCACCACCCTTAATGTGCCAGTGAGCAAAGTTCACTGCCAGGCAAATGTTGTGTCCTTCCCTAACACTTGGCTTGTTCTCTGTTGGCTTCCAGTTAAATCTCACTGTTGCTAAATCTGAATCAGTTTTTGCTTTCAGATGTTGCTGAAATCCCCTGGAGAGTCTTCCTACTTCTTCTTCTCCAGAAGCAGAACCATTTGTGTACTGAGGCTCATTTTGGATATTAATAATTTGGTTTTTTGCTCTGTCCCCAAGGCTCTGATGCTGTCCCAACTCCAGATCCAAGGCAAACCAGCCCTGCTGAAATCCAGAGCGAAGCCTTCACCCCTTTCAGGCTTCATTTTTGTTGTGGTGTTGTGAGTGGTGTTTGCACACTTTTTAATCACCTCAGCTCAAGGAGTTTGAGTCCCTTGCTGTTGGTAATTTTGATATATAGCTACCATGCTACACAGCAAAAGTATTTCTGCTTTCCTACCTCCACATATGTATGCAGTCAGGAACAATTACCACTGTCAATCCTGTCTGCCTGCTAACTTGCTTTTTTTTTTCCCCTGTTGGTCATGCTGTAAATCATTTTCACATTTACAACATTAAGAAGGTGCTCTGAGCAATCATTCTTGTGGTCAACAAACTGTTACTGCTTCTCAAGTGTCATGGGTCACTACTTAATTACTGGATTTCACTCCCAGTTAAAACCATTAATCTTGTCTCCACCACCTTTCTCTGGGCCTCTCAGTCCAGTATGTTTTATGTTAGGCACATAAGTGCTGGGTTTTTTGGTTTTTTTTTTGTTTTTTTTCATGCCAGCAGAGGTTCTGTAGCTGGAATTTCTGGGCTTGATAAGCGAGGTCACCCAACAGAGCCTTTCTTTGGCCTGGGTCATTCTAAGCTGAGCCTTTCTCCAGGGAACGGAGCTTTTCAAACACATGCAGAGATACTGAATTACAGCAAAATGTAATGAGGGATCTCTGTGGTGGTGATGCCACCTCAGCCATGGGAATTCCCCAAGCTTCATCCCATAGGATTATTGCTGAAAACACAATGGGTATGGGCACAACAAGAAATTCAGAGTGATCTGGGAAAGGAGACATTAATCTGTGAGTCCCAGAGGTTCGTCAGGAGTGGAACTCACCTGGGAATTCATAGGTGTTATACTGGACAGAGAAAGGCTTCCCTGTTCTTCCCTAGATGAAAACTGCAGCAGAATATATTTAGAATTATAAGCACAAAAAAAAAAATGGAACATAAGGGCTACAGAATCCTAACAAAGCTTGTTTCACAGGCCACATCCACAGCGTGCTCGTACAAAATGCCACGTGAATCACACTTAATTTACTGCAGAATATTCTCTGCTATTTCAGGGGAAAATAAAAAAAAAGCAAGCCTGTGAAGGGCAAGAGCCTTGCTGCATGTTAGTTGTAAAAGTTCCATAAGTATGGAATCTATTAAAACCATTATTTGTTTATGATGTGAAAGTGATTAGTCTGCTTCGAAAACAAAAAACATGAAAACCCTAAATGCTGGGACTTTTCAGGAGAATAGCCACTGCTTCTTCATTATAATAATTTATATAATATGGCTTTATTTCTATGATATCTATAGTTACTGTAACACTTGGTTGCCTTAGCCAAAATCAGGGTCCTCTTGTGTATTCTTCTAGAAAACACATTCCCTACCCTGATGGGCTCTAAGCAGGTGAGAGCTGGATGATCACCTCAGGCTGGCAGATGGGGAACTGAGCTAAAAACTCATCTTGACTTGCCCAGGGTCATGGGGAAGCAGCTTGGGTACCTTGGCTCAGCTGTCACCTGGAGCCACATGGCTGGGCTGGTGGAGCCAGAACATTCCAGCACGAGCACAGGGACACCCATGTGGCCCCAATTACACACCCAGGACCTTGGTTTCACTTCCTGGACTGGATACAACAACAGGATGCTGGAATATTTAGGCTGTGTTTACTGCAGGGAACAGTTTCTACTTTAAAAGCAGGAAAAAAAAAAAAAGTCTGTTTTTCTCCAAGATGTCAAATCACAGAAAGATGGGCGTTTTGTAGAAACCTCACCCAATTTTGGCTTCTTGCCACCACTTTTATGACACTGCTCACTTGATTTGAACATCCTGCTGGTGCTGAAGTGCTCCATGGCTTTTGGGGGCACCTTGTGCCTGCTGTCACCCTCCCTCGTGAGGGCTCACCTGGATGTTTGGGTGTTCCCAGCACACAGCCCCAGAGCGTTCCCTGCTGATGTTATATCTCACAAACCATTGGCAAGGCCTTCTAAAATCCAGATCTGCAACACTTCCCACTTCCCAGGCTGCACCTCCTCTCCACATGCTGCAAGTCCCACCACAGAGCTGCTTCTCACCTTTGGAGCCTGGGGCATTTCTGGCAGACAGAGAACACCTGGGCCCAGGTGGCCATGAAAATGCCACCAGTGAAAGCTGATGTCAAGGGGGGAGATTCTGGTCCTTCACTGATGGCTGATGGCAAAAACAAGTGTCTTTAGTTTAGCAGCCTCTTGGAGCTTTTGCCTTATTATTCCCAGGCATGGCATGAGGTTCTTCAAGGTTTTCTGGCCCATGTGCTTTGAGCCCCTTGTTTCATTTCAACCAGATTTGATGGGGTACAAATTATGCCATCCTCTTCTGGTTTCTGCTCCTGAAAGTGGTTTCCTTGCCTGCTGATCTCAGTGTCCTTCCTTTCAGATGTTGTTATCCAGTCTTTCCACCTCAGTGAGGTTTCAGTGACATCCATGGCACTGTGGTGCCTCACAGCTTGCACCACAAACTTCTGTCCATTTTCTGTGACTTCTTGCCTCAAAATAATCCATTTAGTGTTACTCTTGTTCTCTTCTCTGGAGCATTTCTGAACCTGGGGTCATCAGCAATCTTCATTAGTACATTTCTTACATTACATGCTACAGTAACTAATGAGAATTCCCAGCAATATTCCCAATACCCAGCACTGAAGAGCTCCATGATAATTCCCTTTAGTCAAAGAATTTCCTTTTCACATAATGCATTTCCTTTAATATAAATCAACACTTCATGTACTTTTTCAGAACTTGTACAAATTCCTATTTTTTCCTGAAAAGAGCCATTTTCCATGTGGTCCTGTGTGACATACTTTACTGAAGTCCAGATCAATTGGATTCACTGTATGTCCTCTAGGAAATCTCTAGCAAAGAAGCCAGAGGAAATGAATATCTGTCTGGCAAATCCCAAAGTTGTACTCCATCCCAGTTCCCATATATACTTATGTCTTTAATTACTCTCCTTTGACTGCTGTTTTAAAGCCTTGTGTGCTATTAGAAATGATTAATGGTAACTGATTTGCCTGCTGCTATTTATAATCTTTGACCAAAAGGGAATCTTGCTGTCCAGGATGCAGCTGACACTTCTCTGCAAGCCTTTGGGGAGCAGATAACCAATGTGCCTACTGAATCCAGGCCATGGTGAGGAGAGGTTTCCAGAGGCATCTGGGCATTTAAGGGGCAGGTCCCAGCATTCCAGGTGGGATCCTGGGCCACAGAAGGCTTTAGAAGAGCTGTCATTCCCCCTGGTGGTTCTCAGACAAATAATGGTGTGTTGGTCACGTTTCTCCATGGCATTTTCTGCCCAGATTTTATTTGTCCCCTTTCTCCACTTGCTCATCATGAGAAGAAACTGGAGTTGGTTTATGCATTGGCTTCCTAAATTATTGTTCTTTAAATGGAGTTGTTTCTGAAAAGGGGAAATTTATTGTCATGCTTTTCTGTTAGAAACACAAGTTTTGGTTTGTATCTACATCTATATTCATTCAAACACAGGCAGATGCCCACAGCTTTATCTAAAACATGCAAAATGCCTGCCCATGCTTGCAATAAAAGAAACTTTGTCCAATTTGAAAAATACCAGCCAAAAGGGAGGAGGAGGGATAATATGGATAAAGAATAAAAAGAGCCAAAATAAACTCAGCAGAAATGAGAAAGTGGTAGGTGGAAACCTGAATGCAACAGAAGGGAAATGGAAACGTGCATGGAGAGTGGCAACAGAATGGTAATTAGTACATCCAACAGGAAGATGAGGATTTGACCTGGGAAAGTAAGCAAGGAGAAAAGAGAGAGAAATTCAGCTCTTTACTAAGGAGAGAAAATACTTCCCCCAGAATCTGGCATGGAGAGAGGCCTGGAACGGATGAGAATCTGGATTTCAAGTGAAGGAATGTATGAGATGAGTCAAGGGAGAGGGAAAGATTTAAGGAAGATTTACTTCTATATCACAGATGTTGGAAGAGATAGCAAAATAAGTTCTTAATACCTTGAAAATTTCTAGTCAAAGAGAAGACATTTCTTTCCCCCTTTAAAACTCAATAACTGGAACTGAAACGGGCGGCCAATTACTGCTAGGGTGAATATGGAGATGTGGCTCTGTTGTTTGGCAGAGAAGCGTTTGCCAGCAAATCTGAGTTGTCCCTATCTTTGTTTTGGAAGTTCCTGGTGTGCCAGGTAGGAACAGTGAGTTGTGTCAGGCTGGGAGAGCTGAGGGGGCGCCACAGCCTCAAGGGCTGCTCTGAGCAGCTCTGCTCCCCCAGCCTGGGGCAAGGCTTGGCTGCCCTCCCCTCCCTCCTCAGGAGCACAAAACGCAGGATTTGAGAGTGACAGGGTGGTGAAAGCCTCTGCCTCTGAGCAGCTCTGCAGCCTCTGAATGAGGGATGTGTATCCCTGCCTGTGGTGCAGTTGTGGGATGGAGGCACATTCCCTGGTGTGTGTCCCACGTTGTCCCAAACAGTTCATAAGTCCAGGAATTGCTAACAAAGGGCATTCTGTTAAATGCAAATAATATCTGGAATACAATCACTGTTAATGCAGTTCATTTAGCCATTAATTTTATAGATTGTTGAAGCAATTAACACTGCATAAAGAGGACTTCCTCCCGTGCAAGTGTGATCTGTGGTTGAATGGACCTTTGTAATGATCTCTAAGACAATGGCACAGAGTGGAACTGGAATTTCACTTGCCTTTATGGCCTTATTTGGGTATTTTTAACAATTTGTAAAATTATTTTTCTTTTTAGTGTGCTGACTTTTCATGGTTTAACTTGTTTGGTTTTGTGGGTCAGTACAAATAATTCTAAAATTAATAAATTAGTATCCTTTAGGTAAATTATTTAAATACTCAAGTATATGAACAAATGCTGCCTTACACAGAAAGGCTGTTATGTCTTTCACAGCTGGACAGGATCTGCAGCATGAACAGGGTATTTTTGGGGTGATTTCCAGTTCATTTGTTTTGTTCCCTCTCCGCAAACATGCCTTATTCTTTTGGTTCCCTGTGTGTCTCATCTGCAGCTAAAAGCCATTCAACACTGCAGCAGAAATGAAGATCTCAATTTATTTTTGCTGTCTCAAAGTTATATTCTCCCAATGGGAGACCATCCAAAGAACAGAACTTCCTCTCCTACATCACTGCTGCTCTTTGATCTCTCTCCTTCACCTGTAGGCTCTTCTCCATTTGCACTTACATATATCTTTTGCAATTTTAAACCTTTCCATAGATGGAAACCCTTTCTGCCTTTCTTCTCAGAGATTTTGGTCCTTCCTCTGCCAAGAAAATGTTTTATTTTGAGAGTGTGGGAACGATGATGACTACAGAAAAGGCAGCACAAGCAAATAAGGTTAATTCAGCCTCACTGGGCATAACCTCAGTTAACCAAAGATTCAGGGAGACACACAACAAATTCTCAGTCTTGCTTTTCTACTGGTTAGCCTTATTGAAATCAATTTGCATCCTTTCATTCCCAGGGTGTTCTTACAGTGTCCATGTCTGTTTTGGTAAATATTTGTTTGGTAGGTAGCTAAAGCTCAGTCTTTGGTGTCATAATATCCTTGCACTTGAAGAAATTAAGAGGTGCCCATTTGGTGTTTATTACAAGAACTTTTCCTCCATCATGTGAAGGAAATGATATATCTTATTTCTCTCATTAGCGTGAAATATAACCCTTTAAATATGCTGGTACATCATTGCATAAATTATGAGGACTTCTCTGTTGATATGGAATGCAGATTTTTCAGAACTGGAGCACAGAGATGTTGGGCTGTGAATATAAAAAGCAGATGTCTAACTCAGGAGGTTCAAGCTTATCAGGGTATTTTAACTCTTGAGGTTCTGTGACAGGCAGCTTCTGTTGGATAGAGGGAGCTGACACTTTCAAGGTTGGGCATCCATTTAATCCTGATTTGGGATTTGTCACAGGGTGAAACAGAGTGTGACAGATGTGGAAGGGAAGTTTTGCCACTGTGGAGGTTTTTTAGTGAAAATAAAGTGTAAAAGGTGGCCTGTAAATAAGTGTGGAGCTGGGTCATTGTCCCTTTCTGAAGCCCCCATGGCAGACACTCTTCATGCAGTTGCTTGCTTGGTTTGCTTATCAATGTGAAGTGTATTTCCCACTCTGCACCCATAACTGTGGGGCTTTTGCATATCACCCATGGCATCCAAAAAACCAACAGGAATCTCCCCATGTAAGGGCTGAGACATTCAGGCTGCACAGGGAGGCTGAATGTGGAAAGAAAGAAAACAAAACATCTCACCCACACCCTCTGTGCGGAGCAGCAGGTGACACAAAGCCATCTGTGCCATGTTTGGGGGTCTCTTGGGCAGTGGGAATCCTGACATGTTCCTTGAGGCACAATTTCCAGGCAGCTGGAGGCACTGGAATTGCACCTGCAGCCTGAGGATGGGGTGGCTGGAGAGGGTGATGACTTCACCATGAGAAAATCAACTTAGGGCTGTGTGTGGAAAAAGAGCTGCATTAAAAAAAGAAAAAAATCTGCATAAAACAGATCTTTGTCATGAAACACTGATTTAAACAAACTCTGAGAGCCAGGCAGATGACTCTAAAATGTGATGCTGGCCTGGGCTTCATGGCATTGCCACAGCAGTTTATAGTGTTTGGAGGGAGAGTTATGACGCAGAACAAATGAGATAAAAAGCTTGTTTAAGTGTGATTAAATGGCTCTAAAACTGCCCATTTCATAGGAAGGAGCTGCAGGCACAGTGCCAGGCTGCAGCATGCTGTATGCTTCACCAGCTCGTCACATCCATCTGGGCTGACTCAGAGGAATCTGTTTTAAAGTAATCCAAACTATGAATTTATGGACGTTCTCATCACTGGGCCCGAGTGCGTGAGGGAAGATACACCCAGCCAGGTCATAAAGTGGTACCAGCATCTTCTTCTTCTAAAAGCAGCATTTAGATCTTTGGGATTGTTGTCCTCTGACATCCCCCAGCAAACAGCAGCACTGGTGGGGTGGTGGCGGCCTTGTCATTTCCATATGGAGTTGTATTTGTTGGCAGCCAGCTCCAACAAGAAAGGATCATTGGGACTGGATGCTCCTGAGAGGGAAGTCAGGTTGCAGATGGATCAGATATCCCTGCAAAGAAAATGCTCCTTCAGCCAACAAGCTCCTTCTTTGATGGTTTATCCCAGGGAATTGAGCTGGTCAGAAATGTTCCCATGAAACATCGTTCCTTAAGCCTGGCTTATTTCTCTGGAACCGCGCTGAGCACAGTTGACTTTCCCCCATGCCTGAGGAAGAGAGCTTAAGGAAACCCACCTGTACTCCTGGCAGATGTGTTCCAGGACAGCAGAAACACAGAGTGCACGAGTCCCTGGCTCCCAGCGGATGCAGCTGGTGGGTTTGCCCCGAGGGCAGGGACCCTGGGAGCTCTGCAGCTGCCCCTGAGCCTGACAGGCTCTGACATGAGCTTCACTGTGAGGCTGCAGCAGGCTCTGGGGAGCTCCTGAGCTTCTGGCTTCCTGGAAACTGCTCTCCTTTCAAAAAACCTGAGCAAGGTTTGGATAAAACCCAAATTTTATATATTTCTACATATATATATATTTAAATCCATACATTTTCAAGGCACTGGAAACACCGTTTTTCGGCCAGTTCCACTTGATAGTTTTATAGGGCTTTGCCATAATAAAAGCGAAGTGAAACAGAAAAGCCCTGCTCAGTAACAACGTGGGCTGGGGGAGTGGGAAGGGGGGCTCTGAGCAGAGCCAGGCTCCCTGAGCCACTGCTCTGCCAGCAGAGGACAAAATACAAGCGCCAGAAGTGGGATTGAAATCACATGGGTGCAAAGCCCTGCATCTCAGGGACCTCTCCACCCTCCACCCAGAGCAAACCAAGGTGCTCTTTGAGGTTCTCTGTCCTGAGAGGTCACTGCTCTCCTCCAGGAGAGCCCTGGGTTATTTCTCAGGCATATCTGAGCAGATGCTTCCAGCCTCTTACAGCCACATATGGAGCTTTGCTTTGTCACCAGACCCTGCCAAGGATCCAGCTCTCCTTTTGACAACAAAGAACTGGTTTTATTTACTATGAAAGCTGGTCTGGCCTTGGCTCTCTGTTTTGTAAGTTATTCATCTCGTGGCAGTAGCAGTGCAGCTCCTCTCATGTGTTTCTTTCCAGCAAAGGATCAAGTCCAGGTTTGGGGGGAGGAGGAGTTCGAGGGGAGGAGGAGTGAGGCAGAACAGACTTAATAGCTTGGTGTCTTCATCAGCATGAGCCAGCCAGGTGACCATCTCCCCCCGGATGGTGCCCCATCCTCCCCTGTGCTGGGAGCAGCTGTGGCCTGTCCTATTTGTGTGTGGGGGAATGACAAGAGATCAGCAATTAGAGCCAGGATCTGTCCTGACAAGGCTTTTCTTTCTTGCTGCCTAACCCACCTCCCTCCTCAGTGAAGGCACTTGTCTGAATCCCACAGTTATAAAATAAACTGGTTGCAGGAGATCTCTCAGCTAGATCAGGACTATCATCCAAAGTAGATCAGATGAACCATGCCTTGGAAACAGCCATGGAAGCAGATGCAAGATCACCTCTGGATAATGCCTTCCAGAGCTGAGTTACCCAGCTACATAAAAAGCTTTTGCACTATACACTTCTCATATTGCAATTTGTGTTGCACCTTTCATTAACTTTCTCTCCTTACCCATAGTGTTTTTCTGCATGACCACAGTAATCTCCCTTCACACTTGTTGGACATGCAGGCTGCCCCTTCTGCCTCCTCTCCACCAGGCTGTGCAAGCCCTGCTCCTGTGCCCTGTGTTTCCCCCCACAGCTGGCCAGGAGCTGCTGCATCATTGATTGCCACGCTCTGGGTCCAGCTGTCCAGCCCCTTTCCCACCCACACAATGATCCATTTGTCCACTCCATGCTTCCTCACATTACAAACCCACAACCATAAGAAATGAGGTCAGAAGCCTTCCTAAAAGCAGGGTAGAGCACAGCTCTGCTCCTCACCTTGTCTCCAGAGCCAGCCATCTCACCATACAGGGCAATCAAACTGATGTGCTCCAGGTAGATCTGTGTTGGCTATTCCCTATTTATCTTCCAGGACCCCCCCATGTGAGAATGCACTCCAGCCCATGTGTTCTGTGGTCCTTCCAGGGATGGAGGGAACATAGCTGCCTGAGATCCCTTTTACACCTTTCTGATAGACAGTTTTAAAATTTTTTTAGCTTTTTCCTGTCGTTAAGGACTTGCTTTGATCACTGTGACCCTTTTTTTGATACTGAACACTGATCTTAAACATCACCCAGCTCCTTCATTCCCCTGAGGTGAAACTCATCTATCTCCATGGATTTAAATCCTGTGTTTTCTCCAACTTGTTGCTCCACTCTTGGTTGTTCCTTTCTTTCCCAGGCAATTCTGGTTTGTGCTGAGGTCTAGGAGGAAGATTTACTGGTGAAGACAGAGGGGGGAAAAAAGGGTATTTAGTATGTTGGATTTTTTCAGACTGAAAGTGGTGCTGTCAGGAGGTTGTCTGCCACACAAATGACAAATTTTCCATTTGAACTCATTAATGGAACTGCAGGGTAAGATGTTGCAATCATCCAGAGCTCCGTGTGAGACAGGGATTTGCTCTGCTCAATATCTGACTTCTAGCAGATCAGTCTCATAGAGTGGGAACCCAAGTGAGGATGAATTCTCTATGCAACTTTGATATGCTTGTATCTGTTCTTATTTTCATGGATATTTTGGGCAGTAAGCCCCTTATCTCTAGCCATGTGAACAGTTTTCTAAACATCTGTCAGTAGCACCCATGCCCCATCTTGCTAATTTGGAGTGCCAGCCCTACCAAATCTGTATCTCACTACTAAAAACGTGATGCAATTTCAATTGTGGCCTGCCCCAAATGTTCAAAACTTTGTTCTGTATTTACAAGGCAATCTTCAGCCATAGGAAGGAACCCATTTCCAGCAGGAAAGCATTAGTGATGGGTGCAGTGGTGAGGGGTGGGAGCTGAGCTGTGACTGAGCTGGGCCCTGGAGGTCAGATGGTTATCAGAACCAGCTGGGCCTGAAAAACCCGGAGAACAAATGGGTCTCTGGCATTTAGGCACTCTCTTAAATAGGATTTGTGGTGCTTTCTGCTTCAAGCCCTGCCAAGAATAGCATGAGTAGCCTTTCTTGTTGAAAACTGGCACATCTGGTCCCAGGCCTGCTTGGAAGCACTGGGGCACAAAAAAATACGCTGCGTTACTATTGTTTGTTTTGAAACTTTTACTAGAGGATTCAACCTAGGCTGGATATTCACAGTGTTATGTGATTGCTCTTGTCTTTCTCAAGCTCTGCACTCAGCAGCAGAGCAGCTCAAGTATCAGAAAGTGTTGATCATGAGGGAAAAATGGGATCTGCTCCTGCTCTGCTCCTGTGCTCTGTTCCTGGGACACCAATCTTTCTAAAGTAACACAACAGCCCTGCACAGAGGAAGAGTTCACTTTACCAGCCTACAGAAGGAGAAAGGACAGAAAAGTGAATGTATTTGGTGGGGCAGCCTGATGACAGCAATGGGAGGGGAGCTTGGGTGTGTGCTGGCCCATTTTGGGTCCTCATTTCCAGGCCAGCTTCCCCCTTACTGGCTCATACCACCCACCACACTGGGAGGGAAGGCAGAAACAAGAGAAGTGGGTGGATTTAATCCTCTATTTCAAAGATGTTGCTGCTGGGTTTGCAGATGGTGGCAGCAGATGACAGAAACAAGCTCATTTTTCCTCTGATCATTTCTTTCATCCCTAATAAAAAACCCAAAATCTTAAAACAAAGAAGTCCTACTAGAAATGTGCAGTTTTTTCCCACTCTATTTTTTTTTCTTTTCTATGAGAAGAAGGTAAAAAGACAATAAATTCTTGCAATAATCTCAGGAGTATATTTTCCAAATATCTCAGTGATGGCTCATTTCACACAACTCCTATAGTTCCTCTGCTATAGGCTGCTGCAAGGCAGAGGGCATGGTTGGATGGCTTTTCTCATCCTTGCCTGCAGCTTTCTCCTCCTGGTAGCTGTTTCTGAGCCTGGATTTGCCAGTGGCTCCTGTTCCTTTCTTCCATGGGGACAGAGAAGGTGATGTGGATTGCCCAGCCAAGAGCAGGCTGGTTAATCCAGACAACATCCAGACAGGCAGGCAGAATGTGGCAGTGTGGACAACTGGGCTGTGTGGGACACAAATGTGGTTTCCAGCCCTGAGCTGGCCCAAGAGCACAGACTGAGCTCCTGGTGCCAGGTGAGCCATCCACTGTCCTGGAAAATTTCCTGATGTTTCAATCCAGTCCTGTTCATGGAAGGAAAGGAGTTCAGGGAAGGAAAACTTCAGGACCTGCTTCCATGAATTTCAGCATGACATTTATTTCCCTAAGTTCTGATTAAACAGCGAAAAGGCAAAGGGAAATTCAGCCATCAGATATTTTCCTGTCTTGTTGCTCTTTGAGCTCAGTTTGCACTCCTCAATTAGACAGCTGTACTGCCAGTAAGAAAGAACCACCTTCTCTTTTTTTCAAATTTTTTTAGGAAGGATACAACAGGTGTGATTCCCAGAAGCAGCTCTCCTTGCATGATTCATACGCTTCAGCAACACCTCGTCCTCCTGCATTCTCAGTTTTCCACTGTGTGTTCCTGGTGGGATGATTTGTGCTGATCTTAGCTCAACAGGCTTTACAGGTCCCCTGGTTACAGCCTAATAAGTGGGGTGTAATTATTAAAGGAAAAAACAAAACCATACCAAACCCATCAGGAAATTTCTTAGAATAATATGAATTGCCCATTCAGCTGTTCACACACTGCAAAGCAGAACCCAGACCCCTTCTGGAGCTGAAATCCTTCTTGAAGCCTGGATCCCATTGAGGATATAGGACTGGATTCTCATTTATACTGAGGTCTCCTGAGCCAACAAGTACAGGATGTAAATTATTTTTACTCTCACTTTCACATGAGAATTAGGCCTTTAGAGTCAACTTGAGTTACCTTGTGCTGGCTGCAGCAGCCATTCGTGACCACCTGTTGTTCCTCGGTTGAGCTCAGCAGTATTTAGGGGTTTTTTGGCAGGAATTCTTCCTTTTTCTGTGTGTTTTCATAGCCCTGGCCACTAGGTGCTACTGCAACACAGATGCAGTGATGGTTAAATGGAGCCAGCCAAAATAGTGGCCCTGGGAGCTCAGGACGTTTCTGTACCATGGGTGATGCCCATCCTGAGCTGCTCAGGGGGTGGCCTGGTGAGCCTGGAATGATAGAGGAGTATTGGGTGAGGCTCTAACAACCTCTCCCAGGAGCTGAACCCCAGAGAAAAGGGCTTAGAGGAGGAAATCCACTTCCTGCAGCTCAGGGTGAAATATGGGAGAGCACTGACTGCAAATGGGAATGGTGCTTTTGGCCACCAACCATCGATGGGAGACCTAAATCTAAAGATGAGTTGTGAAGTATTGCTTCATTGAAAGAAGCATTGATTGAAAGGGACATCAAAGATCATCTCATTCTGGGCAGGGACACCTTCCTCTGGTTGCTCCAAGCCCTGTCCAGCCTTGAACACTTCCAGGGATGGGGCACCCACAGCTTCTCCAGAGAGCCACTGAAACTGGGAGTTCACATCTCACTGCTCTCAAATGGTTCATTCACATTTCATAGAATCATAGAATTTAGGACCAAAATGAAAGCTTGGACCTTCTAGGGTGACATCCTCAGTGTAGTGAAAACCAGATTTCAGTGGTGAACCCAATATGGAGACCAGCTGATGGTGTGTTGCAAAAGAATCACCTCCAATAAAGCTTCTTCTCAACCTTATATCAGGAGTGGGATACCATCCAAATTCCATGGTTATTTGTGCTCTATGTCTGTGCACCCTGTTTGTGCCTTCCCACGTGTTTGGATCCACCTTGGAGTATGGAAGAGGTTCTCCTCAAATACATACAAACAGGAGTCAAATAGGGAACAAAAATATATGTGCTAGATCTGGGAACAAGAATACATGTGATAGATCTGCTCTGTATTCTGCTACTGCACTTTCTTTCTGTTTTTTATTTTGTTTTTTGGTTTGTTTTTTTTTTCCTTGTAAGGAAAAGAATCCTTAATAAAATGGAATTTGTAATTAAAGCAACAAAACAAAACTTGTTCTTTTAAAACTCCAAAGTGAAAAATCTGGTTTTAGGAAAACTGTGTTTGTTCGGCTGGCTTCATTTGATATCTTCAATCCTCAGCATGATGCTGTCTTTCATAAGACTTAATTTGTTTAATAAAAACCAGCAATAAATGCAGGCAGCAAATGTTCCCTTTGCCCCGTTGCTAACTTTGGTTCATCTGGGCTGACTTCAGCACCTCCGAGGAGGCAGCAGAGGGACAGTTTGTACAACCCAGCCTCAGAACAAACATCTTAAATGGAGACAGA
Organism: Melozone crissalis; assembly: GCF_028551555.1. Classification (NCBI taxonomy): domain Eukaryota; kingdom Metazoa; phylum Chordata; class Aves; order Passeriformes; family Passerellidae; genus Melozone; species Melozone crissalis. Next base: position 28,665,793 of record NW_026535823.1, read on the forward strand.
GACTCCCCATTCCCAGGGGCTCTGATTTGTCCCCCTGAGCAGTTTTCTTGCTGTAAGGACCCACAGGTCTCACGGGTCCCTGTCCAGCCCCAGCACTTCCCTGCTCCACAGCATCACAGCCTGGGCTCTGCACACTGAGACCTTTGTGTGATTTTCCTTTTTTCAGGGTGAATGGGCCATCTGCCAAGAAGGTCGGGCAGAGCTCTGTGCATTTGGTAGTGCTGAATAATTCTGCTGCTGTCTTCTGTAAAAGGAGTGAGAATGCAGAGATTTTTGTTGGTATCCTCTAATGCTCTGATAGTTTTACTCTGGGCTTCTAGGAAAACAACAAACAATCTTTATCTATTGAGCTTGTAAATTTTGATTGCTCTTGACATGGCCTACTGTTCTGTGCTGTTTTAATTACTCCCCTGCCTTGTATCCAGTTGGAGCTGGAATTCAGAGCTGATTTAGTTTTTCATGCATGTAATGCAACTTAAAGAAAAAGCATTTCACTAGAGAGCTTTGGCATTGTTTGGTCCTTGTTTCACTGCTAAACTTTGGCTTTCTTTAGCTGAATGCAGGATACAGGCTAGAGTAGAGCTTTGTGAGCAACATCTTAGGACTTCTTATTATTTTTTCAGCTGCTCCCTAAGAAGCTTGGCTGCTCCATGTTGAGCCCTTGCAGAATGGGAGCATCCTTGCTCCATCTGGTGCCCTTCTCCAACACAAAGTATTCCACAAAAAATTGCATGAGCAGTCAGGGGCCACTGCAGACCTGTGCAAGGTGGTCTATCCTGTGCTGCAGTGGGATTTGAGAGCAAAATCCAGAAATCAACTCACACCTCTTCCAAAAAAGCTGTGCTGAATGCAGGTAGTGCTGGGCCATGAGGGGGACAGGCATGGCTGGCTCTGAGTTGCCATTCTAGTAAGGTTGGTACTACCTGATTTGATCTGTTTTAAGGCAAAAGGAGCATTTTCTCCCCCTTTATGCTGTCTTTCAAGGAATTGCAGATTTCCCAGTTCACTGGCTGACCTTTGGTGCTGGTAATCACTCCAGAGAGAAATCACTATCTTTTCAGGCATATAGCCAGAGTTCCTGCTCTGCAGCATATGTTCAAATGAGAGTTTGCTGAGGAGCTAACTCTCCATCCAAGCAATAAATTCCTGAGGTGCTGCTGTGTTTGCTTCAGTCAAATGCTGAACCTCAAACCTCATCCCAACCTGGTCTTTAAAACAGCTCTCCAAACCTGGCATTTTCATGCTGGTTGGAAAGAGCTATTGAGGGACCTCAAAGAAACAAGTTTTTGGAAGTTCTTTTAATGGAGATTGAGGGAGGAGAGAAGTTTGGCAATGCAAGATAAGCAGTGATATTACGAAATTGTAAAGCTGTCTCCTACTGAAACCATGCTAGATGATTTGGAACACACTGAGAAAAGAAATGTGCACCATCAGCAGTAATGAGCTTGAGGGAGAGTTTGGCCAACACCAAAATTTTAGATTTGGATCAGGATTAATTTGCTCTCCAATTTTGCATGTTTTCCCTGCACTCAAATAGTGCTCTTTTGAAGGCACTAAACCAGACCATTTAATTCCCATTGTACCAGTAAAACCCTGCCTCGACACTTCCCCACCCACAGCTAAGTGCTTTGTTGTCCATTGTCACCTTTCAGCCACACAGAGTGATTCTGTTGTAAATTATAATATCAGGATATAATTTGTCCCAGTGCCTCATTGCTGTTGCTGTTTGAATACTACTTTGGGAGGAAACTGTTTAGAAGAACCATTCAAATGAGGCTCTTTCAGGCTTGGACACTGGAAAAACATCAAGACTTAAAATACTTAGCCAGACTGTTTGGTATATTGCAGTAGACTGGCCGGTGAGTGTGTTTGTCACCATCTTCTCCAAGGCAGGATGTGACATGAATCTTGTAGTGCCAAACCTTACAAGATATTTTTCTTCAACTCCAAGTGATGGATTGTGCTTTTAGGATCTGACTGCAGGGCTCAGTGTGGTGACAACATGCCATTTTTCATGGCCATAAAGTGGCTACAATAGATCTGAAGTGTTGTGAACCGCAAATACTTAGGAACAAATTTTATCTGCTACTCAAAGTTCCATCCAGATTGCTACATCTTTCCTTCAAACAATTGTTATTGTGCTTTTTGTGCAAACATTTGCTTATGAGCTGAGCCTGGAGGTTACAAGTTCAGAGTTTTCCCTCTGAAAAAAGGACAAGGAAATGGTCTTGATTGATGGTTGACATTGGGTCCTCCAAACTTTTGGGAATGTAGGTCTCCAAAAGCTTTTTCTTTGATCACATTCTTTCCATCTCCTTGTCTTTACTCTGTGTCAGAGTACCCTATTTTTCTTCTGCAGTGGTCAGGTACCCCTCAAAGCTCCTGGTGTGGGCCAGCCCAGCCCCTCACACCCACATTGTCCCCAGTCCAGGCCTTCTGTCATGAAGGTGGCACAACCATCATGGGCACCTCATCAGGAGATGCCAAACCTGAGCAAATACATCCACTGGAATTACATTTATTGCAGGCACTGAACACAGATCTCTTTAAGGAATATTGGCTGAGAGAGCTGCTTAAAAATATGTTTATCTACAGACAAAAAAAAAATGTCTTAATTAAACAGTGATCTTATTTCTACAGAACTTACCAGCCCAGGAGCAGAGCTGCCCACCTACAATTCCACTACTTCCAGAGGTAACACCTCAGAGTTGTGTAGTTTGCAATCTTCCACCAAAGGGAATAAACCTTCCTGGAACCACCAGAACTGTGAGTTGCAGAGGTGATTGCCTCTGTGGGATGGTCCAGAATGAGTAAGAATCACTTGCATTTTTAATTCTCTTGGATAATCCTCAATCCTTGCTGCCTCTGATAAAGGAAAGCTGAATATATCCTGAAAGTGCACAGGGGCTGTGCTGCAAACCAGCCTCAGCAGCACTTGGTGCTTGTGTTTGCCCTTTGATGTTTATCAGTAGGAGTAAAAAACATCAACACATGTGCTCTCTTTTTGTATCCCCTGCTTTGAGGTAGGGCTGCCTTGGCTTTAGTCACAATGCTCTTTTTTGTTCCCCTTGGTTCTTTCTTTTCTTCTTTGCTTTGACACCTCAATTTTTGTCTGCTAATTTGTTATATTTCTGACACTGGATAGCTCTCTGGGCCAATGCTTTTAAGAGCCTCTGGAGCAGGACAAAGGAAAAGAGCCAGTTCTGGAGAAAGGCTTGGAGGACACCCTCAGGAGAGCACACAGGTGCAGCCGTGGGCAGAGCTGGTCCAAAGGAATAGGAGACAGCTTCCATCCTGAAGGCCAACAATGCATCTGCACTCACTGCCTCTGCTGCTGAGCAATTCCAGTTTCAGGCTGGGCCAGCTGTCCTGCAGGAGCTGTGCTGGGCAGGGACTGCAGTCTGCTTCCCTCCACCACCCAGCCTAGAACTGTGCTCAAACCATGGTCAGTGATCTCAGAGCTCTGTTCTAACCTCAGTGATCCCACAGTTCTGAATGCTGATGGGATACTCAGCAAGCTGTGCAGCTTGATTAGGCAGTTCAATTGCTTTCCCTTCCTCAGATCCCCGAAAAATGGAAATATATGATGTTAAAAACCTCATTCACCGTGACTTAGTTGTCTTAGGTGGTCTGTTCTTCCCCTGAGAGCCTTAGGGATTGTCCCACACAAAATTGCCTGGCCTTCTTGTGATGCCAGCACTCAAACATGGTCATTCCTTGATTCATTGCCCAGTGTAGAAACATCTCTTTACAGAAAAGGTTAAGGATATTCTATGTCTAGCATGGTTAGGGACTTTAGCATTATTAGGCAATGTTAAAATTCATACATCCTCCTGATCCAGTGAGGACAGCTCTGAAGTGACCTCGTGGAAAACTCTGAGGAGTTTCTGTATGATTTCACACAGACTTATGCCCATCGTAGATGCCTTAAATCATAAAATCTATAAAAATGGGTTCATGAATGCCTTTTATGAATCCTCAACAGATGAGTGAACCTGGTGCTTATGCAAAAGAAGGGCTTGCTTGTTTTATCCCCACGTTTCAGAGATTTGCATCATGCTTCACATAATTTTGATGATTTCTGGTTCCACATCCCAAGCTGCTATCCAAGCACTCTGTGTAGCTCAACATTGCTCATCTGGGAGAAGGAAAGAAACCTGAGCAAGGCTTTTACAGGCCAGGACAGAGTGATGAAAAACTGCAATGTGGCAGTGTTGTATCAGCTCAATTTGAAATGATTCAGAGTTCCTTCTCTCCTTGGGAGCTCACGGAGGGCTTGGGCAGACCACCAGTCCTACATGGCAGCTCCTAAATGTCAGCTGGAGGCCTCTGGATGTTGCCAGCCAAATTCATGGGCATATACCTGAATCCCAAAGTGATGGCCTGTCCATTCAAAGTGTCAAGAGCAAAAAGCCCCTCTATTTGTGCTGAGCATGGAGTTTATTTAAAAGCTCCTTGAAAACCATTGGCAAGTAGCCTTTGCATCAGGGCCATTGTAAAAAACAAAGTTTGTGACTGGATCAAAAGATTGTTTTTAATCTTTTCTGCCATTCTAAAGCCAAGTTCTGCAATGTCCCCAACCATTTTCATTGTACAAGCCCACATACTGAGAAAAGTGAACAAATTAGAGGACACAGAGTTTGTGTAGTAGAGGAGAGAAACCTGAATGCATTTTAGGAGCTGAATGTTCTTATCCTGCATCCAACAAACAGGAAATATATTCCCTCTGTGTGTTTCATTGCTAAGAGAGAATTTCCCAATCAGTATCTTTATCTTCCAAACTGTAAATACCTCAGGTTCTACTCAAAAGCATTGAGTAAAACTGAGCTGTGCAGCCCCTTCAGTGGGAAATGTGAATATTCCTGCTCATCCCTTTCAGCTGTGACACCATATAAAGGATATAAATATTGCAAAATTGCCCTCCCCTCTCCCTCCTGCTCTCCCCCACCTACCCACCCCCTTGGCACGTGCAAAGTTTGCTCTGCACACACACAGAGCCAGCTGGTTTGGACTCCTATAGCAGCCTGTGGGGTAACAAAGCAAAACCTCCAAAATCAAAGATTCTTGGGCATTGTGCAGCCAGCTGAAAGGAGCAGTTCTTTTCTACCTGCATGAAAAAGCCCAGGGTGTAGAAGCAGTAGGGTGAATTACCCCTCATTGTGGGCAGAAGTAATGAGCTTTCATTTTTCCTTCGCTAGGGAAGGCAGCAACTGCAGCAGCCTTTCTTCTGCTTTTGACAAGAAGTGAAATACGCATGCGGTGGGGAAACAAATTAATTGTGAGGGTCCTAATTAAAATCACTGGGAGAGGTATTGCATTACAGTGCAAAGAAACAGATGAACATGACCTTTCCGTGAACTTCTCAACCCTACTAGGAGCATAAATTTGAAGTCTCCTAGCGGAAAAGTGTTCTGGCACTGAACTGGTGTCTACAATCAGGATTTTGTCTGCAGGTATCAATGCACAAAATCTCTGCCTCGTGGAGCCCCGAGTCCCCTGAGGCTCCTTATGTTTTGCCTTCGTTTGTTATAGCCCATGTCAGAGGGTTTCAGTGGCCTGGCTCTGGCTGCTCCCCTCTCCTCCAGCATTTCCTTAAAGCACAAGGAAAAGCTCTGCAAGGAGAAGGTGAAAAAGGCCAGGGTAGCTGGAGCAGAACGCCAGGCTGCATCCTGCAGAAACGCTTGCTGGAGATATAAAACTTTTGTCTGCTACCAATTGTCACAAACAGTTAAAGTAAGCAATTTATGGCTGTGTGGCTCACATTTACCCTGCCAGATTTCCATCTCTCACTCCTACCTGGCACATTGCACCGATTCCTCCAGATTTTTAACTTAGGGCAGGGCAAGATGAGCATTATGAAACAGATACATTAATTTTCTTTAAAAGACTGGGGGTTTGTTATGGTTTTGGGTTTGTTGTTTTTGGTTTTTTTTTTTTTTTTTTTTGTTTGGTTTTTTTTGGTTTGGTTTTTTTTTTTGGCTTCCTCATCATTAAGCAAATGCTTTTGCTGAGTGACAGCTGTTTCTGCTCAGAAACGGGACACAAAGTTTGGCTTTGTTTTAATCCTGGGATGTTTATCACAGCACTTTGAAGCGAACCCCCTTCATTTTCCCCTTCATTTTCCCTTTCTCTATCTCTCCAAAGCTTTGGGGTTGGGAAGAAGCAGGAAGAGGAAGGGTTTTCAAAGGGATGTTTTGCTGTTAAAAGTTCAGCTTTGCTCTCTCATATGTGACTTTCCTGGTTGGCAGCTTTATGGCTGAGACCCCTGTTCTAAAACTGGTGCGCACTGGTGATATCATGAGCATGCCGCATGGTGTCTGATGGCTTTCAGTGACAGCAGATTTACAGCATTTTCCCTCATAAAAATCCTCTCCTCTGCCGAAAGAGGTCCAGCTGGAGTTATGAAATCACTAAATGGACCCTGCTGCAGCGAGGGAGTTTGGCCTTTCCAGTCCCCTCCATCTGCTGCGTGCAGTGCACATCACAGCCTGGCACTCTGGGAATCACACAGCATCCATGGGTACCCTTGGGAAGGCTCCTTATTCCTGTGGAAACATGGAATCTGAGAGCATTTGGGGTCTGTGTGTGCTGCTTTGCCATTAATAGGAAGTTCATCTTATTCCTTATGATTTTATTAAAATCAGTGCTTTAGATACTGGTGGAAAGGCCTAACCCCCCCTCAGCTGTGAGGTATTTCACCCCTGAAATCCGAGTGCCTCCAAACAGAGCTAATCCCTTCCTGAGTGCTTGGGAAGCGGTTAGGGGAGCTTGGATGTCACCCCAAAGGGGTCTTAGTTAATAATTCTTTCACTAGGAAATGTGTTCTGAATCTGCTGTGGCTCTCTGACCACTAATGGCTTTTGTGCTGCTCACTGTGAAATTCAGAGGCAATTAGGGGGATGGAGACAGATCTGATAGCTAATTGCTGCAAAAATCATCCTGTGAATGGCTGAAAACCAGAATTCCTCAGCTGAAGTCCACAAACGCCTTCATGCAAACTGAAGAGGTGTCACTTGTGTGGTGAGGATTTGGGGATGCTGGGGCAGTGTGGGGGGTTTGGAGGAGCTGGGCTGGAATCAGCAGAGGGAGCATGGATTTCCCATTGCTCCAGAGACCCTCCACTGCCATCCAAAGGCACCACTGGCTCTCCTGACCATGGAGAATTTGCAGGTTTTTTGAGATTTACTCTCAGCTCTTTTCCCTTTGGGCAACAGCTGTGCCATGAACAGAGTGTAAGGGACATGTTTGAACAGGGCTTGAGAACAACTTCATATCCAGCTCCCTTGGAATTCCCATTCTGTGTACCAGTTAAAGACTAGAAAGTCCAGTTCCTTGCTTGCTTTAGTTTTTTGGATTGGGAGGACAGTATGGTTTGATAGGCATCACTGTAAAGATATATATATTGATCTTTATATATATGTATACATGTTATATATATTTCATATATATAACTAGATATATAAATATATAAAAATATATAAAAATAAATAAATAAATAAATAAATATGTATACACATTATATATATTTAAAAAAAAATAATAATTTGTTGCTGACATCCTGGCTGGTGTCAAGGGAGTGAAAAGAAAAATGGAAAAGAAAATGAAAAAAGAAGAGTGAAGAAATAAATGTCTCTGTGAAAAAGAATAAGAAACCCAGGGAAATCACAGTGTATCTTAGAGTCTGGAATAAAAATCAGAGTGTCAGGATGAGGGAGTCAGCATTTTTCCTTATGAGTTTAGCAACACATTGGACTAATTAAGTGAGAGGACTGTCCTGGCTGGCTTCTGCTCAAACACATCACACCTGGCTCTGCACTGTTTGTGCTGACCCCTGTCAAGGGAGAGTTTAGGGACCAGATCTGAGAAAAAGAGGGTTAAAGAGCAGGCTGGCATTTGGGCTGTGATGGCAGAGGCCTGGCACAGGCTGGGACAGGCTGGGCTCCTGCCCTGAGGCCCCTCCAGAGGCAGGACACAGAGGGGCTGTGTCGGTTCCACGCCGCTTAACGTTGGTTTTATTTATTTATGCACCACGTTTAATTCTTCATTTATTCTGCATGCGAGCATGGATTCAGCGCTTGGCTCCAGGCAGTCCTGTGTTTATCCACAGGGCTGCAGAGGCTCACACTGACAATAGGTGACAAGGCCACCTCCAAGCCTGCTGCCACACTGGGACACCGAGGAGCTGCCGGCGCTTTAGCTGACAGGATATTTACTGCCAGAAGCAGCCCTGAGGTCACTGAGTCCATGCCCAGGGGCCCAGACCATTCTCTGTTGGGCTGTGGCTCCCAAAGCACGAGTTGCAGAGGCTGAGATGCTGCAGGGAGTGGCTCTGAGCTGCTGTTTGTCAGCAGAAGGGAGTTGGCCGCATGGGATGGAGTTAATGGCACATCTGCACATCTTCCCTGGCCTCTCTTGAAGCTCCTTCTATTCTCAGCGACAAAACAGCCCCTGAGGGGCAGATGCCACCAAGTGCACTGAGGGAATACCCCTGTGGATGCTCTGGCTCCTGCTCTGCGCCGGACAAAAAAGGCAGGAAACCAAAATACCCTGTCCCGGTGCCATGTCCATGCCCTTGGCCCCATTCTCACACCACATGGAGCACAGAAGCCACGGGGAGCCAGTGTGTCACCATTGTTCATTGTTAGTGGCTTCAGATCTGAGGCAGTGAGCGGGGAGCCAACATCCCACTCCAGCTTGCAGAAACCATCCAGTTCCCTCTTTGCTTGTGGGCAAACTGGGGGGATAACAAAGGGCGCTGCTGAAATCCAGCAGTGTGGCAAGATCTGTGTGTGATAGCTGCAGAGCCAGTTGAAAAGGAGGAAAATAGGGCTTTATGAAGAAAAATTGCAGATCTTCGTGTTGCTGCTGTTTCCCAGGGTGGTGCCGTGGCTGAAGGCGTGTCCTGGAGGGGTTCTCATGGCTGCCCTGAGTATTGCAGAAGTCAGAGAAATACTGTGAAGATGTCAAAGGAAAAGGAAAAAGAGAACCCCACAAATGAGAGAGATACTGTAAAGATGTCAAAGAAAGAGGAAAAAGAGAACCCCACAGACAAACAGCCTGTCAGTGCATTCAGTGGTGAAAGGAAGGTGAGGCAGGGATGAAAGAGGGACAGCCATCAATTAGGGAAATGAGGAAAAAGCTTGTAACACTTCAATTTTCCAAAACCCAAAGCTTATGTAAAGCCGAGTTTGTTTTTGATTTCAAATCCTTCACTGTGAAAGAAAAGATCTAATGATTGGAAATTACCCTTTTGGACTGAATCTTTTAGTTTTGGGAAGCCAGTAACAAAACCCTTCACATAAAATATTCCAAAAGGCTGGAGGTGTCTGTGTGCAGTGCTGTAACTAGTGAAGGTGATTCTCAGATCAGACAGATGTTTCTGCACAAGATTTCCCCTGCTCTGAGGACAGTGTGACACCTCCTTTCCTGACAAACCCAATCCCATGGAAGTCTGGCACATTTAGCCTGTGATGGCCACCAAACCCAAGCCCTTCCACACCAAGAAGTGGTCAGCAGGAGATGACAGCTGAAATATGGTCCCACATCTTTCCGTGTGAGCAGCCAGGAGCTCCAGATGTGGCAGGGAGCAGGGATTCTGGAGGACACAGCAAACACATGGCCGTGGGGAACAGGAGCCACAGACAAAGGTGACACCTCGGATGTCACATTTCCAGCTGCAGGATGGATGGGCAGGACACAAACATCACCTGTGGGGATGAAGTTCTCCTCCAAGGCATGCAGGAAAATCTCTTTGCTCTCATTTCCCTGCACGCCTGTCCCTTCTCATCCCTCTGATCCAGATGCTCCTTTTCATGCTGCTGAGAGAGGTTAATATTGCTGACAGGAATCGATAATCTGAGACGTGGAGCTCATTTCTTGGCAAATCAGCGCAGAGGAAGTAAACAGTGCCTGTTTGTTTTGACTTTCTTCCCTCGTTAAATCTGGTTTATTTTACTAGATGGTCTTTTGATTTCATTAATTAAAATACGGCTGGGTAGGGAATGAGAGCGAAGACAAAGGACTTCGGATTGATATATACAAAAAGGGAGGAATATCTCTTTGGATTCCTGTTGCCACTAAGGAAGTTGTAAGAGGTAATGCAGATCTTCATCTCTTGGCTCTGCAGCTGAGGGGAGGAGAGGATGGTAATTTTAGCTCTCCGTGGTGCTTTGCTAGAATTCAGGGTTGAGATTCAAGGTCTTTGAAAAAGCTGGGTTAATTAATGATAAATAAAACATGGTGAAGATAAGACATAGCAAAATAAAGCAGACTAAAGCAAAAATATATATTCCAAATAAATTGTTACAAAAGCATCCACTATGTATCCCTGTTTTTTAGCAAAACATTTGGGAATAGGGTTTTTTTGTCTGTTCATATTTCAGCAAATACTAATAAGCCGTTGTACTATCAGTGTGTGGACTCTTTTCAAATTGGTTGCACAGATTTTCCTTAATGCTTTCACCAAAATTTCCCCTCTGTGCTGTTGCACTGTCAAGACAATTCACCCAACTCATACCCCACTTGCTATGCTGAAATGAGATCAAGTAGCTGTGACACTTGCAGCTGGAATAGTAAATGTATTAAAAATTACAGCCTGAGAAAGACAAATTCTACTTCAAAATCAAGTCTTGGACCTCAAAACGATGGATGGTGGCCATTGGAAAGAATGTTAAAGGCAAGATACAATATTTCATAATTTTGAAAAATGAAACACTTGGGAAGTGTCAAAGTATTTATTCAGAACTTTGCATAGGAATTATTTTAACTTTCGTTGATTTGTTTAGTCTCGAAATTCACATTTATTTTAAAACAGGTGCTAAATTACTGTCTTTTCTTTATAGGTTTCCTTTTGGGCTGAAAAACATATGTCATTCATTGTAAATCTACACCTTTTTAAGGCAGTCAAATGCTTTCAGTTGACTCAGTAAAATGCTTCCAGTTGACTTTACTGCTAGGCAAAAGCAAAATCTCCATTTTGGTTTGAATTGAACCAAATTTCAGATTATTTCTTCTGTTCCTGCTGACAAAAAAACCAACTGGCTCACCCTGGGATGATGCCCGTGATTGAAGGAGTAATTAAGCCCTTTGCAGTAATTGGATTATGAGGGAATTGGGCTGGTGGCTGCCAGAGCCTGCCCAGAGAGGGCACAGCACCCAAAATGGCTAGGAGAATAGACACATTTCTGCTGGCTTCAACATTGGAAACATTTGATTTTTTGCCTGTATTCTCTGATTTGCACAATCCATAGGAAAATTTTATTTTTGCTCCAGGAAGGACAGTGTTTCCCGCCCTCCCCAAAATACAAATTCTGGTTTTTTTGAACACGACTGGCCTTCAGCAGGTCCATGGGCTGGCCTGAACTCGAGGAGAAATGTTGTCAAAGGCTTGTGAGCACCATGCAGCTCACATGACCAGCTCTGCATGTGTTTCCATGACAAAAAAGGGATTTTATCACCTCCAGTCACTTGGGAACCAGCTGAATCGGCAAATCTCATTTTTTTTCTGCCCCCTCCATGTTGGGATTGCTAGGCAAGCAGGCAAGCTTTTGGAGTGTTTTTCCCACTCAAGGTTTCCTACTGGGTGCCATTAAGAGGCAGGTAAATTGTGGAGGTGGTTGGGTGATGTATAGCACAATATTTTGTTTGCTACCTCACTGTGATAATTTGTGCTTTGCTGGGACGTTCTGCGAAACTGAAGGCTGTAAACATGTGTTATAAATTGCTTGAAAATGAGAGGAAACTTAACTTTCTTTATAAAAAGACAAAGGGCTGTAATTTATTACTGTAAACAAGAACGAGAGGACGAAAAAAAAAATCAATTAAAAAGGAAAACGTCAAGCTCTTTTTGCTCAGAATTTGAAAGGACCTGAAGCCGATTGTTTCCTCCCGTGCAAGGTCTGGTTTCTATCAGGCAGGCAGAGGGGCTTTTGTTTCTAGCAGCCAAATCAACAGGCCAGTGAGAGTAGCTTTGAACTGCAATTTGTCTTTACGTATTTTGAAAATGTTCTTTCGATGTGTTTACACGTTGGCTGGGGCACTTCTGCTGCAGTCAGCTCTTTCTGGGATGATTAATCAAACTATCAAGTCTCTGATTAATCAAAGTTCCCCCTGACAACTCCTTTCTTTCAATCACCTGCTGAGCCTCTACTAAAACCCAAACAAGCAAATGATTAAACTCCTTTTTTTATTTTCTTTTTTTTTTTTTTTTAATGGGGAAGAATGAAAGAAAGAAATTAAAAAGAGGGCGGCGTGTCTTGCAGATTTGGCACTTTTCGAGGTACATACCTCGAGGAGAGAGAGATCTTGGACTGCATTTGTGATGCAAACTGGAACCTTTGGCTACCAAATGCAGGATGTGGTGTATCCTGTTCAAAGAGGCACATATTTTGCATGTTTTTGTTGGCTCCTCTCAATCAAAGCATGCTGTGATTCAGCTACACTAAAAATTAACAATCTATGTTATAGCCATGTATTACATTACGCGCCCCCCTTTTTTTCTTTTTTTGTAAAAATCTTTTCCAGAAAGACATCTCCTAAAGAGAACTGAAGGTAGGTAACAAAAACCTTCCAAATGTTTTCATAGTAATTATTCAATGGCAATCAAATCATGCCACTTTAAAAGATCAGCTGAGCTATCTGTAAATATTTTCTCATCTCTGTAGAGCAGTACAAACTCCTAATAAAATGCATCTGTTTCCATTTCTGGAGTAAATTTGAGGTGGATTTTTATGTCAATGGATCTTCAGTGTCAGTGCAAATAGCAAAGAAGAGGAGAAAGAGTTAAAATAGGAGATGCTGGCCCACAGCAACTTGGTATTTGTGTGAAACTGGTTTTGGGGATTTTCTTAAGCAGAGAAAACAGATTGCATTGATGAGTTGATTGAGTAGTGCTGTCAAAAACCAAAGACTGAAATCTCAGTGATGGGTGATGTCATCTGAGTCTGCTGGCAGTTTAATCAAGGCTCTGAGCACTGCCTTCTTTTTGTCTTCTAGGATTTTGGACTCTTTGTTAGCAGCCATTCTTCACCTCCATCCTTCAGAGGTGTTTTACAAACCAATGAAGTGCTACAGAGGTGGCACCTAAATACAATTCACTTTCTTTACAGAGAGAACCAAACTGAGCTACCAAGGAACTAAATTACTCAACTATGTCCAAGATCCAAGGAGGGAGAGATTCCTGGGTTACTCCAACACTGCTCACATCCCCAGACTGCTCCTCTGACCAGGGAATCGTGTTCTTCCCTTCAAGCCAATCCCACCTGCTCCTGAAAATTGGATTAGAGGGTAGCCCTGCTGTGAGTGCACATAAAACACCTCTGGGTTAACTGGCAGACCAGGAGCACAACCATTTTTTGCATTCTCTGTTTCAGCATCACTGGTAAATCTCCAGATTTCCTTCTATTCTCTATTCCTGATGTACAAATCCTCCTGTCAGCCCACGGTTTTGTTCCCCTGCCACACCTATTTCTAACTCACTAATTGCTCTTGTTACATGCTGATGAGCCAAATAGTTTTTTTCCTTTCCCCAGGGTGGCAATTAAAATCCAAGATTGTCTTTATTAGCTGAAGTGACCTTAGGAAAAGATCTTGTCCAACACATCTAATGACATCTCCTTAGCCTTTAATTTTCAGCAGGCATTTCCAAAGAAACTCCGTTTTGTTTCAGGCAAAACTTTTTATTTCAGACAATGCTGTTTGCAGCCTTCTTAAAATTCAACATTGTGTTCATTCTTCCAGTTGCAAAACCCCCCTCAAAAACTACCTCAAGCAAACTTATTTTTCTCCCTGTTTGTATTTATTTTGTTCTGTTTTCAATAACCTGTGCCTGGTGTGTTGGCTCTCTATCCCCCTAGAGAGGACTGGACATGAAAAACCCAACTCAGCAGCTCAAAAAAAAAAAAAAAAAGACAAAGGAGCCAAAATACAATTCTTAGAGACATGATGTTCTGAGGAGTGAAATGACATAAAGGAGTTGGTCGTACTGGTGAAACAAGCAGCTGTGTCTTGATTTGTGGACACAGAAATGCAATAATATCTTAAAAATTACACATCTCTACTGAACTTCATCATGAAGAAGACTCCTGATGGTTGACAGATTCATGAAAATAGCTAAAATTGTCTTCTAGATGAATGTTTCTGGCTGTACACCTAAACCTTAATTTTAGCAAGAGGTGAGATCTCAGTCAACTACACTAAACTCAGAAAAAATATGGAGAGATAAAGACATATAAACTAATGCCACTAACAACCTGCCACATTTGAAATATTGAGCAGCCCTTTCTCATTCTGTAAAGTTTAAATATTTAAACAAATGGGGAAAATCCATCTTATTCTTGGCACAGGTCTTATCCATTTTATTACTCAGTATCTCCAATTATGCTGAGATGGCAAGTAATTTCCAGTTTTTATCAAATTTTAACTTTGGAGCACGACTCTGGGATATTATGTTCAGAAGTGTGTGGAGCTTTTGAAGCCGAATTTCCTTGGATTTAATATATCCCTTTCAGAACTTTCCCTTTAGATGGAAATTCATTCTGAGGCAGTAATATTATATGTTATTTCTAAAACTCTGAAGTTTATAAAGCACATAATGAAATTTAAGTCTTTAGCCCAGGTGGAGTCACGAATTAGCATTGAGCTCTCTGCAAACAGCAGGGCTGGTTGCCCTTTTTGTGCCTTTGCATCATTTTGGATAAACCATGGATTGTGGCATGAAACAGCTGCAGAGCCATGGCAGTCACACTTTTCCTGGGAATGCAATCCTTCCTTGGCAGGGGAAAATGCTGGTGCTGGAAGTGTGGGAGAAAGCTGACCATGGCCTGGAGATATTTCCTCAGAAAATTCATGGGTCTGGTCTATCTGTGCGGGAACAAAGGATTCCTTTTGAAGTGGTTATTATCTGGAACGTAGCAATGGCACAGCATTAATCACAGCGAGTGACAGAGAGGGGTTTTATTTTTAAACCATTTAGGATCATCATTCTTTAGTTATGAATTTTGCCATCTCAAATCCTCAGGCCAGTTTCATACTCAGCCAAATTTATCTGATTCCAAATTACCAAATGTCTTAAATAAACTCAATACGCTGAATCAGTCGCTCCTGTGATGCTGCACAACATGAGTTTTCCTACTGTTGCTTTTGCAACATATTTATTCTGCAGGATATTTTAACCACCAGCTCAATGTTTGATAAAGCTGTTGAACATAAATTGAACTAACTCCATCCTGGGTAATAAAGGCAATGAGAGGAAAAATAAAACACAGTGAGGAGAATTAATCTGTTACTACTGTCTTCTGTTGCCTGTATTACATCAAAGAAGTGCTGCTGGGGAGCATCATCTGGAAGTCCAGGAATTAGAGCAGATGCATGGTCACAGCTTGTGCCAACCTGTGCCTGTGCACATGGACTTTTCTGGTTGTCAGAGCAGGTGAGGGAGCCACTGGAGTTCAGGCATTGCCTACTGGGCAGCCCCCAGTAGCTCCATCACCTCTTAAATGTGTTTTCTCAGGGCTGCTCCTCTGTGTTTCAGGTGGGTCTTGCCTGCCAGAAGGAAAATTCTGTTTATGTAGCATGTTATGGAGGTGACACGCTCTTTGCCCCTGTTAGGAAAAGTTTGCTTTTTCCCCTGAATCTAAACCAAAAGTCGCACCCGGTGAAAGAATATAAATGCTCTTTTTATTTGGGAAAACACATAGCAGGAGTCAGTCACTTTCCCAGGCCAGTTGCAGGTAGAGCTGGGGTCCAAATTGGCACAGCAGGGAAGCAAGCAGGAATTTCCAGCTGAACTGTGGCTAATGCACACTGTGCTATGTGACATCTCAGCTGCTGAGCCCCTGAGCGTGTTTTGACCAAGGAGATGAATTTGAGCAGAACAAGGGTTCAGGTGTGACTGCTCAGGGGCAAAAGGCTTTTCAAGAGTCAGCACTTTCTGGCTTATCTGACAGGCAGACACTTGGCCTTAGTGCTTACTGGTACAGGCAGAGTGTGTTTCATACCCATTAGCTGCTTTTCCTTCCAGAAATTGACTTGTCCTGGAAGCTCTGCCAAGTGCTTTACATGCAAGCCCATCACTGATGAGCAGCTCACGAGCTCACGCTGCCTGCAAAGCCACAGCTGAGTCCAGGCTGCTTTGAATTCCCTTTCCATACTCCAGAGAGCAAGCACCAGGATTTTGTGAGCCCAGAGCAAAAAAAAAATGGAAACAATGGAAGTGTTCAGCGGTGTTTCCTTTGGAGATGCTCGGCGCTGATTAGATCTCCTGCACAGCAGGTATCCACCTAGCAAAGAGCTTAGCAAGAGCTGCCAGGGCGGCCCTGAAACGTGAAGGGATTTTTAATTCCATCTGTCACACACACAGCTCCTTGCAAGGCTTCCAAAAATCACATAACCCCGTGCCCAGCCCCGGCTCTGAGAGCCAAGGCCTTTTGTTTATTGTCTTTGGGCCTGGTGTGCCTGCAGCTGTGCTGGTGGCAGCCCCAGCCCCTCTGACAGACCCCTCGGTGGGGATGGGCACCTTCCCATGCCCAGAACTTCATTTCTTGGAGGGATGGCGGCAGAAGGTCGTGGGCATCTTGTCCCTGTGCCTGAAGTGTCCTCATGGAGCCTGCTGGTGGCCATGCCCTGTGAAATGTCCCCCTGGGTGGGTTCTCCCCACACTGCCACCGCCAAAGGGGTGACTTGTCCTTCACACCTGGACTATTGACTGTGATGACATTCTCATGGCCAAAGTCTTTCCTAAATCCCACAAACTCTTTCTGGGCGCCAGGGAAGATTCTATACCAGTTATGAGAGGTTTCTTTCAAAGTCTCAGACTGGTACCATCTTTTTTGTTCCCGTTGCACATCTGCTGCTCCTCATGCCAGAACTTCTATGTTGCAGCAATGTGGGTGCTTTCAGGTGGCAGGAGGAGTGAGAGGGAGGGTGGAAAGCTGTACATGACACTTGTGGACCTCCAGTCAGCCCCTTTATTGGAGCAACAGCACCAAATTAAACCTACGGTGCATAAAATAATAATAACGCAAATCCAACTGGAGTCACACCCATCCTTCAGTCATAAACAAAAACATGAAGCTGAGAGTTTCTCTGAACTCCAGACATGCTACCAGAGATGTGAAAACAGCAGAGGGGAAAAGATTCTCTTTCCAGCAGATTTCTGGATCTGCAGCTCACGTCCCCTCGGCGAGCAGCTGCCGTGGGGCGGTGGCACACACGCCGTGGAATGTCTCTGGCACAGGGGCCTTTTTCAGCTGATGTTTTCCTAGAAGGCCATGCCAGGAGACATATTTGTGTTTATTGCCAGGGCCGGGAGCTGCCTGCAGGTGCTGATTATTGACCGTTCCTCCTCCACAAGGGAGCCAGTGTGTGAGGCACCCTCTGCCCTGCCTGGGAGTCACCATGGCGCTCCCAGCCCTTCCCTGCAGCTGGGAGTGAGCTGTTTGGGTTGGCCTTGGTGGCACAGATGGTGCCACCTGTGGCAGGCTCTGCCAGCAGGACGGATCCCAGGCAGCTGGGAGGTCATTCCTGGCAGGGGGAAGCCAAAATCCCATTTGCACTTACACCAGACTCCCCAGGCTGACAAATACCTTTGGCTGCTCCCACGCCCTGCCTTGGGCCTGATGGACTTGCAGAGGAGGCCTGCTCAGCCCTGAACATGGCCCGGCCTAACTTTGGGAGGAAAAAAGCATTCAGCTTCCTCCCAAAAACCAGAGCAACCTGATTCCCAAGGTTTCAAAGTGCCTGCAGATCTGCTTGCCTTACCCATAACATGATGACCCTCTCCTGTCCCATGAGAGGGTCACCAGAGACACTGAGCCCTCCCCAGATGAACATTTATTTCCTGCAGGGATTTTCTCTGGCAACACCCAGCATGCCAGACTCAGTGATGTTAGGTTGGTTTTGCACACAAGTGATGAAATCCAGAGTATAAACTGGGATTTTTCACTCCTGATGGCTATCGGATGAAGAAAAATAACTTCTGGCTTTCTTCTGCCCTCTCTGTTCCCAAACAAGAAGCATTTATTATAAAATTTTTTAATTAAGATTTAGGCTGATAAAGCAAAATTGCTGCCTCACCCTGTACTGCTGTTGCTGAAAAGACAGCTGAACATGATTAGTAAAGGAAAAGTTTGGCCTTGATGATCTACTCTTCATTTTTTCACTGTGTTCTTTGCTGGTGTCCAATAAAATAATAGAATGTAAATCACAGCAGCCTAAAGGCTCAGGGCGAGATTCCCTGACAGGTGGCCTTGGAGCAGGCAGGGATTTGGGAAGATTCTTGCAGTGTGACTAAAATTGTCACATTCTGACTTTGTCAAATTTATGTGAAAAAGAAAATTATGGAGTCTTTGCACCTGAAGCTATAAAGTGGCTCATGCTCCCTTGAAACAGAGCCAGCACTTATTTGAAATTTGTCCACCTCAGGGACTGTTGTTTGAACTGAATAATAAAAGCCAAATTGAGGCAAATTCGCCACATGGCAGGGATAGATGTGAAAGGCTTGTGTTGAGCTTTTTCATATGTTTGGTGTGGTTGTTTCTGCCCTGTGTTGGTGTGACACTGAGCCCAGTCAGGAGATCCACAGCCATGCATTTTTGTTTAAAGAAATGGCAAGCCCATGTATTTTCCAAGAAAATTCTCTAATTTGCTGATTTTTTTTTTCTGAGATCCTTTGGGAAGAGGAGTCGAGCTTGGTAGGAAATCTAAATTTGAAAGTTTGTGTAAAACATATTTAAGGGCTTTTTGTTTTCAAACAATAACATTCCCGAGAAATATTAAAAAGAAATACATATCTTTCTTTCTTGTTTATTTTTTTGTAATTTTTAGATCAACACCCGTCATTTTCATTAGTGCTCTATGACCCAGTTCATCACTAACATGCTGAAAATTAAACATCCACTGAAGTACTTCACTAAATCAGGGGTTGGAGCTCCCTAATGACAAGTACATGCACACTCCACCAGCCAGCCACATGATTTTTTTTGCATCTATTTATGTCCTTTCTTCCTCCAGTGCAGAAAACCATGCCAAGATGCATTTTGCACCGGCCTACCGCACACTGAGATTTCTCCTGCTCCCAGACCCCTGACAGAGAGCACTTTTGCTATCATTTACTACTTTAATATAACTTTTTTTTTCTTTTTCCCCTTTCTGTGTTTCACAACATTTAGCAACTCCCCGCTGGCTGTGATGGCCCAGTTTGGCACTGGTGGAGGAATCCCAGGCATGCTCCACCAGCCCCTCCTGACCTGTGGGCAGGCTTCAGGCTGCCACCCTCACCTCTCCCCTTCATTTTTTGGGGGGCAGAGCTGGGTGAAGCCCAATTTTTCTGTCTCACTTTGATATCTCAGGGTTGTTTCTCCCTCTCCATCTCACTGAGAACCAACGGGTCTCGTTGGGAATGGGTGAGTGGGAGAGGGAAAGGAGGAGAACAAATACCCTGGTGAGGGAAATGCTCGTGCTGCCAGCTCTCGGCTCCATTCCCAGCCCTAAAGGCTGTGCCTGTCACATCCCAGCTGCCTCCCCACCCCAGGCTGCAGGATGCTCTCACAAACTCCCTTTCTGGGCATGACCAAAAATTCCTCTTTGCAAAAAAGAAGTGGGAGCAAACCCATCATGTTCCTCCAGTTTCCATCTCAGTGCATTGGTATTTTTCCACCTCCAAAAGCATTTCATAAGATCCTTCCAGCCCATTCTCTCCTGTGGCCTTTAAAAGCCATGTCAGTCACCCAGAGTTGTTTCAGTAGCTGGTCCCAGAGGAGTGGGTTCAACTCTGTTGGTTCCAATGGCACCTAATTTGTATGGATGAGTGTTTGCATGTCTACAGATACATATAATGCTTTGGAAGACATTTATGGGCCTGATATAATTAAACCCAGTGGTTTTATATTCCTTCATATTGGCATAGTGGAGATGTTATGAGAATACCAGCTCTTTCCTTATGGAAAAGTCTTAGAGAATGTAATAAGAAAACAATGACCATTCTTAGGCTTTGGAGGTTTTTGAATATGGTTTAAAACTGAATTACATCATTGCAGTTCTATAGAATGTCTTAAAAAGTCATTGCAAGAGGGGATCATTCTCTATCAAATTTTAGAGATTACACAGCCATTTCCATAGATTATTTCATTTCTCTCCAATTCTACTGGTTGCACTCCTATTAATTTCTGTGGGGTTTTCCCATATGGCACATATTATTTTGGCCATAAAACTACTCCCTGAGGCAAAAAGGCACTCAGCCTCAGTTCAGCCCGATGAAATCCCATTAGCTTCCAGAAAGACTGAGTCAGGTTTGCAAAATCATTTTGTGTCCTTGTTCCATACATGCGCTCCAGTGCTGTGCACATGGATGTTCCCTGCCCTGAGGAGGGCACAGCCCCAAATTCGAGATGTTTGAGTTCCTGTGTGCGGTTTAGGAGGCGTGCCAGAGCACATCACACTTAGTGGCATATTGAAGAGATTAGTGGTGTGATCAATTAAAATGTTTTCAATTTTAAGCAGCTTTTTCTTCCAAGCTTCCCCTCCTTCGCTCTGTCCCTCTGCCCCCTCCCTCCAGCAGTGTTTATGATGTGTTATGAGCCACCATAACACATCTCCTCCTCTCCTGCCTCCAGGGCCAGTGCTGGATCAGCCTTGTGGCCATTTGGGGCTTCCCCTGTGTCCCTGTGGCTCAGCCACCCTTGGGAGCACATTTCCACCCACACTGGTGTCCCATGGAGCCCATGAGGTTGAAGAAACCCCCCTGACCATCAGCCTTGGCCAGGAGCAGCCTGATCACAGAATCACAGAATTTCTGGGTTGGAAGAGACCTTTAAGATCATTGAGTTCAACCCATGTTCTAACACCTCAAGTAGATCATGGCACCAAGTGCCACATCCAGTCTTTTTTTAAACACATCGAGGGATGGTGACTCCACCACCTCCCTGGGCAGATGATTAATCCAGTATTTGACCACTCTTTCTGTGAAAAACT
Organism: Melozone crissalis; assembly: GCF_028551555.1. Classification (NCBI taxonomy): domain Eukaryota; kingdom Metazoa; phylum Chordata; class Aves; order Passeriformes; family Passerellidae; genus Melozone; species Melozone crissalis. Next base: position 28,686,760 of record NW_026535823.1, read on the forward strand.
TCCTCCTTAATTCTAGTCTGGATCTCCCTTGGCGCAGCTTGAGACTGTGTACTTTTGCTCTGTCTGTTGTTGCTTGGAGGAGACCGACCCCCAGCTCACCACAGCCACCCTTCAGGAAGTTGATCCGTTCCCTTAGGAGAAGCTGCTGTCCCAAGAGGTGCAACCAGCACTAATCAGGGTGAATGATGTACCCCAGGGGCTCACACACCTTCCCTGTGCTTTGGGATACCAGGAGAGCAATTCCCTGCTTGCTGCTGATGTGCTGTGGTGGGTGCGTGGGTGGGTGGGATGCCTTTCAGCTTTCACCTTACCATTGACCTCGTGATTTATTTTGATTAACCTAAGCCTACTGAATTCCAGCCCTTCTTGTAGAGAACCTGCAGCACAAACCCCAGGCCTAATTCGGGCAAGCACAGCGCGCGGCTTCGCTTACGTTCGTTTTGCAGTGATTTATTTTTTCTTCTCATACCCTTATGAAAGTGGACACCACCCGTGGATGGTGGGGTCAGACTTCACCTTCTCTTGCATGTGCTTAAGTAAGCAAATGTCTTTGAGGGAACTTCAAAGCAGGGGATTGGGAGCAGGGCAGATTTTGAGCCCTGGAATGAACAGCTTGGCATGTTGAGGTTGAACCCCAGCACGGCACTGGATGTGTGGGTGTCTTGGACGTAGCAGGGTGTAATATTAGCCCAGAAGAAAGCATGATTCTGGCATAGGTTGGTACAGCTGCACCTTTGCCAGTGGGCTGGTTTTGATTTCCAGAGGACGAGACCTAGTCCTTAATCTGCCATTTGAGGTTTTAAACTTATCCAATGTGGGGTGTAGAATGTCTCAACCTGCACAAAGTGGCCAAACCCTTCATTTCGAGGAAGCTGCACCTTTTGCTTCCAGAAGAGCATCTGATCCCTTGAAGCCTGGCTAGGAATCACTTAACAGTGGGAATTTACTCCTGTAGCAGCACAAATAATTTACGGCGAGGCTTTTGCCATTATTATTCCGCTGCATTTCTTCGAGATACAAAATTATTTTATATTGCATATTTTCCCATGCCCTTTCCCTGCTTACACTGTCTGCCTCGACTCGTTGCTAATGACTTTTGTTGACAAGCTCAGCGCATTTTGATAAGTCTTCTGCCAAAGTGTCTCTAATAAAAATAAGAAGAATGACAAGTGGAACAGCGCAAAGAGGATTCCAACAGCAACAACCGAAGGTTAAAGCAGCATAAAACGGGGGAAAACATAACAAAAACAGAACACAGTGAGCCCAGATTGCCTTTGTTAAGAATATTTAATGCTTAATTTTGTTTTATAACCCTGGCTCTCAAGCTATCCGCACAGCTTACATTCCCTTGTTTTGCAGTTGGAGGAATTTGCCTTCAGTTTCTGTTGGGGCAGGGGGAGCTCTGTGTATGTATTTTGCACCTTCAGCCTTTGACCTCGTTGGATTTTTGGTCTTGGAAGGGTCAGAGCAAGGAGGTGTCTCCTGTGCCTGTGGCTGGAGGAGGGCTCCCAGCCCCTCAGCACAGCTTCCTGCCAAAGGACAGAGATCCCACGGCGCTGAGGTGGGGCAGATATAATGGGGAGAGTGTAGCCAAGCATTTGGGACATTTCCTGGCTTGGCACACCCAGCTCTGCACCAGCTGGGGGTGCATATCTGGCGCTCTGCACAGCTGGGGAGAAGGGGTGAGAACCTGCTCAGTTCCCAGGCACAGCACCTGCTGTTCCTGGCAGGGCATTGAAGCAGGGAGTGGGAACAACCCTCAGCCCTCACTCCTCATCCCACGGAGCCCTTCCCTGACTCCTCCACCACCACTGCTCAGTTTTGGATGGCACCTGTGATTTCTCAGCTCTGTGCCTCTGCCTCCTCCACATGGAAGAAGAAAATAATTCCTGAGTGACTTTGCCTCTGTTTGGGCTTCACCAGGTGGTGATGCCACAATTGTTAAGGGATGACCTCTTTGCAGGGAAATCAGGGGTTGGCTGGGGTTTGTGTCTTAGGGATGTAAGGAGAAATAAATGTACAACTGAAGCAGCAATGGATGATTTGATGGGAGATTTCAGTGCAGGCAGTAAATGCATTGCCCCATGTTAGACCTTGGTGCCGTCAGCTGGGACTGAGTGCAGGGAAAATCAGCGACAGAACCAGTTAATACTCATGAAACAGCCCTGTTTGAAATTCTGGAGCTTTCTGCCGAATTTAATAAATCTTTTCAGCTGTTTCACAGAAGGCTTTGACAACCTTTTCAAAGATGCAGGAAGGCCAGTGTATCCAAGCAGCTTTAGAGCCCTTGGCCCAGGATGGGGCTGAGCACAGCTGTGCCTGACCCCGCCGTGAGAACCAGAGAGGGGCTGAATTCTCCATTTGTTAGCGCTGGGAAGGTCCTGGTTTGGCTCTTCTCCACTGTGAAAAGTCCCTTTTGAAGCAGTGAGGGCTGGAGTTACAGGTGTCCCAGGCTGGGATCAGGGACAGCAGCAGCTGCAGGGAGGGCTGGCCCCACTGCTGTGTCCCTGGTGTCACCTATGGGCCCTCACCAGGGCTGCTGTCCAGGACACTTTTAGCAGCTCATGGGAACCACCATTTGAAATCATGTTTTAATGTAATGCCTTTTAGTCAGGAGCAAAGGATTAGATCTGGATTCCTCTCCTCATGCCACAGAAGATATTTTTAGTGCCCTTGAAGCCAGCTGGATTTTCTGCAGAGGGGAGGACTCTGCCCTCTCCTGTAAGGTTTTTCCAGCACTGCCCACACCAGTGCTGTGAATTGCTCCTTCTGCTTGTTCAATTTTGCCCCAGTGGAACTTTTGGAACTTGTTCAAGTCAGTTCAGTTTTTTAAAAGGGAATTTAGGCACCGTTTTTCCTTGGAATTAAGCTCTTAGGCTCTTCACCTGCCTGACACCAAGCTGCCAGCTCCCATGGGGTCTGTGTATGAAATTCCCTCAAGTCATAGGGGAGTCTTTGCCCTACAACAAAGTTCAGGTGTGTGGGTCCAGGACATGTGGGCATCTTCTTGGAGGATGTTGTAAAAGACTTCTGGGATGAAGTGTTGTGGGGATAGGGAACCCTTTGCTGTGCTCCCAGTCGTTCCATGAGGCTACAGGGACATTTGGGATGGTGCTAAACTGAGCTTCCAAGGAATGAGAGCTTCAGGAACTCAGACTGTGAGTCCTTCTTGACCAGATTCTATGCTCAAGAACGTTGATTACAACCAGTCTAGATTAAACTTGATTTCTTTTTGATACCTGAACCCTCAACAGGACAATCCTGTCCTGCAGGGAACCAATGCTAGAAGGATAAAGCCCAATCCCAAACCAATTTTGAGCAAAACTCTCGGAACCAGGACGGTGTAGAAGGGTTTATAGCTTAAATGAGCCCAAAACAGGAGTGCAGGCATCCATCAACTCAGCAGGTAACAAATCTCCTTGCTTTCAGAGGTGGATGTTGTCATTGCTTGGCTTCGTGGCACCAGAACCTGGCTTGCAGGAATGGGTTTGTGTGTCTGCCTTTCCTCCCCTGGCTCTTTGCAGGGATCCAGTGGCTGATCTCACTCAGGTCTCATCCCTGCCCTGCAATTCCTACATTTCTCACCACCTGCAGCTCCCATGGATGTTTGCTTTCTCCTGCCTTGGGCTGGTGGCATTGAGCTCCTGCTGGCACAGACCTTGGATCCCATATTTGTAGGGTCCCAGCCTTGGGGCTGATCCTGGCTCCAGGAAAGATCTGGGCAGAGGCTCTGCCATGATGTGCTAGGGCTCAGTCCCCACCCTGTGCCCCAAGCATGATATGGTGCTTTCTCCTTTCTACCCTTCGTAAAAGGTTAATTTATGGTTAATTCGGTTGTTCTGCAAATTTATATCAAACACCTTCATTTTGACCCTGTGAAAACAGATTTGTAAAAAAAAAAAAACCAGCTGAATTTCAACAAGTTTGATTCAGAAAACTTTTCTTTTCTTTTCTTTCTTTTTTTTTTTTTTTATTTGAGACATCTCTTTAAAAAATCCTCCGAAAAAAATCTGCTTTTCAATCCAAACTTTTTGTTTGGTTTTGTTTTTTGTTTCTTTTTCCTGGAATATCCTTCAATTTCCCTAATACAACCAAGAGTATCTTTCCTGCCTCCCTCTAAAAACAGTCTGAAAAGAAAATATATAATCTAATTTTGGGCTGAGAAAAGCCATTGATTCATCTCAGCAGAAAAAGCTGCGTGCTTCTCAGTTCTCCAAAGAAAATCTTTCCCTTTTTTCTGTTTCTTTTTCTCTTTGTCCCACGGTTTTCCCCCTTTGTTCCATAAGGTCGACTTGGGACAATTCCTCCCCTCCCCAGTTTTCATTATTACACAAGCGGACCAGAAAAAACAGCCATTCCGTTGCTCCAACCACAATCTAAATGAGAATGAGAAGATATTTCAGCTGTTTCTCTTGGTTTCCATTTTTTCCCCAGTTTCTGGCTCAGTAGCTCCCAGAACCTATTACACTAATTGTTCTTTTCCAAAATCTGACTGTCAACAAAAGGCAGGGGACCAGTCTAACAATTTTGACTGGAATTTCCACTACTTTGGTGTATTCCTGGTTTTGATTTTCACAAACTTGTTTGCCCCCCGAGAAATTTGACATTTTGAGACATTTCCCAAACTCAAGTTTGGTCCCATAAACTCTTCCTGTGACAAACATGAAATTCATTATCACAAGTGACACTTCATGGTGGGGTAGACACAAATGTCTTCCTCATTATACGACTTCCAGTGTGTGATGGGAGAATTAAAGTGTTTGTGGGGAATTATATGGAATCAGGATGAGGTCGAGCCAATGGTGTGAGCTCCTCAGTGCAAACCCAGCTCCTCATGTTTCCAGAGGAACTTTTCTCCCACATATATACTTAATTCCTGGCCAAAATGCCCCTTTTCCAGCCAAAATTTGTCTTGCAAATGCAATGCACATTGTCAAAGGGAATGCTTGGGCTTTGTTCAAGACAATTGTTTGTCAATATGTTTTTCCAGTGTTCCCCTAGTAGGAAAGGCCTCTCCCAGCAGCACTTTAACTGCTTGGTTGTGTACAGGATGCTGAAACACGTGGCAGAAACAACAAACTGGTACAACGACATCTTTATATTATGGGCACTGAATTGTTTGAGTTACTGAGTGAAGTCAGATCTGTGTTTATCTACATTCTGCATCACCCACTGGCACACTCAGCTTGCAGTAAATAGAATAAATCAGCTGCTTAAAATTAGGCACTTGCTTAAGGGCTCTGTTAAAGCACAGCTTAAATGCTACTGCAGATTTAGGAGGGACTTGAATTTCCCTAGCAGAGAGATGTGGGAGTGGGATAGGGGAACCTCTGCTTGGACAACCCCAGCGAGACCAAACCAAACCCAAGCGAAGCCCTTCTTAACCATTTTCCTCTCATTCCCCTTCACATTTCTCCTCCCTTTTGTCTCCCCCAAGCCCAGAGCCCCTGATAAAATGGAACAAACAAGAGCCCAGGGTAATTGTTTGCAGCGCTGGGGAAGGTTTTTGTGACGTGTCCCAGTGCTGGTGCCGCGAGCCAGGCGCTGGCAGCTGGTTCCACTTTGGAGCCGTGTACGAGCTCGCGGCTCAGGCAGTTGTTGCACATTAACAAACCTCTGTCACTCTGGGGCTCTGCCTCTGCTCCCACTCCGTTGAGTTTTGGTTTTCTTCATTTTTTTTCTATTTTTTTTTTAATTATTATTATTATTTTCTTTTCTTTCCTCTTTTTGCTGTTTGCAGAATGAATAAAGATCTTTTCGCGAGCAGGAATAAGGCCCTGGACACTCCTGGCTGCTGCTCTCCCTGTGCTACCACTCCTTCATTTGTATAAATTTAGCAGGGGGTCCAGGAGCTAAAATAGGAAGCACATGGTTTTGTGACTTTACAATTGAAATAAAGAAATCTAATATGACAGAAGAAGCATGTTGTTTATGGAACTACAGATTTCAGTGAAGGCCATCCCTACCAAATCATAATTAAAATTACCATAATGACCCCTGAGTTTCATTTGTTGGGCTGGGAGGAAGGAAAATACGGATATTTTCAGTGGGTTCTGCTGAAACAATTTATTGAGAGCCACAGCTGGTTTTAATGTGCTGATGAGCTGGGAAAATAGTCAAAATTGTACTCCAGTCAAGTGACTGTGTAATATCTGAGGGCAGAACCAGACCAAAATCTCTGTCATTTTATTTAATCTAATGAATAGTGTTTTGTAACTGCAAAACATAATTGCTCTGCACATATGTTACACGCATACTTCACTAACAACATCCACAGTGCCACCAGTGGAACCAATGAAAACACTTTCAGCCTGATTTATTTAACCCTTCTAAATTTTGTCAGGACTTCTTTGGAATAAACCAAATATTTGGTATGGAGATCTTCAGCAGCGTGCATGCATGCTATTGGAAGGAAACTTGTGTTCCTTGAAATAAAAATACTGGAATTTTTCACAAGGAAGACATTTTTACAAAATTATTTATACATTTTTAAGTAGATCTCAGGTTTTACACTGGATTTGCCTTTGAAGTCAGAGACACAAAACTAATCAACTTTAAAATTAGCACATAAAATTAATGATCGCTGGAGTTGGCAGGCTGGCTGGAAAACCAGGACTCTTCTGGTATTTTCATTTGGAAAAAGCTTCAAAGCTACTGCCTGTGTTTGACATTAGAACTAAGAGCCGAAGAGTGAGGGAGAAAAAAGCAAAATGCCTCCCAAATATCAGGTGCAAAGCAAACTCATGGGACAGAAAACCCCACGCTGTGTTTGGAGCCTCAGATTTGGAGAAATCACTGAAAGCAAATCTTCTTGCAAACCTCTGAGTCCAAGATTTTGTTGATTGTTCATTTGTTGGGGTTTTGCTTGGGTTTGTTTTGTGGTGGTTGTTGTTGTTTTTCTTTAGCATTTGTTTGTGAAAGCAAACAAGGGGATGGTTTGGGGGCAGAAATAGAAGAAGCCACATGATAATTCATGGTAAATCCATAGCTGTGCCTTCCACAGAAGAACCACACATCTGCAGGAATGACCAGCTTGTGTTATGAAGGCACTTATTGATTTGGCTAAACCTGCTTAAAAATCTGAAATCTGCTGCTTCCCTGAAGAGGCTCAGACTTGCTCACCCACCTTCTGACCAAACCCAGCAGCTCAAGCATTTTATTGCACTTTTTGTGTTTTCCCAGTAAAACACAGCAAAATTTTCTGGGAGGGGGGCACCAGAGCACAACAAAAAACTACCTGCTTTATCCCTTCATTAGTGGAAAATTAAGTTCTCCCTGTGCTGTGAGGAGCCAGCTGGGTGTGGGGCTGGTGATGGAAGACAGCTGCAAACAAATGTGTTGAGTGAATTAATGTAGTGTGTGATGGTGGAAAAAGAGCTCAGCTCTGCGGGACGGATTTGGTTATCACGGGTTGAGCAAGGCTGGGAGAGGGGCAGCAGAGACTGCCTGCAAGCTCAGCTGCAAACTCTGCACGAGTGCTTAAAAAAAAAGAGAAGGAAAGGATGTCACGAGAGAGAGGAAAAACGGAAGAGAATATGAGTTTGGAGCAGAAAAAACTGGCAAAATATGAGTTGCTATAAGTTGGATTCTTGTTTTCTCTAGTGGATTTGGCTTCAAATGCAATTAGCTTCTTGTCACATGCTGGGGCAGCTGTGCCAAACGGTTCAACAACACATTATTTTTGTCATTGCACAAAAGGTGATATTGAGCCCAGAATAACTGTTTCCATTTATGACTTTGGCTTTTGGCCTAAGCTCAAAGGAAGTGAAGGAAAAAAATAAAGAAAAAAAGTGATATCCTTTTCTGAAGGTCTTGGGGCACTTGAGTTCTCAGATGTTGATGTGCAAGAAAGTTTACTAGGGTCCCAGTGTCAATAGAAAAGCCAGATCCCTGATAGCTTTATTTGGGTTGTTTGGCTGTTCACTGGGAGGAAAACCCAGCACAGAAACTCTGTGGGATCAGGAACTGAGGCCACAGAGGTCCTTTAGTCCTACACCTACCAAAGCCATTTCTGAGGTGTCAGCAGCTTCAGGAGGAAGAGGAAGACCGAGTGGCCAAGATCTGTGTGTGCTACCAACCCACCAGCTCTAAGCATTATTCCAGTCCCCACCGAGGCACAGCCTCAGAAATGTTTCTTAAACACTCCAGGAAAATATTTTGGTCCCTTAACGTGCTCACATGACACAGCAAGAAGGGTGACAGAGCTCCTGCCTGCTAAAAGAAATTAGTGTTTAACCTGAATATTGATGAAGCCAGCAAATCCTGCTGGCCAGGCTGCAATAACCAGAGGCACCCACAGGGATAAATGCCAGGTAAAAAAGGGTTTTGCTTGCAGGGGAAGGGAGAGCACACTCAGGCTGGAGGTACATATGGAAATGGATTTAATAAACACCTACTGAGTCTCCCTTCTATTCCCCTGCCTGCAAATACCCACCATGGTATTTTAATCATGATGTTTTTAATAATACAAGAAAACCTTACTAATAATTCCATTTTGGAATGTTTCTGCTTAGTGAACTCCAGTTAAACTTGACACAAAAGTGTTTGCTTTAAAATTGTGTGTGGACCATGCCAGTCCACGGAGGTGATTCATTTGCTAGCTAATTAACAAATGTCTAATGTAAATTTAACATTCACTTTGACTTACATTCCTGCAACCCAAACTTCTTTTTGATTGGGGTAGCTGTAAGTGGAAGCCAAATATTTTCCTTGGTGGAGCCAAGGGGATGGCATACGCTACTCGTTTAGATTTCCATTTCCTTTGCATCTTTTCAGGGGCTGAAATTCAGGCGTTAACGTTTCCGAACACAAAGTCATTTTTGTATGAAAATTTGCAAATAAACCCCCCAAGATTTTGCAGTACTGCTAGAAACCGAGCTCTTTCATTGGCAAAAAAAAGAAAGTGCCCTGTGAGGTTCTGCCTGTTCCTTCTCCCCAAATTCCTGGTGAATACATAATTACCCAATTTGGCTTTAAGAGGAGTTTTTGCCTTTCCTGTGCTGAGCATCTCTGTGAGCTGGATAACCAAGCCAAGCCATTGCTCAGTGAAGAGGAGCTTTGGCTCCTGGTCACCTCTCAGCCTCAATAATATCCCCATTCTCCCAGATGGTGCCTTTTTATTATTTTTTTCCCCAGGCATTAAAGTTTCTGGACTATGGTAACACTGACCGTGGCATAAACAGGATCATAGCTTTCCCAAAGGCCCATGTAAGAAAATAAACAACTTAATCCTGGAAAGAGACAGCAGGCTCCTGCAGCTGACCAGGAATCTACTCCTCAGTGGCTGGGATATGCTGGGTAAATGATGGTAAAATAAAAATGAGATGCTTGAGGGGGGTTTGGGGGTGTAAGGCTGAGGTTTGGGGCATCAACAGTCTGGATTTCAATGCCTCCTGTCACAGGGCTGTGCACCATGAGCCCTGTCTGCTGCTCAGGGAGCGGCTTCTGGTTATTTCCCTTTGCTTCTGGAATGTTCCCTGAGTGGGCAGGGCTCTGTGGGAATATGGGACATGCCCACATTCACCGGTGTTCCCTGGCAAGATCTGGTGCAGTTTGAATCCCCTCAGGAAATGTCCAGAGGCAGCAAACAGAGCTACAGACAGAGCCAGCGTGAGGCTGGATGTGGGAAGCCTGCCCCTCTTCCAGAACCTTCCAGCCTCAATTCCTCCCCCCTGTCATCAGGTTGGGCTCCCAGGGCTGAAGGAGAAAGGTTTCTGGCCTGGACACCCACCCCATATGTTGCAGCAAGAGCTTCTTCAGCTTAAATGCTGGGAAACCCATGGTAAGCATCCATCATTTCATTTTTTAAACTATTTTTTTTTTTAAGGGAAGGATTGCAATTTTATGGAACATCTTGATGTTAATGTCCTACTCCAACTGGCCAGCTTTTCCTGTCTCCCTTGTGGGGAAATACTTTCTTAATGGAGCTGTATTTTGGGAAGCCTGTCCTAGGAAGTGTGAGGCAAGGAGCTCAGGCCTCTCAATGGCATTTCTATCACTTCTGCTGTTTCACATTGCAAGTTTGGAAAGGTGACAGAGATATAATTTCTTTCAGTTTCCAGCTCATCAAGGCAGAGCAAAAGCTGCTGAATCCCATCATCCCATCAGGGGCTGCTGTGAAGGGCAATTCAGTCACGTTCCTGAAGAGCATGGGAATCACCTGATGAAAGCCATATGCTGGTGCTGCGCTCATCTAACACAGGTTTGATTTCAGGATTGTCTGGAAATGACCCAATGGAGAGAGGGAAGGCTTGTGAGGACTCCTGAGAGATGCCTGCACAGGATCAACCATCATCCTTGTCCACCAGGAGAGAGATCCAGGCATATCTGAGGGGATTTAGCTCAGAAATGGCTCTGCAATGCCTCGATAACATCATTCTGGTGTCATTCCCAGCACCTCCTGCCTACAGCTCTGTCTCAATGAGGTGCAGAGATCTCTGAAAGTGTTGGGGGGTTTACCAAATTTTGAAATCTCTTGGTGATGTAATCACACTTTTCACTTAGTTTTGTTGGAGGTTTGGGCCAGATCTGGGAGATGAGCTTGGAAAATGCAGGATTTGCTCTGAACTTTGCAGTTCAGTCCTGTTGCTGAGACACCCGAGGAGAAAGGCACAGAATATTCACAGGGGCTTTCTCTGGTGAGGGAGGGATGCAGAGCCATGAAACACCACCTTGTTTTGTCAGCCAGCTCTGCTCTACCTGTGTGTATTTATGTTTGGGCTGCATGTATACATAAAATATTATGTATGCATAAAATATTTTTTGCCCCTGCTGCACGTTCTTCCACCTTGGTGAGGCTGGAGCTGAGGAAACGCCAGCAAAAAAAAAACATTCTTTTTGCTGCTTCCAATAAAACAGAGCGCCCTTTTCAGATGAAAAATTCATGCCATCGTTAGTGCTGACTGGTGTCTCCTTCACTCCTGTGCTCCCTCATGGCACAGGGAAACCTACATAAAGAAATTTGGCTGGCTCTTGAAAAGCATAAATGAGAGGAACTGGCTGTGGGGAGAGGTTTCTGAGGGCTCGAGGAGGAGTTCAAACGCTTCGTTCTTCAGCTGCTGGAGATAAAAGCCCTGGTACATTCAATTCCCACTTTCTGCTGCTGCCAATAAGCAGGGGGGCTTCTTCCTCAGCCTCTTGCCACCACAGAAATAACAGAGATAAAGCTAGCAAAATAAATAAACGCTTTGTGGCTGGAATAGATAATAATTTCACCAGCTGAATATTAAAATATCAAAGCTGAAGGAGAGGATATATAATTATGGGCCTTTGAAGTTCAATAAAGGTCTGTTTCATCAATGTGGCATTTCAAATGCAGAGGCAGAATGATAATATTGCACTGGCATTTCTGACCCACTGAGAATATGCCAGGAGGAGAAGGAAGCCCTTTAAGACAGAAGCCATTTAGACAGGGCCTGATTAATTATCCTACCCCAAAATGATCCATCCCTGACAGGAGAATGTTGCTCAGCATCATTTCTCTCCCTTTTACTCCTGCCATATTTTGATTTAAGAAGGATTGTTTCACCCAGTAGGAGCAGGTGATGTGAAACAATGAAATGAAGGGGCTCTTCTCTACCAATTAAGTTCCAGTTATAAATATTCCCATATTAAACAGAAGTTCTAAATCCTTCAGTCCAACAAACTGAGGCTGAGCTTTATTTGTTTGATGCTCATTTCTAAACCAGGGTTAAAAAGCTCAGCAACATTTCTTTGCGGTGTGAATTTTTGACTCCATCCTATGGCAGGTAAACAAAATCAAAAATCAGCATTTAGGCAGGACGTACAGGTCTGATACAAATTTTGTTCAGGAATATCACATTCTTCTCCCCAGACTTGCTCTAGAGGCACTCCCTGCTGCCTCCAGGCTTGTGGCAGTGCTGGCTTCATGTATTTCTCACCTTATTTCCCAGGATGCAGGACAGCCTCTGGCCCATTGTTAGAGATGAGCCCCGGCTCATGCAAAGGCTGGAGGGGAGGATTTTTGTGCTCCCAAAGGCACCACATCACCTTGGGTAAGGAGAATTTTTGAAGGAATGCTATAAAATACTTTTCTTCTTTTTTTTTTTTAATTTTTGGAAATGTTAAAGAAAGATGTTCCACTGTGATCACAATGAACTAAAAAAACCTCTTTGCTGAGGGTAAACTAGGCTGGAAGAAAAGCTGTTAAAACCAACTGAAGGTTTATGACTGCCCATAGTGTTTATACCTTGCGGTTCTTGTATTCAGAGAGAGTTTACTGCATTAGGTTCTTTTATTTTTTAATAGACTGTCGTCACATTTGGGTACATTTTCCGTTTCCAATTAACATCCAGGCCAGTTTTGTGGTTTGGGAAAGGCAAGCAAGAGCCCTCAGCTACATGTCAGTGGAAGAGGAGCTTTTATTTGAGGGTAGGGATGTTGAATGACCCCATGGCTTCCTGTTAGTGTTTTAAGAGCAGGACTTTCCCACCTGGTCTTGGCTGGAAAGTAAGTCAAGCTTGTGTGTGCTCATGTGGAGACCCTTTAAATGTGTGAGCAGAGTGTCCATATCCGATTTCCTAGGTAAAAGTGTGCTGCATTTTGTTTTTGGTTCAAAGTGCAAATCAGCCTGTGGGGAAGAATTGGTCTTTCTCAGCATACCTCACCCTCATGGGAGGTCTTGAACATGATGTTTCAAACTTGCCAGTGCACTATAAAGGAAAGGAAAGTTTCTAAATGAGGCAGTTGAGTTTGCTTTTCAGTGTGCATGCTATGTGGTGTGCAGGAGATCTAAGGGTTCTGTGCTGATTGGAAAATGCCAATAAATTTTTTCTCTGACTCCAGTGAATATTTGCATCAATGACTTCCAGGTTGGCATTCCCTGTTGATCAAACCATCTCTTCAGGACTGGGAGGCTCCATTGCTCCCCATGCCAAAGGGCTCTGGTGCTTCTCAGCATTTCTCAGGGCACCTCGGTACAAAGTGTGTCTGACTGTGGAATGATTTACTGCATCTAAAAAGCCAGGTTGGATGGAGCTCTGAGTGACTTGATCTAGTGGAAGGCATCTCTGCTCATGGCAGGGGGATGGAATGAGATGATTTTTAAGGTCCTCTCCAATCCAAACCATTCTATGAGCCTTGCTGTCACCCAAATTCAACAATGGCTTGAAGATTATGAATATCTTGTTGTAAATCAGAGTGCACTACCTGGGGTTTAGAATTACACTTTAGCCAAAAAGGGTTCTGGGTGTGCCTGGGTTCATTTTGCAGGTTATTTTTTCTCTCTGCAGAAAGGAGGATTGGGAATGTGAGAGTAAATATCAGTCTTTGTTTAGACTTGATTTCTCTTGAGACGCATTGCTCTGGATGGCAAATGGGGTCGCCCCAAATTTGAGACTGGCACAGGTTGACCCTGGCAGCCTCCCCTCTCTGCATCCCCCTGCGCATGCCAGGTTTATCCATCCAGGATGCACATGAAGGGGGATGTGGGTCCCCTGGGAAAGCCTCTTGATCCCCACACCCTGAGCTCCTCAGCCCCGGCTGCGCTCTGGGGGCTTTCACAGAGGACAAAGAATTCATTCAGGAAGTGCCTCAAATCAAAACCCAAATTATTGTAATGAAATCTAAATGAAACCATAATAGGAGAGAAATAGCAAACAGGGATTTCCTCTCTTTTTATGGTAGAACTGGCAATTTAAATTTAAAAAGTCAAAATCAGTGAGAGATACAGAGTTCAAAGGAGAGTCAGAGAGTCCTGGTTCTGCCAAAAAGGCATTCAGCTGCACATTCAGCCCTGTAGGCTTTTCTCTGCATGAAGACTCCTTTTTTTTCCTTTTTTTTTTCATCTGTCAGCTGCTTCTACTAAACCACTTTAAATTAAGTCTTGGTCAATGTCAGAGTTGAGATCTGTTTTATAGGGATGTATTTGTGGAAAAGCATCCAAATACCTGCCTCAGAACTTGTCAGTTATAACTATATTCTCAGCAGACGTTGAAAGCCATAAACCTCATGCTGAGAGCTTTGAATATCACTTAAGAGCTTAAGCCATGTTCTTGGAATGAATTTATGAGAAAAACCCAGAGAGACCCAGCAGCAGGCAGGGGAAACTGCAGCTCTCCTTTCCTTTATTTTAGCTGGGGGGAAGGAATCCCAATGGATACCAACAGCAAAGCCTTTTCCAAACAGGGCAGCACTAACCCAGCAGGAAAAGTCCAGAATACACTGGAAATCAAATGTCTTATGTTAGGATGGAAGGAGAGGTGGGATGGGTTGGTCAGAATGAAGGGGGAAGCACGTCCTGCATTCTAAAAGAACTTGTTAAAACCAAATTGTCTGATAGCTGGTTGTCCTTCTTCAGCTGGCTCTGGTCCCTTTCTGACACCACAGACAAGAGCAAGCAAGCAGCTCTGATTTAGAAATGTCAGCGTGGTTTAGGTTAGGGAGTGTTTGTAATAATTATGAATTGCCTTCATGGTTTGTTTGCTTTCCATAGCAATTGGGAGAAGACAGCAGCTGACAGCTGTGGAAATTCCTGGTGTTGTTCCCCTTGCATAGGACAGCATGGATCTAATTAGCTTGTGCCAGCAGGGCTGTATTATTAAATTAATAATAATTAGAAAGCTGTTTGCACCTGTGCTAATGTAACACTATTTATCCCAATGTGTGTTAAAGCATTAAGCCTTTCAAGTCTCTAATGACACCATGGACAAACTGTGACCAGAGGCAGAGGCTTTCCCAGATGTACAAAAAATAGAGGATCGCTGTATCAAATAACTTTTTTTTTTAATTTTTTTTTTTTTTAGTGCATGTGGAGGAAATCAGAGTTATTGAAAATAAAACAGAGACTGTCTAGCCTGCGAACAGATTTTGCTAGTGCTGTGCAAGACAAACACTGGGATTTTTAACACATCAGCCAAGAGATTTGCTCTCAAAAATCCCTTACAGACCTACTAGGATTCCTTTTGCCCCCTAAGCAACAGGGGAATGGAGATGTTTGTTGAATTGCTATTCTGTGTTAGGCTTAGCTGGGGTGATTATAGTTGATATTTTTAGAGGAAGTAGATAGACCATAAGGAAACACGTTGGAGTCTAAACTATACCACATCCACACGAAATATTTGCTGTGGTTGAATTTGTACCTCTTGAAACGTGACTCTTTAACTTAATTTCTGTTTATTTTTGGCATTGTTGATAGCAGGAGACAGCAACATCCTTCCTTGAATGTTGTGTACCCTTCTGGGAAAGAAGGGTACATAAGAAATAAATTTTTACCAGGGTAACACCATTTATTATTATTACTCCCAGACATTTATTTTTATTTTAGTGGGGTAGGTAAGGCCAACTGGGGTCAAACTGTCTGTGTGAGGCATCTTATGGAGAAAGATGCTCTGTGCCTCAGGAACAACTGCAGTTCAATGAATGCCTGGGCTCAGCAAAGTGTTTAGGCATGGATTTAATTGTAACCACATGCATGAATCCCTTTGATGCTGCATCATATCAGAAGCTGTGATACAAGACAACAATTAGGAATATTGAGCAACCCTATGGACCATGGACAGAGAGGGGGGCAAGGAGCTGGGGGGACATTACACAGGCTGAAGAAATGAAAGATGATGCCCTTTTTTCTTGTTGCTTCGTCTGTGAGGAGGCAGGAGGCTGGTCGATGAAAAGTAGAGCATTTAATGCCATCAGAGCCATTCTGTCCCATGTTGGTCAAAGGAAGATGACCTCCAGGTGTGGATGGCAGTGAGGTCAGCATTGCAGACTGAGAGCACCCTGGCCAAGTGCTGGTGGAGCTGGTGGTGCCATTTTAACCCCCAAAGCAGAGGTGGTGGTTGAATATCTCCCTCTGAAATAATTCTCCAGCAGAGGAGCAATTGCTCTGCAGGTCAGCATCTCTGGCCAGCTTTAACTGTGTGAGTTTGTGGCCGTGTCAGCAAATTGCTGCTGCTCCCTTGGTCACTTCAGCTGTATCCTGTTAAAAGGGACAACTTGCCCACAGGAACCTCCTCCATGCCCTTCTGAGGTGGCGAGCAGCAGAGTGACCATCTGGCATTTCCGTGTGTCCGGCAGAACTGGGACAGATTGTTCACATCTTCCCCGTGTGCAGCTGAGCTTTGCAACTGTCTGTGCTTGCCTGTGATGTCAGGCTCTGCTGGGAGAAAGTTACACACAAATCTGTGTGTTTTGTAACAGATATTGCTGTGCTGGTGGATCTCTGCTGAGGGACTGCCTGCTCGCGTGTGAGGTGGAACTGCTGTCACTGCACTCAGCGCATCCAGTTTTACCTATCAGTGCTGAGGGTTGGCTGAAGCCTCTGAGAGCATCACTACTGAAGCATCTTGAATCCCTTTTTTCCTTTCTCATGGTAGTAAGGCCAGAGGAAATGGTGATTTTTGCAGAAGTTATTTGTCCTTTGTGAACCCTCTTCGAATGAACCGATGAGCTTCGCTCCCTGCACAATGAAACACCAGCACGGTGCCATCAAAGGGACAAGCTCTGCCCTCAAATGAGGGAGTGGGCAAGAAATTCTGAGCTCTGCACATGTGCCTGATGGCCTTATGTATCTCATCTGCTCAGCATTGAATTCAGAAGCTTAAATGTACAGGCTCAGTGCTGAGAATCTGTCCTGCAGTATTTACGGCTGTTGTTTAACTTTAATCTCAGCCGTTCATTTGCTTCCTGGTTCTCATATAATTAGAACATATTAAACAGGAGCCAACCACAAGAAATATAAAAGGTTAACGCAGTTAGGAAATGTCAGTGGAATGAATACAGCTCACTAATTCACGGGTTCTTTCCATAAATATTTCCACCAGCCAAAATATTGACTTTAACCTTTTCCATCTCCTGCGTGTAAAGCTTTGTATTCCCTTGTTGCAGCAACAAATACCTTGGAGCGTGGGGATGGTGCTCAGCACAGGGCAGGCAGCTACACTCTGCAGTTATGGTATTAATTAAGTGGCAGAATCAGATTTCAGCATGGTAAGGCACACCCAGAGATGGAAAACTGGGATGTAATGAAAATGAGCAACATGTTATAGCTGGGATCGCAGAAAATTGTTTAGGATGACAGTTTGCAGCTGGTCCAGCAAATATCTAACCCAAAGATGTTTTGCTGTGAGTAGCACAAATGTTTGGATGTTTGGATTGAGGGATGTGGTGGGTCAGTGTCCTGTGCTGCTGGAAGATGTGGATCTTCTCCACATCTGGGATCTTTTCTCATAAATTGGTCAAGACCCATCTTAAAAGCTGTTTATGTCCTCCTAACTCCAGTTCCCAGAGTGGAAGGTGGTTTCACCACCTCCTGACACAAAATCACCTCCTGATTTTGTGTCCAATGACACAAAATCCTTTTGGTTCTGGTGTCCCAGGGTTCCTGAGCACTCTAAGCTCTGAGGTTTTGCACATGTCATGGAGGGGATCACAGGCAAGGTTTGCTACTGACCTCCCATGGTCTGAGCTTCATTCAAGAAATTAGCAGCTCCTACCTGTGGCTTTTTCATGCTAAAACTTGTCCTCTGCCCAGACTTCCTCAGGATGCTAAATGAAAGGGGATCCACTACTGTTTTCCTTGAATCCCTACCAAACTCCTGCCTGTTTGAGAGTTAGAGATAAATCTTTCTGTGGGTCTGTGGCACTAAACCCAACAGCTGCACTCAGGGTTAAGTGTCCCCTGGGCTTTCCATGTGTGCATGGGCCACGGCTGCCTGTGGAAAACATGTTATTCCCTTGCTCTGCTTCCCTGTGTGCTACCTGTGGTTTCAGCTGATAAGTGCTCTGGATGTTTTCCTCTGAACCATCTCGTAAAAGCAGCATGTGCTGTTGGAAAGCAGTGGGCTGCATCTCAGAAATCAAACCAGTCCTTTAAAGCACTAAGGACGGGAATGCGATTTTCTCCATGCAGTATTCCTTGGTAGATTTTTGTATCTCACAGCCTGCTGGGATGCCCGCACATCCTGGGAGCAGTACTGGGGGTATTCATGTCACAAGATACAAACAATAAATACAGAATGGGGTGGGTTGGAAGGAACCTTAAAGATCATCCAGTTATCATCCAGTTCTACCCCCCTGCCATGGCAGGGACACTTCCCACTGTCCCAGTTTGCTCCAAGCCCCATCCAACCTGGCCTTGGACACTTCCAGGGATGGGACAGCCACAGCTTCTCTGGGCACCCTGTGCCAGGGCCTCACCACCCTCACAGGGCAGAATTATTCCCCAATATCCCATCTAAACCTACCCCATGTCAGTGTGAAGCCATTCCCCCTTGTCCTGTCGCTCCATGCCCTTGTCCAAGTCGTTTCCTGGAGCCCCTTTAGGCACTGGAAAAGGCTCTAAGGTCTCCCTGGAGCCTTCTCTTCTCCAGGCTGTATAAATCTGGGTCCAATCTACATGTGGGTGTACACAGATTACTGTACTTTAATGCCAATTCACATCACTGGTTTAATACTGGGCTCATGGCAGAAATCAAGATTTGCCTTTAAATGAATATATCTTTTGTAAAAGGAACCACAGTGAGCAGCCCAATGAGACATGCAGTTGTTTTTTTAATAAGGTTTTATAGTGCCTCCATCCTCCTGGAATGTGTGTGCTTCCCATTAGTGCATTTCCCACCAACCTTGTCATCTGTCACAAGTGATTTGCTCTTTCTCATCTTATCCCTCCCAGAGGAGAACTGGTTCTGAACAGAAACCAGTTAAGTTTGGGGTGGTTTTTTGTTTTCTAAATTTCTGTGTTAATGCCCCTTGCTCATTGCTTATGCAAAGCAGGGCTGAAGATGCATCCCTTTCTCTGCCTTTGGGGGCAGGTGATGTGTGTGGTGGGTTGTATCAGCACCTGGGGCTTTTTGCACATGAAAAAAGCATTCCCAGATCTTGCCAGGACCTTTTTAATCCCCTGCTCCTGCTGTTCGTCACCAGTTTAATGGGTTAGAGGTGATCAAGTCTCCAGAGTGGAAATCCATCCTTCCCTGCTCCATATGTTAGGGCATGGCTGGAAAGGGCTGGGCTGAGGGAGTTCTGGATTCCCAGACTCAAACCACCTGAGCAGCAATGAGATTTTGAGGCTGAGGTGGTTCTGTTTTGTTGTAATCCCCTCTCCAGTATTCCTTGGCAGCACTCTGGCTGAAACCTCCACCTGTCATCTTGTGGGTGCCAGTGACAAAACTTCAGTCTACCCCTCTGAATTACATGGAAAATGTTATTTCTTTTCCATTAAAAAGAGCCAGTTCAGGCCTAGGCATGAGGGTAGGTGCATGGAAAGTCACCTGGGAGTAAAACCTGCATCTGCCTGGAGTTTCACCACCACATCTATTCCCTGTCACGTTAATTAAGAATTATTCTTTCCCTCCCCTAAAAACCTTCCTGTGAAGTCGGCTCCACTGAAATCCACAAGGGCTGAGTCACTGTGCAGACCCTCGTGGCACATAATCACCTGGGGGATTATTTCCTCCATGGAATAGCTGGAAAATCAAGTGTGTCTGGCCACTGGAAAGGAGAAGGAATTCCTGCCTGCATCCAAACCCACGGGGAGGTGAGCCGTGGCTGGTGGCCAGCTGCAGGGATGAGCCAGCAGGGCCAGGTGTTTTGTTTCCTTGAACACCTCTGGCGTGGGGCAAGGCACCACTCAAGGCTTTGTCATCATCTGCTCCTTGGAAGAGGTTTTCTCCTGAGACAGCCTGCCTTTTGGCTCTGAGCTGAGCCATTTCAGAAAGGTGTTTCTCATTGTGCCAATTATCATCAAGGAGTGGGGATTAGCTTCCTTTCTTGTGTTGCATGGGGATAATTTGGCATTGGCATGGCTTCTGAGTCCTTCTGATTGAAATGATTTAAAAGCTGAGGTCATGGCAGGGCTCCTTGCAAATATCCCCTTCAGCAGCACTTGCTGTTCTGTATTTTCAAGGCATCCCAGAGTGTTTTGACTTTTCTCAGGCATAAAAAGAAGGAAAAAAAGAGAAAGGGAAGAGGCCCCAGCTAAGTTTGGAAATGCTCATGCTTCTTGCTGGAGAGCAGGTTATTTACTGTTGTTCTTGGCATGGGAGAGTTCCCAAGGCCACGAGCCTGGGTTTGGCTGTGTTCTCATGGGTCCTTGGCACCACAGAGATTCCTGTTTCACCAGAGGGGACAGATCCCCCGAGCCCCACATCAGCACTGACCCGTGTTGGGGAGATGATTTAATCATCTCTGATAACTGGGCAGCCAACCAGACAGATGCCCTCAACATTCAAGGAGTAAAATCATCCTCCATGTGCTCAGAAAAACTTGCATATCTGCTGAAGTCAAGGCTAAAGATGCAAAAGTGCATGTCAGCCCTATTTCTGGCTGGGCTGCCAGCATGGGGACGGTGGCTTTGATCTATGAAGTAGGGAACAACTCCTTACAGAGAGATTTCAGACTCTATGTGGGTGGGAAATCTGGGAAATCTCCTGGTGGAAGAATGCTAGTCTTGGTATCTTTCATAATAATATGAAATAACTTCAATATGAAAACTTCTACTTTTGCTACAACTGGCATAATATTTCCTTAAGTTATGATCCTCTGGATCTGTTTTTTTGCACAGGGCCTTTTCATCTTCAGATGTCTTTCCAAATTTTATCTGACTGAACTGCCTTAGAAGCACAATAAAACTGAGGGCAAAATATTACCTTTCTTTGTTTCCTCCCAGGTAACATGTCACTCTTTCATCCTCATTTTGGATGAATGACTCTAGTTCTTCATAAAATTTCTTTTAGCATCCTGGTAAGATTTCCCTCTGGAATAGTTTCTCATGTGCTGTAACACGAATATGAGGGTAAGATTGACTGCCTTTCAAATTCTAACCTCAAAATTTTCGTCTGTCTTGGAGCCTTCCCTTGGCAGTCATCATCAAAGACCCTGTTAGTGCCTCTGTCGAGCTGCAGGCAGGGGTTTTGTTACAGCAGGAGTGGTCTGGGAGCCAATGCTAATCCTGCAGCTTCCCTTCAGAGTGGGATTTGAATGTGTGCTGGTGTTGTGCAGTGAAACCTGTACAACAGATTATGGACCCTGGTCTGTTCTCCACCACCCCATTGCTGGTTACCAAAGAATGCAGAGGCCAGGACCAGACAGATTTAAAAATACTGCTGGCAACTGGTTGGTTTCCTCATGTATCAGGGCAAAAAGGCAGCAGGAGGGGCTGCAAGTCCCTTCTGCCCTTGGCTGTACCTGGAGGAGCACAGGAGCTCTGAGGTTCATGACAGAGGAGCTGTGGCACGTCAGGAACGCGGCTGGTGCCAGCTCAAGTGGAAGCCACAGGGCTTGATGCAGAAATTATCAGCTGAGACTGTTTGGTTTGTGCTTCACAGGGTGCTGGATGGGACCATCAACATTCCCTCCTGAGTCTACAAGTCTGTCAAAGGTAAAAAATGTGCAATTTAGGCCAAACATCTCAGGTGTTCCTGGGCATGGATGGATGGAAGGAATGCACTGGAGGTGCTGTGCCTGGAGCATAAGCCCTGACTTATTCTTTCTGCAGCAAATGAACTTGCAAAATATTTGTTTGGCTGAGATTTCCATGGGAACAAGAGGGATGTTTTGTACTGGGAGACACATTTGTCTCTGGGAGTCCTTGAAAACTGGCACAATGTGTGATACATGAATGTTCCAGTGCTGCCTGTCATGAGGAAGGGTATTGTGGGCCAGCACCTGGGGCTAGAACATGAAGTGATTTAATTTAACAATCATGTTTGCAGAGTTGCCCAGTTGTACCTGTTGAATCCACTGTCATTGTAAATAGAATTCTCACGCTGCTGCTGATTCAGTTGGAAGGAAGAAGTCTGGAGCCATTGCAAAGAGGGCTTTCAGCATCTTTCAGGAGATGCAGCATGCATTCCTGTATCACCCCTGGGTGAATGTGAACCTTCTGGGACCGAAGAAGGGAGTGTGGAGTGAGATGGAAGAGCTGCACAAGGCACCCAGGAGTGAGGCTGGTGTCTTGTATGTGAGGTGTGTGAGGTTCTGCAAACGTGGGCCCACAGGAGGGATGTTCCTGCACCTCTGGACAGCCCAGATGTGCATGGGAAGTGTGCACATGTGAACTGTGTGGGTGTTGCTTGTGTAGCATCACAGCTGAGTGAGAAAACTTGTAACCCAACCTCATCACCGGCTGGGGCCAAGCTATGAGAAAATGGTTAAAGCCATGGAGAAAGAGGATACACAGCCTGACTTGAAGGTAAAGTTTTTCCATCTGACTTCAGCTGGAGTTTGAACCATGTCCTAAGCTAATAACATTTACACCCATCGCAGGGAGGAGGCCTCTGCTCTGTAATGAGTCTGCAGTTTGTTCTGTGATACCTTTTTCCTTTCTGCCATCTCTGCACAGCCTTGGATGGGTATTTATAGAGCGAGAATGTGTGAAACCTTCACCCTTCTAACATGTGCTCAGCCTGAGGAGCTGTAATGATTCATGTCCTCCTCTAATGACCATTGATTGTATGTGAAAAACTTGGATGAATCTTCTGAGGGGCTTAAAACACGATGTATATCTGGATTCCAAAACAGCCATATGGGCTGTGACTCATTCCTTCAGATGCTGTTCATAAAAATCAATTATTCGGTCACTTTGGCTACCAGGAGGGATCTTTTCCCTTGCCTGCTTGTTTCCTAATACTGTCTTTTATGACTCTTAGAAAATCATAAAATGCTTGCAAATTAGATAATATTTCTGGCAAGAAACATCTTCCATGGAGACAGGTCTGTGGCAGTTTAGTTAAAAGCAGGCTGGAATCCTAGGACACACTGAAATTTTCAGCACTGATGTGCTAAAAACACCTGGCAGAAGAAAGGGGGGAAGTGCAAAGCATCTGGAAAAAGCAGGGAGGCTGTGGAGGGAGGGAAGGAGGGAAGGAGGCAACTGATGGTGGCTGGAGCACAGTGGCTCTCTCAACACTCTCATTCCTTGCCCAGCTCATGGAGCCTGATGAATTCACACCTGATGGCTACAATTGAAAGCTCAAATGATTGGGTGATTATTCACCAGCTCCTGCTGTCTGTGCATGGCTTGAACACCAGGTGATGCGAAGGGTCAGGGGGTTTGTCTCCCTGTGTGAAGATGTAGGTGGCTGTGGCAGAAACAGTTCTGTTGGCTTCTGTTTTAAAGTGTTAGAGCAATTAAGGGATGCTGAGAATCTCGTTTGTGATACAAAATGCAGTGGAGGTGCACAAATTCTTGATTAAAATGGTGTGCTGATTTTCATTGTCACCTGATACTGTGGTGTGGTTTATGAACAGCTGGGAGTTGATATTCCTTCTCTGGGCTAAACCACTTGAGAGACTGGTAGTGTCTTCTTCCCACCTATAAACTATGCAGATTTTTTTCTGTCTCCTCAGTCAGTAGATTCTGCTTTTGTGTCACAGCATCCCAGGCAGCAGGAGCAGTGTTTGCCTGCTGATAGGGGCAGGGTGGGACAGCACCTCTGAACCTCCAGTTCAGGATGGCTTTTGGTGGTGCCCTCAGGGCTGTGACTCTGGGCTGTAAGTATTAATGAAAGATATTAATTTAAGAGGAGAAAATCTCAACTGTATCCTTGCCAGAGAGCATCGCAGCTACTTTAGATAACATACTTTGTCTTCTGAATAAAGAAAGATTGATTATCTCAGATTATCTCACTCTCACTGAGTGTTTGCTCTGAATAAAATACAACTTAGCAGCCGGCTGCCTGTGCCTGTGTACGTCAATCTGACAGATCCACCAGCCTTTCCTCAAAGCCTTTTGATGTCCTGTGGCTGGTTGATTAGGAGTCCCTCAGGAGATCCAGGACTGCTCTTCAGATAAATCTCTCCTCTTGCCCTGCCCTCGTATTTCCACTGCCTGCCCCATGTGTGGGACATCCACTGACAGAAACACACTCCAGAGCAAGCTTTACCCTAACATAAACACATTGCTGCATTTCCTAATTTTATTTTTCTGGAGCAGCACATATAAATTGTTGTTTGCCCTGGGCTCGGCTCTTTGAAATATTGCTCTGCCACTCGCCCGATCTTATCTTGCACAAATATTTACACACATTTGTACTTTGTAAAGCATGATTTAAGCGGCCTTTGCTGGACAATTGAGGCGGTGCCTGTGTGATCCAACCCTTTGGTCACTGGGTTATGAGGGAGCCAGCCCGGGACGTGTGTCCCATGGAGGATTCCTGCCGATTCAGCCAGAAGGCTGCCATTCAAAGTTCCCATTCACATCAAAGTTTTGCCACCTCTATGAGTAGCTGGATCTGCTGTCTACTCAACGAGCACAGAGTTGTTCTTACAAGGACTTGTAGTGAGTGGATAAGGGGGAATGACTTCAAATTATATGGGATATTGGGAAGAAATTGTTCCCTGTGAGGGTGGGATGCTCTGACACAGGTTTTCAGAGAAGCTGTGGCTGCACCATCCCTACAAGTGTCCAAGGCAGGTTGGACAGGGCTTGGAGCAACCTGGGATGGTGGAAATTGTCCCTGCCCATGGGAGAGGGTGGAACAGGATGATCTTTAAGGTCCCTTCCAACCCAAACCATTCTGTGATTCTTTGATTCTGTTTTTACAGCATCCCTCCTGACAAATATTAGGAGAAAGTGTTTCAAGCCTTCCCCTGAGGATGCTTTACTCCAACGGAAGCTAAGCGTTTTGGGCAGGGGTTGCTGGGAGGGGCTGCACTCTCCAGGGAGCCAGACTGAACATTTGTGACGGCTCCTCTGGCCTTAAAACGCATGAATTTGTGCATTTCCGTGCTAAATGGATTTTTCTGTGCGTAAATCACCAGGCACTATTTACAGTGAGTCATCTGAAGGGAAGGATGCATCACTGCTGAGAGTTTGCTGGTGGCTCAGAGCTCACACTTGGTCAGAAATGATGGGGAGGTTTTGGGTTGGAATTTCTCCTGTTTAACCCTTTCTAGGATGTCTCAGTGTCAGCCCTGCTGCTCCAGTGCTCATCATGATCTGGCCTGAGCGATGATTCAGCTTCTGCTGCTTCTTTTAAATACCCAAACATAGGCAGAGATAGGTGGAAGCAGTGTGAACAAACTGGATCCAAATGATGGCAAAACCAGCTCAAAGTCAACCCAGGGATGGCTGACTCTGTATTTACAGAAGCCAGCAAGGTTCACCAGAGCCCATTAAGGTTTTTGAGCCAGGTCAATGCTTTGTCAGGACAGCTGCGTGGTGAACTGTGCACCTAATGCACTTTTAATGAAAATGTTATCCCCTGGAGCCAGGCCAGGTATGGCTAGAGCAGCAGCAAAGACCCTCCTTTCCTTAGAAATCATGGGAAAAGATATTACAGCTATTTCATAAGCTTGTATGTTTTAAAAGTCTAAGAAACCCAGCCCACATCAACAGCAGACAGAGCAGGCTTCCACATGGACACGTCATTTAATCACAATTTAATAAGGCTCCTGTATCAGACTTTTGTAATGAAACTTTTGGGCAGATCCAAACAAAGGGGTCACTGTGGGAGAGAAGAATGCAGCCTTTGATTCAGGGTTTCTTTTTAGGGTTCACGATGGTTCGTTTTCGGCGAGCTGCTGACGAAGTGAAATGCTTTCCGCATGCCAACTGTTACCTCATAAATGGACCTTGTGAAAAGTAATTTGTGATCACAAGATGATTATCAGCCTCCTCAGCCCAGCTCCTGTGAGAAGGGCGAGTTCTTCTTCCCTTGAAGAAGCCCTTGGGTGTTCAGTCCTTTCCCGAGTGCTCCAGAGAGGTGTTTAGGGCCTGGATGACAAAAGGGTATTATTCTAATAATACAGCTAAGCTGCTGGGAGCAAAAAAGCTGGACTGGGATAAATATGTTCAGCATGGTGGGCTTGGGAGGACATGAAGGCAATGATGGATCAGGCAGAGGTGAGTTGCCTGCACTGAGGAACAAAATCTGCTATGCCAAACAATGCCAGAGAATCTTCATTCCCCTCCGGTGTCCATATTCTGGGGGCTTGTTGTGTGAGCTGGTAACTCACTGAGAGGTGAAGAGGGCCATGAATGGTCTGGAAAAGGTCAATGAAGGTGACATGAGGAGGAGAAAGGTGTCTTTGCTGTCAGTGTGAGACTCTTGGTGTTGCTGTTCCCCTTACTCACCAGCCTTGTGATTATAGCATGGTCCCCCTTGATCCGCAGAGCTGGGATGGGGGCCCAGGACCCACAAAGGAGGGACATCCACCACCCACTACTGCTCTGATGGACGACATCATCTGAAAATGCATCTTCCATCCCTGGAGGAAATAAAACACAACCACTGAGCATTTTCAAGGCATAAATTTAGTTGGTTCATGCAGCCCCTGGACAGCTTTGGCCCAAAAGGACAAGCTGGAAAATACAGACTGGTTTTGTTTTTTTTTAATCCACAACCTGATGAGTTTCCAGAGTATTTTAGTTCCAGTCTTTCTGATTTCTTGAAAAGGTCATGCTTGCCTGTTTTGAGGTATCATTAACTTGTTTTTAACCAGCCTTTGAGCTATGGTGTGTACTGAAAACTGATGATGAAGTGGTGGAGTCTCCAGCATTTTGTCATGGATGGTTTTCCTTGTTTTTCCATTAGCAGGATTCTCCTGGTGTGCCATGTGTGGCAACATGTTGTTCCCAAGGATTCCTGCAGCCCATTCCTGGGGCTGCTCAGCTTTAATTTCATCCCTCATTTGTTCTCTTCTTGTAAATGTTGCACAGGCATTGGGCTGGGCAGTTGCGTTTTGCGTATCGGAAAAAAGAACTAAACTCTCCAGTGATTCTCACTGCAAGGAAGGATTTACTGGAGGAAAAAATAATTTAGAGTTGTTTTTTTCTTGTGAAGCTCTTTGAGGCTGAGCTTCACGTCGCTGTCATCCCTGGTATGGTGTTGGGAGGCACAAAATTGTCAGAATCGATGTGAGCTGAGCAAGGCTCATGCAGTGTGGGCTCCTGTTCACCTGGAGCTCCCTGTCCAGCTGGGTTGGGCTGTTTTTCTGACAGTTTCTGTGTTTCTGACAGTTTTTGTGTTTCTGGCTGAGCTTGCTGACAAATGCCATGTGCTGTCTTGCTTTTCCCTGCCATGAGTGACATGGTGGCCCTGGTTAGGATGGAGTCAAGTGTTGCATCAGTTCCTGTGCTTGAAGAGCCACAGATGGATGAAGGTGAGGACTTCTCTTTAACACATCACATTTGAAGCTCAGGAAGCCTCCAGCAGTGTACACATAAATTCCATGATGGGACAATGGGCAGGCAGCTGTCCTGACTCCTAAATGTCTCCATAACTGTTCTGTTTAATATTAAATAAGGACAACTTAGATTTTCTTTATCTTGCTCTAGTGCTGCAGAAATGTTAGAATTACAGAACCAGCCCCTTTGCTATTCTTTTTTTTGTTCACCAATCTGTTTTTTTGTAGTGATGCAAGGTGGATTAAGATCCTGCCTGAAGAGAGCACCCTCCTTTCCCTTTAAGAAAAAAGCAATAGGGTGAAGCACAAAAATTCATGAGAGTTACATATGAATACCAGGGTGGCAAAAATGCACCTTCCTGAGGGGAGAGACAGTGGGGGACAGGTGAGGGGACAGGGATTTTGTGCCTGTCTGCTGCTGGTTAAATGCAGGATGTGGCATCCTCCTCATCACTCGCTCATCTTTCATAGCCATCCTTTGTAGCAAAGCTTTGCCTGTTATCTTTGGCTGCTCTGAGGTAGGGTATTATATCCCTGGCTGCATCTGATACTAACAAAATGTGGCTGAAACAAAATATAAAGTTCTCAAAGCAAGCCTTGCTTTCATATTTTTACATCAGAAGCAGGGCATTTGTCCATCGGTGGCTCCGGTACCATTGTGGGGAACAAAGACAGCCCCTTTGCAGGCTCTCCATAAATAAGCCTTGCTGCTCCTCAACCTAGTTTTCCTGGCAAAATCTTTTGCTTTCTCATGTGTCAGAAGACCTTCCCAAAGCTGCTGCTGAAGCGCCAAATGCCTCTCTGAAGAGTTTTGCAGAAGCTGAGGTTACACAGTCTCTCCTTAAATCAGAGCTGAACACTTTGGAGTGTGTCTGCCTTCCACGTGATGCTGTTTCCAAAATTCAGGCCCTTTCTGCCTGCTGCAGGTCCTCCTGTTGGGTCACCAGAGCACCCAAATGCTGAGTCACATCCTAGCCCTAATGTCCCACCACAGCCCTGGTGTTGGGCTGGCTCCCAGCACAGTGAGCGCTGCTCTGCCAGCCCCAGTCTGTGCCCACCTGACCAAAAAATGGGTCCTGGGAGTTCATGAGTAAGGGGGCTGAGAGGCACAAGAACTGGGAGGAGACACAGCCAGGACAACTGAACCCAGCTGAACAAAAGGATTTGATGTCAGGAAAGTTTCTTCACCAAGCAGGTTGCTGTCCAGGGCAACAGTGGGGTCCCCATCCCTGGAGGGATTTAAAAGAAATGTAGATGTGGCACTTGGGGACGTGGTTTGGTGCTGGGTTAATGGTTGGACTCAGTGACCTTTTCCAGTCTAAGTGATTCTATGATTCTCTGCTTCCTGCAATGGAGGATGTTCCCTTTCTCTTCTTTGCTCACTCACATCTCCACAAACCTTGTGCACAGTTGGAGTTCTGGGGAGCTCCTGTGTTCCTGAATGCCAAAATAAAAATCTGAAAAAGGGCAATGATATGACAGGGCATTTATGCTCTCCACCAGTGGCTAAAGCTCTCCAGAGGAGGAGGAAGCAGCATGAAGGTTGCACCTTACCTGGCTGGCAGCAGTGTCTCCCAAAGGAATGCATCCCTGTGTCCATCAGCGCTGGCTCTCCAGGAAACTCCTCTGCTGGGAAACCTTGTGTGGTCAACACAAACATCCCTCACCTCCAGCTGGCCGTGGCTTGAGCTCTGGGAGCTCCCAGCAGAGGTGATCCAAGGGCAGCGCATGTGGCTGGGAGGGAGTGCTCCTTTTGGAGACCACGGTGGCTGCCACCTCCTCACAGGGGACAGTCCCATTCCTCAGTCCCCCACTGATATGGGGCTGGAAGGACCCTCACAGCACCCAGAACCACATCAGCTCCCTCTGAGTGTGATGCCCTTCCTAACCTAGATTTTGAAGTCCTTCCACCTCTGTTGCTACCTCTTGTGAAGCAGCTGCTGGGTAACCCTGGTGTGGAGTGACCTGCACTCACCACTGATCAGGGAAGGAATAAAAATGCCTGCAGCATTCCAGCACCTGGCACAGGAAAGATGGTTTTCCATCTATTGCTAACATATCAAGGATAGAGGAAGCACAGAAGCAGCGCTGGAGGAGCCAGGCAGAAGGGCTGGAAGCGTAGGAAGCGTTGGCCAAATAAAAGTGGAGGATGTTTAGGGGTGTGAAATTGGGAAGTGTCTTCAGGAAGCTGGTAGGAAAATTCAGCTGAGATAGGAGATGGGAAAACAAGAGTGCTGAGAGGGAGAGGAGGGGCACTCTGCCTTGTTTAGCTGTGTTTATAGAAAATTGGACCATCCCCAATTCTTGTTCAGTCCTGAGCTGCCCAGATTTCCCTGCCCGCCCCATCCCTGCGATTCCCAGTCAGGAAGTGGCGCTGGTGTGTGTGCAGGGTTATTTTGGGGCTGGAGGCTATTTCAAGAAGCATCAGCAAGGCCAAGCTCATCAGTGCTGTCACACATGGACTTTGAGGGGGTGAACTTGGCTCTTCAAGGAAAAAAAAAAAGACCAAACTTGGCAAATCAACATTAACATGTTTGGGCTGTCTAAAAGCAAAGAACAGTGGAAGGAAATGGGCTTTTTTTTTTTCTATTTTTTCTTTTTCCACAACTGCCACTGAAGGTCTCAATGAGTTGCAGGAGGCATCTCTGTTTTATACAACTTAAATGAAAGGTCTCTTTTCCTCTTCTTTCAACAGAGAATAAAATGGGCTTGTAAGACCTCCCAGCATGGTAACAGGTATGATTTAATCCTGAAGAAAGAGCACTGGACAACACTCTCAGGCACAGGGTAGGATTCCATGATGCTTAGGTGTTCTTTCCAAGTCAGGATGCTCTGTGATTCACTGATTCACTTGCTTGCTCTTTTGCACAGAAGTGTTGGCACTAAAAATTCTCATTTTTATGTCTCTAAGTCACCTCCAAGTTCTGGTGTGGTACAGATTAGTGAAAATGGTCTTGTTAAACAACAACAAATTCTTGCGATATGATCCCAAGGCAGGGCTTTAAAACTACAAATTATGAAATACGTGGGACAAATTAAAGGTAACAATCTTTATAGTCCTTCATGTCCAATCCATCCAATCCATCATTAATTGTGCACGCTGTGGTCACTCCAAAATTCACTGCTGCAGGAAATCATCCAAGCCAAATGTCCTGGCTGCTATAACTTTATTTTTTGAGGAATGTTTTAATTTCACACTCATCAGTGGCATGTCTAGGTTAGCCAGGCAGCACAAGAAGTGTCTTTATTCACCTTTCAAGACATCACATGGTTCATGGGGAGGAATTATTTCTCATTTGTGAGCAATAATGACAGAAGGTGGCCATTGCTGGAGGGGAAGGAATCACTTTCTTCTTCATTACACTTCACTCACACTTGGGGCATGAGGCTCCACAGGAGAGTTGTGAGATCTGGCTGTAAGCAAGGCTGATATTACCATATATTTGATTTAAATTTTAATCAAATGGAATTGTTTTTCAAACGCAGATAACGCAGCAGTGGCTCCAAAAATAAAACATGGACAAGCAATCTATCAGGCATGTCTGTCAGCAAAACAGACTCCATCTCATAAACCTGCCAAAACAACTCTTTGCTTCAAACAATAAAAACTGGGAGGAATGGAAAACCTCAACTTTAAAAAGATTTGTATGTTAAAAAAAATAATTTAAAAATCTCCCTAGCTCTCAATCGGTGTGATTTGGAAAAGGTTAATGTAAAAATGAAAGCCATTCAATAAATCTTTTAGTGGAGATCAAAAGCAATGAGTGCAGGAAACCAGAAAATTGATGATACGACATTTTCCGACACTCCATAACATTCATATTATTCAGGGAGCTGCCAACCACAATTGTTCGAATGCTCTTTTAACTGATGTTGTTACTTGAACTCATAAGCCAGCCACTGGTCCCCCCAAGGAAAACCATATGGGAAGACAGTAGCTCAATTAAAAGTAATGTGGTGTGTGGCTCTTAATCCTAGCTTGAGCCCTTTTGCCAGCAAGCTCTTAAGTGTGTGCTTAAATTTAAGCCTGTGCTGAATTTTTGTCTGTTTTACGAGCGTTTCTTGGGCAAAATCCCCAAAATAATATTTTGCAGAGGGTCTGCTGTGCACACAGCCTGGGCTCAGAGGTGGCACCTACGTTCTCCTGGGTGCACTGGGCTCTGTCAGGATTTCGGGATGGTTTCTGCCGTGGGTGAACACGGATTTGTGATTGCAAAGTCTGGTTTGAATCCTGTCTCCCTCTAGTGTTGTGAAAACACTTGGAAAAGGACTCAAAGGGGGTGCTGGTGATTCAATGCCCAAGGTGCTCTCCTGGCTGAGGGAGCAGCAAACTGAGGCCTGCGAGATCCATGGATGGCCTGAGGGGAGGGTTTGGAGCAGCTCTGGATGGAAGTGCTTGGAGCAGCTCTGGGTGGGGAGTGCTCACTCCCATCTCACTCACCCTGTGAGCAGAGCTGCTGCTGGTGGTTTGGCTGATAGATCAGACCCATTTTGGCTGGGCTCTGCTGGATCTCCTGCTCTGCTGCAGGGATGGCTGCTCCGTTGCGTGCCGGCGTCTGTGCTGGCTGTGAGTCTGGCATCCTCCTGCCTGTCCTGGAAATTAGTGACATCTGAAGGGAGGGAATGATGAAAACAAGATATGGGAAGCTCATTTGGATGTGGGGGAAAAATATGGGTGTTTGGGGCTCCTTGTGGGTCACACAGGTTGGGTTGTGCCCCTCTCATCGCGTGCCAGGCGGTGTCCACAGGGCCCAAGAGCTGCTCCACAGGGAGGTGGTGGCATGGCATTGTTCTCCCCTGGTCAGGCTGCCATGGCTGGTCCCAGCAGATGGGAACAGCGTGTGGAATGGAGCTGAAAACGTGCTTGTTTTCCTTTGCCTCCCCTTTGATGGGGGCAGTGCTGCCTGCACCTTGGCTGTGCGCTCACAATGGACAATGTCCCATGGAAGATGTGCCAGCTTCACTTCTTTTCCCATGGTATTTTGCCACTCATTAATCCTTTTGATTTTTAGCCTCTTTGAAGCCCAGGGTTTGGATGTCTTTCAGCTCCCACTGAAGTGGGACATGAAAACACTTCAACCAGTGCAAAAGTTTAAACCCCTTATTCATCCACCCTGGAAAGGCTTCGGCTTGATACGCTGACAATAACTGACTTTATTATGTTTATCTTTTGGCAGTATCTCCTTCTGCAATTGATAGTGCCTGGGGTTTTCCCTGTGCCAGGTTGAATTTCCAGCCCCAGTGAATGAACCAGGCTGCCAGGCTGAGCCATGTGCAGGGCAGGCCGTGATTTCCGTGGTAAATACAAAGAAGAGTAAAATAAACATGTAGCCCAACAGCACACGCAGACACACACATATGATAAAAAGTCTGGTCTTTCACCTAATTTAGACCAGAAAATTGGCATCTGATTTTATTGTTCAGGCAGACTCCAAGAACACAAACATATTTTTTCCTTCAAAACGAGAACTGCCAAAATATAAAGAATGATATCTGCTGGTTTGGGCTAATTGGGATTAACTGTTTCCTGACTGCTTTTTGTGGAACAAGTGGTATTTTATAACAGCAACACTTCCAAGTCTGGCTCAGGGAAATGGCTGTACCCAGCCACCAGACCCATGCAGGACGAACTTTCTGACCTGTGTCTTTGAAAAGGGAAGGAAAAGGAATAGTCTCTCTTCCCAAAATCTCAGCCCCAGGATGCTGCCAGCCCAGCTCCTGCTGCAGCATGGAGAGGTGAATTTAGAACAGCCAAGCCAGACAGGAAAGCATGACATGGAAAATGCTGAGCTTTCCGCAGTTTGGTTCCATTTTAATTAGCATTTTCTGCACACTTTTGATTTCCGATTTTCCTGCCCAGCTGTTGAGACTATTCATATTTCTGGAAATGTTTCCAAAAGGCAGGGAGAAAAAAAGCACAATCCTATGGCCAACCCGAGTGCTTAATTAAAATAGCTGGAATTAGAATAACATTGCAATTAGAGTTGTGTCTATTGGCCTTCCGGGGTTTAGGATCTGTTCTTTCAAGCCTTTTGCTGTAAACACGGGTCTGGAAATTTATCTTGGTTTCAAAATAGCCAAACGTTGCAAAACCCACCAGAAGGAGTGAGAGAGCTGGGAACACTGGCCCTGCAGGAGGATAGGGCAGAACCCACCCATTGCCTGTGGCTCTGTTTGGAATGTTGAAATAGATGCAGGGGGGAAAAATAAAATCCCACTTTCTGTAAGGGCTGATTTGAAGAATCCCACTGCAAAAGCAGTGTGGAAAGCGTGGCGTGCTCTACACAGAAAACATGCAGCGTATTTTTAGCCCCATTTCCTGGCACCTTGTGCATTAACTGCTTCCAGAGCCCGGAGCATGGGACAGGGATGGTCTGAGCCTCTGGAATTCTGGTGCTGGTGGTGGGATGGGGTGGCTGCTGCAACTGCAGAGCAGAGGGGGAGTTTTGCTGCAGCTCCCAGGGGATCTCTGGAGGCAGGGATGCCTGAGTGCTGCGGTGTGCCACTCAGCCAGATGTTGATGCTGTGCTGAGAGCAGAGCACACCTGCACACAAGCTGTTCCTGGGAGCAGGGACATGTGCAGCACGCAAGGCTGTCCCCAGGGATGCCATTGGGGCCACCAGCTCCAGCAGCCTTCTGGGGACATCAGCTGTCCTGTCTCCAGGGACAGGGTGGAAAGGTGCTTTGTGCCCAGGGGGTATTATTTTCTGTATGAATTATTGAACTCTTTGCAAGATGTCCCTGAGATGCTCCCCAGCCTAAATATATGCCCAAGATGTGAGCTGGCCCCCGAGAAAATAGAATCCCAAAGATCTGAGCTGACCCCCAGGAAAACAGCTGAGACAGATGCCATCAAAAGTGGGGATGTGCTGGCTTTCCTTGCTCTCATTAAATTTTTCAGTAATGCCACACAAGGATGATCCTCTGGCTGTCCCTGGATGACCTGGCATGCCAAGGGCTTCAGGCCATCATTTCCTTGTAAACTGGTCATGTTTTATTTATTCAGTATTGTGCCAAGCTGTGTAAAGATGTCAGAGGAGATGAAAAGCCCTGGGGGAGAAAGGACTTTCTAGGAATGTCATCTCCTTGGATGACCTTTAGGAATACATTGAAGCACATACATGAGCAGAGGGGACAAGGATAAGGGAAATCTGTTTGCCCATGGATGCTTTCCTGAGCTGTGGGCATTTAAACTTCCCAGCAGAGCTCACTTTGGTGGATACAACTGGGAGATCTTCCAATGCCTGACAGTCTGGTTTTGCTGCTGGGTCATTGAGGAAACCACTAAACCAGCTGAGAGAACATTGATTTTGAGTTCACAGGATCACAGAATATTCTGATTTGGAAGGGCCTCACAAGAATCATTGATGAAGTGGCCCAAACAGGGATCAAACCCACACCCTTGGAGTTATTAGCACCATCAGCACCATGCTCTAACCAACTGAGATCATCTCGCTGGTTTGTTTGTTTAGTGTTGGATTCTGATGTGAAAATCTGGGGCAAATTAAGAAAAAACAAAGAAAAGATCTTTCCTGGGAGGAAAGAAAATCAGCCTCAGGAACCCACACTCTATTTCATAACTCTGAGGAGAGGAAGAATAGAGTACATGGACAACCCTCCCCACCACCTGCATGGGAATAATTCTGGATCTAGAAAATAAGTGATCCCACCAAAAGACCCCTGGCAAGGTAACAGGAACTCCCAGACCATGAAAAAAAGTGATGGATTCCCCCTCCTTTTTGCTGCTTTTGCCTCCCAGAATGTGTCACTGGATTCACCTTTGTTGATGTTATTTTCCCCTCCAAAGGAAGGGGGAGAGAAGCCCAGACCCCAACATCCTCACACCTGGCTCTGATTCCCACTTGGAGCCCTAGAATTGATGATGTGCCAAGTGACAAGGCTCTGACTTCAATTTGGGTGTCAAATGGGGAGAGGTGGCTCATGAAAGATGGGTCTGGGGCAGGGCTCAGCTCGCAGCTGGCAGCAGCCAGGAGGAGGAGGAGGATGAGGAAGCACAGACATGGACAGAGGTGCTGGACTGCAGGTGATGCTCAGGCTGAAGGGATGGAGGCAGATTCCTGACAGCTGGGGAGGCCTTGTGGCATGGCTGCCAAAGCTTTTGTGACCGTAGCATCTCATCTTTGAAGAGAAATATAAAGATTTTGGTATCTTGCATCGATCCTGGGAGCTGTGCACGTGCTTCAGGAACAGCAGCTTTCTGTCTCATTTCTACCCCTGCTTCTGATTTACTCTGTCACCTCAGGCAAATCATTTAACCCTGGCTTCAACCTATTTTACGGGGATGTTGCAAGGCTTAATTAGGGCTTGTAAAAGATCTTGAGTTCCTGAGAGGTGCCTGCTGGATTAGGGTGATTAATCACATGTTGATGGGAGAGATATTGGGGGGGTAAATCTGAGCAGTCAACAATAGGGCAGATGATATTTTTCCCTGGGGGAATAAGACAAGGGGGTTGTGAAAGCATGTACACATCAGGTTTATTAATTCTGGATATCAAGCTGTTGAAACTGTAGGGAGGCTCTGTGGTCAAAACCACAGAAATCTGACTGTATGGTTGAGATAAAGACACTCTGCATTTCCACAAAAATCAATCAGAGGCGCATAAATTAGGGTGTTTTCCCCCCAGACTTCAAAGCCACAAAGGAGAACAATTTGCAAAGCTTCAAGTTTTGAAAATAAATGTTTGGCACTTGCTCTGAACACCACCGGAAAACACGCTGAAATCACCTTGTTAGTATTCATTGCTGTGGAGCAAAAGGGGAGATTATTCAGAGGAGGAGGGGAAGAAAAACCCCCCACATTTTGCCGGACTTTATGCAGTTTTTCGCATGACTGCCCAATTGCTTTCCCATATAGGAGAGGAGGGGGGGAAAATGCCAGGCTTTGTACAGTGATTTTCAGGATGACCCAGTTCTCCTTCTCTGCGGAAGAAACAGAGAGAGAGAGAGAGAACAGTCGCCTGCTGAACTCTGATTTTGGTTTATTTTTTCGGCCCAGTTCTTTTCTGCTGCAGCTTCATCTCCTTCAATAGGCTGCTCCCTAATTTGCGCCAGCGCGATGAAAAGGAGCCGGGGCTTGGGAAGCAGAGCAGGCAAAGGCTGAGCAGCCTTTGATGGGCTTTAGAATCCTGATGGTGACAAAGGGAGGGACCCGGCGCTGGGCTGGGTGTGCAGGGATTTGCCTCTGAATAGCGAGCAGGGCTCTCCAGGGCCGGGGTGACTGCGAGGAATGCAGCGAGCCCTGGCTCCGACAAGGCAGGGTGATTTCATCCTCTTTTCAGAGACACGGCATAAATCAATATTGTTTTGTAGATCGCTTGGCTCGCCACGCTTTCTTTTTCCTGGGGGAACATCCAGTGTCCGTGCGCTCTGGGGAGGATGCTGCAGGGGAGAGGGGGTGCCTGTGCCCTCTCCACGTGCAGCTCAGTGAAAACTGGATTTTTATTCTTGCACGGACCAAACAGAGCCAGCCAAAACCAGAGATTATCATCACTAAGGAATCCTGCCTGGGGAGCTCCCACCAACCAAGAGAGCAGTTAGTTTGGGATATTATAAAGCGTTTTTTTTTAATGGCAAGGCAGTTTTAGTTGAGCTAAATGAAGCTTATTGCAGTGGGGAATTCAGCGTGCACATGTTTAACAATCTTTAAAGATTGGATATTTAACTCCAGCAAATAATCAAGTCCCAGGAACAATTTAGATGAGTAATATATTAAAAACAGGCTTACACAGATCCAAGAAAAACGTTGGAGGATCCATAGGGGTCATTGTTATGCACCGCAGGCTTAAATATATTGACTTTTACAACTGCAAATGGATGGTTGCAGAGTGGTTTCCACCGAAGAGCAGTTTCAGTTGTGATAACTCATACAAAGAGAAATTCAGTCTTGTGCTCGGAGCCGGCATGAGGTCTAGGAACCGAGTGAGCTTAATCTTTATCTCTCTCCAAACATTACATCTCTTTAATCCTTGAGGCATGCCATTCCTGGGAGGATCCTGCATAAAGGATGCAAGAGAGCAGGGCAGGAATCAGACTTGTTATTTATGGAAAAAATCTGAAATTAGAGAAAACACGTTCTGAAATTACAGGAAAGAAAACATTTTTCCAGAGGGGAAGAAAATCTCAAACCCAAAAATAAACGGATTTTTTTTCACCAATAAAAGTGTTTTTTCCTTCTCTAAGATTACATCATTGTATTGCAAATGAATGAGAAGGATGAAATGTGCCAGCCAGTGTTATGTCTACCCTTCCGCTGCAGGAAAATCAGAATGCATTTTGTGAAGGGGGCTTCTTTTTGATATAAGTTTTGTGAAACTCTTTCTACAATATTATTCTATGTGGGGGGAAAACCACCAAAACAGCAAAATAACAACCAAACAACTTTATTTTGGAAAATGTGCCAACCACTCTGCTAAAGCCAAAACATCTATGGAAGTCTGAGTTTTAAAAGTGCATAGATAAGAAATATTTAATGGATATCCATTCATATTTAATGGATATTTAATTTACTGTGAGCTGTTCTTCTGGACTGCTAGAAAAGATAGAACAGTGAAATCTGCTGTTATGGGCAATGCTTTGGGATCACTGGGGTTTTCCTGGCTGGGATTGCTGCCTGAACCAAGACACTTTACATGCAACATGTGCACAAAACTATCCCATCCACAGAGAAGTGTTGGTTTGCACTTGTC
This sequence comes from Melozone crissalis, assembly GCF_028551555.1. Lineage (NCBI taxonomy): Eukaryota > Metazoa > Chordata > Aves > Passeriformes > Passerellidae > Melozone > Melozone crissalis. The sequence continues at coordinate 28,724,551 of NW_026535823.1, forward strand.
AGAGTCACACAAAGCTACTGAGGTGACTTGAATCAATTTTTAATCAAATTTATCCTCTCATGCCAGAAAAAAAAAACCCCTGGTTGATGAAACTGGGTTTCCATTGGCACCAAGACCTAAACACTCAGCAAATAAACCAGCGTGGGAGCTGTAATCAGCCTGGGAGGGGGCACAGCCAGATCCCCCAGGAGTGCTGAATAGCTGCAATTCTGTAATGCTTCCTCCTATGGCGTGGTGTGACAGCAGATATTTCCTCCCTGAAGATGGATTTGTCACCAGCAGAACCAGGAGAGGTGACATGGCAGAAGCAGGGCTTGTAATCACCGTTGGCAGCAAGGTATTTTGCAGGAACCCAGTCATCTGAAGGGAAATATTTTGTTTTCCTCCAAAAAGGCTCATTTCTGGTCCATTGGAGGAGCTATGCCATTTGCTAATTAGGGAATTGGGAGCTGGGGGTCCATGGGTTGTAATCCTTGGCTGAGTGAAGCAGTGTGTTCATTACAGCTGTCACTCATCTCCCTCCTCTCTCATTTTCCTGATCTGTAAATTGAGGTTAATACCCTCTGTACACCGAGGGTGCAAGGAGGATTAATCAGAGGGCATCCAGAGCACTGCTGCCTTTTCCTTGGGTGGTGGCTGGAGCTCCTGGAGAAACTTAAATGTCTCACTGGGAAATTTTGTTTTCCATAGAGAGCCTGAATAGAGGCACTTCAGTTCTGAATTGCTGAGATGTTACTGTTTTCACCTCAAAATTACCAAAATATGAAGCAATTGTTTCTGGCACAAGGGGGATGGGAGGAAAAACTGACCTTGGAAAAGTATTTAATAGGTTTACCTGTGAAGGAGAGCAGGGGGATTTTTCTGTTGAAAAAAAATCCCAACTCAAACACCCTGAATACTTGGCAGCTGCATAATCATGACTTTAATAGAGCCCTTGGTTTTCCTGTTACAATAAATGAGGTCTGCTCTGAGTTAGAAACAAAGCAAAGGGGAAGCAAACAAACCAAAACCCCAGCCCTCATGGCAGTCCAGGGAAATGGGGTCACTATTGGGCACATCTCAAAACCTGTCCAGGAACTGTGTGTTCTCCAGCCCACTGCATTTACCCTCCAGCCTCTTGTTGGGCCACATTAGCAAACAAAACAAACTGGGCTGACACTTTGTGCTGTTCTGAAAGCACCACTCCCAATGGCTTTTCCAGTTCCAGGGATGGAGCAGGCAGCTTAACTACTTATTTACTCGAGCCTGCTCACCCAGAAAGGACCCAACCTGATGGATGGCCCCTGACCTCCCTGCTCTGCATGGCCACCAGCCAGACTGCCACTTGGGTGTCTCCAGCAAGCCTCCCATCTGGCAAGAGTCCAGCCTGTTTTTGCTGCCTACCAGGGTAAGAAATACTACACTTCCCCAAATGGGTGACCCTGAAGTCATGCATGGGTTAAAGACAAGCATAAGTTATCTGGACTTACAGCCATGAAACCATTCTCTGGGAGGAAAGGGTAAATAAACAAATCATTTATTAGCAAGTAAAATTGTTTTTTCTTTGAAATGCAAAAATGTGCTCTCTGGTGAGTTATGTTTTTTGCTTCACCCTTCGAGCTCACCAGGCGTGTCAGGAGCAAAGCTGCTTTCAAGTCACCCATCCAGCTGGTCCTCTGCAGGGTGGTGTAGGGATGGTTAATCACTCAGGGCAGCACTGGATTAGGGGGAATTCAGCCGCTGGGGACAGCAGGATGTGACTGAGGATATGGGGCAGCACCAGTGAAGATACCCTGATGTCCTTGGTGCTCTCATGCAGGGAGGATGATCTCAGGTACCACCAAGGGGAGTGGGGAGGGTGTTCACACCTAATGAGGGAGCAAGAGAACAGCTCTGTGGACATGAGAGGTGTCTGGAGAACCTCCTGGCTTTTCCTGTGGTGCAGATGGTGTGGGGCAGGCTTTGTAGAAGGCAAGGTGTCAGACTTGTTGTGTGATGCCCCTCCTGCACAGGCCACACATCAGGGGGATGTCTCCCAACACTCAGCCTCATTCAGTTGTTTCTATTGGTGCTGCTTCATCTTCCTCACTTGGGAGAAGGGGGAGGCCAATAGTCCAGCCTGCAGAACCCCTGGCTGTGTGGCCAGCACATGTCCTCCTCCAGGAAGGACATGGAGCTCCCAGGGTCACCTCCCCTCACAGAGGACAGTCAGCATGTTCATTTTTCCATCCACCCTCAGGAAGCTCCTGTGTCACATCTCTGCTCTGGGCCACAGGCATACAATGAACTCACATCCAGCAAGTCTTGGATTCGCTCTGGAGGTCTTGGATTAACTCTGGAAATCTTAGATTCACTACAGAGGCTTTGGATTCACTCTGGAGGTCTTGGATTCATTCTGGAGGCCTTGGATTCACTCTGGAGGTCTCAAATTCACTCTGGAGGCCTTGGATTCACTGTGGAGGCATTGGTTTCACTCTGGAGGTCTTCGATTCACTCTGGAGGACTCAGATTCACTCTAGAGGTCTCGGATTCACTCTGGAAATCTTGGATTCACTATGAAGGCCTTGGATCCACTCTGGAGGACTTGGATTCACTCTGGAGGTCTCAGATTCACTCTGGAGGCCTTGGATTCACTCTGGAGGTCTCAGATTCACTCTGGAGGTCTCTTCATGGCTGCCTGACACAGCTGATCCCTGGGCTGGGGGAGTTCACATGGGAAGGAGGTGCCTTTGCACCTCTGCCTCTCGGTGCTGCCGATTAGGAGGCGCCATGTGGGAAATTGGGCTGAATTCCTGCAGTTTCTGCCCTGCCCTGGCTATCAGCAATGCTGGTGAGGGGGTGACCCCCCTATGGGGCTGTGGGGATGAGTTAGGGAGGAAAAGCAGAGATTTTGTGTGCTGAGGAGGAAAATTAAGTGGGGAGATGAAAGTAAGAAGGAAAGCCGGGGGAGAAATCATTACTGGGTCACGTCAGCTTAGCAGATGAGAGCTCCTAATTCCTTCAGCAGGGTGCAGGCCAGGGACAAACCTCCCACTTTCCTCACCTTCAGAAATGGTTGTCAACCCCATAAAGTGTCTTAGAAATGCCAATTCAGCATGGGATCAAACTGCTGCTGCTAAGGATACTCAAATTTGTGATTTGGCAGATCACAATTCACTCCTAGCACCACGAGCAGGTCATTTGCGCTGGAAGTAAATATTTTTTCACATTGGTGTAAATAAGTTAGAGTTGTTACCACAAAAATGTTATTTTTCTCTCATTTCTGGTGCACCAGCCAAATGAAGCCATGGACATACAAGCTCAGCACAAACCCTTCCTCCTGTTTGTTGGAAGAATTAAGATATTCATCAAGCACTTGGGTTTTGGAATAAACTTTCATGTAAGAGACACAAATCCAAAGCAACAGATAATGTACATCCCTTGCCATGGCTCTGGAGCTCCAAAGAAGCTGTTTGCTAGACAGATGTGATTTACAGAACTGTTTTCAATATCATATCATCAAGTATGTCCTAAAAACTGCCTTTTCCCCAAAGACTGGTCTCTAGAAATCAGATTCCTGACATTCCTCATATTGTCCAGCTGAGACCTGTGGTACAAACAGCATTTTTGTAAGGCTGTTTTGAAAAGTGAGCTGTGGTTGTTATTGAACCCTCTCTCCATCTTATTTAGACTTTTCTTCTTTCTCTACTGTTATTATTTATGAACATGAAACAGGGGCTGCTGTTTGGAGAGGGATTGTTTCTCGAGTAAAATTGTGGGTTTCAGTGGACTGCAGCTTCTGAGAGAATACTTTGAGTCAATAAATGTGCTACCACAATTCCATAACTATCCACATGAGGATTAAAATAAGCTGAGGAAAGAAACAAAACAAATCTGTTATTTTTGCTGTGACTACTCGAACCTGCAGGTTGAGAGAAAAACCACATCTTGCTTTCTGATTTAAACATCACTGATTTATTTTTAGCCCTGTGGCCAGTGTGGGAGCCTGTGGCTGAAGCAGAGACAGGGATGCAATGGCTGGATAAAGTCTCCTGGGCTGCTAAATCCTTTCTCTGGCTGTTTAAATACCTGTGCCAGGCAGCAGCTCAGAGCTGCAGCATGGGATGGTGGGGGAAAATGGGAAAAGTGGGATTGGCATCAACAGCCTCAGGTTCAAACCCTAAATCTGACAATCATGAAATGCATGCAACTGGAAGCTTTTGGGGAGGCTTTGGGGGAAACAGGAAGGCAACCTTTCCCTTAGTGCTGGCATCTTCCTATTGTTGACCCTATTTCTCCTGGAGCTGACCCATGTGAGGGTACATTTCACCTTGCAGAGCTTGTCTTCCCTTTCTTGTGACCTGACCAGTGCAAAAGCAGCTCCAGCAAACACAGCAGTTGCTGCTAAGAAGAAATATGTGTGCTCAGACCTGAGCAGGAAGGGTAATTGTCCTGTTTGGGGAAGCTGGGTGCTTCCAGAGGAGGAGAGTGGAATTGCACTCATGCCACTGAAGCCATAGCTTTGGGAAGGGTTTTCTTGGTGTTTCCAGGCTTAAAGACAAGTCCTTCCATGAGGTCTGAGGGGATTTGCCCTTGCCTCTCCATGGGGTCCTGTTTTGGAAAGGCAATTAAGCCCCAAAAGATGCAGAAGCAACTGAGGCAAGCTGCAAACCCAGGTATTGTTTAGATGAACACAGGCATTTAATATTTCCTAAAGTCTCTGATGGTACCCAAGCCTTCCTCATGGGACTGAAGAGTGGAGCTTGGGAAGGAAAGGAGACCTGCAGTTCACACAGGGAACAGCCCTTAGGAGGTGTAGCACCTGCAAGCCAGGGTGGCCTTTCTTCTCCAGCATTTGCCTCCAGCCTCTGCTGCTTCTTCTAAATCATGTTTTCTCTCATGCAGGCTGATGCCCCACAGAATGCACAGTCCTGAGCCCCCAGCCTGCCTGGGGCTTGGCTGAGGCCTGCACATGGCAGCATTTCTGCATCCCCAGCTGGAACCATGCAGAGGCCAAAATATCAGCATTCCAAATGAGCTGCTGAGGAATTCTCTGGATTTCAAACACTCTGATCCATGGAGCTCTACTTGAACCTCAGAGCCACCCTTAGCATGGGGTTCTGAACCTCTCCAGAAGAGCCAGAACTGCAGCCAGACCAGTCTGGGCTGTGCCTTTGTACTCCATTTCTCAGCATCAACTAAAATGGAAAGGCCACAGAGACACTGTCATTTATAAAAAGATAGAAACAAACAATTGCATTTGGGAAAGCAAATGTCACGTCACTGATCCAGAGCTGAGTTGTTTACAATGAAGAAGGGTTGATATTTAGTGGAAGGTTAACTCCTTTTCCTTTCTTTTTTTTTAGGTGCCTAAAATTACCAGACTTTGAATAAAATATGGTTCTGATTAAGAAACATCTGACTTAACAAAAGCAAAGTCAAAGTTAATATGTGCAGAGTTTTGTATTAGCCTGCCTTTAATTCTGAGGTAAAACTCTAATGACTACAGTAAATTTGCTCATTTATGAATCAGATAGGAAATGCAATACACAGAAGAGATTAGGGGCAAGAAAAACAACCCTTTTGCTGCAATTGAGACGAGCCATGCTGCTGCCCAATCCTCTGAACTGCTCCCTCTAGGCTCTCTCAGAAACAGGGACATGGATTTTTCAAGGATACATAAACTTCCACATCACAGGGGAAAAATTCAGGATACAAAGAGAGATTTGAGAGCTTTCCTGGGCAGAATAATGTTTTAGTAGAGACTGAATGTGTGAAATTGTGTCTTGCTGCTGGTCTGAAATTACTAAAGGGAGAAGGCAAGTGGTAGAAAAAGAGAAGAAACCTAAACTCTGCAAGTTTTTGAAGAAAGAGTGAGCCCTAACCAGCCCAGAGAGGGCAGGGCTGACTCTGTGAGTCCTCTTCTGGGCACCCAAAGATGGACACAGAGCAAGATGTCATCCTGCAGGACACAGAGCAGCAGTCAGAGCCCCCCAGATGCAGGGTGAGTGGGACAAGCTTTGCTGGAGGAATGTCTGGGAGGAGAGCAGGGCGATGTGGTCACTGGGTCTCAGTGCCAGCAAGCAGCAGGGTCCCTTTTGTGGTCCCCTCAGTGCCACCATCCCCTGCACTGCTCGGTGGCTGCCCTGCCATGTGTGACCCCAGGATCTGCTGCTGCCCAAACAGAGCTCACCCCAGGCTCACCAAAGCCACAATCTAAAATAAAAGGGCTTTTTTCAAAACATAAACCATGTCAATGTTGCTCTTTTTTTTTTGACAGGACACAGACATCTTCCATTAACCATTTTATCCCTTCAAAACGAACATCCCAGTGGGATTGTCCCAGAGGATGGGACCTGTGCTGGACACGCCTGCTCTGGATGTCCCTCAGGACTCGAGGCAGGGGATGGCCACTTTGTTTTCCAGCCAGGTTTTTATTTGCAGGCGGGAGGGAGCGTTTGATCTCAGTGATGGGAAAAGCTGCTGCTGTGGATACCTCTGGAAGCCGCTGCTTTGGCCGTGGCCCTGATAAGGCCCGTGGTGGCTTTGAAGGTGGGAGGGAGGGCACAACAGCCCGGGCACGGAGCTCAGCTTATCTAAATAGCACATCAATCACTGCCACTCCTCCAGCAGGGTCAGCACAAGCCGTTCGTGACACACAAACAGCGGTACTTTGAGGGACTGCTGTAAATTTTATTATAATTTCCTTCCACTTGATAAGCACTTCCATGGGGACAGAGGTGGCAAAGCCGCTCCCCTCCCATCCCAACCACCACCTGTGGGACACCCTGGCAGCCCCGGGCTCTGGGAGGGCTCCAGCCCATTCATCTCCAGCTGCAAGCCATGAAAAGGAGTGATTTTGTTTTGTTTGGTTTTGTTTTGTTTTGTTCCCTTTGTCTGGATGGAGCCTCTCATCCCCACTGGCTGACCCGAGGTTGCATCTTGCACACCTGCTGTTTAAAAGTCCCATAAAGTGTCAAGGCGAAGCCCAACATCCCCACACCACAAGAATGAAGCAATAATCAACCCTCCTTGCAGGAAAGACGTGGAGAAAGACCATAACTGCTCATGTTTGGGGTTTGGAAGGCAATGAGAACCATTGCTGACGCTCTCCCGGCTTTGCCCCGGTCTCTTGAGGATTTGCATGTTCTCCAAATATTTACAGAGAAACATGTGTTTGTGGATGGGGAATACTGCCTTTTCTCCTTGGTGTTGTGCTGCTCTCTCCGAGTGGGAATGGATGTTGCTGGGAGATGAACCACAGTGTGTGGCAGCAATAAGCCCAGAGCAGGAATGGGATGAATGGTCACGGGTCTGCAGCACTGGTTTTTCTCACAGCAAGGATGTAATTTTGTACTGCTTTTCTATCACTTTTATCAAGTGGTTCATGTGCTGATGGAAGGAAGGTGAGAATCCCTTCACAGCTGTCCAGTTTGTGGTGCTGGGCTGCACAGGCAGCTTTGTGTGTGGGGTGATTTTCTCATAGGGTGATTTAGAGTCTAGATCACAAAATCCTAGAAGGGTTTTGGTCATCTTGGTCCCTCCTGTGGTCAGAGACACCTGAAGGTGTAAGGTGCCAAAATGATCAGCCAAACCATGGATGGGATGTGTCATCAAGGTCTCTGCTTTGGTTTGCTGTTTGTTTTTTCACCCCCATCATTGTTTATAAATCATGATGAGTTTGTTTTCTAAGTTTTCATGCACCACATGAGGGAAAGGAGCAAGGCATACAACAAGAGAAGGCAGCTGCTGGGAAAAGCCGAGCCAGATTTGGTCTCTCTGTAGAGACCCAAACCCAGAAATTTGGTTTTGTCACTGGAAAAGGCACTTTTGTATACAGTGGGGGATGTTTTTGCTTTTGGGACAGCTGAGGGAAACCACAGGACAGATTTGAGCTAAGTCAGATGGCCCAGAGGCTGCTGAGGTTTGGAGATGACCCTGAGCAGCATCCAGGACAGAAACACCTCCACTTAGCACAGTGCAATCTATGAAAGAACATTTTTCCCCCTTTTTGAGCAAGTTTCTTGCTGTGGTGTGTGCAGATGTCCAACCCTGGCTGGCACAGAGCCGTAGGGATGCATTGCAATAAACCTGGATTTTATCTGAAGGGAAAAGCCTCTGGAGGAGCAAAGCTTTGAACATTTCAGTTTGTGACGGCGCAAGGCTGGCAGGGAAAGCTGTGAATGAAAACTTGTGGGACCCGGGGTGAGCCAGTTAATCTAGATGGGTTTCCTTATTTTTCTTTCCTCGTAGGCATTGAGTGTAGGTTGAATTTTATCCTGACAGCCAAATGCTGGGCTGCCTGTGAACGGCTCCTGCGTGCCCACACTTCTGAGCTCTGGGAAATCTGAGCTGGGAATGGAAAAACTGCAGAGTAACAAAGCATTTTTGCTATTCCTAGAGCAAATCCACTGTCCACTCTCATATTTATCAGCAAAAGGGAGGATTTCAGGGTGTTGTGGCTGATGCTTTCCAAACTGAGCCTCTCAAGAATCCTTCTTTTTTTTTCCTTTTCTTTTTCTCTTTCTCTCTTTACTTTTTTTTCCTGAGGCTGATTAAGTGTGAAAGAAATTTGGAATAAAAAAATCTTTCCATCCTAACCTCAGAGATCTTATATATCAAAGAAACATGGGTGGAATAGCAAGAGAGGAGGTTGGGAGGATGGTGACAAGGTCATGGCAAATAGACCTGTGGGATGCACACCTGGGATAAAGGACTTGAAATAAAAAGTAGGGAAGAAGTAGGACTTACGTGGAGGTGTAAATTTAGGGTAGAATCCCCATGTTTACAACAAAAAGAAAATATAGGGGATGATAATGGAATCACAGAATGGTTTGTGTTGGGAGGGACCTTAAAGATCACCTTGTTCCAACCCCCCTGCCCCAGGCAACACCTTCTAGGTCAGGTTTTATGGGATTTCTTCCTCTTGCCTCCATATAAGCGGAGTTATGGATGCTCAGACTGAAAAAAATTGGCAAGAGGGATTTTCATCACAGTCCAAGACACAAATACATTTCAGGGAAAAAGAGGAACATTGCTGTTTTTTTAAAAAAGTAATAATTTCCCAGAAAATATAGGGAATTTTCAGTAAATTTTCTTAATGCTTTTGTGAAAGGTTCAAAAATTTTTGTGGGTTTTTATCCTCCCATCCTAATCTTCACCCAGCTAAAGAGACACCAACATTTTTGATGGCACTCCCACTCAAGTGTGTTTGCAGGATGTCAACCCACAAAGAACTATTAAAAAGAAAAATTCCTTGGACGGTTTTATGCATGGAATTACTCAAAACCCCACCGCAAAATGTTGAAAAATCTGCTGAAATTTGGGAAAAAAAGGAAAAAGAGTCTGAAGGATAGTGAAGAAATGAAAGCATGAAGAAAAGGCTGCAGGCCAAAAAGATTTGTATCATAATACATTCTGACACATAATAAAGAAAATAAATTTCAAAAGTCACTGGATCCATTTTCTGCACATCCACATGGAAATTCATCTCTTTTTTTTTTGGATTTGTTTTTGTTCTCTGTGTTCTGCTGTGGGTCTCCGGGGTTGTTGTCACCATGGCCAGGGGACAATGTCTTCTCCAAGGACACAACCCCTGGCATGTGCCACCTCCCCACAGCTCCCACCTGGCCATGAGGATGGGCAGGAAAAGATCAGGGTGTCTTCCTGGCAGGGATGGGATTGGAAAGCCTCCCTGTGTGAGGAATGCATGACCTGCCCCCAGCTCTTAGCCAAAACATCCCCCACACTCTCGGGTTTAAAATGAAACCTCCTCACCTTTTCGTTATCGTGGACTTTGGGCAGACACTCTTTTATATTGCACTGCATCACTTATATCAAAACCAGAGCAGACAAAATTCTCCTTGGCCCGTTCTTTTTTTTCTCTTTTATGACTCTGTGTGAATTTCAAAGCAGTTCAGGATTAGGCAGGGGTAAAAGAAAAAGGTACTCGCAGCCTTCATCTAAAATGGATTCGTTTCTGTCACCAAAGTGCGTTAAAAATATAAATAAGTAAAACACAAACTAGATCCAGGCAAGACATATGGATGTGATGGTTGAACTTTGGATGATGCTGGCCATGCTGAGCCATTGTGGTGTATCCTGAGTGTGTGAAATACACATGATGATGAATAAAATGTGATTTTCACACAAATGCAATGTTTGTATATTTACATAGAGCTCGTGAAACATTAAAGTGTCCCATTCTAAGACAAAGTACTCAAGTATCCAGTCAAGTCTCCATATAGCCCTGCATTTACAGGACATCCTGCATATCTGCTCTGCAAAGCTGCCTTGTGCAGGACAAACAGGGGAAGAAAAGAAATGGAAACCCTTGCAAGGGCTGCACATCTCGATTTCTTTGGATTAGCATTCCTACCTGGAATCATCCGGGTTTTGGGTGTCTTTAACTGAACCAGGGGCTTTAGAATCATAGAATATTTCAAGTTAGATGGGACCCACAAGGATCGTCAAGCCCAACTCCATCAAGCCTCGGCAGGAGAAACCATTGTCCTTGAGCCATTGGAAAACCACCAGGAAAACTGTCAGTGTCACAGCCTGTCTGAGCTGCAGCCATCAGTGTTTGTGTCAGAAAAGTCTGGAAAGCAAGTCCCAGTATATACTTTACCATTGAAATGCCAAAAATATTTGGAAAAATGAAAAGGGAAAAAAAAAGAATTTAGCTTGAATTGCATTGTACCCAAATCTCTGAATTCTGAGTAATGGCTGAAACACCCAGGTTGTGCCAATTAAGAATGAGCAGAGAGCAACCATGATAATGAATTGTGATAATTAACCATGCTGAGTTGTGTCTCACCTTTTTTGTTCACCAGCTGCTCCAGCTCAGCAGCTCTTCCAGGAGGCCACCAAGGCTGGCTCTGCCTGGGACACAGCACAGGATTCCAGGCAAGGCTGTTGCTCCTCCTCTTTTCTGCTCACAATACTCAGCAGAACATTTTCCTGGGATATTCAGACACTGTTCTTATGCCCTTCCAAATTGTTGAGTGTTATCTCTTGTGATTCTTTAAATTTAATTGACTTTTATTTTATGGTTGTGGCAGCATGTTTTGCAAGGCATTCTGGAGGACTGGCCCCTTTTTTCAGTGCCTTTGGAGCAATGTCTGGAGATGGTACCTCAGTAAATGAGCGCCATGTGCAGGGTGAGGCTCAGGTGTGAGGAGGGAGCCTTGGTTTTGGGAAGCCCTGGCACAGCCTGCTCTGCTTGGACAGACCCAGTGGTTTGGACACTCCGACATCCATATGCAATGATTTTTCTTGATTCACAATGTTGAAACTAAAAACCACTTGGCTTTAAACCTTAAGTCTCTGCCTGCATTCCCCTGAGAATGAGCGTTTCTGGCAAACTCCAAGTTCTTAAATATCACTTCTCCAATTACATTCTCACAGGTTAGTATTTATGCAGGCCTGGCTTTTCCAATCCACGGAGCTGGTACTGGGCTGAGGCTTTAATGCATTACAGGTGGCTGGTGGTGCTTTGGGCTCTCTGGCCAAACTGGTTCCAGATGGCCACACAGTATGAGTAATAACATCAGCTCATTAAGTTGCAAGGTTTCAACTACAATCACAGAATTATCAATGAAATAAAAGCTAACGGCGTATCAGCTGCACTCTAAGCCATAAATAGGATTTACAGCGAAACAAAAACCTTTTTTGAACCCAGATCTCTCATCGTTTCAGTGCTGGGTGTCCGCAGAATGGGTTTATTCACTAGCAAAAAAAAGCAAAAAATAAATCTGCCCCATCCTCTCCAAAACATATTCCTTAAGGCTACTGCACTGCTGCCCTGAGAGCTTCTGGTTTTGGAAAAGCTTTGGATTGGGGTCACTGGGAATGCAAAGCAGCACTTATCTGTGGTGCCTTAGAACACAAGTGGAATGAGCCTAATTCTCAGATCAGAGATAAGCATCAGGAAGCCTCATTACCTCGAGTTTAATCACGGTTGCAAATGTTTTTCTTTGTGCAAATCTCTGTCTGTCTGTGTTTCGTACGGAGCCCTGGCTCCTGCAGGGTGTGCAGGTGGCTCCTGCTGCTCCATAGCCTGTGGCAGCAGTGGGTTTGTGGGTCTGGATGTCTGCTCTGCTCAGAATCACCTTGGGGAAACATTTCCCGAGCTGCCAGGGTGGCTGGGGTGCTCGAGATCCCTGATCTTGGCTATCAAAGGGGGCATTTTGCATTAAAAGAAATGTAAAAATAATAGAAAAATATACATAAATTATGTGATGCCTTTTTGAAATGTCATAGTCCTGGGGCCAAGCTGGAGGTGTCAGTACACAAATTCAGCAGCTGAAGCAATCCTTCTGTAAATTCTCCTGGCTTCTCTGACTTTTGGTTGACTTGATAAAACTCCTGTCACCCGTGCCAGACACTTCAGAGCCTGGTCAGCCTCACTGAGGGGAATCACAGGGAGAGTTCACACTCCCCTTGCCCTCTCTTCCATTCTGCTAAATCTGACCCCACTGCCAGGAAATTGGGACTTCATTAGTACTGAAACCTAAATGACTTCAAGAGGAAAAAATACCCCAAAACCAGATAAACATTAAATATGGTGCCACATGGCTTGGGGAAAGGTATCTTGTATGTTGAGGTATAAATGATGCCAGAATTCTAAATGTGGAATGTTTCCAGCCAAACGAGAGGATATTTTGTTTTCCTCCATAGCAGGCATCTAGCAAACCAGTGTGTTGGAAGCAGGAAGGTATCTTGCTTGGTATAGCAAAAAGGCCTTGTGAAATCTGAGGGGAAAATGTGTTCCACAGGTTTGTGGGAAGCCTGAAGAAGCTCTGTATGATCTTGGTTTGGTCCCAGAGGTCCTGGCTCTGTTTAAAGCATTGATTTAATCCCCTGAGTCATGCTGACAATCTGCTTTGCTATTCTCCGTGTGAATGAGAGTCAAAATCACTCCCTTGATAATTAGAGATGTTTTCTTTAGATTTATCCTACCTGCTCAGCCTCCCCAGCTGCACTTCTGTTACAAGTGCAAGAAAAGTCCACCTACTCCTCCTCCTGTTTCCAGCAGCAGCAGCATCATGTAGGAATCAGTTCGAGCATTACGGTGTTAGGGAGGGTGAGCACATCTAGTGACCTCCTATTTAGGATTTAATTACCAGCAGAACTGAGCCTGTAGGTAGTTCTCTCTCCATCCTGCAGTTCTGATGCAGATGTGCAGTGTCACTGCTTCCAGATGCTGACGGCCCTTTCAGAGCCCTGGGCACCAGCCCAAGCAGGGATTTGGTTTCGAGGAATTCTGGCACCAGCTGCGTTTCCAGAGATGCACACTGAGGAAATTATTGTGTGTGAGTGTGATGCAGAGACGCCACTGCAGGCTGAGCTTAAGTCCCTGGGCAGGCACAGTATTGATCAAAAGTCAGGACTGTGAGCAAGCATGGACAAAGTAACGTGGGGACATAGCGGGGTGGGTTTGCTCTGTCTCAGGTTGCTCTTATGCTTTGTATTTTTTGAATTATAGGTCTCCAACCCTCCTGTCCCACAAGGAACAGGTTTTCAGCAAGGTTCCTGGTGTTGCTGTGAGTTTTGGGGGTGGTACTGTTGTACTTGTACCTTCTTCTTTAAACACACATAATTTGGGTGATGCTATGGTGATGTCTCAGCAGGGTCAGCCTGCCTGGATTTAGACCTGTGCTCCCTGCACAAACAGGATTGGTGGAGGGAGTGGAGAGGCCCTGGGGACTTCCACGGGGGCTTGGGTGATGGATGTGCTGAACTGGGACTTGTCAGTGTTAAACGAGGCACAAACTCATATCCAGGCAGGGCTTGGTGGCAGGAACCTCCATCCTGGGTTTTGGGTTGTTTTTGGAGATGTTGAGGATAAAATGTGCCCTAACAGAGGAGTAACAAGCTCTGAATCCAGCTCACCTCCTGACCCAAAGGTCTGCTGGCCACATCTCTGGGAGAGCAGAATCCCCCAGCATTTTGGGGGTGAGATTGTTACCCCACTCCCCTACCAATGCACACCACAGGGTCCTGCAAACCCCTGCAGGGTCAGCATCGCAAATTTGGGATTTTCCCCTGCCTAACCAAGGGTTTGTGGCTCCCAGTGGGTGGTGTCCAGCCCGGTATCAGCTTGCTGTAAATGGAGGGCACAAGAGCTGGGTGCTGGCAGTGGCTGCGTGCTGGGACAGAGCTCACATGCCAGGCAGTGATGCTGGAGAGAGCCTTGTGTGCAGCATGAGGAATGCCAGACCCACCCGCTGTCTCCAGGGCCGTCTCCCCAGCCAGGCTCTGGATCTTATTTGGATGCAGAGAGATTTATAAGGCATTCTCTTAATTAGGGGCCCCTGTTTTGACTGAGAGAGGATGGGGAATGAGGAGACCTAACAGGGGAGAGGGTAAACAGTGGCCTGGAAGGGAAGGCTGGGGAGACCTGTGGTGGTGTGTGCTGTAAAGAAGAGGGGGCAATAAAACACACCAATAAAAATGATGTGTACGTCTGCAGCCTCATCTAGGAGAGAGGAACAACAGCTTGTCCCTTCTCAGGGCGAACAAAAGAAACCCCTCCATGTGCAAGCAATTATTGGAAACATATGGGAGAGGTGGACAGGGCAGGCAAATCCAAAAGCCATGTGATATTGCGCAGAAGAGCAGGGCTCATGTGAAGGCTGGGAGTTCATGTATTTCACAACCCACAATGTACAGGGAGTTTGGCCTCCTCCAAAAGCTGCAACTGGGAAGGCTCCTCTTACTTTGGCCTCAAGGCCTGTGGACAGATGGCTAAAGATGGGGAAGAAGAGCTGGGATGAAGCAGTTGGCATGCTTCTGGGGAGAGCTGGAGCTCTGCTTGGCTTTGCTGTGCCCTTTATTGAATTTGCAGCTGGTCAGTGGCACAGCAGCACTTTGCTGGGGTACAAGGAGCAGCACAGCTGTGTGCTGCTCAGCTAAATGCGCTTTTGTTTGGTTTCAAGGGTGGACTTTTGATTGTCACCCTTAAATTTTCCATCAGTGTAGTGGCAGGATGATTTTCACGGCAGGGATGGGAGTCACAGAATCTTTGCAACCAGACTTCCAAGCTTGCATGAAGAACAAACAGCATCAGAGTCAATGGTTGGACATGATGCTCTTGGAGATCTTTTGCAGTCCTAATTATTCCATGGTTCCACAAGGACTGTGGTGTGATCTGGATGTTCCTGAGCTGCTTTCACACTCCCTGGCCATGCACTGCTGCTCTGAAGGCCACATCAGGCTGGAACCCAAGGTGTTATCCAGCTCCTCCTGTGCAGAGCTGAAATGCCTTTGACCACACAGTGCTCTGAGGTTACAGAGAGATTCTCTTTGATGACACCCAGCCCTGTGGAGTGCCAGATTAGCTCAGTTGAGAACATTTGGTCTTGGCAACTGATCTGAACCACTTTTATGAGCTGCTTCACGTCCACTTGCAAAGAACATGCTGTGAACACCGTGCATGTTGTCAGCTCAGCGTCTCCACTGCTCCAGTATCAGGTCAGTGCCTAAAAGTGCCCCCAGTCAGGATAAATACTCAAGTTGATGCTTCCAAATGCCTCGTGTCACAAGTTCAGGGATGTTTTCCCCAGGTTATGTAGAGAAGCAGCTTGCAGAAGACAAAATTTTTCTCTTTGGCTTTCCCATTTTAGCCCAGGCTGCAATTCCTACAGATCATAGAATTGACTTTGTTTTGCCAGAAGTAACCAGAAAATTTTCTTCCCTTTTGTCTTAATAGTAGGAGCAAAGACTGGGAGAAACTGAGTTTTTAAATTGGAAATGCCCTCCTTGTGCCAGTTTGTTGTCAAGTCTTGGACAGCTCTGAGCTGCTATAGAGGCTTTGCATCCACTGTAATGCAAATGCTGTGCTTGTATTAGCCTTGCAGTGTGAGGCTGGACTGGGAAAAAAGGGCTTCCAAATGGGGCTTTGAGCCTTGTGTGAAGGCTGCTTCATTTCTAATGGACAACTTCAGGTTTCTTCATGTTGGACTGTGAGAGGAGCTGCTCTGGCTGTGAAATGCATCACTCCTGTGTGTGCTGGGAGCTACAGAAAGTGATTCTGCCTTGTAAGAAACAAGAGAGAGGAAAGGAAGTTCCCTTAGCTCCTGGATATGCCACGCTCATGAATGTTAACATGATTGTGGGGTTGTTTTTTCCACTGAGCAAGCAGATGTTTTAGTGCTCTGAGGATCACCTTTGCTGCAAAGGGTGGTGCTTGCACCTCTGGGGGCAATGGTATGTTCAGGCTCAGTAAACATGTTCTGCTCCATCTCACCGAGCACTGAAAGCAGAAACTGCTCTTAGGTTTCATCGCAGAAGGGGCAGCTCTGCCAATATAAAGAGGAACTTGTTCAGGGGCTGCTTTCATCTCTAGTGCACTATCAGAGCTACTAAAATAAGGAAAGAGCCCTTTAAGCCTCATTGGACAGTGACACTAAAAATACCCCCACCAGCTCTCTCAATCCTGAGCCCCAAACAACAGGAAAACAAAAGCCAGCCCCAAACCCTAAGCCCTGGAAAACCCTGTGGTATCCATCACTGCCATGTCTAATCACAGCTAGAAACCCAAATGAAGTCTGCAGCCTGTCAGCTCCGCAGACAGATTTGGTGGTGATATGAGCAAAGCCAACATTTAAAAATGACTGAATTCTCATTATAAAGATACATGATCCTCCTTCTCATTGAGAACAGTTGGGCTTTGCTTCCAGTGGAGAGCCAAACCATTTATTTTATAGCTCCATTGTATGCTGCACTGGGAATTGTTCCTGCAGATAGAGATTTCTAGCATGCTTTCCCTATGTACTCTGTTCCACATGCACTGTGCCCTTTGCACATGCTGAGGGCTCTCACATGAATTACACTTTGCCTGATTTGGTTGGATGGGTTTCCTACGTTTGTATCCTATAAATTGGCATGGCGATGTATTTATTTTGGTAATCAACCAGTTCTTTGTAAATCTGTGAGCTTAATCCTCCAAGAGAGGGAAATAAAAGGCTCAGCCTTTTTTTTTTTTCTAACAATGAAGATAAATACCTTTATTTTCATAACTTTTGGACATCTTTTTTTTCATGGTATCCAGCCAAATCATGAGGTCCTTGCTCAGGCAAGAACACACAGATGTCATTAAGTTCCTCACCAGGCTTGTTAGGGCATGGAAAAACTCTTAAGAGGAAGAATGGTCTCATGGTTTTGCCATTGGGCAAGAATTCACTTCAACTGGGCTAAGCTTTTGCTTCTGCCATATATTTCCAACGTGACCTTGTTTGACCCTCTCTCTCCACATCTGCTCCCCCAAAATCTCCTGCTGCTGAACTTATAAATCTCCTTGGTTCAGAGCCCCTCTCGCTGTGGGTCGGATCATGCAGGAATTTTTGCTGTGGGGTGTCAGTGCAGACCCTGGAGCAGCAGCTGGCTTTTGGCTCTCTGAGATCTGGGACCGACTCCCTCCTGCTCCAAGGTGATGGGATGTGAGCCAGGAGCCACCAGAGCTTTTTAATGCTCAGCTGTGCCCAAAATAATAGACATCAGCTCTCACCTTGTTAGCGCAGGGGCTGCAGCAATCAGATTTGGACGCGGTGGTTGTGGTGCTCCTTGCACTGGAGGTGACAGCCCAAGGAACATGGATGGCTGTTGTGGGACCTGCCCTCCTTTTCTGGCAGCCCATCCCTCCCCAGGAACTCCAACATCATCCTTCATCTGCTGGTCATTAGTGCTTCGGTCACCCCTTGGTCAGCCCGGCTGTGTGAGCGTCCAGGTTTCATTCCTGTCTGGAGGTGCTGGAAAGATCTCCCTGCAGGATTTTAAATAATACTGGGAACACAAAGCATTAGGGCTGAGTGAGTGAGACCATGGCTGAGCATGAAGGAGTGGGGTGGTGGGGTAAGGAATGCTCCGTGCACTCAGTGACACTCTGGGGGGAGCTGGCACAGGGAAGCACAGGCTTGGCTCAGGGGGCTCATCTCAGGAGTCTTTCTTTTTTCAAGAGGGTGGTACAGAATTCACAGAATTCACAGAATGACTAAGCTGGAAGAGACCTTCAAGATCATCGAGTCCAAACCCATGCCCTAACACCTCAACTAAAACCTGGGACCCAGTGCCACATCCAGGCTTTGTTAAACACACCCAGGGATGGTGACTCCACCACCTCCCCGGGCAGAGCATTCCAGAACTTTATCACTCTTTCAGTGAAAAACTTTTTCCTAATATCCAACCTATATTTCCCTTGGTGCAGCTTCAAACGGTGTCCTCTGGTTCTGTCAGTGCTGCCTGGAGAAAGAGCCCAACACCACCTGACCACAACCACCTTTCAGGAGGTTGTAGAGAGTGATAAAGTCACCTCTGAGTCTCCTTTTCTCCAGGCTAAACACTCCAAGCTCCCTCAGTTGTTCCTCACAGGGCTTGCATTCCCTTTGTGGATTATGGCATGACAACCACACTACGGCCTCTTCAGCCTTCCTTCTCCCTGTCCTGGCTGAAGGTGCTCATCAGGCCTAAAGGCCTCCCCAACCTCCTAAGGTTTCATTGGGTAAGTGGAAAAATCTTTGAAGACATGAGCTATGGCCACCATCCCCTTGGCTGTGGCACATGTGATGATTTTTTGGGGAGGAAGAAAAATTCACATGCCAGTAAACCCCATCTATTTCTCTGTCTCTTTACAATAACTACTTCTAAAATACCCTTTTGTGTTTTTTTTTTTAATCAGTAAAAAATCATAACTGGGGAAAGCACGTTTATAGAAAGCAGAGATTTCCTAAGTTACTCTCTTTCCATAGTCAAAAAAATTTCTTTTACAATAAGTAATGATAATGGTCCATTTTAGGTTTTTTTTCCAGCCTTTACAGTGAAAGCAATATGTTGGCAATAAATCTTCAAGTTGGTTAATTCCTATGAAATTCTGCCAGCAGAATCAAGTGATTTTACTACCCCATGTCAAGTTAATGGTTGGGTGTCAACCTGTGTCACTTCCTGCTTGAAAAATGACTATGCCATTAAGAGGATTTTATTTATGCTTTCCTGCCTGGTGATCAAAAATAGCAAAATGCAACAGTTAGGGTGGGGAGAAATCAATTTCATAAATACCATTACTACCACATCTCTTTGGAGTAAGCCCAAGGTGATGCCCACACAGTGGGACATAGGTGCCTGCCCTGGATGTTTGACTCTGTTTTCCATTTTCTGATTGGTTGCCATGGGAAGATAATTAGGATTCAAGGCCCTAAAATCAGCTCTGGTCATTCTTCAGTTGATTGCCTGAGTTGATGAAATGGGTGGGATGCGCCCCTTTTGTAATAAATTGCCTGAAATTCTTCTTGCTAACCCATATTTAGACATGGCAAAGGCCAGAAAGAAAAGACCAGGCTGTCTTCTGGCTGCTGCCTGATTAAATTCCCAGTGATTGAAGAAATAACTTCTGTAGTCTCATGCTACAGGTCTCATATGTATCCATTATTGAGAAAGTGATCAGTCTTGGTGCCCAGGAAGGTGGTGGCACCTTGATGGGATGCCAACTGTAACCTATTAGTTTAACTGATTATGAGTTAATGAGTTGTTTTTAGTGGCTAATTGTATTATGGTGATACCTGCAATGTACAGAGACCATGCAGGGGCGCATGGTCAGCTGCGGGCCAGCCTGGAAGCAGTTCACTGCCTTTGGTCCAAGTTTTGGAAGAAAAACACAAAGAAATTCCATATCATGGCTTGGGTAGAACAGAATAAGCAAACAAAACAAGAAACTGCTCTGTCCTGTGATTTGTGGTGTTGCAATGTCCTTGTGAGAAACACTCCATCAATAACAGGTGACCTTTCCTGCAAAGGGACAAAGAACCAGGTAAGACTGTCCCACTGGGAGGTTGATTTGTTCAGAAGGCAACGATCCTCGACAGGCCCATGGGCAGCTGCAGAGAGTGGCCTGGATGGACTCAGCTCCCTGCTCTCCCCCATCCAGCCCAGGCAGGCAGATGGAAAGAGCAGCTGCCAAGCTCACCACACCTCTGCAATAACAATCAGGGATCAGCTCACCTCTGGCCCTCAATGTGCGTCTGGAGAAGCTCTCCTGGTGCCAGCTTCCCCATGTTCAAGGCTATCCCTTGGCTGGGATCTCCAGGGATTTGGCTTTCTGGTGAGCTGCAGCCCCAAAGGCCAGATGAGGACGTTGGGATGGGCGGCATGAAAGACAATCCTCCTTCTGAGTCAGCTCTCAGCTCCTCCAGCACTGCCAGGACTGTTTCTCTTGCTGCCCTGGCTGTGGCTGTTCCCTCTGAGCCCAAATATTTCCACTGTATATTTTGGGAAGAACTGCAACGTTCCACTCAGCCTTCCAAAATCTGAGTATCGTTCTTTATGGCCCTCCCTAAGACCTAAGAGTCAGTTCTGGACTTGCTGCAGATTATTTTTATCCATCCTAAGTGTTGTTGTACGCCCAGTTTTGCAGCTTTGTGCCCACCCCCAGTGAGATGTCCCAGGAGATGTAACAGGGATGGTCCTCACCCTTGTAGCCTCTCCTGTCTCAGGATCAGCTGGCCCTGAATCAAAAGGGAAACAGCCAATGGACATCACATCATCCAAAATTTGGGGCATAATGGGGTCTCTTGTCGCTGTTCTGTGATCACTTCTCAATCTCTTTACAAAAACACCCCAAACTCTGTGGAGGAATGGCACAGAGTCAGCACACATACAGGGTTTTTATTTGGGGGGCAGGACTGGGACACGTTGCCTGCCCTCACAGTCAGACCCATTCCATCTCCTCCCTATTTGGGTAGGACAGGACAACCTTTCTATTCTTTCCTCCACTCCATCTCTTGTTTCCCAGGTCAACATCACAGTCCCCTGAGAATTCAAGATGTGATTTCATCACAACTGCAGGCCATGAGTCCTGAGAGGTAACTGTGCTCTGCTTGCATAATCCCATCCACAGAGCCAGAAAGAGAAGGAGAAAATAAATAGGGAGGTTTTGGTGACCTTATGGTGAAGAATGGTGTAATCCATACTCCAAACATCTTCTATGCTTCTTTTGTAAAGATCTAGGCTCATAACTGGAGAGATTTTTGACATGCAAGAGCCCTATGGTTTAACCCCAGCTGGCAACTAAATCCCACACAGCTCCTTGCTCACTCCCCACCGTGGGATGGGGAAGAGAAACAGAAAGGGGAGAGCTCATGGGCTAAAATAAAGGTGGTTTAATAGGTAAAGAAAACGTCGTGTGTGCAAGCAAACCAAACCAAGGAATTCATTCCTATGGGCAGGAAAGTGTTCAGGAATCCCCAGGGAAAAAGGGCTTCATTATGTGTAACAGTGACTTGGGATGACAAACAACAACCACTCCAAATATTCCATCTTCTGTCTTCAGCAGAAATCAAAAACACAGCCCACACCAGCTACCATGAATAAAATTAACTCTAGCCCAGCCAAAACCAGCACAACACTTCTTGCAAACTGTGAATCAATCATTCAGCCAAGGAACCTTTACCACGTCTAGAATTTCCTGTAGCTTGTTTTGATTTGCTTCACGAACCTCTCCAGCCCAGATGTTCCAAGATGCACGAGCCTTTGAGCCAAGGAGTAACCAACTCCCAACAAGTGGCCACGAGGTGCTAATATCCCTTTGCCATCATGGACCAAGCTCACAGCTGCAGGGTACGGACATCTGAAAGTACATAGGAAAAATCAAACAGTTCAGCCACATGACCTAGGGCTAACATTTTGTTAAAGGATATTTATATATTAACACTGTTCCCTCTGATAAAGAAATTATTTAGGCTCTGCTTGAAAAGAAAACCCTCACCTATTGCTTTATCTTCCTACACAAGGGTTTATTTTGTCACCAGGCTAAATAAAGCCATGTAGTGAGAACCCTTTGGCACCTGCTTGCACGTTTGCATCTGGGAAGAAAATGTTTCTGACCGCTCTCTTTCCCTGTGTGCAGTCAGTTTATAGACCCAAAGCTGCCCCTAGGGCTCACTGCTCCTGCTTGCTCTTGGAGCAATCTCTTTCCAAGGCAGCAAGTGTCAGGATGGTTGGAGGGAGTGGAGCCTGACCAACCATTCCTGGCGATGTTCCCCAAAAATCAAAGTGCGACAAAGCGTTCGGAGGATGCCTAATTATGTTACAAGGTGTGAGGAACTTGGAACCATAATATTGAGACTGCTAGAGAGAAGATTTTTTGTGCCTCAAATTTTCCAGTGTGGCGAGCTTATAAAAAGTAAGCTTTTTATTTTATAATGTTTTTATATTATAATTATATTTTAACTCTCGCTTTTAAACGCATAAAAAGCTGTAATGTTCTATAACCTTGCTGAACTGGAAAATCTGAGGCATGCACATTTGGTGATGATGACAGTTTGATGCATGGATTTTTTTGGGGTTGGTCAAATGCCCTTGTCAAAATTCCATAATTGCATCTCACCCATATGTAGGTTTTTACACTCAGTCCCATCAAAGTCTCATTCAAGACCTTAAAATAGAGTTTAACTTATTCACAGAGGTTGTGTTGGCCTTACTGAGTTGATTCACCCAAGCTCACAGTAATAATAACAGTAATAAATGATTCTTAACAACATCATTGTGTTATTTCTGATTGCTCCCCCTGGGATTCATGCATGTCACAAAGGAAGCTGGAATCACTCTGCTTTTAAGATAAAACACACTCAGCTTACTGGGGGGATGTTAATTAGACTTTGGGCATCCATGTTTTAATCTTCTTGCTTTTATCATTTTCCTACATGTGAAACGTTTAAAAAAAGTGTGGGCGCCAATGAGATAAACATCTGCTCCACTTTGGAATCATCCATGCAGCCCATAATTCAGCGTGTGGCAGGGTTTCAGTGGTGAATGTGGCTCTGAAAAGGGCAGACAAAAATAGCATCATCTTCCCAGGGAGCCAGGCCAGGCTGCTGGTGGGTGTTCATCAGTGTCTGCGCTCCAGCTCTGCCTGCTCAAGGTGTGTTTCATCTCCACCAAACCTTACTGGCTTGCTTTGAGATGTTCCAAGCTGATTATCCAGCTCATTTCTCCCATCCAAGTAGGTCTCACAGTGGGGTTTCTCCTGGAGGAGCCAAATAATTCATGGATTAATTCTTGTCTCTCTGATCCAAGAGTGGTGATGCACCAAGTGCAAGTGGGCACACGCAAGGCATCAAAATGGGATGCTGAGCTAAAGAGTGAACCCCTGGATAGTGCCAGTGGAGGAGTTAATGTTCCCTTACTGTTCCTCCTGGGTGGTGAACCCATTCTCAAGTGTTTTCTGCGCAATCTTTACCCAAAATTAGCTTTAAAGGTAGCCCTGAGCACAGGGCTTCCCAGAGATGTGTGCTCAGTGGCGCTGTGCAGGTGACTGGTGAACAGGAGCAGTGCTGAGGTGACATTTACCCAAAAAATGGGCCTGCCTTTCCTGTGTGAGAAGCTCTCAGTGGTCCCTTCTGGATTTGAAATCTGAGAGGTACCTGCATTTGGCAAGGGCTTGCAGGAATGGAAAAGCAGCCCCTCTGCCTGGACCAGACTTCTGAAGCTCCAGCACTGGCTGGAGAATCGAGCCAGGTGGGATTTACCCCTTGCTCTTGCCAATGTGTAACCTGGCAGGGCTGAATCTCTTGGATAGAAATTCCTGCTCCTCTGCTCTGGTGAAAGCAGGGAGACAGAGAGCAGCAGCTCTCAAAGGCATCTGTTACCCCAGGGCGACTTGCACTGCCTGCTGTGAAAAGCTGTAAATTACACACCAATAACTGCATGGAAATGGCTGGGCAAATATTTTGAAAGAGGGGAGAAACCCTGTAGAAACCACTGCTTTGTGAGTCACTCATGGGTGGAAAAAGGTGAACCCAAAAGATATCCCTGGCAAAAGATTTGCTGGACATTATCCATCCTCACAGCACTGCTCCCTCTCTTCTTCCCCCTCTTTCATATCTCCTTTCCCTTTTACTCCTGCTATTCAAAGCCTGATGAAACCATAGTTTCCAAATTGAATTTTTTTTTCCCTTCCAAATTTCTACTGTCAACAAACACTTCAAAGGTAGAGAGAACTCTATGCTAGAACTTCTAGCCTGGAGCTGACTTTTACAGCTCTGTAATAAACCCCTTTAACAAAATGTTTATAATGGCCATGGCACTTGACCACTGCAGTGCTTTCTGTCACCCCCATAATATTAAGTGCCAATAAATCACCTGCACTGTCGTGGTGCCCTGTATTTATTTACAAAGCTGTTATAGGAGTACTTCTTGGTTTTATTGACCAAGTGGAACAAAAGCTGAGATTCTTCATTCTGTGGGTTTTCTTGGGAATTTGGGGGGGGTTTCCTTTGTGATAAATGCCACCTACACCTCCAGCTGGCCTCTTGCACCTGAGGTATGTAGTGCTGCTGTTTTTGGAGGTGTTTCACAGGGGATCCAGCCCAGCTCAGACGTTGGGGGTGCAGTGGTTGCTTGGCAGACAAAGCCATGAGCATCACCCAACCTGTGCTGGAGCTGAGCCTGCAGCCACAAATAGCTTAGAGGGGAGGCACCAGCCTGCACTGAGATGTGGGGATGAGGAAAAGGGCTTTTTTCTCTTTGTAGGCACTGCTCAGAAGCCTCCCTGCCCCTGCTTATGGCAGAAGGGGATTTCTGGGCTCTGATTTCCTGCCCCATGTTAGGCTGGGCAGGGCACAGAGATCAATTACTTCTCTTACCACCCAGATCTGACCCTGCTTTGGTCTCTCAGGGGGTTGTACTGGCGCTTATAAACTCCACCATCCCCCTCTTGCAAAGAGCATTTTTTTGACCTTTACTCACTGAGTAAAGATCAAAAAATACATATTCATATATATGTTCATATATATATATTAAAATATATATTAATATATATATGATCATATATTTATTCATATTTCACTCACTGATAAGCAGAAGTATTAAAACCGTAAACCCATAAAATAAAACTTCTTCCTCATCCTTGTTTCATGCATGTTTTCATCTCTGCAGTAAAGGTTTCTGAAGATAACTCCCTGTTTGTGATAGAGGATGAAGAAGAGCAGAATTAGAGATTGCACCGTGAGCGTGGACACAGTCTTGGTTTAAAATTAATGCACAAAACCCAAACTGTTTTCTCCAAAAGATTAAACATAGTAAATTTTCCAACTGTGTCAATAACCCCAGGATAGAACAGATTTTCAGACAGCAATGGATCATATAGGAAAACATGGTTTAGCTGTTGGAAATTAAAAGTTAATATTGAAAGTAAAAGGGCAATCAGTCCCAAAAGCCATCTGCCTCCCCTTAGAGCGTGTTTTGAAGATCCTTCCCACATACTGTGCTAGGAGCTGCTGCCTTTGAGTGTATCACCTGGTTGGAATTTTTCACGGAGCTTGAATTTATTAGAAAACAGCCCCAGTCAAGCAGAACTGTGCAAATTAAATTGGATTTACATGACAAGGTGGAGCCCGAGCACAGCAGCTAGGGAATGCCTGAGAAGCAAAAGACAAATCAGAGGGGATCAGGGAGGAAGGCTGCGCTGTGTAAACAGTGTTTAAAAAAAATTTTAAAAAAAAGGAAAAAACGCTTGACAAATAGCGCAATAAAATTAAAATTCCCGCTTCGGCTGCCCTGGGGGTTTCAAAAGGAGACACTGAGGGAGACTTGGACACTAGAGGAAATAAACAGATTTGAGCATCTAATAAGAGGGAGGCTGGAATATTATTGTAGGATAAAGTGTTCTGGGATGGGACGAGCTGACCCAGAACTTGTTCCTGTTGTGAGGAGGGTGAAGACTTGATCTCCAACCCCAGTGGAGCCTGCAGGACTCAGTCCACTGGCTTCAACAAGCTTTGGGAGAAGCCTGACTTCCTTGTAGGCATTAGAAGCTTCATATTTTCTTCGCTGTCAGCTCACACTGCTGCCTATTATCTTATCAAAACATGGTTTCTTCATCAGTAATACGTAGGTTTCATCTGAATCTGTAAAAACTGAATTGCTTCCATATGCCAGATATTTCGCTGGAGAGACCCTCCACTTTGGGAATGTCATTACTGCCCAAAATAATCTCCTGCAAGTCATAATGTAAACTCAAAGTTATTGCAATTTATTAGCAATCACAATTTGCCAGGAAAATGGAATCAAGGGAGTATCAGGGAAAGTAACTCCACTGCAAAATGAACATGCCCTCTGCTGCAGTCCGAGCCCATTAATATTGACTTTCCAAATTCAGAGAGTGATTTCCTCCCGTGCACTGCAATAAGGCAGTGCAGCATGTTTTCTCCTGAATGAAGCAACAGGATTTTGTTGAATATATGGAAGGGAATTGGTTTTCTGGTTTGTTGCTTAAAGTTGATCCTTACTGTCAACATTTGTGATGAGCAAACCTCATGAAATAACACGGCTAAAGGCTTAATCTGGTGCCACTGTGATTTGCAGGGCTAAATTGGGGAGACATGGCTGTGGCCAGGGACCAAGGAGTGCACAGTGCTGCTCTTAAAAACGAGGGGATCTGCTCCCAGAGATAGTGTGCTGCCATGGGCAGAGCCTGGGAGGGGGCACGGAGGAGATGTGGTGGAAAAATTAATGAAAGAAGTGCTAAATGTGCCATTTCCTGCTGGAGCCCTTCAGCTTGTGAGAAATCCTCCCTCTTGCATCCTACTGTTTGCAGTGTGGATTTGGGAGGGTGAGAAAAGGCGCTTTATTAGCAACACTTTGATTCCCCTGACCCCGGCGGGCTCGTGGCTGGGATTTCCTCCAGCTGAACGCTGATGTGAGCGGCTCCCAAGTCTGTTTGTGCAGAAATATCAACGTGTGGCAGAGCTGGCTGTGGGGTAGGACACCCCATCCCAGAGCCCTGGCCCTGCTGTGGGTCCTCACAAAGAGGGCAGTGCTGTATCCACAGATGGAGGCGCCTTTGGAGCTGCTCAGGTCCTTCAGCATTGGCCTGAGGTGTCCCCAGGATTGTCCCTATGGAATGGACAGGCTTGGCCTTGCTCTGGTGCATGGTTGTGACCGAGCTCACAGGGGCCTGAGGATGAGGGAAGAGATGAGGATCTGACTCCATGTTTCAGAAGGCTTGATTTATTATATTATGATATATATTACATTAATACTGTACTAAAAGAATAGAAGAAATTATTTCATCAGAATGCTAGCTAAGAATAGAATAGCAAAGAAGTAATGATAACAAAGCTTTGTGGCTCAGACTCTCTGTCTGAACCAGCTCACTTTGATTGGCCATTAATTAGAAGCAACCACACGAGACCAATCACAGATGCACCTGTTGCATTCCACAGCAGCAGATAACCATTGCTTACATTTTGTTCCTGAGGCCTCTCAGCTTCTCAGGAGGAAAAACCCTAAGAAAAGGATTTTTCATAAAAGATGTCTGTGACACATGGTGGACAACCTCATGACCCTTAGATTTACTCAGTCCCAGGTGATACCAAGGGAATTTTGGAGGGTGCAGTAAGTGGGATCATGTCAGATGCCTGGGAGAGGCTGTGTAGCCACACTAAATGGTATCAGCAGAGCTGTCCAAAATTCCCCTATCCACCCCCATGCAAAGAACAACCCCTGACTGATGTCAGCATCATAAAACAGCCATTAGTTGTTTGTCCCTTCATGGCACTCATTTCTCTGCCAGGGACACCCCTTCTCATGTGGCACTGGCATTTCTGAGTCACTGGCCTGGTGTGAAGCTGCAGCTGTGGAAGGTCAGAGAGGGAGGATGGAGCAAGCCGGTCTCCAACAGGGGAAACACAGGAGCTGTCACTCCCTGGGAGCCTGGGCTGCCCCTGGGCTGCTGGTAATGGATGCAAACCGGGTGTGGGACACTGCATCCCCTGCCATGTCACAGCAGATGGAAACAGAGCACAGCCTCACCCTGTAAAGCCACTCAGAGACGTCAGAGGCTGAACTATTTTGGTAGGAGAGTAAAAGTCTGGAAGCACCCCACCCCTTGAAAGTTTGCATGGTGGATGTTGTACCCACCCACCCTGAGCTTGCTTTAGCACCAAAACCAGGCTCTGCCTGTGAGCAGCACCACATTCACACCCCTGCAGCAGCAGTGCAGGAATAACAGGTCACTTAGGGCATGGAAGGAGCAATTTGGGAGCCTTATCCTAGAGCAGATTGCATCCTTACAGCATCCTTAGCCTGGAGCAGATTGCATCCTTACAGCATCCTCATCCTAGAGCAGATTGCATCCTTACAGCATCCTTAACCCAGAGCAGATTGCATCCTTACAGCATCCTCATCCTAGAGCAGATTGCATCCTTACAGCATCCTTAGTCTGGAGCAGATTGCATCCTTACAGCATCCTCATCCTAGAGCAGATTGCATGCTTACAGCATCTTTATCCTAGAGCAGATTGCATCCTTACAGCATCCTTAGTCTGGAGCAGATTGCATCCTTACAGCATCCTCATCCTAGAGCAGATTGCATGCTTACAGCATCTTTATCCTAGAGCAGATTGCATCCTTACAGCATCCTTAGTCTGGAGCAGATTGCATCCTTACAGCTGGAGCACCTGCTCACTTCTGTAGCAGGTACATGTCCCCAACAGGGAATATGAGAGCCATTAAGATTTGCTTCAATGTGGACTAAAGTTGGGTTTCAACAGATCTTTTCCTTCCTTTTTGGATTTCTTTCTGTTTTTTTTACCTTGCTGGAAAAAAAAAGCCACTGTGAAATTTTGTTCCACTCTCTTTGAATTTAACAGCAGGTTTTTTTCCACTAATTTCAGTGAGGTTGCAGGTATTGGTGTGTGTTTCCACCAGCCAGTGCCCAAGTGTAACAGCTGAGCTGGCCTGAAAAAAAAAACAAAACGGTTTCTTACAGAGAAAATGAAAATGGAGTTCTGCTGGAAAAGCTTTTGTTTGGCAGTGGCTGGAAAAGGTTGTTCTGGGACTGATTTAAGGAGCACTGGGTAAACTTATGCACATGCCCTCGGGGCAGCCATAAGTTCAGTGATGAAAATGTCTGCATGTTTTACACAGCTCTGCTCAGGGGCTGAGGGAGAGGCAGCAGCACACAGAGATGTCATTGCTGAGGGGACAGGATGATCCAGGGGCAGCAAGGACAAACCCTGTGGGTCCTTTGGTATGCAGGATGGACCATCAGTGCCAAGCACAGTCCTAACCCCATCCATAGAGAATTCCTGATGGAGATGCAGTCCCTCCCCAGCCAGAGCCAGGGAGAGCAGCTATCCCCCTGCACGTGCTTCTGATTTGCATAATTTGTGTGCTAATTTATGGAGCAGAAGGAAGGAGGGCTTGGAAAATATGGTGGCTGTTTTTTTTGTGGTGCTGTGCTTGATGTGGCTGCCTTCCATGCTGGAGTTTTGCATGTATGTGTGACATAAGTGGCCTTAAAAATACAAGGGATTGGGTGGGAGGAAAATGAGAATGGAAACTGTTTTTTACTTAGCTAGATACCATAATAACACCATCATAATCCTGGCAATGAGCTAAGGGAGAGCTCCAGAGATGGATTTCCTTTCTGCCATACATTTGTTTTCAGTATAACCCAGAGAGGAGAGACTTCCCACTTGCTGAGCAGCAGCCATGCCCGAGAGGACTTGGTTATAACTAATCCTAGAACAGGGTGTCCCTTTTGGGGATCTCTGTGTGCTTTGCACATAAAACTTGCACCCTGCCTCTAGGACTGACATTAAAATATGGAAAATGAACTCCAAAGGCTCAAGTGGTGAATGGGGCTCTTTGTTCTGGGGCATTGTCACCCAGGAGTGAGCCCTACAGGGAGATTTATAGCAAGATTCCACACTGCCAGTGAGGGAAGGCTTCTCTCAGCAGTCAGGTGGCAAAGCACAGCAGCCCATGCTCAAGGAAGACAAGGCTGGCTGTACAAACAAGCCCCTAGGTATGTGCATGAAAATTTGGGTATTAGTGTGCTGTAACTCTGCTTAGAGAGCTGCTGCAGCTGAGGGAAGGTGCTTGGCCAAAGCTCTTGGGCTTGGCCGTGGGGCCCTGGCCATTTCTGAAGCAATCCTTGGGTTTCTGGATGTGGCTCCAGTTTGCAGTGGCTTGTTGAGGTCTCTGAGGAGCCCTTGTGTCACTGTGGGACTGCACAGCTCTGCTCTCTTTGCTGTCATGGTCACTGCCTACGAAATCTCAGCTCCTTTCATCCCTAAACCACCTGGACATCTTACTCATGGCCAAAGCTGCCTGAACCAAAGGAGGAGCATCCCATGGGTCCAACAGGGACCACTGACCCTGCAGAACCTCCTGGAAGGACTCAAAGCAATAAAGGGCAGTGTTGGGTGGAGATAAGGAGCCACCACAGGCGGATGAGATGAGGCCAAGGGCTTTGGTCAGGCTTCCCTGTGCAGTGCAGCAGATCCAGTTATCCTCTGCAAGCAGGTGATGCTGACAGCTCAGCTTGCTCCTCTGCTCCATCTGTAAATAGCTACACTGCAGTGAGAATGGTTGTTATCTCTGCTGGAGTGACTGGGATCAGCCATTCTGGCTGATTTCTCAATGGAGAGAAAGCTTTGTCTTGCTTAAGATCAAGCAGGAAGGTTATAAAGCTGCTGGGATATGAGAGCACATTCTTGCTTCAGTCCAGTTCCAAGCAGGCTTCACCTTCTGGAAGTTTTTTTACATTTTGTTAATTCTCTAGCATGCAGGAAGGCAGGTTTATGGCATGTGCTCACTCTGCTTACAGTGCTAATGAAATTGAGTAGTTAATCAATTTAGTGTGAGTTCTTCTAAGTTAAAAAACCCAAACCAACTAAAAAACATATATCTATATATAAAAAAACCCATCCAATTTCTGCTTACTCCTTGCAGAATGTTTTCTGTCCTGTCAGTCTAAACACTGGGAAGTATTTTAAACAGATGTAGGCCATCAGTTTCTATAAACATTGTAATTGCTTGGCACCACCAATGCTTACATGGAAGGATTCAGATTGCCAGGATCTGCACAGACACCAGCCACACGCTTTCTGCTGCGCCCAGAAACTCAGTTTACATCCCATTGGAGGCCTGTAACCTCCCTCCTGCAGAACTCACTTTAGCCTGGAGCCTGGCACAGCCAAGGCTGCTAACCCTGCAGCTTTATATAGCCCAGAGCTGCAGGCTCAGCCATTTCAGCATCCTGGCTCGGCAGGGTCTGATGGGAGGGTGTGATTTGGATTCCACCCCAAAAGCTCTTTGTTCTCATCACCCTGCTGCAAAACAGACACAATGGCACTGGCACCTCAGGGTGAAAAGAATGCAACTGGGCTCCCTGTGCTCACATCCAGTCATTCACCAGCATTCTGTGAGCTCATCCTGTGTGATTTTTGGGAGGTGGTGAAGCTGATGTCCACGGTGCTGTCCCTGGGAAGCAGAGGAGGTGTGGTCCTCAATTTGCCCTCTTGTAAAAATGATGGATGGAGCTGGAGGGGGGAAGGGGTGGAAGGAAGGGATGGATAACATCCCTGATAATAAATCTAGAGGGGCAATTAAGATCTCCTCTAAAAATGTGTATTATCGGCAGAAATAGAAATACAGACGAGAGCAGCAGCCAAGGGCTGCTCTGTGTCTGTAACAAACAGCATGGTCCCATCATTTAGCCAGGGACTGCTGGCCAAGCCCTTGGCTCTCCAGGACTGGGGTGAGCAGCTCTTCCAATCCATCTTTCAGCCTGAGGTCATGTGCAGCTCAGTCATTTTTATGCCATATTTGCCTGCAACAAGGTGATGGGTGATTTGGCAGCACCTTGAGCCCTTGCAGTGTTTTTGTTGGTGATTCTTTCCATTATTCCTAACTGGGGTGGGTCAGAATTGGACACCTCTGCATTGCAGACCAGTGGCCTGAAGGTGTAAAGCCATCCAGGGCTTTGCCCTGCGTCACTCCTGTCTCAAGACAGCCCCATGTGCATTCTCCTCCTGTTAAGAAATACTAAGTGGCAACAAAAAATGAGACTTTGCTGATAGCATATGTTCAAAACACAGGCTCATTTCTTAATATGCTTTGGCTCCAACCTCTAGCTGAGAAGCCAGATTGCTAAAGCACCAGAAGTGTGGATAAATGTACAGTTGGGGCATTGCATAATTTTTGCCTCAGTGTGACTTACAGAGAAAACTGTGAATATCACCACAGACCAGGGAAAGCAACTGCTGCTCTCCTGGAACAAACATTTCAGGTCATCCTTCTATCCACTATTAATTCTTGGTCAGTTTAGTGTTGGGAAAGGTGTTGTCCAGATTTTGAAGCACAAATGAAGCTTTTCCCACCCCATGGAGGCATAGAGGACAGAGTACCAGAAAAGTATTCATCTCCAGAAGGTGATGACGCCTCCAGGTGTCTCCTTAAGCTGTCTAAGTCTTTAAGTCTCTAAGTCAGTTCAGCTGCCTGGCTAAACTGCTCAACAGCTCCTCTACACAGGGAAGAGACAAAGGTTACTCTGCAAGGCTCTTCCCTGCACAGGAGGTTAATTCCTGCTCTATACTCACTTAAAGAAATATCTCTGCAGAGATTATAAAGAGATCAAAGGCAGATCAGCCACCTAATTTAGTTGCTTACATGATTAAAGTTCTCTGGGGCAAATGTTCTTTTTCCTTTGCTCCAGGTGACAAAGTTTTCTAGGGCATTTGGTGAGCACCTCCGTGGTGCAAGGAACAGGTTTCTGCAGCAATAAAAAAAGGGGCCCCTTCTCCCCAAAAGCACTAAACTTTGCCCAGAAAGCTTCCAAATCTCTGCAAGGAAACCTAAAGCTGGAGCAAAAGGTTGGAGTTTATGGAAGTGGTTTGTGGTTGTGGTTAAGAGAGTTTGCTCTTCCATCTGCGCACAAGGGTCTTTTTCTAGGAATTTTTGCTCGTGTCACTAGGAATTCAGCCCAAAATAGACTCACTGGGACAGAGGAGAAGTGAGAGCACGGCTCAGGAGTCAGAAATGCACAAAACTTGGCCTGAAACAGAGTTTTGTGCTCTCTGAGAAGGGCATAATCTGATGTCAAGCTTTCCCCAAGAGTCATGCTCCTCAATGGGACGGAGCCCAGAATGATCACACGCTGCGTGACTGCTCGGAGACAAGTGGCTCTTTCTGCCAAACAAACTGGAGGGGAGGGCTGCTCTTGAAAAATCCACTGCTGCCCACGTGCTGATCCTCCTCTGGAGAGCAGGCATTTCTCAATCACAGCCAGGCCAATTGCTCTTCTCAAAACCAGCATTCCAGGAGTCATCACCTCCCTCCTCACTGGGGCCAGGAGCTCAGCAGTGCTCTGCCACTCAGCTGTCCCTCCCCTTTCAACCAAGGTGGGTGTCAGCAAATCTCTCTGGAATTTCCTCAGGTGGCTCCTGGCAGAGAAAACAGAGAAAAAGAAGCCTGTACTCCTGAGTATGTCTGTTTGATTTTGATTTCTCTCCTGTTCTTTTACTGCCCTTGATGGGTTTTAAAATATAAAGACTCCCCTCTCTCCAAATGAAGCATAAGTAGAATTTCTTACTCCAGAAGTTAAACTGGATTCTTGGTCAAAACATCCTCTGAAGAAAATGCTGTAAGGTACCAAGCCTTTCCATCTCTTCAGTTTTTCTTAATTTTATTAGAGTCCTTGCCTCTGTTTCTCAAGTGATACATTTCTAAAGAAATGCAGGTTTTGTGTAGCAGGCCAGGGTACATCCTGTAAGCTGACATTTTTCAGTTCAGCAAACACATCAACAGGGCAGTGACCCCTTCAGGGCAGACCTGAATTTCTCAAATTAGTCATATTTGCTATGAAACTCTTCCATGGTCCAGCAGAAGTCAGAGATCAGATCTTCTACTGGGATGTGAGAGCTGTCCGACCCAGTATCTTAATAGTTATATAACATTTTTAAATTAGGAAAACTAGATCATTCATCCCTTCCTGCCTCTTTTGAAGGCAGGATTCATGGGTTTATAAGTATGCGACCTGACTTTCTAAGCTTGTTTGCCCATTCCCCCCAGTGAGAGTGGCCCACCCGCCAGAGCAGCAGGGATCCCTCATTCCAGCATCATCAGAACTTGAGACACTCCACATTAAGACCTGAATCCCAAGACTGGCGTCTGCCAAACTGCAGGCTGGGGTCCAAACATCAGTAGCAACTATTTAGGAAAGGCTTATTCCAAGATGTGGTTTAGAAATGCCTGCAGTGTTTCCACCCTGGGAGACAGGGACCAGAGCGCACTCCCAGCTGCTGCTCTTCCGGACATTCCCAGCCCCTTGGAAACCAAATGCTGAGCCCCTTGCAGCCTACCTGGGACCTGGCTGGGCTGGGTTTGAAGCCTTTCTCAAATCATCTGCAGGTCCCATGTTATTGTACAGCAAAACAATGTCTCTTCCTCACTGCTAGAAATTTCTCCAATGGCGATGCAGAAATCAAGTTCTGGCGACAATTCCCTCTTAGCATTTCTACTTGAAATGAAGAAAAGGAAAATAAAATAAAACAAAGCAGCAGAAGTTGCTGTCTGTGGGGCTTTCAGGGTTGCAAATTCTGATGCTGCAAGGCCCACATCTTGGGAAGAACAGCCTCTTTCAGGCATTTTGTTGGAAATAGAGGGAGCGGTGGCCAAGCCCTTCTGTACAGTGAGGGCTCTTCATCCATGACTTTCACCATTCCCACTAGCCCAAGGTCCAACAAGGGCTCCTTTGACATCCCTTGGAACTGAGCTGCAGCAGGGTTGGGCAAAGCCTTTCCCTTCAAATGGGAGGAGGAAAGGTGTTTATGGGAACGCCTGGGTGCTCGTGGGCATCTCGGGAAGTCACCGAGCAGTCAAGTCAATTATTTTTAATGAACTGGGCCAAAGCTGATTGTGTTATTTTGTAACATATTAGTTTGGAAAGCAGTGAAATTATTTGGCATCTTTCCCTGGCCATCACAGGGACCCCTTTGTGCTTCCCTTTTCCCCACTTTTCTCTCGTGTATATAGCTGGCTCCCAAGTCTCCACTTGCTGACGCTGATTGATTGCATTAATATCACTGTAAATATTACATAATCTCTGCTTACAATGCTAGAAGGAACTGATGAGTTTTACTCTGCCAAGAGTTTTCAGGCTGGAAAATAAGAATGAAAAAAAATAATCTCAAAAAAATAAAATCTCTCTAACTCTTCACCCCCATATTTTTTATTTGCCATTGGCCCCATTGGCTGCACATCAAGACAAGGCTGTATGGACTGTTGGTGGCCTTTGCTTCAAAGGGACCATGAAAAAGAAGTCACAGCATGACAGTAAACTGTGCCTGGCCTCAGGAGAGGTGATGGGGACAAGGGATATTGGAAGACAACTTATGGAAAAAATCAGTTTCAAAAATTCAGAAAAAATTCAGTTTCAGGGTTCAGCTGAGCTGAGGAGGATGAGGATGCGCAGGGAGGTCTATACCCCATCCTGGTACTATGGGCCAGTGGAAATACGGATTGTTGAAATGTGGTGCCCTCTTCTCTCCATCAGTGGGTGATTTAAGCCAGTTTCCTGGCTGTTTGAGCTCACCCCTTTAGGATTTGAAGATTCTGAGACACGGGCTGGGGAGGCTGCCCGGCTGCTGGGAGGGATGGAGGAGATGCTCTCCTGTCCTCCAAGGTGCCCTGTGGGATGGATGGTCCTTCCACCCTGCTTGGGGCAGGTGGGAGGGGAGATGTGACTCCTCCCTCTCCAGCACCAGCCCAGGGTTGTTTGACCCCCTACAAGTAACACATCCTCCATCCCTGCCCTCATCCAGGCCAGCTCTGTTTCTTTTCTCTGTCTCCCTGCCGGAGACAACTCGGGATCAGGTTGCGCTCTGAAGCAGGCGCACCGTTCTCAGACTCTGCAGAAAATCCATTTATCATATCAGCCTTGCATTAGCCAAAGTATCGGAGATAAAAATTATCTTGGAAATCTAAACACGGATTCTAATCTAAGGTACAGCAGCATCTGCTTCCCATTACTTTTTATGGCTCGCAAGGTTGGAGCGGCATCGCTCCCGCCGTGAGACTTTTGGGAAAGCAGAGCTCTGCTCTTCCCAGAACTCCGGGTCCCAGTGCTGCTTGCTGCTCATCTCCCAGGGCTCATCTGCATGGGAATAGCTGATTACTCAGCTTGAAGCACTGGGAAGCATGTCCAGTGCAGTCCAGGCTCCGCAGGCAGCGCTCTGCCTGAGCTCAGGGTTATGCTGGCTTCAGCAGCACCAGCACCGGCCTTGGACTCCTTTCAGAAGGCAGCTCAGGGATGTTTTTCAGAGGTATTTGCAATACCAGCCTGCCAGACTGCGCTGGTCCAAACTGGCTGGGATGGAGCTGTGATGTGGATACACGGACACAAAGCCATGATTTTGGGCTGCTTTTCTAGCAGAGCTTTTTCTGAGCTGTGCTTTGGGGATGAGGAGCTCCACTCAAAGTGACTCAAACTGCTGCCAGAAGTGACTCAAACCTGCCACTGCTTCTCACCTCACAAGGCCAAATCCTGCATGGTTGGGTGTGTGGGGCAGCTTTTGGCTTAGCCATGGGCAGGCCACTTGCTCCGGTGTAATTCAGCCACCTTGTAGTGCAACCTCCCTTGTACCTGAGGGAATTGTTTCAGGGCAGCCACATCTCAGGGACATCCACGGCCCAGCTGGGGGCCCTGAGGGCACTGAAAAACCTTGATGTTTTCAATATCTATCAATATCTGAAGGGAGAGTGCCAGGAGGATGGACAAGGCTCTGCCCCATGGTGCTGAGCAATGGGACAAGAGGCAATGGGCAGAAATGGATGCACAGGAAGATCCACATGGACATGAGGAAGAACTTCTTTGTTGTGCAGTGACTGAGCACTGGAACAGATTGCCCTGAGGGCGTGGAGCCTCCCTCAGACACAATCCTGTGCCATCTGCTCTGGGATGACCCTGCTTGAGCAGGGAGGCTGGACCAGATGACCCCACAGTGGTCCCTTCCAACCTGACCCATTCCCTGACCTGCCTCACCTTGGACTTTTGATGGTCCCCACCTGAGCTGAGCCCAGCCTGAGCTGCACCACAGGCTGGCCTGCCCTTTGCCCTGCTCCTGTGCTGCTGCTGCTTGGTTTTCCTGGCTTTCCCTTTAGGGAGCAGCCCTGCTCTTGTGCCTCTCCCTGACTGACGGCAGCACGCCTGCCGTGGTGTGCAGTGCCTTGGGCATGTGCTGTGAACTCAGCCTTGCCCCGCCGCATAGAGACAAGTATGCAGCTCTGCAAACTACTGTTTGCCTCTGGAGACAAATTATGGCATGCTGCAATAGCTGAGGAATAGCATAAGAGGAGTATGCAATGAATCATGATGCATATGCACACGAGGGGAAAAGTTCAACCTTCTGTTTGCCATTATCTGACTCTTGAAAGCTGAACTGCTCAATTCTTGCATTTTCTGTGTGGAGTTTATTTCTGTGGCATTTCCTAAGCCTTTCTGTCTGTCTCAAGGCAGGGGAAAGAGAGTATGTCCCTCTGCATAACATTGCGTTTGTGCTGGCTTGCAAATAAAAATTGAATCAAAAATAAAATAG
Source organism: Melozone crissalis (assembly GCF_028551555.1). Classification (NCBI taxonomy): domain Eukaryota; kingdom Metazoa; phylum Chordata; class Aves; order Passeriformes; family Passerellidae; genus Melozone; species Melozone crissalis. The sequence continues at coordinate 28,761,881 of NW_026535823.1, forward strand.
GATAAGAAACATGTTGTGTGTAACTCTAGATCTCTGTATTTGTGGAGTTGAACCCTTTTGCTCAGCTGTGGTGTGCCTGAAGGCTCATGAGCTGCTGCACATTCTGTCTGGGGTGGAAGTGGCTGCAGGCACAGGGAGTTTGGAAATTATTGTGGCTGCAGGATTCATGTGCCCTGACATGCTAGTGGAGTTAAAAAATAAATAATGTGTTTTGATTAGAGTCAGAGATGTCAAGTCATGTTTTGTCGCTACATCACTTGAAATGGGTTTCCTCTGATAAAGACAGAGAAAGTGAAGAGAGGAGATCTTCTCCACCAACTTACTCAAAGTTGACTTCACATCTCAAGGCACCTGGTTTTCCCTAATAATGATAGCAAGGGGTCCCCACCTGAGCTCAGCCCAGCCTGAGCTGCTGGATTGCCTGCCTTTTGCCCTGTTCCTGGGCTGCTGCTTGGTTCTCCTGGCTTTTCCATTAGGGAGCAGCCCTGCTCTCCCTGACTAATCTCCTAAACTGGCTCCCTTGGGGTGCTTGGGCTTTTCAGGGCAGCCTGAAATCCCCCAACATTTCTGTGGCAATAGAAGAAAACTAGTCTTTAATTCATTTCATGATGACTGTGCATAAGTAGCTCCAAAGAATTGTGGTACCCAGGATGAGATACAAATCAGGGATTTGTTGGTCTCTGCTCAATACGTCAGATTTTGTCAAACTTCCAAACTGCATAGTGGATATTTGTCCTTCCTCAGGCAAATATTTAATGCAAAGAGCAGGCCAAGAGGTTTCCAATCATCTCTTAATCATCTATGAACACCCACATGGGAGAAGATTTTTTTTTTGGGGGGGGAAACAAAAGCATCTCCCTAATCTAGCGGAAAAACGAGATCCTAAAATAATGAGGAAACAGAAGCTAAACACATTTAGAGTGGTGACAAGACGTGGGTTTTCAAGAATGACACTAATTATGCATTGAAACCCATTAACTTGGTGGCTGGAAGAGGCTGCATTCCTTCCTTCCTTCCTCCCCTTGGCTGCCAGAACTCCCCTGGAAGTGCAGGATGAGCCACGCTGGAGGTCAGGGCTGCCACTGCTGCTGCCCCTGACCTGGGAGGAGGAAATGTGGGAATGAATGCCTCACAATGGCTGTAACCTCACCCTGCTCCACAGCCTGGAGCCTTAACCCTGAAACCTCAACCCTGAAGTCTAAGGATGCCCATTTCTACTTGAGAAGTAATTTAGGTCCACTTTCTTTGCAACAACACGTGTTCTTGCTGGGATTAGGACCAGGAGGAACCAGTCACCACATTCCATCCCAGATCCCATTCCTGGACCTCTTTGCACTTCTCAATGCATCTTGAGTGAGTTGGTTTTGTCATAGCTCTGTACATATCCTGGAGTGTCACATGTGTCTCATATGTCTAAAGCTACAATTTGGGTTATGTAGCAATGAGAGAAGTTAAATTAACAATTTCACTGGAAATGACCTGACTGAACCTGGCCAAAACACACTTGTGATGTTTACACCAATCTGATTTTTCTTGATAGTCTCTTGATAATCAGTCTCCTCATTCCATCCCAGATCCCTGGACCACGTTGCTGTGCTCCACACATCTTGGGTGAGTTGGTTTTGTCATAGCTCTGTGCATATCCTAGAGTGTCACATGTGTCTCATATGTCTAAAACTACAATTTGGGTTACTTAGCAATGAGAGCAGTTAAATGAACAATTTCACTGGAACCTGACCTGCCAAATGAGCCTGGCCAAAATACACTTGTGATGTTTACACCCATCTGACTTTTCTTGACAGTCTCTTGATAATCAGTCACCTCATTCCATCTCAGATTCCATTCCTGGACCTCTTTGCTCTGCTCCACACATCTTGGGTGAGTTGGTTTTGTCATAGCTCTGTGCCTGTCCTAGAGAAGCACACATGGTTCATGTGTCTAAAACTACAACTTTGGTTACATAGCAATGAGAGCAGTTAAATGAACAATTTCACTGGAACCTGACCTGCCAAATGAACCTGGCCAAAATACACTTGTGATGTTTACACCAATCTGATTTTTCTGATAGTCTCTCAGGGGAAAAAGCCCAACAAAATAAAACACTCCCCCTCGGTGATATTAATTAATCACAGTGATGTTTGCTTTCTTATTGGGTGCTTAAGCTGGCTGTGCAATTATCAAACTTAGAAAAGTGTGCCATATCTTATCTTTTTGTTTAAAAAAAAAGAAAATTAAAAAACCAGCTGTGACTGTGTGATCTGGCTGCATGCAGCAGTAAAAGGTCATTCTGGAGAACAGGCTCTGGGACCAAGCACTGTCTGGATATTTACAGACCACAAACAGTTCGGGGTCAGAGATGCTGGATAGGATTTTGCACAGAATTTGATACGGCAGAGCCTAGACCTCAAAGTGTTCCCAAAACACAGGGATGAGGACTGTCTGTATGGGTTAATCCTGCCTGTCCATGCACTGGAGGAAATCCCGCAGCATTCTCCCTGTGCCCAGGAGGAGAACTCAGGTCAAAGTACAGAGAGCTGTATCACAGTATTAGCACTTATTATCCAGTTTGATTCTATTAGGGGAAACCTGCAGTGAGGAATGAGCATGGAGTTGGCCCTTTCCACAAGTGCTTTAACAGCTGGTGGCCCAAGAGCTGTTTTGATGAAATAAATCACCCCGGTGGAAAAATCTCAAAAGCTGCAGACTGTGGAAAGTTCACCAGATCTTTACTGGCAATATTTAGGGATGCTCTAAACAATGAGACAGTTGTTTTCCTATTACTTTCAGTACTGTGCCTGGAAAAACATGATATTTCTGAAGCCTGCCTGCCCTGGAAGCTTTGGGACGCGTGGCACTGCTAAACCTGACTGCAGGATTCCTGGAGGGGCTCCTGTGCTTGTAAAGAATTTTAGTGTACCCAATAATTAGCTGGATTGCCTTGACCTCAGCTGGAGACAGCAGGATAGGCACGGTTGGAGGTTTTCTCCTTATGGAGCCTGGCTTATTCCTGCAAGTATCCTCCACAATCCTGCACCTGCTGTGAATTCCTGGGGGAAAAAAAAGGGGGGGAAAAAAAAGGGTTGTTGCAATGCACAGCCTGTGCCATAAAACCTGTGAAAAGTAAATACAGAGGCAGGGCTGAATGAGCCCTCAGATCCCAGTGGAGAGGCTGAAAGGCACCAGCTCCCTCTGTGCCTGTGGCAGGTCCCCCCCTTGGAGCTGTCTGGCCTCTGGATGGCATCACAGGGAGGCAAATCCAGAGTTTCCATCTGCTAACGCTATTTTGGATTATAGCTCCAAGGGGATGAGCTGCACAAAAGCATCTCCTGGGGCAGACAGAGGCTTTGCCTGCTCAGACTGGAGAGAAGAGCTGGGCAGAGGCTGCACACACATACAGGACAGGTCATTTCATCCAAAAGAGATCTAATGGTCACCCTCTGCTCCTGGGAAGGCCTTCAGTGTCCTGTCAGGGGCCGGGGCTAAGGGCAGGCAGGAAAAATAATCTGCTCTAAGGTGCTGAGCTCAGAAATCCCCCTGCAGCAGCAAAAGGAGGTTAAGGCAGACAAGAAAGGAGACCTTTCCTGTCTGGTTGGTGTTGGTGGCTGTTTCTGACGAGGCTTGACCTTTTCCTGTGTGCTGCAGAGGAGCTCAGAGCTGGCCTGAAGCAGTGAGGAATTAGAATAGTAGAATATTACAGAAATAATCTGTAAATGTGATCTCCCAAACTCTGTCTAATGAAGCCTTTTTCTTTAACTGGGGGTTTGTGGAAGTGGTAATGGTGGCTTAAATACAAGGTGCAGGGGTTGCTGGTGGGGTCCTCTCCTCCAGGCAGGTTCTCAGAGAGATTTTTGGGTCATCCTGATTGAAGGTTCCTCTGTGGCACCTTCCTGCTGCTGTTCCTATCAGTGCTTCTCATGAAGCTCTGGTGGGTGACAGCCACCAGTCTCCCTGCTCATTATCCTGAAGGGAAAACCTGATGACCTTCCAAGGTATCACCAGCACCTTTTCACAATCAGTAGAGCATCCAGCTTTGCATACATTTTCCTTCCCTACCCCGTTGTTTCTCCTGTTTACACTCATGTCCCATTTACACCTTTAAATGACACAAAGGATCAATCTCCCGTGTTTATACTACAGCTTTTGGCCGTGGCTCCTTTGTTGTGGATAAAGCAGAGAGCCTTTACGGAGATTCATTCCACCTTATGGAAGAAAAAAAACACGAAAATAAGTTATTACAGTCAGAAAGTCCTGTGTTTACAGGGGAAAAAAATAGACCATGTAATGCAGTAACTGTGGGCTGTGGGAGAAAAGATGTAATTGTTGTCTGTGCTAAACACAAACCTAAACAGGATCACAAGTAATTAGCTATTTAATAGGTGACTAAAGTAAATACTGCAATTAAAAATCCTATTAAAAATAATATTAAAAAAAGAAACCTCTCAAGAAATGCAGCTTTGTCCTGAACTGCCAGTCAACAAAATCAACAAATCATTATGAAAAAAAAATGTCCGTGCATGCCCAAATCAGTGAAACACGTAGTAATTACTTGGCACATTTTATCTTCAAAGTCCTCTGCGTGAGCTAAGTAATTAATCCTCCCAACACCTCGGTGTGGTATGTGCAGCAGGCACCGGTGAAAAGCAAGTTTGTCTTGCAGCCAGGTACAAATACCTTGTTGTGGGGCTCCTTCTTGATAGAGGAAATGCCACTGTAAAGTCAATAACGGGCAGTGGAGGTGGTTATCTCTTCAATGGCGCTCATTGTAAGCCGCTGCTGCTTTTGTTTGAGGAGGGGGCACCGGGACACGAGGAATTCAGAGGCTGCGCTTGGATTCCCCATCGCATTCCAGGGTGAGCAATGGCTTTGGAGAAAGCCCATGCAACTCCTGCCTTCGCACCTGGGTTTGAACTGGGGTCAGGGTGATCTGCCAGGCCTGAAAACACTTCCCCACACAGGCTGTGGGTCTGCCCAGTTGGAAACTAATGGCTTTCTGTTTAATTAGCTGTTTCAGGGCAGAGGGAAAGGGGAGCTGCCCCTTGCTCGCGGTGATGCTCCAGCAGCAGCTGGGGAGGGCAGGTGAGACCTGGATGATAAAACCTCGTGTGCCTGTGGTGCTCTGAGCCCACTTTTGGGCTCTCTGCCAAACAGAGGACAGCTTTCTGCTCTGATCCTTCTGCCATAAAGCCAAAAGGTGGGGAAAAGATAAATACAAGCAGCAGATCAGAGCGGAATAACGTCGGGGAAGGAGAGGTGAGGATGCAGTGGCAGAGCATGGAAAACTCACATTAACATCGAGCTGTGTCATAAGCACATCCAAGCCTGAGCTCTGGGAGTGCCAGCAGAAATAAAATACCTTACAGAGAGAGATCAAAGGTGGGACCATCAGCTCCATGCTCCTCCTGTAAAGTGCAGCAGAAGGCAGGTGCCACATGGAGCAAACCTTCCACCTGGGAATGACTAATCCCACCCTGGCTGCCATTAAGAGACCATTTGCAGCAGTGGCTAATTGGGCTGAGCAAAATAAACTTTCCCACAAAGAAGGCTGAGCTACAAATGGAAAAATACCTGTGCAGAGATTCATTCTGGCGTGGGAAGGAAGGCGCTTCTGCCAAATGAAAGGGAGCACTGGAAAATGGAGTTGCTTTCCCATTGATCAGAGGGGCACCTGGGCAGCAAGGAGGAAAATGGAGGTTTATGGATGGAGGGAAACACAGGTTTGTGGAGATGCAGCTGGCAGAGAAGAGCTTTTTCACCAAAAGTGAGATTTTTGTAGCTGTAGTTGCAGGTGTGCTGCTGTGTACGTGGAAGGGGAATGTTGCTGTACATCAGGTACAGGCCAGGATGTGAACAACACCAAAATGTGGCTCCTCCTCCTTTCAAGGAAGGTCATTTTTCCCTTTTTTTGCCCCTTCTATCTTTTCTTTTTTTTCTTTTTCCTCTTCTCCAGGCTCCTCTGCTTCTCAGCTCTCAGGGGAGCCCCATACCTGACTTTATTCTCCAGCCTGCTGTTGATCAGGGTAAATGAGGTTCTCCAGGATGAATCCCCAAAAATAGATACTCATCAGCCTCATTGGCCTGGTCATCTCCCTGTGGATTTTCCATTTTTCTAGGAATTAAAAGGAAAACAAAGGGGGCAGAGTTCAGAATCTCGAATGGGTTTTAGTAACGCGTGGAACATTTCCCAACCCCTCACGTCGTGCAGGCACAAGTCATGCAGTGTGCTCACAAGTCCCATCCCAAACCCAGAGTAAACTGCCAAGTTATTTCCCTGTAGGACGTGCTCAGTGACGTGCATCAGCTGGGTCATCAGCAGAGCCCAGCCCTGAAAGCAGCATCTAAACACACGCTGGGGGCTTAAACAGGGAGCTCAAGCACGTGCTTTAGGATTACGTGCTATCCTGATTTATAAATAATTCCCACAACTCTGATTAAAAGCATGGGATGAGGCCGGTCTCTGTGCTGAGATATATTGACCTGTCTACTCAGAGGTTTCCAGGGAATGTCACCTTTCCAGCTCTCTCCTTTTGTGCCATTAGGATGTCAGGCTTGGCTGGAAGAGCTGTGGAGGTGATTCCTCTTTGAGGCTTGATGTGACAGCACCATGTGGAAAAACTCCTATTAGCAAAGCCCAAACTGTTACTGCAGCAAATATTTAACTGGCATCAAATGCCTGCTTATTTCTGCTCTTCCCAAATAATTTTAATTCTGCTCTTTGCCAATAATTCACTGCTTGGAGGGCATTTCATTATTTCTTCAATGTCTCTTTCTTAGGAGAAAATCTGCTTTGCCACACCAGTTGCTTCTGAAAGGGCACAAAGGACAGGGACACTTCGGATCCATCCTTTCCAGAAGGTGATGGATTCCATGGCTCATCCAGGAGCTGCTGGATTCCCTGGAGAAAAGGGGATCCAAACTGGATCACGGACATCAGCAAATAACCTTGTTCTCCTCAGCATTTTTTTTCAGAGCAAATGTCCCAAGCACATGACTTTCCTCTCTGCCTTCCAGGCAGTGGGAAGCAGCATTCCCAGACTACACACATGACTTTCCCCTGTTTATCCCACAGTGTCTCTCGGCTTAGACCCCTCTGCCATCCATCATCCATGCAGAGATACAGATTTCACTAATAGCCACAGTGTAAATATTTACAGTAAACAGTTGTAACAGCTGACTTTTAGTAGCCACTGTGCATATGGAACTGCATAAACAGGAAGGACGATTATGGGGATGGAAAAATTGGCACAGGAAGGAAGGAAAACAAGAAAGTACAATGCTGAAGTCCTAGAGTAATTAATTAATTAATATAACTATATTAATTAATTAATATAACTATTATATTAATATAATTAATAATTGATTAATTAATTAATCTATATAATTAATATAATTACTTGTATAAATATATAAATATAATATATATATATTAAGATATATTAAGCATATAATTAATATAATTAATAAATATAATAATTTATTAGAAATTGCCCTTCTTTTCTGAAGACCCACGAAATAAACATGTAATATTATTTGGCCCTACAAAATAATGCATAGCACTGAAATTCATCTGATATTAACTTTTTGACCCAAATGATTAGCCAGGATGTGGGGTCTCAGGGCTTTTTTTTCCACCAGAAGTAGATATTAATGATGGTCTCAAGTATTTCTTTAACACGATCCTGTTTATTTCAAAGCCTGGGCAAAATCCTTGTTCCCTGAACTCGTTAGGAATTAAATAGCAGGAGGCAGTTTCCTTGGGCAGTGGTCCAACTCCCCTTTTCCAGCCAGCACTCAACCCAAAAAACTCACTTCATCAGTCTCATTTCAGGGTCATGCTTCATGTGCTTCTTCAGTTATCCTTGACTCTTTCAGCTGCCTTCTCTCCTCGCTACCGTGATATTTCTCATGATGTTTTTTACTACCTATTTCTCCCTTTTCCCCTGTTTCATTTCCATTTCCATCCTCCCTTTCCCCCCAAAAAAGACCCGAGAAACAGCATGAAATCCCTTCAAATCCTTAGCCCTAAGCACTTGCTCACACTTTAGGCAGTGTGAATGTTTGGGCACTAATTCTCCCTTCACCCTTGCAAAAACAGCTATTTCTTCCATTTATTCTCCTCAAAAAGTGACATTTATTCTCATCAAAAAGTTTATTTTGCATCTCTCTCCTACCTGACAGTGACTTTGTATCTTCCGTTGTTGTCGCTTGCCTGTGATTTATTTTATTTTTATTTTTATTTTATTTTATTTTATTTTATCTTATTTTATTTTATTTTGTTTTATTATATTTCTTTTTATTTTATTTTTTATTTTATTTTATGTTATATTGTTTTTATTTATTTTATTTTATTTCTTGTTTTATTATATTTTTTATTTTATTTTATTTATTTTATTTTATTTAATTTTATTTTTATTTTATTTTATTTTATTTTTATTTTGCTTTATTTTTATTTATTTTTATTTATTTTTATCTTATTTTATTTTATTTTTAAATTTTATTTTTAAATTTTATTTTTTGTTTTATTCTATTATTTTTTATTATTTTATTTTACTATTTTTATTATTTTATTTTTATTTTTATTTTTTTCTTGTCTCTGCAAGAATCTCCCCAAGGGAAAGGCAGAATTTGTTCTGCTTTTTTAGCCAGGCTTTGCCTGTGGATGGGGTTTTGTTTTTACTTTCCCCTCCAGCTGGTAAATCCCTGTCACCATGTCACACACCACACAGTGACAAATTCCTGTGCACACTTTGCCTGTGGCTTCACAGGCACACACTTTGGACCTCAGCAAGAAGAAATATTGGCTTCCATTCCCCCCCTCTGCCAGAATAACTCTTCCTTTCCATGTGTTTGTTTAACTAATCTGTGCTAAGGCCACCTGCTCCTCCAAAGGCAGCAGCAGCATTAAGAAAATAACAAAATGCTTCAATATTTCAGCGGGAATCGAGGCTCCGTGGCTTTTTTTGGGCACGGCAGCGGGGTATTTACAAGGCTAATTTCAGCTACTCAGAGCATTTCAGCAGGTTTTTAAAGGGGGGGACCCATGAACCTGAACTGAGCCAGGCTTAAACTCGGGTTTATCCATCCCAGGTGCCAGGAGGGCTCAGATCCACACTCTGCGTTCCCTGCTTGGATCTGCTGTGTCCTGCAGGAGGAGGAGGAAGGTTATTTGACTTGGAGCCGGGCAGATGGCTGACAAAATAATGTGACCAAATTAAGATGGATGGAAAGTGGGGACACAGGAGGGGAGAAAAGTGAATTTCTTTTCCTCTTGTGGAAAATCTAAGCAGGCCAATACCTGCTGCAGTCCAGGTGGCATTCATTTCCCTCATTTACCTTGTTGGAGAGACTGGGATTTTAATTTTATTTCATTTATTTTCTTTTTACGATTTTCTCGAAGCTTTTTTTTTTTCATCTGTATTTTGATTTTCTTTAGAACCACATGTCTTCCTGCTACATGGAAAAGATTCAGTAAGCCATCACCTCCTCTTCCTAAAACACTTTTACCAGTGATTTTTCCTTTTTTAAAATTAAATGTATTTTTGAAAACCTGTCATTGCTTAAAAAAAACCCAACAAAAAAAAATCCATAACCAAAAAGAAGTAGTAAAAGAATTAATAATTCTAATAACTCTGTGGGAAAGATGTAGCCTGTGGTGATTGGCTGAGGGAAAATCCACAGAAGATCATTAAATAATTTTAATAATTAATAATTTAAATAATTAAATAATTTCAAAAATTATTTCAATAATTTCAGTCCAAGGCCTGATGCCAATGGGAACACCATGGAGATTGTGTTATCATAAACTGGTGAACAAACTGTGACAAAAAAAGACTTTTCCTGACGCAGAGGAAAGATGGAAATATCTAAAGAGAGCAGGAGGGGCAATGCAATTTTGAGGAATTTGAAGCTACAACATAAATACAGGAATACACCCCCTGAACCAGCACTGCTCTAGAAGATGTGTACTTTTAAACTTATGAAATGCAGCCATTAAATCACATACGCTAATTGTGTGCTTAAAATTAGGCCTCAATGGGCTGAAGGTCAGGTGGGGCATGGATATAAATGGTGTTGTACTCTTGGTGTGTGAAAAGGAGTGAAAAGGAAAAGAAATAAAAAAATAAAAGAGGTGTGAAGATGTGAATCAAGGAAGAAAATTCCTGTTTGGATAGCCAATACACAAGAGATATCACATCAGGAGAGGGAAGAGGGATATCCTTGGAGCAATTGGATCAGGTAACCTCAAAGGAACCAGCAAAGATGCTGCCTTGGTGATGTTCTCAAAAGACATGGTTGGACTTGAGACAGTTCCTTTTGTTTTCATTGCAGGCTTCCCTTCACTTCTTCGTTTCCTAATTATATTCCGTATATATTTCCTAATTATATTTCCATATTCCATGTTAAAAAAAAGAATCCTGCAGGAGATCTGCCTTTGTTTGGGAGCTCCTGGAGTCCCATCACTGCTGTTCTGTTGCTGCAAAAGGCATCTCCCACCTCAAATGGCAGGTTCAAGGTTTCTGGAGAATGTACCACATTGTCTGCTTGGAAAACTCCTGCCCATTTAATAAGTGGTTGTGTTTCTTATAATCTTATCAATAATTTTGTTTCTGCTGCTCTGTTGCTGCAAAAAGCATCTCCCACCTCAAGTGGCAGCTTCAAAGCTTCTGGAGAATGTACCACATTATCTCTTTGAAAAAACCCTGCCCATTTAATAAGTGGTTGGGTTTCTCATAATCTTATCAATAATTTTGCTCACAAAGACAGATTGCCAAAAGAAAAATACTTCTGTGGGTCTGATCCAAAGTTCAGGTGAAGTCAATGAAAATATTCCTCAGGCACTCTCCGTGTGGAACCATATTTTGACCTGTATTTCTAAAGCTTGCAGGGAAAGAGAGCTGCTCAATTTGTCTAGTTGCTCTTTAGCAAATGGTTTTAGTGTTTTTAAAATTCTGCCTTTGGGATGTTCATGCATCACTGAGTGCCGTTAAAATAGAATTTGACATTGGTATTCACAGCAATGCTAAGAAAACTGCCTTTCTTTATAGGAAGGAAAATACCTAACCCTAAAAGGAACATTAAACACATAAATAACATTAAACTTGCCTGTTTCCACAATAATTTCAATGATTCATTTATTTGTTTTTAGTCCAGGGCTTTTAAGATAAAGATTCATCATATGAATTATTTTTTTAGGTAATGCACACCATAAACATTTTATTTCCCCCCTCCCTCAAGATCTGATCCCTTTCCTTTTTTTTTTCCTGCGGAAAGCAAAATTTTTCCAAACTTTTGGTGAATAAGTGATGATGACGGGAAGTTCTCTAATCTCTTGCCATTTCCAAGTGAGTCCACGTGGAGCTTTTGGATGGAAAGTTGCAGCAGAAGGTTCCAAGGGCTGCAGGGCCCTCTAGCTCCGAGCTGGGCTGAGTGTATGGAGATGTATCCCAGGCAGCAAAATCCAACTTTTCCAGAATAAGCTCATTTTAAAGACGTGTGGATGTGGCACTTGGGGACATGGGTTAGTGGTGGACTTGGCAGTGCTGGGCTAGCAGTTGGACTTGATGATCTCAAAGGTCTTTTCCAAATTAAATGATGCTCTGATTCTATTTTTTTTTTCTCATCCTTGCCCTCTAATGAGCCGTGGCAGCTTTTTCTTGCCTGCACATTCCTTAATTCCTATGCAGCCAGAACCCTCTGGGATAGGCAGGGGAGGATTTGGCTGCTGTAGGGCTGCCACAGGATCACTCTGGTCTGACCCTGCGGACCAGGCTCTGGTTTTCCTTTTTCCCACATCCAGAGGTGTTTGTTTGGAGAGAGTGTGAAATTTGCATTTCAGCAGCGCCGACTTCAGTCCCCGATTTAACTCCTCCTGCTCCTCCCTTGCAGAGGAGTTGTGTCATCTGGACAGGGGCTTAGGGGTGAGGAATGAGTCTGTCCATGACTTCTGGTGATTTAACAGGGTGGTTTATTCCACTAATACATTATGTTTGGAGGCATGGCCCTTGGGAGTCAACGGGAATGTTTCCAGTTGGTTTCCATTAACCAAATATAAAATGGAGTTGCAGCTTCAGAGGAATTTAACTATGGAAAAACTCCAGTAATCACAAGCAGTGGGACACCAGACCCTACAGATCATGGCCCTGGGTGTTGGGTGAATATGACCTGTAGAACAGTCTCCTCTCCTCTGTCAGGGTTAAGGCCAAGCCTTGGAAGGACCAACTCAATCTCGGTTTAGCAAGTGCGGGGCCAAGAGCAAACCCCTTCACCCTTGCTAAAATTCCCTCACCAAACACACCAAGAAATGAAACATGGCATTTCTTCCAAGGTTATTACATTGCTGTCAAATATACATATATATATAAAAAACATGAGATATATTAGGGATATTTGGAGAAGACCACCACCTTGTGCTTGTGGTGGTCTTCTCCAAATTCCTCATCCCTCCTGCAAGGGGACCTTGTTTCAGGTCTTATGCTCCAAGTTTCCAGCTCTGTGGTGGTCACAGATCTACCTCACTGCTTTTCCTGTTTTTTTCATTGTGTAAACTTTTCAGTTTACTGCAGCTCCTTTATCCATGTGGGAAGTGGTTTTTTTTATAGTCCTTACACCACTGGGGAGATACAAAAAATGTCAGCTGGGTTCAGCTCTCAAATTTGCTGCAATAAAAATGATACAGGGGCAAAAGTAATTAATGAATATTGAATATCAAAAGTGGACTCAGTTCTAGAACATTTTGAGCATTTTTGCTTTGGAGCAAATACTCTGCTTGGGCTAAAATGTGAAAGGCTTGCAGGATTTTTATTTTTTTCCAGAGAGAGGGTTGCTGCTATGTGGAAATACTGTCTCTTATGCCACATAGTAAAGTACATTTTTTCCCTCTTTTGCAAAAAAAATGGTGAGAAGCCAGCTTTATTATTTATCCAACTTGTCATTCCACAGGGAGAGGACTGGAGATTTAGTAATATCTAGAAAAAAGGATTGCCAATACAAATGCAATTTTCTCTCACAAAGGCACATTAAGGAGACAACATTCAGTGCTTCCAAAAACTCAAAACAAAGCTGGACGTAAAATAATTTTGAGAGGAATTTGTGGTATGTAACTAGGAATGAGTGCATGCCTGCTGAAAGGACAGATCATTTAAGTTCAACGGGATGTATTTCTTCACAAGCCAGATATTCCATGTATCATAATTCAGGAAGCCCCATGGGAGCAGCTGTAGGCGGAGAATGGACTCTTGGGTGATGTGTTTATTCACAAGCTCAACAGGAATCAAAGCTTTTCCAAATGGAGAGCTGCTTGCATGCTTAAGACATCCACTAAAGTTGCCCAGGTGGGCTGGTGGGACACTCCATGTACAGCCAAGAAAACATGGATTGAACACTGGGACATTAACCCACAAACAAAGCAGGGATCCAGGAGTCCTGTGCACAGGACTTGGCAGCTTCAGCTCTTTGATGATAGCAGGAGAGGCACAGCTCAGATCCCAGCTCAGCTACGACACTTAACCACACCTCCACGTTCCCAACCATGCACAGTTCTGGCTAAATTGCATTAATTTTAGTGTAAACAGGATGTGTTTCATATTTATGCAGGGCTCTGGCTGGGATTGCTGTCCTGAACCGGAGCCACAGCAGATGAACATCTCCCCTTCTGCCTTGTTTTTGTTTTGCTGGTTCTGCTCACAGCAAACAACCATGTCTGAGAAGCCTGGGGTCCGTGGGATCAACTGTTTAATCAGCTGTAGCAAGAATGTGATTGTCTTTGTTGTTAACCACTCAGCTATGAAAAGCGTGAATAGTATATGTACATTTGGAAGCACCACACGAGTGGTTTTGTCCCTGCTTTGCTCCCTCCTACTGGTCAGATGCTCAAAATAAGTTAAATATTTTGGAAGTCAAGCGTTTTGCTGTTTTTTCTCCAAAGTCTGTGTTTTCAGTTCAAACAGATAATTGCATCTGTAATGGAGAGATGTTTTCCTCGCTTGGCACTGTTAACGTCATAAAACACCTGCTAGGGCTGAGCTGCTTTTACCTCTGAAATGTTTGTTTTCCACCACTTTTTCTGCGATATAAATGTACCACTGTAACTACAAAAGCTTTGCCTTAAAATTGTTTAAAAGCTCCCCTCCTTGGCATGGAGAATTATACTGTCTTTTGACAGGTTTTGTTGGATTTTTAATTTTTTTATATTTTCCTTAGACTCCAATCATTTTTCAGGCTTGCAAGAGAAAGGAAAAAAAACCCAGCCAAGTCTAATGTAACTGTTGAAGTGTCAGAAATGCAAATCTGCTGCTGCTGTACATGGGATGGAGGATGAGGAGGTGGCTCCTCCTCCCAGGGCAGCAGTTTAGCATCGCTGCAAAGGCAGGATTGCACTGCCTCTCTCTGCCCACACAGAGAGGGCCCTTTGTGCATTTTAGGGGTGCCCACACTGGGCAGGTGGGCTGGCAGAGGTCACTGGTGGTCACTCAGCACCCATGAACCAGGAGGAGCCAACTCTGGTCCTGGCTGCTCCTGAGCTCTGCAGCGTGGCTGCAAGGAGCTGAGGACCAGCCCATGTGAGTGATTGCTTCACTCTGCTGAGTGGCTGGATGTTGCAAGACCACTCAAGGTTCCAGTTGTTTTCCTGGGCCCTGGAATGTGTCTCTGGTCCGGGTGTTGACTCATTTCTCCCAGGAATGGGTGAGTGGCTGCTGGCTCTGGACGTCCCAAGCAGCTCCTGGGCACCCAGGGGAGCAGGGGCAGCCTGTGGGTGCACACCCTCTCTGGCACACAGAAATAGGCTGTTGCAATGCTCAGACCTGTAGATTGCCAGGATTTTAATGGAAAGTTAATGGATGTCTGACCTCAAGATGCTGGATGCTACCTAGAGGGTTACGTCACTCCACCACCCACGAGCGTTTCTCGTGAACTTTTCCCGACTTTCCTTCCCGAACCCCTCAGCTGTCATCTGCTCTGCGTTTGGACAGGCAGCAGCATTTGGGTTTGGTTTTCAACTCCTAGGAAAGGCATTTCTGAGGTGCTGCTGAGTGTGGAGACAGGAGAGGTTTCTGATGATGCCAAGTGTGGCACAGACTCTGTTCCTGAGCTGAGCTCTGACTCTGTTAGCACTGGTATCAAGGAGCTGCTGATATCGAGGAGCTGTTGGGTGGGAGATGGTCTATCCCCTTTTCTCTCACCACTGTCTCATCTGAATCTTCCTTGAAAGAGCAAACCAGAGGATCCTTTAAAATTTTCCCCAGTGTCATCATTGCTGTGTCACGCTTTTGAAATGTCAGCCCAAGAAGTGAAGTGTCCCTGTTTTCTCTCACCCCCCAGCCGCCTCTTTTCTAATTCTCATCTTCAATTTCAGAAAAAAAAGAGATTAAAAACCCCCAGAAGTGATAAACATCTTGCCACATTGCATAACTCCTGCCCTCAGCGCATTTTCCATGCTCCCGAGCCAGACAGGTTTTCCACTTTGACTTCATAGTTATGTCTCACTCCTCGGAGAGACAGCTCTATCGCAAAAATCTCTATCTCTTGTTTTCCAAATCTGCAGCTGTTTATGTTCTTCCAGCTCCCAAATTGCTCTTGGTCCCTGGCCACACCGGAGTGTCCCAAAGCCACCAGCGGGAGAACAAGCGCTGGCTGTGAGGAGGTGGTGGGTGGTCTGCAGAGGGGCTGTGCCTTAGCCCTCCACCTCTGCTCGGGCAAAAAAACGTCCTGCAAGACCCAGAAATGTGTTTTCCTTTCGTGTGCAACCCCCAGGTAAAAGCGGAGCTCCCAGATTGGAGGCTTTGCCAAGAGCGGGCAGGCTGCTCCTTGCCTGCCCGTCACAAACACCCGCTTGTTTCCAACAGCTCGGGATTGACAGGCAAAACTCAGATTATTCTGGCGCTTTCCCCCCTTCGTTTTAGCACAGAGCAGACCTTCAAGGATGCATTTTCCTGCCTTTTCCATGGTGTGGAGGGTGGCACAGAGGACAGAACCTCTCCTTGAAGCCGCCGCCGTTGTGCCGGGGTTTGCCTCTCCCTGCCCGCAAAGCGTAACCCGAGCCTCCTGCATGGAACTCGCTCAATTTAAAGTTTACACAAATCATCTCGTTACTTCCAGTTTTGCTTGGGTTTCTCGCGGGGTTTTGTTTGTTTTTCAGCCCTTTTCTCAGAGGTGGTTTCTCAGCACCCAGCTGCCCCCTGGTTCCAGGGCAGAGGGAGCCTCCAGGGGTCGGGTTTCTCACCTGGATTATGCAGAGCCCCAGGGAAAGGAGATGAGAAGGAGCTGGGAGATGCTGGCTTAGTTATCCAAGCAGCAGGGAGGTGGTGAGGATATTACAGTCCTGCAGCATCCTAAGGACGGTGTCAGGAGGTCACCCAAAGTCCAGGTATAGCTTTACAATAAGGAAATTCAGGAGAAAAAGGACAGATTTGTGACAACCTGGACTGTGTGTTTCTGAGCACTTAAGGAGGTGTAAAAATCCTTCAGTTTTATGGGTGGATCTATGGAAAGTGCTATGTGATGAGGGTAAAACTGGAGGATGCTATTCCAATCTGAAATGCCCCTCTGCCTGGGGACAAGGCAGATTCACCTTTTCTGGGTTCCTTGTGTTTCCAGAACCCCTTTAAACCTTAATCCTCCCTCAGGGTGCCTGACTTCATATAGATGCACATAAGATAATAATTGTCCTGCTTTTATGGAGTTACTTTTCATGCTACTCCACTCTCACACTGTAATTTAAACCAATTTCTATTGGCTTAATACATACTGAAGATGACAATTTTATTTCTTTTTTTTTTCCCTCAACCCCCTGCTAATTCCTCCCTTCAATTTTCTTCTCCCAAGACCATAGCTAGAGCACTTTTGGCCATGATTATCGCTCATCATAATTGAGCCAGCCTAACTCATGATGTCACAATAAGAAATCAACTCTCTTAAGCTATTTTGTAGACAAGTCATCTCAGTAATTCCCCTGCCTTTACCCTGACAATAACCTTATATCTTTTTGGCCTGTTTTTTTCTTTTAACTAGCATAATCGGTTTTGTCATGATGGTAGCAGTACTTTGAGTGCCAAAAATGTATTCCCAGAGCAGCTGTGATGAACAACATAGTAGTGAATTTTGCAAGTCATTATTAGTCATTTGCCAAAAATGAATGGCAGCTCAGCTCCAAGTGTGTTACCCAGAGGATGCCCAGGAAGGAAAGCTCTGTGTGCCAGGGGCTTTCTTCTTTCCACCCAGACAGGACAGGCTTTCACTGAGGGTGGGCACAATGACTCATGTCCTGCCAGAAAAAGTGCTGGGACCCATTTCTTGGAAGAAGCAGGAATGGAAACAAAGCCTGATTCACAATGTCTTAATATTTCTTGAAAAAGTGCTTTTGAAGGCTTGCCTTGCTGTCAGTTCAGCTTCAGTGACCTGACAGTGCCTTTGCTGTCTTTTTCTCCCTGCTGCATTCCCTAAATGCAGGTATTGCACTTTCAGGGGTTACAAATCCACACTCCTGATGTGCAGTTTCTCAAACGCTTTTCAAACCCCATTAGGGAGATTCCCCCAACCCTCTAAACTTCCCTGTGTGATGCTGTGGCTGTGACACTCTCTCAGCCCCATCCTTTCTGTGTCCTCTCCTCATTTTCCACCCATCTCTGCAGCAGCCCTTTGCTGAGCCCTGGGGAGGGGAGACAGGCTTGGAGCAACCCTCACTTCTCTGATTTCTGCTCCATTTTCACTGCACCACAAAACACTTTTCCCCTCTCTGTGTTTGTGGCTGGAAAACATCTGAGACTGTTTTCCTCCTTGAAACTCCCATATGGGTTAATTTTAACAGTTCTGATTTTACCTCTCCTCTCCCCCAGCCTCCAAGAAGCTCCTCTGTTGCTTTTGTACCCTTGATAAGACTCCCTCTATTCTTCCACACCAAGATATCCATGTGGGACAGGGAGGAGACCTTTCTCTTTAGCAGGGTGGTGGATTTTACAGCATTTTTTTGGTGTTTCCCAATAGAAATTCCAAGGTCCTTGATTACAGCAGTCACTGAGCCCTTCCAACCCTGACTCCTCCAGCTCTACATCCTTTTTGTTGCTGGA
Organism: Melozone crissalis; assembly: GCF_028551555.1. NCBI lineage: Eukaryota > Metazoa > Chordata > Aves > Passeriformes > Passerellidae > Melozone > Melozone crissalis. The sequence continues at coordinate 28,779,940 of NW_026535823.1, forward strand.
AGCCTTGGTGTTACTGTGAGTGAGTCAGTAGTGGTCACTCAGTTTAAAGCTCTTTGGCATGAGTTAGGAAGAACTTTTGCAGTGCTTGACCAAAAGTAGGGCAGAAACAGCAGCTCCTGAGGAAGCCCATGCAGAAACAACTGTGCTCCACCAGGTTAGCAGAACGATTTCTCCAATTTCCCCCCAGGAAATCTCCATCCAGAGCACAATTCCTGGCTCTCTCCAGCACCCTGCAGAGGTCACTGCCAAGGTCCAGTCTCTGTCAGACAGTCCTGTCTCAGCACAAATCTGTCCTGGACAGATTCTGACTGGTCCCTGATGGATCTCTTTTCTCTGCATCAGCAGCATAGCAGTGGCTGGTGATTTATCAGACCCTGCTGCTCTGCACAAGTCCTGCCAGAGAGTCTGAACCAGCTCATGTGATAATTTCAAGGGCTTTTGTGGTCTTGATTGGGGAATTTGTCTCTTCAGGTAATATTTTTTCCATCCCTGAAGGCCCTGTGTGAATTTCATGGACTTATTTGGCTCTTTAAGTCCTCCCTTGCTGGGGAGAAAGCTCCTGTGAGCTCATGGATGGCTGTGCTCTGTCTGCCCTTCCACAGGAGCCCTCTTGTTCAGGCCTCTCCAAAATCCACCTTTTATCCTCTGCCACTTTTGATTTGTTGGTGTTTCTTCTCCCACCAGTGCTTGTTTTCAAGCCTGGTTTTGAGTACGAGGGAGGTTAAATATATTACATTGTTTATAGCAGACATTTCTACCTCAGTTTAGCTGGAAATGCTGTGTGAGGGGTGGTCCTTGCCTCGCTCCTAATCACCTTTAATCTCCCACCAGGAATCACTGCTACTTTCCACTGAGTGCTGTGGAAGAAACAGGAATGATCTCGAGCCTGGCTTTGCTTGATGGCCAAGGGCCCAGGTAACCTGTCCTTCTGAAAATTCTTCTTCTGAAGAAATCAAATTCTCCATTTCCAACGTGGGGGGGAAAAACCCAAAACACTTGCCCCATACCCCCCCAAAAAAAATCCCTAAAAACAAACAAACAAAAAACAAACAAAAAAACCCCCTGTGATGGTGTTCACAGGGGTTCTTGGATGAGGGAAGAGACAAGGATCTGACTCCATGTTTCAAAATGCTTGATTTATTATTTTATGATATGTATTACATTAAAACAGAATAGAAGAAAGGATTTCATCAGAAGGCTAGCTAAGAATAGCAAAAGAAAGAATGATAACAAACGTTTGTGGCTTGGGCTCTCTGTCTGAGCCAGCTGACTGTGATTGGCCATTAATTAGAAACATCCAATATGGGCCAATCACAGATGCACCTGTTGCATTTCACAGCAGCAGATAACCATTGTTTACATTTTGTTCCTGAGGCCTCCCAGCTTCTCAGGAGGAAAAATCCTAAGGAAAGGATTTTTCATAAAAGATGTCTGCGACAACCCCCAAACCCCAGAAACAAAAAACCAAAACAAAACAAACAAAACCCCCCAAAAAACCTCCAAAGAACAAAAAAGAAAAACCCCAAAAACAATTCCACCAACCAAAACCAAAAAAATAAAGAAAAAAACCTCATGATCTCAGCAGGTCTGAGAGGTTCTTCTGGGGCAGATATTTGGCACTGTCCTGCCAGCTGAATCCATGGACAGCCCGTTTTGATGAGCTCCAGTGAGAGCCTGGGTTTGGGCAATCTCCAGGAGATGACGAGCTGCTCACCAGAGCCCTTTCAAACCAGCTCAGCTCCAAGGAATTGTTTCACTTCCATCAGACATGTCCTTACCCCCACCCCTTCTGTGTGGGATTTCTTCCTGCTGATGGTTTCTTTTTGCAGTGGACAGGGAGCTTAAAAAGATGGGAAAAAATTGTCTTCCTGTGATGCTGTCATTAAATGTATGCTCTGGGAACTGCCTTCTTGGCAGAAATGTGGACAAATCATATATTTCCTTTAGTTTTGACTTGGAAATACATTAAAAAAAAAAGACAGCAGTCACAAAGCTGTATTGTTACCAGTGAATGCTGTTTGGGGAAACCTTGTTTTGCTGTTTCTTTTCCATACATTTATTTGGGAGGTTTTCTTGGCTGCTTTTCTCTTCCATAGGCAATAAAGTTCAAATTATTGTAGGATTTGGAGCTTCACTTAAGAAAAAAAAAAAGTCAGAACTTGACAAAATGCCCACTAATGGAAGTGGAAAGTCTCCCACTGACTTTGAGAAAGATTTGCTCGTGTCAGAGAACATCCAAGAAATGTTTTATTTTATGGTACTTTCACAGTTCAGGAAATGGTGACTCTTTAAATCACAAGAGTAGATGAATGCTGGCTCACACATTTGCAGGATTTTTATCCTGCTCCAGCATCACTATTTGATTTTGGAATGGACACTGTGGAGGACACAGCACTAATATGGAAATGTCCTATTTTTTGCCCCTGCTGTCATCATAGGCTGTCCAATATTCTTAATTTTTTGCTTAAAAACAGTATTTGGCCAATGAACTTTAAATTTGAAGAAAATTCATTTAGGAATGGGATTCTCCTTTGCATACCAAAGGAAGATACAACATCCAGACAAATCTGGGAAAATAAAAATTTTCATGGTGGAAGTAGATAACTAAAAGATACCTCATGAAGGTTTGAGTTATGGGTGGGACATGTAGGATTCTCCATCACTAGAAGCCAAAATTGAGTTGTTTTCTTCTGGGTGCTCAGCATGACTCAGAGGCACCTCTGGGTGGGGAGAAATTCAGGACAAATGTCACCCTGGGTTGTGCAGGAGGTGACAAAAGACCATCATTACAGCCCACCCCAAAATTGTAATCACAAAATTGCATGAACTTGGTAATTATTGACAACTTGGACTTCAAATCTCAGTTCTCATCCAGGTGACAGAAAGTTTAATCTGCAAAGAAATGTTCTGGAAAACAGGGAAATTCTGCTGCAGCCTCTGGAAAGCTGCAGTGTGGGAGGTGGAAAGGGGTTATAAAAAGTGGAATTAATGAGGTGTTTGGTGCAGGTAAAAACGAGGCTCTGCCTGTCTGGTCCTGCTCTGGTGGCAGCCAAACTCTCAGGGTGCTTGGTGGCTCCAATCCCTGAAATAGGGGCATCCCAACGTGCTGATGAGGACATTTTGGGGTCCTAGGCTCTGTTAAACCCCAAGTTATTTTGAAGTAACAGAAACTGTGAAGCTGACACCAAGAAAATGGAAAAAGAAGAAAGAAAAGGGGCCCATGTTTTGTGGTTAACAATAAACGAGCGTCACATCTCCTTCCAAAGCAGAAACCTCTAAATTTTTGCTTCTGTCTCATTCAATTATGCTCAAAGGGCCACACTTAAGAACTGCAGGAAAAAGGAGTCAGACCTTTACAATAAAAGACACAAAGCTGAGTTTGGCTGTGCCAGCCTTTGCTTCCTGCAGTTCAATTCTGGAGAGCAGCCAGGGCTGGGCTGGTGCCAGGGCTGGCAGGTAAATAACCCCTGGCACCTGGGCATGCCCTGGGCTGGCAGCTGTGCACCCACCCAGCTCACTGCCAGGCTCCTCCAGAGCATCCCAATAAAGACATTTCTGATGGCAGATTAATGAGGGTGCCCATTTCCCTGGCTCAGATAGAAAATTTGGAAGGAATGCTACAAAAGAATGAACTTTTTCTTGACCAAGACACAAACTCCCAGAGAGTTTACATCTGAGATGTTTAAATCTCTGAGACTGGACATGGTGGGTCCACATATCTTGTTCTGGACCAGTGTAAATCTCCTTTCTTGAAGGTTTAAGATCCTCAGATAACCCATACATAAGGTTCCCAGTTCATAACCTTCTTGGGATTGCACTTAAAATTCTTTTCTCTCTCCCATTATGATCAATAATATTAATAATATTATTTATATTAATATTTATTATTAATAATATTATGTCAATAATAGAATATTAATGTTACAATAGTATCAATATAATATTAATGCTATTATTAATATTATATTAATAATATTGACAATTAACATTATTAATACCACATTAATAATATTATTGATAATAATAATTCATAGTATTGTTAATAATATTATTAATTATTAGTTAATATTCAGATTTTTTAGTATTTCCATGCTATGGCTTACTTTGTTGTTGTGGATTGGAGCTGCTGTTGGGAATCTTAGGGCAGCAAGGCACAGGCTCAGTGCTGCCCAGGCTCTCACAAACATTCCTGTGCCTCCTGCATGGCAGGCATGTCTCTAAATCTACTCTCATGCTCTGATTTTTTCACCAGGATGCAAGGAAATCACACAGATGCCTCTGTTCCCACTTTTATTCCAGCGACATAAAATGCTGAGAGCCTCTCCCACTTTTGCTGATTTGTTTCAAAATTTATTGGAAGCTAAGGAGAGGCAAATGGGATATGGCAGGGATAGTGCTGAGCCCGTTATGGGATACTGAACTGGAGAAAGTTCTTGGATAGGGAGATAGGTAAGGAAATGCGCTAGATCATTAATACAGAATAAATCTTCCTCTATTGTTTTTCTTTTCCAAGTAAAATTCTAGCAGATACTCATTTACAGTTTGGATATCTGCCGTGAAATGTTTGACACACGGTTAACTTCACTCTGTTAATTATTGGAGGCTTTCTGGAAGTCTCCTGAGGTGTTTGGTGCACAGCAGTTCCTGTGCAGGAGAGGTGGCAGGAAAAGATGCCACCTTGGTTGTGCTGGCTGCTGCCAGGCTGTGCCATCTTCCGACCAGGGTGTCAGCCCCAGCTTGGGAAATTAATTTCTGTTTGTAATTCAGCCCCGTGCAGCAGGCAGAGGGTGTGCATCTTTTGGAGCAGGGATTGCAGCAGGGTCAGCAGAAGGGGCAGAGCCCCACAGGTGGTTTAGCTCAGAGCCTGTGAGAGCGGGGGGGAGCAGCAGCAATCTGCCTTTCCCAGGAGCAGCGGGGCTGGAGATCCTCCCTGCTCAGCACTCCATCCTTGGGATTCCTGACATCCAGGGGGCTCAGTGCTGAGTGCCAGCATGGTCCAGAGCTCTGGAGAGCCTTTCTCCCACCAGGTTCAAGCTTGGAGCAAGCCACTGGCTGGTCTGTGTGTACACAAGGGCTGAGGCTGGGCAGCCAGGGAGCCACAGCCAGTGGAGCTGAAAGCTTCAAGCTCTGCTTTGTTCCCCATAAAGCCAGGGAACGTTGGATTCTCCTGCTTACTGGGGAGGCAGGAAAGACAGGAATTTCAAAACTTCATTCCTTCAATTCGCCCTTCCCTCAAAAATGCTGCTCTTCCTTCAATTTCTTCTCTGGTCTCCAGCCTAAGCCAAGTTTTCATAACTCCTTTTTTTTCCCCCACCCTCTGGTTTGAATTACTGCAGTGTCTATCAGTTTTAGCTGACATTGTGAATAAACTCTCATAACGCAGAGAACATCTTGCTTTCTAAATCACTTAAGTGATAATCAAATTTAGCAGGATGATTTAGAGCCCAGGGTGTGTTTATTTTACTAGAATTTTTGTGTACACAGAAGTGACCATCCTGCTAACTGTCCATATGAAGAACTTTAATTCAGAACTTTCCTTCACTACCCCATTTCCACTTTTACTGTAATCCCATGTTTTGGAGGATGCTAAAAATCCCAGCTTTTGTTGCTGGAGATGAACTAATGCTGAAAACTCCCCAGAGAGAAATGAGCTTTCATCCAAGTGTGGGCCAGACAGCCAATTATTTTTCCTTAATAAGAACAATTGCTTGATGCTGCATCATACTTGAAACTAATAGTAAGTTAAATAATAGCAACAACAGCTGGTGGAAAGTGAAAGAATAGCAGGAAATAGCTCCTCAGGCATCCTATAGTTAGCTTGTGGCCTTCATTGGCACAGGAGATGGTGGTGATGACTGCTATTGTACGGACGCCATGGCTCCTGCTCAAGAAAAACCAATCCTTATCTGCCTCAAAACTCTCTGTGGGAGGTTCCTGGAAAAGCACATTGCAGTGCTAAGGTGGGAATGACAGACAATGACTTCATGTGCAGGCAAGGTGACTGCTCTCCACGGCTAGGAAACCCAGTCAGGCTTCCTTGGAGGCTTTCTGGGAAGCTGAAATAAATAGCATGGGAATTACTGTGCCTGGAATCATAATGCTTAATTGGTCACAGAATCACAGAACATGGAACAGTTTGGGTTTGAAGGGGCCTTAAGGATCATTCCAACCCCCTGCCATGGCAGGGACACCTCTCAATATTCCAGGTTGCTCCAAGACTTGTCCAGCCTGGCCTTGGGCACTTCCAGGGATGGGGTAGCCACAGCTTCTCTGGGAACCTGAGCCAGGGCATCACCACCCTCTTAGGGACCAACTTTTTTCCTAGTATCCCATCTAAATCTGCCCTCTTTCCGTTTAAATCCATGCTTCATTTCTCCTGAGCTCCCTGAAATCAGCTGAACAGAAGAGGGTTTCGTATACCGCAGTTGTCAGATTCCCATTGCAAAATCAGTCCTGAGCTCTACCTGCCTCCAGTCTGACTCTGCAGAAAAGCTTCTCCAGCCTTATTTTGGATCCTAATGCCTGTGATTAAATGCTGCAGAGCCATGGAAAAGCAGTCTGTGAGCTCCCAAGCAGTGTGAGGGCCGGCAGCCTGTCCCCAGTATGATATTTCCATCCCTGCACTGACAGATTCTGCCTCAGGCAACCCTAATTAGAGGTAAGATTGTCTGAGGATCTGAGCAAATTTATTCAGCTATTCTGCATATCCTGACACCAGTAAGGTTTTCTCCAGAGTCTGAACATTAATTTTGACATTTAAATTTCCTTTATGGGTTTCTAAGTTCATACTTCTAATAAACTTGGCCTGCACTTTTCCCGCTGATGCCCACAATATGCTGCATTTTGAGACCAATGGAACAAGCTGAGATGTTCTGGTTGTTTTATTTTCCAGGACACAGGCTGGAAATTACACAAGGAGCTAAAACATGCTTGAACCTCTTATCAGCACCATCAGATATATATCACAGTGTTAGTTACTTAGGAAGGGCTGTCTGCACAACAACTGGGAAAAGGTGTGAGTCATCTCTTCTTACTCCATCTCCGTGAGGGGAACATCACACCACAGCTCATAAGATGCCATTGAATGTGAAAGGGAAGATTTCAGCTATCAGGCCTTATCGCTGAGATTTTGCAATAGAAATGACCCGTGATTCACATCTAATTTTGGAAGGTTTGGCAGTTGTTGGGGTAGTTATTATAATTTTTTTTTGAGTGAATGAAAAGCAGCAAGGAATGAAGGAATGCACCCTGTGAGATCCAAAGCCCTGTGCTGTACTGAGGCATCGATGCTGTTTGGACACATAAAGGGCAAAGGACTTGCCAAACAGTTGTGTCCTGACACTTCACTATTGGCTGGAAATTGACATCCACGCAGGGCTCCCTATCAGCTCAGCTGCCTCGTGTTCTCATTAGGTTGGCTCAGGAGCTGTTTTTTCTGCAGCCACGAATTTGTGCATACCTCAAGTGTGCCATTCCAGCTGTCCTTGCTGCACATCTGCCATCAGCCATGGAGGTCATGGATATCTGATGGCCAGGGGGACAAATGAGTCTCAGAAAATCAATGAAAGCCCCACAGAGCAGCCCAGGAGCAATCCAAATGGGGATCTGCTGCAAACCCTCCCTTTTCAAACATTTGGTGCAAATTTCAGAAAGCTCAACCCCGGTGACAACAAAATCTTTACTAAGTAAATTGAAGCATTTTGCAACTGCTGCCTCTGTTCCTCTGTTCTCTGGACTGTTTTTGTTTTTTGTTTTTTGTTTTTTTTTTTTTTTGACTGGCCAAATTTCACCCCAGTACTCCTGTGCAGTCTCTTTTCCAAAAAACAAACAGCCAAGCTGTGGCCAGTGACTGTGTCATGGGAACATGAGCGGGAAGGGACACTCAGAAGCAAGGACTACCCAAAGCCTTGATAATTAACTTGACTGGAATGATTAATATTAACTACACAGTGCAAAATACAAAGTTTGGGAGGTTTGGGGTAAAAGCAAACAGTGCTGTTTCCCATAAACTCCTCTGCTCCCTGGCTGAGTTCTGTTCTTACCCCAAATGTTCACATTGTTTACTCCTTGCAAGACCTGGACAGTCGCGTTGACCAAATATTGGGTTTATAGTTATGATTAAACTTTTGTTCTTCTTGCCAAGGACAAACAAAATGTAATGATGGAGGAAGAAGTTCAGCTGAAGTCTTCAGGCACTTTGAATGAAGGGCAGATGTTGGTCTAGAGGACAGATGTTTGTCTGGAGGATACTGTGACTCAGCCATGCACATCTGTATTACCTCTGGAAATATCACAGGGTTTTTGCAGGAGGGCAGCTGGGTGGTTTTAAAAGCTCTTTCTGGCTTTCAGATCCATGACTCTTTGTCATGGATCCTCTCATTTAAAACAAAGCATTTTCCTGAGGATTTTAAGAAGCTGAACATAAACAGCTGACTCCTGGATGGAATAACTCCCTCCAGCCATCTTGAGCTGTGAAATGCCTCTTTTATCAACATCATTACAGGTCTTGTTAAAAGTCCACTGGACTCTGCAGCTCTTCACTGTCCCTTGCTGGCCTTAGGCTGATGCAATTATACACAGAAAAAACTGTCTTGAAAATTTCTGAGGTTGGGTTTTGCTGCCACTTTACATACGGAACATGACTGAGGTTTGGGTAATTGTCCCAATGGTGAAAACCAGCAGGAATCAAGCTCACCTGAACAATCGCTCTTGTCTGATGATCTGGGCTTGATTAGGGCCCTTTGTAGATGTCTGAAAACCAGTTCACATCCTTTGCTTCGTGGGCAAGCTGCACAAAAGCCATTCAGTGTCCTAGGGAGTGCTGCTCGGGCTGAATCCCGTGTTTGTTTTTGGCCAGGGCTCGGTGGGAGCTGCCGGCAGTGAACGCGCGCACCGAGCCAAGCACACAGTGCCAATCTGGGCAAGCCCTGTGCAAACACCCAGTCTGGACAAAGGGATCTGCAGACAGAACCAGCCCTGATGTCACAGGAGATCAAGTGTTGATAAAATTGCCAAACCGGGGAGCCAGAGGGGTTTTGTGTTAAACTTGGGTAGTGCGTAGCAGGGATGTTTTTGTTCAGGCTGAGTTAAGTGGAGTTTTTGACTTAATATATTACTTCAGAATTCCTAATTCTGCATCCAAGATCTGAGAGAAGCCTTTGCTTTGCTTAGTCCTTAGGTGTCTTTCTGGACTGCAGAGTGCTGAGCCCATCTCTGGGTGAGGCCTCAGTTCAGTATCACAGAATTCACAAGGTTGGAAGAGATCTTCAAGATCATTGAGTCCAACCCAGCCCCAACACCCCAACTAAACCCTGGTACCCAGTGCCAGATCCAGGCTTTGTTAAACACACCCAGGGATGGTGACTCCACACCTCCCTGGGCAAACCATTCCAGAACTTTATCACTCTTTCTGTAAAAAACTTTTTCCTAATATCCAACTTGTATTTCCCTTGGTGCAGCTTGAGACTGTGTCCTCTGGTTCTGTCAGTTGCTAACGTGCCCCCCCTGATGCCTCCAGGATACTGCCTGGAGTGCACAGGTGTGTGATCCCAGGGACAGACCAACTCACCTGGACCGCAAGTCCCCTTTCCATGTCTGCTGCCTTCCATAAACACAGTGGATCCATGCAGCTGTTCCCAAAGGAATGCCATCACCTTCAGTGAGGACAAGAGGACACAGTTTCAAGCTGCACCAAGGGAGATACAGACTAGAATTAAAGAGGAAATTTTTCACAGAAAGAGTGGTCAAATACTGGAATCATCTACCCAGGGAGGTGGTGGAGTCACCGTCCCTTGATGATGTGTTTAAAAAAAGACTGGATGTGGCACTTGGTGCCATGATCTAGGTGAGGTGTTAGAACACAGGTTGGACTCAATGATCTTAAAGGTCTCTTCCAACCTAGAAATTCTGTGATTCTGTGATTCAGTTCTGTGGATCCTCTGGAGTGTGTGATGTGGGGCTGGTGTGGGCAGTGGCTCAGAAAGTTCTGCACATTTATTTGCCTTTCCATGAAGGGCGTTGACGTAAGGAGCAGCTGAAGCCCAGCATCTGAGCAACTCTTGCCATCTGGAAGTAGACTCCCAGCAAAACTGCTGTGATGAAATAAAGCACAGGCTCCATCTGATCTGTGCCACACTTCTGCCATTAGAGCTGTGGGATGACTTCTTGAGGCTCTGGTTGCTCTCTTATCATGTAAATCACAAAGAACCTGCTGCCCCTGCCCAGAGCACTCAGAAATGCTTAACCAGCCCCTTTCTATGCTCCACTGCTCCTCTTAGGCCTTGCATGCCTTATCTGAGATCTGAATCACATAATCTGCTTTGTACCTCTGCAATTGTATGGATTGTCCTGGTTGCAGGAGTGGTTGATCAGATCCCAGTTTGTCCTGAGGTTGTCCTGCCAGCATCTGCACACACTCTGTTCTGGAAGGCAAACTTTTAGCCTGATTTCTGGAACACAAAGTTTCCCCAAGCCAGAATAACAAACAAACTAATGAACAAAACTTATTCCTGGGAAGTGATTTAGAGTGCAGAGCAATCTGTCTGCCACTAATCAGGTTAGGGCCATAATGAGCACCATGAAAGAGAAAGCCTGATGTGCGGTTGCTGTGATGGGACAGAATCCCACAGTCTGTGTCCTGGGCTCTCTCTGTCCCCAAGGCATTGTCCTGCTCTGCTCTGCCTCAGGACCAGCTCCAACCTCTCCCAAAGGATGATTTCCTTTGCTTCCAGCTGGGCAGATGTTTGATCTGCTGGATGCTCCTCTCCTCTGTCCCCTTGGGCAATGATACTGAATGAGCATGAACCATGGCATGGCTGGTCCTGCAGAGCTGCTCTGAGGATCCCATGGGGACATCACAGCACTGGCATTGGCACAGCAAGGGCCACCTTCAGCTGTGACCTCTCCCAGGCATGAGATGTGCAGAGATGAGGTGTGCCTGTGCCCCCTGCCCCTCATTAGGAAAAGCTCTAGGGAAGATGCTCTTTCGTATTTCCTCCAGCTGCCCCCAGAGGCACAGAAAAGCCCTGAAATGAGGGAAGTCATATAATCTATGTTTTGGATTTGGCTTAAAAGCGAGTTAACCCCCCTCCCTCTTTTCTTTTGGTGGAATTTCCTTTGTTTTACTGAACAGCTGCAGGCTGCAAGGTCCCAGAATTGTAATTTTGGCCACCATATACTGTCACAGTGTGTATTACATATCCAATAAAGCCTGACTATTGCATCCTCTGGGCACACTTTAAAATAATTGCTTGTAAAAGCACACACTCATCTCAGCTGCACTCATCTGAGGGACCAGTGACAAAAAAAGGTTCCCTGACTTCCCAAAATACAAGTTTTCCTTATTCTCCTTACGCCTGCCATTGTCCCTAACTCCAAGTCTAAGATTTTCCAAGGGAGTCACACAGCATTTTTCTCTTCCTCAAGGCTGCCTGGAGGTCACTCAAAATGCAGCAGAAAAAGCATCTTGGGGATGAGGGGGTGACAGAGGAAAGAGAGTGGGATTGTCCTGTCTCTCCTGGAGGAGATGAAGGACCAGACCACAGCAAAAGATGTTGGCTTGTCTGCGAGACCATGATGTCACCCTGGTGTCTGCGATCCCTCTGGTGTTGCTCAAACATCAAAACTCCCATGGAACACCAAGGAAAAACAACTACTCCAGCCAACATGGCCTACAAACCCCAGAGGCTTTTCCTTTCCTCCATCTCTCCAATCCTCTGTGCCAGCAAGGAGCCCAAAGCCCATTCTTGGCCCTTCCACCTGGTCTCAGGGTGACAATTAGAAATTAGTGACGAGTGAACATCCAGTGTTTGCAGTTTGGGATCACTTGACTTTAAATCAACATCCAAACGTTCGCAGCAGAACCAGCCAAAGCTCTTTTGTCTTGAAATTTTCTCACGCCATTTCAGGCATAATTTCTTCTGGCCACAGCTGGGAGTATCAGGAGAATAATCCTCTTTGCTGTGTTTTGGCATGGTTGGCTCTAGTGCTGGCCAGAACTGGAAGAAAAATTATCTATCTATCTATCTATCTATCTATCTATCTAATCTATTGTATTTCTATTTATCTAACGTATTTCTATCTATCTAATGTATATCTATCTATCTATCTCTCTATGTATCTAATGTATTTTATGTCTGTGTCCAAAAACTTTAGACCCTCAGAACCCTAATGAAGCTTTACTCAAAATTTGGCTGAATTGGACCTAACATTTTGAAAAGTAGCTCCTCATTTCTAACCTAGCATATACAAACTTACTAGGAATCAGAATTTTAGCGCATTTGAAAGAAAAGAAGTCAAGAGATCTGACTCTGTGTGTGTGTTCTCAACTTTATTTATTTACAGAAAGTTATGGGTGAAAGTTTATCAGCTGACAGCTCATTTGTGAGAATTCCAGGTAGGAGCTTGCAATATTTACACAAGGTGTTTCATTGTGAGCCCTCAGAATGGGAAAACATTAAAACTCCAGAAATGCACAGGGTGAGCTGCATAAAATTAATTCTCTTGCTTTCATTTCGGTACTTGCAAGGAATCTTTGCCAGTCCTCTTTCCATTCCAGAGCACAGCAACGCCCATAAAAGAGCAGAAGAGTGTCTGCTCTGTGCAACATTTCTGCTTGTTTATAACAGGAGGCTGGGGGAGAAAAAGGGCTGAATTTATTGCAGCTGCTGGGGGAATCTGGTTTTGTCCATTTTAACCTGATTGTCGCTGAAACCATATGCACAATATAAATGCAAAGGAACATACCTGCAAAGAATTTCTGCTGTGGAGCTTTCTGCAGGGTTTTCCTGAAGCCTGACCTTCAGCAATCACGGTTTTGCCTTGTTTTACAGAGATCTAATTGTTCCTAATTTCCTGTCGATAAATGGTACAAGGTGTGGAGTTGCACTTTTGATGTTAAATTTCAATCATTTGTCTGACTTAATAGACGTGAATGGCTTTTTCAAGCCTAAGTGCCTTTGGTTCATGTAGGACATGTTTGTACTGAAAATCTGTTTTGAGTGGGTAAAGCCATTTTTCAGGAGGTAGGAGGGTATTTCCTACCTGCAGCTGCTGAGCTCTGGGGGAGCTGTGGGCACAGGGCTGGGATCTCCTGATCTCCAGAAATCAGCTCTGTAGGAGGCTTTTTATTTCTTCCCAGTGCAAATCACCACAGATTCCCACTTGGCACAGGGTTTGGACCTCCTGATCTCCAGATATCAATTCTGTAGGAGGATTTTTCTTTCCTCCCAGTGCAAATCACCACAGATTCCCACTTGCCACAGGCAGATCACAGTCACATGTAGCTCAGCTTTAGGGTAATCCTGGTGGCACAAGGATAATGCTTCCTCCTGGAACATTGTTGGTCCTATGGCATCTTTCTCCTCTTATCCAAGACTTCCAGAAAAGACAACTCTTTTTAATGGCTGGGTTTCTGTGGAAATCACAAATATTTCTTGCAGTAATTTGCTGGTTTTGCCACCAGTTTATCTTGCTGTCACTGATAAAGTGCTTCCTTAGCCAGGGGCAGGCTGGAAGGAAATTGGTGCATCCAATTTAGGGATTAAATTTTCAGGGATTAGCTCCTCTATCTCCTCCTCTTGTCTGCAGAGGCAGGCGAGGAAGCTCCATACATTCCTGCTGTGCCCATGGAGCACAGGAGCTTCAGCTTGGGATCCCTGAGGGAGCAGGAAAGAAGTGCAGAGCCCCCATCTATGTGTTTTAATCCCAAATACACATCAACATTTCTGCTGGACATTGACCTTGCTAGGTGTTGTAGTGTTTCCACCAGTTAATGCTTCAAAGAGGCAATAAAATCCCAGATAAAATTGCTCTTGAACCGAGATGGTGCAATTAACCATTGGCCAAACTGTTTCAACAGGATGCAGGAGAAAATTATAAGAGAATTATTAATGATTTCTGATAAACCAGCTCAGGCAAAGCAGTCTGTGTACAGACAGTGAGTACTTGATTCTGTTGCAGACATGAATAACTCTTCAGTAAATTGCAATTTACTGAAATTTTTAAGTCAGCAGTCATTACCCTGTAGTGATTAATCTACAGATGAATTTAGGCCTATGTTGCTAAACACTGTGTAGTAACAGATTAAAAAGATATTTGACTCACCACATAATTTCCCAGCCAGTATGGATCCAGAGTAATTATTCCAGTTACAATGTCCTTGTGTTTGGTGTTTTTCATTCAGTTTTACACACTATTGTGAAACAATGTTAAATTTTGTCTGAGTATTTTCTCCCTTTCTAAAGCGCTCAATTGCACCCAAAAATGTATTCGTTTCTGAATATATTGAGCAATTCTTTTATTTGAAGTGTGGGATATTGCTTTTAGAGTTCTGAATCTCAGAGAAGTGTCTGCTTTTGCTATGAAAAAAGATGTGTATCAGAACTTTTCCTTAGCACAGACTGTGCTTTAATATAATTCAACTCATAGCTAATCCCCTCCTGCACAGATAACATTTCATACTCAAATTTTGCTCTTTGAGCTTTCCAGCCTTTCAATTCCAGCTCTGGATCCAGATCAGATTTCCTCACTTAAATAGTTCCCCTGTCTGTTTTGTATAACTCCCAATGGTTTACGGGGTATCTTTGTTTCAAAATCTGTTTCTCTGCTCTGCTGGGACCACATATGTCTCTGTTGTGTTTAACTATCCCCTGCAACCTGTTAATACAGCATAATGGGTTTGCAAAGATAAAAACCTCACCAACAAAATAATACTTCTTTCATTACAAAATGGAGGCTGGGGAAAAAAAAGAAAAGAAGTAGAGTCTTGAAATGAAAAATATTTGAAGAGAAGAAATATCTAGGTCACAGCTTTTCTCAATTTTTGTAATTTAATGCAGCCTGGAATAATTGCTGCATGCATTCTTTTGAAATCAAGTTTTATAATGCATTTATTGCCCAATCTCTATTTTCAGATGTTACTGGTAAGATACAACATTCTGTTTTCCAAATAACTACATTGTTAAAATGCTAAAAAAGTAAGTTGAAGGAGAGTTTATCCAAATATTGAAAAGCAATGTAGCCATCCACATCAGCCTGGTAGTTGGTGGGTTCTTCATGGGAAACTGACTCCACTTCTGAAGATGCCACAGCCACCAAGTCCCAAACTCTGGAGAAATAAATACTTGAGTGAGGGAGAAGTAAAAAAGGGGGAAGAGAAAGATTTATGGCTCCAGTTTCAGGTAATATCAGGGAAATCTGAGGAAATTAAGCAGTGCATCAATGATGCGGAGAGTTTCTGTGTCAATTCCCTTTGGAGAAAACTGTAATCATGCATGAGGTCTTCTTCAAGATCAAGATTGTGCCTTTTTCCTCTTACATTTTAAGGTCACTCTAAAGCAACTTAAAAACATCAGGAGGAGGTAAAAAGGTTAAAGGCATTGTGTACAGTCCCTAGGAGTCACCTGACAGCCCCAGCTTTGCATCACAAAAAATGACTGGAAAACCCGTTTTGTGAGGTTTGCATTGCTCAGGAATGCAGGGAGGGGGAGATTCTGGGCAGACAACAGCAGAAAAGCAGCTGCACGTTCACTTGTCACTCTCAGAAACTAAAAGGTGGGCATATAATACCTTTGGGTTGACACAAAATAGGTTTTAATTTCCCTCTAGCCACACATTTTTCTACACCCCACTTCATGTGCCACCAGATCAGGGTTAAGATGGAAGATAAAGCCTGAACAAAAGTATCTCCTTATCTGCTGAGAGAGAAAACCCTGGCATGTTTTCAGGCCAGGCCCAAGTGTTTGAGAGGCCAGAAACATTGTTTTCCACTCCACAGCGAAAAATGAAGCACTTGAAAAGTCCCAGCATGTCTCAGGAAAAATTGTTGACTGTAACTATGAAGTGGGGCTGACAAGGTGGTGTTAGGCCTTCACTGGAATTTCTGGCCACGTGCCCTCTGAAATTAGAAGATTTTACCTCTCTCTGCTTTTGTTGTGTCTATGAAGAAGCAGTTTTCAAACAGGAAAAGGGGGAAAGCTTCAGCTGCCCTCATGAATAGCTCCCGACCGACCCTTCCTCTCCACCCCTGCCCTTCCTCACCAGCTCTCCAGCAGGGCCTAGGCCTGGGCTGGATTTAAGGTAGGGTTTGGAATTTAGGCCTGGACCATCTCTGTGGCTGATCAGCCTGATGTGCTGCCCACAGAGTCCAACATCATCTGAAAACAAGTCAGGAATGTCCATTCCCCCGTTACTCATTGCCACATTTCTTGTTTTGCCACTGGTGACCTGACAGTTTTTCCTATGGATTATTCCCCTCTGCCCAGCTAAGTTGCTATGGCATTTTAAACAGCAGAAAGTACTGGCTTTTTTTGTATTTTTTTTCCTTTCCCCATTTCCTATCATTGATTTAATGTAGAAATCTGACTGGTTCTGCAAAAGAAAATTTAAATCAGAAAAACTTTAATTAAGATTTTTAACTTTGATTGAGATTTTTAATTTTTAACTTTAATTGAGATTTTTGCTATCGATTCAAGCAGGTGCCTCTCTTTTTACTCTTGCAGGACTAGGGGTTAACCAGTTGAGCTCAGTAATTACTGATACAACAACCAAGCTGGTTTAAGTGGCTTTTCAGCCAAATTTTTAATTACACTGCACAGATGGGGCAGATTTTAAAATCCTTTTGCCCTGTTCAAATTTAATTATTCAGTTTGGGGTTTGTTTTGTTTTGTTTTGAGAAGTCATCACTGAGTCCATATTAACAAAATTGTCTGGATTGCCCTTTCCAAGCTGTTAAGTCTTAGTTTTTATTCTTTATACTGATGGTGGTAATTGGATTGAACCAAGGGCTATTTTTTGGTTGGTTTGTGGGATCTTTTTTTCCCCTATTCACATGATTAGTCATAATGACCATAAACAGCCCTATTTCCATCTGAATCAGTGGAGACACTCTGACTAATGTAGGAGTCCTTATACAGCAGAAGCTGAAATTTCTTTGTGTTTTCTGATGTTGAAAGTTCATCTTTGAATTCACCATAAGTACTATGGTAGTGTTCCAGATAGGCACAACACACTCTGCTCCTACTCCCAAGAGTCTCAAACAGCATCAATCACATAATTAATCCACTGAAAAATCCTATTTTCTTTTTCTCCTTATCTGGAATAATCAAATAATGTCATTAATGTTCTTAATCAGTACAAAATTTTCTTCACAAATAATTGTTCATCTGCTAATTTTTCTTATCAATATGGAAACACCATCAGAGGTTTTAGTTTTGTTTTTATTAGCCACTAGATTTACAGGAGAGCATGATACAACTTCATTCCATGATCAAAGCAACACTTAGTGCCAACTTTCCAATATAAATACCCGTGTTATAAAAATATCTTTCCATTAATTTGTTGCTTCTATAATTGTTCTTGTCAGTAAATGTGTTCATTACTGGAAAGAGAAACTTTAAAAGAACGTAAGACCAGTTACAGTGCATTCAATAAGGCATTAAAATGAGTATTCCTGGGAACCTTTTTTGTAGTATTTTCCCAGCAGTACATCTTCCAATGGACAGCTCTACAGCAAGCTCAGGGAGAGAAGGAGCCTAGGTCGTTTTCCATGGAAATCCTGGTTCATTTAGCCCAGAGACTGCAAGACTGGACACTGTTTGGCAAGACATAATTCAATAACATCTTCCTTGCCTGGGAATATAACTCAGTTGCTTGGTTTATCTGAGAAACCTTCTCTGTGTTTGTAAGCACAGAAATCAGCAGCTGATTAAGAGGAGGATTGGAAGCAATTTTGTTCGAAAATGTGACCCTTTTCAAACAGCAAACCTCAACTATCTGTACTCTTTCAGTAACCTGAGATGAGTGATTATTTGAGAGAGCCTAAATGCACATCCATTCTTGGTGGCAAGCCTTGTATTTTCATATCTGTTCCTTGGATGGAAAAGAAACACGAGAGAAATAGTTAAGAAAGGCTTTTTTCCCCGCTGTTTGCTGAGGAAAGTCAACAGGACAAAGAGAGCTCAGGTATTTTATTGGAGATTTCACAACTTAGCTGCTGGACCGTGGTATCCCTTCACCTTCCCAAGGTGGAAAAGTCCCTTCTCTCCTTTCATCATCACCTGACATCCATGAGTCACCTTCAGCAAATGTTCTGATAGGAAATGCAATTTAACTTTGTTCCATGCTGAAACAAAGGTGCTGGAATCAAGAAATAAAGTTCTGGAATGGTCTGCTTGGGGAGGTGGTGGAGTCCCCATCCCTGGGTGTGTTTAACAAAGCCTGGATGTGGCACTGGGGGCCAGGGTTTAGTTGGGGTGTCAGGGAATGGGTTTGACTTGATGATCTTGAAAGTCTCTTCCAAACTTGTGATTCTGTGAAAATCATCAACAGTTGGGCCTACAAGAAACAATTAAATAGAACCTTACAACTGGATTAGAAGGCTGTGATTCCACCTTAAATTTTTCTGGTTTAGCCCCATTTGGAGTGAAAGGCATTGAAGAACTGCAGGAGTAGAACAAAAGAACTTGCAGCAGGTAAAATGACACCTGAGACAATGAGAGGCTTCATCTTACTTTGGTGTCATAAATTTAGAGTTTTGCTATAGATTCATGCATTACATCAGTTTTGCAGTCAGGGACCAATACATCTCCTGTCACCTGTGTAATCACACACTAAGTCATAGCTGCACACAAAAAAGAGTAGGATTTACTGCTCTATTTTATTCGTATTAAATCTCAGACTTTGTTCTTTTTGCCATATTTTATGCTATCACCTCAGTCATCAGGAAGAGACGCCACTCTGCCCCAGTATCATTTTCTGTGTTTTAAAAAAGGAGGGAACAATTTCTTCCAGCAAAATCTGTAGTGATGAGACAAAAAGCTCTCCCCAGAATACAGCCTGCCCCTCAGTCTTAAACTGTGTGTCTCACCTGAGACACACCAGTGTGTGCTGACACACCAGTGTGTGCTGACAAAACCTGAGCTGACATTCCTTGGAATCAGTAGAGGGAAACAGGAACCTAAAGGACCTCAAACACTTCCTCTGCAGTAGCCACCACTCCTTAAATTCACCTGTTTCTCCCCATTGGATTTAAGAGGGACACCATGAACCTCTCACCATGTGCAAGTCTTCCTTGTGTGTTGTGAAGGAGCAGGGAAGAGGATCCATTGACAAAGATCTCATTCATCACATCTGACAATTTTACCTGCACTTCCTTTGCATATTTATTTTTTCTGGCTCTTAGTGGGTTAAAAGGAAAGCCCCACACTGCTGGAGCTGCAGGTTAGTACTCTGAGATTTGGAAGGATTTTGCTTTCTTGTCAGGCCATTCTGTAGAAATAACATCATTGTTTGCTGGAAAACAAAGCAAAACATCTGTTTTCCTCCTCAAACCAGGAACTGCATTTGTCAAACCCTGCTAAGGCTACTGAAGCAGGAGACCATCAAAACAGAACCACTGTAATGTCTGATGGGAATTCACAGCTCTGCTGTACCTGGGAAGAACATGAGTCACAGAGAATCTGGCAAGTGCAGAGATGCTGGGAATGTGTATTGCAAAGGGATGTCAAAGGGAGGAGATGGATTGCATTGAGCTCTGCAGGCTTGGAGGATGTTCTGCTGTCTCCCAGAGCAGTTGCTCTGGAATATGTCTCACATGACACTTTGTGCTGAGGGAGTGGTCACTGTGCAGGAAGCAGCTGAACCCTTTCCAGCTCTTCTCAGCAGCCAAGGGGGAGCATCCTGAGGGTGTCATCCTCAGAGATGGGCTGCCTGAGGACGGACAGTGACAAACCAAGGTGCTTCACAAGTGTCAGATGAACAGTAGCAATGAGGGGGAAATTCAGGGACAGAGATTTCTATGGAAGTGTAGGAGATCCATCGATATTTTGTTTTAGTTAAAGAATTGCTATTTTTTTAATTGCACGTTTTTGAGAGACAGGGAGCTGAGTGGGACCCTTTGCAAAGCAGATGCCAGCTGCTCCATGGGGAGTAGCAAAGCAGCCTGGATGTGTTTTGGTTAAAACTTGGGTGCAGTGCATTGACTCTGGAATTCTTTGCCATCAATCCCAAGGCAGATGGGCTCAGACCTTCCCAGCACGGTGCTGCTGGGCTCACTGGGACATACACAAAGCTGTTTGGATTTTCACAACCTGCCAGAAAAAATTCACCTCAACCCCTTGCTTAAGAGAGAAATGTTGTGCCCCCAAAACCACTTAGGAAGATGGCAACCAGATTTTCACATTGGTGTTCTGTTTACAGATTGTGACTAAACTCTGTGGCCAAATCACAAGGCCAGATTAGAGGGGAAGGGCTGAGAGGATGGAGAGCCTGTGTGCTGTGTGGATGAGCTGGAACCACTCTGCTAATTGGCACAGGGCTCACTAACGTGGGTCGTTTCATACTTAAAAGATTGTAATTGTGTGAGTCTTTCCACTCACTGCCGGTTGGGCTGATGAAAACTGCACAGATGTGAGGGTAAAAGGTTGTGTGAGACTCAGGATGTCGCCAGCTCCTCTTAAACAGCCTCCCTGGGCTGCTCAAACATCATTTCAATAATAGTAGTAGCTGTATTAATTTATTGTAAATTGAAAAGGAGAGGTAAAGGGTAAGAAATCTGTGCCAGGATCCTCCAGGAAGACAAAAGATAAAAATCCAGGGGAGCCTCTTCTTCTTTCCCAAACTGAAAAGCCCCTTTGGGGGAATTGAGAGCTGTGCATTTCTGCCACCCCTCCCTGCCCACTCCATAACAATTTGCACAGGGAGAATTTCCTCCAGCAGCTGGGCTTGCTCTTCCCACACACCATCCCCCCCCTTGGATGCATTGCATGGGCATTTGAACAACTACCCAACCATAAAATAAGCATAAATGTTTTCTCAGGGAGAAGATGAGGACTGTGTTTTCAATCCAATCCAAGATTTCCCTAGAATAAAGACTCCGTGTCCATGGACAATAATTGTATTACCACACCAGGAAGTTAAAATTAAAAAAAGGGAGCTAAAAAGGGACTGTGTGGGTCACACACTGCTGGGTTTGTCCCTTTCTGGACACACTTGATTGGACTTTTTACTGTTTTGTAGACAACCTGAATCAAACAGAGAAGGACTGAAGTACTGACATATGGTTAAGACAGTAAAACATCCAAAACCTTTCCAAGCTTTAGCTGAACCTAATCCAAAATTCCATTAAAATACTCACTGAAATAATGTGGAAAAAGAGGAGGGATTTTTAAAATTATTTTAGTCATTTATGTGAGTTTTTGTATTTCTTAGTGTCTTCGTGACTCTGAGTTCAAATTCCTCAAGTTCACACACCTTGCTCAAAGTGCTGCGCTTGACTTGGTGCCACCACTGGGGTCCATTTAGGGGAGCCTAATCTCCTGGACCCTAAAACCTAACACCTCCAAATTAACACCAATTGTGGTTAGCTTCTCCTTGTGCACTTTCTGGATGTTCCTTGCTGGCTGTGTGCAGCTGCTGACAGGAAGAACGTGCTGGAAGGATTTGACTCGAGCCGCACGCGAGCAGAGGATGTTCCAGAGCATTGGTGCTTCCACAGGGATGGAGACAGTTTGGAGAAGTGTTTCTGGTGTTTTCATCCCTCAAGTGCAGTCCCCTGATGATGGGGGTAGCTTCATAAAAGCCTGCCCTGCTTTCCCAAATCCTATTCTAACAGCTTAAAAATGTCCAGAGGGCTCATTCTTCCTCCTAAGCACCTTGATGGGGAAGGTATGGAATATTCCAGCCTGGGCTGTGATGTCTTGAGGGGAAAGTAAAAGGCATCTGGGACATGGATTGGGTCAGGGACCTCCAAGAAACCCTTCTTTGGCAAGCTGGAGTTCAGTGCACACCATTATTTCATTTCCATGAGGTTCTGAACAATTTTCCCCTTGTTTTTCCAAAGTGCACAGCTTGGACAAGAGCAGGAAGAGCAAACAGGAGCAGATGATGCCTTGAGGGAAAACTAGAAGGCATCTGGGACATGGATTGGGTCAGGGACCCCCAAGAATTCCTTCTTTTGCCATCTAGAGTTCAGTGCACACCATTATTTCATTTCCATGAGGTTCTGTACCATTTTCTCCCTATTTTTCCAAAATGCACAGCTTGGACAATGGCAGGAAGAACAAACAGAGGAGCAGATGCTCCTGCTGAGCCCCAGGTGCTGGAGTTGTGTGCAGTCAAGGTGGGCTGTGAATGTCCCCCACAGTCACACACAGCTCCACACCTGAAAGATGAGGAGACGTGGCTGCATCTGCGACTGATTTGTGAGTGCCCCAAAAAGGAAATTGAATTGCAGGAAGGTTTTGCACTCTGGCTGTGTTTTTGTTTCAAGCTGGTGAGATTTTGCTGGAGGTTCACTACCCAGCCCTGAATGTGTGGTTTCAATATTTTGACATCAATAGTTAAGGAAACAATGAAAAATTGTTTTGTTTTATCCTATTAATCCTAAAATGGGACATTTATCTGGAAAACAACACCACATCCATCTTCTCTTTATTGGAAATATACTGGAGTTTTGTCTGAGAAGAAAATTTGCTAAAATATTCTTTTGAGATGATAAATTAGTCAGGCAACTTCCAGATAGTTTCACCTGCGAATCAGGGAGGAAGTGGAATAACTTTCATATATTACATATGCTTTGTTTAAATAGATTTTTTCCCTGTTCTATTTGGATATTCTTTTTCCCCCCCTGAATAAACCACCCAAACTCTTTTCCAAAGGCTAAGAAAATTACAATCCAATTGTGAAAATGAAACAGAATCATTAGTTTGCAGTTATACAAAGAAGATTAGTCAATATGAAATGAACTTTTTTCCCCTTATTTTTCTGGTTTGTCAGCCAAATTAAAAAAAATAAAATCCCTTCTTTGCACAACTCTAAATATTGTGTTTCAAAAATAGTCCAAAGGGATAAATTCACACAGAAACTGATTCTCTTTCATTTTTTAAGCCATCCAATAGAGCAGAGAAGAAAAGGGAACAGAAGCTCCTCCAAGTTTCCTTCTGCTGCTCCTCTTAAAAGAGGGAAAACACATTTCTGACCACATTACATGTTTTAGTTGGACACCACGAAATGCAAGGCTCCTGCTGAAATGCAAAAACCCCACCCGACCCAAGTTAAAAGCTGGGCAAGCAGCCATGATTATTTGCAAAATAAAATTAATCTGAAAGTTGTCATAAACAAAAATGCAGCAGTAAATGGGAGCATCCTCCTGGCTGTAAATGTCCTCCCACAGTGGTCCCTGACTCATTTATCCCAAGATTTGCTCTCCCTTTGTGACACAGGCAGAATTTAGGTCATGAGGACTTTGGCATGGGATGCAGGGCTGTCCTGCCTTTCCTTCCTTCATCCTTCCTGCTGTGTTTTGGTTTGGGCAGCACTTGAAGGCAATGTCTTGGTTTTCATGGAGCGCACCGGGACCCGCGTCTGGGTAGGAGGAGGACAAATAAAGGCCCTGCTGTTGGAAAGGAGCAGTGATTTCTCTGAGGGCTTTGCTGTAGCTCCTTCATCTTCCCCTCATTGGGATGGCCTTTCCCAGTGTGGTATTACATGTCAGCAAACCTGGCCTCCTTCCTCCACACATCCACTTAAAAATAAAGCTGTGGGGCAGAATGCGTCCCTGATGTCTCTTAATGCCTTTTTCTTTTAAGAACTTTTACTAAATATTGTGTTTCAATTCTTTAGTTTCTACTTTTTGGGGTAATGTTCCAGTTCATTTGGATGTATGAATTCAGGATTTTCTATATTCCTCCCTCTTTTGCCTCATGGGGACTTTCCTGCCAAGCCAGCAGTGGAGTCTGAGCGCTGTGAAGTGCCTGATTGCCTTCACTCTGGTTAAAGCATGTGGCAGTGGGTGAACTTGCCAGATCCCCATATCTACCAACAGTTTAACTAGCTGAAGACCTGGGAGTGCACAAGAAGTGCAGCAACAGAGATTTTTCTGCTTCTCCCATCCCAAATCTCCATCCACTACGAGATCTGCAGAGTGCATCCATGTATCTAGGCAGGAAAAAAAAATCCATGTTCAAAAAAAAGCAGCAAACATTTGTGTTTCTTTCCATGCCCAAGGGCATTCCTGAGCATCACCTTCTAAGAATAGTTTTGACAACAGCAAGGTCTTTGGGTCTGCTTGTGTGCTGCTGTCAAATCAGAAGATTTGTAAGACTGAGAGAAGAATTCTAAGATTGAGAGGATCAAAGAGCATAAAGCAGAACCACACAAGAACTCCTGGATGTCTCCATGACTAGAACCAGAACTGTGACTGGAACCAGCCCTTCCCAGGCACTGGTGCCTGAGGTGTGTGTCCTGCACCACCCCAAACCCCCTCAGAACTGGTCTTGCAAAATCCTCCCCGGGTTTGAACTCGCCCACGGTTCCAGCAGTGGTTTTTGCTGTAACCAGAGAGCCTTTCTGACTTTTTTCTTTTGGCTGAAGCAGCTCGCCAAAATTCTGGGCTTAGCACTCCTTGTTTTCCCTCTGCTCTGCTGCTTTCTTTGCCTGTTTGGCTGGTGGGAAGAGGAATGCCTCCCTGGAATGGGAGCTGGGCTGGTGTGGGCCGTTTCTTCCAGGAGCGGCTGTGAAGTGCCGCTTCCCTCCGCGCACCGGGAATCAAAGAGCCGGAAAGGCTCCTCTGCTTCCAGAGCCAAGCACTGTTCCCAACCAGCTCCTGGCCCCAAAAACTTCCCTTTGGAGCTTCTCAGTTCCTCTGCTTATTCTGGCCTCGTCCTCTGCTGCTGCTGCTGCTGCTGGTTCCAAGCTGCGGGCACGCTCCAGGCGCTCTTCCCAGTGCCACGTCCACCAGGAACTTATCCCCCATCCGTGATGGGATGGAGCTCAGGGTCCTGCCAGAGAAGGTCACCTCAGAACAACCCATGCTCAGTGCTGAGGCAACCATTTTCCACCACAAGGAAACCATTTTCCACCACATTACCCCTTGGCAATGGGTGTCAACAAGGAGAACCATCTGTGCAGTGCTGCTGGATTTTGGGATGAGCAGGAGCTGGTGTGTCCCATCTCCTGGATTGGCAGCCAGGATGGAGGGTTGGGATTTAAGGATTTGTAATGCAACAAAGCAGTTGCAGCACTGAGATTTAAGTAGGACCTGTTTTGTTTGTGATGGGTGAACCGTGTGAGTTTCACTTGGAGCTTCCTCTCTGAAGAAAACAGACCCAACATAATTCCATGTATATGTGGCTGCTTTAATAAATACACTTGTGTGTGTGCTGTAAAAATAGAATATTTTCCTGGCCTTTAGGGTGTGGATTTGTCTGCAAGCATTGCTGTGACACGAAATTTCAGAATCCCTTGCTGCAGTGGAAAAGAGAAGATTTTAAGTATTTGCTTTAAAAAAAAAAAAAGAAGAACAGTCACTGAAGTTGTCTGCAGCACAAAACTTTGCAACTGTTATTATTCACATCATCAACAAACAGTCTAAGAGAAGTGGTGTGCAGGGGTGTGGGAAAAGAGCTTTGTGGTTTTCTGTTTCAGCTCTGCCTGTGAATCACTTTGCAGAGTTGGGCAAGTGGCTTAACCTTGTGGGGGCTCTCTGTGTGCAGCTCTGCAGTGGCTGAGCAGCATTCAGGGCACCTCAAATAAGGGGGTGTCTGAAATAGCCACCAGACAGGAGAAGATGCAGAATCCCTGAAGAAAGATGGTAGTAAATGTAACATAGTATTATCATGGCTTTATCCCCCCAGAAATCCAGATGTCTTAGATGAAAAGGGTGTTTTTGCTACGTGTGTATGGATTTTAGTTCCTTAGAGGCAAACAAAGCAGCATCTTCCAGACAGGGACCAAGATCCTGACATCCTCATCAGGCAGACTCCCACCTAAGCCAAGGATGGTTTTGCCTGAGCTAGAAATTGGCTCTTTGTGAATTATCCAACACAATCCATTGACTCCTTAACCCATAAATTGTCAAACTCAATTATTTCCAGCTTATCAGATAGCTGAAAATAAATAATCTGCAAGATAAGGTACTCTGGCTTTAGTTTTAAGTCAAATTCAAGTTTGCTCAACATGAACGTTATAGTTACATAAATAACAAGAGAAAAAATCACCCCCAAATCCAAAAATCGTATTTCTGCAAAAACATAGAGGATCAATTTCTCTCGTTTAGAATTACCAAACTTGGCAGTATTTCATATTTGAAATATAATGATGTCATCTGGTTGGCCTCTTCCCATTGCAAACAGTAAATCTTAAAATCTGGAGAGATCTTTTATTTGGTTATTCATATTGTACTGCATCAAGGGGTTACAACACATGTGCCTGGGCTTATTAAAATCATCTGGTAGAGAAGAAGTTATTATTTAAAGGCACAGTACTCGAGCCTGGGCTGCTTTTCTTGGGGGCTGCTCTGCTCTGATGTCAGCTGGTCGTCCAGTTGTGTGTTCATTGCCACATGTGTCACATCAAGGAGTCCTTTGGTTTGGGGTGTCTTCATGTGGTGTCTGGGAATAGACACTTTATCCACCACCCAAGGGACTGGGAATGAAAAATGCCTCACAGCTTCTTCAGGAAAGACTTCCACCATCATGGTCAATCTCCCAGTTTGCTTCCAAATGGGAAGTTCCTGCTGTCTGGTGATGGAGCCCACACGAACCCTCCCGTTCTGGCCAACAGGAACTTTGCTCTGCCAGCCAAATGTCTTGCTCCCAGGGACAGTTCCATTGCGTTCACTCTGGTGCAGGGGACAAACAGCAGACTGGACATCTCCAAGTCCTGTGGTGCCTTCCACTGGGCTGCTCCTCTCCCTGTTTTACCCAAATTTCTGAAGGTTTCTTTCTCCTGCTTGTTTTATTTACGTTTCTGAGGTCTACATTGTTTGGCGCTTGGTTTGGGCTGCTGGCTGCTGTTCTTGGAAAAAAACGTGGTGGAGCCAGTGCAGGATGTCCTCACAACTCTGTTTCGTGGAAATTTCCCTCGCTGGAGATCACTCTGTGTTTCTCCAAGGCTTGGAGCCAGCCCAGCAGTACCAAGCAACCTGGATATTTTTACAGTCAGTGGATCCCTGGCCATGGATCTATGCAGGACCTAATTATGCCTCTGCATAGGTTTTTTCTCTGTTTACTTAATATGTGTGTTTGTGCCAGCAAATTCTGCCCTGGTTCCCCCTTAAATCCCTCCTTGTTGGCTTCTTCCTCCAACCTAGGTGGTTAAAGGTTTCACTGGTTTATTAAATTCTCCTCATAGAAGAGGGGAAAGGCTCTTTTTGCAACTTAGACAGGTAGAAAAGTTTCCTGCTGGAGTGAAACTTTGCTGAACTCTTTCCCTGCAACAGCAAAGAAAAGAAACCACCACATTTTTTTTGTATACTTGGAGAAGGAAACACTGTCTAACACCTGAAAAATTATGATAAATCTATTTGGGAACGTCCTTTTTGCTTTTTTCTCCACAAGTATTTGGCAAGATGTGGCAATTGGAAAAAGCCAGCTGTGGCTTTGAAAGGAACAGATGATTCCCCACATGGAATGCCACCACAAAAGCCACTTTTCTGTGACAGAGAATGGGTAACTTCAATGGACATGAACATCTTGGGGTGTCAGGAATGTGATTGTAAGATCTGCCAGCAAAAGTCTTAGTCTGTCCATTTCCTCTCCTTCATCATAGCAACCTGATTTTCAGTGCAGCTCTTGCTGCCTGCAGTAATGTTTATCAAGTAGTTCTCTAAATCCATTTTCGCCATGGAAAAGCTTCCTACATCCTCCACACTCGTGTATATAATTTTTGTCCATTTATCTATATAAATAGCAGAGTGATAAAAGGCAGATCCCTCTGCTTTCTTTTAAAAAATCCAGGTTCTCAAGGCTTTAAAACTTCAAGGGCTGAGTATCCTTTTAGCACAGTGCTGTCACAGTTTTCTACACTCACTGTGCCACCCCAAGAGTTGGTTTTTTTGTGTCACTTTACTGGACATGAATGTTAATTATTTTTCTGCATATTGACTGTGACCACAGACTTAATTTAGATAATATTAAATCCTGTCCCAAGAGATAGAATAGGCTCCTCACATGTGGCAGTTTGTGTGATTGTGCAGGATAATGTCATGCAAATGATGATGATTATGATGATGATGATGATGATGATGAAATGATGTTTTCAGGCTTTCAGCTGCTCTGGTTTAGTAGCAGTAACTGCCAGAACTTGGTTGTGTCTCCATGTCTGCATTTCAGCATTTAATGCGGATGCAACATGATTGCTAAAAAGCCCAGAAAGAAGTCTAAGAAATAGTAAAAAATTTCCAGCCAGGCTTGTAATGTAAATCATCTTTTTTTCTCTTTCTTTTTAATTTTTTTCTTTTCCAAAAATAAGACCTGCTTTCTGTGGAGGAAAGAACCTGACATTTCCTGAAATCAGCATAAGTTTTCATCTGGCGATGAAAAATTTACTATTCCCAGTTGAAAACTTTTTGATTCTTTTTATGAAAACACAACAGTCCTAAGAAAAGAAAGATCTGCCTGGCTGGTCC
Organism: Melozone crissalis; assembly: GCF_028551555.1. NCBI lineage: Eukaryota > Metazoa > Chordata > Aves > Passeriformes > Passerellidae > Melozone > Melozone crissalis. Next base: position 28,808,345 of record NW_026535823.1, read on the forward strand.
TGGTTGATTGTTGCTTTACCCTGTGTCATACCTGATCACTGTTGTGTTGACTTTTCCTTAGCTTAGGAAAAGAGCTTTGATTAATACCGTTGCAGAAGCCTGTGAAATGGCAGTGAATATTTCAGAGTTCTTGTACCTGCTTAGTCAAACAGAACGTGCTTCCAATTAGCGTCGGCCTGCGCTGCTTCAAAATAAATGTGTAACTCATTATCAGCTGGTATCACAGGTTTGGAACCAAAATACATCCCAAAGGAAATGTATAACAAATATTTCGTATCAGTTGCATAAATCATGAGAAAATGTGCTTTGTTTTTCTTTTTTTTTTTTCTTTTCTCTCTCCTTCTGGAGATGCTGAACACCCTTGTGTGCATGTCTCTTAAATGCACGGCTTGTCACCTCCACTCCTTTCCCTGGAGTCCTGGAGAAGGCAACGGGCAAGTTCATAAAATCATGGGATCATTAAGGTTGGAAAAGACCTCCAAGATCATCGAGCCTCACCTTTGACCCAACACAAGTTACAACTTCATAGTGAATTAGGGTCAGATGGTATCAGCTGCAAACAACCCCAAATAATCCCTGCCTGCACCGGGGGCTCTGGGCGGCTGCAGGGCTGGGAGCTGCTGGATCCTCCAAGGGACAAGAGTGGTGTAAAAAAAGGACATGAGAGGAAGGAGAGGCTTTAAAAAAAAAAAAGGAATGCAGTGTTTACATATTTGATGGGGCTGCACATGAAGTGGTTGGAGCGATGCTGCACAGACACGTTGTCCGAATTGGAGGGTGTTAAATGCTTGGATGGTTTTCAAACATGCACATTCACCATGTCACCCGCTGGCTTCTAGCAGCAGGCCAAATCCCTGAGAAGCCCTGTGATTAATTTATCCTTGATTCTTAGATAGGCACAGACTATTTTGATAAAGGGAGGAGAGCTATTGTGACTTTCCTTCCTTTATTGCTCCACCCAAGATAAAGCAGACAGGATATTTTACGGCATTGTACAGACAGCCAATCTGTCATCTAGCAAAAGGTGCTGGACCTCAGAGACCAGGCTCCCTTCTGTTCTAGGCTCTTTAGCTCATATATAAAACTGGAGAAATCTGATTTTTCAGGATTTTCTCCTTGCTCCTAAATCGCTCAGCGCAAACTTTTTTGCGTCAGATCGTATTATAGAAGCGATGAAGACACATGTTTGGTCTTTACTTATCTTTAAATATAATTCAAAGGATAAAGCCTCTATTTGGATCAACATTGCACCCATTTTTCTGGGGTTTTTTTTGAGCTTTCTACTGTGCAGTTTGCATTGCCTTAAGTCCTGCTGTTTTGTAGCAAGAGATTTCTGGCCAAACCATTGATTCTGTGGCCATAGCAGAGAAAGACACCATGAAGCCTTCAGTCAAAATTCAGCCAGAATTCAGTCAAAATACAGCCTTGTCCCCTCAAAGGCCGTGCTCCAGAAGTGTGTGCAAGTGTTGCTGTGGGCTCATTGTGACCCACACCTTTGGTAGCCCGGGCTGGCAGTGACCCTTGTGTCTGTTTTATCACCGTTGTGTCTCTGCACAGACCTTTGAGCTGCTTGCAAAACACCCAGCAGAGCTTTTGCTGCCCACCACATCTCTCAGTCCTCTGCTCAGGAAGGTGGCACCAGGTAGGAAGAAGAGAGTTACACTGATGAGAAAAATGTCACTAAGAAATCTGATTTAGGATATATTTTCTTCCTACAGGACCAATTCTTTTGCCCTCATAGGTAGGGATTTAATCAAGGAAAGCAGGAAGGACTCTGTAGACCTGAAATACCCTGAGATATAACCAGTTTAGATCCTAAACTACCTGAGATATAGGAAAAGAGTGGGCTGGTGGTGAGGCCCTGGACAGGTTGCCCAGAGAAGCTGTGGCGGCTCCATTACTGGAATTGTTCCAGACCAGGTTGGACAGGACTTGGAGCACCCTGGAATAGTGGTCCTGCCTATGGCAAGTGGTGGAACAAGGTGATCTTTAAGGCCCCTTTGATCCCAAACCATTCCAGGATTCTGTGATTCTATGACTGACATTATTCTTTATGTTATTGGTGACAAAACATTGCTCTGCACAGGTGGGATGGGGGCTGGAGACTGGACCAGGAGCAGTGGTCAAGTACCTCCCTGGACCCTGACAATTTGAGCTATGTTTATCCCTTTTGTGCCTTATCCACCCACATCAAAATATTGATCCTCTTCTGGGAAAAAATGTAAAAAACCCCAAAACAGCCATGAAACTGCTCCTGGGACAGTCCCTGTGCTGATTCAGAGCTAAGCCCAGACTCCCACCATGGAAGTGACGTGTTCCATGTCTTTTCCAGTAACAGACATATCAGAGGGACACAAGTCTGGTACTGTGTTTACCCACCTTCCTCCATCAATACCAATGACTCAGACAAAATAGATTAATGTCTAATAAAAGAAGCCATCTACTCCATTATCCTTTCAAAGAAAAACAGCCTTAAACACAAATGATTAAGCCACATCGCTTTAATGAGACATGGAAATTAGCTGTCACTGCCAAAACGTAACTCCTTCTCTCAGCCTCCTGTTCTCATTGTAAGAATGGTAATTTGCCAGCTCCCCGCTTCCTGTTATTAAGCCAATTGTTAAATTTTTATAAATATTTGAGACAGTCATTTAAAACCATGGGGCTGACATTCTCCCAGCAAGGATGATTATCACCTTTTCCTCCTCCTTCTCTTCCTCCTCCTTTCCTGGGTTTACAGACCTTCCTGTCTCTGAGCACTGTGGAAGTTCATGCAGTGGGGAGGGAGCTGCAGAGGACCCCTGGCAACCAGAGGCAACCAGAAGAAGGAATCAGTCACAATATTTCCTGGAGGAAATGATGCCACATCACAAACCGTTTTTTTCCTGAGGGAAAACCCCAAAATTTTTTTGTCTGAAAGAGACAGTCCTTTTAAAGGAAAAACCTTGTTTTATTTACAAAGCAGTGTATCTAGAATAGGTTGGTTAAGAGCATGGTGATAATAGAAACAAGGTTGTGTGTTTGATCCCTCTATGGCCCATTCATTTCAGACTTGGACTTGATGATTCTTGTGGGTCCCTTCCAACACAGGATATTCTCTCATTCTGTAAATAAATAAGATTCCTGCCTGTTATGAAATCTACTGAAAGAGAGAATAACTACAATAAAAAAGGGCTTTGCATGCCTGGTTTCTGTAGGGCAAAGTCATCCTCAAAAAGAGAAATACAGGTAGTGTTTTTATAAAAACCTGTCACCATTCTGTCTAAACATTACAGGAGAGGTTTTCAAACACACAAATAGCAGTTCAGCTTCCAACTCCCACCAGTCCTCCAAGGGAGATGGCCATGAAATTGCCCTTTGTACAGTGAAAATCACTGCTGCCCATACTGTGCTATTGGGTTACCCATATGGGCTCCTTCTGCTGACCTCAAACCCCCACGGAGCTCGTGTTCCCAGCTGCTGGCAGGGCTGGCACTGGGAGGAGAGATAACATCACCAGTGCCTTTGCACCCTGCCTGCTTCACTGTTTCTTTTGTATGACACACATTTTTTCAGTGTCAAATGTCTGTATTTCTGTGCAGATATATATGTAGATATATATATATAGAGAGAGATAGACAGATATAGAAATATTTGTCCAACATTCTTACAATAACATCACATTGGAAATTTGTGACAGGCAGGATCTATGTTTTAAACTCTCTCTTCTGTGACTGATAGCAAAGTTAATGTTTCCTAATGTATTTCATTAAGTTGTCCACATAAGGAATCTCACTGCCTCCTGCTTTGATTCCTATTGCATTTTATTTCCTACCACAGTCCATATTCTGTCTCTTCGTCCTAGGGAAATATGGATTATGCGAAATTTATTGTCCAAATGAAGTCTACTGAATATTTTCCTCCAAGTGAGGGAATTCCCTGCTGATTTGTTTCTGTGAGGAGGCTACACTCACATACAGGCAGAGGTACACACAGTTCCTCTCACAGCTATAAAACATTGTTGTTTACAGAGGTATACTTTCCCAGATCTCTGCTGTATTAATCATTGCTCCCAATGCAGAATGTTTATCCTGAAAAACAACCACCACAGACCACGTCTGCCCTCTGGGATGTGATATTAAAGCATGAACGCAATGGAGAGGGCCAGGCTCTGCACCCTCCTCATCCTCTCTGTTGCCTTGTAAGACACACCCCGGGAGCCAGGCTGGGTCTGTAATTGAACCCCATCCATCAGCTCCTTCCCCAAACCTGTGGCTCAGCTATAACTGACGTGGCAGGGCTGTTTGTTTATCCTCCTGAACAGATGTTTGAGCAGAGGCTCCCCAGCCTCCCATAAAATATCGCAGACAACTGTGAAGTTTGCTAAGCCCTCGTTAAAGCAATCTCCTTGAAGTCCTTAACTCACCAGAAGATAAACTGCACCAACGTGGAGCACTCCCACTCTCAAGGACATGGAGAGAGCCATTCCCACCAGCAAGCACAGATCATAAACTCCTGCACTGGAAATGGCTGTCTCTGCTTTAGATCAATGCCATTAAAACAAAGGCAGATGGAATACTTTACCCTTATCTGGGGCAGTGCTTAATTGCCTTTCTGATTGCTCACATCTCCAGCCTCTCTCTTCCCTTCCTGCCCCACGGAGTGGCTGTCACAGGGTGGTGCCAAGGAGTGCTGGAGCACCCACCTGCACATCCGCAGCTGGGATTAACCCTGTGCATGGCAGCAGGACCAGCACTCACAGCACGACCTGCAGAAATGGTTCTGCTTGCAAAACCAGAAAATTGGTGCAGGGACAAGGCTCCCATTCCCACCACAACAAGTTTGGCAGCATTTCCTTGTTCTCCACGTGCTCTCTCCCTGCCATGGTTATGGTCAGCCTCAAGCCACCCAAGAGGAGAGGGCAGGAGTGAGACCCATGGGCACAGAGCTGGGACACCACAGGGGACAAGAAGTGGGAAGAGAACAGACTGACCATGCCAGCAGCACAAGGAACAACAGCTGAGGCCAGGATGATCATTATTAGTGGCTGACCAGCTCTCTTTTCCCCCAAGGCACAATATTTCTCTAAATCTGCATAGTCCAATGTACAGCCTACATTTTATTTTTTGACACCATTCCCCCAGGTTTTCATCTCTGAGCCCTTTCTCCCTCCAGCCGCACCCTTCCAGGAATTCACACTGCACACATTTCTGCAAAGGGAATTAATGACTTCTCTTTAAAGCTATGGGAGAGGAATGCCCTTTCTATTAATGCTTATCATTGTGTACTGCTTCAATAAAGATTTCTTGTAAACCCAAAAGAATGTCCTGAGCAGTGCTGGGGGCTGAATTGCCCAAGATGTTCAGTGGCCAGGGCCAGACGCCTGAACATGCACAATTTTAAAAACAAAGAGAACACTAAATATCAGCTCAAATATTCAGTTGGCTCAGGGCAGTGTTTTTTCCATGCTACCCATTGTACAGCACTGGGGTTGTGACTTCTTTTTGTTTTCTTTGTAAATAAATCCTGGTAATGACTTTCCCGTATCTGATTCCAGCACAGCCGATGGCTCAGGCGACAGCAATGATTCGGCATGGTGAGGTCCCCAGCCTGTGTCTTAAGTTTATCTGTGCCAAGGGACCTCATGAAATGTCCCAGGGATCCCTTCTTTCCCAAGGAAATGGGGGAGACAGCCTGTGCTCAGGTCAGTTCCCAACAAGGAGCCAGGACACAGCATCCAGAGAGCAGAGGGTGAGCACACACAGAGTCAGAGCCATCATCCATCACATCATTTTGCGGGAAGCCATCCCTTTTCCAAAGGTGTCACCAGGCCAGCAGGCAGCATCACAACAGTGCATGGGATCCACACATCCCGAGCAGACATGGGGTCTCTGTCACCACAATGTGTGAGCTGTTGTCACCTGAGCTCGGGTAGCAGCTCCCTCAGCTGGTGTCAGCAGCAGCTTCCTGTCCTCCACGTGCCCTTGAGAGAGACACAAAGCCCATTGCAGATGCTTCACAGTGTCTGAGTTGACTGGTGGAAGGTTGTTCTCTTTTGCAAAGTCAGTCTTCCATTCCTTGGACCATGTTAATAGTATCTGATAATATATAGTGTAGGAAAGATGGAGCTTCTATACCCCAGACAACAGACTCCATAAATGCATTTCTAAAATAATTCAGTGAGAGATCATCTGTTACGTTTGTGCATGATGAGAGGGAGATGGTCCAAAATTTGTATTCTAACGGGGAAAAAATAATCCTTGGAAGCAGAGAGAGGGAATCTGCTGGCCAAGAGACCCCAGAAAGCTTTGAGTGTTTCGCAGGCTGTAACTGATACTGAAACTTTTGGGCAAATGGACAAAGGGATTCCTGAAGGCAGACCTCTCTCAAGCCCTCAAATGCACAATTTTTTTATTTTGTGAAGAGACATCTATAATGTTTTGGTGGAGGAGGCTGTTGGCCTGTCAAAGCTTTGGGAGGTTATTTAACTTCTTCCAGTCACAGTCCTGGACTTCATGGTCTTCTGTCTTTATTTCTAACGAATTTCTGTCTCAGCTCTAAAATGTCTGGTTCCCATTCCAAGGATGTAATTTGACTTCTCCTGCAAGGGGTCTGACTACATCCATGGTTTTTCTGCAGCCAGAACTTACAGGCACTTCAACATCTATTCAAAGCAAACTTTGGGCTCTGTGTACAGGTTGGGGCCAAACTCCAGCAAAGCCAAGTGCCCTCAAGCCTTCATTATGTCAAACCCCTTGTACTTTTGATGCTTGTAAAGCACAGAAAATGAAGTGTTCTGCCTCTTTTGTAAAATAAGAGCAAAAGGAGAGAAGTGCTCAGAACACCCTGAAATTGTATGGAAATTTAAGTATGCTTGTGCGCACAGTTGAGAGGTTGAAAACACTGGGCTGGCTGGGTATAAGGGATGTCAAGGGATGCTCATTATCAGGATGGAGGATGAGGTCCAGGGTTGGTTTGAAACCTCATAAATACCCTATTCATATCCCTTTTCTCTACTTATTCCCGTAATAGGAGAAGAGAAAAATTTTCATTGTTTCTTTACCCCAGAAAGCTTCTCCCACAGAATGCTCCCCTCCAACCCTCTACACCCCAACACTGTGACTGTGTCTCACTAGAGAAACATTCTGATGACTTCTCATCCCTAAATCCCTCCAGCTCTTGGAGTCACTCTTGGTTTTCAAATGACTGCATCCCTCTGGATGAAGCTCTGAGCACTGCAAATCCTCATTTCCCTTGGTAGCCAGGGTTCACTCAGGTCAGTGGATCTTGTTCCATGAGCAAGCCTTATTAGACCAGAGCCGTGCTGCTGCTTAACAAAAAAGGAGAGGAAGAAGGACAGGACTAAACTCGTGTACTTAAGCAGCAGAGCTGGGAGATAAATAAACCTCTAAATCACGGTGCTGCACCGTTGCCAGAGTGATCTATCTCTCCTTTGAAAATTGTGTCTGCAAGGAAATGACGAATAATTTTCCACACGCAGACACACCGGAGCGAGGAGCTTGGAGGCCATCAGGATTTTTGGTATTCCCGTCCTTCCGCAGAGCTGCGGCCAAATCCCAGCGCAGCCAAACCTTTCCCTCCTGCAAACCCCACTGGGGACTGGGAGAGCACCGTCAGTAAACCAGGAGTAAAGGGCCTGAAACGATGTGCAGGATTGCAGCAGGATTCCAGCAGGATTCCAGCGGGACGTGGGCTCGCGCCTGGCCCGCGGCTGCGCGGAGGTCACTGAGGGAGGGAAATAAATCAATGTCCAGCGAGCTGTGCCGGTGGGTTTGGCTGTGATTCCCACCCCAGGCTCATGGCAGCGACTCCCGGAGCTCCATTCGTCAGCAGGACAGCGGAAACGCAAAATCCAGATCCTTACAATGGAGACCACGGACAGGAGGATCTTGGGAGGAACTCAGCGAAGGGAGTCATCAGCACTTTGCAGCTGTGTGTTGTCTAGGATGAGAAAACACGGGGAAAAATAAATAAATACCCCCAAATCCTGCTTGAAGGTCTCAGACCAAGTGAAGTCACTTCCAGGAAAACATTGTGGAGCGCAGTGCTGGTGGAACACGTGGGTCTGTGCTGTGGTTACAGCCCTCAGCAGGCTCCTCAGGGACTGGAGATCCTGGTGCCCTGCCCAGGGTGCAATGGGGTGGCACAGTCCCTGCATGGTGTCCTCTCAGATGTCCCCAAGCCTTTCCATAAGCCAAGAGATCTCTGGTTCTCAAAGGAAGTGCTCAACTTGATCATTAGTCACAGTTTTTTCCCGCTACGCTTTCCCAATCCTTACTTATCCCACATTTATTTTACCTTCCTTTCACACCCTGGCTTTTGCAGGCTCTCCATGATGTCCTAGATGCCTCCAAAAACTCCAACGTGGCAGATTGCGAGGTTTTATTGTGCAATTATTGCTGAGTGCTAAACATAAACTGTATTGTGGGGATTTGTGCTCATTCTGAGAGGTAAATCAGGGCCTGAGAGAACTAGATACAAATTTACATTTTAAGATGCTCCAAATAGAATAACCCAGGCAGATCTATTATTTTTTTTAAAAGCAGGAGGGCTGAGATCTGGCCATGGCTCTGCCAGCTCCTTGGTGCCTGTGGGGTTGTTTAGCCTGCAGAACAGGAGACTCAGGGGAAATCTTTTCACTCTCCAAAACTCCCTGGCAGGAGGATGGAGCCAGGTGGGGATCAGGCTCTGCTCCCAGAGAACAAGGGACAGAGCAAGAGGAAATGGACTCACGTTGAACTTCTGGAAGAATTTCTGCACTGAAAAGGTGTTCAGGCATTGGAAGAAGCTGCCCAGGTTGGTGGTGGATTCCCATCCCTGGAGGTGCTCAAGGAACCCCTGGCCATGGCACTCAGTGCTCTGGTGAGGTTCACCAGCTGGAGATGAGCCAAAGGTTGAACTCGATGATCTTGGAGGTCTCGCCCAGCCCAAAGGGTTCTGTGATTCCATGATTCTGTCACCCAGGGAGCTGGCAGGAGCTGCCACCCCTTGCTGTCAGAGGCAGCCTGGGAAGCTGCTGAGCTCCCAGCACTGGCCCAGGCTGGGAAATAAAAGAGCCACTTTTGTCAGGAATATTTCACAGGAAGGAGAGATGTTGGCTGAAAATCTATTATTTTCTTTCATGAGAACTGTTGTAAATTTCTGCAGAGAGCATGGACATTGAGAATCCAATTTCCCCAAGATAAGCCCATTTTGGCAGGGGATTTTGTCTCTCTATTCTTAGCGTCAACAGTCATTATTCAGATTTTTGAAAGACTTTCACCATTTTCATCCTTATTTAGCTTCAGTTTTGCAGCTAGACCAGACTTCCCTCTTCCCACACCAAGCAAAATTCATGGGTGGGCTGAGAAGGACCATATAGTTTATTGAGTTACATCTTCCTTAAACCCTCTTTTCTAAAGCTTCAGTGGACCATAAGCAGGTACCTCACACAGAGCTGAACTTTGCAGAGAGCAAATGAAAGCCAAAAGGCAGGAGGAGGGAGGCTGTCCCAGGAGGGTCAGTCCTACCAAAGCCTACTCTGGCTTGGCAAGGAGCACATCCTTATTAACTCTGGTTGTAACAACATCCTTCAGCTGGTCCATGCCTGCAGCAGGTGAAGTCTGCTGGATGAGAAGGCTTTGCCTTGGAAAGCTTCCTCTGTTGTTCCTTTATTTCAGTTCCCATTTGCAGGAAGGATGCAAAGCCTGCTCTCCCTCACAAGCTCTCCTTCTTCCCATGGCGTGCCCTGGGCTCCTGCTTGATAGCAAGATGTTAAGAATCATCGTCAACAGAAAAACAGTGTGCTCTTTTATTTTATTTACACAGCTGCCATGAATTTTGTTATGCCTAAATCCTCTGTCTCTTCCTCTCTCAGTGGGCTGGAGAGAGAAGAATGGGCTTTCTAGCATTTGTGTTTACTTTTATTGCTGTTTAAAATATTTTATGGCCTTTTAACAGAGTGGCACAATAATATTAAAATAACTTAAATGAAAAGAAATTTACAGAAAATGTATTAAAGCATCATAGAAATGGATTTAACACTTCAAATACCCTTTCAAAGTGGCACCATGTCCTTGCTTTGAAGCAAAGCAATAAATTCACTTTGTAATTCTTTATTGGAAGTTTTATTGGAAATTAGAGTGCATGTGCTAAACAAAATGTCAGTTTATCTACACACAAATATTTTCCTACAAGTTGGATATAAGACAGCATATTGTCCATTCCAATGTGATTTAGATTACAGTAGCCAGCAGAGATTCAATCACAGCCTAGCCCATGCTCAGTGTCTGTCAATGTGGATTAAAAGTCAGTTTTACTCTCAAAAATATGCAGACAGATGGTGTCAAATGGAAAAACAGAGATTTGCTTCAGGTTGTGCAGCAAGGCCATGGAGGATGAGCATCCCTTGGGTGCACCCAGCCCTGCTCCCCTGGCATGGCAGAGCATTCCTCTCACAAGAGCCCCAGCAGATTATCCCCAGCAAAAGTTGTGATATGCTGATAGCCTTATCTGGCTGGTGGCTGGAATTAAAACAATGCAGAGCACTAATGCAGGGCTTTATCAGGGAGCAGACAAAACAAGGGGGATGGAGGATGGAGCTGCAGGCAGAGGGTTGGCCAATGCAAGGCATCCTCAGGCCAAGCACAGGAAAGCAGGAGGTGGATGCTTTGCTCTAAAAATAACCACATATGCACTTTTTTACTGGTTTTGTGCTGAACGATGTCCTGAGGAGCAGTGGGAGCCATCAGCATCCCAGGGGACAAGGCCAGGCTGGGTTCCCCAGCAACACAGTGGATCCTACTGTGCAGACTTTACACAGAGACTCTCATTCTTCCTCATCAAGCAGAACCCAGACAAACCCCTTGGCTTGCTCAACACTTGATCACTTTCCTTCCCATTCCCTTTGCTTTTGCAAAACTCATTGAGAGGCTGGTGAATTGAGAAGTGGGGAAGGATGACTCTGCCAGCACATGTTGTTTCCGTGACATAAATAATCGCTGCTCCAAAGGTCACTGCCACCGAGGAGTCACGGGTGGGATGAGAACAAATGGTAATTATGGCACTTGACAAGCTCCCAGCAGCCCAGAGAGATAAATCTGCTGCCTGCTCCTGCTTGAACTCTCGGCATCCTGGATTTCAGGAGCTCCCACTCTCCTGCATGATCCAACAAACATCCTCTCAGGATCTCCGGTGAATAAATAACTCTTTGAAATGCGTCTTCTCTCTCGTGGCACCCGTCCCGAGGAGCGCCTGCCTGTCCCTTTGGCATTGTGTAAACACGCACAGCACAACCCAGAGCTGCTTTTTTCTTGACCAGCAGCATAATTACTTCTTCAAAGGGCCAACTCCCCATGCCTGAGTTCATCAAGCTGCCACTCAGGAAAGTCAGATCTGCAGACGGGTGCTGCAGCTCTCTCATGGGCTCTCCAGCTTCCCGCATTTTCTGGGCTCCAACAGGAGCTGTTTGACCCAGCTGGCTGCTGGGCTGCAGGAGGGCACTGCTTTTGTGCCAATAAACAGCCCTCTGTGCAAGGTCAGCTCCTTCACAGCTCCCTTTGAAGCCTGGGGTGTCGGCGAGCTCGGCATCGCTGTCGTGGGGTGTGAGGGAAAGGGGTTTGCTGTGTTATAAGGAGTTTCTCCTGGAGCTTTGTCTTGTTTGCTGCAAACCTGTGATCCCGGAGCCTGGCTCTCAGGACAGGACAGGGTTTTGTTTAACTGGAGCCAGGGGCAGGTTTTGCTTTGAAGGTGCTCCTTCCAGTGCCGATTAGAGCCAGGCTGCTCAGTGGTGTAAATCAATGGCGCTTCCACAAAGTCATGTGTCACCAGTCAAAATCTGTCTGGTTCACCTCTCCAGCATCTGTCCCTCTGGCCAGAATCAGAAACACTCAAAAAACACTGGCTTTGTCCTACCACGCTGGCAGTATCCAGATTAAGTTATAAATTTGGTACTAGAAACCCATTGTCATGTTGAAGCTATGCAGGGTGAGCACAACCTCACACTACAAGGTAGCAGAAGGAGATTAAATGTTATAACCAAATCAGTTACAGATTTATTCCATAAACTTCTCGTGATTTCATTGTATTTTTCCCTCCTTTGATGAATGGATTTTCCCAAGTCTGACAGATTTATTTTTTGTGGCAGGTATTTTTTTTCTGTTGCCACGCTTTATACCAGTTTTCCATTACATCCTAAGGAGCAATATGAGGTGAGAAATAAATTTGCTTGTAGCTGCAATTTGATTTAGGTCCATGTAGTTCTTATTTGAGAACTTCTTTTGAACAACACAAGGACTCTGTTTCCAAAGTCTTTGTGTGCCTGTTTGGAAACATTGGCGTCTTTAGCAAAGGAAAGAAATCTGAGAGAAATTACAGGATCTGCAAATGGCATTTAAAAAAAAATGCTATTAAAATAAAAAGAACCGGTTTTAAGGATCACCTTTAAATGGGAGATTTTCTGAAAGATTGTGAAGTATTTACATGTAGTTAAAAAGGTGTTCTTGTAAAGACCTGTGGAGTATTTATTCATTACCAAGAAGAATTTCACTCAATGTACTCAGGCAGTCTTTAGGTTTCCTCAGATTTCTTTGGATATTTCCAAACCTATAAATGCTGTAAATATGATCAGACATTGCTCTGTCTGAATTCTGTTTCACTGACACTCTTTTTTTCCTTAAAAAAGAAAAATACAATCCACGGTTTATTTTACTCGACCCATATTTGATATTTAAGGAAATTAAACAAATCTCACGTTTGGCCTCCCAAAATCATACAGGGTGTCCATTAACACGTGTTAAAATTAATGAAAGCTTGGTGGTAAACAGCTGCCAGGCTGTTTTGTAAAACTAACGTTGAGCTCTCCCTGCTGTAAAGTGTTCAGAGCAAATTCTCAGAGATAATTCCTGCTGCTGTTTCTTTTGTTGTTCCTGCTTTCTGGGCTCTTTGTACACTGGAGCAGTGCTCCATCGGTTCCCTACAGCTCTGCAAAATTGTTTGCAAGTTTCTCAGTGTTTCTACATTCATCCCTGTGAGGAAACCCCAGGTCCTTGTGTCTCTGCCCATTTGCACAACAGCGTGTTGGTGATCCTCCTTGTGAGTCTCTTCCAGCTCAGGATATTTTATGGTTTTATTAATATCCTGGTGTAATTTCATTGTGTTGAGTAGGGAGAATTCCAGTAGACAGCCCAACTGGTGAGCTCAGGCATCAAATTAAAGGGGAAAAATAATAATCTAACACTTCTGAATATCCCTAACCAGTGGTTTGGATCTTTGTTCCTTATCCTTCCTTTTCCCCCCGTTGTTAGAGTTCCTAATTTCTTTTTCCCTAAGACAGCAGCTCTCTTCCATTCTCACCTCCATCAATTTTTATGGGCCTGACCATAATTACATGGCACCACACTGTGGTTCCCCAGCAGCAGGTTTCTTACCCATGGGCTTATGCCTGGTTTTCCGAGCAAAAATGACATCAGAATCTGGCCCTCTGCTTTTGTGTTGCTCTGTCCTTAAACGTAAAAACATGGCACCACCAACATGAGCTTAACAAAACCATCATAAAGCAGCTTTACCCCTCATGCTCTGGCTCCAGATAAAGCCACCTTAAAGCAAATCTGTGATTAAAAAACTCTTGCAGCCATGAGGTTCAGGGCACCCGACTTCTCTCATTTACCTATGATGTGAAAGCCAAAGTTTTGATGTGCTATCCAGATAAAAGATCCTTCTTCCCATCAGGAAGTTGCTGAGCAGATTAAAATATGAAATGTGATCTTATATGAGGCCAGGAAGTTAATACATCCCCCCCCCCCACTGAAGAAAATTCACCTTATAAACAAGTAGCCATCAGCAGGAAGCATCAGTGGAGCTCAAGCAAGGACATGCATCCCCCACAATTGAGGTGTTCATCTAAAAACATTTTCCTCACCAGTTCCCTCCACCACACTCCAATTAAGCTTGAAGATTTTTTTCCATCAGCCCTTACAGAAAGCATCAAAAGCGTATTCCAAAATCCACTGACATCATAGGAAGCCTTTCCAAAGGCTAATGGGCTTTGGGATCAGGCCCTCAGTTTTGATTCCAAGCCTTCACTACAGTGAGCTTAAATCAGCCCCTGCGCTCGCGGGCGCCCAAGGAGATTTTCCAACATTACGTTCGTTTGGGACCAGGTTCTTTCTCCCCATGTGGTGGACTTGATGTGAAGCCCATTTAAATCCCATCAGTCACTACAAAGAGGATGGGAGAAGGGCCAGACAGCTGAGCAGAGGTGGAATTCACCTTACAGCTGCTCTTATCAGCAGGGTTTCGGGGAGGGACACCCATCCCATGAAGCACCGTGATAGGATGGAAATAGTGGTGAGGATGAGAAGTTTGCATGGAAAAGAGTGGGAAAACCATGGAAGAAACATCACACAGGGTGTCTGCTCTGCACAGCAGCTTTGCCACTATCCAGGTTGTGCAACAGCAGGGTATCTGAATATTTCTGTGCCTGCCTTTTTGTGGTAGTCATCCACCCAGTGTCAGACATTAATCTTTGCTTAATTGACCAGAAGGCTGCAGATCCATGGTATGTGAATGTGATCCTAATTAACTCACTTCAGGTTGCACACTGGTTTTCTGCATGTTGCCTTTTGGAGCTGTGGAGCAGCTTGTTTTCTGAGGAGAACATAAAAGAGAGAGGGGCAGGGGGGGTGTTAGCTACAGCTATAAATTTTACAGTTCACTGGAAACCACATTAAATGGCAACATCAGTTTATAGATCAACTCTGCAACTGCTTGGTCGTTAAAGTGATGGTGGCAGATTATTGTGTTGTAGCCCTGTAAAATATGGGCACCGTGTTTGCTGGGAGAGGGCTTAAAAAGAACAATAAAAGTCTCTAGGGTCTTTGATTCCTCATTTCTCTTGCACTGCAGTAGGCAGCATAATCTGATCTGATCTGTGTGTGCTTTTCTGATGGGAGTATGCACCAGGCTTTTCTCTTACGCTCAAGAACGCAAAGCTGGCGAATCTTCCTGATTTAAGGTTACACCAACTGTGCATCACTCTTGGACCGGCCCAGAGGTGGAGGACATGGCCAGGCCACTCTGGAGCTGCTTCCAGGGGCAGCAGTTTCCAAATTTCCAGTGCCACTGAGCAGTGCATGCAGCTGACAGCAGCGCCCATGCTTGGCTGACCCTTCTGAGGCACAGAGCACCACGTGCCTCTTCCACATCAGCCAGACCCAAGGACAAAATCCATGTGCAAAAATAAAACTTGGAAGTGATTAAAAAAAAAATGGAATCTCTTCCCAGACAGTGCCTAATCACTGCCTGTCTTCTGAAAATGTAGACATTTATTTTGGACTATGAAGAGCTTCTTTCAAATGTTTGGCCACAGCAAAAAGACACTGAGCTCGCTGGAAAATTCCAGCCACAATATGCTGCCTGGTGACCAATAAATTCTGCATTGATATTTTCCTTCCTTATTGGAATTGGAATGCTGTTTGCAGGACTGGTGAGCTGTGGAGGAAGTAGGGTTAATGATCATGTTTTTATCTGCACATGGCACAAAGTTTCTCCCATCCAAGGAACAGTAAGTGCTGCTTCACCACGGGCCTGGTTGATCAGAAAGCTTTTCTTTAAAAAAGGGAGAGTTCCAGCTTGAAAATGCAATATTGTCAGGAGCAATGAATTAGCTTTACTGTGCAGCAGACAAATGGGAATTCTCTCACATAATCACTGAGAAGTTAATTGTGTGAAATGAAACATTTTACGGAATGCTACTGCTGCCACTCACCACCACTCTGTGCAGAATTTCTCTGGATGAAATCCCAGTGGCTTTGTGGAGGATAACCCAGAGATGAGATGTGGCACATGGCTGTCACGAGCCACTGTGGTAGGTCCGGTTGCAGATAGGAAACCAAACAGAACCCCTGTGTTTGCTGTTGATACAGGATTTAAGCTGGGTGGCTGTAAGGCTTCTGGCTGTCTTTTTTTTTCCCCCTATAAAGGCTGGACCACTAAAGGCACTGGTGAAATTCCCACTGCAGGAAGAAAAAGTGCTCAAATTAATTGAGTCCAGTTTGGGGGTGATGGCAGTCACCACCACAAGGCTGCCAACCTTTTTATGTGGAGTGAGTCAATGGGATTGACCTTCCCAGTCACTTTCCTGGGACTAGCCAATATTCTGGGGGTGTTATTGGTGATTCGTACAGAACTTACATGGCTGCGTGTGAGACCTGAGTGCACTTTTGGCTCCAGAGCCACAAGAGCAGCAGAGAGCTGTCAAGGATGCTTGAAGGACCTCTTCTGTCCCTTTCCTGTCAATAGCAAGAGCTTTTGTTGCCTTCCTCTCAACAAGTGGTGCAGCCTTGTGAGTGCCAAATCTACTTTAAAAATAACATAAACAGAATTTAGTAAAAGTGTCTGGGTACATGGCAGTCCTGTCAAGTTTGTTTGGTTGCTTCCTAATGAACAGTGAAGGCTGTTAGCAGCTCAGGCTCTCAGCAACACAGCCGGGCCCACAGTTGTGATTTCCATCAGAAAGAAAGGAAAAAGGAAAGCTGTTGTTTATCTAATGCAAAGCGAAAGGGCAATGTGTCTCTGCTCGAGATGTGTGTACTAACATTGCATAATCTGACTGCTCTGAAATAAAGAACTGAGAGTTTTCGTTATTTTTAGGATGTTTTTAAAGAGGGAGCTCTCTTGGCTAAGGGCAGCATGAAGATTGAAGATTTCCCTCTTCCACCAGGCTGCATCCTATTTACAGCACTCCAGCACATATTGCTGGATTAGAAACTCAGCCACAGATCCATTCTGATGCCACAGAAGATGCTGGTTCCTATAAGATGTCACAATCCTGGCGCTGGGGAGGCTCATGGTGGGAGGATGAGTGCGGCGTGCCATCAGGGCTTTGATATTCCAGCAGGGCATCCCCAGGGACCTTCTGTCAGTGGGACAGGGATGAAGGATCTGGCAGGGGCTTATCTCAGGATGGTGGCACAGGTCAAGGTGTGCTGTGATGTCCTGCTGCAAGGAAAGCCATCCTTGAGATCCCTCTGGGGACAAACAGCTCGGTGTCTCTTTGATGACAAATGCTGAGGATCATCTGTGCAGCTCAATCTTGTCATCATCTGGGTGTTGTTCTGTTTACTGTCCCTGCATTTAAAAATAAAGACCTCCTCAGGAAAAGGTCGCAACACACCCCGAGAAAGACATTATTTTCAGCTTTAAAATTTCCTATGTCCCCAGCTAAAAATGTGGATGGGAGATAAAGCCTGACACGTTCTCACCATTTGTCTCTTTGGCAAAAGGAAAAGAGGGGTCACCCAGCCCTGGGTCTGACGTACAGGATGCCACTTGAGCCGTCACACTCGATAACTTCAACTTGAACCTGTCCACTTGTGTAAGTGGGGCTGATTTATAACCTTGCCACACAGACCTCGTGAGATTTTCTGTGTGGTAAGAAGCTGCCCTGCTGTTGTGGCATTAAATAAGTTTTTTCTTGCCACTTGCTCAGCACCAGGGACCAGGGTGTTAAGGTCTGGAGGATGCACAAATCATGGTTCAGACATGGTATCCCCGTGACAGAGGGAGCTGGATGGGGTTTGGTGCTGATTTGTAGTAGAAATCCTGATTCCTAGTAGGGAAAAAAATTCCTTCCAAATCCCAAAAGAAAGCTGTAAAGTCAGACACTCAGTTTACCTCTGCCATTAAAGTCATCATAAAGAGTTCTTTATTTAAAAATACAAAGCAGAAAATCAACAAACTTTGCTAGTTGGTGGCATTCCTGCCCACGGCAGGAGGGTTGGAACTAAACGACATTTAAGGTCCCTTCCAACCCAAACCATTAAGGAAAAAAATTATATAAAACCCCACAATTGCTACTGAAATCTGAGGGAGTGCTGTCTAAACTCCACTGTCTTGGGGTATTTGTGTGTTTCCTCTGACAGGTTCAGCAATAGTTGGGTTATTCCTGTCTCTGTGCAGCTTAGTGGGAACAGAAATGAACAGGATCATCCAAATCATGTTATCCAATGGCTGGTTGGGAGCCCAGACTGGAGTTCCAAGGAAAGGGTTGTTCTGGCCATGGACAGGTGATTTTTTGGTAATGTTTTTTACATTATTTATTGTAATAAATCAAATGAAATACATTATTTATTGTAATAAGTCTCTGTGATCTTCTGCTCCCTGTAAGACCATCACCTGCCTACAGTGAGAAAGACATTTCCTCCAAACTTTCATTCACATCTCATGGCACAGAAGGCATCCAGGTTTTAAATAGCAGGATTTCAAAGGCTGAGGCCAGTTGCAGATGCTGGTGCTGAGAATGCTCTGACAAAGCCTTTCTGTATGAGTCAGAGGAGAAACGTGTTGTTCACCCAAACCACTCAAATTTTTGTTTCTTTGTTTGTGTTTTACTTCATACATTACACATAATTTTATGTTACATGGCTGCAACACAAAGTCCTTTCAACATTTATTTACTGAAGATGAGATTGGCTGGATCTGAGAGGGCACAAGGGAAAACAGATGAGATAACTGGAAAAAGTAGGAATTGGGTCTCATTCTTAAGATGAATCCAGCAAAAATAACACATCCTATGGGCTCCTGATATGTTTAAAGACTCAGGGTCTTCACTGCCATACAGAACACTTCCCACAATGTTGTTCCCACATGATAATGAAGATTGAGGCAGGGCAAGGCTGGTTTTGAGGGACATGAGTTGGACAGTGAGTAGAAAGCAGTGAGTTATTCTGTGGGATGTGTCCTCATGGGCTTTATGAGGCAGGATGTGCCACACGCCAGCCCACTCTGGCACTGAAAAACATCCAGGAGAGCAGAGAAACATCCACTGAGGAAAAGAGCAGCCACCAAACTCCCTGCCTCCCACCAGCTCCTTGGCCATCCCACCCTGGTGAGTTCTGCTGAAGCTGAAAAGTGCCTGTGCCTGTGATTGTTTGAGATTTTTAAAAGTGGAACAAGTGTCTGGCTGCACCAGCTCGTGCACACAGATGGCCCTGGGCAGCCTGACAGGCTGCACATCCACGTTTGCAGTGCTCACAGCTTGGCCCTCGCTTTTCTGGGAGCTTGCTCAGCGGTTTGGAGCAGATGATGCTGTCCAGCACCCCATCCTTCCACCCCACAGCTGCACATGCAGCAGAGATACTGTCAGAGCTGCACTTGGACATTCTACCCATTTACTTTATAGGGAAAATATGTTCTGAATTGTTTGAGTAAGGAGGGGGGGAAAAAACCTCATCCACGCTTTCCTGGCTGGATTCTGCATCTCAGCCCCTTGTTTTGACTATATTTTTCCCCCATCTTTCATTTGCCCCTTTCAACTAAGAGCACATGCAGAGGTTATTTGGAATTGTTGTGTGTGTCTTATATCGGAGTGATTAATTATTCAGAAATGTTCTGTTTAAAATAAAACTCCCTTACAATGCTTGGACTGTATGAAGACACCTTAGAGCTGGCACAAATGAGAGTTATTCCCACTTTTAAAGGCTATTAATAGTGCCAAAGAAATACAAAGGAGACCCGCAGCACCTATGTACTTGTTATTCATCACATCCATGCTTATTATAGAGGCATGCATGAGATAAATAGAAAGAGAGATTTGCTCAGCACAATGCTTAGGCTGTGCCAAAGAAATAAAATTCCCTCCCTGGAGAGCCCAACTGCGAAGGCAAAGAGGGGCTAGCAATGAAATCACAGATTACAATCACAGCTAAATTGCTTCTTTGAGCAGGGAGATGAGCTGGCCTGTTTTCCCTGGGAGGCTGCTCCTGATATGCACGACCTTATAAATGAAGAGGCATGAAGCAGATGCCAAGGATGTGAGCCAAAGCTGATAAAAGCCATTGGGGGAGGCCTGCAGTGCCCACAGGCTTGGGAGCAGGTCTGTGATGCCATGAGCCGTCTGAAAGGAGCTGCTGCAGCAGCCTGGCATCCCCAGCTCCTCTGGACACAGCTGTGAACTCATCCCCACAGGATCTGGGCACTTTGTGAGCCCTTCTGCAAGGAAGCAGTGCCATTTCTGTGTCAGCAACAGGCAGCACAGGTTAAGCAGGGTGGCTTCTTCTTGTCTGGGATGAAAAAGTCACCTGGGATGAAGAGCAGGAGCTGTGAATGGCTGATTTCAGCTTCCTCTGTAAGGAACCACTGTGCTAAAATAACCCCTGTGCAGTGTAGCTGGAAGAAAGTCATGCAGTGATTTCATTTCATATTTGTGCTGTAACTCCTAATGGTACAACATTAGGAGTATCTGAGGATCTGTTCTCCTCCAAAGTGTAAACCAGACCACGCCTAGTGAAGGCAAAAATACTCTTTGGCATTCACCAGGTGGCAGTTTGTATTAACCAGATCCGCCCTGAAATCCAGCTGCCTCCACCTCATCACTCCCCAGGAAGTTGGTGAGCTATTAGATAAAGAGCTCATTTCAGAAACATATTAATTTTCAGTAGGGATTTCCTAATAAATTCCTTCCATGAGAAAGGTATAGTTTGTTAGAGACTGCAGCTCAAAACACTACTTGTGAGAGTAGGTAGCATTCCTTTCCTACTCATCCATGGAGATTTCCAGCCAAAAACCAGGGACACAACCAGCCAAAGTAAGGAGCTCACACAAATAAAGTAATGTCGTGTCACTGTTGGAAAACAGTGGAAAATGTTCTGGAAATACTCATGTCGTGTTCTCCAGCAGCAGAGGTTTTTCACAGAGGATGTTCCCACTGACAAAGAGCCCATGAACAAATCTTCTCTGCTGGTTCCACCTTTGCTCTTTCTGCTGTGAGCCCCAGCTACCAAGGTGTGAGCTTCTGGAGTCAGAATGATGAGTAGAAATATATCTTAATTCTTGGGGGAGAAAAAAAAGAAATAATTTCAATCATTGCAAGAAGATTTTGCTCCCTCCAACACAATGGGGTAAAACCATGACTGTTAAACCTGGCTAATCACTTCTTAGTCAGTGGAACTCCCTGAATGTTTATGTAATTATGGGCAGAGATCATATTCCACCCTTCTTGTGCCACATTTGGTCTTTAAATTAAAGCAGCCTTTTCCTCCTTTCCGCCCGCTCTCCTCCAATGTATTTATAGACAAGTATTGTGTTCATCCTTGGGGTCATTTAGTGGACTAGAGGTAGCACAGGTTTTGAGTTTCATTTTGTAAGAAGGTCACATAATCCCTGGTGTTTGTGGTTGTCCTTTCCCTGCACTTTTCCTGGCTGGGCTTTCCCTTCCCTGGAAGGTGCGCAGCAATGCTGGGCTCTTATCGACGCCTCTTGCAAAGGCTTCCCTGCTCCTCAGCCCCCTTTCCCAGCCTCAGATCTGCCCTTCCCAACACGAGCTGGTGCTCTGGAGTCACCCTGTGATTAATTAACACAGCTGGGTCTTTTCCTCCTTTTTCATTTCCTTCTGGTGACCAAACTCCACCAGGCTGCCTGGCTCTCTGCTGCAGAAGCCAATTTGGGCTCAATTCTTGCCATCCTGGGGCCTCTGAGGGAACCTGGCACGACCCAGGCTGCTCCACACCCGGGCAGCAGGAAAATTTGGTTCCCATAGGGCTGGTAGTAAAGCAGGGGCTTGTCCTGCACTTCCCCAGGGCTCCCTGAAACAGATGCAGCTCTGGAAAACAGTTGAGCCTGACAGATCTCCAGGCTGAGACAAAAAGCCATTTGGTCAGAGTATGATCATCCAGCTGCATTCAGGACACAGCTTGCTGATTTTATGGATACACATATATCTTTTAGGACTAGAAATCAGCCTTGTTTTTCTCTTTGTGTCTAATGTTTGACATATGATGTAAATTTACTTTTACAACGTACAGACATAAAAGCTACTGTGGCTTGGACGTAGAATTTATTGATTGTAGAAAACTGACTACCAGGTTTGTTGATTAAGATTTTTTTTTATACAATGGGAAAGACAGAAAGAATCAAAGTACATGTGGGCAAATTTTGTATTAGACAGAAGTTATTCAGTCTCTTAAAATTTCACTGCTGTAACTAAACAATAGATTTGTTTTAGCACAGGTTTCTCCTGTAATTTTTAAGATGTCCTCAGTAACCACCTAACTATCCACAGGCTTTGCAAAATTAATAAAATTTCCTAACTAGATTCATATTTGCCCAAGTGGTAAGTTTTGAATTTAGAATTATAAAGCAAGGTTTGTCCCTTCTCTAGGACAATAAGGCCATAAAATTTCTTCACAAGAACCTCTGAAAAATGGAATTGCAAACTCTAAAATTAATGAGAGAACGGAATGATTAAGAGCTACACCCTGACACTTTTAGATGGGTCTGTGCCCTCAAAAACTGCAGGTCTGCTGTGCTGTGTGCCCATTCACCAAACCTAAATTCACTTTTGCAGGTAATGGCACCTATTTTGTTCCCAGGAGAAACTGGAACAACACACAAAATCCCTCTTCTTTCTTTGTCCTTTTGTTGGCTTTTGTCTTTGGCTCAAACGTGTAGATCTTTTCTGGCAGAACTTCCTAATTGTTGTCTGTGTGTAAGATGTGCAATGGACAGAGCCTGGCCTCTGGTTGTTATCACGGCCTGGTTCATATAAAATTTTCTAGCCTGGCTTTGTAATTGAAACCATTTTCATGCTGCAAACACACAAAGCTGCGGAGGAAGCCACGCGTGCAGCTGAGAGAACGCGTTCTGCTCCAAAGTATCATTAAAGCAATTTCCCACAATGTCTGGCAGCGAGCAGGTTTCTTTTAATGATTTTATTAAAAAGCGAATTAAAGGCCAAAGGTTGCTTTCCTACAGCCCTTAATTTCCTGTTGCAGTGCCAAATGCAGGAGCTGCTGCGAGAGGGGGACAAGGGAGCCTTCCCCTGGGATCAGCCCTTGGAGCTCTGCTCCCACAGGGCCAGCAGAAAACAGAGCGGCACAAACACACAGTGGTCAATCAGGAGATCCATGTAATACCTGGAATATGAATTTCCAGTGATGCTGTTGATGGGTAATTCCAGGGAGGGTAACCCACAGGAAAAGCGGATCCTGGATCCTTTGGACTCGTGGCACAAATCTGCATTTTCATGGAGTATTTATATGGCCTGGATGTTGCCAACCTTTTATTTTTGCTTTTAAGGTGGGTAAACTTGTGGAGCTCTTCCATTTGAGGAGCACCTGTGGAGAAACAGAGTCCTCCGTGAAGAAGCAAACAAACCAATGCAAAAAGAATAAACTCATAAAATAATAAGGGCACCAACAGGCCCCATCCTGCTCCTCCTTGGATCTAACCACTCTCTTGTGCTTGTGAGAGAGAAAATGCAACAGCCCAACACAGATAATGGGGGTTAAACACCAGAGGTTTGGAGTCTGATGAGACTTGCTTCCCGTGGTGTCCCATTATTTGGAAAATCAAACCTAAATTCCCTCCTGGCGTGCAGAAGGGCTCTGTGAGAGGCAGCTTGCACCTCACAGCATACGTGGGTTTGGCCAACTAGAGGAGTAAGATGTTGGTAAGACTCCAATCTTTAAAATACTTTAATAAAACAACTATAATTTACCCCACTGCAAGAGCTATAAACTGTAATTTAATAACGTGCTTGTCAGGGGACAGCTTTTTTAAATAATAATAATAAAAAAAGGAGTTTTAGTATTATTAAAGAAACATAGTATATAAAAAATGTCTAATTGCTGAGGAAACAGTATGATTGTGATTTTCAGTTATTTAGAATGGGAAAACCATTCTAAGCAAGGGAGCTGTGTTTTTATGGTGGAGTCTTGCTGTACGAGTCTCATTAAGTTTTCAAGGAATACTGTTCCAAATCTTTACTGCGCTTCCAAATGATGTTAAACTGTTAAGCTTTCATCCTGCTCCAGCAGTGGGTTCTCAAGCATAGATGACATTTCTTGCTTGGATTTAAACATCTTTCAAATAAAATAAGTTTGTTTCTTACAAGACAAAGCTTCATGCTTTGGGCTCTTGGACTTCCAGGTTGATTTCCCATAAAGTACCCCCAAAACATCAGTTTTAAGATTGGTTTGAACTCTCTGAAAGCTCAGCTCAGGGCAAGTTTAGCCATGCAAAACCACCCAATTTCTGCTCCATCTTGGTTGCAGTCATCTGCTCTGACACAAAACAGGATTAAGAATCATACAACTGCTTCCAGCTAATAGATTTAGGCTGTGGTTCCAGGATTATTAATACCAGATCTGTGCACTGCCAGCTCATCCAGGACTATAAATCTAATGTGGATCAGGCATGGACACATGATTGTGTTTTGTCAAATTAGCCAAGGGACATGATATGGAATTTATACCAGCTTTATCCTCCTGTGCTAGCTGCACTCCTGCTGGGCAAAGGCAGGAGATTGCTGGTCCAACACGAAGTTAAAAAATACTCATACACCAAAAACCTGCTGTTATAAAGGCGTTTTCTTGGTTGTTGTTGTTGTTTTGACAAATGTGAGCCATTGGTTGGAGGTTTTCTATGCTCTAGCAGTGTGTTGCTCATCTGGCACAAGGCACTGGTGGTGTGATAACCACAAATCTTACAGCTGGCTGCAAACCACAGCCTTAAGAATTAGCACTTGAGCTCCTGTCACGTAGCTGCCCCTGGAAATCTCTTTCCAGGGCAGCAACCATTGTTTCCTTATCACATCTTACTGGGAGCAAGAGGTTTTATATGATAGCCACTTGTAAGCCTGTGACAGGCCTTTTCTCTTGAAAAACCAATTTACAGAGGGCTCTCACGCATGTTTGCTGCAATGCAGACAATGCTGGTTTCAATGGTGAGCTTTAAAATCGGAGGAGTCCACATTTCCCCATTACTCTGGAGATAGGCTAAACATTAATTCTTGGTGTGGTTCAGGGGTTGGGATTGGAAACTGACCTTGCCAAAAGCAAAAGGTGGAGCTCTCCTTAGTTCCAAGGTCATAGAACCACAGTTAAGGGGCTACAAATAATTTTTTTTTCCCCTTTTACATGATTTTCATGATTTTGTTTGGGGTTTTTTTGTGGACCTTTTTGTTGGGTTCTTTTTTTTTTTTTGTTTTTTTTTTTTTTTTTGGGTTGGGTTTTTTTGGGGGTTGTTTTGGTTTTTTTGTGGTGGTTTTTTTGGTTCTTTTGGTTGGTTTTTTTGTTTTGTTTTTTTTGGGGGGGGAGACTGGGTTTTTTGGGTTATTTTGGGGTTTTTTTTCTTTGCTTTTTGAGAGTTGTTTTTTGGTTTTGGGGTTTTTTTTTGTGATGAGAGATGAAGCTCTCACATAACACCTTGGATGGGCAGAGGACATTAGGTAAAGGATGTCACCATGTCACCATCCATGCTAGCTGAGCTGGTGTGGGAGCTTGGCCTGTGCAATATCAACTGGAAAAGGGGCAAAAGAATCTCCACTCTTCATTTTCTGCACAAATCTCTGCTTGTACAATGGATCCTGCTGAAGGGAGCAATTTATTCTGGGGACTGAGCAATGAAAATGGGAGATGTGAGGTGATGTGCTCCAAAGAGGAGCTACCACAGTAAATGAACAAGTTCAGCCTGGGATTTTTCAGAAGGACACAGCCCCACTCTGCAGAGCACCTTTTCCAGGACAAACCTCATCAGGAAGATGGTAAGCAGGTGAGGATCTGCTCCAGGGAAGCTGCAGCAATGTGCTTGAGCACGTCCATCCTTCCCAGGAATTGCTGACGAGCGTTTCACGCTAACCCAACTCGCCTCACTGCGAGTCACCTCTGTGCTCAGCCCTCCTCTAAACCTTCACAAAAACCATTGCTCCTGAGGGCTTCTACATTGTCACACTTGGAACACACCAGCAGCACTCCTGAGCACTGCTTTGGGTGTTTGTTAACGCTGGAAATGAGGACCAAGTGAAACCTGGAGGGCTCTGTGAGCCTGGAGCTCAGGGCTGACACTGCAGGGTAACTCAAGTCAGGCTTTGACCCTTAGCTTGGAAACACAAAGCTGAATTTTCCCCTCATTTTGCCCCTCCCGAATCCTCCCTGGTTCCCTACATGGCTGCTCTGTATTATGATCCCTTTAAATAAGCAGCCTGTCATTAGCTTTTATCCCAGTGCTTGCTCAGCCGGACTAAAGTCTAGATCTCTTTGTTTTTAAGACTTGCTTGGTGTGTAAGTGCCAGATGTTTCCCATCTCTTGGCTCTTGGTGAAATAAACACGAACTGCCATAACCTTCACCTTTCAACTCTTACATTACCTATTCCTAAAGTACAAAAAATGGATGTGTGTTTATGCAGCAAGGCTTTGAACTACCTTCCAGGTTTATGTCAAAAGTCTGATTCTCCAGGCAAAGATAACAGATGGGGAGGGATTTTGGTGCTGCTATAAAATCCACCTCCTGCACCAGTGGAGCAGTAGTCTTCATGGGGCAGAGTAATCTGTGGGGATTAGAGACCCTGTAAAACTGATCTGACTTTCAGGCTGAATCACTCAGCTCTGGATTTGGCACTCCTGGAAAGCAGAGTGCTCTGCAGGTAACAGGACAGTTATCTGATATAAAAGCAGCACAAAAGTGCAGAGTCCATGGGGATTTTTCTGATGTGTCACAGCTTTTAGTACAAACTGTAAATATAAATATAATATTAATAAAATAAAAAAGTAAAATAAAAATAATAAAGAAAAAGAAAAAGAAAAAGAAAAAGGAAATGAAAATAAAAATAAAAATAAAAATAAAAATAAAAATAAAAACATTTTTATAACTATAACTATAAATATAAATATAACTGTAATAATAACTATAACTAACTATAACTCTAACTATGACTATAAATATATAAATAAATATAAATATAAATTCTTTTAATATATTTCCCTTATAGAAAGATAGAAATAGAAATAGAAATAGAAATAGAAATAGAAATAGAAATAGAAATAGAAATACTTTTAATGTATTTTCCTCACAGAAAGATAGAAATGTTTGGATTGGAAGGGATCTTAAAGATCATCCACTTCCAAATCCCACTGCCATGGGCAGGAACACCTTTCACTATCTTTACAAGATTTCCCCTTCCTGCCACAGCAGCAGCAAAGCTGGAGAGGGGTTAATAAAGGAATTTTCATCATTAAGAACAGTTCATCTAAATTCATCCTGGAGTTATTTTTCTTCCTGCCCTCCTTTTGCCTTTCATTTTGTGAAATCTTCCTGGAAGGCACCTGGGTGATTTGGCTTTTGGTGGGGCATAGAGGGTTTCTCCAAGTTAATCTTCTCATGTCCTGAGGAGGAAGAGTGGATACACGGCCCCAGAGGCTGAGACCAGCTGCCCGATGACAAACGCTCAAAGCTTCCCAGGAACAGCTCAGCCAGGCTTAGGTGTCCCTTAGGAAAGTCATACAGCAGCTTTTCCTCCTTAACTTGTGCAATAAGTGGGGAAGAAGTGGTGTAATTCAGATTGCAAAAGCATTTCAATTAGAATTCCAAGTGAATTAGGCAAATAGAATTTTAATTTGTGCTAATTCCTCTCTTCCCGGGGAAATGAGGTCTTCCTCTGAAGATGGCTTTTGTTTGTCATAGAGACCCCTCAAAGGTGAATTAGCAAGAATGAGCAGTGAAATACTTCAGCCACAATTCACTCATACATACTGAAAAGAATATGTTTTCCCCACTGTTAACACATTAGTTGCTACATCTTTTCCTCTGCAGACAACTGTCACAGATATCTTTTATGAAAAATCCTTCCCTTTTTCCTCCTGAGAAGCTGAGAGGCCTCAAGAACAAAATGTAAACAATGGTTATCTGCTGCTGTGAAATGCAACAGGTGCATCTGTGATTGGCCCATGTTAAATGTTTGTAATTAATGGCCAATCACAGCCAGCTGGCTCAGACAGAGTCTGAGGCACAAGCATTTGTTATCATTCTTTGCTATTCTATTCTTATCTAGCCTTCTGATGAAATCCTTTCTTCTATTCTTTTGGTATAGTTTTAATATAATATATATCATAAAATAATAAATCAAGCCTTCTGACACATGGAGTCAGATCCTCATCTCTTCCCTCATCCTTGGACCCCTGTGAACACCATCACAGACAACTGAAAAAACAGCCTCCCTGCAAAAGAGGGAAATTCTTGCAGACAATAATTCTCACCAAACTTCCCTTTGTGTTTGGAGACGATCAGAATATTCTCCCTGAGTTTTGCTGCAGTCCTCAAGGCAAACACTCAGAAACCATCTATTTTAAGGAGTGGTACCCACTGTCAGGGTGACTGTGCTGTCCATGAGGTAGGAGGGGAAGGGGAGGAAGGCAGAGCCCTGGGATGGCTCCTCACAGGCACTGAGGAGTCTCCACAGAGGGCCTGGCCTCCTCCATGACCTCTCAGTGCATATTTCCTTAACCAAGCTGACTCAGGATGCTGGGGTCACTGAAACACGAGTTGTTTCAAAGGCTGCACCAAAGTGTGCGTGCCATGATATTCCATAAATCCAAATTAAACTGCAGCCCCCGGATCAGGGGTGGTTGCGGTGGTCCCTGGGGGCTAATGAGCAAATGGCACACGGTGACAGGAATGGATTTCTGGCCTCTCCATAACTTTTGCAGTTCAGCTCAAATTTATGCACACTCTGACACTGAGCATTTGCTCAGGCCATTCATCCATTCAAGCACTTATTGATGATGAAGCACTGAGGCAAACTCAGAGATTTCACACACACCCAAGTGCCTTCATCATTTCCTTCATGGTGCCTTTTTGTCCAAGTTCCATCCTAGAAACCTATATGTGGGTTTAGAAACTGAGATTTTCTTTAAAGTAAATGAATTAAAATAAATAAATTAACCTTGACCAGAGGCCAGTGCATTTTGATGACATCTTAAAAATTCAAGGAAAAAAATTAACATCCAATTGAATTGAATAGAAATTAATTGAACTGAATTGAATTGAATTGAATTGAATTGAAATGAAATGAATTGAATGCCAAACTGCTCATTATTAAGCATGAACCCTATTAGAAGTTACTGTAATTTAGGAAATAGGTCTCTCTGTTTTATCTATCTATATCTATATCTACATCTATATCTATATCATCTATATCATCTATATCATCTATATCTATCTCCATCTATATCTCCATATATAAATATAAATATATAAATATGTTTATTTTAATATATTTTTATCTCCATGTTTATATATACATATCCACATACATATGTTTAAGGTACCTGTACAATAATTTATATGTATCCTTAGATTTTGACAGCTGTTAGATAGTGCTACACTTTACTCCTGTTAGACAGTGCTTCACTTTAC
Organism: Melozone crissalis; assembly: GCF_028551555.1. NCBI lineage: Eukaryota > Metazoa > Chordata > Aves > Passeriformes > Passerellidae > Melozone > Melozone crissalis. The sequence continues at coordinate 28,837,512 of NW_026535823.1, forward strand.
ATATGGTTTCTACTGAAGCTAAATATTTCTAAATATCCTGCTATGTAAGTGTGTGTCTAAACATATATTTTTTGAGTTTAAATAGTCAGTGAGATAATCTGGAAAATATATAGAGAAGGGTCCCCTAGACACTTCTCAGGGCAACCTGGTCCAGTGTTCAACCACTCCCACTCCATAAAAACATTTTATTTTTTACATATAAATGGAATTTTCTGTATTGCCTCTGGCTCTGCCACTGAGTGTGACTAAGCACAGCCTGGCTTAGCCTCCTTCAGGCTGCCCCATCAGGTGTTTACCAACATTCATAAGATAATAATGGTATTCAAATTCATTCCTGGCATCTTCTGTCACACTTCAAGAGCCATGTACATTGAGGCACATGCTAGGTGTCTTTTTCTGTTACCTGAAGGCAGTAAATCACAGGGTTACAGAGGTTACCCTGGTTAGAAATAAAGCCACCACCTTTAGCACTGGTTTCAGTAAAAACACAAACACTTCTGCAGTCAAATGGCAAAGTTTTATGGCTGTGGTTCTTTGAAACAACCAATAAATATTTGTTTGCCATTTCTCTCTGGGGCAAGTGTCCACTTGCTAATTTACACATCACCAAGAGGCCTCTGAACCTTTTCCTGTAGGTGTTAACCCTCTCCACTCCTGTGCACTGACAACATAAACTGCCTGGAGGCTGAGAGGGGTTTGCAATAGGAGCAGCTCAGCCCACAGCAGGTCACCCTAAAAGGATCTTGGGACCCCACAAGAGCCTTGTGTTTGTTTCCTGATGTGATCCATGGCAGGGTTTCAGCCCTGAGTGAGGAGTATGTGCAATCCTGTGCAGAGCTTTTCCTCAGCTGTCACTGTCCTTTGGAGAGGATGGAACTTCTTCTAGCTTTCCTTCAGCTTTTCTTTCCTTCTGATGTCACACCCACACCAGCAGCAGTGACTTTCACTACATTGTCTGACTTCTCCAAATTTGAACATGCCCAAAATACCTCTCCAGCCATTTACAGATTTTACCTGTGCAGGCCAAATCTTCAGACTCTTCTTCCAACCCATAACCCTCAGCCTGGGAATGGTGCGCCCAACTCTTCCCTGGGCTTATTTATAAACACACATCTCAGGGTTTTATGTGTTTGTGTTCTTTGAAACCTTCATCTGTTTCCCTGAAGATTTCTGCTTCATCAGTTCCTGTCTGTGGGTCCGTGGTTGATAACCTGACTTCTAAAAGCACTGACTGCAGTTGTTTATTTGTTTTCCTTCCTGTTTGGCTTGAAAAACCTGCTCTCTCTAACGTTTGCTATTAAAAACTTTAAGAGAAGTGCTCTTGCGTAATTTATTTTTGTTGTTGTTAATTACAGTTCTCCAGGTTTTTCCTCTCTGACCTGGTGCACCAGCACTGGCACAGCACTGCAGTTAACAGATATTTATTTCTGCTCCTTTGCATGGGGACAGGGTGAGTGCCATGCTCACCACAGAGCTCCTGAGCACCTCGGACTGTGAATAGCCTGGGGATGTTTTGTTCTGCTTCACACCATGGATTTCCCAAGCCTGTGGCTGCTACATGGAGCGAGATTTGGAACAAGATTGGAGAGTCACACAGCTTAGAGCTGGTATTGGAAATGTCACTGGTTTTTCCATTCTTTATGTAAAGGCAGCAAAGATTGGAGAGCAAGCAGCACTTGGAAGATATCATAGAATCAGAGAATGGTTGGCTTGAAGGGACCTTGAAAACCATCTCATTCTACCCCCTGCCATGGCAGGGACACCTCCCACCATCCCAGGTGTCTCCAAGCCCTCTCCAACCTGGCCTTGGGCACTTCCAGGGATGGGGCAGCCACAGCTGCTCTGGGAACCTGTGCCAAGGCCTCAGCATCTTCACAGGGAACAATTTCTTCCTAATCCCTAACCTAAACCTGTCCTATCATTCCATGTCCTTGTAAACAGTTTCTCTCCAGCTTTCTTGAAGAATCACTATTTAGGCAGCACAAAAAGAAAAAACCCCGAAAAACGACAAAAACTAAACAAACAATTGTGTAGGTTTTAGCATAGTTGAAAGGTTTCACGAGTTCCCCTGGAAGTGAATAAAAATGAGAGGAAGCAGCAAACCTAAAACACCTGCATGACCTACCCATGCTCTTGCCCTTGCAGGTTAGAAAGGTCCCACCAGGTCCCTTCACCTGAGGAGCACCTGGAGTCTCCAGTGATGCCAGTGAGCAGCACGTGAGGTGGGTCCCTGTCCCTGGCAATGACTGCCTGGCCACGAGCAGGGCTGGAGATAAGCCTGGTTTAATAACCTCACAGCCTGACAAGTATTTTTCCCACCTCTCTCAAGGGCTGATGGACTCTGGCCTCTTGCTCCTGCTCAGACATCGCAGAGCACTCTCTGCAAAACACTTGAGAGCTGATGTTATTTATGGCTTGTCAGGCTGCCCCTTGTGCCAGTGAGTCATGAATGCACCTAGAAGGACACAGGATGTATTTTTTCCAAAGGAAAAAGCCTATTTACACATGAGGAGACATCTCCTGAGCACCAGCACTTTGCAACTGAACCATCTCCATCCCACCATTGCCCACCATTGCCTGTGAGCTGCAGATTCAGCTTTTGTCAAAAAAACACCCACACAGAGCTGACCCTAAAATAAAGAAACCTTCGTTGTGATATTTTTCTTTTATAGCTCCCGACTACTGTAAACTGTGGAGGAGCAGAGCTGCAAAGCTGGCCATTAAACTGTCTGCTCTTTCCTGTTTGAACAGGACCTCTCCAGGGTTTTAGCTGCCTCAACCACCATGGGTCAACATCCAGGAAGGAAGACGTTTCTAAGGAAACCATGGAGGCTTTCCACCAAGGTGGTTGCATGAAAGCGCTGAGACTGGTGAGAGTGACAAAAAGCAGTTCATTGGATATTGTAGAAAAAGGTAAAAAGTTATTGCATGCAGGCTGTTTTTATAATGAGGCCATTCAGGCATAAAATCACTTTAAATAGGTAGTTTGTTTCCACATTGCAGAATTATTTTCGCCCTACTCTTTCAAGGAGGAGTTTATCTAGGCACAGTGGTGTATAAATAATAAATAGGCCCGGGGGCAAGGCATTTTTACTTCTTTTCCCCCTGCTTCGTATCCTGTTGCAGTTGGTCTCGGGCTGCAAAATGAATTTTGTTTTCTGAAATAATATTATTTACATTGAGCACGGTCCTCTGCGAGAGGCCACGAATTCTGTTCTGCAGTTGCAATGTCCCAGGGCAGACAGGAGCTTTACAGTCCAGCACTGGCATTAAATGGCTTTTCTGTGGCTTACAGGGCAGTTTGCTCTGGGGACAGCCACAGTCACATCAGCTCAGGGACCTCCAGGAAAGCTCTGTGTGTGCATCCAGTGTTTTTGGAATGTGAATGGTTTGGGGATAACCTGCGGACAGAAGTGCAGGATCACCCTGAAGGTGCTCAGTGGAGAAGGAGGTGACAGCCCCCACCCTGGAGACGTGTCGCGGACAACTTTTATAAAAAATCCTTTCCTTAGGATTTTTCCTCCTGAGAAGCTGAGAAGCCTCAGGAACAAAATGTAAACAATGGTTATCTGCTGCTGTGAAATGCAACAGGTGCATCTGTGATTGGCCCATGTTGTTGTTTCTAATTAATGGCAAATCACAGTCAGCTGGCTCGGACACAGAGCCTGAGCCACAAACCTTTGTTATTCATTCTTTGCTATTCTTAGCTAGCCTTCTGATTAAATCCTTTCTTCTATTCTTTTAATACAGTTTTGATGTAATATATATCATAAAATAATAAATCAAGCCTTCTGAAACATGGAGTCAGATCCTCGTCTCTTTCCCTCATCTGAAAACCCCTGTGAACATGGTCACAGAGATGCACAACTGTGAGACTCTGGACAGGCACAGCAGGTTCATTTCTTCTGTTTTCTGCCACCCTGAGCTGTGTGTAGGCATCCAGTGCCTTGGAATGTGAATGGTTTGGGTACAACCCATGGACAGAAGTGCAGGATCACCCTGAAGGTGGTCAGAGAAGGAGGTGACAGCCACCACGCTGGAAATGCACAACTGTGAGACTCTGGAGAGGCACAGCAGCCCTGCTCACCACTGCTCCCATGCAAGTTTTGGAGGTATTTTGGGCACTTTGACAATGATTCCCCACAATTTATTCCCAAGGGCTCTTGGTTTGAATGTCAGCCTCTCTGACCTTTGCCATTTTCTCCTGTTTGTTGCTACCCTGCACTCCAGTCCCTGCAGGGAGCCCTTGTTCACTAGAGCAAAACTGGACTGAGCAAACAACAAATATTTAGGAGCCTCAGGGCATGGGGAAAAAAATGGAGATTCCCTTCTCTATTTTTCCCTTCTCTATTTTGCTTGTAGCCTCAGGCTTTCCCCATAGGCTTGATAGGATAGAAGGGAAACAGGAGAGTGCTGCTGCTTCTCACCTCTCCTTTGGATTGCCACCTGTGCATCATCAAGGGTGAACGTTGATAGTGAAAGAGGCAAAAAACCCCAGGAATTTTGGTATGAGAGACACAGGGCTCAGCAGGGAGATCCCAAAAGGATGGAAAGCACAGTAGGTGGTTCATGGAGAGGGATAACAGGGACTGCAGCAGGGAAGGGCTGGGCTCAATGGGCTCCAGCAAAGAGCCTCCATCACACATGCCAGAGAGCTCCACAAGTTTGAACCTGGGGGAAATAAATGGAGAATGTTAAGGAAGGATCAGCCTGAAATGATCCAGACACACAATAAAGTCCCAGGTTGCTGGAGGGGGAGGGAGGGAAATTCCTGCTCTCCTCAAAGAGCCTGAGTGATTAGCTCTAAAAGCCATGTGCCAGTGCTCCTCCTGCTCAAGATAAAATAACAGGTCATCAGCATCCAGGGCCTTCCAGGCTGCAGGCTCATTTCTGGGCTCCAGGGGCTGAAGTGCTGCTTCAGAGGTCACCTCAGAACTGAGCAAGGACCAAGCTCATTTTCACTGCAAGCAGAGCCCTCGGGGCAGGACCCTGCACTCAGTCCATCATGGTCCATTGCCTTGCACCAAAACACTCTCTTCATGCAGGAGCTGTTTTATGCCCTAAACTGTGCCCTCACCTGCACAGGTGGGAGATCTTTGTCCCAGCTAAAGATGCAGAATGTTTGCAGACACGTGTAAATCTCAACAAGCTCTTCACCAACTCATAAAAAGTAAAGCAAATAAAGGCCTGTCTTTAAAATGGAAACATTAATTTTGTGGTTTGAAAGGACCTTTAATTTCAGTTTCTTGCCCCTGGTTTCCTGTTCCTGAAGCAGTAATAGTTAATGGGTTTGGAAGGTGAAACAGCACGTGAAGCACAGCAAACACCCACTGGGTGATGTCCCCTTGTCCTTATGCTTGCTGGGGCTGCCCTCAGCTGTACCTGGAGCTGGGCTGCTGGAGAGCTATAGAAGTGAAAAAGCCACATGCTCCTGGCCTAGAGAGCAGAATTTCCTTTAATTTTTTCCTTTTCCCCAGACAGCATCGAAAAACACAGTGCAAAACAAATAATAAAGTACTGGAATGCTCTTCCCAGGGAGGTGGTGGAATCACCATCTCTGGATGTGTTCAAAAAAAGCCTGGACATGGCACTTGGTGATATGGTCTGGTTGAGGTGTTAGGGCATAGGTTGGACTTGATGATCTTAGAGGTCTCTTCCAACCTCATTATTCTGTGATTCTGTGAAAACTTGGGTGAAATAAAACGAGAACCCCTTTATCAGCCAGGTAATTCTGTTGGGAGAACCTCTCCTCAATCCAACACAGTGCTTGTGTTAGAGAGATAAAAGGGCCCTGGGAACCTGGGGAAAATTAACCAACCAGGATGCCGATGTTTTATACAATATTTTTGTCCACATTCCACCTGAGCCATGAAGTTCCATCCTATCCCCTTCACTTACACGCGATTCTGTGTAACAAATCCCATATTTGCAGTCCTTTATCGCCCTCGGATAAACCACTGCCCTTCCTCAGAAAGGAATAACCCACAAACCCCAAGAATCAACTACATCGACACAAAAGCTCTAGGGGGCTTGTTGGGGTGCCCTGCGAGCCATTCTAGGTTTTAATGTTTATTCATTATAAGCCGGAGCAGCTTTTTCCCATTACAAAGTGATCTATTTCACAGCTCTCAGCCCAGAGTGTCAAGCAATCAAGCAGCAGTTATGCCTTAACAATTGCTAATATATTTCAGCACCTAATGAATCCATGCAAAAAAGGCAGGTAAAGCCCAGAAACAGCCTACAGTTAACTCCTGCCCTCCCCCTGCAAGGATTTTTACCCCCTGCCTCCCAATCTTATGTTTTTACTGCTTGGCAATTAATTAAAAAGATCAAGATAGAAGAAAGATGGAAACCTTATTACTGGTGTTGTGTTTCCATACTAGTTTTGCCCAGGAAAAACGTTTCCCAGGAGATTAGCTAATAGTTAAGCTATTAAAACCTTCTAAACTGGAAAGGTTATTTGCAAGGTCAGGCAACTTTGCTAAGCTGGTAGTTTCAAAATTATCCCGGGTTCCTTTACTAATTCATCGATCAAAATAACACGTTTTAAATTACAGATGAAAATGGGACAGATTTAAGTTCCAGTCATGTAAGCCCTGCATGAAAACTGCACATTACAAGGCTCTGACCGTGGTAATTTTTAAGTGAGAATGAAACATTTGTTCTTATTACGAAGTGCTGATTTACTACAAATTCACAAAGAGCTGAACCAGCCTTCACGCTGAAAACAGGTTCACCTGACTGGCTTCTCCCAAGGGCTTTGAGCAGTTAACACACATTATTCCCCCACTAGCATTAGCTGTCCTTCCAGTTTCCACTTAAAAGCAGGGATGCACTTCACAGGAAGGAGAGATAAGGGAGAGCTCTTCTCATGGATTCACTAATTTAACCCAAAATTTCTATGTGGGAATCCCAAAAGATCTGCAGGGGCCAGCTGAGCTGTCTCAGGGCAATGCTAAACCCCACAAGGCAGGTCATGAGATGTCCATGTATGAGAGCTGTTTCCACTGGGGTACCAGGAGAAATTCCCTGGATCAGTGACTTGGGTCAAAGGTTTGTTATCACCCTTCTGCTTTGAATTTTGAAGTCCTCCATCTGCATCAGTGTTTGGATCATCCAGATGCCACCCCACTAGGGTGGGAGTATGAGGTTTCCAGGCTAGCTCTGTCAATCTGTCATTGCAAATATTCCCAACACCAGGACCCCCCATTTGTGGATAATTTCAGGTTGGGCACTGCAGAAGTAGCTTTTGAAAAATCTTGTTCTGAAGAGATTGAGCATCTCTTGTATTTAAAATCTGGCACAGAGAGGAACATTTGCTGTTTTGTTTTTTTCTTTTTGATGAAAATAAAGTAGGGAAGGAATTGGGGAGGGTTAAATGAACCTGTAAAGCATTAGCAGGCAGACAGGTCCAATTGTCCAAAATCAGCAGAGAGGATTGAGATGCCCAAGGCTTAAAAAAAAAAACAGCTTCGAGGCTCACAGGGGATGCTGGGGAGGCCCAGACTGGCAGAAATTGGGGCTTTTGCATGCTGTGCACAGCACTCAGTGCCCACAAGAGCCATGTCCCCTCCTGAGCACATTTTTAAGGGTGATTTTGTGCTGTCAGAAGCACAAGGGCTGTTCCACCAGTCTGCTCAAACCATCCACGTTTGGGGGCAGCAGTGGCAGAGCTGCTTTTCCCTCCATCTGGGCCCTCTGTGTCCTCCAGCAGAGGAGTCAGCACTTGTGGCTACAGCTGCAGCAAGCCCCAGATGTGGAAGCTTGGATCATTTTCTCTCCCAGCCAAGGCATCCGGCTCTGTGGCTTGTTCAGCTAATAGCTTTGCTGGCAGAGCTGCGAGCAGCTCTGGAGCTAAATAGTCGTGGAGAGGCTTGGGGAGGAGCTCACCTGTCCTACAGGGCACTTTTCATTCTTTGCTTTGAAAGGATGTGACTCACTGACATAAATTTCGTAGACTACAGAGAACAACGCTACTGGATAATAACGATCGCCTTTCAAAGTCTGTGCTATCGGATCTCCTGTTACTCCAGGAATTGTTCCTGTCAAGGTAATGTGTTTATAAGTTTTTTTTTCTCATTGTGAACCAGTTGAAAAGTATTCAGGCAGCAGGACATATGGAAATCATATGAGGTTTTAGTGCAGTACACTTGGAAGTGATCTCTTTAGGAACGCGGGCTCGCGAGTCGCGGGGCATTGCTCAATGCCAGACTGCTGAGGCATCACCCAGAGCTGATGCAGGGCAGGAAGGGAATCTGAAACTCCTCAATCCTTCATCTTTAGGGGGATCACAGAGCTCTCTGGGTTGAAAGTGTCTTTGGTGCTGGTCAAAATTCTCCCACTAAACTTTTTTCCAGGGAGAACATGGGGTTTGGTTACGTCAACACCATCTGTGTTCTCAGAACATTTGGTTTTTTCTACTGGAAACTGAAACCCCCACCGGTGAGCAGCCCAGTTCTCCCATCCAACACCTGGCAGGGGGATTTGGAACAGTGATGAGCACAGCATCACCCACCCTGGGGATGTTTTCCTGAGCTGGCACCTCCCTGCTGCCACAGTGCTGAAAATGAGGCTGGAATGTACTGCTGGGATAAGGGAGAATGGCTTTAAACTGGAACAGAGAAGGTTGAGGGTGGATATGAAGAAGAAATTCTTCCCTGTGAGGGTGGGCAGGCCCTGGCACAGGTTGCCCAGAGAAGCTGTGGCTGCCCCATCCCTGGAAGTGCCCAAGGCCAGGTTGGATCTTTGAGCAGCCAGGTCCAGTGGAAGTGTCCCTGCTTGGAACTGGATGATCCTTAAGGTCCCTTCCAACCCAAATAATTCTCTGTGACTGTTTCCACATCTCTTTTCTTGCCTGGCACATCCCTGGCTGCACAAATTACATCTTATCAAGCTCCGACCATGATCTTTGCCACTTTTTTCTAGATGGACTCCACCTCAGAATCCTTACAGGGTAACAGACCATAATTTCTTTATGAACCTGCCCATGGCTCTGGTCATTGCTTACATGTACTCCAAAGCAGTGTGTAAGCAGGCACTGCAGAAAGCCAGCTCACACTTGCTGCTTTAACTCTGCATTTGCAGTTCCAAGGTGAATGAACCCTTACAGCCCTGCAGAAATTTCAGGGGTAAGAAACTGCAGCAGCTGAGCTGATAGAAAAGTGTCCAGATCTATGTGGGCAGAAAATAAATTTGCTTTGCAGAAGGCCTGGAGCAGGAACACATGGCTTGGCAATTACAGTGTGACCATCAGGCTTGTTTTGCCTCTTTTTAAAGTCACTGTATCATTAAAACTTTCCTTGCTTGCAAATCTAAATTGCATATTTTTATATGTCAACAGGATATGCTTTACACTGGCACCTCTCTTAATTTCATCTCTGAGACTGGCTGGTTCAGCTTCTGGAACAAGAAATGGCTGAGCAGATCTATGTATTCTAGCTGAACATCATGAAGTCTGTAGTTTTCTTTAGGGGACAGCATGTGGGTTATTATTAAACCAGAAAACATATGTGAATAATTGAGGAGAGCAATCCAGCATTTAGGTTAGAAAATGTGAAGTCAGCTTGCTGTGAATAACATATCTCTGCATTTTGACCTGTTGCTGACAAAGAATATATTTCACTATTACCTGGATAGAAATGATTGGGGATTTTTTTCTCCTCTAAATGAAAGCCAGTTGAGAGAAGCTGGCAACAGACAAATGATGCTCATTCCTCCCCTGCTTTTACTTAATGGCTGATGTTGAGATGCTCTGCATTCACTGGTGACATTGCTATTAAAAACATATTTCTTATCTGGCTCTTTTATTCCTACAAATCGACCATGGAAATAAATCTGTGCTGATGGAGTGGTGAGCAAGAGTCAGGGGAAGAGAGGAGAGGAGAGGAGAGGAGAGGAGAGGAGAGGAGAGGAGAGGAGAAGAGAAGAGAAGAGAAGAGAAGAGAAGAGAAGAGAAGAGAAGAGAAGAGAAGAGAAGAAAAGAGAAGAGAAGAGAAGAGAAGAGAAGAGAAGAGAAGAGAAGAGAGAAGATGGTCTCAAGCTTGAAGCCACCAACTGTGCACCTGCCTGGGCTGAGCTGGCCATGCATCATTTTCACACAGAGAACCACAAAACTCTAATCCTCAAGGAGCCAAAAATGTGCTGGGCTCAAGAGGGGGGATGTAAACCCAAAGGAGACCCCAGTGCAGCCGCTCAGCCCAGCACTGGTGTTTTATGGGGAGGACTGGGACACTAGAATCTGTGTGGAATTCCTCCTGTAGCAATCCCAGGTGGAGGGACAGCAGCAGAACGTGCTGATCCACCATGCAGAGCACTCTGCTCTTGGCAGGAGTTCATCCAATTAATCCCATAAATAAGTGTATTAATATGTGGATGGAACACATTGCCAAGTACAAAATAATCCTTGGCAAGAGACGTATGTGTGTGTGTGAGATACATGATATACAAACACCATCCTACCCAGATCAGGTTTCCAGGGTTAAAAATACACCATGAATTAAAATTTCATATGAAATTCTAGCTTTGGTGAGTACTGGAAAACATTACTTTCCCCCTTCAACCCCATAAAGGCTTTTATTGGGGAAGATGAGTACATGTTTCACAGTACATTTTCCACAATGGAAGGGAGTGTTTTAATCACAAGTGTTACTGGGAAGAAATGAAATTACCTTACCAGATTGGTTTAAGGTACTAAAAAATCCCTACAGTGGTCCTTAATGCCATGCAGGCAAGGTGGGACAGCACAGGGACTCAACTGAAATGTAATGACAGGAAAAAATGTCATCTGCATTTACATTAACCAAACGTGAGTTTGAGGTGATGTTTTGCCTCCAGTTTTTCTGAATTTCTCTGTTTATTTTATTGTCTGTCCTTGGGGCGTGGATAAAGCTTTACAAGATTATCTGAAGCCAGCAAAGACATAACTTCAGGCTTTTTAAGATCTACAGATCTTTGGAGTGCTAGCAGTGTGTGCAGACAGGATCAGGTATCTGCCCTGAGGGATCTGGGTGTCTGGTGACAGGGAAAATCCCAATCTTTCCTTGTAATGGCATCATCTACTGACCAAGTGGGAAAAAAACCCGAAAAAACCACAGGGCTGGATAAAAAAGAGGACACTGGGTGCCTCCATATTTCATGCCAGCTCAGATTTGGCCACGTCTTGGTGATTTTCTTGCTGCAAAGTCATTTTAAGAACACGCTCTGTTGTTTGGCCTCAGGAGGAGCCACCAAAGGGGAATCCCATCACTCCTCCTATGAGGGGCCAAAACCCACCCAGGTCTCCTGGGGAGGCTCTGAGCTGCACTTCTCAGAATTTCAGTGCAAAAGCGAACTCTTGGTGCCTCAGGAGCTGATGGATGTGTGCCTCTGGCTGTGAGAGAGCCACACTCATTGCAGGCACCTTCAAACTCAAACATCCTGAGATATCCCAGCCTGCACCCTGTAAACAGCCTGGATTAGCAGGGAATAACATCCCTCCTCTGCCCTTGTGGGGCTCTCTCAGGAATAACCTGATATGGTATGAAAACAAAACCCTTCTGTTGCTCCTTTTTGCATTCAGCCCCACCAGGACTACATGGGACAAATCGATCAAACGAGATTGATGAGGCCACCAGGCAAAGCTGGGGTGCAAACCAGTTCCAGATTTAACACCAGCTTTGCCTTTATATTCCCACTGAAATATCAATTTTACTGCATATGTAACTCAGGAAGGAACCAACCACTTTGGAACTGAGCTCTTGGTATAGTTTTTATTTGTGATATTTTTCTGTTGTGTCCGAACAAAGTTTTAATTTTGTGTCAAAAAAAAATCTGAGGCTGATAATTTTTATGATTTTTTTACTGAGAAAAGACAGTAAACTACTTGCTTTGGCTGCACTTCCTACTCTGCAGAAATTACTTGTCCAAGCACAGCAGCGAAGTGGATGAAGGGAGAAATTAAAAAAAACCAAAAAACATCTGCCTACAAAATTCCTTAATCCCTTGCAAAAACTGGATTAAGATTCAAGACATTGGGCAAAAAGTGCTTGTCATGTTCCGTCCTTCAAAGGAAAGGTGTCAGCTCAGAGAGCTATGTGAAAAAGCTGCAAAGTTTGGGTAAAATCCCTCTGCCTTTACCTCAAAGGTATGTAAATCCCAAAGAACCTGTTGCTTCCTTAACTCCATGAAAATAAAGTGCTTGGGAAAATCTGAGTGAGCAGCAGCACCCATGGGGAGGATGGGAGGAGGAGCAGGGGGAAGAAAAAGCTGTTTTTCTGCAGTTTCTGCCACCAGCTACTCTTTTCAGGTTTAAGAGAAGAGCAGCATCTTTCCCAGCTCTGAATGGAGGGGGGTTTTGCTGAGCCCTAGGACATGCACAGGTAGGTTCCACACGAGAAAAACAGAGTTCAAGCTGCAGAAAAAGAGTGATCTAGGAGAGAAATGTAAGAAAATGTGTAGTCTGAGAGCTCCCTGTAGCTGCAGTCAGGCTGCATCAACACCTTGGGCTGACTTGTTCCTCCAGAAGTCGTCACTTTGGTGCAGCTGGGCAGGCTGGAAAACATCCTGGTATAAAATGATATTTGCAGAGTAAGCAGAGAAAGAAGAGGCCACACCATTTGTGAAAGCAATCTGAGCAGGGAAGCACAGGCATGGCTGGCAGCTCAGCTCATCTGGAGCTAACATTAATTAACCAGAAGTGGAGGAAAGGAGATAAGCCCTGGCACAGCTGTTGGCAGGATGGGGGTTTCTTGCTTCACTCTGGAATACAGCCATCCCAAAAACCCAACCTATCTCTCCTTGCTTCAGGCAATTACCCCCATTCTCAGCTCCAATAAACTTCAGCTGGTGCTGTACACTGTTATTTATTTGTGCCTCCTGGTGCTGCTGAGAGACCCTACAGGAACATGAGCAAGCAGCAAGACATTTCCACCTCTGGAGCAGGCAGAGGAGGTGACATCATCCTGGGGGAACCCGTGGACCAAGAAGATGAGGGAAATGGGATTTTCAGAACCACTGTGAGCCGAGCAAGATCTGATCTCAGCGAGGTTAATTGGAGGAACATCATTACTGGGGGCAATCCCAGCCAGGGCTGTGCAGCATCAGGCAGCGGATGCGATGGGAAGCGTTGTCTCCTGGATCACAGCCCTCCAGAGGAATCTGGCCTGGATTCAGCTGGAAAAATGAGTTCTCAGGAGTGACATTGCTGGTGACCTTCACAGGCTACACAGGACGTCAGAGGCAGACCTGTGAGCAGCACTGCAGCTCTCCTCACCCTCTGGGAAATGTCTCAGGGGACAAAACCTGCAAGTGGAAAAGCTGAAAAGTGCCTGAGAGGAACAGACCTCTGGACAGGAAAGTGGGTGATCCCTGGGATAAGGAGAATTGGTATTTTGCACAATAAAATTCCAGAATGACTCCAGATTCCCCTGGTGGACACGAGGTTTGTTGTTACTTCCATGTAAGTCAGCTTTAGGTTGCTTCTTTTCTTTGTGTGTTCCCATGGCTACTGAATGAAGCTTTCCCCCTAACTCTTCTCTTGAAAAGCAGGAATTTAGACAAGTTTGAATTGTCTTTGAGGGGGAAAAAAATAAAAGCCGAGTGTATCTGGCTTCTCTGATCAGACACCATAGACATGCTGTTGGTTTCCATACCAGGAGGTGATTAGAACCAGAGGTGAGACCCATGGGTTAACTAGAAAACATTATTATGCCCATCCCACGTGACCTTTCCTCACCAAAAGGGTGAATAGGAAACCAAGCTGTGCGGGATGGAGCAGCCTCAGATTGCTGGCAGATGTCAGGGTGAGGAGAAGAAGCAGCTCATTTCCGACTGTGCAGGAGAGGTCACCGAGGAGCACAGCTGATGGCAGTGTGGATGTGCCACTGAACGTGACAGCAGCCTGCTGCTGCCAGGGACGTTTTCTGTGCAGGCAGCACATTCCACAGCTCCAGCTCCAGTTGGGGTGAGGTTAGGTGTAAATCCAGGCTCAACCTCAGACACCCACTGCTGTCCAAGCTGTTTTCAAAGTCGTTTTCACCCTGATATTTCCAAAGAGCAGCTCCTTGAGGTGGGTGGATTCCAAAGAGGCTGATTGTAGAAATGGGTGGTGGTGGATGGTTGGACTGGGAAAACCTGCAGCTGGAGGAGTGGTGGATCTGGATATTTTGAAGTGTTTGGGCTGCTTGTGAGCATGGCCTGACTCAGCTCTCTGCGTTTGCTCCCACACAAGGATGGATATTTCATGCAAACTTTACCATCCCGTTCTTGTTTCCTGTGTAGAAGTGACCCAAAGGCAGAGGAGGAGATAATGCAGAAAATCATGATGCATGAGGGGCACATATAAGCCAGGAGCATTTTAAAAGGAAACTTTTCAGTATCTGAATTATTTAGCAGCAGGAGAGTTGGAGGAGAGGAAGGAGCTGCTGGCTGATGGTAAAAACAGGCAGCTGCACTGTGGAGATGTATTTGTCACTGACACAGAGTGAGGAAGAGGAAGACAAAGGCTTTCTGCCTGACAGGTTTTGGTGGGAACCAACCACTCCAGGGATGGGAGATGCTTTGAAGAAGGGTGAATAACTGGTGAGTAGCCTAACTTGAGATGTATGAGGAGATGTTCCTGTCCTATCACCACAGCCCACACGTATTCTGGGCAGCCCTCCCATCTCCCCAGGCAGGACACCCCATCCCTGGGAGTGTGCAAGGCCAGGATGGATGGAGTTTTGGACAACCTGGTCTAGTGTAAGCTGTCCCTGCCCATGGCAGGGGGTGGAACTGGATGAACTTTAAGGCCCCTTCCCACCCAAGCCATTGTATGATTCCATGATTTTATCACCTGTTTTTAACACTGCTACTTCTGATATTGATCCTTTCACCCCTTCTCCTTCCATTGCATGTATGTATCCTTTAAGAATCCAGCAGTTTCAACCAAATGTGAATCCTACCTTTTTTTTTTTTTTTTTAAACAAAACCCCTTTAAAAAGCCTGTAGAATGTACAACACTGAGTTAAATTCCTTTGCTTGAAGCTCTTCCCTGAAAATCAGCTCAGCTTTTTGGGGTCTGGCTATTCACAGACCTGAGCCAGTCAAAGCTCAACACCTCTGAAGAGTCAGCCTGGGCTCCTCTGGGAGCTGAAGAGGCCACATGAGAGCTACCAGAGTCCTCCTCTGGAGGGGATGCCAAGCTGGAGTCTGGCTCACACATGGTCTGGACCGTCCTGATGGGGGCTTGCAAGTCCTCACCATCCACACTGAGTTTCAGCTGGGGATTCGTGCAGTAACAACTTCTCTTCTGGCTCAGAGAATTCTCCCCATCAGTGGCTCTCTCAGGACTTTTCCCCTTCCTGGGGTGTGTGCCTCTTTGAAGACTGCCATGGACTGGGAATTCATCTTCAGATGAACAGTGCTTGCCCAGAGTCTGTCACTGTGGTCACCAGCAGAAAAAATGCCTGAAAACATTCATCATCATTATGATAATTATGACTGTGATTGCTGCTCATTCCCTGGAAAACAACGAGAGTTTTCTCACACAGGAGTCCCTGATAAACCAGCAGCAAATATTTTTTATTTTAACTATTTCTAACAGGAAAAACACTCACTTCTCTCTCCTTTAGGGCCTCGTCTGTGGGTACCAGGCTCTGTGTAACCCAAGTGAAAACAGCAAAAGGTAAATGGGAAAGAGATGTCAAGAGTGCTTTTAATCATTTCAGGCCTCCTTTGACACATGTTTTTAATTGCTTAGAGGGGAAAAAAAAAGAGGGAAAAAAAAAGAAATAAACCCAGTTATGAATAATCTAATAAGCTTCCCAACCACCTGTGAAACGTGGCTCCCCAGCTGCAGAGAATCAAACAGAGGAATAGAAAACAGAGCATTCTCTGAGGCAACACACATCCACATTAGATGCACGTCATTCCAAAGCCACAGAAGAAAAATGCATTAATGCCATTTCTGGGCTCGTGGCATTCGTGCCACTCCATGAAAAATTGTCTCAGAGGAGTGTTTACTTAAGGAGCACCAAGAATCTGCTTTAAAGTCAAAAGGTAGAGGGGGAAGATGGAAGAGGGAGACCTGCTCCTTGGCATCCTTTCAAACGAAAAGAACAACATCATCAGGAAAATCCCACATAGCATTTATTTGAGGAATTGCAGTCCAGCAGGCAAAATTACTCAGGAATAATTAAGCATGTTTCCCTGATATAAAGATACCCAGGAGTGAGTATTCAAGCAGAGTTAAAATGCAGAGCTGTATAGGCACGGCTTTATTCCAGAAGCAATTTGTTTTCCTGGTATGAAAAGAGTGTTATTTTCACTGCATTTTGGAGCCACCCAGCAAATGTCCTCAAGAAGCTGTTTTTCATGGGAGAGAGCTGCTACATGGAAGGGGAAAAGGTAACATCCTGACATGGAGGAGGGAAAAAAGGGAGCTGTACTTTCAAGGCTGTTTTGACATGTTTTTCTTCTATGCTGAACCAGACTTCAAATACAGCTTCTTAACCACGACAGCTCAATGACCCACCCAGAGAACTCTTTTTCCACAAACAATATAGCGTCAGGAGAAGGAGTCTGAGAGGAAAAGCAAACACTCCTTAAAGCAACTGCTTTATTTGGATAGTTCTGAACCACTGGCATTGGGGGCAGGTTTTAAGTTGGTGGGCGTGAAGAGAGGAAAGCTCATGGTTTTGATTTGAAGTAGCCACATCAAAACCTGTTTTAGAGAAGGGAATGGCAGTATTTTGAAAAATACATCCTTCTTAAGGGGATGTTAGGGAAAACAATTCCGTGGCCTGTTGAATGATAAAAGCCAACACGCTGGCTGAGGAAAAAAAAAATAAAATTGCCTTTAAGTGCCATGGAAAAATGCATGATATACCTTGCCTGGCTGCAGCAGAGCCTTTAGGTGAAGGGAATTGTCATTCACACGTGTGGCTTGCGGGCACAGAAGGGTCAGCCAGCAGAACTGGTATCAAAATGCAATCCTTTCTTCCCCACCAACCTGCAGTCGTGCACAGAGTGTTGGCTAGAAGTTGAAAACTGCCTGTTCCATCCTGAAGAGACCCATGGATACACCCACCCATCCTAGCTGGGTGCCTCTGACAGCCAGGAGTCCCAAGGCACTGCTGGTGCAGCTCTGATGGGTGGCACCCAAACGTGCACGCTGGCAGCTGTGGGATGGCGTTGGACAGCAGCACTGGGAAATTGGGACATCCCTTGCAGACTTGCCCAGACTTTAGCCTTGCCTTTCACACACACTCCTGACAGCTGTGTTATAAACCTACTCTATTGTTTGGTGGCAGTGTTTCACATCTCGTGATACCACAATACTGCCCTCCCCCAGGTGGCTGCTCACACATCCAAAGAACTCTTCCTACTTGTTATGAACCACATTTTACAGGTGAGGAAAAGCAAGGCAGCTCTTGTGCATTTCCAGAGCCTTCAGGACACATGGGGAGAAGCACAGACAGCAGCAGATGGGTGACATCCCCACCCAAGTCCAAGGGTGGGGTGGCCATGGCATGGCTGGACTAACAAAGCATTTACATGCCAGACCCTTTCCTGAAGGGCCAAGAGGCCCTTTCCTTCTGGTTGAGGCAGCCAGAGATCTGCAGTGCACTTCCACAAAGGTCTTTGAGGCCTGGAAATGTGTTTTCATTCCGGTGTGGAAAAAGAACCAAACTTTACAAACGCTTCCCCAAAATGTTTTTTGTTGTTGTCGCTGTTGCCATTGAAACATCTGGTTTCAGACTGAGAAGATCGGGGTTCTCATTTACATTCTTCTCTGCTTATAAATTGACCCCAGAAAAGCTGAACACTTTCCCATGGAAATGTTATTAATGGGGCTATTTCACTGCAAGATGTTCTGGTTTGGATGAAGCAGTGTTTTCTGACAATAATGACAACAAATCTCATTAAAATGTTTGAGTAGCTCCAGTCTCCAAAAGCACCAAGTAGCTTTTTGAGCATCTTCAGATCCTGCAGCCTGAAACATGCAACAACAATGTAACAGCATTGTCACCCATCAGATAGGCAATAATTTGGAATTCACTTTGCATATCTGTAATTGACCCACATCAATGGAGCTTTGTTTGCAAGAAATCTTTTCAAAAATGGAAAAAGGAAAACGCCATGAAATGCCTCCAGCCTCTCAATGCCATTCAGCAAGGATGCATTTTGGTCATTAATCATCCACATTTAGGCAAGCAGTTAGAAAAGCCCAGCTGTTCCAGGCCACAATGCTCTCCTTTATTGCATTAACGCCTCCCTACTAACAAGACAACTTCAACACACGATCCCCAAGAAGGGCCAGAATGCCTTATTCCCAACGTGGTCATTGTGGCATTGTTTCAGACTGAAAAGTTCATGGAGTTAATGCCTTTTTAAAAAATCCCAGTTGAGCCTAATTATCTTGTGAAGAGTTCTGTGCAGGCAATATCTTATTTCAATCCAGTGTTTACCCAGCAGCTCCCAGGAGAGCGCGGGGTCTCCAGAGACTCTGAACCTCAGCTTGTGATTTCCCCTAAAAACCCTCACAGAAAGCACAGCCTGGGAGCAATTTTGGACACCACCCCTGCAGAGGTGCAGGTTTGGGATGGGGCTGGGTGTTGAACAAGCTCTGAGCTCCCAACAAGTGGGAGCTGCCTGATGCATTTACCCCATGCTTAGAGTTTCACATCCTGCTGAAGCACTGACCAAGTGACACCCAAATCCTCCCCCTTCCAGAGATGTTGCAGTGTTTCCCCTCCAATTTAGGAGCTTTTTTTCTGCCATGAATCAGATATCCTGCTCCCAGCCTTCCCTTCCCTGATGTTCACACCCACTCCTCCAGCAATCCCTTTGCTTCCCAGAGCTTGCCCTCCTACTCACCAGTGTCCAACAATTCCTGGAACTCCTAAGCCTTTCCTAAGTGCTTTCCCAAGGGATTCAGGCACTGCTGAACCATGTCAGGCTGCTGAGCACCTCCAGGTAAAGCTCAAGGTATACCTCCTTGCATCCAGACATTGCACATCTTCCTGCACAGGACCTTGATTCCTCATTTTCACCCCAGGACTGGGAATGCTCACGGCCACCCCCTCTTTTGGCAGTACCTCTCCCCTTCCTTGCCTTCCAGGGACTAAATCCACCACTGTTCAAACCCACAGCTTTGGAGTGGGTTTAAAATTTCCCAGGGCGCATTCCTACAGCCTCCAGTTTCCAAACTCTCAGGAATTTGCCACACAAACGTATTCCTTCCCTTTATTTGTTTCTTCCAAGTAATTAGAGGGGGGATTGTTTGCTACCTGTCATACCTTGGTTTTAAGCCATTTAGGAACAAAGTGAGAAAAGAAAAAAAAAGAAAAAAGGAGAGACTTGCAGTGGATTAAGACTGCTGATTGTAGTAACAAGAGGAGGTATTTTAATGACAGGTTTAAGACTTGCTAAGTAACTGCCATGAGGATTATGAATACATTTTGTAACAGGGTAAGATTAAGAGATAATCCTTAAAAAAAATTAAATACGGCCAATGGATTTTCAGATGAAAAATAAACTACCAAAAACACCAAAAACCCTTGGAAATTCTGCACAGGAAAACTTTTCCCTAGAAATGTTGACTTTGTTAAACATTTTCAGGTCAGTGTCCTCAGCAGGATTAAGTTGGTGTGTCTTAATGTGAGTGAAATGGAGTTGATTTATATCTCATTTAACTTGGGCATTTTTAAAATGAACCAACAAGCTCCTTGCCAAGCAGCAGCCTGGCATCCCCAGCCATAGGCAGAGTGGTCTGCAAGGAGCAAGCTGCCTTCCTTAGAAAATGAGCTCTTGCTCCCGAACAATGCCCTTATTGATACCCAAATGTCATATGGAAATTTTGAGGACACTTGGGGCCTTTCTCTTTCCTGACTCCACAAGACTTGATCTTAACCCTCACCCAGCTGAATCTCTGACCAGCCATTAGCTGTTGGATTTGACCCTTTCATTCTGTATTCATCACGAGGAAGACAGGAGAGGCTGTATTTTCACTCCTTATCAGCAGTGGGAATGGACTGGATGTGGCACCTCCTTGGCTGTTTGTGTGTGGTTTTGTATCCACAAATCCATGCAGATCCCTGCTGATAACGAAGCAGTTTCTGAGCAAGTTTTGGAGCCCAGCAAGAGCAGCTGAAGACCTGATTTTTGTGTTTGGTGAGGGACAACATCTGCCAGCTGTAACACAAACCCAGCACTGACAGGAAGATCTCTGCCTTTCTGCTGGCCAGAAGAAACTGGGACTCTTTTCCTCACTATCTTTTTAAACTGACACTTACTCCAGTACAAAGAGGAGTACAAATTTAGAAACGAGTTAAAAGTGTTTTCAGGAAGTGTTATAGGCCCTTTCAGTCAACTTGAAGCTGAGCTTCACCAGGTCTGTTTTCCAGCTGAAAAATCAGCTGTGGGACTTGGAGCCCACAGTGGGAATCTCTGGTCTAAAGCATATCTGAGCTCTGTCTTTGCAAGCAACACAATATTTTTTCCAATAGAGATGCCTTGATATTACCCATGAATGAGACACCTCAGGAGCCTTTCAGTTAAAAGGAGTAGAGGAAAAAGCAGTCAGTGGAAATAAAAATAAGAATTAATGGATCGTTTTTGGTCGGAAGCATCCCATTAGCTTTTTAGAGTCTATTAGGAGTAAGAGGTGATGATCACTGCCTGTCACACTGTGGGATAAACCCCAGCTACCAAAGGATGCACCCATGGATGGATCTTTGCCCTATTTCACACTGAGGCAAGACTCAAACTAACTTGCTGCTGTGACATTACATTGCATTTTGGGGCTGCTGAAGGGTTTTATGAGATCACAGAGAGAGACCTTACGGGAAACTGAGGTAAGTGAAGGATAATGCAGCTCAAAAGGACAAAGTAGTTGAGAATAACCTTCCTCAAGACCCTCTGGAATCAGTGCAAGGCACTTCATGTATCGGGACAGGTTTTTAAGCTTGTGGCTAAGTGTCCAGTTAAGGTCTTTGTTTGGTCCATGGCCAGAGAGAAGCAAAAACTCCTTTTTCTCCCAGAGAAACAGTTTCTTGCCAAGAATCCCCACACAAAGAAAACAAACACAGGAGAAGGCACCATCACAGATACCTAGGGAGATAAGCTGCAAAAACATGTGCTCTGGGCAAAAGTGCAAGGTGCAGAATGTGAGTTCATGGTCTACATGTGTTCTTCACTCTGCTTTGTTTGTTTTTGCTCGGTTTTGATGTGTTAAATTAAGGGATAGTTCATGGCCATAAGTCATCCTCTTGCTGTTGGAAGCCAAATAGTGGGAAGCAGGTATCTTGCACATCAGAGCCCAGCTGTTTCATGGGGAGACTTCAAATGCCAGACCGAGAACATGAGCAGTTGTTGCCTGGCTTCACGATGTTGAAGTAACTCCAAAGTTTCAGGAACAAAAATTGCCCTAGGTCCCAGCAGCAAATTAGAAAGGGATGAAAATACCTGCTCCTCAAAGGGGCTCAGTTATTGAGAACATTAGACTACCAGGGGTGAGGCTGAGTTTCTGTGATCCTGTGTGGTGCAGTTGCTGCTCCAAAGGCTTTGCTTGGAGCGGGACCAGCCTGTGATGGTAAATCTGAAAGGGTGATTCTGCCCCCACAGTCCAGGAGGAGGGAGGGAAAGATGATTCTCCTTCAATTCTCCTTCACCTGCCTCTTCCACACAGGGAGCAGGGACATGCATGATGCCAGCTGTCCCCTCACAATGGCTGTGGTGGTCGTCTCTCCTCCTGCCATCAAAAGGGGAAGGCTCCTGTCTTCGAATCCCTTTCCTTCCTCCCTTATTCTACGCTTTCATCTGGAACAGCCTACATTTTTTCCTACTCTGCTTTCATCGGCTCCTTCACCAGCAATTTTTGTGATCAGACTGGGCTGGATGGGTCCTGCTCTGGTTGAAGGTGTCCCTGCTCACAGTGACAGAGCTGTGCTAGGTGATCTTTAAAGCCCTTTCCAATTCAAACCACTCTATGGCTGTATAATTTTCATCCAAGGTGAGGCCACATATTTCCTGCTAAATGTGGTCTAGCTGCTGAAGCTCTGTGTGCAACACACAGAAGTGGAAAACCTTGTAAAGGCACAAAGAAAGAAATCACATAATTTGGAGAAGAGATTAATGGTCTCAACAGATACAAATAGCTAAATATTTTTCTTCCCATTGTCAGAGAATCACAGAGTAATTTGGGTTGGGAGGGATCTTAAAGGGTCATCTAGTCCAAACCCCCTGCAATAACAGGGACATCTTCAACTAGATCAGGTTTCTCAGTCCAAACTGGCTCCATCCAAACTGGCCTTGAATGTTTCCAGGGCTAGGGCAGCCACCACCTCTCTGGGCAACCTGTGTCAGTGTTTGACCATCCTCATTGTAAAAACTTTTTTCTTTATATCCAGTCCCAATCCACCCTCTTTTGGTTTAAAACCATCACTCTTTGTCCTGGTCACAACAGGTCCTGCTGAAAAATTTGCCCTCTAAAATATTTTTTCCCTTTAAGTACTGAAAGGCTGTAACAACATTGACCTGGAGCCTTCACTTCTCCAGGCTGGGAAACCCCAACTCTCTCAGCCCATCTCTGTGGAAAGGATGCTCCATCCCTCTGACAAGAGGAACTTGGGCAGCAAGACAAAGAAAAATCCAACGTTCTACAGAAAACCATGACTTACAACTGTTAACATTTAGAGGACATCATCCTAGAAGTGTAGTGCAGCAGTAAAATCTCAGGGTTGTCACAACCTTGCTACTTGTGCACCTGGCAAGTGTGCTGTCAAGCACCAGGCTAAAAGCAGCAGTAACCAAAGCTGGAGGATGACCAAATATTTCTGGTTTGTGTTTCACTGTGATTCACCATTTTTATCTTTTTGTTTCACAACAGAGCATTTCAGGAGACAGTGGGGAAACTGCTGGAAGCCAAAATCATGTCACTCTGCTGGGCTGCACAGACCATGGCTGGGAACCCAAATATTGTCTGTCAGACTGGGAGGGCTGGATCAAATAATAAAGAGAAATATAAATTTTTCCCCCCCTCACAAACAAACAGTGAACTTCTCAGTTTGTTATTTATGGGTTTCATAGCTTCAAATATTCTCTGGAAGTGTTTCCAAGAGGTCCACTGAAATTTTACCACAAAGATAGCTTTCCTCATAAAATTCCAGAATTGAGATATTCATTCCTGGTTGCTCAATATTCAGCTCCCCAAGCAGGAAACAGAGGGTTTAAATCATCAGTGGCACACTAGGGCTTCAGAGAAATTAAACTAAGCAGTTTTTTAACACGCCTCAGTCGCCAGAAGAGTTTGCATAAAATGCATACCAATAAAGAAGGCTTTCATAGACTCATCCATCACTGCACACAGGGATTGGATACATCTGGTAATTTATTTCCAATGGATAACCCAATCTGTTCAGAACTAAAGGAAGGTCTGAGCCATTGAATATCTTCCTTTTATATCCATCACAACCCATTGGTACCTGTGATGCCAAAAAAGCAACCAACTAATGCACAGCCTGGCATCAAGGTTGGTTGCAGCTCTCCTGTATGTTTCCCTAATCCAATTTAAAGTCATAGTGTGCTTTATTAGCTCCAGACAGAATATTTAAATTCAAAATATTTTTTTTTAAAGCTTAATCTTTTGAAATGCCAATTGGTGATATTCAAGCCACATGTTAGCCACTTGTTTTTGGGGTAGAGGGTGTACCTTAGTACAAACCTTTCTCTGTTTCTTGAAAAAACAACAATAAAACACCCTTTGCCTTTTATCCACATCTGGCTGCAGCGAAAACAGTGACCCATGGAATTCAAAATTTCATACTTCACTGCTGCAGGCAAAGTCGTGAGGTTACTCTTGCTGTGTTTGTGAAAGATGTAGCGCTGTCAGGAGAAGAGCTTATTGAAAAAACAAGTGGGGGTTCTGTTTCCAAAAGTTACGGAATTAGTTGGTGATAAGAGGCTTTTTAATGCCCTCTAGCCATTTGTGGGACTTGATAGGGAATGATTCTGTTAACTGCAAGACAATTGCAAGAGTAAAGAGTCCATGTGAGACCTTGTGGAGTGCCACCACCACAACTCAGCTGCTCTGTGTTGCACAAGTAATATCTCTACAAAGGCCTCCAGTTCAAAGGAATGAGGCATAAATAAAACAAGTATAATACATAAACATAATAAAATAAGAGTAACCTTGGATCCCACCTTACGCTGAAGATGTCCCAATGCCATGATGACTCAGGCTTCCCGTGAATTCAGGGAGCAAAGGAGTTATCAGGAAGAGGAGGAGGATGAATAAAGTCATTTTCCCAATTCATAAATCAGCCTTGTGCATTCCCAGGGACCATGAAGTAGAACTAAAATTTGGCCTGAATTGAGAAACTGGGAGCTCTACTCCAATCCACATTCATCAAAGCAGCTGCCATTGACACTACAGACCCTACATGAGAGAGGTATGAGCCCAAAGACCACCACTATCCTTTTATCACCCCTTTCCTCATTGCTGAGGGTCTCAGACTCATCCCTGATGTTCCTGTCCTCTTTTGAAAGGAGTTCCCATCTTGCTGGGCATTTTTTTGGGGTGAGAAAGTGCAGCTGGGTGAGCACAACTCTGTGGAAATAGAGATGTGAGAAGCCTCTGTCAGCCTCACCATTCCCAAGTGAATTTTTCCTCATGAGGGATGTAGATGGATGATGGGGCAGTGAAAAGGCAGCTGTGCAGGAACATGTCCTGTGGGAAAGGCCATGCCCAGGGAGAAGGAGGGAGCAACGCTAGTACAGGAAAATCCTCCCACCTTTGTCAGCGTGGAGCAGGTACTCTGGAGAATCCTGAAGAAAGGCCACTGTGGTGTGATTTACAGGGAATTCTGTGCTGTAATGAGCCCTCTGTGGAGCAGGGACAGGTCAGGAAACGTTCTTCTACACAGTGAATGCAGGTTCTTGGAGACAGCTCCAACCAAACCCCTTTTTCATAGATTTCCCACCACTTGTGTGGGAAGAGGCAGCAGAGCAGAGGCCAGGAGTGTCCCTGTGTCCCAGGACTGGCCTGTCTCTGGGGTGGGGTCCCTGCACAGAGATGCCAGAGGCTCTTGGGGCACAGCAGCACAACAACAGACCATAAAAACTGCCCAACCCAGCCAGGCCCTCGCTGTCCTTTCCCCCACCACACCCACTGCAAGATCCATGTGCTGGAGGGAAACGTCCAGATCCCAAATCTGGCTTTGTCTGGGATGCAAATCCCCTCATCTTTCATGTGTGTGTAGGGAGGGGGCTGAGGGGGGGGATGACTTTACAACTTTAATGACTGCAGAAAGATATCCATCTGCTGGTAGGACCTTTAGGAAGCACATTTCCTTCTGCCCTGCATGTGACTCGGGGGAACATTTGGTTGACATCTTTCTTTGAAGCTCCCCAACCATCCTATGTATCTACAAACCCTGAGCAGCAAAGCACTGGCAGAACCACAGTTCCACAATATTTTGATTAAGGAACAACTCGTCCTGTCTGCTTTGATGCTTCCTGGTCTGTGATTCCTGGGGGCAGGATTTCAGCACTGAGAAGGTCACTGGGGCTCATCTGCTTAAAGGAAAGGTGGTTCCCCTTTTTGTGATTCAGACTTAAAGAGGTTTAAGTCCTCTCCTGACTTATCAGCTTCAAGTTTCAGCACATGCCATAATAACTCCTCTGAACATGCCTGAAATAGATACAGGATGAGGAGAGATGCCTGCTTATGCTCATACATATGTGCTTACAAATCATCATGCACTGCAATAATTCAAACATTGACAAATGGAAAAAAACCCCAGCCTAACAAGTAAAAAATCACTTTATGTATATATAGTGCTATTATCTATTCCTGTTAGGAGGAAGATCTGGGTAATAAAATCCCTATTATTTCTTTTAAACCCCAAGCTGAGTAATGCACTCTCTCATTTGAGCCATATGGGAGCTGTGGTAGAAATATTTCTCCCCCTTTGGATCACCTAAGAGTTAACCTAGGAGAAACACGGAGCATGCTAATGACACCAAGCCCATGCAGATAAACATCATCTGCTTTCCAACTCCATCACATGGTTTGTATCAACAGTGCTAAATTCCTCCATAATTCCCAAAATTGCATTCCAACTGGTTGACATCCACATTAGCTGGATGTTAATCCAGTTAAAAATAAATGCAAATTTTGAGAGGAAAATGAACTCATATGTGCTTGGAAAACAAGCCATTCCCAGTTTGCTGTCTTTGGGGAGACATCAGCAGCCTTTCTGCCCTGATCCTTTCAAGACCATTTTGAAAGGGTTGCTTGGAAAGAGGTGTTTTTAAAGGCCAAAGGGAAAGGCAAAGGGGAGTGGGTGACTCCTCAGATTCTCTGAAGGTGACCTCCATCTTCACCTCTAAGGTCCTGTGGTTTGCCCAGCAAGCCAAAGGGAACAGCCCTGCCACTCATCCAGGTCTCCTTCCCACATTATGGATTTCCTACAGTTGCAGGGAGGTGGGATTAATGAGAACAGCTTTTCAGGTGTATTAGCACAGCTTTTAAAGGGAAATGTAATCAAACTGGAATTCCTGCTTTCCTTTCCCCCCCCAGACCATCCATTCCTCCATCCCTTTCCAGGGTTATCCATTGCAGCACCATCTGCTGAGTCCCAGTGTTACTACAAGCTCCCTAAGAAGGCCTTGAACAGGGAAGAAGCCCCAGAGCTGGAAGGGATATTCAGTCCCACGTGGAGAAGCTCCTGGTGATGACATCTGAGCCTGGTCCATGCAGTTCCTGCCCCCAGCCTCATTTACCTGCCCGGTTTTCTGCCCAGAGCTCCCAGGCTTCCCATGCAATAACACACAGCAGCATTCCCATCAGCCTGGGAGGGGGCTGGCCCATGCTGGGATGGAGTCTGTGTCCCTGATTACAAGTGCTTTAATGTCCATTTCCCCACTCCTTTGATCCTGCCCATGGCATGCAGAAGAAAGGAAAATCTGGCTTTTGTCTGAAGCACATTTAACCCCGCTGCCCAGAAATGGGACCTTGTCAGTCAGTGGATTTCATGGGTGGATGAATGGGATCACAGCAGTCCCCTGTTCATTAAAATAAAAGGCTGCCCTAGCTCTTACTTCAGATCTATTAGGAAATTAATGCATTTAATGTCAGACCTTAATGGCAACAGAACATGGCATTATTATTTTTATAAGACAAATACAAGCAGTAGCTAAATAGCTCATCAGCTCCCGAGCTGCAGTGGATTTCAGACAAGCTCCTGCTGCCCAGCTGGTACAAAATCCTCAGTAATAGACCACAGATGGTATCACTGTAGCCAGGGGTCGAGCAGGCATGCTGCTAAATTGGTCTGCAAACAGCAGCCTGGACCTTGGGGTTGCATGTCCCTGTCTCCAGCCAGGATTTTCTGAGGAGTTTGATGTTGGGAGCCAAACCTGGCCACTTCTTTTTTTTTTTTTTTTTTAACTCTAGGAACTCCAGCCTCATTTCAAGCCTTCTGTAGACACTTTTTCCTAAAAGAAATGAAGCATTTGTCAGAGAAAAGCCCATGTCTCTGCATCTTTGTTATAGCAGATGCTGATCAAAGTGAAAGAGATTCCCAGTAAACCAGTGGTGTTGGTGAGCAAACACCAAAGAAGGTTTTTGGAGGACTGTATTTAAAATATTTAAATACAGGCTTCTGTATTTAAATATTTTAAATACAGTCCTCCAAAAACCTTCTTTGGTGTTTGCTACTGGAAGAGTCTGCAGCACAGTGTCCTCTCCTGAGAGGAAATTGTGCCAGAAGTGGAATGGATGGGATAAAATTGAGCCCTCTGGGCTTTTAGTGCTGAGATTCAGGAGAAGAAATACTTGTGTGCACATAGTTTGGAGGGATGGATAGGTCCAGCTGCCTCTAAAATACACCCTTGGGAGTAAAATACACTTGTTGGGCTCCCATTCTCCTGAGTCTATATTGCTGAATAACCTTGTTTATCCTCTGTTACAGGTGTGAAAGGTGATGCTGATTTCAAAACAGGGGCAAAACAACAACAAGGGCATTTTTGGAAGTTTTCCGTGTGTTTGAAGAGCACCAGCCCCTCTCCCTGCACTTGGTGGTGCACTGCCAGTTAACATTGCATTCAGTCACCAAAATAAAATTAATCCCCCCAGTCAGAACCAAATATTATTCCCTTGTTGATGCCAGGACCATGCAGAGCAAGGATGGAGTTTCCCTGAACCAAACTCATTGCTAGTGGCAAGGAGTAATGAGCAAACAGCTTGCTACCAGGAGGAAAACTGGGCAAACTGCAAAAGCCTTCATGGTTTGCCTGTCATAAAGAGGCTGGAATAATCTCTAGATTATTATTATAACAGAGAATATTTTTATAATCACCCTCTGAAATTTCCTTGATCACTGCTTTCTGTGTGCACCCACGGGGGGATAAGCATCTTCTTCCTGATCTGTTCACTGATAAAGTCACTTATCAGATGAAGAGAAGCCCAGATGTATCCAGCAGACAGAGTTAAAGCTCTTCCAGCCATAAACCAGGCACGTTTTGAGCTGTAATTATCCGCTGGGGCTGTCCCAGGGCTGTGGCTGACTCTCATCAAAGGTTTCCAGCCAGGATGGGGTGTCAGTCCCAGAGCATCGTTCTGCTCCTGCACGTGGGCTCCACACTGCAGGAGGTGCAGGCAGCCAAGGGCAACCCCTTGTGATCTTAAAACAGGCAGCTCTAGCAGGGGTCTGATCTCTGGGTTCAACTGCTGATATGTCAGCACTGAGTTAAGCTGGAGTTCAAGCCTTCCCAGCAAATCCAGCCAGTGCTAACATTTATTGATGTTAATTAGGACACTGAGATCAGACTGCAGCAAGGCTGTGGCTGTACAAGCAGGGCTCAGCCTGGCACTGTACAGGATTAAAAGGTGATGCCTAATCCTTCCTGTAGCCCTACCTGGCCTGTGTGGAGGTGAGAGGATGGTGTCTGTCAGCATTTCCTTCCTGCCTGTAGATCAGTGACAGAGAGACAGACTCGCATCTCTCCTGTGTGCTTTAATTGCAAATTGCTAAAACATCTGATTCATGCTTAGCCTAATTATGTTAATCCTAAAACAAATAATCCCAGCTCTTATGCTGCCAGGCTGTAATTTTGCTGCTATTTCAAAATCAGAGAAAATGGAGCTGGAAGGGAGTTTGTGAGTTTACATAGGTGCCAAGAGCTCTCTGAGCCATGCCCGGGAGGTGGAGGTGCCCTGTGTGGGTTTGCAGCAGTGGCAAATGCACAGTCTGCCTGTAAAATCCCTGCCAGAGCATCCCTAAGTCTTTTTTACAGATTTTAACCTAAGACTCTTTTGCTGCCTATGGTTAAGCTATGATTTCTTTCCTTGTTGCTCAGTGGACACAAAACCAGTTTATGAATTTCCTCTCTGTCTAAATATTTGAGTTACAATGTCATATCTTCACTCTCCAGCCTCCCTGCTCAGGACAGAATGAACTTGGTTCTTGTCATCTTCCTGCAGAAATCACATTTTCTAGACCTCTCATCATTCTCTGCTCCTGCAGATTCCCAGTTTCTTTCCCGCTCTCCTCAGCTGTCCTAGAGAAGTGCAGGGTCTACCTTTTTCCACAAAAAATCCCATTCTTTTTATTTCAGATATGGAACCTCACTTTGTTCAGGTTGTGGCTACAATTTTGTCCACAGAAAGGTTTTACAGCACCTCTTGCCTTGTCACCACCTAAGCGTTGTTGTTTGAAATTACTCTCAGTACGAGGGAAATTTATTTTGTTTTGTTGTTATTGTTGGATTTTAGTAATAAACCAGCAAAGAGAAAATCCAAATAATCCCCCTCTGGCTTTCCAAACCTCCTCCAGCATTCAATGTCGACAGTGACATGGGGAGATTTTCCCAAAACTTACCTGGCACCTCCAGGTTTTGGCTTCCTCTGATCATTCCCTGCGTGATTAGTCCTGATGATAGGAAAATGTGCTTTTATTTCAAGCCTGGGCTCACCCTGAGGAGCTGGGGCTGTTGCAACCTCCCTGGATGAGTGCCAGGGTGAAGGAGGCTGGCTCAGAACGAGTCCCACGTGTGCCCAGACAGACAGACAGACAATAGTCCTTGGGTATCAACACAAACAAGCCAGCTCCCCGAGAGCTCCCAAACCCTGATCAGATACCTTGTGCACACTGCCAAAGCATCTGGGGCTCTGAATAAATTCCCTTGAGCTTTTCTGCAACCCCAATGGCACTGAGGTCGAGGGGAACAGTCAGAACCCAGGACATGTCCTGGATGGCTCGAGCCCCTGCCAGGGGACTCAGAGACCTTGGCATGCAACCAAAGACACCTGTGCCTTTGATTTTAACCCATGGAGAAAATTACCAACGTTATGCGAAGATTTACAAGCCACCAGAGTTTAATTAGAGTGATAGTTAGTTTGTCACAGGGTGAAAAAGTAGAACTTTGGGGTTTTTGGAATGGGTGTTCAGAAGCCAGGATGGAGGGATTTGGGCATGCCTTGTCCCTCTTCTTTCTTCTTCTTGGCCACCATCTTCTGTGTGATGTTGGCACTTTTGGATTTGTTTAGAGAAGAAACTCACTGTCTAACACAGGTGATAGGTACTGGAAAATTATTGTAAATTATGTACATGTAGTTTTTAGTATAAAAAGATAACACCACCTCAGTGTGCCTCAACCTGACCTGCTAGACAGACCTCAGCAGGTCAGAAAAAGAATGTTATAGATAACAGAGAATAAACAACTTGAAAACCACAGCCAAAGAATCCTGATTCCTTCTTTGATTTTGGGGCTGGGAAAAAGAGACTTTCCAACACCTTGGGGTCATCTTGACACCAGAGACTCCGAGAGGGAACCTCACGGTGAGGAAAATAATTTTTGAAAACCTGCTTTTAAAATAAAATCAGGTATGTTTGTGAAAGGGGTCCCGTGCCAGCAGGCAGTGGGCATTTCAGCCTGGTGACCCAGCAAAAGCAGCATCTGGCAAGAGAAAAAACTGAGGAAAAAATAAATAATGTAATACTGCTCTAGTGAATCACTGCTGCGCTGTGGGGGTAAATACACAGAGGAGTAAATATTGCACAATATTGCATTTGGGATGAACTTTTCCAAAACAAAAGAACCTAGTCTGCCCCTGGAGCTCCTCAGAGCTGGGTCCTCTGTGTGCACAGCACTGAGTGGCCACAGTATCTCAGAATCTGTCACATGTGTTATTGACCCAAACTGGAGCATGTCCCAGCCAAACTCTCCTGCTGGCATGGCTACAAGCACCAGCCAGAGCCAAGCCAGCCCTTACCATGGTTTTGATGTACAGCCATAACCCAGGTTTGCCTGGTTTGCAAATCACACTGAACTGCAAGCTGCACTTGGATGAGTCTCATGTTTCCCACCACCCAACAATAACACTAAATCCACTTTAAAAGCTTCACTCTTTACCATACACAAACAAAAACCATCCCCTTGATTTTGGTTTTTTTATCCCTTTGTGCAATAGTAGTATATCCCAGAGCTAAAAGCCATGTTTGCTTCCAGGAAACAGCAACAACAAAAATTCTTAATTGAATTAATTAATTCCATGTGCATATCTGGAAGGACATTCATCTCAGCAGCTGATTGATGTGCTGCTCAGTGAAACCTGCTGTGGGCACAGCCTTCCAGGCTGGGGCTTCTCCTGGATGTTAAGTGTGTTTTAGACATCATAAATGTTGCTGGGGCATGTCAGAAAGGAGATTCTGAGTCCTGGACACACGGACATGGGAGGGAAAACCCTGCTGAGGCACTTGAGTGCACAACTGCTGGCTCCTCAGCTGCCTCAGCACAAGGAAATGCCTGGAAAATGAATCTGAGTTTTGGGATTCACCAAGGTTTTTAGGATGATGAGAAAGGCTGATGCATACATGGAGGCATGCATGAGGATAAAGATTACACCTGCAACTCTCTCAGGTGAGAGGAAAATGCCAGGCAAAGAGCCAAGATCCAGCCAAAAAGATGTTATACCCTGTGGTATAACGTGTGTGAAGGGTAGCAGGTGAGGACCCCTCTTGCTATGAAACACAAAGAAACCCTAAAAGCCCAGCAAACCATTCCCATATGACAGCCCCTAAATTCCAAGATGTGACCCACATTCTGTCTTCAAAGACACATCTGTGGTGTGCACAAGCCTTTCTCCCCCTGTCACCATCCCTGAAAAATCCGTGTCAAGGCAGCCACAAGGCTCTTGTCAGGACTGTGTCTGTGTGCTGTGTTCTCACACAGGACAAAAGCATTTTTGGGAGGCCAGGGCAGAACATGGGATGAGAGCAGCCCAAGAGCAGAAGTCATGAACCCACCACTAAATAATCTGTGCTGCTGGGCATTGGTTTTGCTACAAATCACCCCCTAATTAACGCAGCTGGGCCCTGCTCTGATCCCAGGCCTGCATCTCAGGCCAGGCCTAATCCTGCTCCCTCAGACATCACTGCCATTCATCTCAGCAGCATTGGACCACAAACTCCCACCTTCAACATGTGGGAGAGTTAAAGTTGCTCTGCCTCTCATTTTGCTCTTCCTTCCCCTGCCAGGAGGCAAAAAAAATTCACCTAAAATGCCAACAAGAGCCACTGCATGTGCCAGGCACACAGGAAGGACATTTAAGGGAGGTTTAATGACAAAAGCATTTTTGGGAGGCCAGGGCAGAACACAGGATGAGAGTAGCCCAACAGCAGAAGTCATGAACCCACCACTAACTAATCTGTGCTGCTGAGGATTGGTTTTTCCACAAATCATCCCCCAATTAATGCAGCTGGGCCTTGCTCTGATCCCAGACCTAATCCTGCTCCCTCAGACATCACTGCCATTCATCTCAGCAGCATTGGACCACAAACTCCCACCTTCAACATGTGGGAGAGTTAAAGCTGCTCTGCCTCTGGTTTTGCTCTTTTCCTTCCCCTGCCAGGAGGCCAAAAAATCTCACCTGAAATGCCAGCAAGAGCTGCTTCACGTGCCAGGCACAGCCCTCAGCACAAAAACACAGGAAGGGCATTTTAAGGGAGGTTTAATGAGAGTATAATGAGGGGTTTCCAGCATTAATGACACAGGGAAGGTTTTGGATGGAACCGGCAGCATGCTGCATTTTCCAGCAATGTGCTACACGGAAAACCAGCCCCAGCCCAAACTTTGCCACCCCGGCTTTGATGTGGGTGATC
Organism: Melozone crissalis; assembly: GCF_028551555.1. Taxonomy (NCBI): domain Eukaryota; kingdom Metazoa; phylum Chordata; class Aves; order Passeriformes; family Passerellidae; genus Melozone; species Melozone crissalis. The sequence goes on from NW_026535823.1 coordinate 28,870,634, forward strand.
AGTGTGCCCACAATTTCTCCTACCAGCAGCAGCAGCCACAGATGTCCCCTTTACTTCTCCCTATTCCGTGTTTTAAGGAATCTCTTTGGTTTCAGGTGGCAGCAAGGGAATGTTTGGCACGAGGGATGGTGGCCAAAGCTCTGACCATGGTCTTCAGGCCCTCATGTCTCAATCCAAACCACCCTGCAGTGTCAGTTTACACTCTTGTCTTGGTGTACTTTTCTCTTCTCTTCTCTTCTCTTCTCTTCTCTTCTCTTCTCTTCTCTTCTCTTCTCTTCTCTTCTCTTCTCTCTTCTCTCTTCTCTCTTCTCTCTTCTCTCTTCTCTCTTCTCCCTCTCCTCCATTATTTTCAAAATATATTGATATTTGTAGAATTTGGTTTACTGAGCAAAACCATTCATTTTCCAACTTCTGGTCTTCCACAGGAGGACATGGAGGGGGGATGTCTGCACAGCTGCAGCCAGATATGAATTGTCTTTCATTTCCAACCCCATCATGAAGCAATAAAATGGGTTTGTTGAAAGAATGGGGTCCAACAATCTCCACAAAGGCAGCTCATTAGGGCCAACTTGCCTTTCTCAGAGGCACTGACACAGAGCAGCTTGAGCAAAGTCAAATCGGGGTGAATTAGTGTGAATTCTGTTTGACTGTTGAAAAAATTGACTTGAAATGTGTGGTTTTCTCCTGCCTGCAAATGGCATTTTTTCCTTCTCTGAAATCACTTTTGTTACAACCTCCCACTGAAACATGCTTGGTGTTTGACTGTAGATGTATTGAGCTTTTGAAAGCAGTTGATTTAGTTAAATTAGTTCTATTGAGATTTAGCAAGTTTATAACAAATATCTCACTACTTTCTTGCTGAATTCAAGTGAAACCAAAGGTGCTGTAAGTCTCTGTCCTGTTATAATGGCAGGAAAAGGGAATAAACACAGCCAGAATCAGGCCCAAAGATTTCTGATATATTTTAGACACTTTCTGGCTAGATTTTCCTTCCATTTCACCTGGTTTTTGCATCCAGAAGCCAGTAAAGAAAAGTCTTTATACGAGAGAGAGCAGATCAAGCATGGGCTAAAGAACCAGATGCCATTTACCCCCAGTCTGGCAAATGACCCCAGAGTACATGGCAAAAAGTGTGAATAAAACGACACAGACCTCCTCACCAGAGGCCAGTGAGTCTGTTTATTTATTCAGCTCATACAGTCCTTGTTTTATACTTGGATGCATATGAATAACAACACAATTTTAAGCCTGTGCCAGCTGGTTTGTTTAAGACTGTAACTGCTTCTGCAGCCAGGGCATGTTGAAAGGAGGGGAAACGCCTTCCCACGATGAAACCAACCCACCCACCAGTCCCCACCAGAGAGCTTTGGCTCCTCTTTCCCTACCCTTGTTCTTAATGGACTCTCCTCACTATTTCAGGCACTTAACAGATGATGTTAAGGTACTTGAAGAGCTTTACACAAATTACTAAATATATTCTAATAATTTCCTTGTGTTTTTTAAACAATACTTGCAATAGATCTACCATACTATGAGCTGAACAATTTTTTCTCTGTAGTTTTGCTCCTTCCTTGAACATTTTTTTCCACTGCACACTCATTCAGCTGGACCCATCTCCTTGTCCTCTTCCTTCTGTTCTCTGTTTCTATCTCAGTACAGAGCCCTCCTGTCATCTGCTGCCCCCCAGCCATTTCTTTTTCAATGCCAAGCCCAGAATCCCAGTAATGATCCTAAGCATTTAAAAAATAATGACCTTTTCTATTTGGAAATTATGAATTCTTAGGAGGTGTGCAGCTACAGGGAAAGTCCAATTATCAATAGCTTTTACTTTTGTCAGCCTTTATGCATTCTTTCCACCCATGGAAGCACACATCCTTTTCCATCTCAGCCTTTCATGCCTCTAAACCAGGCAAGAGCCTTGATGCCACATTTTTTTTTCAATGTTCTATATAGGCAACGTTGCCTTCCCAGCTTTCAGCAGTTTTGAGATGCAGGGATTTGACCTGGACCAACCATTTCATTGCACAGGATGTGTTTTCCAGGCAGTTTTTCCTGGCAATCCCAGCAGCTGCCCAAAACCCCAGGGCTGTCTGTAGACATTCTCTGTTCTCCTGTTCCTTGGGGTGACAGGCACCATCTGCCCTCACAGCACATCCCATTGTGGCTTTTCTGCATCCTGTGATGGGACCAACAGGACAAGGGAGCAGAAGAAACCAACTAAACCAGCTGGGCACGACCCATCCTGGTGTCTCCATCCACACCACGGGGGACTGACCCTGCCAAGATCATTTGGCTGAACTTGCATGCAAAATTCTTGGATTTGGATTGTTCAGTGGAGCTACACAAACAAAAAATGCCGTTTTTCAGGAGGTTGGACCCAACCTGGTCCAGGTGAAGCTGGGAAACAACGTCAGAGGAATTTGTATTGAATTTGTATTCACCAATGCTCATAGCCAGGAAAAAAAAGGCTGGATCAGAACTTTTTGTTCCTGCTTATCCCTCACTTTCTAATGCAGAATTTCTAGGGTTTATAATGTTCTGCTGTGCTATTCCCCATCAGGCTAGGCTCATAATGGACGTGGTGTGAGATGTACATGGTGCAGCACATTATGAGCAGCCCTGATTGACGGTGCCGTGCAGTGATGACAGCTCTGTGTTTTGCTTTCATTTTTGGAGACTAAGTGGCTTACATGTGGTCCCATTTAAAGGATGTCTGGGTGGCAGCTGCATTCTCCTCTGTGCTTATGAGAGGGAAATGAGCTTTTCAGTCCCAAAATACTGCAAAAAGGGGTTATGTAAAAAGGCTGCATGCAGCTATTGAAGGGGGGAAAATAGCCTCTCCAGACAAAGTGACTTCCTGTTTACAAAACACAAATGTTTTGGACATGGCTCTGAAATGCCAAGCAGGATTTTTGATCTTTTCCAGAGCAATGTCCAGCTTGGAATCAGGGTGATTTTTTGAGACCGCTGTCCTTGAAGAATGAGGCTACTTTGAGGAATTGTACTTCTGGAATTGACAGCCTGTTCTGCAAATTTCAACCTTCCTCTTTAAACACCTCATGTTTAGGGATGCTGTGCCCATGGCATCACCCTTCCAGTGATGGGGCAGCCCATTGCTCTTGTCTGACAGGCAGCCATGTACCTGTGACTTCTTTCTTTTCCATTTCCAGACACTTTGCATTTTGGAAACAAGGCAGCACTGAAAAAGATCAAATCCATATAAGAGTTAGGATGGGGAAAAGCAATTCTAATTTTAAATGCAGGATAAGGGATGAGATGGTTCTGTTTCTGGACAAAAAGAGAGGGACAATACTCATCTGGGAAATTTTGTGAGCAGTTGTGGTTCAAGTTGTGCCAGAGGAGGATTTGATTGAATATTAGGAAAATTTCTTCACTGAAAGGATGGTCAGGCATTGAACCAGGCTGCCCAGGGAAGTGAGAGAGTTCCCAGCCCTGGAAGTGTTCAAGAGACATGTGGATGTGATATGTGGGGACATGGTGGACATGGCAGTGCTGGGGGAATGAACAGAATAGATGATCTTAGGGGTCCTTTCCAACTTTAATGATTCTGTGTTCCATAAAATGTCTCTCTTCATCAGGGCCAAGGGATATTTATCCTTATTACTGTGTGAGGGTATCTGAAATCCCACGTGGAAGCCAATGGTGAGAGCCATAAACATCTTCTTCATTTTTCCCCATGGACCACATTTGAGTAGGATCTGACAGCACAGAACTCCTCCCTTTCCCTGGACACTGGCAACCAACATTTTATCCCTTTTCCTTTTGGTGTGGACTGTCCCCACAGCTCAGCATTCCTTTGCAAAGGGGAAGCCAAGGGCAATTGAGGGGCTCTTGGTGTGCTTTGGCACCAAGCAGCAGAGCTGAGGGGGGAGTGAATAAGCAAATGAGTCCTGCCAAGACAAGATGGTCACTGTGAGTGGAGTTGTGGCCTGCAGTGACAAAGTACAAGGAGGTTGCCAACAGAGGGCTGACCCAGCAAAATGTTGGTTTATTTATACATTTCAGCATGTGCCGAATGCGTGCACTGTGCTGGATTCCCCAGGAGGGGAGAAGAGGAGGCTGGGAGGAGAGACGGCAAACCATGTGATGAAAAATATACCCGGCAAAACACACAGGCTAGGGCTGCACATCTGAGACATGGACACAGGATTCCAGGGAGAAAAGCCCCCAGGGGATGCCCAGAGGTTTCTACTTCCCACTTAGGAATCAGAGCCTGACAGTTCTGAGCTGGTGAATAGAGTATTGATTATTTCTGGTACCCAGGAGCAAAATGGAATCCTGCATCTTGCATCCATCCCTGGATGTGGATGTTAAATGTCTGTCTTGGTTTGAAAGGACAGGTGTCTGCTAAGGAGAAGGCAGGAGCCTTCCTTGAAATGGAAAATGTAAACCCCTCCCTACGAATCATTACGATTTTGAAATTAAAAGGCTCTCAGGCAAAGATATGGGAATAGGAATAACAGTTCTTTACTAGGAAAATTTAAAAAAATATAATACAATAGTACAGAAAAGAAAACAAACCACTGCCAGAGTCAGGAGAGGACCTGACAGCCTGTGTGTCAGGGAGGTGGCACAGTCCCATCCCATGGTGGCTCAGCCCTCCTGCAGTGCCAGCTTGGTTCTGCTGGAGCAGAGATCCTGCACAAGGAGGGAGTTTTCCTCTGCAGCTCCAGGGCTGCTGGGGATGGGCCTGGGCTCCCTCTGGGAATGCAGGGCAGGAGAAAGCTGCTCCTCTGGGAATGCAGTGGGCAAAGGCCACAAAGGTTGGTGTCCCAAATCTCAGATTGTATCCAGGAAGGAACTCTTGGCTCCTCCCCTGGGCGGAGCATCTCCCCATGGGATGATGGAATTCTATCAGCCATGCAGGGACACTCACTGGCCATGAAGAGAAGATAATTAATAATTAATGGCCCATGAACAGAAGAGATCTCCTGGAGGGAGGGTTGGCTGTGGGAGAGATAAAGAAAAACTGCCCAATGAATAGAACTGCCCCACCTCTAACAGATGGTGATAAGATACACACCCCCATTTCTAACCTAAATTTTCAATTTTCTGTCCTACACCCACCTCCATCACTCAGGACACCCCCAGATAGACTGCAAATTCTCTTCCCTGTGACCATAAAGCTGAGAAGTTCTACTGAATCTCTGTCATTAAAGGATCCTCATATTTGGGATAAAATTCCTTCTCCTTTCAGCCACCTCTGTCATACAAAGGGCAGGAGATGGGGAAGGAGATTTAGTGCCTCTACTATAAAACCAGTTTGGATCCTGCTTCTCACATGTCTAAAAGGATAAAGCAGACATAGCTTGTTTTCCTTGGGATTTTTGTTTGCAATGTTATTTTTGCTTATTGTCAGCCTGGGTGCTCTGATAATCTGTGTCTGTGAAGGAATTAAACGTGAGGATTTGTCTTCAGCTGGCACAAGTTAGGGTGATTCCTGTTGTGCCCACAATGTACCTCAAATGCTCCTTAGATAATCAGAAAACAGTGTCCACATGAGTTAATTTGCTTTTTTTTCTGTCTGTGGGGTTTTTTTTAGTGCTTGAAGGCAGGCACAGAGGGGAGGAGGTCTCTCTCAGGCTCCTTGCTTCTGTCTGCTCCTTAAACAACACATTAATCACCCAGACAATGTAACTGAACTCCAGGCTTCTGCCTTCTGCCTTGACAAAATGCACTTTTCTCTCTGAAATAACAGTATCTGCGAGGCAAGGCTGTTGTTGTCGTGTTTTTCTGAAATCTGACATAGTCTGGGGAGATTCTCCTTTTGGGAGCTTTGGCTGGGTCCAAGGGCTTGTCTGAGGAATGAATAAAATCTTCTCTGCTGATAAGCTGAGGAGGAGTGCAGTGCTCCATTCTCCAGCACACCTAACCTGGATGAACCTTGTGTTATGATATAAACAAGCCCTGCTTTGGTTCAAAGTGACTGTTTTTTTTATTGTTTCATTTGACTTTTGACATTTTCCACCCCGACCCCGCTGCATTGCTGCCCACAGCACCATTAAAGGGTTATCTAATTCCACCCGAGGCTGGGTGGGTTTCTCAGAGCACAGAAAATGTCAGGCAGAGATGGATCACAAACGGTCCAAACTGAGTATTGGGTTGTGTGTGAGGAAAATATCCTTCTCCTGACAAATCCCAGACCCATGCCAGCAAGGTTACTGACAGAAAAGTCAAAGCAAAGCATGGGCAGTGTTGCATGGGGAGTCTCAGGAAGGCACAACAGTGAGGGGAGGACAGGGATGGCCTCAGAGTGTCCTGAGGAACTCTGGTGACCACAGGCTGGCTGCAGTGAAGGATGATCAGGGAACTTGATCTTCTTGCAAAAGAATCAAGAACAAAACTGAAAATTTATTTTAAAAAAATAAGTTTTCTCCCAGGTTTCAGAAATGGTGGGGGAAAAATTGCCTGCAAATCATTGCCTTGCTAAAGGTCTGCAGGGATCAAGAAAAGCACATGTCTGTGTGGTGTCAGGGTGCAATGTATGGTGAGAAAGGGAGATAAGGGCAAAAGGGAGAAGGAGGAGGCAGACACGGGACTCTCAGAGGTGCTGTTTGCTCAGGGTGATGCAGAAAGTCACTCAGCTCTCACCTTCCCTCTCCCAGGCCTGCAGGCCTCAGTGTAAGGTGGCAGAAAAAATTGCTTCCTCTGGGCTGACAAACCCACTCAGTTCCAGGGCTGGAGACTGAGACATTTTGCAGGGAATTGTCATTGTCTGTGAGTGAAAGGCTGCTGCAGTGAGAGATGGCTGATTTAGCCTGGTGACCTTCTGCAGAACCAAGGAAGAAAAAATGTCAATAACAACATGGTGTCTGTAATAACAGGAAATCTGTAAGATGCTGAGTGGGTTTCCTTTGGAGAATTGCTTCCCCATGGATGCTCCTGTACCAAAGCATTTTGCCAAGTGCCAGGTGAACCGTGTCCTTTTGTCCTTTAGAAGTGGCAGGGGATGTAAGGCAGGATTCCTGGAAATCTGGGTGACTGTGACACCTTCCTGGGGTACTGAGGGGACAGCAGAGAGATGTACAAGGAAAGCTGAGAATTCAGGTGCACAAACATACCATGGTCTGTTGTCACAAATCATCAAAATTCTGCTGCTCAACCCCACCAAACCTGCCTCAACAGGCCTCCATTTGGCTCTGGGCATGGAAAGATGGCTCAGCAGAATGATGGCAATGCCATCATTCCTAATGTTGTGCTGATCTTCACCCTTCCCTCTTTATGCCTAAAATCTGGCTGGGCATTGCTGATTTTCACACTCCCTGGCTGGGAAGGCTGACCAGAGAACAGCACACTTGGAAGGAGCAGGGAACAGATTTTCCTCACCATTTATTTCTTTTAACACTAAGAATGTGGTAATGCCTCCAAGCTCACTGCTTCCTGCAGCCAGGTCTGTGTTTGTGGTTAGTGCTGAAGTTCATCCTGCTGAGCAATTCCACTTTGTTATTTCTAAATTCAAATACCAAAGGAAAAAAATTAAACTAATAATAAAAAATTAATAGAGATAGCTATGTATAGCAGGGAATAAGCCAATCCTTTCCATATTTGATGAAAATTACCCTTGTTCTACCAGAAGTTATAACTGTGATGCTGATGCTGCTGATTGAAGCTGGATGATCCATGTAGAGCAGGTGGCTGCACTGCAGGCTCCTTCTGCCCCAAAAACTGATTAAAAACCCTTAAAAAATATTATTTTTTTTGAATTAGAAGAAGCTGAAATGAACTCGGGGAGTGCCCAGGGAGCATTCACATCCCTAAGGGGCTGTGCAGTATTAAACTGGCAGCATTTATTGCTTCAGAGCAATGTGTGTGGAGCTCCAGGTGCTGACTTGCTATGGACCCCTTGCTGCCTTGCTGGCCACTGCTTCCCTGCAGTTTTCCCATCTGCTGCACACAGACAGACAGGAATTGTTCATTCCCTTATTGCCAGCCAGGACCTGCTGGCTCTGTGACATTCCCCTGGTGCAGAGGGGCTGCAGAGCCACCTGAACCCCCCTTTGCTGAATTTGGGCATGGGCACCCTGCATTTAATTCTGTGATTTGTGCATCACTCAGAGGCCTGAGTGCTTCCCTGGCAGGGCAGTTATTATCATCATTTTAATTTTCTTTTTTTGGAGTAAAAAGCAATGTTGAAGTTTCCCTCGGCTGAGTCACAAGATACTGGAAATGCAGCTTTTATAACAGGCAAATATGCAAAAAATTAACAGTCTCCTCTTTTCTTAGACATTCTAATTTTTCACAAAAATTAGAATGGTGTGGCTTAAGCCAAATTTGCCAAGGGGAAAATGATCCAGCTCCCAGAGGTTGGAATGGCAGTGTTTCCCTGAGCTCTGAGTCAGAGCCCTTGATAACAGGGAACCAGTGATTTCTTTGGAGCTGCACAATCCAGAGGCCAAACAGCAGCTGGATTTCCCAGCTCCAGAGAAATCACTGGTTCCAAAGGGCAGCTCAGTGCTGCTGGGCAGACCACAGGCTCCTCGTGGAGCAGGGCTTGTTGTGTTGTCCAGGGGCAGAGCAAATGGAGGCAGAAAGTTTCCAGGGCCCTTTCCAGATGCCTCCTCCAAGGCTTCATCTTCCCTGTGAGGGTGGGGAGGCCCTGGACAGGCTGCCCAGAGGAGCTGTGGCTGCTCCGGGATCCCTGGAAGTGCCCAAGGCCAGGCTGGACAGGGTTTGGAATAGCCTGGGATGGTGGAAGGTGTCCCTGCCCATGGCAGGGGGTGGAATGAGATAAGCCTTAAACTCCATTCCAACCCAGACCATGCTATGATTTCATGACTTCTTGATCCTCTCCAGCACATCTCAGCTGCATCCATGCCAATAAAGGCCACAGGGCCAGAGCCAAGCATCCCACAGATGCCTGTGCCAGTCTGTACTTTTACATTGCTCACATCCTGCTGCTCTGCCCAGAGCTTCTGCAGGGAGTTCAGCATGAGCAGAAGAGAACACAAATCATGGAGAGTGTGGATGTTGTCAGATTTAACAAGGCCAAGAGCTGGATCCTGCTCTTGGGTCACAACAACCCCCTAAATGGCACTTTTTAACTTTCCCTTTATGTAATTGCACCTTATTACACCCAATTTGCAGGGGAATCTAGTAATCCCAGCCCAGAACCAAGAAGATGCCCCTTAATACACACCTAAACTTGCTTAGGCAGTGTCCAGGGGCTTGGTGGGATTTGCTATCCACAGCCCAGACCAGCCACAGGAAAGTCCATTCCTCTGAGGCCGTTTGGCTGGAGGCTCTGACAAATGCCTGGATGTAAGGAAATGTAAACCAGTCCCAGGTGCTACCAGGGCTTTGCCAAGGCTCATCTGTTCCCCTCCAGGAATTCTGCCACCGTGGTGCTCAGAGCCAGCCAGGAGCAGACCCAAGGGACACCCTCGAGGCTGTCTCAGCTCTCAGTGTAACCCAGCACCTTCCTCCAAACCACAAATGCCCAGGGTGCTTTTCCTGTCCTTCTTTTATTTCCCTTTCTCTCCTGTTTCAGCGTGGATGACAAATAACATTTTAAGCTCATCGAGGAAATTACCTCATATTTTAAGTTCTTTCCTGGGGCAGCTTTTAATATTTAAATATATGTGTGTGCTTTTCTGCTTCTTTCTTCTCTCCTACACATCAGATAAAGAGTTTCCCCTGCAGAAAGCAGCAGAGGGAGATATCACAGCTCACTGAATGCACTTGTTGCTCCAGCCTTCCTTGTGTTTCTGGGGGCTCGCTCAAATTTCACTGGAGCTGGCTCTGGTTCAAAGCCTTGCATGATGGATCACTGGGCCCAGGTTTCTCCTCTTGCTCTTGCCATTCCAGAGGTATATAAGGCAGGAAAATTAATAATGCTGTGATTTTACTGGGGGATGTTAAACATCAGCAATCACGCACTCTTGGGTGTTGGTATTTACCATGAGCACCGAAGGAAGGAAGGAAGGAAGGAAGGAAGGAAGGAAGGAAGGAAGGAAGGAAGGAAGGAAGGAAGGAAGGAAAGGAACCTCTGGGCTCCATGGTCAGTGCCTCAGAGTTCCAAGAAGCTTCAGCCCCATCCAGAGCTCAGCAAAGAGCTGGATTCCCTGGGCCACCTGCAGAGCAGAGATTGGGAGCAGTGGCACTCAGCATTTCACTGGGCAGACAAAGGGCTTTCCAAGAAAAGATAACTTCAAGCACAGCATCTTTCAGGGATGATTATTATCATGGCTACTGCTGCATAAAGTAGGGAATATTATGCAGTTTTGCAGTCTTTCATTAGCAACATCCCTCCCAGGCCAGCAAGCCAATGTTTTATTAAAAGACACATGGCACTTTTTAAAGGCTAGTTATCACAAACCACTAGATTTCTTCTGATCCTGTCCAAAGTCCTTCTATAAAACTGAAGGTTATTAAAAATCTCATTTAATGAAGCCTGACACTTACAGTTTTTCTTTTTGGGGAGAGAAGGAGGGAGATTTACATTCCATTATAGTTTCCCTAACATCCCATCACTGGAAATGTTCAAGGCCAAGCTGGATGGGGTTGGGACTGGATGGTCTTTAAGGGCTCTTCCACCCCAAACTATTCTAGGATTCTGTGATCTACAACACCAAATAAAAAAGAGTGAGACCCCATAGAGCTTGGTGATCTTTGCCTCAGGAATGCTGATTCAATCTGCATCTTATAAATCAACTTAATTTCTGTAAATTTTCAGAGCACCCGACACAGAAAAAGTCAGAATAACTCTTTTTAAGAGAGACTCTGAAGGAGATGAATCCTCAGGAACTCTAAGGAGAGTCAGGTATCAGGTTTACATCCAAACCTCAGCCAGTGGAAAAAGGATGACATCCCTGTGATTATGTTTCTCCAGCCCTTTTATTAATTCCTTTGCCACCTGCATGTAAACTGCTACTTCCTCCCCCCTCCAGAGGATTCAGTCATCTAGTTTGTGCACCAGTGGCGATAAAAAATCTACCATTCAAGTAAGGCTCAGGATGAAGATATTTAAAGGCAGGCAGACAGGCTGAGGCAAAGGCAGTTGGTTCTGGGAGACTGCTAAAGGCCCACAGATGGGACTTTGAGCTGTGGTGTGGATAATGCTTCAGGGTTTGATTTTTTGAATGGCTCAAGTGCATTTTTTATATGTTCAGGTACCTTTATGCTCAATCCCACAGGTGCACAAGCTGCACCCATTAGGCAGCACTTTGGGGCTACTGGGATTTAAGAACTAATTTCTCATCCAAACCATAACTGAAGAAGCTTCACAGCCAAATCACTGCAGCTGACTCCATTTGGCCATTGGGATCAGGATGATATTTGCTCCAGGATGATGAGAGTGGATAAATGTGGAGACTCATAAACTAAGAAAAGCTGTGCCTACAGTGACACCATGCTATGACAAGGCTCACTTAGCACACACTTTCATTAATGGAGGAAAGGAAGCAATATGATGCTTGAGTTTCATTTTTTGAGCCTGAAAACTCAAAAAAAACCCAGAGTTTCCAGCTTGCATCCGGAGATGTTGGTTATTTCTGCACAATTTCAGCGTGTTTAGCAGGGGACAAGTCCTACATCCGAAGGCACACACCTGAGAATTTCTTGTAGCAGAATTTTAATGAGCTGCTCATGTCATCAAGCAAGAAACCAACCAAGAGGAAAGGCCAGCCAAGGAACTCCCAGCCAGGGCAGAGCAGCAGAGCCATAACTCAATGAAAAAGGAGCAGCAGACATCAAAGCAAGGATGAGGTGATTTTCCACACACCTGGATGTCACTCCCCCCCGAGTTCACCATCCGTGTTCCGTGTCAGCAGAAATATGTTGGACCCCTCAAGTGCAACAGCAAGGACTTGGGAACAGATCCAGGGTGCAGTGAGAGCTTTCAGTAACCTCACTGATCACCAGCTCAGGCCCAGTGTGATAGACTATTGGTTTGCTCATTTGGGTTTTGCTTCTCAGGTAAAACTTTTCACCTCCTCGTTCGGCGAGAACAAGTCATTAGGCATTTTTTTTTATTTTAGAATCTTGATTTGCTTGTGTGTGAGTTGACAGCCCAGGAGTATTTGCCAAAAGTTGGTAAAGTGCCAAGTTTTCATTAAACCTCTTGTAAACCCCAAACTGCCGTCCTGCGAGGCTACATCTGGCAGGGAAGCCATCTGTGATTCGTATAGTCTTGCTCCAACAAAACGACAACAGTGTGAAAAACTCTTTTCTCTGGTCGGCAGTGAACTGTAAAAGTAACATTAGTAATAGCTTCTGCAGGCTCAGTAATGACATAATTGACATTGGCTGAAAGCAAAAGCCCCAGCAGAGAGGTCTTGCCAAGGCTCTGGGTTGATTCATATCATCCTTCAAAAATACAGGTCACAGTCAAGAGCCCTCTTGGACGCCGCTTCTCACGTGAGTGGTGGGGCTGCTCCTCCTGAGCAGAGGCTGCAGCACAATCTCACAGAGTAGGAGCCTCCTGACCCCAACCCTGGCAAAAAAAAACCCACAAAAAACTCAAATAAGTGCTGCTCTGCTTGACTGAAGCCATTTGCTTGATCCATAAACAAGGTCTGTATTTGCAATTGTTTAAAAACCTGCAGCTTCACAGCGAAGTGCACATTGCACCCAGTAATCTCTTATATCTATAGCAACATGACCTGGTGCATTTTATTTAATGCAGAGCCCTAGAAAGGAGACTGGGCTCCAAGCCATCTGCACATATGTTTCTTGGATGCCTGATATTTTCATTTTGCTTCAGATGAGCTGCACTGTTAGGGGGCTCCCATTTATAGCATCCGGGATTTTTTCCAGTATATGTTGTGCTCACCCTGTCTGCAAACCTCTCTTCTGCCCTCAACCTCCTTCACCCCCATGACTCAAAAAATACAAACCCCAGCAGATGTCCATTAAAAAAAAAGAGAGAGAGAGAGACAAAAAGCACTGATTTGCTCAAATCTCTTGCTAAAGAAACCATTCCCCAGCTCCCTTTGTATTTAAAAGCTTGAGGCCCCTGTTTTAGAGAAATCCTAGAAATACAATTTAAAGACCTCGGTGGGACCGTGCAGTGCTGAGAGACTGTGTGCTTACTGATGGGGAATGTTTAGAAAAACAACACCTAATGCCACCAAGGTTTCCATTTGCACCTCTGCTGTTCTGCACCTTTCATGGAGCGCCTGGCCTGCAAAGCAGGAGCTTTCCCTGCATTATTTACACAAGTAAGTGACAAAAAACACTGGACTGCAGCCTGAAATCTTTACTAAAGCTTTAGACCTTCCTGATTCAGGCAGCAAGTAAGTGGGAGATTAAGCAGCTGAGGGAAGACCAAAAGAAGATGAAAAAGGAAGAAAGAGAACAAAGGACTGTAGGGCAGCACAAACTGAGTGCCTGATTCTGACCCTCCCCTACAGCAGGAGTGAATCCACATTTGTGGAGATCAGAGGTGGCTCTGTGCTGAGTGATGGGCTGCAGGAGAGGGGCAAAACATCACTGATAACACCATTTTTGTTTTGGAACATATCAGGGCCAAGGGGCCAAATCCAGAGCTGGTGTCAACGAGTGTTCCCCTCTCAAACCCCCTCCTGCTTGGTGTGCCTGGAAGTTTCATGTGGGAAAAGATGTAAAAATCAAAGCCCACACCTGAGCTGAGGTGTGGTGGGCCAGCTGTTGTTCTGGGAGGTGATATTAATGATATAATGGCTGGGACAGCTGGTGAGACATCTCACTGTCCTTGTGAGGTCACTTCTGCTCCCTCTCTGCATCCCTCCCTTTGTCCCTGTGCTTGTGAGGCTCCCAGGGCCAGGCTGGAAAAGGGATTTATTTCTCTGAGCTCCGTTTCTCCCTCCTCCTGCCAGCCCTGATGCCAGAGGCAGAGCCCACACAGACTGCCAGACTGTGTCGAGCCCAAGGTTGGGATGCTGGGAACAGACTCCAAATGCGCCCTTCTATGGCTGCAGCATCCCCCTGGCTCTTCCTTTGGCGTGGCTGGCAGCCCCCACAGGCCCTGGGCTGTGGTCTCTTTTTTGTTCCACACTGACTCCTCCACAGGAGCCTTCGGGGTCTGTCCATGGCTGGCTCATTGGGTGGGAGCAGGGAATTCACAATCCTGCCAGGATTCCCTGCCTGCCAGAGCTCCCAGCTGGCAGGGCAGCACTGCTCCTCAAAGGGAAGGTCATGGTGCCTTGTCAACACCAAGGAGGGTTGTGCAAGCCCAGCGTGAGGCAGGGAGGTGTCCCCAACACGGATTTGTGACATGGGACAATAGAGCCACAATGATGCTTTCCAAAAATAAAGCCATCCTCTCCCCTAGCAAGGCTTGAAAGGCTCCAGCAGCTCCTGTGCTGCTGGCTCTGCTGGACATGTCTGTGCTGCTGAAGAGGAGCCAGAGGCACCAGGAATGCCAGACATTCTCCATGTCACAGGGACAGCCCAAGGACAGCATTTCTTGGGGTGCCCAGGAGAACCCAGTGTTTGGGACTGGCCAGATTTCCTCAGGCAGTGAGGACTTGAGGCTGGCTTTCCCAGAGCTGGTTCCTGGCACACAGAGGACCTTTCTGAGGCTGTCAGCTCCATGGCACCCTGCACAAACCCCTCCCCAGGGCCCTTCCAGAAGCCATTCCCTTGGCTGGCTGAGCATTAACTCCTTGGCCTTGCTCAAGCGGGGTCGCAGCTGATTGCGAAAGGGAAAATGTGCAATGCAGGCAGGGAAACAGGCAACATGAGCAGAAACCTGGTCAAGGGTGGTCACTTCCTCCGTTTGTATGAGGATTCAGGAAGTCCATTACAAAGCACTCCATCACTGTCACTTAATTCCAGCTAGATTACAGAAGATTAATAGTTCTGCTCCTTCTCCCCCCTGCCTGCATGTGCAGAGGGTGGTGTTACCAGCCCCTCTGTGCGTGCCAGGTGAAGTTCCACAGGACTTTGAGGAGCTCTCTCTTGCTTTATAATTCCTTAACAACCTGAGCCAAATCATCCCAGGAGCCATCAGTGTCCAGAGGAGATGCAGGATGGGAGCAGCAGATGAGCAGGGATGTGGTTTTGGGCAGCAGAGGTGAGGCTGTGGTGCCTTGGTGTGACCTGGCTGTGCTGCCCGGAGCAGGGACCCTCTTTCATTGTGTTGTCCCTCAAACTGATGTTCCTGTCACTGCACACCATGAGGAACTCTGGGATACAGCACTGAGAGGATGAGCAAAGGCTGCATTCCTGCCTTTGCCCACAACTCCATGATCCTGAGAAATCCCACCTGATCTCCAGATGATTTACAGCTTTTTCTTTTGCTTTTTAAAAAACATTTTCACATGTAACCTGACTTTGATGTGAGTAGGAAAGTCATATGAGCAACCACAGGCAAAAATGAGTATTTGCCAGTGTCTTACCCTTCCTCCTGTTTTACACACCTTGGACTCAAGCACCAGGTAGACTGGTGTAATTAGCTGAGCGTGGTGCTGCTATTCTCATGGCTCCCATAATTTCAGCAGTTCCTTCCCTTCCCACTGGGAATATGATGCACGTGGCTACTCACCATGCAAAATTCAGGGAGGTCTGTGTGGGGTGTTGGAGGTAGGGCTGACCCAAAGTTCCTCAGCCACATCTGCTCCTGGAGAAGTTCTACCATAAGTTCATCCCTTCAAATGAGGCTTTGGGAAGAGAAAAAAAAAAAATCAGTGAATGGATTCAAATCTGGTGGGCAGTTCCTGTGAAAAGAGAGAGCCATGGAAAGCATCTCTACTTTTCTATCAGGGCTTCTTAAATGCAAATGTTGGCCATGGAAATGCTGCAGTGTTCCATTTTGTTGTTTTTTCTGAGTGCTCACCTGTTTCAGATCTGCTTTTCATCATGCTTCAGTTTCAAAAATTAACTTGAACCGAAGGAGAAGGTTATCCAAAAAGATTATATGGCCCCCAAATGAAGTCAGAAGTTTTATCTCACGTCTGGCCAAAAATTTCATTTTAAACCCACTAATGAAAGTTTCTAGGATTGCTTCTTCTATTTCAGTCCTAAAACAAGTAAGGTATTATCATTGGGCTAGACACAAACCAATAGTCCCTCCCCAGCAGGACTGTAAGAACTATAAGGGAAGAGACAAGAAAAGGCGATTAATTATGAGTATAATTATCAATGTTGCAGCTGTAATAACATTTTACATGGAGAAATCCTGGTGGTAAAGGTGGTGGGACCTCCCTGACCTGGGATCCAGTGGCTTGGACCTATTTTCCTTCAGGGAATGTGACTGGCCATGCCAGAATAGCTGGTGACCTCTCTACTCCATCTGCTTGGCTCCTTCACAGGACGGCAGGCAGACAGATAATGAAAAAAAGGGTCAGGGAGCTGGGAGAACAGAATGTCAGACCAAAATATCTTGGACAGAAATGTGCAGGTTGTTCTGATCAACCCCTCTGAGAAATTGTCTGCTGAAAGACTTGGGCGCTTCTGTGCCTCATAGTTCACACTTCATAATTTATGTGCCTCGTCCAGCATTTTTTCCCTGTCGTAATCGTCTAAAGGGTCTTAGTTCACCGGTGGATCTGGATTCTGTGGTCACAGAAAATGCAAGGATAAGCCCTGTGCCTTAACAGCAGTAAAGCATGGTCAGAGAGCCATTTTTCCCATATGATTCTTCAGGGCTGGCCAAAAAAAAAAAACCCATGAAGGCTGGTTTCTCTCTTCTCCCAGAGTTTCTTATTGCACTAAGGACGTGTTATTATTTCAAACTGAACGGGAATTTGATCAGAAAGGAGTGACGCAGCGACTAGTCACCAGCTGAGCTCTGCAGAGCCCTGAGGGATGGGGCCAAGCCCCAGCCCAGCCTGCCAGGGCTCTCGTTTGGGTTTGGGAATCATTACTGCTGCCTCCCATGGCCGTGGCAAAACCCTTCACCTGCTGTGGCTCTCGCTCAGCTTCCCTCCCTGCCAAGCCCTGTCCTTGCTGGTAGCAGCCTGAAAAGGCCCGAAGTGTCTCAAAAATGTGGCAGATGTTTTGTTTTAGCAGGGGGAGAGGAGAGGGGGAGGAAAGGGGATCAGTGGCAGGCAGTGAAGAAGAAAGGTGGGAGGAAAAATAACAAAATGGAACCATCTCATCTTGCCTTCATCCCTCCATTAGCTGTCACAGCAAGCAAGGGTGGTTCAGACTGGTTTATCTCCAAGGGATGCTGGGCTGCTGAATGGAAAACAAGCTGGAGGTGTTCACTGAGCACTTCCAACTTCGAGTTAGAGCACTCAAACAAAAACAAAAAAAAATTCAGAAAATCCAGGAAGGCCCCAAAATTTGACCCCAAACTAAACTCTGACCTGTTTTGTGCCTCATTAATATCACCTCAATTTTCTATCCTGTTCTCATGCCTCTGAGTTCAGCCTAAGATTCTGTTTTAAATGTCTCTGAAATATGCAGTTGTTCAGGTCAAGGGTTTTGCTTTGGCACTCAATTAACTATTCCTGGCTGTTCCTGTGCTACAGGAGGTCTGAGAGTATTTCCAGGTTTATCAGCAGCTTTTATTCTGGAAGTTGCTCCTCTAACCCTGCGTTTTTGTGTGTGCTGCTGATAACCCATGTCTGAAATAATGGTGTGACTCCGTGCCTCATTGGGATCCACATGGGTGTGGGAAAATGGATTTGCCAGAGGGGTGAAATTTTGCCATCTCTGTTCCTACTGAGGAGACTTCTGAGTTCTTGAAGGTGTAATGGAGCAAATCCTCAGTGAAATACCAGTGAGATTCAGACCCCAAGTCCTGCAGTGGGGATTATTTGTTGAACATTCCCCCATCTCTCCTTATATTCTGTATTTCTTTAAAGCAAAACTCAAACTGCTTCTTCTCGTCCAGCCCCAACAACAATTTCTGAAGGCGTCCCCTGTATTTTGTTCAGCTGTGACACTGCCAAGCCAACAGCAACATCAAAGAAATCTGCAGAGCTTCCCAAGTTAGCAGCAGTGGAAAGGAAAGGTGGGATGCCAAGGTTGCTGTGGTACAGTAGGAAAGCAGGAAAGTTTTCTCCATCTGGTTAAAGGAACTGTAGACAAATATAGCCAATGCAGGCACCAAAAAGCAATTCCAAGAGATCCCCAGCTCACAGGACTCTTTTAGTAGCCACACTGATTGTGGAATTTTTAAAACAGTAAACAGGGATGCAGTCATCTCATTCTAGAGCAGAAGAAGAAAGTTGCTGTTGAGAAACCCCACCTGCTTTCCATTTTTAGGGCATTTTTCCATTCTAGGGAAAGACTGTGGACAATTGTCTAACTATATAAAAGATGTTTTATTTCCCTTTGATTAGAAAAAAAATGATATGCAGGATTTTCAACTGTTCTGAGGACAAAATGTGTGACAAGAATGAATGGCTCTTTTTTTTCATTAATATGTATGTCTTTGAGCTAAGCTTTTAGTGGAAAAACTGCTCTAGAGGAGCCTAAATGTGACTTGAAGTCTGATCCTCTGCTAACTTGGCAAATACCTGAGGATGAAGTATGGAGAAGAGCTAACCTATAAAGTATCCTGTATTTTAACAGCCTGTTTCTCCATTAGGAATTTTTAGACATCAATAGAACGAATTGTCCTGTATTGTATGTTACATGTCTGTGTGCTGTAAAAACATTAAGGGTTTTGTCAGCTTTCTACCTTAACCCTTAAAGACGTCCCTGATGTCTGGTGCTCCAGCAAAGTCCTTGTCCTCAGGCTTTTTTTGTTTTGGGAGCTGCTGTTGATTTTATGGCTGTGCAGCCACATGGTGGTTTGTTTTCACCCTCGAGGAGATCCAGATGCTGCTGGTGGATTTATCACCATTCCTGTTGTTATTTGCTTGTGAGCTTGTCCTTGGACCGCGATACTCTCAGGTGAAAGAATAATCAATATCAAGCAAGGAGACACCTTCTGATGTGTCAGGAGGTGTTCAGATTACAAAATCTGGAAATATTCTGCAATTCCAGCCTCAGCAGGGCAGGTTCTGCAAGACAGGGGCACCCTGAGAGGGTGAGCTGCAGATGGGCATTGCTCAGCTCGTGTCTCTCCCTGTTGACAGGAGCTGGTTGCTCTGACCAGAGTTTGAACCTTCTCTGCAGAATTTCTGGCGCCCTCTTCACTCCTTCCTGCTCTGTCCTGGGACAGGGTGGCTCCCTGTGTGTCCTGCCTGGCCTGGGAAGCTCTGATAGCCCCACCAGCAGCTCCCACCATACAATGTTCACGTGCTTCTGGTTGTTTCCTGCACGCCTGACCTTGAGATAACCACTGTCCACTTCTTGCATGGGTACAGCCTCTCCTGCAGGTTCCCACCAGGCAGGGACAGCACCAATCTGTGATGGACTAACTGTCCCTGCCCTCACCTTCATCCACAATAATGCCAGGGAACTCCAGTTTCATTGAGGGGTGAGAACCCCCAAGTGCCATCACATTACCCCAGGATGACATTTGTGCAGTGCTGCCACACTGGACAGCACTTCAAGCTCAATCCTGCAAAGATATATATCTGTTTCCCCTGAAATACCCATTTTTGATGATGGTTTCATGGTGGCCCTGCCTGCAAATAGAGCCAAAGCAAGAAACTCCTTCCTGCCCTTTCCTGCCAGTTCTCCCAACTGCACATCGGGCTGTGGAGAAATTGCCCCCACTGAAATTAATTCTTTCTCCCTCTAAAATATTGTTTATAGCCCAGATCACCTCCAAGATCTGACTCACACCTTGGCTGTGCAGTTTGGGCGAGGGGGATGGTGGAGCAGCGCCATTGTGAAGATGCAGAAGGTGTTTCAGCTGTTCTTGTGTTACAACAAATTACTCACTTTAATGATTCAATCAGTCACGACAACCTGCTGGGGGGGAGCACAAGAGCACTTGGCTGGCTCTAACCACCAACCCCACAGTCCTCAGGCTTCAGCTGTGGACCACCAGGGCCGTAGGACGTGGAGAGGAGGGCTGTGAAATGATTGACGACTTTCCTCCCTATGGTGGACAACCAAACACAAAGTCCTCGCCAGGTATGAGTTCTCTGGAGTGCAGGGAATGAAAACAACCAACCAGTAAAACGGTGCAACAAGTGAGCATGCATCCTAGCTGCATTTTTCTAGTTTTCTTAAAAAAAAAAATAGGTGATGGAACATGGATGGTGGACTCAGGGTGCTCCTCAAAAAACAAAAAAAGGGCTCTGTGGACTTTAGTTAAAAGAAAAAACAACTTTGAGGCAAACTGAAGAACTCCAATTTTTATGCCAAGCTTTTAATAAGTGAGGGGGAGCAGCTGCAGGGCTAACCAGGAAATCACCGAGGAGCCGGGGCTTGACCAGCTTGAGGAAGGTGTTGGTGAGGGCCTGGTGACGGAGCCCCGTGACGCAGGTGGTCCCTGCCAGCCCTGCCTGCCTGGCAATGGCCGTGGCTCCCTCCCAGGCCATCAGCACGGAGGGATTTACCTTCCCTGCCGTGGTGTGTGCAGCAGCTCTGCTGGAACCAGCAGCTTTTGTACCTGGGAGTCCCACAGGTGACTCCCACACAAGTCTGAGATGATGACAGAGCTGCAAACCAGCCCATGGGGAGGAATCCAGCACCACAACATCCCAACAACTCACAACATCCTCTCCCTTACCACTTTTTTTAGTGTTTTACTCTTGAACAGCAGCCGACAGAATGAGAGGACACAGTCTCAAGCTGCAGCAAGGCAAAGATAGGTTGGATATTAGGAAAAAGTTTTTAAAAGAAAGGATGATAAAGTTCTGGAATGGCTGCCCGGGGAGGTAGTGGAGTCACCATTCCTAGATGTGCTTAAAAAAATATTGGATGTGGCACTGGGTGCTAGGGTTTAGTTGAAGTGTTGGGGCTGGAATTGGACTCTATGATCTTTAAGGTCTCTTCCAACTCAGTCATTCTGTGAATTCTGTGAACACAAGGAAATCTTGCATTTAACAGAAGAATAAACAGGTCCTCCTTTCTCTCCCTTTGTGTTCCAGCATGGGAGTTCACATCCTCTGCCTCTTCCTCTCCACTCCTGGCCCTCTGGAAGAGCAAAGCACACCCCAGGGACTGCACAACAAACAGCACCGAGGGGCAGCCGAGGAGAACAAAGAACTCTTCAGCCCTGGAAAAGCTCGTCCTGGAAAAGGGAGTCGATCCCAAGGCAATGCCGGGATTAAAAAGGCACCGGGAAAGCAGAACAAAAGCAAAGATAACGAGGCTTCAATGGTCCTCCCGTGCATGTCTTGCTCCATGCCTACGTGGGCTTCCATACATGTTTTGCCAGAAGGGAAACATGAGCCTTGTTTATAAAAATTACAGGCTTGCATCCGAGTTTAACCCCTACCCTTTGAACTGCAGCCTAAGCTTAGGAACTGCTTTGTGCAGGGCGAGCTGCTCCCCAGGGCTTGAAAGGGGTGAGCAATTGAAGATTTTCTCACTTAGCTGCCATCTGCTTTTATCTCTGGGGTCCCAGAGAAAGGTGAGAGCTTGGCAAAGAGCTGCAGGATTCTAATTGCATCATTCCCATCCCAGCATCCAAAACCAGGCTCCTGTTCCTGTGCCCTTCATCCTCCCAGGGCTGAGAGCCCTGAACCTCCTTCTGTAATTACCTTTGCACTTGCATCTCTTGTATTTTCCCTTGTAACTACCTCTTGTAGCTATTTTTTGTAATTTCTTTAGGTTGTCCTTGTACCTGCAGCTCTTGCTGGCTGTAGACAGATTATATGAAGCCTGTGATAAATATATTTATGTCTAAATGCCTAAACCATGCAGGGTGAATACATCTATGTGTGTTGCATACATATATATAAATTAAACATCTAACTCGTCCATTCATTCACAATGAGTGTTTTGGGCACATAGAAAATACACAGTGGTACAGCGAATTCAACCCCAAAAAGAACTGTCTTTGCAATACCATAGAATTTCATGGGAAAAGCACACATTAGAGGAGATGGGAAGGTGCTGCCCATAGGGATGTCCTTGTCCTATCCTGGGCAAACACAACTGTTCCAGGCAGAAGAGAAGATGAAGGACTATGTGGACTGTTGGCCTCTTGTCCTGAGGATAAACAATGCCAAATTGGGTTATTTTTAATAGCTGAGATGTTAAGCACAAGGTGTGAACATTCAAATTCCTCATTTGCACCTAATCTTTGGATATCACAAGGCAATATAAATTAGCACCATATTATGCCTGGGATGGCAGCCCTCACCCAGGAACTTTGCTCTGGTACCCACCAAAGGGAGTCCATCCCAGGCTTAAAGGGGTACAAGACCACTAAAATCCATCAAAACTCCCAAATGACAGAAATTGGGTGCTGTAGTATCGATCATTACCCTTCTCCCATGCAAAACTCCTGCTGGGAGCACACAAAAGTTTGCCCAATCTTTTACTGCTGCATCAGAGCACCCACTACAGAAGACTCAGACCAGACAGTTGCAGAAATGTGAATTTTCTTGCCCTGGATCTGCTGTCACAGTTCTCATGATTCACTGAGCGATTCCATCGGAGCCTGTAAATAACTCCCCCCCCTGCTATTATTACCCTAATAATTCTCCTGAGATTGAAAATGTGTTTATTTTTACTCAGAGATTGTAAAACCACAGGAATAAAACAAGTTGAGGCTGCCAGCACTTTATTTAATTTCTTGTTCTCTTGCTGAAGCTCTGAGAATAACTTCTGTTTCCTGCCCAAGAAGGAAACAGCGTTTTCCTTCACTTATGTAAATACGACTTCCCCACTCGGACATTTTCCCACTGCTGGAAATAGGCAGGAATCTTCCCAGTGCCTCAAGTTTGCAGCCCATGTGGAAGATTTTGCTCTCCACCCAGTTCACCCTGGGCTGGCTTGGAGTTTCCTGGGATGGAGGTTAAATCCTGATGGATTCTGACCTCAAGGCAATGCTCATGCGTGTTCCTTTTTTTTTTTTCTTCTATGATTTAAGTCACTTGGCCAAACATATAATCAAGACTTCCCTTACCAAGAAGGGCTTCAGCAAGAACAGAGGGAGTAAAATACAGGCTTGGCATGTAATGGGAGCGTGTGAATGTGGGGAAGTGCAAAGGGAAGGACGGGGAGGCAGGGACACGGTGCAAAAGCTGCGCGGACATAGGGAGCCATTCCTCTGGCGTGTGTATAATCAGAGGATAATTCCCACTTGGGAGAACGTGGGGCAGCATTTCCAACAAACGAGACAGCCAGTGCCTGGAGCTCCTCTGCATATTTATTACATCACCATAATGATATAGAGAAATAAAAGAGAGGCAGAGGTTGGCCTTACGAGCGTGTGAGCGTCGCTGCTCCTGTTGGAGCTGCTGGGAACGTGCCTGGCTCGGCTGGGCTCTGGAGAGGACATCAGTGGATTATTGAGGGTTTAGAAAAGTTTGGAAAAAGATGTTTGAAAACCTGGCTGGGATGAGGATCTCAAACCCACTGAGTGCCTCGAGGAGAGCAAGAGGTGTCTCCATCACAGCTGGATGGTGCTAGGAAGGGAAGGGAAAGGGTTGCTGGTGGCAAATCAGCCTTTCTCTGAGAATCAGAATGGTGACAGGGCTGGAAGCTGACCCCAGATAAAATCAGTGCAAATGGGAGGTGGAAATGGCAAAGTCTGACCCCTTCTAATGTAAAGGCTGCTCAGGGAAGCAAAATGCTTCTGGGGGCATTTAGGCTGGGGCTTTTTCACCAGGACATACTCTAATGCAATCAGGGAATTACAGGCTTGATGCAAAGATTATACAATTTAATTATCTAGCCTGTCTTATGCAAGAGGCCAGGGAAGATAACATTTCTGCCAGGCCTTTAATCAATGATGTGCCCATTGCAAAAGCACTGAATTATTTGGGGCTCCCTCAGTTTCCAGGGGCCGTGCTGCAGGAAGTCTGAATTTCCCAAGGGAGGGAACAGTTTCTTTTGGGAAATGCAACATCTTCCAAAGTTTCTCCCTCTATCTGCCCAAATGTAAGGCCACTGAAAATTGCTGTTTACTTCTGAAAATGGTGTTCCCATCACCGCACCAAAATATGAACTCCAGATCTAGAAAACTTAAGCCCCTAGGAACCCTTAAATCTCCACTTTTTTTTTAGTAAAGACAATGACTTTCCTATAGTTTGGCTCTTCCATCCAAAGATTTCCCAGAGTGCTCTGTCCATAAATGAATGTTTTCACCTGAGGAAGACATC
This sequence comes from Melozone crissalis, assembly GCF_028551555.1. NCBI lineage: Eukaryota > Metazoa > Chordata > Aves > Passeriformes > Passerellidae > Melozone > Melozone crissalis. The sequence continues at coordinate 28,894,702 of NW_026535823.1, forward strand.
TATCAGCTTCCCCACCAGGGCCATTTCTCTTCTCACTGTACTCCCAGCCATCTTGCTATTCTTTATCTACTTATATTTTTTTTTTTTTTAACCTTTCCTTTCTATTACTGCTGAGGTGATGGCAATTCCCTGTAACAATATAATCCCGTGTAATTTATCACTGTAAGTCTGTGCAATGGAGTCCCTGTTAACTCTAAAGAAAAATTTACAGGCAGGAAAAATTGGTGTAAGCCACAGAGAACTTGCACAGCAAAAGGGCTGCTGGGGAACAGCTTGCCTGCTGCTGATAATCAGGGCAATGTATCGCTGCTGTGGTCTACTCATAACCCTTGAAATGAGGTTTTAATTCCTGAAGTCTTGCACAAACAAAAGAGTTGCAGAGAAAGAGAGGGAGAGACTGGGGAGGGGGAGAGGAGCAGTGACCTTTGCAAGTGAACTCGTAAGGAAACAACAACGTGCCTCAGCCTTAGCCTGATTTTTTTTTTTATATTTTTTTTTCCTCAGAATGAATTTGGCTGTTGGAAGCCCAGAAGCACTGGCTGTCAGACACCAGCCAGATCCTGCGTGCTTTGTTATTCCGGTGTTTGATCCCAGATGAGGCCAAGTCACACTCAGATTTTAGATATGACAATTGGGTCTGGGTCCTGATTGCTCTGGACTGTATTTCTGGCTGGCACCCCAGAAAAATAGAAGGAGGAGGTCGAGGTGATGAGTAGGTTTAATCATTGGAGTGAACCTCATCTACTTTGAGCCTGACATCCTGGTGCACGCACCACTTTCTCTGCAGGATCAGCTTTGTCCAGAAGAGCACAGATTAAGTCACCCAGAAGGAATAACAATGAGGAATGAGGCCAGCAATCCCATATATTATGTATATGAAATATGTCATATGCCATTCGTGAAGTACCATGATGACCACTTTTTTTTTTCTTTTTAATGGTGATGATTCACAAAAACATAATTTTACAACCCCAGCGATTTCCCAACCTCTCTGTATCTTCTTCAGCTCCTTCCTGTGTTTTTCTCTTGCTCAGGAAAATGTGCAAAACTGTGGCGGGCTGAGGCTCCAATCTGGGGGTTGTTTTCCCATCATTTTGCTTTTGCCATCTTCCAAAAAGCCATTTATGTCTCCCTTGCTCCCTTTTGTCTGGGCTGCCTGTCACAAACGCTGTTGCCCAACAATCCCCCCACCTCCTGAGCAGAAACCACCGTTTGCCTCTATCATTTTGGTGTGAAATCCTTCACTTCTGGGAGCAAACAACAAAAAAAAACACCCAAGTTGCAGTCTCTGGCTCCAAACTTTTTCCCCCCTGTCAGCTCCCTGACTCCACAGAGAGCACTCCCATTTCAGCCCTCGCTGGAGCTCCTCGGGGTAAGATTGCAAGAGCCAGGGAAAGACACATGTTTCCCATTACATGCCTAAGTCTTCGCAGAGTCCTGGTGACAAGAGATCTTACAAAATAGCACTCGGTGGAAAGGGGCCACAGGTGGGGGAGGGACCCGCTGCTTGCAGGGGCAGATTCACAGGAACCCCATTATGGATGGAACAGAAGGGATAGAGAGAGGATAACAGGGGGAAAAAAATGGCAGGGCATTATTTTAGCAGAAGTAAACAAAAATAATTGACTTAATGAAATGCTCTCCCAAGGTGGTCAGGTCTGGGAATACGTTGTTCACAGCATTTATTCAAATGTATGCTATGTCGTGGCAAGAAAAGAAAACATCCAACACCTCTGTTTGTATAAATGACTTGATTTAACCCCAAAGTCATCTTCAGTGCTGCTCTCACACACCGCTGCCCTGCTCCCCCACCCCTCCTGGAGGCCCTCCCTTGTTTCCAGGGTTGTGTTACAATCCCATTTGTTTCTCCCTGTAAAACCAGCTCATTACGTGGCTCTTCCCGTCCCTGCTGTTCTGATAGAGTGCCCAATTTCACATTTGCTCACGACACACCATGATCCGAGCAATATAACTATCGTGGCTGGTCTGGTGTTAATCATCTCTGTCCTGGCTGATGGGGGAGCAACAGAAACTGCTCTGCAGGTTATTCATAGCATCAGTTTCACTAATTTTTACCAAAATACATCCGCATTTGAATGACATATTTATTGGAAGTTCTTCTCAAAGAGAGTTATTGTGGGCATGAGTGAAATGCATTCAGCCATTATATTCTGCAGGCCACAGTTAAATGCCAGACCAGAGCTGAGCTGGGTTTGAAAAGCCTATCTATAAAATCTCCTTCATGTGTCACCAGGACAGGCTGGCTAAAGAGTTTACCAGCTTAATATATTAGCCTAATGCATTAGCTCTTAGCCTAATATTAAAATAACAATAACTGCCAGACGTACAAACGTTGCGGCCAAGCGGAGAGCGCTTGGAAAACGCAGCCCTCGGAGGGAGCGGGTCATCAGCCAAGAGAAATAAATTACCTTCAGCTCCCAGCACACCAGCTGTGTCTATATCAGCTTAAACTTACACTGTCCATGGGCTGGTTTTATCTCCTTGGAAGTGGAGGAGGGCTGGAGGCGCTTGGCAGTCGGGGGCTTCTCTTTGCAGCCTCCTCTGGGGATGGCAATCACCTGCCAGGGCAGGAAGATTTGTCCCCCATCCCTGGGTCTGGCAGTCCTATCCCCCACAAAAATCTGGCTCCTCTTCTCTCTTCTGCCTCCGTATCGGATTCTAGAGGAGTTGGTTGTTGCTTTGCACGCCACTGTGCTGTTCTCCAGTTCTGGCACTGGCTCCCTGGGCAGCTCCTGAGATGGAATATGAGGAATTTTCTTTAGGGAAGTGAAATCAATGCAAAGATCCTTCTCTCTGCTCGTTTATCCAGCCTAAGCATGGGATGTCATGGGGAACTGGTATTTAGATGGGCTCCATAGACAAAGGGGCTTTGCACCGTGATGGTTTTATTCGGCACACTAGCACCTCCATGCCAGATCCTCCTCCACTGGGGGCAATCCCGCTCAGGATGGGGATGGATTCCTCTTCCTGCCCATGGAAAGCAGAAAACAACACACACTGCAGGTCCTCTGGGGACACAAAACTTGGCGAGGGTTGCACAAAACTCGGTGGAGACACGAATCTGTCCAGGGAGCTGCCAGCAAGAGCAGCTCCAGCACCCCAAGAATCGCTGCTCCACCTCGCCATAAAACGCTCTGCTGCTTCTGCAGGACACCAGGGGTTCTGCCTCCAGGCCAGGGTTTGCTTGGGGTTTGTGAGCCTGAAACTGCTCTGCAGTGGGATAGCTGTGTTTGAGGGAAAAGAAAAATCAAACCAATCCAAAGCACACAGCTCTAAGGGGATAATTTGGCTTTCCTTGTGAGCATACCTCTCCTCAAATGCAAAATTCAAGGAATAGAAACCAACCTAGAAGAATTAAAGTTGCAAATTGAACCTTTGTGTATAAAAAAGTTGGGATGCTAGGCTTTCTCTTGTCCCTAATTTCTGTCTTTGTCTCCTCATTTCTTCGGAAAACACTGTTCCAGTGAAGGAGGCCAGGGCAATAATAGCAATAAAGCTTTCATAGAGTTGATGCAGACAAATAAATGACACGTAGACTTGCAAAATTATGAGAAATTACTTCTTTCCATCTTCGAGATCTCAGTCACTTGCTGACACCAAAATGTGAATCAAAAACTGAAATAAACTCTTGCTGGGGATATTTTTGTCAGAATTTTGTTCAATTACAGGCAAAAGCCCAAAGATGGCTGCATGCAAAATATAAATGCCTTTATGCATTATAAAGCACTCCAGATCAAGTAATGAAGAATTGCTCTGAAAGAATCAAGAGGAATTTTTTTGGTGGTTGGGTGGGCTTTTATTTCCCCAAGAACACAACATTTTCTTATTTAAAAAAATTGCTATTTTTCCCAGACCTCAAATTTGAAATGAGACTGGAGTTCTGATTAAAAGTGATGTGAAAGGAAAATGTTCAATTGGATAATGCATTATTAATGTTTTTCTTAAGGGTGTAATGGTGTAATGCAGGGGAGATTTTAACAGGCTTGTCTTTTTGGGTTTTACTCCCTTTTTTGCGACTCTATTGTTAGAGGGAGTGACAGCAGAAAGAGGCTGTGCAAGGCTTAAATATGGACAGGAAATTTCCCACATGAGGACGGGCAGAAAAATTTGCTGAGACATCAGAACGTAGCCCTGCTCTCCGGGAAGTGGATGTGAGAGCAACACCTTTCAAAGCTTCCAGAAAGGAAGACAGCTCGTGTCTTGTCCCACAACTGGTCACAATCCAAACACTGGGGGATCAAGTAATTTTAAATACCTTTTTTTTAGCAGTAGCTAAAGCAATAATGAAGTTATTTTGGCTGGATGAACCAGACTTTTGTGAGCAGACCAGCTGCACCAATGTGGTGAGACCCTGACCAGAAGTTTCTTCAAGGATGGGGAGGTTTGGCCAGGAATTCTGACACAGGTCTGGGGTTCCCACATCTCCACCAAAGGCCTTTGTGGCCAAATACTCACATTTTTGGACCACAAAGCAGCTTGTGGTGCCAAGAAACCTTTCTTCAGGGGAGGTGAGTTAGAAAGAGCTGGTCATCATGAAATGTTTCTTTTGGAAGAAAACAAGGACGAGTAAAGGACAAAGCTGAAGTAGTTAATGCAGGACTTCCCATTTGTCTTCTCACCATTAGATTTTGAGCAGACCATGCTAATCCTCTTGAAAGAGTGGGTCAGCAACTATGGCTTCTCCTTTGAATATGGTCCCACAGAGTTCCTAATTGCTGCCACCCCCCTCACCTGACCCTGAGTTTGGGACAAAGGTGGTGTTTACCTTCCCTGCACCTCATTTTCCCTGCTGCTAATAAAGGGAAGCAATGACTGCTGCCTGCTTTGATGAAGTCTCCTGTGATCTACTAGTGAAAAATACAGTGTAAATGCAAGGAATGTAATTATTATTATCACCAAAGAAGCTGCCTGCTGACCTCAGAGCTGATTTATAGATTCATAATTGGTTTAGATCAGAATGGTGATGAGGCAACAAGGCTAAACATGCCACTGCATTCTTGCTATGCCCAATCCAGTCTTGGGGGACAGTAAATACTGCTGTTAACCCATGCTTCAGGACACTGTGACACCTTCACAATCTCCTGAGCTCCACATTCCCCAGTGATGCTGGGATTTGGAAATTCCCAGTCGATACTCATTGTGTCACACAAGCCAGGTCAGCTTTCAGCCTGTGTTTGCCACAACGAATTGTGTGCAGACCTCAGGAATGAGAGCCCAGTGCTACTTGACATTTACAGAGAGTGTTTGATTTCAGAGAGAGACTGTGGATAACAGCAGTGAAGAGCCCCTTCCAGCCTGAAAAACAGCTGCTATTTATATTGTTTAATATATATAGTCACTTTTAATGTTTAATATTTTATAGTCACTTTTTCTGCTGCCCTGGAAAGTGGAGGGTGAGGATTCATAGACTGCATCCAGTTAAAATTACAGGAGAAGCCCTCATGGACCAAAAGCCAAATGGGAGTTTAGCTGTAATTATGGGTCAAACAACTCCTCTTAAGTAAAAAGTGTCCTTATTTAATGATGTGACACAGCATGGCTGTAGGGGATTTGCTTTTCAGCAGTTTTTCCCCCCTACCTCTCATTCATTAAACTAATCTGGCCAGAAGGAGAGCATAACACGGCCATGGGGAGGGCTATAAATCTTCCTGCTTTGGAGCAGAACTCAGGCCCTAAGTAAAGGGAGGTTGGGAAGCCACTTCCTCCATCAACAGGTTGTTCCATAATTATCCTCTCCTGGGCTTTCTCCACCTTCCCCTGCAGCCTGTAACCAGAGTCAAGAGCCAAGATCCTGGGCAGAGTGGACACACCACCAGGCCCCCTCTTTCCCAAGGTTGTGCAATGCCGTGTCTGTTATCAGTGTCCTCAGGATCTTCCCACAGCTGAGACAAAAGGTCTGGGGTTATTTGTAGATGTCTGTAATTTGCAGGGTCCTCCCTTAGTTTGATTTGCTCTTAAATATAGGACTGGGAACTCCTGTGCAGAGTCGTCCCTCTCATTGCTGGATGTTTCCTGTGTGCTGAGCAGAGTGCTGTCAAAACAAATATTCCCCTGCCCCTGTTTACCACCTTCAATTCTGGCATCTCATACTTCAGGCCTGACTTCCTCCCAGCTGCTCATCATCACGATTGCCTGAACAGGAGCTATTAAAGGCTTTTAGCAGTTGTTTCCCCCACCCAGGAAAATGAACCAGACCATTCAGCTTCTTTTTTTTTAAATTTAATTTTTTTTTTTTTTATTATGTGGTTAGAAATCCACTTAGCCACTGGCTAAGATCGGGATCATCCATGCTTGCTTCCAGCCTTCCCCCTGTAGCCAAACTGGCTCCTGGCTGGTTTCCTTCGCAGATATTTAAAGACTATCCTAGTATTTATCTCTCCTTCCCTTGCTATTTATGTGCTGGATCCTTGAGCTCGCGTTCCAATGAGTTTTCATCACTTTTCCCATGTTTCCTCTTGCTCCCAAGGTTGTGGATGGAGGAGGGCACCCCCAGAGAAGCTGTGGATGGCAGGACTGGCACTGTCACACCCTAAAACTTTTCCCAAGGTCCCACACGAGGTGGGGCTGGGGTTTCTCACGGGTCCACCTTGCAGTCTTGGCCTCTGCCCCGCCGGCTGTTTCACACAGAGCAGAACCTCCGTGATGGAAACCTGCTGAGCTCATGTTGAGGGTTTTCTCCTCCTTTAGGACCACAGGCTGTTCTGGACACGTGAGCTGCAAGGGGACAAACCTGACAATTTATCCACTAAGCCACACAGGCCCCTCAAACAGCTCCTTAATGTGAAACATGTGCTGCTGGGCCAGGCAGCGAGCTCTCACTTCGGCTCAGCCCCGGCTCCCTCCAACACCCAGAGCCCTCGGACAGCACAGGGGTTTGGGGAAGGAAAGCAGCATTCCTGGAAATTCCACTGCTGCAGGAACACACTCTTTCTGCTGGCACTTATTTTGACTCTGTTCTGAGTTATTTGCAGGAGGTGAAGGATGTTTTGCTTGACTTTTATCAGATTGCGATGGGCTGTGCAGACGAAGCGCCTGATGATTCATGCTGTTTATGGCAGCAGAGTGTGGGTGCAGCGTGCAGGGATCATGCTCAGGACTTGGGGTCTCTACAGAAAAGGTTGTTTAGACCTCTTTTGCCTAGTTAGCACCAGCTCCTGTTAAAATCTGAAAGAGCAGAGTGCCTGAGTAATCGCACAAAATACCACCGGGATTCAGCTTTAGGTGCTTGGCAGATGCTACACAGCAAAGTAAAGAGCTGGGTGACTTGTGTTACTCCAGGAGTCATTCTAACCCCACCACTTCATTGTTATTGGAATATTTGCTCCCACTTTACCTCCCTGTGTTGCTCTAGGGAGAGGAAATGGTTCGTTCCAACAAAAGCACCTTCCCCAGGGGCTTTAGCAGGGGATGGCCTCACCATTGCTGAGCATCCCCTGAAACCCGAGGAGATTAGCACAGCTCCAGGGCAGAAGGAGACAGGCAATCCCTGCTGAGGCACACAGAGGCTATGCCAGGAGGACCAAGCTTTTCCTGAGCTCAGGAGTGACACTCCAGGCAATGTCTCACAGGGTGGTGGTAAGCAAATGCACTTGCACAGCTGCTGTCGGTGAACACGAGCTCACCGCACTTTAAAATAATTAATCTTATTTTTCTACCATGTCTTGAAGCACTGAAGGAAAGAAAAAAATGTGTTCCTTGACTGCTTTGAGGTTGTAAGTGATGTTGGAGTCAAGGACACTTCTCCTGTGATAAGTGTCTGGAGCTATGTGGGGCTGCACTAGATGGGCAAATATATTTGCACAAAAAATGTTTAACATTTCCTAATGGGGATTGTTTGGAATTTCCCACTCCATGGAAAAAAAAAAGAAAAAAGAAAAAAGGTTAATATTTTGATTTTCTGACTCAATTCAGAGGGAAAGCACACAGTGAAATATTGGAATTTCTCAAGGGAAAAGCCCAAACTCAAGCCTGCCCTAATAATGTGAGGAATAGGGAGGGGAAACCCCGAGCAGTTTTGGTCAGTAGAAACACCAGCAGATTGCCTTCCCCCTCACAAGGTTACCCACCTTGGCTGATAATGGAGATGGGGGGAAATGCCAGGGACTCCTGCCACCCTCCCCTGTTTCCTGGAGAGCTCAAAGCCACCCACCAAAGGTTTTCCATGGGTGGGGCAGGATGGCTGCTTTACAGCCAAATCCACCTCCCTGCCCCAGCCTCAATATACTCCTGCCCACCTTGGCACCTTCATTTTGCCTCTCTTTGTTCTTGAGCTCGTTTTGTGTTCAATAAACCCCCTGATCTCAAGCTGCGCCAAGGGAGATCCAGGCTAGAATTAAGGAGGAAGTTTTTCACAGAAAGAGTGGTCAAATACTGGAATCATCTACCCAGGGAGGTGGTGGAGTCACCATCCCTCGATGTGTTTAAAAAAAGACTGGATGTGGCACTTGGTGCCATGCTCTACTTGAGGTGTTAGAACATGGGTTGGACTCAATGATCTTTAAGGTCTCTTCCAACCCAGAAATTCTGTGATTCTGTGATTGCCTGGCTTTCATCTCTGAAAATGTATATATTTCCCCTCCTAAAAAAATAAAAATAAAGTGCAATGGATGTTGAGAGGACATGAACCACCCAAAAAGGTCACCTCTCTACCACTGTGGGTGCAGGGCTAAGCAGAGCTCTGCCCATGCCATTTCTCTTCCCCCATTTCTCCACTTAAGCAAAAATAGCTGCTCATAAATACAACCAAATTGGGAGAAAACGTCCTGAGGCAAACTGGAAGCTCATTACAGGTCCAGTGTTTGTGTTAGGCACCCATTAAAGCACAATGTGTGTTTTTGGGCAGGCTGCTCCCTCCCGGAGCCTCTGGCTGCGAGCAGAGGTGCCAGCCTGGCGAGGGCTGTCCCGCTATGTGCTCACATCCCTCCCAGGGAGCTCTGCCTGCTCCTCCATCACTCTGAGCACTAATCCACGCTGCCCTGGACTCATTTGGATGGAGACCTGCCCTGCAAGAAAGCTGCTTTCCATGTCTTTGCCCTGAACAGTTAATCCACCTGCTGGGTGCCTAACCCAGAGCTTCGCAGCAAGATAAGACATGCATGGCGTAGTGCCTGCAGTAAACTTGCCTGCTTTATTCAAATCTTCCTCCAAGAGCTCAGCCAGGCAATTGTCTTCCTATTTTCATGCCAGTTCAGGCAGGGAGCAGGCGCACAGTTATTTGAATGTTTTGTCCATACAAGTGAAGAGGTAACCCCGTGTTTAGCATCCCTTCCAGCCTGGCAGCACGGGGTGGGTGGAAAATGTCCTGCAGCCTTGTGTTCAGCTGGCATTCACTGGTGCCTGTGCAGTTTATTCACCCTCAGCCCAGGGTGCTGCTCTGTGCTCACTGCAAGGTCACATCTGCATTTCTCTCTGCAGCAATATCAGCTGCAGCGCAAGAATTTAGCACAGAGGTAACTTCCAGATCCTTTGTAGCTCCTTTGGAATGATGAGGTGGTTTAGAGGCTGCTGTGCTGTGTGAGTTTTAAGGTGCCTGTCAATCCACACAGAATCTCCTTTCCATGACTTAACCCTGCAGCTTCACATCACCTCCAAACCTCAAAGATTTATGCTAAATGCAGCCTACCCTAACTCACAGTGGCCCAGTTCACCTGCCTAAGAGTGCCCTACCTACTTTATGCCAAGTACAAAGTGATTTATACCACCCCACACTAGCTTGGAAACGCTGCCCACCCTCAACACTGCTTGGTGAAACGCATCTTACACATTGGACTTTGTAATGCTCACTTTTAAAAGGGGCTTTTTTTGCAGCTACAGAAAACAAATAATGGGGAGGGTTATTTGCAGTTCAGGGGTACCCTGAGCTCAGAAGTACCCCCAGATCTGGCAGATAAAGGGCCTGACTGAATGAAGGTGAATTCTTTATTCAAGCCTTTATTCCCCCAGGCCCTGGAAGGTGGAGGGGGTAAGACCCCACAAGGAATCTCCTCTAGAAGAGCATCAGATTAGATCTGACCTACAAGCAGAAGGTGTTCCTACTTAATTGTTTGTTCAAAGGAAAATTGGTCCCCAGCTGGTCCCTCCCCCACTGACTTTGTGTTTACTTGCAGCATTTCTTAGGTTCTTGTAGGGGAAGAAAAAAACCTGAGCAAGTTTTAAAGGGAGAAGCATTATTTGTGAGGAAAACCCCTGAAAAGTTTAGTTAACCAGGGTATTCAGCTGTGGGAAAATAGCACAATTTAGTAATAAAAAGCTTTTTTCTTTTTTTTTTTCTTTTTATTTTTTAATAAATAAAAGGCAAGCAATATGGGGCATGGGAACACAAAAGCAGTTATTAATGAAAACCAAGGGAAGTATTAACATATTTTTAACAGTGAGGCCAACGAGCTGGTGGGACAGCTGGCCAAGGGATGTGGTAAATCCCTTTTAATCTGGCACCTCCACACTGAGCCTGGATTTCTTCCTAAAGGACTTGCAGTACCTTGGCCATAGGCTGCAAAGCTAAATCTGAGAGCTGCTGGGTGATTCCTGAGAGAGGCTGGAGCATCATTAATTTGTTGATGGGCACTGTTGGTGACTCTCAGATGGGTGAGTTGGAACTGCTAAGCCAAAGAGGCCCAGACTCCCCCCCAGATCCACTCAGCTTAGGCTGGCCCTGCTGAAAAGAATTACCTCTCCTGAATTAAGCAGTGCTTTTTCAGCTGCAATCGTCTCATCACTTACAAGCAAAACTTTCATAGACTTTTTCTGGGTTTTATTGTTTTCCCATGGAAAGAAATATCTTGTAAAGAAAAAAAAAATAATTCCCCATTTCTTTGTTTTAAATAAAAACTTCAACAGGCTTTTCCATCCCCTAAGCCTTGGTAGTATTCTTCCTTTAATTTAAGCAAGGTTTGTATCAGTTGACATTATACTTGTGCTTACTTGACTTGAGGTAAACACAGTTAATCCTGCTTAAAATGGACTAAGAATATCTACTCAGTTTAATGAAATGGATTAAAATTTTACCTCATATTAAACATCAACAACTTTTCTTGTTGAGACAAGCCCTGGGAGGCTGGAGTGGTATTATTAATTTGCCTTCAACATCACTAAAATTTCTTTGAAAATAAGCAAATTATGCACTTGTGCAGAAGGCAGATCTCTTTGAAAGGATGGTGCTCACAGGAGATCTGGCTCCCTTTCTTCTTTGGATAAAAAGAGTTTTTATTCTCTTTTTAGCATTTTATTTTCTTTCTGAGTTCCTTATTGAAACAGCACCATTCTTTCTGTTCCATTCATGGTGTTTCTCCAGGGGAAAGATCAGCCTAGCAAGAATTAAATGCTCCTTTATTTAATTTATATCTCAGGCTGACCTCAGCTCACATGCACTCACACCACACACCTGGAAATGGAGATGTCAAAGCGTGGTGGGAAAGCCCAACTTTTCACACCAGTTCCTGTACAAATGCACAGATGGCTTTGTTTCAATTTACTCATTTTTCAGGTGGGAAAGAGAAGTCACATTTTATTTCAAGTTTTGGTATATTTTGAATCTTTTTCAAAGACCTCAGGAGCGAGCTGAATCAGCCACAATTCCCATTCATCCCATCCGTGGATGCCTGCGTACACAGTTTGGTGTTTTGGTGGTTCTGTTCCTCAGCTTTCTGCTGACACGTGGAAACACTAAAAGGAGTTTTTCTTCAACAGCAGCCCATTGTTCCTGCTGGTTATGAACCCTCTGCACAAAGATCAAACCCTGCAGAGTTCATGCCTTCAGACACCTCAGCCTTTTGCCACCAGCGCTGAATGACCGGGTACTTCACCAAAACGCAGCGCTGAGAGTGACCTGATATGAAATTGGGATAAAAAATAAATAAAGAAAGAAGCCAAGATGGTTATTTTCCAGGTTCAAGACAAGAATTAAACGCTCCACCAGGCCACAGCACTATATATTAAAAGCAGAGCTGCCTGCGAGGTGCCGTCACGGTGGCAGGAACTCGCAGAACAAGACTTTCTAAGGAAACTGGGAGATGATCCCGGGGACTTCGCTCCCTTCTAGCTACAGATAGGATGGGGCGTGGATTCATCACAACCAGTCGGATCATTATTACCCAAACACACACATAGGTGTAGTCTGTGCCCCGAGGAAATTGTAACTCGAGACAAGCTAACGCAGGCACTCCTGCACCGGCTGGTGCCAGTGGGGGTGGCGTGCAAAGGTGATAATTGAAAGTTGTTGGGTTTTGGGGTTTGTTTGTGTGTCTTTTTCCCCCCACTCTGAGTCAACAGGAGGTGTTTTCTACCTTGTGCTTCCTCCAGTGAAGGTGACAGCTTGTGTTCGGTTTTGCTGGGTAATGCAAGCAGTCAGGGCTGTGCCCAGAGCATCACCTGGCACCAAGGGAACGAGGGTAGGAGCGTCTGGAGGAGATGGGCAGCAGCTCCTATCTGAGGGCAGGTGTATGGACCATGTTTACAGAAGCCAGGAGGCAAGTGATTCACTTCATTCCTAAAAATCTGAACCTCTGATCTGGTGTCCAGAGGAAAAGGTAAACACAAGGGAGGAATCGCTTGTCTTTTGAGAGGAGAACAGTGGATGAAGGGTGTGTTAAGACAAAGATGGGGGGGAAAATGCAGCTCAGCTGGGGTGCTGGCTCAAGGGACAGAGGTGCTGCACCCCAGCCATGGATGTGGGCTTGACACCAGCCCTCCTGTGCAGCAGGACCTCAGCCCAACACATCCTCTGGCTGCATGGATAAGCGTTGGTTTCGGCTTTACCAGGAGCTGGGTGAAACCTTCGGACACCCAAAACAAGGCAGGCTTGGAGCATGAGAAAAACAGGTCTCTGCTTGTGGGGCGAATCTCCTCCCTCCCCCTCCCTTGATTGAGAGCTTCATATCCGAAAATCATTGAGCAGAAGCACAACAGCTCCAGCCTCTGCAGGCTGCCAAGGCATTCTTGCTGAGTGAAGCTGTTTAGGTGCACCCAGACACGGCCGGACCTGGGGCTTGCGTAAACCTCCCTTCCCCTGGAACAAAAGACCTGCTCCCATGGCAGTCAGGTGCACACACCAACCCCTGCCTTTGAAAACGTGTTCAACCGGTCCCAGTGCAAAAAAAGACAGGTTTGACCAGAACGTCCCCTTGTGCAGAGAGGCTCTGCCAGCATCAAAGGCAGACAGCTGGGTGCTCCGCAGCCCCTGATTAGCATCAGCATGAGCAGAGCGCGGTGTTTGCAGCACTAAAGGCCACAACCAGCACCCAGCCCCGGGCTCCAGCAACACGTCTTGTTTGCATGAGTGCATCTGGGCTTGAGCACTGTCTGTCTCCTTGGGAGAGCTGCAGAGAGAGGGAGCAAACCCCAAAGTGTCCTGGCTGCTCAGCATCCCAGCAGGAAGGACCAAGCAGCACAGCAATGCAAGCTCCAGCTGCACCTGCAGACACTGCAGAGAGTGGTGGCCTCAGGATGGCAGTGCTCATGTGGATTTGGGTTTGTGTATTTTTCCATTTCACCTATTTATTTTCTCTCCCTTCCTGCCCCTCAGGAAGCTGTGGCTGTAGATACATCCTGTCACCGCACTCATGGTTTGCGGTACCGACAACTGTGCTCCTTTGGCTTTCACTTCTGTGTGGGGTTTCACTGAAATGCTCATTTAAAATTAGTCCCTTTTCCTCCTGTAGCACTGGAATGTTCCTCTGTGCTTGGCTAGCCCAGAGATCTCCGTGGACCTTGCCTTTTTCCACCCATGCTGCCAGGAATGATCACTTCTTAGTCCCCAGTGAGTAGGGGAGAGCCCCAGAAAAGTTCCATCCAGTTGTGCAAAGCTGCCCTTACCCTCCCCAGGATGGGATGGAATGGGACTGCATGGGAGAGGCGAGCAGGAAGCAGAGGAGGAAACAACCATCGCTCAACCATCCCCAAATAGGACTTGGCACTGCTGATGCTCAGCCCCACATTATAGAGTTCAAGCATGTTGGTTTATCCATGGCCTTTTCTCCCTGTCTCCAGGCTGACCCACACATCCTGAGTGAGATCCCGTGACTCGCCAGCCCCGCTGCCCTACCCGGGCTCTTATCACCTCCTGTTCCGCTTCCCCTCTGACCCTTCTCCAAGCCCTCCTCTTTCCCCCAGACATCTGTATTCCTGCCTTTTTCCAAGTAGCTGGGGTTAAGATGCAAGCAAACACTTTCCTGAGCCTGGTGCTTGCTGCACTGGGGCTGGCTCTGCACAGGGAGGGCTCCACAGGCAGGCAGAGCAGCGTTTCCTCCTCCCGTGGGGGGCTCTTAACACCCAGGCTCCATTTGGGAGATAAACTGGGGATTAAGAGCCTGTCCTCACATCCATTGCCCCGAAGCTGAAGTCTCACCTCTACAACACACTCAACCTCCGAACACTCAGGCTCAGATCACACGTGGCACCATGAAAACGCCCTTTGCATTTGGGACAGGTGCGGGTTTACGAAGTTTTTCCACGCGTAATAAAATTTTACTCCTAATTAGGATAATAATAGCAAGTGCTAGCTCAGTTCTGCTGGCTTAATTTCCACCTGCTCTTTCTCTGCAGTTTGATGTGGTATTTGCTTCCTGTCATGCATTCTTGCATATTATTTCTGTGCCGTGTTATCTCGCTGATGTGGTTCCCTCAAGGAGTGGTCGAAACGCGGCTCTGACCGTGTGTCACCACCAACAAGCTCATTTGCCTCTGTAGGAGGAGGAAAATAACAATAATAAAAAATAAAAACAATAATAAAAAAATAAAAACAGTAATAAAAAATCCAGGCTGCCTCATAACTGTGTGCTGAGCACATGTGCCTCTCTGAGCACATGTTGTTGTGAGATTTTTTTTCTTTTTTCTTCTTTCCCCTCCCATCTACGTTTGCAACCCAGCAAGCTGCAAGAGTTTGGTTCAGCTGCCAAGTGCCTGCTTTTCATGGGAAAGGTGTTGGTGCAGAGCATAGCTGGGAGCCCTCCTAGGCCAGGGTTTGTCCAGGAAGACCAGCAGCTGAGCTGTGGCTCTTCAGATTTTATTTTACTTCCAAAACATTTCTTTAAAGCTCATAAGGTTGTTAAAGTAAAACGGGTGCTTTAAATAAAATGATATTTGCTTTAAGACTGGACATTGAAAAGAGAAGATCCATGCAAACCCACAAGTGCCCCCAAGCCAGGAGCTGGTGGGACTTTCTCATCCCTCCCATCAAAAATGGCATCTGGTCCTTTTTATCCAGCTGCCCTCCTGTACCATCACATCCCCAAATGCCACCCAACATCCACATCACACTTCCAACTGTCCCACTGGGCAAGGACCCTCTTTTTCCATCAGGGAAAGGGCAACCCAAAGACAGAATGCATCTTGCACCAGGATGTTTAGTTGTGTTATGAGCTTTTATTTAAAAAGCACATTTATACAGCAATAATTTCGCAGATACAAACTTCAATTTTGTATTCTACAAAAGTCTTTGAATATTCTTCTCTTTACAAAATGGAACATTACAAAAATACAGACAATTTAATATGTTTTTTTTATACAAATGTCTCTAATTGTAGTTATTTTCATTAAAATATTACTACCACAGAACTACAATATTTTAGTCGACTATAAAAAAATTAATTCAATGCTTTTTTAAGCAGCAAAATGTAAATAACACAGGTCAGGACACAGTTTATAGTCATAGTGGATATATCTAAAATTGTTTCAGAAATAATATTTTACATAGTTAATTTTTAAGGTTTTATACATTATTTATATAATATTTATAATATAAAAAAAATCATAGCTTGCTATAAGTTGAAATGATAGGACGGATTCTGTGAGAAGGATGTGCAAATGGCCGTTCTGCGTGTTCTGCGGGATCCCTTTGCAAATGCGCTTCGTGGAAGGGCTGCAAACCAAGCACCTGTGGCTTCTGGGCAAAAAAAAAAATGCCATCATCACACCCGAGAGAGGCACAGCTGATTTCCCACCGGAGTGACCCAGCGGAGCACAGGGCCTGGTACTGCCATGGCGCACCCCGGGGTGGCCAGGGAGGAGGAGGAGGATGAAGAGGAGAGGAGGGGATGCACAAACCGACTGACACCCAGGCCGGGACGTGCCGCCCAGCAGCCCGTCCCAAAACTGCAGAATAAAAGTTTCCCCAGGACTCAGCCCCGGGGTCGTAGTGCGAACTGAACGAGTCTTCGGCAGAGCCGCCGCTCCCCCGGCGCAACCCGCGGCTCCCGTGCATGGAACCTGCTGGGATTTTCCTCTGGGGGAAATGGGATGGCTGGGAAGTGGAGGATGCTCTTTTCATTTAGGGAGGCTCGGGTGGGATGAGCCCTCGGCAGGGAGCGAGCAGGGAGGAGGAAATGTGGCTTCTCTATGCGGAGGAAGGAGAGCTCCGGCCTCACTGCACGTCTCGGGCCGCTCGTTAAAGGCGTGTAGTGTGAGCAGAGAGAGCAGAGACCCTTTGGAGACCTTGGACTGGGCAAGCTTCTTCTAAATTAAGTCACAGTATGGAAGAGAGGAGGCAAAAATAAACTAGGATCAAGAAGAGAAAAAAGCAACTCTTACAAACCAATCCCAGGTCTTGACTCAGTGCTGTTGCTCATACGTAGTGCTATACAATTTAGTCGTGAGTTGGTTTTTTTCTCGCAGGCATTGAAATCTTCATAGTCAGAAAAAAACCTAGGATGGCCAGCTTTCCAAAAATCCCTTAGTGTTCACTGGGCTGGGAACAATTTGGCGTTCACTACAACATGAACACTCAAACCAATTGCACATCCAGAACTCCGGCACCTCTCTTTGTTTGTTCGGCTTTTTGTGTAGTGTGGGTTTTGTTTTTCTCCTTTTTCATTGTCACCTTTGCCTTAGTTGACCACCACCACCCCTTTCATCCAAATGTCGCAAGTTGAAAAGACCACAGAGTAAGACTTTACTGGTCGGGCAAGAAAGTCTCTCCCTACATTCTACTGTCTGATGAGATTTGAGAGCAGCAGGTAGTTGCTGTCAGCAGTCACTTTTTTTTAAAAAAAAAAAAAAAGTTTAAAATACAACACCCATCTGATTCCTTGAAGTTCTACACCATGTTGTGATGATTATTCCTCTCAATGATGTCCACAGGTGAAAGGATCTCCTTCCGGATGGGAGGTGGAGGCAGGCAAGTCTTTGTCTTGGGCTTGAAGAGATCTGAGACGTAAAACACCTGCAGGAATAAGTGGAAAAGGCAAACTTAGCCACCGTGGGTGATGGTTTGTTCAAAAAGCTGGTTTACAGAATATATACACATCTTTAAGCTGCAAAAAAAGCACTTTTTGAATGCCTGCCTGTAACAGCTGTGAAATCCCAAGTGCCTGCTACCACCTTTCTGTACAGCAGAGAAAAAGGCTCAGACCTCACAAAACTGTAAAAACATGAGAGGACAACTTGATTTCTCACTGCGTCATCACCAAGTGCAACACCCAGACCTCTGCTGAACGGGTTGAAAAGCCAGGAAACAGATCCACGGCCTGCACTCCAATAAAATAACAAAGGTCTCCAAAGGGCTGGCCTGACTCATCCTGAGTGGTTTCAGGGATGGAGTCAGTGAAACAATTCATTCAGACAGACATCAGGTAGGCAATTAAAAGCTTTCAAGTTAAAACTGTGTTAAAAGCTATCAGCAGTGAGTCAATGGTGAGCCATGCTCCTCATGCCCCACCAAGGCACCAGTACAGAGCTGGGGTCTGGTGGAAGCCAAAGGCGAAGGAGAGGAGAATCTATTCTTGACTCCTTCTTCCTAAATATCCCGTGATGTAACCCCTCTCCCGGATGTGAAAAAGCCAGTGCCTGGCAATTTCGGAAGGCAGCAACACAATAAGAAACAAAGTGCTGGGAGGAAACTTCCACATCCTCCTTTGGCAGCAGCATGAAGCTTATCAGTCCTCCAGGACCGGGGCACTTTCACCCTTGCCAAACCTCAGTCCTGTGACAGAAGGGAAAAGAGTCAGACAGCACAGATCTTCTGGATGGAGCTAGAAGTGGCAAGGATTCATCATTTTGTCACCTGGTGCCACAGCCCTGAACTTCTGTCCTGCCACTGACTGTCCCTGCCAGCCCAAGTTTGACAGCTCATCTCAGAAAGCCTTAAACGCCAATAATCCCAACAGAAGCCATGGGTCTGCTCAGCTGAAATCCCAGGATGAGCAACACAAGGCTGTAGCAATCAGCAGTGCATTTGCTTTTTTTCTCCCACACCACTCAAATGCAGCATTTAATCACCCAGATAAATCAGGGGGGAAAATAATTCCAAGGTGTTTAAAGAAATAATATTAGATTACGACTTCCAGGCTGGGTAACACAGGGAGAAAGCAAAGGTTTGGTCTACCTGCATCTCCACATTTTCTAACCCCCCAGAGCCTTGAAAAGCAGGTCAAGTCGTCCTTGCAAACAACTTTTGCAAGCCCCTATCAGCAGAGCAGATAAGGCTCAAGCTGGACAGAGAGCAAAGCTGCTGCACACAGCAATTTACTCCTACAGCTCTAACCAGGGATGAAGGAGGCTGGTGCTGCTTTGTGGGAAGGCAGAGAAGGAGCTGATGTACAAAACAGTTCTTTCCTCAATGTATGTGCTGGTTGCTGGCTGTTTGGTTGTGTAACAGAGCTGATAAAGTTGTTTACAGGGCATCCAAGTGGCAGCCTTTGTATGTTTGGGTAAATAACAGGATCCAGCTGATGCTCCCAAGGATCACAAGCTGGAGTCTGGTCCCTTGCTGCAGCATCCCAGTGTAAAACTACATTGAACTGCTCTGGCACTGGTTTTCTTTTGGGCTGTTGATAACTGCAAACCCCCCATTTGTCTGGTTTGGTGCACTTCTGGTGCCAACTCGCTCATTTGTCCACCTCTGAGAGCTGGATTCAATCAAAAAGGTGTCCAACTTTGCACCAAGATAGCCATGACAAATCAATTTATGGGAGGGGATTTCTGAGTGCAAGAAGCATCTGGGGAGTGCTTTGAGTCTGGTCCTTATTTTCGACAGGAATGAGTTATGGTCAACTGTCATCCTGGGTATTTTTGCTTTTACTGTGCTGCTTTTCAGGTTTCATTGAAAGGCTGGTTAAGGGGTTTCGTTTCTCTTTAAACTGTATTTCACTTTAACATGGCTGGAGGTTATATAAACATTTATAGGAATCATGAAATGTGATCTTTGGGGGTTAAAAGTGTGTTAAATCCTCCTAATGCTTGAACTGTTTAACACAAAATAGGACTAATAAACGTGCTAAGTTTTTCACTTGGATTAGCTCCATTTCCTGTAGAAGGTGCTCTCCACCCATAAAGAAAACTTGATGGGAGAAGACTGAGAGCATTTTAAGCCAATATCTCACATTCCCACTTAACAATTCCTATTACTTTTCATCCTATTGAAGCAATTTTTAATCATATACAGAGAGGTTAAAACAACTCCTCTGAGCTAACCAGAGCAACCCTGGGAGCATGTCCTCCTGACATCTCCCCTTCTCCCTCTCCCTCAGATGGGACATAAACCACACAACACACAGCAAGCTGCCTGCAAGGCGCAGAGAAACTATTTCTATTTGAGAAATCCTCGTTGTATTTCACCCTGGCTCCACATCTGAATGTTTCATCAGCTGGAAGTGCTTGACATTAATGTCTTCTGCTTGTTATTTCAGGCACTGAAAGACAAACGTGTCTGCTGCAGCACGACCTGGGTTTAAGCTCGGGCAGCCTTTGGAGATGAAATCCACAATTGGTTTCTACTGAAAATTATGGCCTGATAACTGTGGTGTTTTCACAGCTCTTGGCTATCACCAGGGTGGACCCTGAAGGCTTTGGTGGGGGAAGGGGTGGCTGGGAGCACCCAGGGTGGGAGGTGAGGAGTCTCCAGGTCCCTCCCTCTGTTTCAGAGCAGCCTGTGAAGGAGAGCTGGGCAAGAATCCCCAGGACATACCAAGAATTTCAGCAAAAAGTTCCTAAACTGCTCCTTCAGTGCAAACTCTAGGGTGTTTTGGGATGACTCTTCCTCTTATCCCTTGCTGCAACCTCCCAAAATGGAGGAAAATCTGCCAGGCCCTACTAGGCAAAGATTCCCACCAGCAAAGCCAGGTTCTGGAGGACAGATGGTTCTCTACAGGGTGATGGAATGGGACAAGGGCTGGGCTCAAACCCTGCCCTGAGTCCTAAGCTGAAGCCTGAGATGTTCCAGGTTACTGAGCCATTCCTGCAAAGCATTTGGACACAACTGCCCCTTTTACCAGTGGGCTGGGAGAGCAGCTCAGGCTCTCAAACCCGAGCCTGCCTGGGAAACTCCAGGCAGCTGCTTCCTATGACACAGGAAAACTATCCCAGCCCTGCCACAGCCTCCCCTTCCCAGCACAGCTCCCAGCTGCCGGAGGGCTGGGAGGGGACAGCCAGGCCTGCTGCTCTCTGTCCCAGCCAGGAAGCATCCGGACACCCATCCCAAGCTCCATCCGGAGAGCTATTGTCCTTCTGGAACCACTGCTGGGACCCAGGGATGCACTGCCTGCTCCCCACTCCCCTGCCACACTGTGCCTGACAGCCCACTTCCCACCACAAAGACTTCTCCCACCTTCCCCTCGGGATCTGCCAGCCCTGCATGGCATGTGGGCACCAGGCAAAGGCAAAACCCAACAGCTACTGCTCACAGAGTTAATAATACTCCAAGAAAATGTCCCAACAATGACATTTTTGTTCTGGCTTTGGAATATTATCAATGAGTGGGAAGTACATAAATAACCTATTTTCTCTCCCTGCAAAATGTAATATTGGTGGACTTAACTCCTTGTTCCCAAGGCTGATTTACTTTTAGAACAGTAAAAAAAACCCAAAAACCAAAAAAAAACAACAAACAAAAAAACCCAACAAAAACCCTACAAAAAGTGGCGAGCTGTTAAAATCTTGCTTTTGGGGAGACACAGAAACCAACACAGCCCCCAGCTCCTTTGTGTCTGTCTGAGGCAGTTGCCTCACCTGGTTCCTCCCCATCCTGGCAACTTAAAACATCTTCATGTGTCAATGAGTTAAAGGGCTGCGCAATCAGGTCACCCTTTGGAGAGCAAGTGGCACAAGAACCAGCCCAGCAGCTGAAGAGAACTGGACACAGCTTTTGTGGGCCACTTTTTCAAGAGCCCTACTGCCCCCTGTAAATCCATCAGCCACCTCCCCATGTCAGGCAGACAGCAGTTTTTGGAAGGATTGTGTGTGGAAGAGCCATAATGCCAAGCACCCCAGACTCTCTGCTCAGCTCCTGGTGGAAAACCTTGCTAGTGAGCCTAACAGAGAACACTCACTCTGGGGGTGAATTCCACAGAGAGCAGCACCTCAGAGAAACAACAGTGTAGCAGTAAAGAGAAAGGAAAAGAAATATTGTTCAGCTGAGCGCCACTGAGAACAGCCAAAGCTTCTGGTGGAGAGGGAAACACCCTCCCTTGGCTGAACATCTTTCAGTGTCCTGAGCTACCTGGACCAAGCCTTTGGAGCTTCCAGCTGTAACAGGGAACCACCTGAGCTGAACTGGTGGGTTGCAAAGGCCCTGCTATTCCCCCAGGACCTTCCCAGCACCGTTCCTGCCCATTTTCCCCACTCACCACGCAGTAAGCCACCAGGGCTCCCTGTGCAAAGCCTGCCAGCACGTCGGTGGGGTGGTGCTTGTGGTCGGAGACGCGGGACAGCCCGGTGTAAAAGGCCATCATGATCAGGGTGAACTGCAGCAGGGGACGGAGCAGCCGGGCTCCCTTCCACGTGAATCTGGCCTGCAGATAGAACTGTGGCAAGAGAGGGAAACAAAAAAACAAAAAAGGTTGAGTTGGTTTGCACAAATTCACCCAAAATGCAGCAGTGACTGCGCTGTGGGGCAGCCACGGGCTTGTGGCTCAAGGAGGGGGAGTGATAAAATAGAAGGATGCTCCTTGCACCTGTGTGGCCTCTGGAGGGATTTTTAACCCGTGGAGGGGATGACGACAGAGGTGGATAGGCATCGCCCTTCCTCAGTGAGCCAGAAACAGGGGATTGGGACCCCCTGCACCCCAGTTCTGCTTCAGCCTCCACACAGCACATCACCCCAGTAAAGACATTCCTCCCTAGCATTATTAAACATAACAAAACCAAAGCCCCAAACCTGGGGTATTTAGGACTCACACCATCTCTCAGAGGGAAAAGAAGAATCAATGCATCATGCTAAACCTTCAGAGCCATCCTGAGAACTGCCAGACATGGCCACAACCACCAACAATGTGCACAATGCCACCCTCCAACACTCCCATCGTGTTTCCCAGCCCCAGCCTCAGCCTCAGGGTTTGAGGGAAATGGGGAGCAGCTGCCCCACTGGGAATGGGGAATTCCCTCCCTGGGTGGGAATGCCAAGCAAAGCCCCGGCCCAGCCTGAAGGAGGGCTCTGGGGTGATGTCAGGCAGACATTGTGGCCCTGCCGTGACTATCTCGGGCCCGCTTCCGCCGCGGGACCGGGCACGGCCTGTTCCTGTGGGAACGGGGAAGCGGGGCGGGAGGAGAGGGCAGGAAAACAGCAGCTCCTGCCGGGGATGAGGCAGGGAGGAAGGCTGTGGGAAGGAAGGGAGGGAGGGAGGGACATCCAGGAGCCTCCAGGCTCAGGGAGCAGTCAGGCTCAAAGGGTGTGAAAGTGCTGGCAAATGCTGCTCGGCCTCTGCAGCCCAGGCCTGCTCTGCCTGCTCCTGAATGCAGCAATGGAGTCAGACCCCGTGGCTGCAAAGGGGTTTACTCCCAATTTATGATCCTAAATGTAGCACTGGAGTCAGACCCTGTGTCCTTCAAGGGGTTTACTCCCCATTTCTGCTCCTAAATGCAGCAGCACTGTAGTCAGACCCTGTATCCTTCAAGGGGCTCTGCTCCATCAGAGGGCTGCAAAGGGGTGTACTCCTCATTTCTGCTCCAAAATGCAGCACTGGAGTCAGACCCCATGTTCCTCAAGGGGCTCTGCTACATCAGAGGGATGCAAAGGGATGTACTCCCCATTTATGATCCCTTTTACACACCCAGAGCAATTTGCACCACCTTGATATGAAAGGGGATGAAGCTCTCACTGGGTTCACTGAAACCACAAATAATGACAACATAAAAACATAAAATGACCTCTAAAAACAGAGCTAACTGGGAAGCTGATAAGGGGGAAGCATCATTTTGGTCAATTCAGTATGTTTGGCTGTTGCATAAACACTATATCTGCCCCTTTTTGGAAAGAACACACACTGGGCTCTTCAGAAGAAATGAAACATCCCATTGTCTGAATGGAGCAGATGCTCCAAATTATCCAGATTGTTAGCCAATTAACATGGAAGGGAGCAGCACCAGAACAGCTCAGTGCTGGCTAATGCACATGGTGATTCTGGGGAATATATCTACAAACCAGCCCAAGCCTGGGAAGGGAGCCACAGCCCCATGGAGCACATCCTACACCCCACACCACAGTCCATTCCACCCCAAACCATTCCATGATTCCGTTTTCATGTTCAAGAGCCTCAACTCAGCCCAGGTGACAGTGCAAAACTCAGGATCCAGTGTGCTGCTGCTGCTGCAGAGCAAAAATAGCTCCAAGTACTACATATTATAAACCATCACTCTCAGTTCTACCAGGAAGACTTGAAACCTGATGTCTTATTTTAATTTTCTGTCTTTGTCCCATCAAATCACTTAAGAAGGAAATTTGCTGCTGTATAATCTGGCATTTGCCACTTTTGCACAGTCTGGACATCTCAAATCTTTCCACCCCAAACCTGGACTAGAAAAGTCATCTAGAGGTGAGAATGCAATGCATCAATTAAAAATTAGCAAAAAAAAGCAAACAGCAAGTTTGAAGACACAATAAAGTAGGCATTTCTGGGGCTGAACTGTGTCCCTCATGCGCAATCTTCAGCCCTGGAAAAGGAGCAAAAAGCAGTGTGGCACCATAGGGGGTGTTCTGGGTGTCCCCCAAGTCCCCTCACACCCACACCTGTGTATCTTGGAGAACCAAAGCCCACAGGTTTAGTCCTGTGCCCCTCAGACACTGCAACAACACTGTGAGAAGCTCAACTGAGTTCCTTTTGCTGCCACAATAAAGGTCACGGAAAAATTGCTCTTTATTCCCCATTCATAAGGACAAAAAAAAGAGCATAACAGCACTTCTCCTATTCCACAGGCATTTTATGAGCATGCAGTGTTACAAAAGCTGCTCTCAAACACGAGGATCCCCTAAATACTTTCAAGGTAAGACCTGGGGTGCTCCAAACTTTGCCTCTGCCCTGAGTATGAAAGAAAAACCCAGTTAACAGGACAAGGTCAAGAAGTGAAAGTAGAATTTAGGGGCTGAAAGGATCAGAATTTCCCTAATACAGGAATTAGTGTTATTACCAAGAAATGGGAAGTTCCTGGAAATTTATCTGAAAATCTGCTTATGAAGGTGCTTTTGCTGTTTTGGTGGGGTTTTTTCATTT
Organism: Melozone crissalis; assembly: GCF_028551555.1. Taxonomy (NCBI): domain Eukaryota; kingdom Metazoa; phylum Chordata; class Aves; order Passeriformes; family Passerellidae; genus Melozone; species Melozone crissalis. Next base: position 28,919,133 of record NW_026535823.1, read on the forward strand.
GGTTGGTTTGTTGTTTTTTTTTCTCCTGGGAGCAAATCTGAAATGCTGCCTGCTACAGACTGACAGATTTGGATGGGAATGTGGAGCTGGAATGGAGCCCTTCCCAGGAGGGGGTGGAAGAGCAAGACCACAACCAGGGTTATTTCCACCACAGATTATCACAGGGCAGCAAAACCCAGGAGCACCAACAGGAGCAAGGGTGGGAGAAATGGGATCACACAGAGTGGGAGTGATTTGGAGTTCCCATCCGCTGTCTCCTGGCAGAGGCTGGGATACCACAAAGCACATGGCTTGAGGGATGTCACATCACTCTTCCTGTGCCAGGGGACTTCCACAGTGCTGCTGGTGAGTGCCCACAGCCACACACAGCCTCTGAGCAAAGCCAGGAGGAGCTGGCAGGGGACACAGGCTCAGGGCAGCACCTCCAGCCTCCCGGGGCTTTCTGCTCTCCAGAAATCCCTTCATGCTCTCCTGCTGCAGGGCTGGACTCCATCACCCCCTCAGGCACACCTGGAGTTTCCTTCTGGGAAACAGATGGGCTTGTTCCTGGCTGTCTGACCCCAAGTGATCTCCTTCTCCACTCCTGCACCATTCCTCCTCCAGCCCCATCTGCAAGCAGAGAGGTACCCAAAGTGCTACAGGGCCAAAACCTCCCCAGCCCAAACTCATCCCACTGTAATGCACTGCCCTGGCTGGACAAAGCCAGCTGGAGGCTGGGGAATGCACAATTTGGCTTTTAGCACCAAGCTGGCCACAAGGGAAGGACAAGAGATGAGCAAAGACCTCTCATCGTGTGCTGTTTGCCTCTTCCCTGCCTTTGCTGAGTGCACGGCACCCTCTCACCCCATCAGAAATAGCCTCAGCAGCTCACTTCACAGCTCAGCCTTGGCCTCTGATGTAATTCCATTTTATTCTCTTCCTTAGGTCACCACTAAACTCAACTCCAAGTCCACAACCACCACAGAGGCTCCTTCACAAGGGCACATCACTGCTCAGCTGTACCAGGGCACTTTCTCCATCCTCACATTCCCCCAAAACATAAACCCAGCTCCATCTCTCATTTTCCATTTACACCAGCAGAACTCACCACAACCCATTCTGAAGCCTTCTGCCTCACCCACTGACACATATTAAATACACAAGGTTTGCTTGCATTTTATCCAGAATCAGCCAATGTTGCTGAAGGATACTAATTCAGCTTTCCTGATATTTAAATTTAGCTTTTCTGCGCCCTTTGTGTGATTTCAGGCAACTTCACGATGCCAAAAAACCAGCATTATGGTGTCACATGCTCCAGGGGAGTGGAAAGCATCCATTGCTCCCTGCAAAGACTCCCCCACATCCACAGAAACAAGACAAAGAGGTGCGGGTCAGCTCCAGAGGGCTGCATGGAATAAGCTGTTCCATACCTCCTCTTCCCTCAGCCTGCTATAAATACGTATTACAGCTCGCTCAGCCAAGGGGTAACAAAGCAAGGAAAATTAGGACAAAGAGGATTACCCAAGAGTTATTTCCCCTTTTAAATTTTTTATACAAAGGCCTGATGTTAATTGAGTATTCCTGGTGACAATAAGGCTGCGAGAAACTTAGCCCTGAGGTGTCAGCATTTAGAACCAAATCCCAGGGGATTGCACTGTGTTGCAAGTGCCTTTCCCTGGGACTTTTCCCTCAAAGCCCTCCAGGGCTTGGCATCTATGAGTGTTTTCCTGCCAGGAGCCCATGGATAGCACAGGGCTCTGCTGCTGTGCCAGGAAATGGGGAAGCTGTGGTCACTCAGCCACTGCTCACCAAATATCTGGACAAATCCAGCCCCAGGCTGCAGGCAAAGCCCTGAAGGGTGTGTGGGAATCCAGGGATCTTCTCACAGCATGACTGGAATTTTCTGGCACCCGTCTCCACCAGGTGAAGCCAACTTGAAAACATTTTAATTCAGAATGGGCTCCGAGAGTGAAGCCAGGGAACGCCAGGAAAGGCAGGAAGTGACTTATCCTTGAAATATGAAGTATTGTTCAATCAGGAACACGCTCGGGACACCGCTGACCTGCCAGGCCTCTGCAGGACACGCTCAGCCCCACAGATCCCCCAGCTCTGCAGCAGCTCCTGGCACACTCCTGATATCCAAAGTGTAGGCAGGACCTGCTGCAGCACAGCCCTCGCTTCCCAGGAACAGTCAATCAATCATTTTGTCTTGATTGAGATGGTCCCCTGATTAAACCCATCCAACACACCTCCTGAAGGCACTGGCATGGTGGATGCCACGTATCTAAGCAGGCTTTCAAAACCACAACTCATTCATTGAGGTGGGCAAGACAGCAGGGTTTATCTTGCATCAAATAAAATCCCTCTGGCTTACTATAATCTCCTATTTCTTGTAATTATTTTTTTATATTATCAGGCTCCCTAATGTGTCAGATTTTCTACCTCTCTTTTTCTGTGAGATTTCTCTGTCAGGCTCTGGCAGTGACCAGGGAACTGGAGTGATGGAGAGGAGGGTGCTGCTAGACAAGTTGGAATCACTGGATCATTTAGGTGGAAGAGAGCCTTAAGATTGTTGCTTCACCTGTCTTGTCTCAAGTTGCCTTTTTCTCCCTTCAATTTATCACCAAACACTTGATGTAATTTTTCCTGACTTCTTAGAGCACAAGGCAACTGGACAGCTGGTCAGGCAGAGTCTGCTACCAGTCATATCACAGTTTTGAGACAGGTGAAAATTAAAAATAAAATAGTTTTTAAAGGGATTGTCCCCTGCATAGAGAGGGGTAAGTGGAACAGCCTGTTGTCCTGGGGGGTGTGGGAGTGTGGGGCAGAGTCTGGTGAGTGCTGACAGCTCAAGTGCTGCCATATGGGGACTGGGAAGGGCAGCAAAGAGAGACCAGAAGTGTCTCAGTGCTCTGAGGCACCACACAGGAGCTAAACACCACTTCTAAAGCCTGCTGCAAAGTTAAAAACAACATCAGGCAGCAGGCACTGGTGCAAAGCAGCAATGGGAAATGAGCCCTGCAGGTTTTCTGTGCATCCTGTGGGAACTTGGAATGCACTCTGCAGTTTTGGGGTCTCTGTCCCCTGAGCTCTCTATTCCCATTTGCTTCTCACCTGCTCCAAAAGTGCTGGAATTACAGAAAACACACGAAAAAAGAAAGTTTGTCCAACAACCTGCAGCAAATGGGTCAAGCCCTAGTAGAGAAGCCATCATCACCCTAATAAGGACTGGCAGTCCTTGCTGTTGCCAGATGCTGGGCTTGAAAAAACCTCAGGGCTGACTTATCTGACTGCCCAGAGACCTCCCCAGAAATAAATGACTGCCCTTGTGAGCAATGGCTTCCAAACTCAGCTCAGAGAGCTTTATGATAGGCTGAGCCTCCTGTGAAGCATCACCAAGGCAGCTCTTCATTGTAATAGCTGGGAGGAAACGGCCAAAATGTCTGCTGGAGAAATTCAGAAGTTTTCCAAGAACAAAATAAGAGGGAAAACAAAGAAAGAATTTAATACGCCGCCCACAGCTGCCTGGAAAGCCCAGTGATTCAGTTACAGGGGTTGCTCACAGGGAAGGGGATCCAAGGCTGAAAAGGCAGGAGGGAGCAGTGGCCACTTATCTTTCCAGAGGGTAAGGGATGGGGGGAGCACTGCTGGTAGATAAAAGCTCATGTTTCATGTTTTTATCAGCGCAGTGCTGTTCCTCTGCTTGCAAATCCGGGATTACCAGGGATGGAGGAGGAGCAAAAATCTTAAAAGCAACACAAAACTTGATTTTTTATGAAATAAATAACTCAGAAAAGAGGAAAACCAGGCACAAATCCCTCAGAAGGGTGTGTGTGTGTGTGTCCAGCCCGTGTGGGCAGCGCTGCCTCCTGCAGTCCTGGCAGGAAGCACCTTGGCAGCCACCCCGGCCCCAGCCCAGGCGCAGGAAGGGCAGAGCCATTCCCCACTGACAAAGGAAAACAAGTCCCAGCCCTCCCCTCCGGAACCAGGCGGGCAGAGGCTGCTCCACCTGCTCTGCTGGCACATTTCGGAACCAGGCATCACCTCCCGACATGGCCACGCAGCACATCCTGCCCCTCCATCCATGAAACACTCTGGCTCCCTCCAAACTCTCCTCAGTGTGCAAACAGGCCATCCACAAATGCAGCAGGATTTGGATTTAATTGCCACCTTGGCCGCATCCCAAAGCTGCACACACAGAGCTCAGCTATCATCCCAGAGTCTCTATCCTAAAAAACACCACAGCAGCTGAGGGTGGATCCTCCCACCAACAGCTCAGACTCTTCTTTTCCAACCAACTTCCCATGTCCAATGCTCATCCTGCCATTACTGCTATGGAATGTGGGATGGGGGATCAATTATTTCACTTACCACCAAGTACAGCATGGTGTACAGGGAGAAGGACGCGTGCCCAGAGAAGAAGGATTTCCTGCAAAACAAAGCAGGTGCTCAGAACCAGCCAGCACAATCCTCAATATCACAATTCTCCCTACAACATGGTGATTTGGCATCTGAGGGTGCCACAGCAGAGGGACTCACAACCCCCAATGCTTTGGTTATAAAACCCCTGTTATCCGCCCTGCCTGCTGCTGAGGCAGAAAGCAAACGGATGGACAGGATGCTTGCATTGTTTGTCCCTTCCTGGCCTACTCAGGGGACAGCAGTTGTTTCCAGGATAACCCAATAACTCATCATCTCGCCTCAAATAACCGGGAAACCCTGAAGACATGAGAATAGAGCAACTTCTCCAGAAGCCTGATTGCAGCATGAGGAATGTGCCCTTGGCAAAGTCAAGATTGGGCATCTGATGGATGTGGTAGAGCTCCAAGGGGAGGCACTGGCAGCCCTGCCTGTGTGGTGGAGCCTTTCCTGAGGAGAAGCTCTGCTGTCACACACGGGACAGCTCAGGCTGCTCACCATGAGCTCAGCTCTGGGGGTGAATTCCCACAGAGAGCAGCAGCTCAGGGAAACAATAGTGTAGGAGTAAAGAGAAAGGAAAAGAAATATTGTTCAGCTGAGTGCCACACTTCCCAAGGGAAACTGCTGCCCACTGGAAAATGGATTTATGGCCTTTGCAGAAAAAGCAGCATTTCAAAGAATCCTAGAATGGCTTGTGCTGCAAGGGACATCAAAGACCAGCTCGTTCCACCCCCCTGCTATGGGTAGGGACAGCTTCCACTAGACCAGGTTGTTTAGATCCCCATCTAAGATGACCTTCTAGGAATAGGGCATCCATCCACAGCTTCTCTGGGAAATCCACCCCGTGCCTTGCCACCCTCACAGGGAAGAATTTCATCCTAACATCCAAACTAACCCCACTCTCAGTTTCAGATTCACATCCTCTATTGCAGACAGAGAAACCCAAGCCACATTTAGTGTCAGCAACCCTTGGCTCTGCTGCCAGGGGCTCTCACCTGGCTTCCTGCACCCTGCTGTCACTTCCCCTGCAGGTGTAGTTCTGGATGTAAACTCCCTTGGCGCAGTTGATGGTGGAGAAATCCAAGTCACAAACCGCCAGGAAATGCGGCCGCAAGCGCCCGACGGACACTTTGGCAATGTCTGTGAAGGACTGGCTGATGGCACAGCCAAAAACAAAGCAGCCCACTTGCTTGTAGAGAGCTGCCACGTAGGGGTTCTGGATGAAGGAGCGGGATTTCTCCTTCAGGTAGTGGATGCGGTAGAGCTCTCCCGTTATAATCTGTGGGGGAAGCACAACAGAGAGGTCAGAGAGCAGGAAAAACGCTGGGCAAATGTCAATTCTTTAACTTCCTTTCTGCCTCTGTCAAGGTTGGGATTGAAGCCATTCATGTGGAAATGGTATTTGTATTGATTGATGGATTGAAGATCTATCTGGAGATGGTATTTTGTATTCTGGCTCAAATGTGCATTACTTCTTATCTATATTATTGTCTTACAAGTTGTGAGTTCTACAGCATTCTAAAAAATGGCTATCTTTCTCTACAAGATCTTTTAAGGCTAAACTACCCAATTAAGAAATGACACCTAGATTATTTTTATTTTTAATCCAAACAAATCCTTCATGTCCTGCAATATGGACTTTTCTGTCCAATTACAAAACACCACCCAAACCCTTGAAGAAGAAGGCAAAGACAAAGGACCAGCCACCACCCTAAAACCTCCATCTTTCCGCATACATATTGCTATATTCTAAAACCTTAAACTCTAAGTTTTCCACTCTGTGACATTACACACTCCTATTCAAACAACACACCCCAAATCCCAGTTCTATCATTCAATTTTAGAAGCCTTCTCCACAGCCTCAAATACAGTATTCTCTTGAGGGTCTGTGCCTTTCAGCACAGAAAGTTTAAAATTCTCAGCACCCAGGGCTCCAACAGGCAAAAGCAGGGCTGGGTGTGAATGCAGGGCTGAGACAGCTCTGGGATCTCAAACCAGGAATCTGCTTCTGGAGTGAGGAAGGAAAAGTCATGGCCCAGTATCTCTCCATCCTACCCCTTGTCCCTCCCAGTGCTCAGCATGTTGTTTATGGAAAAATCCAATAAACAAAACAAAAGAGTAAATTTTGGGTTAGCACACTGGCATATCTTTACTGAAGTGAAGTAACACCCCAGCACAGTGGGAAAAGAAAATTGACATAAACCAGATAAAGAATTAGCGCGTGTTGGGAAGGAGAGGCCAGACCCACTACCCTCTTATCAAACTGATTTTGGAGGAAAATAAACCTACATCCTGCTTATCTTCCTCTCTTAAAATCATTAACACAACAAGGAAAGAAACAGAAAGCCCCAAATTTTTCAGATTCTGGCCCAAAACTTGTTGCCAGCAGACCCAATTCACACCTCTCAAGGCCTCCAAAATGTCCAGCTATTTTGGGGCATTTCAAGGTGTCTTGAATGGCAGCAGATTATGTTTTTCTTGTGTCAGGGGTGCTGAGGTTTGGCAGTATTGCCATAAATCACTGTCAGTGACCAGAGGATCCAACTTCTCACACTCATGGCTCTTTAAAGGCAGGTTAATGAAAATCAGGCTGTGAAATGAAGTCCAAATGTCTCACCTCTCCCAAAGCGCCAAAGATTTAAATTGTTCTCCGTCACGCTACACACCTAAATTTTAGGCTCCAGATTTACAGCTTTAGGATTTCATTCATTACTCTAAATGTTTTTATACCTGAGTAATAAATCGAAGCAGAGGTTTTGTGGGGTTTGTTGGTTTTTTTTTTTTTTTGGATGCCCCCTTGTCCCTGCCTCTCTGCAGTCACGGGGACTGTGATATGTAAAATTAACTGTCAAGAAAAATGCCTTCATGTTAATCCCTTTCTGGAGCAGCCAGCAATATTCCTCCTGGCGTGGCAGCCTGCCAGCCATAAGCAGGAGACGAGGCTCCCCTGCCTACCTTTTTTAAAAGCTTGGCACAACCTTTGGAAACTAATAAACTGGAAAAGTATAGCAATTAGACTAAGAAGAGTTGAAGCTGTATCATTGTTTGAACTCACACGTACCGGGGCTTGGAAAAACAAAGGTTGACCTAAGGCAGCTGAAATTGCAGCTAAGCAGGCTTTATCAAAGAGAGATACAACTGTAATAACAGAAAATAAATGCCAAGCTAGAGCAGGCTCTGCTACCATGCACAGAAATTCTCTGACTGGCTGCACCACCGTTTGGGGTTTAAACGTCACAGCTGAGATTTCCTCTTGGAAATCTGGTTGTGACCAAGGCTTGTTTAGGGAGCTGCATCATTTTAATCCTCACAGTCTCCAAAGACCATGGTTTATCTCCATTTTGAACCCCATTCCAGCACAGGAAATCTGCTGGCGTGAGGCCTGCTGAGGGAGGCTGTCCTGGATGGACACAGAGGCTCCTGCACTCCCAAAAGCCTAAATTCACAAGAAGCATAGCTCTGAGGCTCAAAACTCATGGCTTTCACAGAGGGAAGACCAGACAAATTAAGGATGATATCTGACACTAGGAGATGTGGCATTACTGCAAACTCACAAACAGATCCACTCAAACCTGAGGCTCTTGGCCTGGGGAAAGGCATGTGACCATTTTAAACAGGGACCAACAAAAGTCGGGGGATTAATATTTCTCTCTCACCGTTGGTGGTCTAGGTAATTGCACACATGTAGCAGATTGTAAATTGGAGCCTTCACTCCCTCACTAAAATGCTGCTGGGTACCCAGGAACCCTCCCCAGCTAGTGAAAGCCATGGATCAACTTAATGAGTAGCTAAAAATTGGGTAAACTTGGTTTTTTTGGCAGTGCTGTCCCAGATAAAGCAGGACGGTGAAAAACTAATGCAGCACAGATGTGCACAGACTGGAAGGACATCCTGAAAAGAAAACAAGTTTTAAAGATATCAAGCTGCTTCTCATGCCTTGAACTCCTGGCGAGCCATCCACATGGGACATGTGCCATTCCCAGGTGATGGGCACAATTCCCTGGCACACATATTTTAAAAGGCTGGTCATTAGAGAGAAGCCAGTATCAAATTTTTCTGTCTGTGAATGCTTTTTGCAGACTTTCAGTTGTCAAGTCCATTTTATTGTTATTATAAGCTATCACCAGCAATCCAATTAGCCTGTAATTACTTTTAGAGCTTTTCTAGCCACTTGCTTTTGGCGTAACATTCTCTGTGCTAATCACATTGCAGCATATCACCTTGAATTGTAAAACAGCCAGCTAATCCAGGTGAGTCACTTAGATCACCTAGCAAATTAATTTAATTAGGAATTTTTCATAGCCCTTTAAGACCTATCACGTGTGGGGACATGGTACCGCAGCAGGGGTGCCCCTACAAAGCTCAGGAGTGTCACCTTCCCCTTCCCACCATCCAAGAGACCACCAACATCACATCAACCACCTTCTAGCCCCAAGAGCAGCCAGGAGAGAGGTGAGAGTGCACAGGCCAGGGGCACAAGCCTCTCCAGTGCCATCTGCATGGAAATTTGCCCGAAGTCAGTAAATACACAGATATTAAAACCAAATGCATGTCCTCTCCCATCCTGAAGGAAGCAAAGGTCTCTCCTCTGCCGTTTACTTAACAAACTCTCTGGGTGTCCTCAAGCCACTTAAAACATGACCTGGACCTTTTTACCCCATGCTAGACTGCCTGTGACGCCACGTGAAGCGAGGGTGTGGAATTTTGGCTGCTCCATCCCAAAAGCCAGCTCCCTGGAAGTGCTCATGACCACTGCCCTGCCTTCCAAAGGAGCGCACTCAGTGCTCTGTGGATTTGGAAGGAATTCCTATTATGCTACAGTAATTCTGGTATCTGGGTTACATCTGAAAAAGGAGGTCAGGCTGACTTGAATTTTCCATGCAGGCTGCCATAGCAAAGAAATCTGTTGCTTCAGTTCCTCGTTAGCCATTTGTGTCACTCAACAGCAAATAACTGAGCTTTTGAATTTACCTTATTAAGTTACATTTGTTGTGGGCACAGTGAAACCAGGGCAGAAACATCCAATTCTTTGGGGATTTTCATTCTCTTTTAATTGACCTGCTATTTCGTGGTAGAGAGTTGATGGATCACACAGGCAGCTGATTATGTTTCCAGTTTCTGTTCCAACTCCTGTATTTGCCACTGCCTCATTAGGGATCAGAAGCACACTCTGCATGGAGCTGGCGTGCCGATAGCTCCGGCAGTAATGCGAAAATGAGAGGCTTTTTCATTTCATTTTTATGGCTTTTCCACACTCAGGGGTCATTCACCTGCAGGGGGAAATTCTGCTGTGTTTATAGAATTGGGGGCCTGGCACCTTTTGGGCTTGTTTTGGGGAGGGAGGGGGCAGAGGGACAGGGCAATTTTGGGGACCTGCTTTGCTGCAGTGTGTGTATGTGGTCAGGGAATGATGGAGAGATGAGAAAATGATGGAGAGATGAGAAAATGATGGAGTTATTCACATCACACAAGGCTGAGGATGGAGTATTATCAAAGCAGGCACTGTGCCATCCTAAAATACCTATTGCCCATGAAAGGAAAGGTGAAAGGAGAACAAGTGCTTCTGACTTGTCCATCTCCGTCCCTCCCAGCTGAAGGAGCAAGAGGAAGGTGGCACTTCTGGGAAAGCACCTGAGCTGTTCTGGCAGCAGGTGAGAAGGAAAAAAATGTAGGTACTTTTCATAGGGGAATTTCATCTTAGCTGGAAGTGTTTAAGCAACAACCTGGAGACAGCTCTTGTCTTCTGCCCCAGACCAGGCACACATGGGCATCAGGAGGCTCAACTCATGGGCTGAGTTCAGCTTTTTGGCTGACAAATAAAGCTCTTGCCATGCAATCATTTCCTAGCACAGCTCTAGAAAAACTGGCAGAAGGAGAATGAAGAGGCATTGGGAAGGTGGGACATTAACTACATTTTAAAGTGAGGACCCTGGGAACATGCTCCCCATGGAAGGTTTTAATTGTCTTTTAAAAACAGCTGTAATATGCAATCTCTTAAAAACCTAACACTAACCTGTTAAATTTTCCAGGCACTAGTTAGCTGAAAAGATGTATCCTTTCTTTGTTTGTTAAACCTTATAAAATAGGCCAATACCACAAGTTATTTGAATAGTGACAAACCATGCCAAGTCCTTACTGACACTCGAGTGTTTTTGCCTCTACTCTGAACTCTCTACTGGAGGGTGGAAAAGTTCTTGTGAAGCTCACAGACTTGCCCAAACAGCTTTGGGCCTGTTTACAGGCTTCAAGAGTAATCTCATTCCTCTCATTACAAGCTTTCATTTGTAAATATTTGCAACTCCACGCTTACAAAAGTCAAACAATCCGCAGAGGAGATGTGCTCCGGTAGACACCCTGGCAGCATTAGCAGGACAAAGAGGTGCCAAAAAGCCCCTGCTGGGACAGAGGAGGAGGTTTGGAGGTGGGACTCACCGCGAGGATGGCGATGAGGATGCCTGCAGCACACAGCACCGCGTCGTTGATGGTTTCCACGTTCTTCTGCGGGTACCTGATGCTGTCGTCGTCGCAGTAGAAGCCCCTCTGGTAGGGCTGGATTGTGCTTGTCTCAATGATAAGGAAAGGCAACCCGGCTACAAAGAAAAGGAGACAACCAAACCCATCAGCAATACAGGCAAAACCAAGCAGTTCACAAAAAACCCCCCCAAGATTTAGCTAGAAAAACCCTTGCAATCCACGCATCACCGTTCCTGGTGCTTTTCTTTCCATATTGTTATCTTTCCAAAGGGAATAGCATTGGGATTTGTTTTTCCAAGCTGCTCTTGCAGGGAAAAAGCATCTCCTCTGTTATGGTTATCAGATGTCTGCGCAGCCTGGTTCCAGTTAAGCCCTGTGCTCTGCAAATATTAACTTACAGGAACAGACCCCTGGAGCAATCCCTCTGCAAAAGGCCATGAAAGCCAATCTGGCCCTTTCCTCCGGGGAGGGCGCGATGCTCCTCCGAGTGCGCCGGGCAGAGCAGCCCAGAGCTGTGCAAACAAACACAGGATCGAGTATCCACAGGGCTCCTCTCCTCCCTGGACAGCCATTCTCCATCCCCATCACTTCCCTGCCTTTGAAGCCTTCCTTGGCTCACTCCTCTTTGTATTTGCAGGGTGTATTGACAGTTTCCTGTTTGTACCTACTATTGCACCAACCATGTGCTTTGGGCAGCTGTGGGACACACATCCATGCAAGGACCGGAGCACTCACAAAAGCTGATGAACTCCCATCCGAGCCTGTTCACCTTCAATCACAACAAAGCCACGTGAACTCTGGGTTTTAAATACTATCTGGGAACCCTCTGTGCAGGATTCCTGTGTCTGGACAGCTTGGTTGGATCTTTGCACCAGGCAGGAAGCAGATCTGCTCAAGACCATGGGGTTAGGACACACATTATGGGGGGCACACCTGGAAATTGTGGCACGTCCATAACTCCACATTTTTTTAAGTTTTTCAGACAAACACAGCACTGCCTCAAACCTAGAGGGGCGTTTCCCAACCACAATGTCACGTTGCGCAGGGCACCCTCCTTCCCTTTGCCTCAGTTTCCCCATCCATGATGGCTGTCAAGCCCATCATCCAGAGGAGCACTACATCCCCACAAAACCAAGCCCCAAATTCCCTGAAACCCATGTTCAGAGTAAATCACAAGCCACAAGGCACAGGAAACCCTCGTCCCACTTGCAGAGCGAAACCCAGGTAAGGGGAAAAACAAATGCACAGTGGTTCCAGCTGTCCTTGGGCCAAGACAACAGGTCTCACACCCAGATCCTACAGAAGGCATTAGGGAATACCTGTCGACCACTAACTGGCTTAAGTATCTGTGGGTTTGTTTACACAGCTAGCAGTCAAAGACATCAGAGGGTTTTTCCTTCTAAAATGAATAAAAATAATAAATAAAAAATGAAGCGCTGTTGGGTCTGACCCAAAGCTGTCCACAGCACATTTGTAGTGAACATCACCTGCTAGATGTGATTAGCCAGGGCACCATGCACGTTGTTCAGAAGTGTCACCAAAATAATGTTCCCCGTGTTCTCCACATGAACCACTCTGGATTTCACTTTGCGCAATCCCCTTTGGCTGCTTTTCCTATATGTTAATGGGTTTGCCTAAACCAGGATTACTACAGGGTTTTGTTAGTCTTAAGGAAAAACTCCATTGCCTGTGAGCAGGGACAACACATACTGAAGTGAAATTTTCAGGTACTCCATAGTGATCTAGGCCACCACTCAGGGCCACTTTCAGATCCTCTCAAAAACTCTGGAAATGGGTTAATTTCAAGTTCTGGGCTCTGATCTGCTTGGCAAGGCGGGACAGTTTCCACCACATGTGTGAACCAGCGAGGAACAGCTCCAGAACTGCCTGCCCCGCTCAGATTTGGTAAATAAAACCGGACATCTCGTGTGAATCCAGCTGATCTTCATTCCACAATTTAACCATTTTGATGCCCAGCCAGCTTGGCCCCAGAAGCCTGCCTGTGATGCCAGCAATCCCTTTTTAATGGGTCACTTCAAAAATCCTTAAAAAATCCTTAGGTTTCCCGGTGAGGAATGGCAGGGAAGAGGCGCAAACGTCGCCGGGCGCGATCCGGCTGAACTCGGGGAGCAGACACACCACGGTTACGTGGCTCATTGTTACTCCTCCAGTTCCTCTTGCTAATGGCTTTCACATGACAGGTCTGTAAAACACATGTTCCCACAGACAATAAAATACATCTGAAAGCTAAAACCGGCCCTAAAAAAAAAATAAATTAAAAAAATAGAATTAAAAAAAAGAGAGAGACAATAGTGTTCCTATATATTCTGTGAACCCAGGAATAATAAAGATTTGTTTCTCCTTCATTCATTGAGCAGCTTGGGGTAGTATTTCCGTGTTTCAATTATATGTACACTTGCCACAGCTATAATAAGAGTGTAAGTGACCTATATGGGACACATTTTCATAAAGCACATAGGCATAGTTTGGAAAATCCAATGGGTTTGTTTTCTCTCCTACAAACTTGAGGTTTAGTGGGATATTGCCAATCAAGTCTTGATATTTTTCCAGCAAAACACTAACCTCAGATTCCCTTTTTTTTTTTTTCCTTCCCCTCCCCTTTTTTTAACATGAGAAACATAAACACACTCCCTATAACTGAGCGAATATTACTTAGAAGACATAACATGCCTTTGATTTTGAGAGCTGGGTGAGAGGCTGCTCTTTCACCCAAGGAATGGAAGACCCCAGCCCATGGCAAACAATAAACTGTGCTCAAGACAGCTCTTTTTCCACGAGGTTATTTCTTGGAGGATGGGCTGTCTGAGGGACTAAGTCACCACTCACATTTTTTTTGCCAAGGTGGTTCCAGCATGGAGAAACCTGTGGTGGTTCCAAAAGGCTGGCAGAGCATGGGCTCTGCAGAAAAAAACATTACACAGGGAAATCTGGAAGGAGACAGAAAATTAAACACAGGGAGAGATGCCTTTGGGATCCCTCAAACAAAACACCACAAGACATTATTCACACTAGGAGATCTGCCCGAGGCAAAAGGATCCAGAAGTGGGGCTTACAGCCCACACACCTTGGAAATGGAAAGCAAGCAGAGTAGGGCTGTACTGTGAGTATGGAACATCTGTCCTCATCACCTCTCCTGCCCCAGTCTGCCTCTCTGAGTCAGCATTTCAACAGGGAATTCAGAGTGTGCATCCCTGGCTGCAGGTCTATAGATTCAACAGCTGAACCCCATAAAGGTGTTGAGTCTTTGACCTCCACCACTTCCCATCCTTACACACGGTACCAAACTATTGAGGATACAAGAGGTTCACTTCAGGAAACAGTGACTTGCACTGAAGTGAATGACAGATGTACAGGGCAGGCAGAAAAATGACACTGATTTTGGGGATGCTCACTTTTCTCCAAAAATGGTACTGTCTGGTCATTCTGTCATGTGCAGACCAACTGCAAAATCTTTAGGAATACTGCAGAAAGTAGCCTCACAACCTCCTTAAAACCAGTATTTCCATGCTGAGAAATGGAAATACTGGTATTAAGGAGGATATGAGGCCATTATTTTCTATATGGACAACAGAAGCCTGTGGACCATGTCCTAAAGCATGGACACAACACTGGCACAACCAAAGGGAGCTGTGCAACCAGAGAAGGGCTGCTACCTCATGTCATGGGAAATTAAAAGTATAAAACAAAGGGATTTGCTTCTTCCAATGCAATAAAGGTAAACAGTGCTGAAATTACCTTCTGACCTGTAACATCCTTCACAAGGTGAAGAAAAGTTTCTTCTCCTTGTACAACAGGGATTTTCTGCTTTAACAACAGAACAAGGAAACCCCAAGCACAAGCTTTTATCCAGTTCTGCTGTAAGAGATCAAACATGGCTCCAAACCATAACAGAATTCCCTTGGGGACTGATCCTGCCCCATCCAAACAGGCTCAGCCCTGCTCCGAGTGGCACGGAGCAGGTGTGGACACTGAGGAATTGTGTGAGGCACTGCAGGATGCTGTGGGGCTGGACATTGAAAAATGATGTTGCTTTTGTTGGGAGGAAGTCCAAGTGACTTGGTGACCCCTAACTGCTGGTGTCCTGCGCTAAGGTATTTCAGAGCAGGGTTTAAATTTATTTGTCTTTCCATTTAATAAAGCCAATCGAGTTTGGAAGGCTAGCACCAAGGAAAAAATATTCCTTTCTTTGCTCAGCACCTTTATGAAGAGGCAGTTAATAGGCAATAATCCTGGGAAGGCTGGCAGCTTGAAAGCTAAAACCCCAGCACCAAGCCTAAACAAAACCCCCGTGTACTCTCTGACCAGCTTGAAATGTGCATAAAAATCAAAGGCAGGAGAAAAAAGGGCTCTGTGTTGGGTACAGCACTTTGAATCTCAGAGTCTTTGAAAAGTTAGCACTTGTGCAGATTTAATAGGAGGAAAAAAAAATTAAAAAGGGGATAAGCTTTCACTGGCCACTCATCAAAAAGTGGAAGGAGAGGAAGGCAAGAGGCATTTGGGCAGTAACCCACCCAGGCCACTCTCATCTTCCCAGCCCAGCCTTCACCTTTGCACCAAAATAAGAACCATCACCACCTTCTCCTTTTTAAATGTCTGGTTTTGACAGGGTTTAGGTTTATTTTCCCTGTTAAATCTTTGTTCTTTAACCCTGCAGGTCAGTGGGATGTTGCTGGCTATCTCAACAAAGCAATGGTAATTTATAACAAGTATTCCATGATGCTTTTGCCTGCCACTATCCAGACCCTGGGTGTTCTAAGGGTTTCACCAGATCAGACATCTACCTAAATAAGTGTAAAAGACCATTAATTAATTTGGCAGGGCTGAGTGGGGTATCTAATTCCTTACTCAAGTCACACTGTAAATATTTGGGTACCTACAAGAGACAGGCTCTCTATTTGAAGTACTTAGTGGCTGATCCTGGGTACATACAAACCTTATTTGGTTTACAATATTTGTACATATTTAAAAATGCATATTAACTAGATTAGGCTACGGTGGGCTTTTATTGGGGCTTTAAAAGTTGGCTTCCCAAAACTTTGAGAGAAGAACTGCGGCACTGCAAGGGCAGCCTTGGCAACTGCTGTGAGACTGAGCAACTCCTGGAGCCAACTTACACTGTACATGTATAAATCTATATATAAATACATAAATAAAAGTTAATAACCCAGTGAATCGAAGTATTTCCACATTTCTGCCATATCAGGCATGTGCTGTCAATCAAAACAGAAGCCAGCTCTGCACCAGCTCTGGGTGTATCTGAAGGAATGGGAGGAGTGTGGTCAGCTAAAAAATAATCTCAAGGGACCAGATCTACAGCCCAGTATCAGCCAAAATAAGGATCCTACTGCAGACTGGATCAAGCTATTAAATTCAGATTTTTAAAGGTCTTGAAAGCATCAGTGATGGGTCTCCATCCCAATGTTTTTTGACTGAATCTGGATATTTGAGGACCACATATTCACTAGGACAAGGAGACAACTGGGCTAACCATCAGCTCTGCTACTTTATTACCTGCACAGTTTTAATTGTTCTTCACCTTGATTCCAGCAGTCCAGCAGACTGATCTGTGCATCTGCCTGTATTTTGGAAACATGTCTAATATCTTTGTTTGCAAAACAGATTCCCATTCAGCTCGATTACAGTTCCACTACTCTCAGCTGACACATGAGGAGAGAAAATTCTCCACACAAACAAACCCTAGACTTTATGGTAAAACAGGTACCTGCTTTAGAGAACTGAAGAACCTATAAACAAGGATCAGTATATATTGCATTTCTCTAATTTGACCTGCTTGGAAAAGTTCTTGGGCACAATGGGTTACTTTCCAAAAAAAAAGGGGAAAAAAAAGGAAAAGAAATACAAATTTAAAGTCAATTTTCTACTTGCTGTAGGTTTGTTCATGTAACTCCCATGAATATCTGCCCCATCTATATTAATTTGTCTGGCATCCTTCCTATGAAGAGAGTGACATTTTTGTTGTGCATTTTTCAGCTGTTTTTATTTTTCAGCTAAATTGTAGGAACTTCAAGGCAAACCTCACCATTTTAGGTCCACCAGATGCTACAGATTACAAAAGACTTCCTAGTGGCATACACAGGTTCATTTTCACTTAGATAGTATTTTCTGGGTTCTTACTTTTTTGGGGTTTATTTCTTTGGTTTTTGTAAGATGGATAATCAGGAACACTAGGCAAAACATCTTCTCATGCCTGTTAGTGCAATAGCAAACAAGAAGAAAGCAAAAAATACTTATTTTCTATATGGACAACCCCATAACATTGATGACCCCAGGCTGCAGTGGTATTTGAGAAGTGCCTTTAAAAGGAACCAAAGGTGATGTCAAAAATGACAAGAGTCCCCACCTGCTGCCCAAATCCATCCTTAGAAATGTTCAAGGCCAGGTTGGACGGGACTTTGAGCAACCTGGTCTACTGGAAAGTGTCCCTGTCCATGAAAAAGACAAGCTTTAAGGTCCATTCCAACCCAAATCATTCCATGATTCCATGATACTCATCCTTTGTGGTTAATACCCCCCTTTGCAACCTGGAGCATATTTATTAACCCAGCCTTCCTGGGAGAATATCATTATAAAAAGGTCACACAGATACTTTAAGCCAAATGCCAAACTATCCTCTTGCACTGCAAATTCCTCTGGATTTGAAACCAAGAGTAGAAATACTTCCTCATGTGGCTGGAGCACAACGTGCCAGCCTCGCGCTCCAAGAGCTCCAGATCAACAGGAATGCTGCCACTGGTTTTTTCTGGGAGAAAAAGTGCTTTTAGTGAGTAGCTGTCACCTATTTTCAAAGATAAGGACCACATACAGAGGAAGAAAACCAAGGGAATTCTACAAAGAGTGTTAAGCTGTTCTTCATGGGAGTTTGGCGTGAGCTGATGCATTAAAAAACCTTTATATTAAAGTGCACATTTATTTTCAATAACCTCAGAACTCATTAATAAGAACAAAAGGTCCTATCCAAGCCACAATATGTAGCTCCTTAAAAAATTCTGCATTTGTGGGATAAAACAGATTTAAACCAGACTGGCTAACCAGCAAATTTGGACTGGGTGAATATAAAAGACATTACCAACAGAAATCCAGAGCCAGCTGAACATGATGGAAAGAGCAAATTTGGAGAGGGTGAATATAAAAGACATAACCAAGAGGAATCCAGAGCCAGCTCCAGCCAAACTTGATGGAAACAAAGCCATTATTTCCCATTGTCTACAGCAAGGGATAAAATGCAACACCCATGAAAATCCCCAAGTGTCAACACCTTTTGAGGCACCTCTGCACATCCATGCGCTTTGGAAGTCTCACAGATATGACAAACCTGACCTAGGATGACCCAGCTTGAAGAGAGGGGAAAAAAATTTAAAAAAATAAAGACGTGCCTGTGAACTCTGCAATGGTGAAGGCCAACAGCTTGTGTGAAAAACACACTGTGGCGACTGTGATGTTTCCAATTACAAATGGAGTGAGCAGGACTTGCTCTGCTGGTCAGCAGGGTTTGGAACGAGCCTCTCACACCACTGCCCTGGGCTCTGCCTTCGAGGAAGGGCTCAGGCCACTGCCCAGCCCCAGCAACACTCCATACCCTCTTTCTTTTGGTGGGAATCTAAGGGATTTCTGCTAAACCAGAGGCTGAGCAAAGCAGTTGCTCCCCTTTGTCCCTGTCACTCCACTGGCTGGGTGAACACTAATATTTCCCCATGTAATCCCAACTCTGTTCTGCTCATATAGAATCACAGAATGATAGAAAAGACTGGATTTGAAGGAACCTTAGAAATCACCTAGCTGCAACTCATGCACAGGGATGTCACCCATAGATCAGGTTGCTCAGGGCCTCATCCATCCAATTCATCGCCCTCTACTCAAAAGGAAAATTCTGTGAGATGTAGGTGCTGTTTTAATCCATAAAATAGCAAGCAAAAATTCCTTGTCTTAGCTTCTTGCCCCCAAACCCCCCAACACAGAAACCCTGGCTCCCCCTCTTGCACAGACACCCCAAACCATAACAAGAACAGGTAGAAATATAAAACTAAAGCCAATGTAATGCAGCCAACAAAAGTGTATTATTTTTAACTCAGTAAAGACACAAACCATATGAAGCAAAAATAAAGCCAGTTAACTTAGTCAGCATTAGGTCTCTTAAACAAAAATTCATCAAACTTCATCACTGAACTTCCTAAACATGTTCCTGAGCACCACGGCCAGGCAGTGCCACTGTAATTAAGCACATTTTTGGGAGCAACTGCCCCTGTGCACGAGGCAGCAGAGCCCCTGGCCATAGCCCTGAGCCTACCACCAGTAGCTTTTTGACCCAGTTCTGTCAATGTACCTATTGTAAATGCAAAATCCTTCTTCGGATTTGAAGCAGCAGCCACCTGCACAAATAAGGCCGGGTTATAACTCTGTAACCCAATACAAGCACTGGAAGCTTAAAAAGTTTGTATTCCAAAAAGCACTCCTGACCTCTTCCTTAAAAGTTCACTAATCACTTTTAATTCATAATTTATTTCCTCTTAATATACTTGCTTTATGTAATGCTCCCCTTTCTCCCCCACCCCTTCCTCTCCTCCTTTCTTTTTTCTGGAAGTTCCCCAGGAGAAAATGGTATTACACAACTGCCTTGATTAACTGGAAATGAAGCTTTTCCCCCTCGGTAGTCGCGATTTGGTAGAGTTTCCAGGACATAAAGCACGGCCCAGAGTGCTGAAAGGCAGAGAGACGTGGGTGGAAGTGATCCAAAGGCCCTGAAAGTGATGGGGGTTGATCTTGGTGGTCCCCAGAGCAGAGCTCTGAAAGGTTTCGCCTATTTATCAATGGGTTGAAAAAGTGTAATATTACCATTCTTCTTGTTCCTCTCTGTATTTTGACTGCACAGAGTGGCATCCTAATGTGTAGCAACACATGATGTATTTGAGACTGTGCTGGTAATGTTAAAAAAATAAAAAAAATCCATGCTCCTAATTAAAACAGCTTTGTACTACAGGGAAAGGAGACTTTGCAGGGGAAGGAGGAGGAATGATAACTGCTGCCTTGGCCATGCTGACACCTCCCTGCCCACAGAAGTTTTGATGGAAAGCAGCTGGGGGTGGGGTATTTTGGAGGCAAGACATCACCTGTAATGACAGAGGTGTCCAACCCACCCGTTACTGCCCATCTGCCTCTGTGAATTATTTGTGCCCCTGAAAGCCAAACAAAATTTTTTGGAACAGCATGGCTCCGTGCTGCACACCATCTCAGACTTCTGGGTGCTTTTATCCCTCTAAGAAACTGAAAATTCTGCAAATCCAGTGTAACACTGAAAACTTCACCACTGTGTTCTGCAAACACAGGGCCAGGCAGGGCGGGCACAGCCACCTTGTCACCCCAGCCCCTTTCCCATGCACCTGCCCATAAAAGCTGAATTTTGCAGCCAGGTGACATCCCATAACCCTGTTTCTTTAAGGGACAGGATGAACTGGGCCACATCTGAATGGCACAGGCAAGAGCCAAGGCTCTATTCACACTGACTGGAGGGACACAACATGTACCATGCCTTTTAAAACCAAAAATGGACAATTCCAAATTTCCATTTCCAGCTTCCTGCAACAATGCTGTGCCCTGCTGTCAAGGAACGTGTGAATAAATTGAGGAAAGAAGGTTAAAGAAGCCCAAGGGAATAGGAGTCCCTTTTTCTTTATTGCAGTTAATTTTGACAAAGGCTCTTCTGTTTCCTCTCCTCCCCCCTTTTTTTTTTTTATTTGGAAGGGCTTCGTGCCAAGCTGCATTATTCCTCTTCACCATGGTACTGCCATGAGACCCGCCTGGTATGTTTGCCTGAAAAATCTCAGGTTTTCATGGAAATTGTTTTTATCTCAACAACTACTCCCTTTGTCACCTCAGACATGAAAAGAGGAGGAGAAGGGCTCAGGCTCAAATCCCATCCCAGCAACAAAACATCCATGAAAAAGCACCACGACCTTCCAAACCCTGCCCTCCCAACAGCACAGAAACCCTCCAAAAACCCTTTTACCACCTCACTCAGAACACCAGAGCAACTGCAAACCCATGAGAGATGCTGTGCACAGCCTCAGTTCTAAACAACAGGGCTTGGGAACAAAAAGCATCCCATCAGTGGGATTGTTTTGAAGTATTTTTTAAGTGGAAATAGTTTCTTTTCTTGCAGCCCATCGTGGCAACCAGAGCCCTCTGGCTCCTGTCAGCAAGGCAGGAGCTCCTCAGGGGTGTCCTCTATTTCCAGCCTATTTACTGCTCTGCTGAGAAAGGAGCCTATAGATGCTCCAGTTCTCAGATTTGGGACTTTGGAGGGACTGGGTTATTCAACAAACCAACCCTTTCTAAACACTGTCAAAGGAGTGATTTGATGCCTTTCAGTGCTTACCATACAAAACGCTGAAAGACCGGCGGGCTTCAAAAGCCGCAGGAGCGGAGCTGGAGTTTGGCAGGAGTTCATTAGCTGCCTGTGTCCTTCTGTGTGTGGCTTGTAATTACATGCAGACCCAGTGCCAAATCCTCATCTACTGAGGGGCACCAATTAACGTGCTGCTGGATGATTCACAGGTAGCTAATGTCGAGATTTATACACCCGGCGTGCCAAATAGCCCATGCTTTTTTATTATTAATCTTATTATTATTATTATTACTTGAAGCTGGCCTTTTCTTCCCCTCTTTCCAAGTTATCACATAAAAACAAGGTTTTGGCAGTAAAATTGGGATTGTCCAGCCTGTTCCCAGGGCCACACACTGGTGGGCCTGATCCTGCTGACACTGTGTACCACATCTGCAGGGAAATGCACATCTCTTGGAGCATAGGCCAAGAGCTTGCAAGTTAAATCACCTATTGTGTTTTCCCTTTGTAAAAAGCAGAGGTTTTCTGCTCCAAGGAGAAAAACTATAAAATTGAGGCACCATTTGCACTCTATACTTGGCTTTCCTGCTGCTTGAACCCTCTTACTTCTACAGGTAGCAAAACAATAACAGCAGAAGCTTCAAGAGCAGCTGGGGGAGCTGAGGAAGCTGGTAACTAAAAGTGATAATTTACTTTTTGAAGGAAAAATTTACGCAAAACTGCATCTCCTGTAGGAAAACATAACAGTCGTTAGTTTCTCTGACAAAAGATTAAAAAAAAAACCCACAACAAAAAAGAGCCTTTCTTCTCTTGCTTGAAATCTGCATCCCTTTGCCTCTCTTACTGGAGATCTGCATCCCTTTGCAGCCAGCTGGCTCCCCATGCAGCCCTTGGCAATTAAAACCTTGGGAAGTCAAACACAACAGCATGGAAGTGAGCCTTTTGTTTTCCTGTTTTGTCATTCCTGTCTTGTGTTTGATCCCAAGATTTCTCAGGCTAGAGGGAAACCGTGGGTCCAGTGGAGCATCTTGGCACTGGCTGGGCACAGGTCTCCGAGCTCACTGGCTTGCCACTGCTGATGGTTTTCCCATGGGGAGAATGGAGACCCAGGCCTCATCTCCTTCTGCTTGACTTTCTCTTTTCCAAAACACACTGCTCCTCAGCCCTGAGGGATAACAATTCCAGGAGGGCTGCAAGTACAAGCCAACCCTTGCACCGCTTTATCGTTCTCCAATAAACCTTTCACTGCATTTGACACAATACAGGTCTTGTCCAGCCATGAAAGCTTTCCTGCTTATCAGGAGAATTTTTAATCAACCAGCAGGGAAAACACAGCCTGACATTTTATTGCTTCCTTGTGCTTTGCTTTTAGATGTTTCGGTTTCTTCTCTTGCTAATCTCTTTAGCCAGGGATCAGTGAAAAGCCTCAAGTTTTCCATGCCCAGCAGCTTCCCCTGGATCATTTGGAGTCAGGGCAGGCAGAGGAGTTTGGGGACAGTGGGGGGTTTATGGTGGGATGGAGAAGAAGGCACCAAGCTCTCGATTCACTGCAGGTTCTGGAACAGGGTTTTGTCCTGGCCACAATTACAAAACAACAAACAACGTCTGTGGGGAAGGGTCATAAGAAGTTCAGCTTTCCTCTATTAAAACCATCTGGTGCCTATAAAAAACCCCAACTGGTTGGTTGGGATGGTTGGTAGCACCTCCTCCCCGCTCGGCTCTTCCTGGCACCTCACGGGGACACGGTGGCACCAGAGGTGTCACAGTGAGGGACAGGGCTGCCATGGGAACGGGGAGCCTGGCAGACACCCCCTCCACTTTGCATCTCTCCTGCTGCAAAGAAGGTGCCCCAGCATCCACCTCATTTCACTTCTTATCTGAGCCAGAACTCCTTTACGAGGTGCCTGTCCCCTCAGGAACGCCAGCTCCTGCCAGAGTGCCCTCAGCGAGCCCCTGAGAGGGCTGAGCTTTCTGAGCAAAATAAAACATCCCTGTGAGGCCTGCGTGGGACCCTGCAAAGGGTTTCTCCAGGTCACAGTCACCAACGGGTCCCCCTCCAGCATCAACAGCAAGAGGCACCGCCAAACCTGCAGGGGATGGGAACCTTTATTAAAAAACAACAACAACAACAAAAGAACCTAAACCTCTCCTTTGTTTCCAACAGAAATAAAAGAAAGGGGGGTGAAGAGAAAAAAAAAAAAAAAAGGAAAAGAAAGGAGAGGAGAGCTTAGAGCCAGTTCCCCAGCCTGTAACACAAAACCAGGCTGTGCTGGGAAACCTTACACTACGCAGCATCCAGCTCATGTACTCCTGCTCCGCTCGCCGCCTCCCGGATGCTTCCCCAAGCCCAAACTGCCCTTGAGAGAAGCCAAGCCTCAGCCTCTGCTGAAAAGCCTCTTTGTTTGGATTCCCTTTCCAAATCAGCGTATCCTGAGATTGAACTCCCTTCCACCCCTCTGTAGGGTTTTTGAACGCTGGGATGCCTTTGGCAGCAGGCGGCTCTGCCAGCAGGTTTGCGGTAACAGCGCTCGGCCCGCCCAGCCCGGCACCCTCAGCACCAGGAACTCTCTCCACAGTGAAGGAGAGAAAGGCAGGCAACGAGAAAGTGCTGCAGAATTACTTCAAAAGATCCTTTAATCATGGATTGTGAACAGAGGAGCTGAGTTCTCCTTAATTAAACAATAGCTTTAATCAGCCTTCAATAGCTGGTGTTACTCAGAGGGCGGTGAGGCCCTGGCACAGGGTGCCCAGGGGAGATGTGGCTGCTCCATCCCTGGAAGTGTTCAAGGCCAGGCTGGAAAGGGCTTGGAGCAACCTGGGATAGTGGGAGGTGACCCTGCCCATGGCAGGGGGTTGGAACAAGAGAATTTACTTTTTGAAGGAGAGTTTTTAGTTTTGAGTTTTGAGTTTTAAGGTCCCTTCCCACCCAAACCATTCCATTGTGTGACACTGAGGCACAACAGTGAGCTGACCACTTTGCCTTTCTTAAACTGGCATTACTGAAAGGAAACCAGACAAGGCATCAAAGAAACTGAGGCATGAGATCTAGGCCATGCATACATCACCAAGAAGGTCTGACTTCAAGTACTGCTGTGAGCTTTCCATACAACCCCAAGGCCATCACTCACTGAGGCCTTCAAGACAGACCTTACGTTCATCACTCACTGTACACAGGAATAAAATACTCACCGTACACAGAAATAAAATGCATTTTCTTGTACTGCAGGCTCAGGACACAACTCTGCTACATCCATACAGACAGGCAATAGGGGGTGTCCTATGTCCCTTGGGACTGGCAAACTCCTAAAATCCCACATTCCCACCAAAGGCAGGGATATGGTGCTCCCGGGGCAGGATCTCTGCTCCTGCACTGACCCAGCTGAGACCCACAAACAGCACCAAGGTGGGAATTTCACCCCTCAGAGAAAACACAGCGGACCTTGCAGCAAGGGAGTGTTAATGAGACTATCAGCCTGACACCTCACCCTGACACTAAAGGGAAAAACCTCTCCTCCAAAACCAGCCCAGGACTTAAAGCACAGGGAAAGAAGATGTTTTTCACTTGCAGGCAGCTTTACTTTACCTCAGTGTTATATCTTTCCCTGTGAAAGCAAAACCCTGAGATTTAAGAAGGTGGATTTTCAGGCTGTGGACCCAATACCCACTTGTGGCAGAAAACTTCAGCAAGAGCAAAAGCAAAGTACCTGTTGTTATATCCACAATCCTGGTGTGTCCCAAACACTATCCCACTTGTCTGGCAATTTCAAACATGCTGCATGCCTAGATTCTGCAGTGGCTCTGAGAGTTTTACACACTGGAAAACTTCTTTGTGGCCATGGTGATTTATCAAAACAGGCTTTCTCCAAAATGCTATCCAGCTTTTCCAAGGGTTTTACATTTGACAAAGATTCGTACCAACTCAGTCAGAAAAAAGAAATGCCACAAAACTTCTCCTTTAAGGAAAAAAAAAACCAAACCACCCAACCCTCACAGCTCAATGCTTTAGAAATGCTTCCACATGCTAATCAGCCTCCTATTCAGTCCCAGACTGAATAGGACTCCAACAATGACAAAGAAATACGCTGAACCTATCCCACATTTCATCCCCTTCACTCAAAATGTTGCTGTTACCTTGGTTTTCAGCCGCTTTGTGGGAGCTGCAGCAGAATGACAGCTGCATGCTAAAGCTGCAGGGATGGTCAAGAAACCAGGAGGGCTGGATGAAAAAATATCTGGCCCAGATTATGTGGGAAAAAAAAGGGATTATTTAGGGGGATAATAACTGACGGTGTAAATTTTTATAAATATAAAATTGTCTTGTTCTTTTAATAAGAAAAAAAAAAAAAGACACAAAAGCCCCTGAGCCCTCTATGAAAAGCACAGCCTCTTGTGGTCAGGCAGCAAAGGGAACTTTCTCTCAGCCTGGCAAGTGTGAGTAGGATAAAAGCCCCTCCAAGCCCTTCCCTTGGAGAATCATCCATTTTTGTAATGTATTTTCAACTGGCAGATGCTTTAGTGCAGCTCTTCCTCCACATCCTTAACCTGAAAAGCTCTTATTCTGGGAAAGGACAAGCCAGCTCCTGCTGCAGTGGGTGAATCCAAGGCTGTTTCCCTTTCCTGCAGAGCATGGAAGCACCAGAACAGAGGCACCTGGGTAAGTTTTCACAGGAATTCAGGTGGGAAGCCCCAGGACAGGTGCACACATGTCCTAGGGACACACTTCAGCCCCAGCCCTGGCAGTCACAGACTCCACAGTCACCAAGGATCTGATTTCAAGATGCTTTGGAAGGCCTGGCAGAAGCACTGAAGTACTGAAGTCTGCAGCTCCAACAGGGAGCTCAGGAAGGAATCAGAGGTGCCTGAGCAGCTCTGCAAGCCCCACTGGGCACCTCTGTACTGGAAACACTGCCTTCAAAGTGTGCCCTCACCGGGCTCCAGCGCCTGCCCACGCACCGGGGTGATGCTGCTCCTTCTGCTCCCCAGATTAGAAACTCCCAGAGGCACAAACCTCCCGTGACGTGCCCGGGCAGGACCAAGGGCAGCACAGCCTGGCACAGGGATCCTCGGCCCAGCACTTGAATTCAGGGAGAAGCAGCTCCCCAAAAAGCAAGGGCCATCTGATCAGTGATCAAAGAGCTACTCCAGAAACCTGCTAACACCAAACTGATTCACAGCTATCGACTTCAAAGGAGTTCTGCTGCCTGCCATCAGCTCGCCAGCCATCCAAAATTACTCCCTGAGCATCACTCAGAACACAAATGCACCCAGTGGTTACTGACCAGACCTGCTTATCAGCATTTCACCACGCTGTGTGCGACTTTCCCTTTGGAAAATAGCACTTTAAAGGGTGATGGGCCTTGCAGGAAAGCCTCGGAAGCCCTCAAAATGCTTGGGATGTGGGACTGGTTGCCACGGCTGCTGTGCTGCTACAAAGACCAGAGCAAAGATCTCTCTGTCAGCTGGCTGGGAATGATAACCAGGGCTGGGCTGGCTGCTCCCTCCAGGCTTAAAGGAAAGCCCATCACACCATCCCCCAAAAAAAGTCATCAACAACCTGCTGAGTGTCAAGGAGACAGGAAGCCCAGACCTCATTTGGCACACTGGCTTTCAAATTCAATGTATGGACACTTGGAGGATGTGATGAGGTCTCAGCTTCATATTAATGCTCAATTAACAGAAATGTAATTAATATCTGTGTGCAGTGCCTGCATGGTCAGACACAGGGTGGTCAAAAATGGCAGTAATTTTTTATAATTTTACAGGTGAAAGCAGCTAATTTCTTCTTCACAACCAGACTGACACTTCTGGGAGGCAGAAGCTTTCTGAAGGAGTATTTCTTTCAGGAGGGATGGCTGCCCAAAACATCTCACCAGTAACTTTCACTTCTTCTCTTTAAAGCCATGGAAGAAGAACCATGCTGTTCTCAGCTCCAGCAGCCAGAAAAGATGATGAGGCTCCAAGAGGTGCAGTCTGACACCTGCAAGCTCCTGAAGGGGTGAAGGACAGCTCGGTCCTACAGCCACCTTTGGTGTTCAGGGCAAGCTGTGGGTGAACCCAGCAATGCCAATTGCTCCAGCCTCAATTTGCTGTGTTTTCCAAGCATCACAGGCTATGCCCACTGGTGTGTTTGACCAGAAAACCTGGAGGCACCTCCCAGCTCCTCAGTGCTATGACCAACACTTTCACATCTTTCTGGGCAAGGGATGTGGGAAAGCAGTAGAGGATTCTGAGCAGTCTCCATGGAGTCAGTGTCACCACCAGTGTCAGACCAGCTGCAGCTCCATCTGGGTCCTGGCTGGCAGCCCCAGCCTGGCCCTGAAGGAGGGCACCATGTGCTCAGAGAACACAAGGGCTGGAACAGGAACACACAGCACAAAGAGCACAGGCATGTGCAGAGCATCACAAGCTCTGGAGTTAAATTACATGTTCTGCGTATAACTTGACTTGATGCTGAGTCTGTTTCCAACCCTCTGTCTCCAAAACATCCAGCACATGTGAAAAACAAGCCCACTTACGTGACTGATTCCAAAGGATGGAGTTCCATAGGAATTTCTGGTACTTCCAAACCTGCCACGACAAAGCTGGTTTTCACACTCATTCATGCATTCTCTTGGTAACAAACTCATGCTTAAGGCTTGCTTTCAAGCTGTTTGCATCAAAATCCAAAGAAAGACACTTCAAATTCTCTGGTTTTCGTGGCATTCTGCTTCCTCAGGTCAAACTGGAGGAGCAGCTTCTGCTGATCATGATCCCACTGTTGCAACTGAGCCCTTGCGTGCAGCTAAGAGGCAAGAAGGGATTCTCCAATTTCCCAACAGCTGCTCCAACACATCCCTGGCCACAGACACCTGATCCACATGAAGGAACTTTCCACCTGCTCTAAAATTGTGGAGCAGGTAGTGTCCCTCCAAGGTGGATGTCATGGGAGAGAGTGAAATGGAGATGGGGTGGCTTTGAAAGGGATGCATATGCCTTTATGGGAAAGGGGCCACTGATCCATAAGAGATGTGACACACAGGGCACCCAGCTCCCAACTTTTGGCAAAACCCACCCAGCTGAGGTATCTGGGAAGGCAGATGGAAGGCTGGCCACAGGCTGGGCCTCCAGACACGCTGGCAATGGGGGAAGCACAGAAGAGCGTTCAGAAAACTGACTTCAGACTTTTATAATTACAGGATAAGCGCTGGATTACTTTAATTCACTTCTTTCATTTGAGGCTTTATCACTCTCATTTCTGAGCCTTTTTGTTTGTTTGTTTAAAAGATGAAACCTGACTTACCGGAAGAGCCGAACAAGGCCCTAAGACACAACAAAAGGAAGAAAATGTAAAAACAAAAAAAATAAAGAAAAAAATTATATATATGTATATGTATGTTAGCACTCATACAAAACCCCAGCTGGCAGGGGGGAAAGCCACATCCTGGGAAGGGGTTTCCCTGCTTCCTTCCCCCGCTGGGACACAGCCCCTTGGGATGCCAGGGAAGCTGCTGTTCCCAGCTCTGGCTGTGTGAACGCTGGGAGAGGAGGGTTTGAAGGCTGCTGCCTTTCCCCACGCTGCCTTCAACAGGCAGGCCCTTGTTCCAGGCACAGGCAGGCCGGGAGACCACAAGGGTCCCTTCTGGATTACTATGGATGAAGTGGGAGCATTGTATGAAGGGAACGGGGAGGATGGAGCCTGCTCCGCCAGAGCAGAGCTGGGCCTTGGCCTCCCCCTCTTTGAAGGCATTTCAGGCAGAGATGGGGCCACACAAACACCCTGCCTATCTCAGATGCTGAACAGGGGCCCTGGTTTGCCAGAGGTTCCCCAGCTGTGGTATGCAAACCATTTTTGGGTGGTACACAGAGCACAAGCATCTGGAGAAGACACCACCAGCCTGTATCCAGACAAACAGAGTCAGACCAAAGCAGCCCAGGAAAGGCATGCATATTAAATGGAGATTTAAAGGGTATAAAAATAATCCGTTTGATCTGGGAGTGATGTTTATATTATTTTCCGTGCTCACTACAAACAGACAATTAAAAAAATGTCATCTGCTGTAATTGTGATTCCCATCTCCTGCCTGTCTCAGCAGCAGGTACACAGGATTCAAAGCACTCCTGGCCATGAAGCAGTTGCACGTAATTCTGCTTTTCCTGGAGACACATCTTCAGGCTGGCCAAGTTCCACCAACTCAGGAAAGCCAACAGACTTATACCCCTGAGGACTCGGTCTGCCATAGGTACAGCATTTCCTTGTTCTGCAATTAACACCTCAAGTATAATTGTCACTAATAATCTCTTTTTGATAGGTCGGTTCTCTCTTTTTTTTTGTTTGTTTGTTTGTTTGTTTGTTTGTTTTCACAAAGCAAATGCAGAAAAAGTGGATTTCAAACACCTCCAAAATATTTCTCTTGCCTTTACTTCCAGTCATCTTTGCCTCCTTTGGTCTTCCAAGGGAGGCACAACAGATGGGTATCACACTTTAGGTGCTGACTGCTGGTTCAATAAGAAGCTTTTCCAGGCTCAAAATAAAAAAGCTCCTTTACTCCCAACTTCTGGCAGAGTCCAACTGCACAAGAACCTCGTGCCAAGGTGCCACTTCTGCCAACCTGCCTGTGCCAGAACACCTCCAGAGCAGCCATCCCTGGCCAGGAGCTGGCTGCCACCAGGAGATCCTACAGGTTGTGGAGAGACACATAAACATTAACGACCAAACCCCACCTAGGGATGCTCAAAACACGATGACGACTCTCCACCCACACAGCTTTTCCCGTGTGGTGTGGGTTCAACACAGAAGACACAGCGTGGAGAAGGCATCACCGAGGGGCTGGGACTGTCCAGCTGGTTTGGACAGCCAGGTCTTGTTGTCCCTTGCTGGAAACAAGAAATGGTTGGCTCAGTGTCTTCTTCAGGTGCACAGAAAGATGTCACCCATGGGACAAGTGAGTGGCGCACAGTGGGGCAGTCCTAAAAATAAAAACAACAGCCCCAACCCAAACAAAGTTGCTTAGCTCAACACATCCAGCCTTACACCATCCAAATAACTCTAACCTCACCCCTCATCGCCAATTCCTCCCACTCCTTACACTTCAATGACAATCCCAGGCCTGTTTGCACCAATTTTTGTGATGAAGCGACAGGGCCCCTGGCAGAGCTCAAATCCTTTTTGCTTCTGAGAGCTGGAGAACTACACAATTTTCTACACAGAAGAGGGAAGTCAAGAGTAATCTAAACTGTTAGCCCAAATTATAAGATTATATACCCACTTACATAAACATGTCAAGGTCCAGCTAACATAAATATTTACTTTCAAAGTTCATTTTAGCATCAAGCTCGCTACAGGAGATGCCAAATTTGTGAGAAAGCTGCAGAGATATTAAGGTTGTAAGAGGTCTGTCCATCTGTTCCTTCAAAAAACCTTCCCAAGGCAGTAAAACTTGTGCTGCACAGATTAACTGGGATTGACAGAAGAGAGAAAATTAAATTAGAGGCAGAAAAGAAGAAGGGCAGTAAATTATGTGCAGTTTACATCCCACCAGCCTGAAACATATGCTCCCATAAAGCCAATTTCCACAAGCCTCAGAAGCAGGTATGCCAGATGAAATCCTTCTATTTTATGGCACAAGCAGGACTTTTTGGAAGCTGTTTTACCTGCACAAGCTGCACAAATACAAGCTACTGAAGACCCTCATCTGCCCTATCACCCTTGCTGACACAGCCTTCCCCTCTTCCGAGATTAAACGCTTGACTTAGCACCCGTCAGCAGAGCACAGGTGGCTGCTCAGAGCTTGCTGAACACCAGGAGCCCCTGCCAAGGGAAAACAGCAGGTCTGAGAGGAGTAAATTTAACCCTAGATGCTACATCTGTGGGGCCAGGCTCCAGAACATTCCACCTCAAGGGCCAGGGCAGGAGGCTTTTCCCTACCTGGCCATGTCTCCTCCATCAGGAGGAGGTTTGGGAGCTGTTGCAGGATAGCAAAACCCCATGGCATTAGGGAAAGTAGGCCCCTGAGATCTGCCCCAGCCAGGATCACCCCAGTTCCCCCAAATAACAACTCCAAGAACAAGGGAGGAGGTGCAGGAAACTCCTGGCAGAGGGATGGGCTGAGGATGATCAGATGAAGGTGGAGTGAGGTCCACCCATCACGCCTCTTGTTTTGCTGCTTGGAGAGTTCGTCACTGCTCTACAAAGACACCAACCAGGTCAGCAGGGGGAACTTCAGACCTGCCCAGACCCTCTCAATCCCATTTTCAGATGTTCTGCAGTGATCAGGAGACAGGGACAGGGCAGCGGGGACGCTTCCACACCACCAAGCTCGCCTGTGGCCCTAACAATTTCAGGAAGCATCTTCCAATGCTCTAAACACAGCCCTCCCAAGAGGAGGAAGCAGATGGAGAAAGTTATTTTCCCCCCTTGCATGACCTGCTTTAATAAATGCACACACAGTTCTTTTCTGCCTTTTTGTACTGAGTTAAGCACGGGCACGGAATTTCTGGGAAGTTCGCAGTGTCGGCGATCAAACCTCTTGTTCATGCAAGAGCCCAGGGATTTATGAGTGCCAAGTCCACTCATTAGAGGAGTGGGTTGGTTATTCAGGAACATCCAGCTCCTGCCAACTCAACTCAAGTTGGAAATGCAGGAAAAACGGAAGGTTTGGTGCAGTGATCTTCATCCAACCCACTCCACCAGCCACTGGCTCGTGAGCCTGCTCCCCAAGAAAGAAAAGATACAAATCTTCCTTTTATGCATTTGCTATCAAGATAACCATTGTTCTGCTTAAGGATGAAAGACAGAAGTGGATCTTTCTAACTACTCTCACCAAATTAAAGCTGAAGGAAGCTCCTGATAGCTCAGCTTTACTAATTCAGACTTTCTTAGATGGTTATGGTAATTGTCTCCTGGGTAATTTGTTTAAATTTGTGTGTAAACAAAGGGTTTGTACACATCTACAGCCTCACACAGAGTGTGTCATTTCTGAAAAACATTCCAGCCATAGTTCCCTCTTTTCATTTTCCCCTCAGAGAAAACCAATCCAAGGGCGAATTATGGCATTACCTGCAGCAGAAGCCAGTGCAGCATCACAGGCCTCTGCAAATCAAATGGCCAGTTTTAATATTTCCTAAAGTGGTCCTCAAATGAGAAAAAGCCTTCTGTTTCCCTGCTTCTCTGAATGTCTTTGGGCAGCAGCTCAAGAGGCGTAACTCAGTTTGACTGCACTGGAGGCCACTGGCCACGTGCCCACATGCACCAGCATTACATCTCTGCTGGTCCCTCCACCTCAGAAGAAGTCATTTCACCCAATTCTGCTCTTCATTATCTTATATAGGACTTGTTTTGGGGGTTTTTTCCCACTTTATATGTAAATATCCATCTTCTTGTATCTGTCCACCTTTCTCTTACAGGAAGATTCAGCTAGGACACTTTTTTTCCACTTCCCAAGTGGTTTTTTTGGGATTTTTCAAACATGAAAATGGGAATCAAGCACTTGGAAGCTATAAGCTGATGGTCTTCCCTAGAAAAAGGCAGAGGGAAGAGCAAGCCAAGCCTCCCATGAGTGGGGCAGCTTTGACAGCAGCTCATGCCCAGCCATCCACTGGCAGGTCCAATACTCCTGGTCCTGGTCCGGGTGTATTGGCAAAGCTCATCTCCAAACACACATCATGGACTATCCATCCCCAAACATACATCGTGGACTGTCCGTCCCCAAACACACATCGTGGACTGTCCCTCCCCAAACACACATCGTGGACTGTCCGTCCCCAAACACACATCATGGACTGTCCGTCCCCAAACACACATCGTGAGCTCTCCATCCCCAAACACACATCATGGACTCTCCATCCCATAATCATCTCCCTCACCATGTCCCACCCATGCCCTTCACCTGCCAGTGATCAGTCAGATCGAAACTTTCTGCTGCATTCATGCTCTTGCATTTAAATGCTCCTCACCCTAAAAAACCCAACAACAAAACAACAACGAAGAACCCCAACAAAAACCCTTAAACAAGCCAACTCTGGTGTTTACTTCCCGATTTCCACCTGTAGCAACCTGAAACAAAGCAACAATCACAGTTTTGCTGTATCACATTATTCCCTGCCAACAATACTTTCCAGTGATGCTTGATAAGTCCTGTTTACCCAAACTAGCACAAGTAGAATAACACATGTCAACCAACTGCTTTTTCATTTAGGACCCTTAGCCCAGAGAAGGGGAAGCAAAACCCTTTCTCCATTCAAATAGCACCTACTCATGCCAGGAACGCCTCAAGTTAAGAAAACTTGGGTAAATAAAAGTTTAAAAGTTCTGACTCCTAGGAGATGTTTTACTAGGAATTCGATTTTCTGCTCAAGTAAGTGAGGTAAGTCCAGCTAGTTATGTTCCTACTTATAGTAGTTTCATATATGGGATACCAAGTATTTTTATTTTTTCCAGATCCGAGAAGATGAAGCTTTCTGCACTGGCCCCTATTCTTGTGGGAATATAAAGAGAAAACCATGCCTCCCCTCCTAACGTATTAGTGCCCCCTAATATACACCAGATGATCAATAAACTGCATAAAAATTAAATCAAACTGACAGTCTTTAAAAAATGGGCTCTAAGCAGAAACAATTGTTTTAAAGACTGTGGTGTCTGGAGTATTAAACTCACGTGCTGTTGTGTTATTAATCTCTTTGTTGGAAGCCAGTTGATTTCCCCTGCCCGTGTCTGTCAATTAAACATTCAGCATCGCAGCCACAATGGAAGGGTTGATGTTTTGGAATGCAAAAAGGTTTTTTTGAGATGCGCTGTTGACAGTTCCCCTCCCTGCCACAGCATCTCCAAAAAGCCATCGCATCTCCAAAAAAACCCAGCAGGCAGGCAAACCCAAACCTCTGCCAGGGGCTGCGAGAGCGCTCCGGACTCAGTTTAGCGAGACGGGAGAAAGAGAGGAGCGCTGGCGAAGCCGCCAGCAGAGCGACACGGCAGCCGGAGCGGCCAGAGTTGCTGTTTTCCATTATTACCCAAAACACGAGCCGGGCTGAGCGTAGAGCGCTGCCTCCACCTGGAGCTGGCCCCGGCGCCGCCGAGGCAGCAGCGCCGGGAGCGGGGCCCGCGCCGGGGGCAGCCCCGGGGCGCATCCCCGAGCCCACAGTGCCCCCTGCGCACCGCCGGGCCGCTCCGGGGCCGCTCCGGGGCCGCTCCGGGGCCGCTCCGGGGCCGCGGGGGCAGCCAGGCACCAACAGCAGCGAATCACCCGCACTCAGCGCCCCGGGGTGCGGGGCTGCCGAGCCCGGCTCGCCCCGCGGGGACCCCCGGCCGCCCCCCGCGCTCCCCGGCCCGGCGCGGCCGCTCCCCGGCTCCCCGGCTCCCCCGCTCGCCGCCCGGCCCGGCTCTCCCGGCGGCCCCGCTCCGCGCTTTTGTTTGGGAAGCGGCGCGGCCGGGGCACGGCCGAGCTCTGCCCGCCCGCCGCCCAACTTTCCCAAAAGTTTTTCCCGGGGAGCGGAGGGGGTGCGGGAGCGGGGAGAGGGGGCGCGGAGCCCGCGGTGCTCACCCATGACGAGGCAGAGGCAGTCGAGGCAGATGAGCAGGGCTTTCTTGCTGCTGCTCTTGGCCGGGTTGTTGTTGAGCGCCGGGCTGCCCCCATTCTTGCTCTCCGGCGGGATCGCCTTGTCGTACTTGTAGCTCTGCATTATCGGGGGCGAGCGCCCGGGACGAGCCGTGCCGAGCCGAGCCGGGCCGTGCCGTGCCGGGCCGCAGGGAGCCGCTCGGAGCCGAGCCGAGCCGAGCGGAGCCGAGCCGAGCCGCGCCGCCGCCGGGCTCGCACGCCGTGCGCCGGGGAGGTGCTGCCCGCGCCGCCGGAGCCGCTCCCGGCCTCTCCGGTGGGGCACGGGAGGCGAGAGAGGCAGGCGGGTCTTCCCAAGGAGAGAGGAGGGGAATACAAAACAAAAAAAAAAAATCAAAGTAGCAAAACAAAAAACCAAAACAAGCCCAAAAAAAGAAAAAAAAAAAGCCAACCCCAATCACCGGGAAAGCAGCGAAGGGGCAGCGAGTGAGAAGTTTGCGGGTTGTCCCAAAGGTGGTGGAAAAGTCCTGGAGGAAAAGCCGGGGGGAAGGATTTAAAAAAAAAAAAAAGTGTATATATATATATATATTTTATATTATTTTATATATATATATATTTGTGTTTCTGTGTGTGTATGAAGGTCTCAGTCCGGGAGAAGGTGCGGGGCGATGCTGCCCCGGGGGCAGGTGGGCTCCGCGCTGGGCTCCGCTGCGCTGCGCTGCGCTGGGGGCTCCCGCCGCGCCCGCCCCGGCCGCTCTGGGAGCCACCGGCTCGGTTCTGCACTTTTATTCCGAGAGGCGCTTTCCTCCCCTCAGGAAAGAAAAAAAAAAAAATGGAGAAGAAGAAGAGGGGGGAAGAAAAAAAATCAGTCACTGCCTCGGATGGGATATCCAAGTAAGCACAGCCCCTTTCCTGCATCTGACATTTTACATAGATAATTAGGTCCACATTTTTTTCCTGAGGGAAGTTTAAAAAAAAAAAAAAAAGAAAGAAAGAAAAAAGTTAGGAGCTAAGTTTTCTCTCGCAGACCAGAAGAAGGGTGCCTCTAGCGTTCGTTCGTACAGGAGTGCAGGGGGGAAAGGAAAACAACCAGCCGATCCAAGGCTGGAGGACTCCCGAAAGCTGGGAACGGTGCAAGGGGCAGAAAACTAACAACAAACAACTTTATAAACATTTTTCTCATGTTTTTTTTCTCTCTGCCCTCCGGCTCTGTTCCGTGTGCTGAGGCACGGGAGGGGACATGATGTGTGGGGTACCCACAGACCCTGGCAGACCCCAGCGGGGTGACCCTGGGCTGAATTCCGGCTGTGCCACCCTGCCAGGTGCCACCGCCGAACCGTGGCGGCTTTGCCCTCCCGCAGCAGCAGCACCACCTTCATCAAACGAGCGTAACGAGAGACTTGGGTGAGGGATTGTTGTGTTGGTTAATCGCTCGTTTGGTCTAATTAAAAATCATCAAGGAAGTAAAGGAAAGGTTTCCCAGGAGCCCGAGCTGGCAGGAGGGCAATGCTGTGCTCTGAGCAGGGGTGCAGGAGGTGAGGAGAGAGCTGCTACCCCAGGGAGCTGCTCAGGATGGTGCTTAACCACTTCTCTTCTTTGTTTTGGGGAGAAATGAAGATCTCAGCCTCTCACCTGCGTGCTGGCACACATCCTGCTGCATCCCGGGTGTTTCCCGGGCAGGGAGAGCCCCCAGCAAGGCCACCCTTCCCTGCTGCTCCTCCCGGAGCTGCAGGCTGCAGCCCGAGCCTGGGCAAGGGCAGGTTTTCCAGGAATCTGTTTAGACACATGCACGGGCATACCGAGGCCAGCCTGGCAGGGAGGAAGAAAGTGAAGCGGCTGTTTTCAAATTTTACTTTTATATGTGTGGTGTAAAAAGAAAGGGGAAAACAGACCTTGGACGTTCCCCCAATTCTTTCATTAAGCCTCAGTGATGTGAAATCAGGTGCCACCTCCCACCTTGTTGAGGGGACTCTTCTGCTCATTATCACCCCGTGGCACTGAATACAAAAGCATCACTTTTGGCCCAAAATGGTGCCAATCACCCACCAAGCTGGCTGCGAAGGACACATCTCAAGGTCTCTCTGTCTTTCCCCTGAGCGTGGCAGAGGTGTGGGTGCCTAATTTGGGCTCCTTGGATGCCTGGAGCAAGTGGAAAGAATCTTCACATGGGAATTCTCCCCCAGCTGTGGGCACGCTGCCCAGCCCAGCTCATGTCCACTGTGGGGCCAAGCATCCACCTTCCCCTCGTCCTTCAGAGCCTGGCCCTGCCTAGAGGAGCCCACAGATTCCAGCAGCTGCCTCCATCCTCCCCACATCCCCAAATCTGATGATTCTCTGGGTTAAATTCCATTTTGTGTTCAAAGCAAGGAGAAAAAAACCCCAAAAAACAACAAAAATTGAGACTTATCATTGTAACAGCAAATAAAATTTTAAAAAAGAGGCTTTCTTGTACTTTCAGGGAAATTGAAATTATGGTTTTGTATTTGCATTTCCAAGACCCCTCAGGCTACTTATGTTTGCATTTTCATAACGAAAAGATTGTGCTGTTAATTGATGCAAGCCAGGACACACAAATCTGAATCTTGGACAATTTCTTAAGGGACCAGCAGCCACCACAATTGCCCAGTTCACATTTGACAATGGCTAAGTCAACAATGCCAAAAAGCAGCTTCTGTGCCTTTGTCAATAATATGCAAGAGATTAATTTGTAATAATTGTTTATTCATAAATGGAATTATCAAATACGCCATGCAAGAGTATCCCTCAAGACCTCAGCTTTTCCTTTCAGTCAGACTTGAAATTCTCACTGTGGACTGAGGTTTTGCTTTATATAAATAATTTGAACTAACTGAGTTTGTATCATTTGTGAATTTTCCTCTGCATTTTTGAAGAACAGATTTTCACCACCTTCCCACCCCAGCTGGACTAAACTTCTGGTAAACAAAGAATACGCTGATATAATTTCTGGGAAGATCAAAAATTGTTGTACCACCGGTTCTTTCCCAGATTTATTTCATAACCCAACAATTTGAAAAGAGGAATTGAGTTTTATTCATTCAGTCTCGTCATTTTAAGAGAATCGTCTCTTTAGGGCTATTCCTGGAATGGGTGAAGGGGCATGAACTTGTTGCTGCCCCTTTTACCTTTGTATCAGTGGGACAGGACTGTGTGGAAATCTCTTCGTGACGTGTGAAGAACTTAAAAACTGAGAGGAGGTTTGCACCTTACTCACTCAACATGATCCTGGTAAAAGGGTATCTGCCAAAACAACCCACCCCAAACCAAACTAAAAAACAACGGTAAAAATGTTCTTGTATTTCCTATTTTTTTTCTCCATAGAGGAGGGTGCTCAGGGACAGTAAGGTCTGGTTTGGGACAAGAGGAGCCCAAACCTCTTTCTTGAGAGGTTGTGAGAGCTTGTGTTGCCACCAGGTGCACAGGGCTGGTGTGGGGAGACAGAATGGAAGGGAGAAGGCTCCAGATTCTGCTCTGAGGCTCATGGAAGTAGTTTATCCCACACATTATTTAATGTATAAGAACTATTTGTTGGAGCAAGGAGTGAACCTATAGCCTGTCCCTTTGCTCCTGCCTACCCCATGCTGCTCCCCTTGGCCCAGGACAGCTTTAAGGTGTCCCTACAATGTGTTCCATCAGTGGATGTGGATGTTCCAGCATTCAGCACCAGCTCTGGGGTGCAGAGGCAGCTGGGCAGCAGCACTGCCCTTGGCCAGCACTGTCCTTCTGCTCCTGGGGCTGCTCCTTGGCTGGGCAGGATGTGGCCCTGGTGCTCCTGGCTGCTCCACTGACAAGTGTAGAGTCCTGGAATGGTTTGTGTTGGACAGAACAGTAAAGATCATCTCATTCCCCATGGGCAGGGACACCTTCCACCATCCCAGGTTGCTCCAAACCCCGTCCAACCTGGCCTTGAGCATTTCCAGGGATGGGGCAGCCACAGCTTCTCTGGGCAGCCTGTGCCAGGGCCTCCCCACCCTCATACCTATATTTCTTCCTCATATTTCTTCCTCCTACCTAATGTAACCATGCCCTCTGTCACTTCAAAGCCATTCCCCCTTCTATCACTCCATGTCCTTGTCCAAAGTCCCTCTCCACTTCTCTCGGATCCCCTTTAGGTTCTGGAAGTGGTTCCAAGGTCTCCCTGGAGCCTTATCTTCTCCAGGTTGCAACTTTTCTGGTCTTCCTGATGTGCTGCAAAGACAGATGCTGTTGCAGAGCAGTTTGGTGCCTGCAGTGTGCCCTTTGGGATGCTCTTTTTGATGCACTGCCCTGTGCCATGCCACCCCTTCCCCCTCAGACCAATAGCCAGCTCTTCCTTGGGAACCCACTCTGCTTCTCTGTCACAGGGAGGATTTTGGCAGCAATTCCTGTGGAGAGGGGACACGCAGTGTGGGAGGACCAGGCCCTGCCTATTGTATTTCTTGGAGCTGCTAATGACCGTGGCTACAGCAATCCTAAAATAAGAAAGTGAGCTGATTGTTATCCGTTATCTGAGATTGTTCCCCACCGAGGGGGGAAATCGGAGCACGGGTTACGTGCTGCACATCAGGTGGCCTGGGCTGGAGTCACAAGGCCAAAATGCCAGTAAACTTCTGAAAAGTCCAAAGCTCAACCACCACTACCCTGTTCAGGGGTATTTTTAGCATCACCAGCTGCTGCTGCTGGAGAAAACACCCTCAGAGGGGCTGGGAGTGGGGGCATTGCCCTGCCCAGCCCATGGCAGGAGGAGGTTGAGGGCAGGACACCTGCTGTGTCCCCTGCCCTGTCCCCGTGCTGGACACCATCCCCGGCGCCAGGTTGTCCAACCTGCACAGTCAACATTGCCCTGTTAAATTTTTACAAAGGCTGGAGTTAGACCTGTCATTGCAGAGGAAGGCAAATAAAAGTGAAATCCAAGGGGGGCCCAGTTCTGCCCTCCCCAGTGCAGCTGGGAAGGATCAAGCTTCATAAACTTTCAGGTCATTAAAAAGAATTAGCTGGTAAATGTCATCCTGATGCAGCCTTTGGTGCTGTCCTGGAAGTTGGGGATCCAGGCTGATGCAGGCCAGGAGGGTAAGCCCTCAGGCACGTGCCTCAGTGACCTGAGGGCTGGGACATTCTGTGGTCAGGGACCCGTTCCTGGCATCACAAATCACTCGGGGTCAGCAACATTCAATTTGCCAACAACTTAAAGCCCAGTCTGTTTTGAAACCAGCATCTGTATTCCTGCCAAGTTTCACAACCCTAATTTAATTTAGTTTCCCCTAAATCTTGCTGGCTCTTGACATGATTGGGGGATTTCAATTCACGTTATTACAAAAATGAAAAAAAGAAATAAATTTCAAATTACACAATCACAGCAAACAGCTTGAAAATGTGAGCTTGAAATCTCATCTGAAAGATCAAAACACAGAAGCTGTAATAAAGGACGTTTAAGATTTTCTAAAGACCAAATCCCATGATTTGAAGTAGCCTGATTTATAATTTGGGGACACCAGGGACTGGTAACACCTTGTGTACAGTCAGAGCTGTGTCTGCCATCCCTGTCCTCAAAAAAGAGAATAACAGCACCATCTACTGCCATTCCTCAGCATTCGCTGGGGAATGCCAAACTCCAGCTCCACCAAAGCACCTCTGCAGGTCATGGCCCGGTATTGACAGAGAAACAAGCAAAAATCAAAAATCAGCAGTCTAAATTACTATTGATGCATGCTAATTATTAAAAAATTCAGTCCTTAATAATATACCGTGCTCCCAAAATGGTGGCATTGCAAAAAGCATTTCAACAGACCAATATTTTCATGTATTTCCCCCAAATCCCTTCACGTGTTTATTAGCGCAGCCTTGAAGGGCTGTGTGTGGAATTCCCAATTTCTACCGCGGGCAGGCGTTTCTACCATCGACAACA
Source organism: Melozone crissalis (assembly GCF_028551555.1). Lineage (NCBI taxonomy): Eukaryota > Metazoa > Chordata > Aves > Passeriformes > Passerellidae > Melozone > Melozone crissalis. The sequence goes on from NW_026535823.1 coordinate 28,959,811, forward strand.
GCTCGTGAAAGACGTGGAACATCACCCTGGTTTCCAGCCTGGTGAAATCCAGGTCTGTGCTCGGGGCTGGCCAGCTCCCAGGAGTTTGTTTGAAAGTCAAGAATGTGCCATGGTTTAATTGCGCCGCTAGGCCGGGGCCTAAATGAAAGCCCTGTTATGAAGAGCGGTCTCAGAGGAGAGGTCCAGCTCGGGTTTTTCTCTCCGAATTGATTACTGCTTAACTCGGGGTAGTTAACACGTTTGTAATGTCTGGTCCAGGCACTTCCCAGGTATTTGTTGCAGGATACAAACATTTGTGGTTTATAAAGTAAACAGGTCCGCCGACATTTTTTCGGCTTGGATTTATTTCTGGTCGCAAACCGTCTCAATGACCTGGTTGAAAATGCTCCGTGAGCAAGTGAAAAGTGAAAGAAAAATTAATATCTTTTTCCACGTCTAGACCATGCCATTTTTATGGCCCACCCCACAGTTTTTGGCATCACTTTCAAAGCAGGAAGCCCTGATGATGAACACGGGTGCTGGTGGGGCAGGTGTGTGGTGGGGCAGCAGGAAAAGGGATGCTGAACATGAGGTTGTGTCTTCCCAAAGTGAATCAAGGCTCTGCCTTGATGGGATGGTACTGGAGGGATCTGAGTGTGTAACTGGGAGAGGATTTTGAAAGACATCGCAAGCAAAAAAAAGAAAAAAACAAAGTGGAGCAAGATTGGGGCTCATCAAGAGATGAAGCAGCACAAGAAGAAAGTGAAGCCTGTGGCCCCATATGTGGGGACCCTCGGTCCATCATCTTTTGCACAATTATAAAACAAAAAATAGAGTTTCACTGTGGCAGAGCTCCAGCATCAGTCCTCATGAGAGCAGCGAGGGCCAGGCCAGGTATTTGTATACAATGCACAAGTCCCTGGGCTTATCTCCTCCCAAAGCTCTCTATCTTGATAAGTCATTGTCCACCAGCCTCAAGAATTTCATTGTGTTTGCCAGGGCCAGGCTGGACCCTCCCTAAATATTTGCTCCAGCACAAAGGCTGGGTTTGCTGTAACCTGCTCATCCCTCCATGCCATCAGTGCCAGAGGGATGTAAGGGAGGTGCACAGCCCAGTTCTGCCATGCAGGAACTTCCCTGCCTCTGCACCAAAACAGGGAGAAAAGAGGTTTTTCAGGCACAGCCCTGCAGTGCTGTGGCTGAGCAAGGTTGTGCCACGTGGTGACAAAATTTAATGGTTCCACAGCAGCAGCCACTTGAGCAGGAGGGGAGGGCAGGACTTCAGTGGGCTCTGAGTTCTGCACCAAGCCTTCAAGTGGCACAGCACACCCACAAAATCTCAGCAGCAGCCTTCAAAGCCTGCTCTTTGCTCCCATTTATCTTATCTAGTGCTCCACTGAAGCATGGATTTACATAATACACACCTAATATATTAATGTTGCTATTCATCGAGAGGACCTCGACACTGTTTGCTTTGAAAGCCTTGCCAGAAACGCTCAGGCTCCTTAAAACATAAGAAGGTTTTATAGCTCTGAAAAGGATTTGCTCCCCCATTTGTATTCTGAATCCTTTCACAGGGGCTGTTTGCTTCTGTGATAAGAGCCAGGCCCAAAAACTCAGGAGTGGTAGGATCCACAGTTTGGGTTAGTAGTGGCACTCAAATTACTGACTCAGCATGAAGGAGTTGTTTCACACCCCCTTTCTAGCTGCAATTCTTTCCCCCAAAAATTATCTTGCAACACAGCCTTTTAGTAGCCAAGCCTTGTCACACTTGTCACAGACAATTCCAGTTAAAAAAACTTTTTCATTTTCTCTCTAAGTGCACAAACTTCCCTTCTTGCTTCAGTTTTCTCTGCCAGTTTAATTTTGCTTGGGGCACTGGATTTCCAAAGGCTGAAGAAATGTCTGTAAAGAAGAAAAAAAATCTGTTCAAGTTATGATATTGAGCTTACTGCAGCTCAAATGATTTTACAAATGCACACAAAGTTGCATTACAGACCACAGCATCAAACCACTAGAAGAAGGCTATTTTCCCTGTAAAGACAAGCAGATTCCCTGGGATATATATCCAGTTTATCTTTTCCTTTTTTTATGAACAGGATGAAGAAATACTTGCTTTTACATTAATTTTTGGGCAAAAATTATTCTTCTACCTGAAGGAGGACTAAGGAAAATGAGAAGCACATTGCTCACTTTATTTTAAATAGTGACAATGATCAAACCTTGTAACACATTTTTGACTATTGGGTTAGTGGTTGATCTTTCTACCTTCATGTCTTGCTTTGTGGTTCATCTGAACACAAAGTATCTGGCTCAGTAGTACAGGAGGAGATGAAATTAGGTGGCTTCAGCTATCCAGAGACTCAGACTAGGGCATTAATGGCCTCTTCTGATCTTCAAAATCTGCAAATTTGCTCTGAATCAGGGATTATGATATAGCAAAGAGCAAATCCCTTTAAAATTGGCAGTAAATGTCAGGGACTACACTTTAAACACACAAAGACACAGGTTCACTGACAGTCATTGCCCAACAGCCCACAAATAACTCTTGTGCTCCACCACGGACCCTTTATCTCCTTTATCAGAATTGCCAACATCAAACACTGTATGTCAAAATCCTCCTGTTTCCAAACCACGGGACTGTTTTGAAACACTGGGATTCAAAAACGAAAGAAACAGACACCTCCCCCTCCTCAAAATGAGGCATTTTGCATTCTCATTTTACCTGTCCTCCCCTGCCCACCTTTTCCCAGGCACTCGCCGACCTTTACACCCTCCTGCCTTCAGCAAATCCTTGGGCCATCAGCTGCTGGGAAAGTGGGGCAAAATGCTTTTGGGGTGACAAACCCAAATGCAAAAGCCCAACTCACACAAGTCTGAGAAGGCACTGGTTTACTGCTTTCATTTGGGTTTGTTTTCTCTGCCAGCCTGGGTGGCTCTGTGACTGCCTGTGCTTCTGTGGGCACCTCACAAGCAGCCCAAAATATATTGCTGGGTCATGATAGGCATTAAGGAACCTGATTTTACTCTTTTCTATTGTACTTGGATGAAGAGCTCCTAATAATGGCCCTCAAAGAGAAAACATGAATCTCAGAATGATTTGTGTTGGAAGTGACCTTAAAGTTCATCCAGTTCCACCCCCTGCCATGGCAGTGACACCTTCCAGCATCCCAGGTTGCTCCAAACCCCATCCAACCTGGCCTGGGACACTTCTAGGGATGGGGCAGCCACAGCTTCTCTGGGAACCTGAGCCAGGACCTCACCATCCTCACAGGGAAGAATTTCTTTCTGGTTTCTTCCTAGAATTTCTTCCTGCTGTCTAATCTACCCCTGCCCTCTGCCAGTGTGAAGCCATTGCCTCTTGTCCTTGTCCCAGATCCCTCTCCAGCTCTCTTGGATCCCCTTTAGGCACTTTAAGATCTTGTTGGAACCATCTCTGGGCTGAACACCCACAGCTCCTCCAGGGTTCTGCAGCCCTCAGATGATCCTTGTGGCTGGACTCACTCCAGCAGCTCCATGTCCTTTTATGAACACTCCCCATGGTTTTTCCTATTTCTTGATCCATTCTTGCTCCTGTTTTCCATGCTCAGACAGCACCTTGGTGGCTGGGAAGCTGCTGTTCTCTGTGTCACACACCCCACCTGAAGGCAAGAGAGACAACAGACCGAAACAGAAAAAAAGAGCAAAGGCGAACAGAACTTGAACTCACATGAAAAATAATTGCATAAAAGGGGAATCTTGCTTCCTAAAATAGGCTGGCACCAGGCTGTAACACGAGACCCTTTTGCTGATGCCAGATGAGGAGGGTGAGCTCAACATGACCGCCTGCCCTCACAAGAACTCAGCCTGGACAGCACAACAGAGCTCTCTCTGCTGCCTCTCAAGAGCTTTGATTTCAGAAGAAAGCAATAAACAGCACCTTGCTTCAAAAGTTTCACGATCCATAGAAATTAAACTTGGCCAGTTCAAAAGACTATTATTAATGTGCCTTCTTGTGCAGATATGATCTCAAGAAAAACACACATCTAGGACTAATAATAACAAATAATAGAGTTATTCATACAGCTGCTGCTTACACGATGGCAATTTCCTCGTAATTGCAGGCACAGGGAATGGACGCACAAACAGCCGTCTGTAGTGCCTCTGCCTACTCAGGGCTTGGGTTGAAGCTATTCCTTGTAGGTACATATACTTTTGGGAAGAGAAGTATTTCAACCCCCAGCAGAACCTCAATAAAGCTCTCCTGCATCCCTGCCTTTTGCTGAGTTCACACCAGGAAAACACAAAAGGAGAAGAAAAACAAAAGGCGTGAGCACAAAGGTGTTTCAGAGAGAGAACTGTTTCTGGGCAGTGGTGAGATATTCAGACCTGAGAACCCTTTATGCAGCCCCAGACAGAATAAAAACCATCAGGAGAGGTGGCTGTAAAGTCACCTCCAGGACCTGGACCTCAGCAGGGCCAGGGCACAGGAGATGGTGCTGGCAGTCCCACCGTGCTCATTAGGTTGTTAAGGTCACCTGCAGAGTGCAGACAGGGCAGAGAGGGAGTCTCGTGTCTCTCCTGTGGCTCCTGCACCTCCAGGCAGCCCCCAGGGCCATGTAACTATTACCTGGCTGCTCCTCACACCTTTGGGTGCTTTGAGCCCCTTCCTGGCTGCTGCATCTCCTGAGGAACCTGTTCATGGCCATGGCATAGCTGAGAGGGGATAAAAGGAAATAATTTGAATAATTTGCCCCCCAAGCTGGAAGGCTGCGGGGGCTAATCCCACCTTCCACCCAGGGGAATACAGATGGGTGACAAGCAGAGATGCTGGGCACCCTCCTCATCCCACAGACACCTGCAAGGTGAAGAGGAGGAAAAATCTCCCAGGCAAGGGTTGTCTGTTGTCTCTCATGGTGCTTCTGCTCTCTCCCAAATCCCATCAGTGGCCATGGGACAATTTGGCATATTTAGTAAACACAGTAGATGATGCAAAGGTAATTCCCTCATTGGGAAATGTTTTCCAGCTCAGAGCAGCTGCATTTCCAGTCACCCCAGGCTGTAGAGGGACCCCACAGAGCAATGTGTGCAGTGTGCTGTGTGTCCCAGCACCCATGGGGCTGGCAGCATTCTCAGGAAAAAGAGGATAGGTGAATGCTTCCCTGCAGGCTTGAATGCACCTTGGCTTTTGGATGGTGCCTTTGCTCTTCCCTCTGTCACATTATTTCCTGTTCTGGTGGCTCAGCACTCACTGAGGTGGTGGAATAGACCTTGGAGGGGGCTGCACCACAGTGAGATGGCAGCAGGAGATGGGAGAGCTCCACCTCCTCTGCCCTTTGATTTTTTCCCCTCATCCAGATGGGATCCTCATTTTTTAATCCAGCTGGCATTATAATTTCAGAGCCAAGGACTGCATTTGGGAGCCCAAATTCCCACCTTGGATGCCATCTAGTGCTGAGTGCTGAGAGCAGAGGAAATTCCCAAGGTGCCTGGAGGAAAATCATCTCCACTCCTCTTCCAGGGGCTGCTGACTCGTGCCAGACTTTATTTCCCAAGACCCCACTGAAAATCACCTGTGATTTGGGATGATAAAATTTCTTCTGACCACTTCTTTATCTACCTTTTCTTTTCTTTTTTTTTTTCTTTCTTTTTTTTTCTCTGTACAGTACAGAAGAATTTCAGGAATAAGCAACTACATTTGCAGCACAGACTCAGGAGATGGGGCACCTTTAAAAGGAAATATTTTCTGGAGTCATCCAAAATCTGTTTGGATGGTTTTGGTTTCCTGCAGATAAACCACCCAGCTGAAGGGCTGGGGTTTGTCCCTTTGCCAGGTTGCAGGGGCTGAGGATCTTCAGTCAAAGATCCAGGCACTCTAAGGAAGAGGGCAGTGGTTTTCTCTCAATTTCAGCATCACCAATTTGTCCATTTCCCAGCGCTGCTGGTTGGGAGGTTTACATTGGATATTAGAAAAAATATCTTCACCAAAAGATGTCAAGTGTTGGAATAGGCAACCTGAGGCAGTGATGGAGAGATCCCTGGAGGGATTTAAAAGATGTGTAGATGTGGCACTTGAGGACATGGTTTGGTGCTGACCTTGGCAGTACTGGACTCAGTGACCTCAAAAGGCTTTTCCAACCTAAATGATTCCATAATTTATGATTTTTTCCATGTAATCTCTACAGAATGGCTACCCCACTGATTAGAACAACACATGCCCGTCCATAAAGTCTTTCCACCATCCAGACTCCGTTCCCAAAAGCATCATGAGGCTCTTTGAGGTGAAAACCCTCCCTCCTCCTCCTCCTCCTGCACATCCCAGAGCCAGGAGCACACACCTCCCATGTCCTGCGTGCTCGGCAGCCCCACGGCTCCCAGGGAGCAGCCCAGCTCTGTCTCACCCAGCCCAGGCCTCACCTCTGCGCTGCAATGCAGACATATCCTCGGGGCACGTCTATCCACACTGCTCAGGCTGCTCTGGAGCTGGCAGGGAGCAAGTCAGGTCTGGTTTGGGAGCTGCTGGGTGGCACTGGGCTGCAGAGCCAGCCCCATTTGCCCAGGCACGGTGCCGACTGCAGCGGCTCCACAGCTCAGGGCCAGGGCAGGAGGCTGCAGAGAGCTGCTCCTCCACAGCTCCTCCACTGCTCCCCAAGATCTGTGGCACACTCCCACCCACCCCTGTCCTGCTTTTCCCTGCCTCTGCTGGCATCTTGCCCTGCCAAAGCTGGTACGTCCCTGCTTTTTCTGTGCCGAGGCCTTCAGGAGCTTTGTGGCGCCTCTGGGGTCATGCATGGCTCCTGCCCCCTAATTCAGAGGCACAAGGGCTGATCCTTTTGGAGAAGCTGGAGTGATTCACTTGCAGGCTTGCCTGCTGCTTTATTAACTCAGGTTTTTTCATCTGCAGTTTCAAGTGGTGCAATTTTGAGATCAAAGGCCTGCCCTGCTCTAATGGCTCCGGCCTTCACTCGCACGGGAGGCTCTGCCTCCAGGAAAGATCTGAGACTCAGCCTCAGCCAACATGAACCTATCCACAGAGAAGGCAAAACTGGACTAAATGTTGCTCTCACTCATCCCCATCCAGAGTTAATTGGCTTTAATGTGGGAAGAATATACTTGCTCGACTGATCTTGGTCAGGCCAGGCCCTGCAGAGTGTTTAAGAAAACCCAGTGGATGGTGCTGCCTGTGAAATAGCTGCAGGTTCCCCCCAGCCTGAGGAGAGCAGGAGTAGCTGGAGAGGGTCCTGAATGGACAAACACAGGGCTGGACACAAGGCAGGGGGCTGCTCCATCTCCCACCAGCCAGAGGAATGTTTGTGTTGGGCTCCTGGAGCAATACTCAGCTCCAATTTGTTTAAAGATGTTGTGCACACTCTATCTTGTTTCCTCAACACATTTCCAACAGTCCCATGTGTGTCCTTTCCTCCCCTGCTTCTGCAGGACAGGAAGATTTTAAATGGGGTCATGGCTATCAGAGAACCATAAAATAGTTTAGATTGAACCTAAAGAGCATCTACTTCCATCCCCCCTGCAATGAACAGGGACACCTTATACCATCCCACATTGCTCCAAGCCCTGTCCAACCTCGTCTTGGACACTTCCAGGGATGAGGCATCCACCACCTCTCTGAGAAACCTGTGCCAGTGTTTTACCACCCACATGATACAAAGATTTCTTCCTTATATCGAGTCTGAATCATTCCTCTTTTAATTTAAAACCACTACTCCTTGTCCTGTCACAACAGGCCCTGCTAAAATGTCTTTTCTCTTCAATTTTTGAAGTCCCCATCTAAGGTGGAACAGACCTCCCAGGCAGCTGGAGATGCTGGTAGATGTTGCCCAACATCACTCAACACATCAGGAGCAGCAGAACCTGCACCTGGGCAAACTCTGAAGATTAACCTCAGGTGAACCTGCACAGAAGGGTAGTGAGACTTCATTTCTGGCCATAGGAAAGCTTGGCTTGAATTGTTTAGGAATTGTTCTACGATGAAATGAAGCCAAATCTGTCAAAAACAGGTGCATTTCTGCACAGCAGTTCTGGACAGAAAAACAATAGGCTATGGGCAGAGCCAGTCTCACCAGTTATATTGGAATGTGAATGTGGTCTCTAGAGGGCATGGTTGGAATCCTCAGCCTGAGGGCACAGGAGAAGATCCTAAGGGTGTCCCAGCTGGATGGGAGTCAGCTCCCCTTTAGAACAGGGTTCCCTGAGCACTGCTCTCTCCCTTGGGTGCTGCCTGAGGCCATCTGTGTGACAGCTCAGGGTCACTCTGAGTCAGGAGCAAACCAGCCACCCCCAGACCTGAAATGAGCCTGATCCTGTTCTCACAGACCTATTCCATCATTCCTCATCTACAAGGGGTCACTCTGAATCAGGAGGAAACCAGCCACCCCCAGACCTGAAATGAGCCTGATCCTGTTCTCACAGACCTATTCCATCATTCTTCATCTACAAAAAAACATGTTGTTCTCTCACATGAACCAGCAAGCAGAAGCACCATGCTGAAAGGGGTCTCTTTCCTGTTGGAAGCTGTATTTATTTGTTGTGTTCAGTGCATTTGATATGTGTGTTGCTGATAAAACACAGGCTGTGGTTTAACAAATCAGTGCAACAGTCCTGATCACAGCCCCTCTGAGCAAAGGGCTGCTGGATGTTTCCTTATCTAATCTTTCACACTTCAGCATTTCTTCATGGAAGGCATTGATAATTAAAAATGCAGAAGGGGATGATCATGAGGAGAGATTAAAGAACTTGAACAAAACAGTTGAAACCATTATAGCATTACATTACAGGGAACAATGTCTTCTATTAACTCACTGCTGTGCAACAGTGCTGAGGGATCCCAAGCTATGGTTCAAAATCCTTCTGTGTTAGGTGACAAGAGCTGCTATAAAAAGCAGACCAACTCCCTACAGGATGCAAAAGGCAGCCCAGCAGCTGTTTACATCTCCAATTTATCTGACACAGATCCTTAATTTCTTCTTAGTGTGTTGCAGAATTCCAAAGGTTGATAAAAAGCTGCCTGAATCAAGATTTGAGGCGCTCTGTTCTTCGAGCTACTCTGCATTTTATGAAAAAGAGATTTACATCAGATGATACATCAGTTAAAAATAACTGGGAAATATCAAGTAATTATAAGTACATGTCCCACAGGTTTGCATATCTTGAATACTGAAATGACTCTCCCTAAGCAGTGAGTCTCATTTTTGCCCTTGGAAATATCATACACAATTCCTTCTGTTTTGATGGGGTTTTGTTTTGGAAAGCTGTCTTTATAGACACTGCTCAGTGTTTATGTCAAAGAAGGCAGACCAAAAACCTCTGCTTTGCAGCTGGAGTAGGATGGGATATGAGGTTAGTTCGTGTGGGATTTTTTCTTAGGATTCTGTGCTGGCTTTGGCTGAGGTAGAGTTAATTTTCTTTGTAGGAGCTGTGTTTTGGATTGTGCTGAAAACTGTGTTGATAATACAGAGCCTCATCCTTCATGAAAACAGGAAAGCCTTGGACTCCAAATGAAGGATAAGCAGCAAGGAATCCAAACTTTCAGCTATGAGTTCTGCAATAAAAACCCCACAGGCTTTCTTCATTATGGCTCAAGAAGCACCAGGGCTGCCTTAAGAGTAAAAATTGCTCCTACTGCACATGGAGACCCAAGAGCATCCCTGTACAAAAGCCCAAACCTGTTTTAAACTGCATAAGCAGCCATTAGCCAAAAATCCCATCTACCATCCCCCACACGTGTAGCTGCAATCAATTGGGAAGGAGAAAAAGCAGCAGTCACCATTTAGTTATCATTTATTATTGTGAACACAATTCCTCAACACAATTACACTCCTGGTAAAGAAATACCTCCTCCTAAACCTCCCCTGGTGTAGCTTTGAACCATTCCCATGTGTCCTATCACTGGATACCAGTATCACTGGATACCAGGGGGAAGAGTTCAGCACCTCCCTTTCCATGCCCCAGGAAGTTGATTCCAAATGAGACAAGCCCAACATCCCTATCCATTTCTCCTAGGATGTGCCTTGCAGCTTTGTTACCCTCCTCTGGGTGCATTCAAGGACCTTCAGAAGGAGCAGGACAGCTAAAAAAAATAATGATGAAAGAAACTGGTCAGACTGGACACTTTATAAAATGAGCATAAAGACTCACAACAAATATGGTCAAGTGAACATAGAGCACAAGACAGTTGAGATGTAACACAAAATGAGGAATTCAACAAATGAAAAAGCCCTCAGTGTTAGGATGCATTAATTTGTTCAGCTAATCCCACTGCTTCTATTTGCCCTAACTAATTTAACGACTAAACCAGAATTTGAGATGCAGGCAGGGCAAGGAAAAGGCAAGCCAGAAGAGGTGAAAAGCATCAGAAGCAGCACTTTTTTCCACCATAGCCTCTTGTATTTTCCAGCTCTGCCTCATCAGAGCCCACACATGGGATAACCTTCAGCAGCCGAGTTTGCAGGCTGTCCTACAAGACATGCTGTCAATCACTGTGTCAGTCATTGCCCTCTTTATTTTTCTCATGCTTGCATTGCAGATCAGACTTTCTCAGCAAAGCTGCTGTTCAGTCTCAAGGAGGGTTAAATGGTTTTCCAGCTGATCCCTGGCCACAGTTTCTTTCCACTCTGCTCAAAGCAGGGGCCAAATCCGAGCCTGGCTCCGCGCCCTCTGCTTTCAGTACTGCTCGATAAGTTCCTTTTGTCTGGAAAACCCTTCAGATTTATCTCCCACTCCTCCCATGCACAGATAAGAGCCAAATCCCAAGCACCTTCTATGAACATGTGCGGCTCAGATGGTGGGGGAGCACAGCAGGGCTCCCTTTCCATGTGCAGGCTTACAAGACCCAAACTCCTCTGTTGTATTCCTGCTTGTTACACACTCCAGCCTGGTCCAGATATGTCACTGAGTGACTCAATGAGACCTCATTTTGTACTAATTAAGCTTTGTCACTGTAGTTCCTGCACAGCAAGGCGTGCTGGTGGAGGGCTCTCAGGGGAAGCCCACAAGATTCCACCTACATCTGCACCTTCCAGATTTTCCCTCCCGGCCCAGCAAACTTGGCAAAAACATTTTGATTTCTGCTCAAGTGGGCTGTGAAAAATGAAGATTCTCATCTGAGAGCAGGTCTCCAAAGACCTCAGCAGAGGATGTGAGCACGGCTCCCATGGCCACGCCAGCCCCAAGGCTCCCATCCCACAGGGCATCCTCAGGCTGGGAGCATTCCACGGCCTCAGCAGAGCAGGAGGGATTAAACCAGGATGGCTGACTGACAGAAATGATAAAACCAGATTAGGAGATCTAATCTGGAGGCAGCAGGAGCAGCTGATGGGAAGGCCAGCTGTGAAAATTGCTTTCATTACACAAGGCACAAGAATGAGCCAAAAATGCTACTGTAGGATGAGGTCTGGTATCACATGGGTTGGTTAGAAAATATTTGAAGGACTATTAAAATATAGCATTTCTCCAATCAATCAGTAAATTCCTGACACAACACACACTGAAGTCCATGGGAAAAGCCCACTGCATTCAGCAGGCATTGGATAAAAAAGTGGAAAATTATCCTAATGCACAGGCTTGTAATAGGACACAAGTAAAATGATATCCTTGCTTATAAAAACAGCCATAGAAAGACTGTAAAATTAAATTGATGCACAAACACTCAATACAGCCTAAGCAAAATATGATATCTCTGACTATCTAGCACTACTGCTGCACGCATCTAGTTAGGGTGTCATGAGGCTGCTGCTTAGGAACACAAAATAGAGACCAAAGATTGTTATTTCTCATGGAGGAGGTTTTGGGTTGCTTGTTTTTAACATGGATGGTTAAATTTGTGTTTATTTTCCCAATATGCTGCTGGGTTAGTAAAGAAAGGATTGGATAAAGGTTAACTCAGAAGCCTGGGAAACAGGGAAGACATCCTTTAATATGTGTGGTTTGTGGTTAATCTCCTGATTGGTAAAATAAGAGTAATGTCCTTTTGGTGACAATACTTTGGCCCTTTGGCCCTAACTCATGGTGTTGTTTCCATGGCAGTAGGACACACGGGCTGGAGGGGAATTTCCCTTTGGAATGCTGCAAGTTGGTGTTTGCACTCACATTTTAGAGGGTTTTGTACACAGTCAGGGTGCTGTGCTGTGAGTGTTCCACCCTTTAGCTGATGGATCAAAGCTGCCCATGGAAAAGGTCTCACCTCCCTTGGAAGCCCAGGAATTCCAGGCTCCATCCACTCCAGGGAAAGCCTGGGTGCACAAAATTCCTGTGGAGCAGCCGAGGGACAACAACTTCTTGGACAATGGCAACTTGTGCTAAAGCCTTGAGCAATTATTTCTCATCAGAGCTGCTGGATAATTAAGGCTGCTCTCCAAATGAGTGTGGCAGCTCTCACACATTCCCCACTGCGGCCGTGCCGAGCTCAGTGACCCACATAGACAGTGCTGCTGCAGCCCTGGAGGAGCCTCCAGCTCACAGCCACACTGCAATGACTCTCATGGAACCAAAATCTGTTTTGTGGCAGCCTTTGAAGGCCACTACAGACATGGCACTTCTCATCCTCAAAGGTGATCTCACCAGGATGGGTGTGCAGTGAGGGGAATGCATGGTTTTCTACCACTCAACAAAAATCTGAATTTCTGAGTGTACATCCCGCATAGATAGTTCTGCTGCAGCCCTGGAGGAGCCTCCAGCTCACAGCCACACTGCAATGCCTCTCAGAGAACCAAAATCTGTTTCGTGGCAGCCTTTGAAGGCCATTACAGACATGGCACTTCTCATCCTCAAAGGTGATCCCACCAGGATTGATGTGCAATGTGGGGAACGTGTGGTTTTCTACCAGTCCACAAAAAATCTGAATTTCTGAGTGTACATCCCAATGCAAAGGCCCTTTTGGCTGATTTTCCATCTCTAGGAGGCTCTGAAATTTATCTCTGATCTGGTTGCGTTTCGGGCTGATACAACAGAAGGGGAAAATCTCTACTTTTGTTGTAAATAAACTTGCAAGTCAATCGAGCCATCCTGTTGCCATGCCATTCTAATTCATAAGGCAAGATTTGCTCTCAGTTCCACCTCACTTTGCTGTGCACAGGTATAGGAATACACGAGAGACCATTGAATGAATGTCTGCAACTTACACCCACTCCATCTTCATGCCACTGCAACCTACACACAGCTAGATCCCACTCCCCGGACACATTTTCTTGATTCATGTTCAAAATCTGAGTGAGTGAGATTTTTAATTTGTCCAGACTTTTTTCCCTGCCTTGCTGGCTGCCACATGGCTGGAATACAGATGCACAAAATGTTTGGGAGGGTCCTGATGAGCCTGTGGCCACAGTGTGAGCCCCTTCCCACCTGGAATGTGATCCCCTTGCCGCTGATTGTGGATATCCAGAGTTATTCAGGCTGCTCTCTCAAAGTATATTCAGGGGGAGAGGGAGGGGGAAGAAGTTCTGCTGTCAGAAATGGGTTTTTAATTTGATTTTTAATCAACCATCTTGCTAATGCTACTGTGGTTTCCCATATCTCCTACCAAAACTCATTCCTGTGATGGAACCTAAAATGCTTTTCTTAAAACCTGGAGGATATTCTTATGCATGGAATCTCTCAATCTTTTTTCCCCGGTAGCTGATTTATTAAAAATACTTAATCTCAACTGGAGCAGTTCCTCAAGAACTCACCCCAGTGGCTTCTGAAGGAAGGGGAAGCCTCCATAAAATATCAGAGACAGAATTTCACAGCCATAACAGCGAGGGAAGCATCAAATCTAGGGACATAATCACATCGAGTTCCTGATGATCCTTATAATGTGGGAGATTATATAAAGTCATACATCTTCCAGAGTTTTTTTTCAATTTAATAATATTTGAAAGAAGCCACTCAAGCCTCTCCAACCAAGATTTCTGATGCAAGAACTCCCCACCGCAGACCCAAAATAGCAGAATTATGAGCGCTAAAAGTGTCTAGCAAGGCTTTTTATTTTAATTCATATTTGAGAAAGGTTCCTAGCAGCTGGGGAAAGTAAGGGTTGTATTCATAAAACTCCTTGGCTATTTGCCACACAAATGGTGCTTTTATTGAGCGGGGTGCAGTGGGGTGGGGAGCAGGGGGAATGCGCCTATTCCACATCAGGAATGTGTTTCTCCGATTCATAAATCCTCCTCCTCTCCCCCAGCTGACTAAAGGAAACCGTTCTCAGTTTGCCACTGTGACGAGAGAGGGCCAGAGTGATTCCCTGAGAGTGCCAGGGCCAGGGAGAGGGAGGCATTTCAGTTAAAACAGCACGGTTATTAAAAACACACACACACACACAAACAGGACTATGTGCTACAGCCCAGGGACAGCAGTGGGGACAAATCTGTCAAAGGTACAGCCAACCCATCATACTCACAGCCTGCCACCCAGTGTAATGCCCTGCCATAAATACTGACATTTTTCAGAACAGGTCTGAGAGTTTCCAGCCTAAAATGCTCTCTCAGACACAGGCGGGGAGGAGGAATGAGTTACGAGGATGGGGAACTCAAACACAGACAGATTGAGGGCTAAATAAAAATAATATAATACCTAGGTTTGCTTAAAAAATGGTGATTGAAGGTGATATGTTGACACAACTGGAAATGGGAACTAGGACTCCTGATTTCCCCCAGGTAAAGCTTTGCCCTGAGCTGCAGGTAGCACAAGGCACTAAAGATGCTCATAAGATGCAGAGGAATATCAGCCCATGGGTTATTCTGGGCTTAGTGACCTCACAGCTCAGCCCTGTTAAAAGCAGAGCAGTTTGGGTTAATCAGAGAGGTCTAACTTTGGCAGATTCCCAGGTGGGGAGCTTGAAAGCAAAAATAAAATAAAAGCCACTTAAAGATTAGGGCTTGGCAGCAGCCAAGTGGAAGGTTTGGATGGGATTTTTTGACTTTAGCTCAGCTCCATTTCTCCTACTTTGGGCACTCCAACCCTTAACTGCACGTAACCCTTGACAGCTTTCCCAGCATCCCAGAGGAGATGAACCCAAATCCTGAGGTCCTGGCTGGGACACAAAGCAGGCACTGGACGTGCAGGGACTGAGCTCACAGCATCGCTCCACCCCAGGCAGGAACATCTGCACACCACAGCCCCATCCAAATCACAGATCCTGACACTTCAGTAAGCCTCACTTCAAGTTTTTCTTCATTTCATGCCATCTGTGTGTGGTTTAATTTTAGCCCTATTCTTGTCCTGGCCATTGTGGACGTGGAGAACATGCTGTTCCTCCCTGGTGTATACAGAAAATGCTTCAGATGGGGCAAGGAAATGGTGGACTGAGGCTGCAAGGTCACAGATCTTTAAACAGCAGTTCATATCAAGGTCAAAAAAGGCTGGATCTACTGCACAGGCCTAAACTCTTCCTCAGTCTGTCCCTGGAATAGATGCTCATGGGTGCCAAGTGAAGGGTGAGGATAAACTTCCAACTCCTCCTCAGCAGCAAGTGCTTTCCCAGTGGAGCTGGGATTATCTCACAGATTATGCCCCAAAAGAAAACAAACTTGGCAAGCCACTGAAAAAAAATGCTACTGCAAGCAGCTCACAGTCACTGATTTTGCCTTCACCCAGCTGAAAGTTGTCTTCCAGAATTTGCTGCTGAGTTTCTGTAGGAACTGTACTGCCCATAATTTGTAAAGAAAAGGGGGGTGAAACAGCATGAAAATAAAAAAATACACCCTGACCTTTCCATATAGCTCACCTCACACCCCATATTGGGCTTCATATTTGTGGACAAAGCCTAAAAGATTGATTGCATGATTGCACAAAAAGGATTAGTGCATAGAAAGTCATAGAATTTTTAAAGTTGGAAAAGACCTCTAGGATCATAGAGCCCAACCACAACTATCTGCTTTAAAAATAACCCCCCAACCAAACCATCACACTAATCACAGGGCATATGAAAAGATAGCAGGAATTCATTACTGTTACGTTCTAATGGGCTGAGGAATCCAATTACTCATTTGTGCCCTTAATAAAATCTTATCCAGAAGTCTCATTCTCATGTAGGAGTAATCCTCTCAGAAATAATGTCCTTCCCTTGCTGCTGGTTGGAGTGTTGTGCACCCAGGCAGGCAGTGTCTCCTCAGCAGCCTCCTCATGAACTGTTTATCATGTGCATGCTTAAAATGTTCTATTTTCAATGCAAGAAATGCCACCCTCCTTCCCCTCCTTCATACAGAGTTTTCAGCTCACATCCCCACCAGGGCATCACATCTTGCCACACAGATTTTTACCCAACAAGAGGCCATAATAAGTTCTGGACCCACACTAATTGCATTTTTTAAATAATGCTGTTTGTTGTTCCATTATATCACACTCACAAGATTGTATTTGAATAACCAATAATTTTAATAATCCCCCAGAAAAGTTAATTTCCAACACTGTAGCGCAAATGGTTCAACATCTGCTCTTGCCTGCTCCATGGAGTTTGATAAATGGCATCACTTACATAATATAAATGGGAATTGCTTGGTTACAAATCTGATGTGCATAAGCTGCCTCTGGTGCATGCGGTTTCTCCAACATTCAAAAAATCCCATTTCACGTGTCACAGTTTACCCACTGCTGTATTATCTCATTAACTATCTCTTCCCAAAACAGACTGGGAATGCAAATCCTGCCAAAAATCCACAGATTTAGGGCACTTACAAGGGTTGCATAGCATGCCCCAGAAGTTGAGCTTTTATATTAACAGATGCACAGCATCCTTGGCATTTTTTCTGGTCACAATGAACTGGAAAAATACAGCACCCAAATGTGGTGACAGGAGCAGGGTGCTGAGACAGAGGCTGGACACAGCTGGAGATGTTCAGCTACAAACCCAAAACAGACTGAGAATGCAAATCCTACCGAAAATCCACAGATTTAGGGCACTTACAAGGGCTGGATAGCGGCAGGTTCGCAATGGTGGCTGAAGCCAAATGTTGCAACAGGCAGAACCCAGCTTTTCCTTGGTGCCCTCCCAGCCCTTCAGCATCCTTCTGCTTAGCCCTGCATTTCCAAAACAATTCCCTCTGAATATCCAGTGAAAGCTGTTTGGTGCCTGAGAGGAGCACCAGCACAATGTGAGTATGAGCAAAGACTCTGGGAGCTGCAAGGGACCCACCTTTAGTGTTTCTGCCCAGGACTCCTGCATCCTACAAAAGGGTGCAGGAAAATCCCACATTTTAGCACTCAGACCTAATATCTCCTGTAAATCCAGCCCTGGCAGCAGGCCAGGGAGAGGGAAGGGCCAGGTGAATTCCATGGCAGCTTTCCCTGTGCCATGGCACAGTCCCTGTCTGTGAGGAGGGTGGACATGCAGCCAGCTGGGATGGGGGCTCCTGGTGTAACAAGAGGCACAGGCAGCAAAGCAAAGGAGAACAAGCCCTGGCAGGATGGATTTAATAAACCCAAACCCAGAAAACACAATTGCTAACTCGCAATGTCTGAAAAAACAAGAGACAACCAGCCACAAAGGAAGCAGAGGCATGTGAGGATGTCCTCCCCTAAAGAGAGACATATATCCTGCTGCTCAGACAAGGGATTTCTCAATGAGCAGGCAAAAAGAAAATAGAAAATGAAAAGATTCTCCTAGATTGCAAACACCCAGCCTCCAGCTGGACTGAACACCATGCAGTCTATGTTTGATTTGTGTTTTAAATGAGCTGCAACGCTGCTACCCAAAACAGATCCCTCAGAGATGAATGCAAGCAGGGAGAAGAGATTTCTACCCTGCTTCCCAGTCAAATACCATTTTGTGTGATCTGCACCAAAAATAAAAGCGCCACTTTGCCAGACTGGAGTCTCCATCTCCTAGCAACACGCCCCACCCAGCCTTTCCCTGAGACCCTTCAGCACAGCTCCCTTCCCCCGTGTCTGCAAGTGAGGAGCCCATGGTACACATACACACACATAAATGCAGGTTCTCAAAAGCCAGAGGGAAATTAGGCAAACCTTCTCAAGGCTGAGCCCTGGCGCTGATTTCCAGGAGCATCCCAGGCTCTGCTCTCAGCTCTCAGCAACAGGGGAGAGGGTGGAAGCACTGACACACCTGGGGACATCCTTGCTGCCAAGCAAAACCTTTCTGTGAGTCCCCTGCAAACCTTGAGCCCCCAAAATATATCCTCTAAGTTAAAAAACTGATTAATATTAATTTGATGTTTGTAATAGACAGCTCCTATGTGTCAAGAGGCGGTGGAAACACTCAGGGCATCAGCTTGCTCTGAGATTTAGTGAAAAATCTCTTTTCCAGCTTTCAGGAAACAAGCAGGACAGTAGAACAGTGTGCATCTCCATGCAGTAACTCTTGTTAAACATATTAGTTTAACCATTGAACAAACACCACTGGAGCTCACACCTCTTTGTGTGGTGGTTCATTCAGACACAACCAGGGCTTGCCAGGACTGGAAGGGGAGATCAAACAAACCCCAAAGATAGAGGAGAACTGCCCAGAGCTTGCAGGGTAGAGGTTTGCATGGGCTGAGAGCTTTGCAGCTGCCTGGAGAAGGCAGAGCTTTCTCAGGCATTCCAGGAGATTGCAGCATTGTATCTTATCCAGAGTTTGCTCTTTGTAAATGCTGTTTCTCTTATGCCTTCATGTACATCAGTTGTTCTGTTTGAACAGAGATGGTTTCATTATCCTACAAACGGTTTTTTGTTACAGCAACCTTCCTGTTCTACCCCCAGCTTATTTTAGTTATTTATGTTATTGGACTTCTTGAATTAAGCTGCTGTTTTATTATTTATGATAGCACAGTTGCATAGGCTGGTCATTATTTTATCAGGCACCCTGTGTTTACACACACTGTTCCAGCTTCCCAAACGGCTCTTTATTACCTTGGAGCACAGATTGCATTTGCCACTGCCTTCTGCTACTTTGTGCAGCTGAATGAGAAACAAAGAGCTACAAATTAACACTATTAGAAAGTGGCAGGACCACTCTCCAGATAGCCTAGGTGCCGATTTTGGTGTTCAATCATGCTGCTTTTTTGGGATGAGCATCCATTCTTTTTTTTAATGTAAACAATTCCTGTGGCCCAGACAGAGTTTATGTTCTACCCAGGGAGTTGTCACTGCTCACAGGGAGGGTGTACCCCGAGCACAGTGCCACCAAAGGAGGCTGTCACCCCCAGGCAATTGAAGGTGCACACAGAGGACAGTGCCACCGGAGGATGATGTCCCTTGTGGCAGAGGCTGCTCTGAAGGGCTGTCACCCCAGGCAGGTGTGTGACAATAGAGAATGTGCCCCCCAAACAGTGCCACCTGGGAAGGGTGTCACCCCCAGGCAGGTGCTTCTCTAAAAGCATGTCACCCCCAGGCAGGTGCATGGCAACTGAGAATGTACCCTCTGAACAGTGCCACTTAGGGAGGATGCCACCCCCAGCAGGTGCACGGCAATAGAGAATGTACCCCGAGTATAGTGTCACTCGAGGAGGGTGTCACCCCCAGGCAGGTGAGTGTCATAGAGAATGTACCCCGAGTACAGTGTCACCGGAGGAGTGTCACAGCCTGGCAGGTGCTTCTCTAAAAGGATGTCACCCCCGGCAGGTGGATGGCAATAGAGAATGCACTCTCTGAACAGTGTCACCTGGGGAGGGCATCACCCCTGGCAGATGGGCAGCAATAGAGAATGTAACCCCCCGAACAGTGTCACCTGGGGAGGGTGTCACCCCCAGGCAGATGCATCTCTAAAGGATGCCATGCCACCCGCGGCAGGTGCACGGCAATAGAGAATGTACCCTCTGAACAGTGTCACCCAGGAAGGGTGTCACCCCCGGCAGGTGCTTCTCTAAAGGATGCCACGCCACCCCCGGCAGGTGCGTGGCAATAGAGAATGTACCCTGAGTACAGTGTCACCCGGGGAAGATGTCACCCCCGGCAGGTGCATGGCAATAGACAATGTACCCTCCGAACAGTGTCACCCCGGCAGGTCCCTCTCTAAAGGATGCCATATCACCCGCGGCAGGTGCGTGGCATTGCGTGGCCACAGAGAAGGCGCCCCGATCGGTGCCACCCGCGGAGGGAGGGCGTTGCCGCGGCCGGTGCCGCCCCGGTGGGTGTGTCGCGCAGGTGTCCCCGCGGCGGGCGCCGTCCGTGCCCTCCCCGCGGCCGCACCTGGCGGCGCCGGGCGCTCCCCGCCCCCGGGCCGGGCCCGCCGCGCTCCGCTCTCGCCGCTCCCCGCCCCTGTGCCGGCCCGGCCCTGTGCATTGTGGTCCGGCGGCGGGGGGCGAACATGGCCGAGAAGCAGAAGCACGATGGGCGGGTGAAGATCGGCCACTACGTGCTGGGGGACACGCTGGGGGTCGGCACCTTCGGCAAAGTCAAGAGCTGAGTACCGCGGCCGCGGGCGGGGCCGGGCCGGGCCGGGAGCGCCCCTCGCCGCCGCCTCCCTCCTCCCGCTCCCGCGGCCTCCGCGCCGGCATCGCTGCCTTCCCCGGGCTCCGCTGCCTTCCCCGGGCTCTGCTCCCTTCCCTCGGCTCCTCTCCCTGGGCGGCATCCCGGGGGGAGCGGCTGGCGGAGCCGTGCCCGGGGCGCACGGGCGGGGATGCGGCGGCGGTGGCGGCGGGCGGGCGGTGGGAGATGCAGCGCTCGGTGCTCCATGCTCTGGGAGATGCAGCGCTCGGTGCTCCGGGCTGTCACAGCCCCCGAGCCCGTGCTGCGAGCAGCACCCACCCGAACTTGGCTACCGCGCTCGGAGGGAGGTGATGGGGAGGCTGGAGGCGCACCGGAATCCTGCCCCTCGGTGCCGGGAATGCGCTGCTGTCCTTCCCCAGGACCCGCAGGTGCTCCGGGGTGCTCCTGGAGCCGGAGCCGAGGCGGTTCGGTCCGAGCATCTCCCCGCGGACCGAGCGCGCCCCGCGGGATGGAGGGGCTGGGATGCACCGGCTGCGCCTGCACCTGGGGAAGGGAAGGGTCCAGAGAGACCTGAGAGCGCCTTCCGGTGCCTAAAGGGGCTGTAACAGAGCTGGAGAGGGAGTTTTGGCAGGGGCTGGGGCAGAGGGAATGGCTTGGTGCTGACAGAGGGCAGGGTTAGGTGAAATATTGGGGAGAAATTGTTCCCAACAGAAACTACTAGTAATAGCTATTAGTTATAACTATCTGTATTGTGTTGTAAATAATCATGAATTAATTATTTCAGTCTCAGCTTTATCATCATCAATGAAATCAGTGTTTTATTCATATAAATATATTTTGTCATCCTTAATCCTTGTGGACCAAGTTGCGCGAAGATTCCGTTGTAATAACTTAATCAAGCGCTTCTCTCAAAAAGGCTTCCAGTTTGCAAATTCCATTTTAAAACTAATTCATTATCAGCTACCTGCAAATAAGAGACATTATGAGTCATTAGAGTGTCTCAACATTTGAAATTGTCTCAAAATGAGAAATTGTGCGGGTGGGGAGGCACTGGCACAGGTTGTCCAGAGAAGCTGTGGCTGCCCCATCCCTGTAAGTGTTCAAAGCCAGGTTGGACAGGGCTTGGAACAACCTGGGATAGTCAGAGGTGTCCCTGCCCATGGCAGGGGGAGGGATGAGATGAACTTTAAGGTTTCTTCCACCCCAAACCGTTCCAGGATTGCAGGACGGGGGCTCCACACAGGGATTCCTTGTCCAGCCATGCCAGAGCAGCCAGCTCATATCCTGAGGGCTTTGCTTTACCTGGCTCTCAGGTTTGCAAATATTTGTATTTCCTTTTTCCCCCTGTGGATTCTGCTGCCATTACGTGCAAATTTCAGTTTTTAAACAAGATACTAAAAAACCAGAAAACCAATAAAATTCAGTGTCTGAGCTGAGTTTCCCAGTTGGAATTTGGTTTAGCTCGAGCTGGGGGAGCAGCTCTCCCACTCAGTGTCCCCCCACCCCAGTGGGATGTGGCTGGGCAAAGGGGTGCTGTGCCTGCCCTCAGTTCCTGGAGTTTTAAAATAAACCCAAATTGACAGCAGATGAAAGAAACCACCATGACCACTGCAGCTAAGTCCACCTGTGGCCATTAATCACGCCCCTAAAAATATATTGCTGTGTTTAATCCCAAACCACAAATTTACTGTCTAAAGAATTATCAGAATAAATACTTCTAACAGTAAGGACCATTTAAATCACTCCTGTGTACTAGCAGACCTCAAAACTTCTCCAAAGGCAGGTTTTTTCCTTGCAGACCAATTTAAACCTGCCAACAATAGCCTTTTTTATCTTTAACTAGCACAAATACCCCCTACCCCACATATGACCCGAGTGTGGTAAAAACAGACATTTTCCAAAGAAATATTTCAAATAACTTAAAAGAGATTTCCTAGCTCAAAATCCTTTACAGGTGAGTAGTACCCTTTATATGGTTTTTTTCCCTTAATATTTTGCCTACAATTGACAGATGAAGTTTGTGCTTGAGACTGGGAACTGAAATGAAGGAATGGAATCTCCCATTTATATAGAATTACAGCATTTTAGTCGAATGAGTTTTAGAAGAACTTGTATTCACCTGAGAAAAGTAGAGGTTTTTGTTGATTGATTCAAGCATTGTGTGTTGGGTATAATAATTGCTTTTTCAGGGAGAAGTCAGGTGCAATCAGTGACATTTCTTGTTGCTGATGTGTTTTCTTCAATTTCTGCCTTGCACAAGGTTTTGGTTTTGGTGCTTTTTATTGCCTTACTCGTCAAAGTTAAGAAATCATAATTTACAGTTGTTCAGGATTATTGTTATTAGGGACATAAGAAATGGCAATGAAAGGGAGGATTTAGTGACAAGGGGTACAAACCAGGGTTTCAACTCATGGCTGGAGCTGAGGAGTCACTTTGAGCCATCAGGGGTCAGAGACACAACAGAAAATATCCCTGACTGCCTGGGTCATCAGGGAGCTGATCCTCCTAAAAACTGGCTGAACACTGCAAGAAACTCTTTTGTTTTAAGCCCATTCAGTTTCTTGATCTCATTTACAGAAAGTCCACTCAAGGCACGCAGGGGAGCAAAGAGGCTGGCAGCTGAGGGCAGGATTTTGGTGCTGATACTGAAATTCCATCTGGAAATGGGAATGAGGACCCAGCATCTGTTAGAAGAGAGGAAGGTGGCAGGAGCTGGTGTGGTGGATGGACAGGAGGTGTCATGTCAAGACTTGAAGTTACCACACAGCATTTTTACCAAATACTGTTATTTTCCCTCTCCTCCAGGCCAAGGATAATTTGCAGATGATGGAATTATTTGCAGAAAAAAAAAATTCTAATTTGCAGAAAATCCGCATAATTTGCAGAAATAGAACTGTGGAGAAGGTCTTGGATTTGGGAGTTTAACAAAGCCTTGGAGGAAGGAGGTGGCATCTCCTTCCCAGGGGATTGGCAAGAACAGATGAGACAAATTGTGTTTGTGACAAATTTGTGGGCACATCCCACCCTTTTGGGTCCCCAAAAGCTCTGCTGTGACCACAGTGAGGTTCACAGTACTAACCCAGATATTTTCTCTGTGTGATGCCACCCATGGCATCCTTGGTGGCTCCTTTGCCTGCCTTGTTTGCCACAAAAGTGCCAGATTTGTGGTCCCTCCAGGACTTGGGTTGTGTTTGTGTCACCTCCATGGGCTCCAGTCGGGATCAGATCCCATTTTTCCCAGGCACTGTGGCATTGCTGCTGAAAGACAAACTTGGTGTCAGAAGGAAGATAAACTAAAGGAGGCTGAGCAGAGGAAGGACAGCGAGAGGCTGGGACAGCACACAAGCAGAATTAATGCAGCATTGCTAAATATATGCTTGGGATGGATTTCATTTTTAACTTGGGGCTGAGATAAGGGCCAGCAGAGCTGATAGGGAAAGGAGTTTCCTCACCCCTCCACAGTCAGAGCTTCTACATTGCCCTGAAGCGTTTGCAAAAATGTTAACTGCTTGTGCTGCCTGAGCTGGTAGGATAAAGAAAGTGATGCAGAAATCCATGCTGTCAGGGGGGTCTATTTATTATCTGTGCTCATGGTGCTATAATCACTATTCCTCCTCTTTTTTTTGTTTCCTTTTATAAAAGTAAGTGAATGTCAGGAGTCTCCTTTGCACTTCTTGAATCTGGGGAGGCAGTGAGAGGGAAGGAGGTCCTCACCTTGGGGTGAGGATCCTTTTCCATGCCTGTGGAAGACCTGGGATCTGCCCCTTACTTTTGGGATGATCCTGGGTTTCAGAGACAATGACTCTGTGAGCAGAAGGGGGGTTGTTCATACTGCCCATGTCTAAATTCCTGCAGTCCAGAGAGCCTTCAAAGGCTTAAAAGTCTCCCACCACATAGGAAATTGTGTTCCCTCTTTGTCTCCCTCTCTCACAGAGTTCAAGGAGGCTTAACAAGTCACTGGGGACAGAAACAATAATATCTCTGTATCTAATGCTTACTGTAAGCAAAAGATGGATTACAAAACAGGCTGTTTATTTTTAATTATTAATGTGTTTGTGCTAGCGAACCTTTGCAGAGTTACACATTGTTTGTCACGGATGGGAAAGGGGAAGAACTGTTTGGCAATAGTATTAAAAACAATAATTATTCATTCTGGGCATGGCCTTTTTTTTTTTTCCCCCCTAGTGTATAATAAAAAAATTTCAAAGCATATGCTGAGGCAAGGCCAGAAAGCGTTGTCCTGAAACAAAGAGTGGTAGAAATCAGGGTTTTCCTCCTAGTTCAGTGAAAAAACTTTGCTTTGCCTCCCTGCAGCACTGCCCTGCTCTCCTCTCCCTGAGGATTCACCAGGGAAAATGCCTCCCTGGACTATTTACAGCCCTCTGAGGAATTATCTGCCTCCTCCAGCCCTCAGCTAATCCCTAAATTGCATCTCTGCTGCAAAGCTGAGTTTATTTTCATTCCATCATCTAGTAGTTTTAAGTATTACGAGGAATAAAATGGACATGCAAAGTGGTGCTTTAATTTTCAAGGGCAGTCAAGTGTTTTATTTTTAGGATGCTCTTCTTGAGGAAAGAATCTCTGGCAGGTCTTATCTGGTGGCTAATAATAGTGACCTGGTGTGCCCTGGGTGCTGCTGCCCTGCCCTTCTCACACCTCCTGCTCACCCCGGGTGCTGCTGATCAGCTCATTAGGGCTGCCAAAATTACAGCCTCTAATAATGTAATAACAAGGTTTGCTGGCAATAATTAACTCCTTGCACTGCAAGGGTGATGCTGGTAATTAGAGAGCACAAATATTTACTGTAAGCAGGTTTTGCTGTGCAGGCTTTAGGAAACCATCCGTGTGTCCCTCTGCTGAATATCATGTTGGAAAATACTGAGAAGAGGAAGCTCGTTCTGAGAACCCTTTTTGGGTATAAACACCACGTTTTTAAGCTCTTTCTGCTCTCAATTTCAATATTAATCTTGCTTCCTTGGAAGCTTTTTATTTTTTTTGGTGTGGTTTGTTTATTGATAACAAATGGATCCCATGCTGAATTAGTTTCACATCATTAATTACAATTCCCCCGGTGACAGTGGGGCTGCTCCTCCCAGTTTATGGGTGTGATTTTCTCCCTGAACACAGGAGATAAACATCAGCATCTCAATGCACACAGTGCATTTTTTAAAAAAAAACTCTATTGAAGTTTCCATCTTTCCTAAAAGCAGAGTTTGCTCCTGCAGTCCAGCAGTGTTCCTGCAGCTTGTCATCAAAGCAAGAAGCACGCTGGGGGAAGTATAAATAGAAATTCATTTTAGTAATGCAAATCCCGCAGTCCTATTTTGGGCAAGGAAAATCCCCATACCATTTTTAAAAAAAAAAAGTGTGATGGTCTAGTTTTAAGGCTGGGTTTATGAGGGATTTTGTCTACCAGTGTGTTATGGTGGAGATTCTCCTCTGCCATTTAAATATATCTGTTTCTGATTAATCTAGCTTTTACATGCTATAAATCCTTGCAAATTAGCTTGGGGTATGACCTCCTCCAGCAACTCACTCTTTTATTTAGTGGAGTGCTTTTGGCAGATAAGCCCCCTCTCTTCTGCCTTCTATGACTCCACTGGGAAAACAGTGAAGAGACAAAAACTAAAATATTTCACACCCTCATCTTCTGCTTTTTTTCCCATTCAGAAGTGGTTTTTTGCTTATAGTGCCCTAAACTTCCTGTGTGAACCTTGCTGCAGTGTTTAGTGACTTTGCAATGCTCTCATTGCACTGTTTAGTGACTTTGCAATGCTCTCTCTCTCTCTCTCACAGTTGGTGAGCACCAGCTGACGGGGCACAAAGTGGCAGTGAAAATACTGAACAGGCAGAAAATCCGCAGCCTGGATGTGGTGGGGAAGATCAAACGGGAAATCCAAAACCTGAAACTCTTCCGGCACCCCCACATTATCAAACTGTGAGTACCCTCCCTGCCACGTGGGCAGCTGCTCCTCTCTGCACAAAGACCTCTCTCACACACCTGGCTGGGCTGCAGGAGATGGATTAGGGCACTAAAAATTGGGTTTGGTCAGGTTTTTGTGTGTTAGGTGATCCGCTGGAACAGGTTTTCCAGAGAAGCTTCCCCATCCTTGGAAGCGTTCAAGGCAAGGTTGGATGGGACTTTAAACAACCTGGGGTAGTGGAAGGTGTCCTTGCCCATGGAATTGGATGGTCTTTAATGTCCCTTCCAACCCAAACCATTCCAAGATTCCATGAACTGCAGCATGGTCAGGCTCTGAGAGTGAAACCTTGGCCCCCACTCAATAGGATTTATGTTTTAATGCGCTGATTAGCCAGAGCTTAAAAGAACATTTTTTTTTCCTTTCAAAATTTATTATTCAGACATAAGTTTTGAAAGTCTCCACTTTGATGAACCTGAGTTGGGGTCGTAAATCAGCACCTGCACTGCAGCCTCTGGGATTCCTGCTCAATCCCCAGCTTGTGCAGCCAGCCCACATTAATGAGGCACTCGATAATATCTTTGGCATTCCTATAAAAGAAAGCTGTTGAATGGTAACTGCAAGGGTAAGTTGACATTTAGGTCAGCCTTAAAACTGGCATGAGATATAGCAAATACCTGGGACTTAGAGGCAAGGGAAAACAAATTCTCTCTACAGTTAAATAACTAACCATGCAGCAACTGTTGACTTTAGAGTAACTTCACAGTTCCATGGATTTATTGGAGAACAGATTGGTATTATTTCATGAAAAAAGCACCAGCAAGACTCCTCAGCTGTGTGCCCAGCATCCTGCAAGTCAAGTCCTGTTCACACATTTGTCCAAGCAGTAAAAATTAAATCCAGTTCGACAATATCTGTGTCCTGTGATACATGTTGCATTCATGAAATACAGTGATAAAGATGTGAGGAGACTGGGGCACACAAACCTCTTTCAATAAGTTTTTAAATGTATATAAAAGAAATATTGGGGCAATTAACAGTACCTTAGATGTCTGGGCCCAAAGCTCTTCAGAAAAATGAGGTTGATGGTGTTGATTTTTATGGGAGTATCCCACATTCCCTTGCCAGCCTCTTAAAAATTGCTTTGCTTCAAATTACAGTCCTGTAAAAACTAATGAAATTCATCTGAAAAAAACCCCCAAAACAACACAACAAAACAATGAATCTGAAATAGAAGAGAGGGAGGTCCCAGCTGGTGCTGCTGTGAGTTCCTGGGGCTGCATTGACTTCAGCTCATCACTGGCAGTTTGTTCCAGCTGGGACACTGAAATGTCTTTGCAGCACTTGGGGATCATTTTGAAGGAAAATGGAGAAAAAATCTGCAAGTTGAAGGTGATACTCTGGGTTTTTCCACCCATTCTAGAGAGATTTAATATTTGAAAAATAACTTCAGGGGGTCTCCTTTTTGTTTCTGTACCTGTCCAGAGGAAGTTCTCTCTAGTGCCTAGAGCTCTTTATCTCTTTTTTGTCTTGATATAAGGGGAACCACATGGATCCTCTCCTTGCCCCCAGCTAACCAGGACTTCATTTCTAAAGCTGTTGTTGCAGATCTTACCCAAAATGGAAATTTGAAAGTCAGGGCAGTCCTAAACGTGGTAAGATTGCCTGGCAGATATTTCAGAGGATTATTTAAAGGGCTGAAGGGAGATCATAGGTCTGAAAAGAGGTCCTTCCACAGACAAGTGAAAGGTTATACTGGAAACAAGAGACAACTTTTCAGGAGTGGAAAGCGGTTACAAATGCAAGATCTCAACAAATCCTTATTTTGATGTGGAATTAATAATCTGTTCAAAAGCATTTCCCTGTTCCTAATTATGTATTTTTTTTAAATCTGCTTGTGTTTTTGAAGGTACCAGGTGATCAGCACACCAACAGACTTCTTCATGGTCATGGAATACGTGTCCGGGGGGGAATTGTTTGATTACATCTGTAAGCACGGACGTGTAAGTGCCAGTCCCCAGCCAGCCCCAGCCCTTGTGTGGGGAGAGGAGGGAGTTCAGGAGCAAAATCACTGCTCAAGGGAGCACAGTTAAGGTTAAGGCCCAAAACAGAAGTTGCTTCACAGCAACCCCATCTGGGGTGTCTCGTACTGGCTCGCACAAAACTTGGGTGTGATTTTTTGCAGTGGTCTCTGGGGGATTTTTGACCCTCAAACAAAAATATCCAAGGTAATGTGTTGCTTGGGGCAAATATTTGGAAAAGTGGCTTATTTTTGTGATTTTAGCTATGGGCTGCCTGTCAAAACCCCCACAATCAGCAGCAAATTTATGGCATGAGAGAGGAAGACTACTTGGTGTGGTCTCCAGTCCAGTCATTCACCTCTCCCAGACCTCCCTCTTGGTTCCATGTCAGGCTCTTTGAAGGCTTTTCAAGGATGTGGCTTATCTGAGCAACATTTTCAAATGGCAGCAGTCCCACTTGGTGTAAATCACCTGTGAAATGTGAGATTTTGGTTACAAGGAAAACTGCTGGTGTCTGCCCCATGGAGCAATTGGAGGACAAGGAGGTAAAAACAGGCCAAAGTGGACGTCCAGAAAAAGGGTTCAGGTGAAGGATCAGCCCATCACATGTTCCCTTTCTATGCTACAAAATCAATAAATTCACTGCAGATTGGGTTAGATTAGTGTAGTGGTCAATGGAGCTGACTCAGTTTTCTTTTCTATGTACAGTTCTGATTTCTCACACATTTTGCCCATCAAGATCTTTTCAGTGACTGATTTGGATCTTTTCTGAACTTCTGCATTCATAAATTCAGTTTTTCATGAAGGGAATGTTTTGGAATGCATCAGTTAAAATAATAATTGAAAATACAGTTTCTCTGATATAGCTCATACAGCTTTATTAGCTTTATAGATAATTAAAATCACAGTGATATCCAGCTTCACCAGAGGAAGTCCATGAGGAATTGCTCCCAGCAGCATCCTCTGTAGTGTTTTGTCCAGCCTGGATCTGTACCAGTCCCGTTGGGCCAGCAGGCCACAGTCTGATAGGTGCCACCTTTAAATTCTTGTTGACATCTCACCTCAACTGAAGTCTCACCTTTCATCTCGGGGCTGTATCATTTTCAAACGCTGGCACATTGTAAAATGCAAGGGTGAGAAATCTGCTTTATTTGCTTCTTCTGCTCTCAGGCAGGCTGGGATTTTCCCTCTGCACTCTGGAAGCTTTTTTGGCTCCTTGCTAAGTGCAGCCTTCCCCTGGCTGAGTGCACACCAAGCCCTGTGCTGTTCCCTCTGCTGTTCCCACAGGTCGAGGAGGCAGAAGCTCGACGCCTTTTCCAGCAGATCCTGTCTGCAGTGGATTACTGCCACAGGCACATGGTGGTGCACAGGGACCTGAAGCCAGAGAACGTGCTGCTGGATGCACACATGAATGCAAAGATAGCAGATTTTGGTATGTGAATGTGCCCAGCAGCATTCCAGAGCTGCCAGAGCGTGGCCAGGGAGCAGCAGAGCCTGGAAATCACACACTCACAAACACTGCCATTCCAATCACCTCAAAATCACACACTCACAAACACTGCCCTTCCAACCACCTGGAAATCACACACTCACAAACACTGCCCTTCCAACCGCCTGGAAATCACACACTCACAAACACTGCCCTTCCAACCGCCTGGAAATCACACACTCACAAACACTGCCCTTCCAACCGCCTGGAAATCACACACTCACAAACACTGCCCTTCCAACCGCCTGGAAATCACACACTCACAAACACTGCCCTTCCAACCGCCTGGAAATCACACACTCACAAACACTGCCCTTCCTGCAGCAGCAGCACAGGGATAACCTGCTGCAGGCTGCTCCTGCAGTGGCACTGAGAATGGAGCAGAGAAGTAATTTGTAAATCTCTGCTGTGTTTTAGTGCAATCACCCGACGTCAAATTTACCCAATTTGTGTTTGAGGCAGGCTGGGTGCAGCTGGTTCAGGGTGAGCTGCTGTGTGTGTTTATTTTTGTGCATGTTCTCCCTCTGTTTGGCCATGTGCTCTTGGCCTCAGCTCATTTTACAACCAGCAGTAACAGGAGTCTCTAAGTGGCATTAGGGGTTGAAATCCATTAAAATACCCGGGCTACCAACTCTGTCCTGGTGAGTCCTTTCTAGCAATGTAAATCCTTCTGAAGATTTACTCATTTCACAGCCCCAGTTGCCATATGAAGTGAGTGCTCTGGGATGAATTATATCTCTTCTCCTCTGTGCTCTGGGATTTGCAACTTAGAGGAGCAAAATTAGCCTGGAGTGAAAATTTCTTGGTTGGATGTAAAAAAAAAACCAACCCAACAAAATAACAAACAACAACAATAATAACAAAAGTAATAATTTTCAAATCAGTTCAGAGAAGTCTATCTAAATTATATCAACAGTTCCCTTCCAGATATCCCACTCCACTTCCCTGCCTTTCCTCTGTGTGACACATGTCACACAGCATGTCTGGACTTTCAGATCAAACATCAGTGTATAATAAGCATTTTGTTTTTTTAGGACTGTCCAACATGATGTCAGATGGTGAATTTCTACGCACCAGCTGTGGTTCCCCAAATTATGCAGCCCCTGAAGTCATCTCTGGAAGGTAAGACATTTGATTTCTCATCAGACTCTATGTGAGCACATGGAGTTTAAATCTGTTCTTGGTATTGGAAACAGCTTTGCACGTCTAGTAAAAGTAGCTGAATCCTTCCAGCCTCGATTTAGTGTTTGGGTGAATCTGTTGGCAAAGATCTGAAGTTTTTCTTGCTTATTTTCCTTCTCAGTAGCTGTAATAGCAAACCGTGTTTTGCTACAGGTGTTTACTTTGGAGGAATTGTTAATACCAGAGGTTGACTGTTTATATTGCTAATTAAAGAGGGTGAAAATGACTCTTTGGATGCAAACACTGAGGTTCCAGGTGGAAAGGCTTTTCCAGGCCACCCCCTCCTCTCCTGCCCACCTGTAATATAAAACACGGTGTTAACGAGGAAAACCATTCACTAACAAAAGGAGCAGGAAGATCTTTAATCCCTTCCCAACCCTGGTAAAGAAAATACTTGTCTTCTGGTTCCTTAAGCTTGGGGTTTTGGCTGTGGCAGTCGGTTCAACCTTCAGAGCTTTGTTTTGAGCTGATTCATTGAATTGACAAACCTCCTCTGTGGTTGCATCTGTACAGCACATGGAGTGCTGGGCACACCCCACAAGGCTGAGTTGGACTTCCAGGTGTTGATACAGAAGTGTTGCCTCCTGTATTTTGCTGTCAGGAGCAGAAATTACATAGAATGTGCATTTTGCCCTAATTCTCTGTGTAATACTTTAGCAAAGATTGCAAATACAGATTTTCAAATTTCCCTCCTGAATGGTCCTTCAAACTGCTCATTATCTGCTCCTTTTTTATTTTGATTTCCCTTTGCCATGAGCTTTACTTTTCCTAATCCAGTGTATTTTTGCCTCTATCTGTAGCTTTTAAATAGAACATTTTGTTCAGAATGTGTTTGCTGTGATTTTGATTATTTTATCCCTCTTTACACCAGAGCAAGTGTTGGCAGAGCATCCTAGGAATTAGACTAGCATCCAAAAACCCTGTTGTGACTACAGCTCTGTGTGTGAAATGAAACCAAGTAAATCCTCATTGTCAAGAAGGGGACAAAGCAAGAAACTGCTGGGATGCCAAAAAATAGTATTTCCATCTCAGTGAAGGCCAGACATGTGTTTTTCAATTTGTATAGGAGACAAGGCACATGGCAGATCAGCAAGGAGGATTTAGTCCTTGAGTGTTCCAAGAGTACAGGCAATGCAGCTTAGTGACAACAAAAGCAAGATGGAAAACCCAAACCAAGCCCACATGTTGCACTTTTTGGCTGGCTGCAGCTGCATCCCTCCCTCACCACCCACTGCAGGCTCAGGGCTGCCTGAGTTTCATGGCCCTGCTCAACGTGCCAAGCTGCCCTCCTCTCTGCTGCCTGCCCTGCTGGAGCACAAAAGCAGTAGAGTGTGGCAGCTCAGGTTTCAGAGCCATTAAAGTGCATCTCATGTGGGCTTAAAGGTCCAAAAAACTGTTCAGGCAGTGTTTTTATCAGTGAAAGAATCAGGTTTCTAATCTGTGGGAGTTGGGTGTGGAGGCAGGGCTGAGGGGCATCGAGCCGAGCCTCTGCCTTTCCAAAATGGCTTTGCTGCTGTCCCTCAGCAGGGAAACTCTCACCCTTGGAGAAGCAGACCAAGTGTTTTGGGGTGTTCAGAGAATGGTCTCCTGCATGACCAGCATGATTTCTCTCTGCAGTGATGCTTTTCAGGAGGAGCAAGTGCAGGATGCCGAGGTTTCATGAAGACACTTGTGTAGCTGCATTTTAACTTCTGTATTTTGGTTGGGCCTCACAGCCCAAGGGCAAGTGTTGCCTCCCAAAATCTCTGGGGTGGCATCAGATGTAGCAAAAAGAGATGAGCAGGAGCAGCAAAGCTCTATTATTTGGGGTGTCCTGAGTTGGTGATGGCAGAGAACACATTTGGCAGCTTGTAGGAAGCAGGAGCATTTAGATACCAGCACACCAAAAATAAACACTCGGAGATAGAATTATCTATTGCTGCTTGATCTGCCTCATTCAATGAACAGAAATTGCTGGGGCAAAGGAGCAAACAGCCTGGCAGGGCTCTTGGAAATGTGAGGTTTGGCTTTTTGGAGAGTTTGGTGGAGGCAGGGTTGTACACAGGAGCGTGGGCAGCCAGTGCCAGCCCTGCGATTCATTTCCCTGAGCACTTTTGGCTGAGGCACATTTGATTTGGGGGGAGCCACGTGAACAGCCCCGGTGTGGGCTGGAGATCTGTCCCTGCTGGAGCTGGCAGGGGTTCCCCCCATCTGCACCCTGATTGAGGAGAGGATGGGGTGACACAGAACCTGCACCCTGACTGAGGAGAGGATGGTGGTGACAGCTTTCTCCTGTCCTCGTCCTCATGCAGGCTCTATGCTGGCCCAGAGGTGGACATCTGGAGCTGTGGTGTCATCCTCTACGCCCTCCTGTGTGGCACCCTGCCTTTTGATGACGAGCACGTCCCCACCCTGTTCAAGAAGATCCGTGGGGGAGTGTTTTACATCCCGGAATACCTCAACCGCTCCGTGGCCACGCTCCTCATGCACATGCTGCAGGTGGACCCCCTCAAGAGAGCCACCATCAAGGACATCAGGTGGGCTGGGCTGGGCTGGGCTGGCTGCCTGTGGGGGTCTCTGGTGGCTGTCCTGAGGGTCTCCTGTTGGCAGGTGAGCAGGGTGGTTTTCAGGAGTACTCAGCTAATCCAGATGGTTTTTGTCCCCAGCAACCCTGCACTCCTTCTGTGCTGGCTGGAAGTGAGTGATGATGAACAGAAGGATGATTTAATATATATTTTATATACAAATATTTAAAATTCTATTTTATTTCATTATAAACTAGCTTTAAAAATCTCTTAACAGCACTTAGCAAAAGCAGCTATACCATGCAATGATCCCAAGAACTTAATGATATCCAACAACCATTTTTCATTTCTATATTTCAGGACCACATCCCTATGGGTACCGGATAAAGGGGATAATCATTGTACTTAATGTATATCCAAAAGAAAAGGAGGAGAAACCCAAGAGTTACTAACTTAATATGTAAATTACATGTAGCTGTGTGCTAAGCATGAACATAAACTGTATTAGGGCTTCCAGAAATTCTCAGGTTTTTAATGCATTTTCAATGGACAGCCTTAATTTTACCCTTCAAGCAAACCCATGCAAACTTCCTTATTTTATTCCTTAATTCCTTAGGATGAGAGGACTTAATTACATGTTAGAGAGGCAGCACATGAGGCAAGATTGTTGTCAATTAATTGAACCTACAGACAAGGCAGTGTGTGAGTTGTAGACACTTAATTATCATTCACGTCATTGTAAATTGGTGAGAATTGGGTATTGGGCATGGGAATTGGGTAGATTTGATGCTTTGTATCAAAAACAAAAAGGGAATATTGGAAGTGTTGAGTGTCATTTCAAACTCAGTATGCAGAGTGCCGTCGGTGTGCCTGTACCGAGCTGGGTTTTGCTCCCCATTCATCAGCTAGGGTTTATTCTTGTCTGGTGGTGTTTTCCCCACCTCCCCTCTCACACCAAGGCTCCCCTCTGCCCTCCCCAGGGAACACGAGTGGTTCAAGGAGGAGCTGCCCAGCTACCTGTTCCCAGAGGACCCTTCCTACGACGCCACGGTCATCGACGACGAGGCGGTGCGCGAGGTGTGCGAGAAGTTCGAGTGCACCGAGTCGGAGGTGATGAACAGCCTGTACAGCGGCGACCCGCAGGACCAGCTGGCCGTGGCCTACCACCTGGTCATCGACAACCGCCGCATCATGAACCAGGCCAGCGAGTTCTACCTGGCCTCCAGCCCCCCCACGGGCTCCTTCATGGACGACAGCGCGCTGCACATCCCGCCAGGCGTGAAGCCGCACCCCGAGCGGATGCCGCCGCTCATCGCCGACAGCCCCAAGGCACGCTGCCCCCTGGACGCCCTCAACACCACAAAGCCAAAGCCCCTGACTGTCAAAAAGGCCAAGTGGCACCTGGGCATCCGCAGCCAGAGCAAGCCCTACGACATTATGGCCGAGGTGTACCGCGCTATGAAGCAGCTGGACTTTGAGTGGAAGGTAGGGAGTGCTGGGGTGGGTTTACAGCATCCTTTATCCCATAAACTCAGGGAGCCTCACCTGTTTCCAGGTTTTTAATGCATTTAATTTTACCCTTAATTTTTACCTGTTTCCAGATAAATGCCCCCACCAGTTTCCAGACAAAGGCCTCACCTGTTTCCAGACAAATGCCTCACCTTTTTTCAGATAAATGCCTCACTTCTTTCCAGATAAATGCCTCACTTCTTTCCAGATAAATGCCTCACCTCTTTCCAGATTGTTGTATTTTTAAGGACTCCCAACAAGGGAAGGAAGGAAGGAATGATGCATCTGATTCTATGTTCTTAAAAGGTTAATTTATTATTTTATGATATTAAATATATAATATTATATGAATATTATTATATACTATATTATTATAATATATAATATATAATATATAATATATAATATATAATATATTTAATATATAATACTATACATTATATTTGGTATAGTATTATATATAATACTATATATATATGAAATAAATATAATATTGTATGTTTAACATATATAATATAAGATATTATATATATGTTAAATATACTTAATATATTATATAAATTTAACATATTATATATGTTAAATATATATAATGTTATATTATAGAATATATATATTAAATATATATAATTTTATATTACAGAATACTATACTAAACTATACTAAAGAATAGAGAAAGGACACAGACAGAATGCTAAAAAGATGATAATGAAAACTCGTGACTCTTTCCAGAGTCCCAACACAGCTGGACTGTGATTGGTCATTAAGTCAAAACAATTCACATGAAACCAATGAAACAATGGCCAGTTGGTAAACAATGTCCAAATGCATTCCAAAGCAGCAAAACACAGGAGAAGCAAATCAGATAATTATTGTTTTAATTTTTCTCTGAGGCTTCTCAGCTTCCCAAGAGCAAAATCCCAGGGAAAGAGATTTTTCCAGAAAATACGACAGTAACACAAGATAAGTACCCCACCTTGGAATCATCCCTGCTATTCCTTGTTAAGGCAAACCCACTGAATTAAGGTGCCAGCTGTGCTTATTTGTGCTTATCTGTGGTGTTTCTTTATGGCGTGAAATAAGGTGCTCCAAGACTTCAGCTGGAAAGATGATTCTGCCTTGTTTAGCTGCAGGGATCAGAGGAGCTGTTCACATTTCTAATTTTAGTGGCTAATTCCTTGCGAGGTCACCTCGAGTGCTCCTGAGCAGAGGAACTCTCATTATTTCTGTCTGGTCCTGTCAGGACAGAAGTGGTACAGTGCAAATTGTCCTAAAGGATGCACAGATGAGGGGCAGGGGAGCCTTGGGTGCAGAATTTGTATCTTTGATGTCGTGGCCTTTCCCTGATGGAGATGGAGCGTGCTCACAGACCAGATGTGTTTTCAGACACTTATTGCTTCTTCAGTTTAGGGCTCAGCTTCTTGATTTAAATCCAGATGTTTTAGCTGGCAGTACTCACTGCAGGTATTTCTCCGGGGCTGTGCAACATTCAGTCGCAGTCCTTTTTAAAGTTGGAATAATAAATCCCTAAGTTAGCCCTGGAGCTCTGCTGCTGTGCCTGACTCCCCAAATCCTGGTGCAGCCCCTGAGGTGAGGTGAGCTCTCCTGGCTCGTGGCCTTTGGCAGCAGCATCATGTGAGCATTGGGAGCCAGGTAGGGAGAATTTCTGCCCAGATCTTCATCACCAGAGGAGCTTTCCTCTTCCCTCCAGGTCCCAAGTGTTGTACTATGTGAATTTCACTATTCTGCTTCTTTAAAACCTCCTGCTTCCTCATTATTTTTGATAATATTACATTTTGAAAACCAACTAGCTTCCAGAAACCCCATTTCCTTGTATCAGGCAGGAGATGGCCCATGGCCAGGTGCATTTGCCCACACCAGCCAGACATTTTTTAGCTGCATGGTTTTAGAGGGAGTGAGCAAACCTGCTGTATTTCTGCTACAGCCTCAAAAACCAACTCAGCCCAACATCTCTGTGTAGGCAGTGCAGCTTATTTCATATGACGAGGTTTCACAATAGCCTCTCCCACCCTAAGAATAACTTCAGATGTGACTCTTCATCAGAATTAACTCTCCCATCCACACAGTTGCTTCATAAATATAGCACAGAGAAAAGATCTCATTGTAAATGAGATGCAGCAGATTGTGAGGTGGGAAGCAGAGAGGGGAAATACTCAGCCTGAGGCTGATCCACAGGCACTGGGTTTGGCTGTGCTGATGGGAGAGGCTGCTCTGATTTCAGAGCTTGCCCTGATTTCATGAGTACTGTCCATGTATGTGGGCCCACGAATGGACTTTTTGGTCCATGTGGCCATGGCTGCTGCTGAGTGGGGAGCAAACATCAGTTTTGTGCCTGGCAGATGGGTCACTGCAGCTTCCTGAGCCAGCAGCTGGTGAATCACAGCCTTAAGAAGAATATTTAAAGATAGGAGAAAACAAGGCCGCTTGCTTCATTTTATAGTGGTTGTCCTTTTGAGAAACTGTTTTTTCCCAGAAGATGTCTTGCTCATATTTAGAAAAAATAAGGGAAGAAGTGTTCCTGTTGGAGTGTCCCTGCTGAGGGCAGGTTTCCCTTGCAGGTGGTGAACGCCTACCACCTGCGGGTGCGCCGCAAGAACCCCGTCACCGGCAACTACGTGAAGATGAGCCTGCAGCTCTACCAGGTGGACAACCGCAGCTATCTGCTGGACTTCAAAAGCATCGATGGTGAGTAGGAGATGGAGAACATGCAGAAAGGCGAGGCTGGAAGTTTAAGAACCATCCTCTGCATTTTGAAGCGCTTACACGTGTGTCATTTCAGCAGGGGCTCTTTCGCGCCTCTCAAACTCTGTTGCTGTTCCTGTTTCATTACCACACCCGCACTGCAGCTGCTGAACTAAACCCGCTTTTTCTCTCTTCTCCCTTTTTTTGTTTCTGGCTTTTCTAGACGAGGTGATGGAGCAGAGGTCTGGCTCCTCCACGCCCCAGCGCTCCTGCTCGGCCGCGGGCTTGCACCGGCCGCGCCTGAGCATCGACGCGGCCGCGGCCACCGAGTGCCAGTCCCTGATGGGCTCCCTGAGCGGCTCCTTCGTGGGCAGCATCCCCTCGCTGCCCCCCCGCCTGGGCAGCCACACCATGGACTTCTTTGAGATGTGTGCCAGCCTCATCATGGCCCTGGCCCGCTGACGGCCCCTCTGCGCACCGTGAGGATCTGCGCCGACTCGTCCGCCCCCTCCTTTCTTTTGCTTCCTTGTTCTTCCTCGTCCTCCTCCCCTCACTGCCCCACAGAGCCAAGTCCAGACCCAAAACATGCTCCCCTCTAGCAGGGCACCAAGGAAATTAACTTCTCTCCTTGTGCCTGGCGAAATGTATCCAATACTCTTTTTTCTTCTTTCCTTGTGACCCCCATGGGAAATGTTAAGGCTGTAAAGTAACAAATATTATCACTGAGTTTTTGGCAAACACCTCCCCCCTGGTTCACCCTGAGCTAATGGAGGCATAGCCACGCTTCCTGCAGCGAGTTTGATGTTCTCCCTGATGCTGTGCAGAGCTGGGCTGAGCCAGGGCAGAGGGGTTGACCAGGAGCCCTGTGAGATGGAGTAGAGGGTGATGAAGCAGCTCTGCAGCGTTCACACCCAGCTGCCAGCCTCTCTCACACTCTTCTCCCCAAAGCAGCAGCTGCTTAGATGCTTCTGCGCTAGTGCAATATGACCTCCCTCCCCTCTCTTCTTTCCTTCTGCTGAAGATGGGCAGGGAAGGTGGGATGTGCAAAGGTCCTGGTGCAAACCTGCCAGTCTTTGCAGAGGAGTGTCCCTAAGGTGCAGTCTTTGTCCCTGTCCACTCCCAGCAGAGGAGTGTCCCTAAGGTGCAATCTTTGCAGAGGAGTGTCCCTAAGGTGTAATCTCTGCAGAGGAGTGTCCCTAAGGTGCTTTATTTTGCCCAAGGGCTCCGGACAGCCCTGCGCTG
Source organism: Melozone crissalis (assembly GCF_028551555.1). NCBI lineage: Eukaryota > Metazoa > Chordata > Aves > Passeriformes > Passerellidae > Melozone > Melozone crissalis. The sequence continues at coordinate 28,998,692 of NW_026535823.1, forward strand.
CTCGCCACGCTCGGAGCTGAAGGCAGATTGCCTTTTTCTCCCCTCCCTGCAGCCTGCTCCCCCTGCCCTGCCTCACCACGGGCTCCAGGGGCTGAATGCCAAGCAGGGCTCAGGTGAGCAGAGGACAGGATCTGGATCACCCCCCTGAGGACCCAGCGCTTCCCCAGGGTTGGGACCATCCCTGATGGGCAGGAGCCGTCAGCAGCGCGCAGCTCCGGAGCACTCACCTCTCACCTCTCCCCTAGGACGCTCTGCCTGTTGTCACCTCCTCAAAATCACTGCCAAATCTGCCTTCCCTGCTGCTGGACGCTCACTGCCCCTGCCCAAGGGCTCTCCTGTCCTGCTGCTGCCCACTGGACTGTGACCTTCGCCGCTCCGCTGACCAGGCAGGGACATCCCAACCCGGAATTTTACTGTTCCTTTGCTACTGGCTATCTGAAGGATGGGTTTTTATTTTTTAAGATGAACTGCGGGGATTTTTAAGGTTAAATTCTTGTTACCCAAGGGTAAACCCTAATGCATGTGTGAATTCTTTGTTTAAAAGAGTTATTATTTTTTATTACACGGGATTAATCTAATGGGCAGCGTTGGCACCTGCTTGGCTTTGACATGGTGTTTAATTCCATTTACTTGATTATGAAGTAATAGTCTAATCAAGGAACAAATGCTTTATGAAAGCTTTGCCAAAAAAATGTTGGGTGGGGGGGTTTGGTTTTGTTCTGTTGTTTTGGTTTTTTTCTTTTTTCTGTTTTAAGAAACAAAGCAAAGAACTTTTGCTGGTCCCAGGTATGCAGTCATTCGACTTGAAAAAAAAATGTAATCTGTCTTTTTGATAGCTTCTTATGACCCCTTGAGGTTTTTTCCTAGGGTTTTCTTTTTTGTACAGTTGCACTTTAATTTATACTTTCTGCAAGTTTGTATGAGAAGCAAGGAAAAGAACAACAAATTAAGCCTTTTTTACTAATCATTTAAGGTAATCAAGACAAACACGGGATATTTTTGCCATCTACTGGCAGTTAAATGGACTTTTTCAGTTCGAAGTCCCTTTTTTTTAAAAAAGAACCACAAAATTGCCTTACTTTTGTTACAGATTGTGCTTGGATCCTCACTAACGTGACTTTACAGTTGCAATTTTTCCAGAAGCCGCACAAAGTAGAAAGCTTCCAAAAAAAAAAAGAAAAAAAAAAAGAAAAAAAAATCAGTTTTGCTCTTGAACACTAAATCCAACACAGCAGTGGTTGGACTGTAAGAAATACTGGAAATATTTGTAGTGCTCCTAGGTTTTGTAATGAGCCTTTTATTACAGGATGATTATTAAATACCTACTCTGGGGTGAGGATGGCTTTGGTGCTGTGCCTGGTGGCTGCCAGGTGATTTGTGTCCCCAGTGCTGTGGTGTGAGTTTGGATGGAGAATCCAAACTCCTGCATGCAAAAATAAAAAAAAAAACAAAAAACCAAACCCCACCCCAGAGTCAAAGCTGAGGAGCACCCAGCCCTTCAGCAGCTTTTGGATCAAGGCTGAGATTTGGGATGATGGGGATGAACCCCTTTGCAAAGGAACAGGAGCAGCTGTAGGGCCAGGCATTAATTTCCATCCAGGAAACAGCAATGAAATGAAGCGAAATGTATTTCAAATGTTAAAGGCTTTTCACATCTTCACTCCCAGCTGAGCATCTTGCCAAGTCCTGGCAGCGCCTGCAGCCCCCTTGATAAGGGGCTGGTGTGTTCCAGTCTGGGCTCAGGAGCAGGTAGATGTACTGATGTCTTTTTTCAAATTGACTCTTGTCCTCTGGGATTTCCTACCCAGCAGAACTAATAGTATTAAGCAGCAGCAAATGCCCCTGGGAGGAAATATTTCCTTCCTGGAGGCGGGTGGGATTTCTAGGCTGTAGAATAAGCCCCTTGTGGCACTTGGCATCTTCTCTGACCCGTGCAAACATTAACTGCTGTGTGGGTCTGCAGAACCAGTCCTGCAGGGCAGTCAGAGTTACTCAGTTTTCCATGTGCAGAGGCACAAAGAGATGAAGCCCTTCCCTGCTCAGGGTCAGCAGAGGCAGAGGAGGGAGCAGGACTGGTGGAAGCACCTCCCCAGTGACCACATTGGACTGACTGGTCCATCACAGCCTTGCCCAAATCCGTGCTGCACTTTGGAACACTCTTGAGTACTTTAACTTTTTAACAATTATTTATTTTACCTTCAAATAGGCTGTGTTGTGTTTCCCAGCTGCAGAGGAGCTGCTGACCTCCAGTTACATTTTCCAGAGGAAGAGTTTAACTTCCACACTGTTACACTGTGGTCAGCTCTTTTTGAGTTATGCTGGTGCATGCACAAGCGTCGGGAAAAGCAGGGTAGACAATATTTGAACTACAGAAACTTGAATTACTCCAAGTGCAATTCTTCAGAAGCCACTGAACAGCTGTGCTTTGCAAGCCACAAGCTCACCCAAATTTTGCTTCAGCCCGAGGGGGGAGAGAGACAAAATGCAAAGGATAAAGGGTTCAGATAGGCTCCAACAGAAACCTCCAGCTCCTGGATGAGTTAATTCAAAAGTATCTTGTGCTGTTCTTGTTGGAAGCTAGATATATGTAAATATTATATATGCATATATATAAAATGTAGGTGGCATCCCTGTCATTGACCTCTCAGCTTTATTCTTCCAGCAGGGCAGGTGTGTGCCCTGGACACTGCCACCCCTCACTAATCCCAGCCTCTGAGAGGACCTGGACAAAGGGAATGCTATTTTTACACCCTCTTTTAGGTAAAGCCCATGAGTAGCTTAGCTCACCCCCTCAGGCTCGGCACGGCCTTGGCCAGGGATGGGAGGGGAAGTGGCATCAGGAGCTGATGGTGAAAATCCTGCCCTGTGAGAATCCTGCCCTTCCACCCCCCTGGCCAAAGCCCTGCTGCTGGCGGGGTTTGGGGCAGGTTTATTTTCAGGAGCTGGAGCTGAGCAGGTAAAGGCAGCAGGATATTTTCTTTTTTTTCCCTTCAACGGGTCAGAAATGCATCTTGAGCTGTGTGTCCAGTTTAGCATTTCACGAGGTGTGTACAAGCACAGGGGAGTCCACGGGCAGTGCTGTAAAAACGTGAACCAGCTGGTTAGCGTGTGCTGCATATACATTTCTGTGCGTGATTATAGTGGCATTCGTGTTGGAATTGATGAGGTTTGAACAAAATAACCCTTCTGTCTACTCCTTTTCATTTCACTGCTCTTTGCTGTCAGCGTGCAGCCCTGCAGGAGGAGGAGGAGGAGGGAGCTGAGTGCAGGACATGAACTCGTGCCTTCGCTGCGCGCCGCGGCTGCTGGAAGTGGCAGCTTTGTTTCACGAGGTGCACAATTTCCCCAGCTCGTGCAGGATCCCCCCTCTGAGACATGCGGGCCGTGTTTCTAAATACTTGAAGTACCATTTGTTGTGCAATTATTTGGCTTCAGCCTTTTATTAGCTGAGAGGAGAGAGGGAAGAAGAATCGCACATCTGGATGAGCCAAGCCAACCCCTGCTCGAGCTCGTGCTGTTCCTTTCCTGGAAAGTTTTAGGGTCTGGTTTTGTTCCAGGTATATGACGGACCTTACTAGAGTCACCTTTCTTAAGGTCTTACTTTGGTATGGGCTTTTCATTTAGTGCTTTCCTTTGGCTTCCTTAGCCCTCCCCTTATATATCCCTTTTTCATCATTTGCTTATAAAAAAAAAAATTGCAACAGCTTCTTGTAATTCTGAGTTCCCAGTCTGCCTCCCGGCCATGGAGTTAATGATTCAGCCAGAGGTACCTCAGTCCCATGCCTGAGAGGTGAACTGGGTTTCAGAGTTCCCACATGACACCTACTGATGGAACACTGACTTTTGCAGAGAGCACACCTGGTATTCGATGCACGGATCTTTTAATTGTCATTTTAATTGTCAAAATTAGGAGAACTAGACTGTGAATCAGAGCTCTACCTGCAAGCACGAGTACACTTTTGGTGTTAGAAAAAGTCTGTTTTCAACAAAAGCCTTGAAGTTCCTGCTGAAGCTGCCTTAATTTAAAAATCAAAGTTTATTTGTAAGACACATCTCTGATAATTTTTTTTTTTCAAGTTTGGAAATAGTTTATTTATCCTCATCTCACAAAGCTGTGAAGTAGATCCTGTAGCCATGGTAATATTTATTCTTGTTGCTGAAAGCATGTTCATGTGTTCTGTATCATGTTATATTCACGTGGTTTGTACCTCAATGCATTTGTTTTGTTTTTTTTTCTTTTAGAGCACAAAGCAAAACTGAATCCCAGGATTTCTGTGGTGTCCTTGGCCCAGCATCTTTGGGCAGACAAACCTCAGCTCTGTCAGAGAGGTAAAACTGGACTTGTCCACTGCAGTTCTTAAATTCATACTCTAAGGAGTATTCATGATTTATAATATAATGTATTTATAATTTTAAGAAAAAGATATTGAACTTTAAAAAGTTCTGAGTAGAAGCATCCCTTCAAACATATCATTAGGATGAATCTCAGAAAAAAAGAAAAACCTGAGCTCAATAAACACTCCATCCTTCTTGATATTTTCTATTTTGTCAACAGAGGGCCTGGAGAGGGTTTTGTTTCCCAATTCATGGCTGTAGTATTTTTGTTATGGAAGGGCACAGAGCCCTGGTTCAGTTCTGTCCTTTGTGCATCAGATAATCACAACGAAGCCTTTTTCCTTCCATTTATGGTGTGGAAAGTGTTTCTCGGTGTACTGCACTGCATGTGATAGCTGTCTCCATGGTTGACATTTGCACTTTAATAAACTCAGAGATGAAAAGAGATAAAAGCAGCAAATCCTTTGGATTTCCTTTCTGCACAGTCCCTTCCTGCAGGCTGGGGTTGGCTGGTGGGGTTTCCCTATGGAGATCCTTGCATATCCCAGCTGTGGGACCACAGGTACCCTTAGGGTTTGGTGGGGGGCAAAGGGGTAAGGGGTTTAGTTAAAATTTCCACATGGGGAATTTAAACATCTTCCCCAACCCAAAATCCATGCCAGGAGCCAGGCCCATGTATTCCCATGTGCTGACTGAGATCTTCACTCCTTACAGCAAGGAATAAAGAGAGGGAAACATAATGTCTTTAAAATAAGACATCATGCAAAAATAACCTTTCACTGCAGAGAAAAGTGCTGGGAACAAAACTGGGCACCTGTTTCCTCTGTGCCTGTGATGCAGGAGGATGTAACACCAGTTCAAGAACACAGCTGCAGGGAGTGCCCCAGATTTGTCCCTAAATTATCCCCTTTTTACACAATTTCAGTTCTCCCTCAGGCTCATCAGCTCACAGCTGTTATCATGATTATTTCCCCTTTGAGGAGAAACGTGGAGGAACAGGGCTCAGCACTCACATGAGAATTATTGTAAGTTTTGATGTGGTTAGGATGTACCAATAAGACTATAAAAGAGGAAAAAAAAAAAAAAAAGGATGAGTTTAATTTCCTGACCAATCTCTTGACCTAAATATAGCCAACCTGTGGTTTAATTGAGGAAATCTAAGTTGCTGTATCTAAAGCATTTTTTGTATTATCTGGAGTCAGCCCATAGCAAGCTCTTTTCTTCTTTGCATGCACTGGAATGTGTCCATGAGGAACAAAAAGCATTTCTAAGGGTATTGCAAGGCATCCCTGCATTAAATCAGCTGCCCCTGGCAGTGCAGAAGTTTGTGTGTCACAGGGATTTGGGCACAACCCCACAACCAACAGGATTGGGGCTGCATCACGTCTGTCACAGGATACAGGGGGAGATTCCTAAAAAAACCCTTCATTTAAAAATAAGAAAAACTTGTTAAATAACTTCCTTGGGAGGCAAAAAAGAGCTTGCACATGTGGCTAATATAGGATTTACCCCTAGTGCTTACAGAGGGAGTGGTGAATGGACTTCATGAGTTGTGAATGAGCGGAGGATGAGGAAGGAGTGGAGGAAGGGGGTGTTTTTTTCAAGGTTTTAATCCTAAAATCACCATGGGGATAAAAAAAACCAAACCTGAGGAGAAACTGTCTCCATCACTTCCCTGGGGCCAATTCCCTGCAAAGGGATGGAGGTGAAGGGCACAGAGCACGTCCCAGCCTGTGCCAAAGCCAAACACACACTCCAGCTCCCCAAACTCTCCCTCTCCACCAGAAAAATCCAAATATTTGGGCTGGCAGGGCTGCAAAGCTGCGCATGCTTACAGGGCAGTGCTTTATTTATTTTTTTTTTGCTGCAAGGATGGATGCAGGCCAATGCACTTAATAGTAACCACATGGTAAAATAAATAAGAATGCCTGTATAGACTTAAAAGTAAATGTTAAATATTTGCTCTGTTTTTTTTACTGATGTCTCCTATGCCAGCTTTGAAATGGCCCTGTGGCAAACAGGGCTTTTATTTTTCTTAAGCCTGGAACATTTAATAATTTCTAATTAAAACATCTTACATTTTTAGGATATTTATGAGCAAACTGATATGGGCTCCTAAAATGTGCCAGGAAGGGGTAAAAGCTGTACACTACAGTCAGATTTAAGGGTTTATTTTCTTTCAAAGCCATGTAAAAACTTTATCCACATTTTTTTTCGCTTTTGAAAAGGTATCTACTGAATATATGGAGGAGAAGCCATTAGCAATTTATATTTCTCTTCCTACATTTAGGAGCATTTTTCTGAAAATAAGTAATCATCCTCCAGGCCCACAGTGGAGAGAGAGCAGCCTGAACACAGGGGCAACTGTTGGGCAATTCCCTGGGAGCCAGGAGTCAGCTTTTACATATCTGGGATGCCTAAGTTAGCTTAAAAAAATAAAGTAATTTTTGACTGAATGCTTTATTTACTCTTTTTTTCATATTATTATTGCAAAGAAATGAGTCAACTTTTCCACTACTTTATATATTTAACACAGCAAGAGTGGTGATACATACTACTGCTCCCAATACTTTTAAGACCAAATCCAGTTCCAGTTTATATGGTTTGCTTTTTAAAGAGCAAATCTTTTGGGGGAACTTGCAGTTCTGACAGAAATGAGATTGAGCCACTAAAGTGCACTATTCTTTTTCTTAAAATGTAGAAATGTAATGGTTATTTCAGAGCTGGTCAACAAGGTACTCCAAAAAGTGAGAAATACTGAAAATAAATAATAACCAGTGAAGTCATGCTCTAAATGGCAGGAAAAATAAAAAGAAAAATAAAAAAAAAAAAAGAAGGAAACATCTCTTGCACATTAAGCAGTGTACAAAACTCCAGCTTTATTTACATTCCCATCACCACCCCACAGCTGACCAACATGGGCTGTCAGGGATGCAGGAAGCACAGGAGACCTTCAGGGATGCTCCAGGGCAGAGCAGCTCTCAGGGCAGTCAGTACTGTCTGTCTCAAAAAAAAAAAAAAAAAAAAAAAAAAAATTTTCCCAGCAAGGGCCACCTGGGTAAGAGGAGGCTAATTTCTATGAATTATGCATGAGCATGCAAGGAAATGCTGCAGCAGGGAATTTAAGGATGTGCTTTGGCAAGGCAAGGCACGAGTGGCCCATGTTTGCAGCACATGTGGATTAATATGGCATATCTGAAGGCAAGTCAGGAATCTCCACTTTACACAAGTCATGACTGGACAGGGCTTTTTTTAGCTGCAGTTGGACTGGAAACTGGTCCAGCAGCAGAGCAAAACTGGAAATACTTATTTAATATTTCATACTGGCTGTTTACATTAACTCCCCCTGCCTTCAGAAGTTTTAAGTACGTTTCTCCAGCTATCCCTACACAGGAAAGAGAGCAGAATATGTCTCTGAATCTCTGCTGGTCACAGTGACTCTGAGATATGTACAAACTCCTTTTTTCCCAGCCTGGCAGTTGAAGGAGGAGTCAGGATTTTTCTGTTCTCCTTCTCAAGGTTGTTTATTGTTTTTTATCTATAAAATTCTTTCTCTGACCCGATGAGGTCTGTCTGGCAGGTCGGGTTGAGGCACACTGGAGTTATCTTTTATACTAAAAACTACATGTGCATTATTTACAAAAACTTCCCAATACCTATCATCTATGTTAGACAGTGAGTTTCTACTCTAAACCAATCTAAAAATGCCAACATCATCCAGAAGATGGAGGCCAAGAAGAAGGAAAAAGGACAAGGCACACCCAAATTCCTCCACCTTGGGACCCAAAGCCCCCATTCTAAAAACCTCAAAAATCTATTTTTCACCCCGTGACAAACTAACTATTATTCTACTTAAACTTTCTTGACTTGTAATTCTTCATATAAAGGTTGGTAATTTTTTTTTCCAAGGGCTAAATCAAAGGTACAGGGGTCTTGGGCTCTTGATTTAGCCCTCCAGGGCAGCCAGAGGAATTTTCTGGGTTCTCACAAATGTGCATCATAATAAATAAAAAAATCAGAGATTACCTGAAGTTCAAGTGTTCCACCAGAACATACCCATCTGCGGGAGGAGGAAAAAGGAAAGGAATTAGCAAAAAGGAAGGGAATTAGCAAAATCCTAATCCTAGTCATTAAGAAGCTATGAACCAGCATTAGCCTTTTAAGCTAAAGAAAGAGGGACCCCCTCCCCCTTAATGATATGCCTCAACTAAACCCCAACCCCTGATTTTTTATCATGCTCACTTCATGACTCACTTTCTCTTTAATCATCCAGCCCAAACTTCTGCCATCCGTATCAATAAATCCCCCCTCTAACAAACCATCCATCGCTCCAAGCACTACCCCCTGAACCTGACCATGAACTTCAGCTTCTTTGACCAGTTTTCACGCCCATCCTTCCTAGGAATCCCACTAATCCGCATCTCAGTAACATTCCCAGCCCTCCTACTACCATCCCTGGATAACCGATGAATCACTAACCGACTCTCAACCCTCCAGCTATGGTTTGTTAACCTAGTTACAAAACAAATAATAATACCTCTGGACAAAAAAGGACACAAACGAGCCCTGATTCTAACATCCCTCATGATCCTCCTTCTACTCATCAACCTTTTAGGACTATTACCCTACAGATTCACCCCAACCACCCAACTATCCATAAACTTGGCTCCAGCCTTCTCCCTAGGACTAGCTACCCTCCTGTTAGCGTTCAAAAACACATAATCACATAAGTGATTATATGCGGTGCTTTTTATTAAGAGCTCTGGGAATTGGGGTAGTTTTCCACCCAAATCTGATTCCAACCATACATCAAAGATGATCATGTTTTTATACTCCATTGTTATATAACTTTCATGTTAATTATTAAACTTATATTGTTCTATTGTATACAGATTGTATACAAAATCTATTGTACAGATTTCAGCTAAACACAGCCCCCTTAAATTTCCAACGTAGTTTCTCATGATTCTTCTTATGATTATCTTCTCATGATTCTTAAATCATCACATCTAACAATTATATTATTTATCATACTGCTTATGCAGGTGCAGTGATCTGGGAAAACACAAAGCCTAACATTTTCAAAGGTTATCTTTAACATTTAGGGCTCCACTATCACTCCTAACAGGACTGTGAAACCAGCCCTCCACTTCACTAGGCCGTGTGGTGGTTTGGGAGGGGGTTTGTCACCCGGGGCCAGGCTGCAGACTCACATCTGCCCTGGGCGTTGCGGCAGATGACGGCGTGGCCCTGGGTGCCGTGGGCCGTGCCGTGCGTGTCGATGACATCCAGCTGTTCCCCAGCTGTGAGCGGCAGGTCGGCGCGGCGCTGGCTGCGCACCGAGCGCGTGGCGCGGGCCCTGGCGAGCACGCGGATCTCCTCGTGGTACTGCAGGACAGGACAGGGGTTATTCTGTATCTGTGTGTGCAACCTTCACAGGGTGCTGGGGAGGGAGGGAGGAGATTTCGGGATGGGTCGTGAGGCTTTGGGGAAAAAAACCCCAACAACGCCTCTGATGAAGATCCAGATGAGAGCAGTGGGACTGATGCCTTGGAGTGGCTACCTAAAACAGAGGCTAGGCAAAATTAATAAAATTTGAAGAATGAAATTTGAAGAAATAATATTTGAAGAAATAAAATTTGAAGAATGAATTTTTAAGAATAAAATTTGAAGAAATAAAAGATGAAGAAATTAAATTTGAAGAAATAAAAGTGAGTATTCATTACCAGGATATTTTATGAAAAATCCCTTTGTCAGGGTTTTTCTCTTAGAAGCCTCAGAAAAGAAATGTGAACAGTAATTATATGATTGCTTGGAATGTGGTTTGGAGGTTGTTTACTAACAGGTGCATCTTTGATTGGTTTTATGTGAATTGTTTTTACTTAATGATTAATCCCAGTCCAGCTGTGTCGGACTCTCTGGTGAGTCACAGGTTTTTATTATTCATTCTTGTCTAGCCTTCTGATGGCTCCTTTCTCTTTTTTTAGTATAGTTTTAGAATATAATTTTCTTTTAATATACTATAATAAATATACTATAATAAATATATTACAATAAATATACTATACTATAATATACTATAATATGCTATACTATACTATACTGTAATATGCTATGCTATAATATCATATAATACCATATAATACCATATAATATCATAATAAAACAACCTTCTAAGAACTTAAAGTTAATTCTCATCTCTCACCTTGTCCTGGGACCCACACCACCACAACAGGTATTATTGCAGGCCTTCAATAGGTACATGTTGGGCAGTCAGGAGCCTCCTTGAGGCTACACCCAAGACAGATGGTGGTCATGAGTTTTTCAGACAATCACAAGTTTGGTCCATTTAAATATCAATTAGTCCTCCAATTACACCCTCAGGTAATTGTGGGAAATGGATTTGTAGAAAAATTCTCAAAGCCTGACAGAAGGCTCACACAGCATGTAAACCTTGAGATAAGAAATGCTGACTTAGAAATGCCATGGAATAGGACAGACATTGTTGAGAGAGAAATGGAACTAGGAAAAAGTTTCAAAGGATGGCCTTGCAAATAAGACTAAATACTTTTGGGAAATAGAACTATGAAAGATTGGGAATAGAACTATGAAAGAACTATGCATCTTTCATAGTTCTATTTCCCAAAATAGAACTATGAGGGGTAATTTTAGATGATTGGCTTTAAGGCATTTACAGCATGGTGTGGCAAAAGCTGATAGACCAAAAACCACTTATAATATATTGTAATTAGAAAAAGTTGGCTTCTGATTTTGATGGTATGAATTATAACACCTGTATTGTCTCACCCTTCACATGAGGCTGAAAAGAGAAGAAGAGCTTTTTAAACACCTCCCAGTTGCCCATCTCTGGGTCAGAAAAGGGCTTAATCTGACAAACTGGTGCCTCATGTGAGGAGATAACTCAGCACCAGTTTGCTCCCCCTCAATTCACTTTTGTCTGTACTTCTCTGGGCCTGAGGCAGTAAGGGGTCCTTGAAAATCAGGCCTAGAGGGATTGTTTTGTCTGACCAAAATGTGAAGACAGTTAACTGATGCTTTATATGGAGTTTAGAGTTATACACTACTGCAGTACAGGATTTGAAAAATATAACAGCTAAACCCTAAGGCATCAGCTGAGGACCAAGAAGGTGCCACCAGGTGTCTTTTAAGCAAACCACAGAGCTGCTTTTCTCCTCTGGACACCCCAGATTAGGTGAGAAGGCAACAGGTCAGGGGAAAACTTTCCCAGCACAGCTGAGGACCAACAACATGAGCAGTTTAACAAAGCCACAGAGCTGCTTTCCTCTCCTGGCACAGCTAGAAAGACACTCACCATGAATGTCTCTCTAAACAACTTCTCTTCTTTGTCCATCTTCTTGCTCTTTTCTTCACTGCTCTTCTTGAATTTGAAGATATTTCTGCAACAAGAGAGAGAGACACGCATACATTTACATTTCTGAGCTGCAATTAAATAACTCCTGGCACATCTGAAATTGCAACCCAGAGCCTGATTCCAGCCTTGTCTGCAAGGAACTCCTGGAATAGCAAAGCACACAAAGTTCACATCCCTATTTCTCAGAAAAGGGTGAATAGACAACTCAAGTTTAGTGAGGCACAACTTGAGCCATTTTGTATCTCCATTTGGGATAATTTTTTTCTTTGTTCTGTAAGCAGCGTGGGAACAAATAAACTCTCTATTGAGTGTTTCAAATCAGCCTCACTTTTATGGAAGTCAACAATTCACTTTTCCCCCAGCAGTTTGTCTCCTTCTGGTTTTATTTATGCTCAGAAATAAAGGGTCCCCAGATAACTCTCATCCTGAGTCACTTATGGAAGTGGGGCTTGACACAGCTCTCCAGATTTTCTTTGGGATTTTTAGCACACAGAGGAGAAAGTCCCCCAAGCAGACATTTGTATGGCATTGTAAAGTGGAAAACAAGTTCTTATAACCCACTAAAAGGGAGTGGGGCATTTCCTGCATATGGGGATGCATATGGATGACTCTTTCTGATACACAAAATTACAGCTGCAGCATTCATTTTAAAACTAAGGAAACAAACACCAACCAAAAAAACCCCCCACCCATTTGTAATAAATTATTAGTCCTTGGCTCATTTTGATGCACTTAAAGAGGAAGGGAAACAAGAGCTGAAATTAGGGACTTTTAAGCTGTGAAGAGATTCCTCCTTGGGCAGCACCTGTGATCAATCAGGGAAGGTTGAAATTGCATGGACTCTGTGTTGGTCTGTAAAGTTACACCTGAGACTCTGCACAGCACAACCAGTGGTGCTCGAGCAGCCCCATGCAGGAACTCTGTGGTAAGAACCCAAAAATGGGTCTCTGATTTACATTCAAATTCTCAGGTATTAGGTAATGAAAAAGGTCATTGTGATGCATGTTTTTGTGGTCTAAAAGGGAAAGGAAATCCCTCACTTCCATGTGAATTTTTGCAGCACCAATAAAAAAAAAAAAATTAAAAAAAAATTGCTTTTATGCACAAATGGCACACAAGAGTCAATTAATTCAGCCCAACTAATCAATACTTATCAATACTTTAAAATAAAAGGCTCTTGCCAAAATCCTAGAATCTTACAATCATAGAATGGTTTCACCTCCTGCCATGGTCAGGGACATTTTTCATTATCCCAGGTTGCTCCAAGCCCTGTCCAGCCTGGTCTTGGACTCTTCCAGGGATCCAGGGGCAGCCACAGCTTCCCTGGAAAATCTGTGCCAGGGCCTCACCACCCTCATAGGGAGGAATTCCTTCCAAAAATCTAATCTAAATCTACTAAAATAGCAAAAAGGAGCCAAATATGTAGGAAGTAACAACTTTTGGCTCAGCTCAGTGGAAAGTCATGATAAAACTTCAGGATAAGACCTTTGGGTATCCTCCCCTTGTGCTCAGCTCAGATCCAAGGGTTTGCTTCACCCTTGAGATATTTTCTGCAAAGACTCCTCCAATCTTGGACTATCAACCAGCACAAAATGCCTGTGCAATCAGGGACATCCTGCTCCTGAAAGCACTCAGAGATGTGCACAAATTCAGACAAAATGGGAGCACAGAATGGAAATCAAGACCCTTCCGCGTCGTCGATGCTTTTCCTCTTGTCCTTGTACTCTTTTGCCACCCGAAGTTTCGGCATCAGGACTCTGTACTTGTCATCCTTCCCTCTGAGAGGAGCAGACAGGCAGGAATTCAGGTTTTTCCCAGCAGATTGCGTCCCCTCCCCAGATCCCTGTGTGCCTACAGAGCCTGGATTTTTCTCCATCTCCCCCCCACACCCTGCACTGAAATGCAAACACTTGCTGTGATTTACACCAGCACGCGCAGCCACCGCAGTCATCTGGCAGCAAGACACCAGGACATGCTGTTCCTATTAAAAGTAATTTTTCTGACAGGGAGCCTGCCAGGACGGGGCTGATAATCGGGTCTGGGAGACGGAGTTTTCCTTCCTTAGGAAAAAGGTCAGATTTTTCACGTGTTTCAGGGAGCTGCTCTCTCCTTTTCACGTCTCTGGTGCTAACTGGGTAACAGATCCTGCCAAATTAAACACACACAGGGAGGGCACCTGGACTGTCTTCAGAGGACTGAATCCCAACCAGATCATGACCCTCAGTGGGTTACAGTACCAGGCACAGGTTTGTGCTAGGAGGAAAATCTCCTTGGTTTGAGGACAACCCCAGGACAGAGCACCCTCCTCACCTGGTCTCTCTCTGCTCCACCTCGACATCATCATACACGTTGTCCTCCTGGGAAACAGCTGCTGTCAACCAAAATGCGGGACAGAAAATGATTAGGAGATGTCACTGAGCCTGGTACTCCAAATAATCCATTGCAGAGGAAAATTTGGGCTGCTGCTTGTCGCTCAACCCAAAGGGACCAAGGAAATGCAAGAGGAGCCTCGGAGCTCCCAAACACCCAGCAAAGGGCCAGCACAAGGAGTGATGCTTGGGTTGGTTAGTTGTGTTTGTGGGCAGTTTTCTGCATGGGTTTGGCCATCCAGCTCCATGGATGGAGCAGGAGCAGCAGCAAAGCCCCAGATTTGCACTGGAGCCAGCCCGGGCAGCGCTCCCAACACAAGGACTCAGGTATGTTCACTCCAATGTTCAACTTCTCAGGGTTGAGATTGCATCCACCCTGTTTATGTAAAGGAACTTGACTCTCCAGCAGGCAGGAATAAAGAGTTTTACAAAGAGTAAACCTCTTTGTAAAGTGGAATTTTTTTTTTTTTAAGCTAGAGTACCATGGGCTCACACACCACTGCCAGCAGTGGTTCTGCATGGGTGTTTCACACCTCACCTTCCTGGATATAACCAGAACTGCAGGAGGAATGCCCTCTTTAAAGCAAAACCACCCACAAATGAGCAAAACCCACTTTCAAATGAAACACAAATCTCTATCAAGTCTTCAAAGCTACTTCTGCCACAATACATGATTTTCAGAAAGGCACAGTGTACCAAGTTGATTCTACAAAACATTTGGCTCTTCATACCCACACACAAATCCCCAGGAGTCAGGTATAGGTATGTGCTTACCTAAATTTGGTACTGAAATGGAAACCAGTCTGTGGATAGAAAAAGGGCTTTTAGAAACAAATCTGCACATCAGCAATGCCCAAAAAGCCATGAGGAGCCCCCAAAATATGTCAGTGATGCTGCTGAAGTGACAGAGACAGGTCGAGGGCTCCATGGTACCAACAGCATTTCCCAAAATGATATCCCTTCCTAAATAAGCATTTCCAGCAATAAGAGCCATGTGTTCATCAAGCAGGAAAGATCTACACTGCATCCAAACAACAATCCAAACTCCTGCTGCCCTTCTCAGCAGCAAGGGGGCTGTTGGAATTTTTAGTCAGTAGTTAATTCCTTCCTGTAAGTCTGCCAACATCAGGGGTTGTCCAGGAATTCAAAGCTGACAATGACTGTAGATATCTAAGATGATTTCAGGAGCTTTAAGGGTTCTTTGAGAACCCTTAAAGAGTTAGAGAATGGCACAAAACCTGGTGGGCCTTTCCCTATAATGATATTTAGATTTGAAGGAGCTGCTGCAGGGCATCTTGTGTGAAAAGGTTTGTAAGGAAAACCTTCCTGACATGAAAGAGGAAATGTTTAACCTGGAATTCCCAAAGAAATAAGAAAAGGAAGCATTTTCCTGGAGTTCAGGCACTGTGCACAGGAGGAGGCAGCAGTGGAGGACAGGTTCTGCAGGTTCTGCAGACCTGAGGAAAAGGCAATTTCCCTGGAAACTTATGGACAGTTTTGAATATTAGAATACCCAAAAAGGCACTGTAGGAAGTTATACCATATTCCCCACCCTGTTAGAATGAAAACTCACTGTTAAACTTCTCCAGCAGATGCTTTTGCTCTTGGCTCTGAATGGAACTTGGAATAAAACCCCACATCAACAAGGCTGCGCCTGATCCTGGCTCCCAGGACAAGGCAGCAGGTATCACTTTCCTACATTCCCTTGTGCCATGCTGAGGCATCAGAAAGGTACCAAAGGCACAGAAAATCTATGAAAACCTGGAAACTGCTCTAGGACCAGCTCCAGGAGATTCCTGATGCTACAGGTTCTGGAGAAGCTGCACAGATGGACCATCGGCCATAGTAGCTCCTAGTGAGTTGATAGAAGCACTTTTGGCCTATGTTTCCAAAAAAATATCTGTATTCCTTACTCCTAGACCTCCTGCTCTCCAATAATTGCCAGGAGGAATGCTCAGGTTTGAAGGGGGAAGGGGTGGGACCACCAGCATTTTCTTACCTTAGGTTGTCCTTGAGCCTGAAATTGTTCAGCTTCAACTTTTCTATCTTAAACAGGTTTCCAAATCTCTTTTGTTTTTCTGTTCTGTCCAAAAGAGAAACAGCTTTTAAATTAAAAGGGACAGAAGGTGTAGAAGCAGCCCCAGAGATTCTGGGGGCAGGGAAAGGAAGGGCAGCAGACCCTGGACCTCAGCTCAGAAGAAGAATTTAAGTGTTAACAGCATCATTTGGATCACAGACTCACTGGGATCAGCAGCAGCACAGAAAAAGGTGCTTAATTATTGAGTCCAAGCTGATATCTTTGCTTAGCTTTAAACTTTTCTATGTTAATTGAAGCTGTTCTTCTCTGACCTAACAACTAGAGGGTGATCCAAGTTTCTTTGGAGTGAAAACTCTCGAGGAAAGGGGCAGCATTACCCAGAAGCATTGCAGTGACCATTAAAAGGGACATCAGGGGCACCTTCTGAGCCACCTCCATCCCACATTTCCATTGTGTGTGTCCTTGAGGAGGATGGTCCAAGGCACACACTTCTCTCTGAAGTTTACAAAGGGCTGCAAATCTCCACTGCAATTTTCCTGTAAAGTATCTGCAGGCAGCCCAGGTCCTCCCCTGGGGGTCATTACCCTGCACAAGGACCATTAAAAACCTTTTATGTGTCTCAGCACACTTAATCCTGCCCGTGGGATCAATAGAGAGATCACAGAAAGGCTGGTTTGGGGATTAGGACTCTGCCCTCTGAAACCTCTGAATTTGGTCCCAAATGGCCTTGAAATTCCTCTGCAGCCCCAGCAAGATGCCCTGCTCCCTTTGTGAGTCAACCAGAGAGTTTAATTTCTGCATCCATGTGCAGGGGGGTGAAGAGGAGGCAGGGATGTGCTTGCCAGGGGTGGGGATGTGCCTGATCCATGTGGGAACACCTTTCCCTTGGGATGGAGGAGCTGCTGCTCCCCCACTACATGACTCCCACAGACAATTTGCAGAGAAATGACACTTCCTTTGTCATGGACATCTTTTCATTAAAAATCCTTTCCTTAGGATTTTTTCCTCCTGAGAAGCTGAGAGGCCTCAGGAACAAAATGTACATTGATTATCTGCTGCTGTGGAATGCAACAGGTGCATCTGTGATTGGTCTCATGTGGTTGTTTCTAATTAATGGCCAATCACAGTCAGCTGGCTGGGACGCAGAACCGAGCCACAAACCTTTGGTATCATTTTTCTTTTTCTATTCTTAGCTTAGCCAGCCTTCTGAGATGAAACCTTTTCTTCTATTCTTTTAGTATAGTTTTAATGTAATATATATCATAAAATAATTAAATCAAGCCTTCTGAAACATGAAGTCAGATCTCTGTCTCTTCCCTCATCCTGAGACCCCTGTGAACACCATCACACTTCCTTCTTTTAATAACCATCCTGCCACCTCCAGGGGGTTCAGCTTTCGCCTTTTCCCTCCCTCTCTGTCACACACAGGCTGGGCTGGGATGCAGATGCAGGCCAGTGCAAGCCTCCCATCCATAAGGAAAAGCAGATGTTCAGCAACACCTTGTTATTCCTCCCACACTGCTGCTCAGGAGAGAGCCACCAGATGCACTCCAAGCAATCCTGTGCCACAGATGCCTTTCCCAAAGGCAGCCTCTGTTCCTTTCAAAGGCAAATTTTTACTGCACAAAACACAACTAAAATTCACCTTACACCTCCTAATCCATTTGGGAAGCTCAGGCAGCGCGTAAACCAGAGGCTGCAAAACTCATTGGTTTTATAACACACCCCGTGGAAAGCAAATATCTTGAGAGGCTGCATAAAAAATGAGCTGCTTGCAGGTTAGTTACAGCACATCAGGTTCTTCTCCAGCCTTTTGTGATCTCAAATGTGAGCATTTTGTCCTGTTTGTCCCTTGAGCATCCCTTCTTTTGGCACACACAGAAAAGGTGCAGCCAATTCTGAGCTACAGCTGAGCAACCCTTGGAATGAGGAGAAGGCAAGTGAGGCTGTGCTGTTGATGCAGGAATGGGTCTGGGAGGGCAGCACTTCCAAAGGATGGAGAGTGTTACAGGAAGAAAAATCCCCCTCACTGCTCTGGGATTTAATTTTGGTGATGGCTTTTTGCTCCCAAAGTGTTAGCCAAAGGGGAAAGAGGGAGGAAGAAGGGAAGAAACCCACCCACACAACAGCTTTCTGCAGTTGAGTCAGGGAAAAAAATAAAGAAAAAGGCTTGCAGCCAGTACCTGGCATGTGAGATCAAGGCTGAATGGCCAGAATTTCAAAGTACAGGCTAAGAAACTGCAACTTACCCTGGTTTTGCTGGGTTATCACCCCCAATCGCAACATCCTCATATGTTTCCTCATAGCTGTTTCCTGAAACTTAAAACCAAGGCATGCCATTAGGACAAGTTCAGTAGCAATAAGGTGAGGTTTGCTGGACAAATTGCACCCAGACCATTTACATTTCACTCTTCAGGGCTGCTCAAATGAATTCCATGCTAGACATGCATACTACTCCCCACTGGTTTTAATGGGAATTCAGAGCAACCCAGCCAGGAGGAGACACTGGAGATGCTGAAAGCAAAACAAAACCATTCCCAGCATCTCCCAGGGACCAGCCCAAATTGAAACCAGCTTCTGCTTGAGCTTCCCCACTTACTGCTGTCTGAAGTGAAGGAACTGGAGGCATCTGAGCCGTGGCTGCTGGAAGACACAAGTGTGACATGGGGGGTTTCTGCAGGAGGGATTTTAAATGACATTTCCTAGGCACAGGCACTGCAAGAGCCCAGGGCCACACTCACAGTCTGTCCTGCAGCTCCTCAACATCATCATAGATCTCCTCTGGGGCCTGCAGACACTGCCCAGGGCTTTGGCCCGAGGCTGATCCTCCTGGCTTTGGAGTGCCAATACCCACGCTGTGCCCTGGAAATGAGATTATAAATAAATACATGAAATAAATAAATGAAATAAATTATAAATAAATGAAATATATTATAAAGAAATGAAATATACTATAAATAAATAAAATATATTATAAATAAATGAAATAAACCTTTCCTTTAGGAGCTTTTCTGAGGAACTCCTCTCAGAGAAAGGAAAACTGTTGAGGGTAACACCACAAGTAAGAGCCTACAAATATATTTTCCATTCCAGGAAATTCTCTGCTCTGAGACATTTCAAGAAACAAAATTGAACAATTTTCAAAGTTTGTAGCTTTAAGAATCGTAAAAATATTTTATGTTTAAAGAACTTAAAATGCCTGTCGATTTTTTCAATTGTGGCAAGTCCGACCCAAATCTCCCTCACCTAAAAGCATCCAAGAGATTATTCTTGGATCTCCAGAGAAGTGACTGGAGGGAAAGCTTGGCATGGCTGGTGGAAATGTTAAGAACCAAATAATGAACCATTCCATTGGAATCCACCTGTAAATCAACACCTTGGAAAGGACCCAAGGAGGATGAGCACCCTTGGGATGGATCTCACTGAGGGCTGGAATCAAGCCTGGGAGTTGCACCTCGTGAGGTGAGAAACAGATTATTCCTGCAGAACTCCTAAGTGGCAATGTCAGAACATTAAAATTGACTTGAGAGAGTTGGAGCAATGCAGAAATGCAGCCACACAAGTAAAAGCAGCTAATGTTTGTAAATGAGCAAGGGGAGTGCTCCAGGCCAGGCTGGGCAGGGCTTGGAGCACCTGGGACAGTGGAAGGTGGCAGGGGGTGCAAGGAGAGGAACAATGAAATGTGTTTTGTCATTTATTTATAATATATTTTATTTATTTATAGTACATTTCATTTATTTATAATTTATTTCAGCTCCCTCCAACCCAAACCATTCTGATTCATGCAACGCATCTTGCTGGACACAGGCACCACCTCAACATGGTCCAGCTAAAGACCAAAACTTCTGCAAAACATCCAAATTCAGCAGGCCAAGTGGTGGACCAAACAGTTCTACAAATCAGCCTCTCTGTTGGAGCAGGAGGCTCACCAGGAGTACTTTTGGGAAAAAAAAATCCCAGCACAAATTACCTCCAGCTGTTCAAAGGTCAAGCAAACCAGCAAGATCTTTTACAGAAACAGACACCAACCAAACCAGAAAATTATTATGAGGTGATTTAAAATAATAATAATAAAGAAAAAAAAGAAATACCTGAGAACCACACCAATAAAAATAACCACGGTCACAGTCAATTTACACTTTCTCCTTCACACTTCCTGGTCTGCCCACAGAGCCCAACAGAGCCACTTTTCTCTCTTTCATCTCTGAAATGCTCCCATATCACACCAGTGGCTCGCAGAGCCTTTGCAGAACAGGACCGTGAACATTTACAGCTGAAGTTGTGCCTGCAGAGGGGATGTGATTTGCTTTAATTGCGCAGCTGAGGTGCCTTTCAGCATCTCTGGGCACTGCCTCAGAGCATCCTGAGAGAAAGGAGCCCAAAGTCAGCCTGGCACCACGAGGAGATGGAGCAAGGAGAGGGAGGCACAGAGAGAGGCTTCAGGCTCTCACCCTGCTCATTTCCACCCCAAGGCTTGGCCAGCCCCTTCCCTGAGAGCCCATAACTGATGAGGAGCAGAGGAGATGGGTTTCAGCTCTCACGGATAAGGGCAATCTGCTAGGAAAACAAACACCTCGGCCGGGGCCGCGCAGATGGTTAACCAGCTTAGGAAGCTGCTTGCACAGCCAAAATAAATGATCCACACCAGAACACAAACACTCAGGCAACCTTTTGCCCCGGTTTAACTAAATTGGTTCAAGAGTTGCATCCAAATTTAACGTTCTTTCCCACATGGAAGAGACATTTGGGCGGCAGATGGGGCTGGGGACTGGGGAAACGCTCGGTGGTGCAATGAGATACTCACAGTGCTCTGCTCTGTCTCTTGCCAGCCCTGGTGGGGTTGGATACGTTGCATTTTGGGGACTGGTCACATCCTGCTTCCCTTGCAGAACCTTCAGCCCACCTCTGCCATCTGCCCTGGGAGACCTGTACTCATTTCCACCTGTCTGGGGTCCAACGTTGGCTTTGGTCAGTGTAGCCCTTAGAAACAGCTTTCTAATATGTATTTCTATTATATATCCATGCATCCATAAGAATTTCAATTATCTGTGGGCTTAAAACAGTTTCATGTCGCAGACATCTTTTATGAAAAATCCTTTCCTTAGGATTTTTCCTCCTGAGGAGCTGAGAGGCCTCAGGAACAAAATGTAAACAATGGTTATCTGCTGCTGTGGAATGCAACAGGTGCATCTGGGATTGGTCTCATGTGGATGTTTCTAATTAATGGCCAATCACAGTCAGCTGTGTGCCACAGCTGACTGTCCGAGCCACAAACCTTTTTTATTCATTCTTAAAACTGTTATTCATTCTTTCTTTTTCTATTCTTAGCTAGCCTTCTGATGAAATCCTTTCTTCTATTCTTTTAGTATAGTTTTAATGTATATATATATATATGATATTATTTATAATATATATAATAATAAAATTTTATTTTATATATATATAATATAATTATATATATATATATATATAATTATATATATCATAAAATAATAAATCAGGCCTTCTGAAATATGGAGTCAGATCCTCGATCCTTGTCTCTTCCCTCATCCTCAGACCCCTGTGAACACCATCACAGTTTCACACCCTTCCCCATCAACCTTTCAGGCTGAAGCAGTGCAGTGATGGACAAGCAAAAGAGAAGGTGGAAACCCCCTGGGATTAAGGGCTCAAGTTTCCCAAAACGTTCCCCCAACTGTTTCCCAAACAGAGGGAGGACAGAAGGAGAAGAAACATCCTATAATAATTATTAAAATTAACCTCAAGGGTACAATACCTCGAACATTTTGTTCTCCTCCAGTTTTGCTCTTCCATCACTTGGTTTTCCCTCTTTTTCATCCTCTGTCAGAGCTCTTTCTGGACTGAAATGTTCAGAAATGAGAGAGATCTCAGACACTTCAGCACAGTCACAAACACATTGCCTTGTGGCAGTGCCCAAACAAGCAGCTCCTTTTCCCTCTGAATGAGGGAGATGCCCAAATGACCACCAGCAAAGTGAGGGCAAATCCCAATATAAAGGCCAGTGGTAATGCAGGGATAATACAAATAATTCTTGGAAGAGACACAAATTAATATTTTTGTTTCCTCACAGCTGGAAAGGACAAAATAGATTTATTTGTGATGGCACCTGGATCACACAATGTGCCTCTCACGACATTGAGATTTAGGCAAGAAGAAACAGCAACAGGATGCAGGACTTGATACCTTTTTTCTCCACAATTCCTACAAAAGTGACCCCTTTATATCACACAACTCTTCAATCACCACCAAAAAACCCCAGGTTTCTGACACTGACCATAAACACACACCACAAGGAGCTCGAAGTGTGACATTTGTAGGGTGAAATTCAGAATGGACCTTGCCTTGCCTTGGACCTAGAACCAGGTGCCCCAGTTTGAGAGCCTCATAACTCTCCCTGTTTTCAGGTTTCAGTAGGAATAGAGAATGTAATTTTTTATAATCTTCCCCCCAGATATGTTTTAGAATGAAAATCTTAGAAACCACAAGTGCTGGCAAAGAAAAGCATCATCTCTGCTGTCCTGGTCATGAAATATATGAAATTTCTTTATATTTACAGAGTGTTACAATATTCAATTCCTAACCCAAATCAGTTGTGGGGCTAGAAGAAGTTTGAGGGAGAGGAAAGGAAATTACCTGGATTTGGCAAAGGGGAAAATCTTCTGTTTCTGGAATAAAGCAGAGGAAAGCCTTCAGCCACTGTGCTTTTCTCAGCAGTCAAGCTTTCATACAAGGCCTCAACTGTCAACCAGCATTTAAATAAATATTTCTTTAGAAAGCCCAGAAGTATTTTATGTTTGGAATAGTCATCAGAAAGGGATATTTCATCTCCTTTGCAGGACAGGGAATGCACATATTGACAAACTATCCAGGGATAATAAAACAGCGCTGGGGCTGGACCAGTGGAGCTACAGGTCAGCATGGAAGCTGTTACAGAAAGGAGAGAAGGAGGAAGTTTTAAAACTTAAATAAAGATTTCCCAGCCTGCCATAAAGTGAGACTGCAGCCAAGCCAGAGAACCTCTGTGCAAATCACACAGAGATAAATATGTTTGGGAAGCTGTGCTATTTCCCAGGCAGTGGGATGGCTTTGCAAGCCAGGACATGGAACTGGAGTCTGACATCTCACAAAGAGTTCCAGCAGGGCCAGAGCTGATGGCCAGGACATGGACACCTCCTGGCACGAGGTGATGAGCTCTCCAAGTGTGCTGCCAAGCCAAGCAGCCTGGCTCAATTTTGCTTTTACATCCTCACAGAGGGATCACCAGCACCAGCTCGGCCCTGGCAGGAAATTCCAGAATATTGCAGTGGATTTTTTTCCTCCAAAAATTCACATTCTTCATATTGGTGCTTAACACTTGGTCCACCACCAACATCCATCCAGCTGGTGTTATCACTTCCTTACATTTCTGCAGTGGAAATCAAGGGGGCTGACTCTTCCCACTGGTATGTTTGGGAATCTCATTAGTCTTTGTGTCCCCTCTGCAATTTCTTATTTGTTTTTTGAGAGTCTTCACAGACAGCACACAGAAAAATTCTTGGTAGGTAAAAAATGCCGATATTAGAAGTTTTCAAGACACTTACCGTGTGTTTTTGAGGCTCTGCCTTAGGTGCTAGGAAAGATATTTATGAACAGATATTAATTTTTAGCCCACGTTAAAGTCACTGCACTTTTAGGTGCAAAACAGCTTCAGCTGGGATGCTCAGCATCCAGGCACACATTCCCCATGGACATCCCCCATGTCCTACAGCTCTCTCCCTCTGCTATTTGAGCATTGTTAAAATTATGCTAAAATATGTGAAAAACATGCAGGGGGCTGCAGCCCCAAGCCTGACTGGCCACATTTTCAGGGATCTGTGAAATCCCAGGGGGATGTGGCAGTTCCCCACCAAGGGATTTGCTTGGCTGGGAGATAAAACCCATGCACATGGCAGAAATGACCTTCCCAAAGCTCCCATAACTTCCCAAACCTTCCAAACACTGGAAAATGCAAAAGCAGAGCAGTGGCACCTTTGACAGAGAAAATTATACTGGGGAAAAAAAAATATTGATGGGCCTGGAAATGTCTCCTAGTCTTTGCCCTTCTGTTCCCAAGAAGATGCTGAGGTTTACCTCACTATCTTCTTCTTATTATCATCTATGTGGGTCATATCTTATGATATACCCCACTGAGTTTTACTATAAGCATCACTTTACCCCCAGAATTTTAAAATTTTAACATTTTTGTCATTGCCCCAGAGTCCTCAAGCTGCCCAGGGGACAGGACATTCATGCCTGTTCTCCCAGACCACTGTGCAGCTGCTTTTCTCAACAAAAACCTGTACTATTTCCTATTTTAAAGGCTTTTTTTTCCAAGCCAGCACATAATTCACCTCCCAGTGCTGCCTTTCAAAGTACCTTCAATGACACTCAAGGTTGTGGTGTCTCCAGACTGATTCAGGTACATTGGGGCTTCTTCATAATTATTCTGCTCTTCAAGATGAGTACTAGAAGATGAAAAAGAGAGAAAAGATTTTTTTTTTCCTTGTCCCTTTTAGTAGTATGAAAAAAAGATATTCATCTTAAGGACAAGGAAATCAGGAGCTTTGATAGTGAGCCTACAAAAAAGCAAGGTGAAATCAGGGATTCCTCGGAGGGAGAGGAGACCTGTGGCAGACGCAGGGCTCAGCTGAACCTTCCCACTGCTCGTCCTTTGGGAGGCCAGGCTGCATTCTGAGGGCTCAAAGCACATCAGGAGACTTCCCACCCGGGTTAGAGCCTCCTGCCTACAGCAATCCTTCAAGAAGAAACAGAAAGAAAAAAAAAAAAAAAAAAAACCAACCAAAAAACCAGAAAACAAAACAAGGAAATTGAAGCGCAGCATTTTTCAAGCCTACTCAGGTAGTTTGAAATTGATAAGCATTCCCAGTTGAACTCTTTGGCACGTGGGCTCTCATGGAAAGGATCATTTAAAGGTGCTGTTCCTGAGCTTATCAAGCCACCCACTCCATGTCAACACATGCCAGCCTCGGGAGGAGGGGAAGCACCACAGCTCCAGCACCACACAGCCCCAGTGCTGGGCTCCCCAGCCCAGTTCCCTTCTCCCCATTCTCCTTTGTCATTTCCTCCTCCAGAAATTCATGTCAATGTCATTTGGGAGCAGATGGAGGGGTAAAACCCCAGCATTCCTGAATTACCCAGGCAAATCCACCATCCTTCCCCTCCACCCACAGTGAGGGAGTTTTTGGCATTTTAGGAATGCACCAGGAAGCAGCAAAAGCACAAGACACGGCTTGTAACACACGTGGGGGACAGGGTAAGGTGGGGAAAGAGCAGAAGGGAGAATTCTAGCAGGAACTTCCTCCTTGTAGCTGTAAAAACCCTCAGGGAGGGTCTGTTTTTCCTGGAATCACCTCACTGTCAGCACTCAGCTTCAACAGAGAAAGCACTAAGGGCAAACCAGAACACAAGGAACAGGAACCTCAAGGTGCACTTTGGCAGCAGTGAAATTAGAGAAGGAAAAGCCCCTAAAGTCAAGCAGGAGGCAGTGCTGATGGCAGGGGTGTCCCCTGCAGCCCCCAGCCACGCTTGTGTCCCACAGGGGGCTCCTCATCCCCACACAGCCCAGGAATTGTCAGCACCACAAACTGTGCCAGGGGATCTCCAAGAGACCAGACTCCATTCCAGGTGAGGCTTCGAGGAGGGGAATTCCTGCCCCCAAACTGCTGTTATTTTGCTTTTATGCCAGAGTTATTTAATTATTTCCCCCTGTTATCACACAGTTAATATTTAACAAGTGACCTACTGTAAGGACCATATCACAAGTGTTGGAGCAGGACAGCTAGCCCTGCTGCATTGCATTGCCAGAACAGCTTTGGAGGAGGTTATTTTTTGATCAGTTCTCTTCTGACAAGCACAGGTTAAAAGTTAACACCAGCCCACACTGGCAGGGGCACCTCATGATGTCAAGAACAACTTGCTGTGATAGCTGGAGGAGTTGTTTGGGCACAGAAAGTATTTTAAGAATTCCCCTCTCTTTGCTTTGGTGCAGCTGATCCATTTCCCCTTTCCACACCTACAACAAAACATGTGTATGAATATTTTCCCCCCACTTTTGCTGCTCTTGTTGTACAAATTCCAGGTTGCTGCACAGCAACAAGTCAGAGACCAGAAGAGTCAGGATCTCCCTGCATACAAAAAATAATTGTGTCTGCAAGATTTCTGAGCTGTTTCAGACAAACTCAAGTGATTTTAGACCACCTCACCTGAGCTGTGGAGGCAGCTGAAGGGCTGGGATGGGCAGGGAGGGCAGTGGCTCCTGTGCCCTGGCTGTGCTGGCTGCACAAACACAGGATCACAGAATCGTGCAGAATACAAATCCCTTTGCTGCTGGCAAAGAAACCCCCAACACCCTCTGGCTATGCCAGTGCTTTGTTTCAGCAACAAGTTTTCAAAAGCATTTCTGTTCTAAAAACACAAAAGTTGAGTACACAGCAAACAGGAAGCAAAAATCACACATGGGGTGTGGGTGATGACTGTGCAACTAAAGCAATGGCAGAGTTCTACTCCCCACCAGCTAAACCAGACCTAAAGACATGGATATGGCTCTCCATGAGGCTTTAAGACCCCACAAGAGAAAAGAAGGATGAAGTTTTCTCCATTCGGAGAGGGCCCTCCCAGCCAGCTTTGAGCTTGCCATGTAGCTCCATCACACACAGAATCCTAGGACGGGTTGGGAAGGAACTTTAAAGATGATCCACTTCCAAGCCCTCCCTCTCCCACAAGCAGGGACACCTTCCACTAGAGCAGGCTGCTCAGGATCCCATCCAGCCTGGCCTTGCACACTTCCCCTTCCTTGAGCAGCCCCTGGAGCAAGCTGCCCATCCAGGATGGGCCATTCCCTCCAGGCTGAAGGGAAATGGGACGGGGATGCTCCTATTGATGCCTCAGGGTTTGGCTTTTCTATTTTTCAGACTCTGTGCTGCTTTAGTGTGTGGGTCTGAGCTTCAGATGAGGGGATGCTGAGCTCTGTGCACAGAGCAGGGAGACAAAACAATTCCTGCTCCAGCTGGGCACCAAGGACAAATGATCCAAATCTCAGCCCAGGAGCACAAACACCGTGGGCTGGAGAGAGAAAAACAAGCAGGGTGGGACTGCAGGGGCTAAAGCTGGAATGGGACAATGAACTGCAAGGTGCAAATGGAGCAGAACTGATCCCAGGGACAGAGCCCGTGCCCCTCGTGCATTTTGGGGCCATTTTGGTTCATCTTGGGTGCAGCCCTGGCTGGGCTCTGGTGCTGCCCAAGGTGGATCCATGGAGGAGATCCTTGGAGTCAATCCCTGCTTTATTCTGTAACTCTGTCCAGCCTCTAGATCAATCTTCACAGGGCATCCCCATCCCCTGTGAGGCACACCTTGCCTCTGCCCAGGCTCACCTTTCAGGGGTCAGGTAATCCTCTTCTGCAGCAGCTGCACACAAAGAACAGAGGATTAGTGTTGGAAGGCAAGGCCAGGATTCCCCAGAGCACACGGGAGGGGTGACAGGGACAGCCCTTCCAGGGACAGCTCTTCCTGCTGCACACCAAGGCAGCCGTGTCACAGCACTGCCAGCACAAACTGGGCACCTGCCTCTGTTCATTTGGCATTATTATTTCACATTTCCTACCTACAACCTCAGGCTTTCTAGAGCCAGATAATATTGGGAGGGCATGGAGATGATGGCATATAAATATAACTAGTTCCCCCCGTCAGATTAGTATATTTAGAAAAGTCAGGCTAGAAAACAGTTTCAATGAAAAACTCTCCTTCCCTCTCACTCTTATCAAAGCCAGGACACACCAATAAGAGCTGGCACTGTAAAGCCAAAGAGGCTTTAGCACAGCCCTTCTTACAAAAGCAGCTCCCTTTGAATTCATCAAAAGTTGTGCCTAAAGATCTGGCTGTAATTAAGGCTGTATCTATAAAGAAACACCACTTAGCAGCTTACTGAGTGGCCCAGAATATTCTATTATGCGACATCAATAGGGTTTTATTATGGGAAACTGAACTTTTGCATTTCTTGATGTCGGAACGCTTAGCGACATTGCCCTCTGTTGTATTTAAAACAGAAGTGGGGGGGATTAGCAGACTGTTCTCTAGCAATTTTATTGTGCCTTCCCACAGTTGTGCGCTCCAGAGTGGAGGCATTTCCCATTGAAGGGGAGTGATAAAGATCAGCTGGGCTCACAGGCACTGCTGCTGCTGCTGCTTTACAGCCAGCTGTAAACTGCTCTCAGCACGCTGCACTTGGGAGGGAACCGGGTTTCTGGAAAACCAGATCCCTTCAACAGATTAAGAGCAAAAATCGGCCCCACTGAAACTGCTTATTAATGTTTGAGGAAGAAGTTATAAACAAGTAACAATGTTTGATTTCTGTGCGCTGGAAATCAGCTGTCAATAAACTGCTCGTTTTAATTCATTTTCTATAGAACAGATCTGGGGGGGAAAAAAAGACTAAATATCTCTTATAAATATGTCTTACTTGTTTCATTTCCTCTGTGGAGCAAAGGCATGGTGCTTTGGAAAGCACTGAGATCAACCTTTGGGGGTCTTGGAGGCTTCCCAGGGGCAGGACCCAGGGATGCAGCTGAAGGCAGAGGTTTTATCCTTGGCCACTTGCTCCCAGGGCTGTAATTCCATTTTCCTGCTCCAGCCTGGCAGAAGGGAGGTTCTGATTCTGCTCCAGAGAAGCACAAGGACAGGCAGCAATTAGCCCTGATTTAAGCAAAAATCCACACAGGATCATTAGCTGTTGCACTGACATTTCTAATCAGCTCTGCTTCCTCCATTACCACGGTACCAGAATGGCACAACAAATGGAAAGGCCCATTTTTACAGATTTTTACCACATGAACCATGTTGGGGTCTCAGCTCTTGACAGCTCCCTTCCTCTGGATTGTAAAATACCAGCCCAATTTTCTGCGCTGGTAACAGTTTAATCCAGCAGGATTTAGGGCTGTGGCTGTTTGCAGTGCTCAGTCCAGGTGAGGTGGCTTTCCAGGGTAAACAAAGACTTAAGGTTTTCAGTGCCCCATCACCCAGTCACGTCAGCAAGGGGAGCTTCACAGCCTCTGAGTCTCCCAGCAGCAGTTTCTCTAAGAAATGTATTCTCAGATCTTATGCATGACCTTTGGCAAAGCTGGGAAGATGCAGAGGTGGTGGTGGTAGTGGGGATTCAGGTTTAAGCTCTTTTAATTAGAATTAAAGTGTCTTGGCAGACCAGCCTTTCACATCTGTGTGAAGTCACATTTACCTTGGGATTGCAAACAGCCAAGGCACGCCAAAATTAAGATAGTTTCCTGTTCTCAATTTCCATCCTACTCTCAAAATGTAGGCAATTAGAGGGAATTTTTAAAATAATTTCTTCGATATGGGGAATCCTCCTCTTACCCAATTGGAGCAGCAGTTTGAGACCCATTTCTTATCTTCAGGACCTCCAGAGCAAGTACAGAGCATTCCAATGGGCCAACCTGGCCTCTTGTTTGAGGGTCCCAACCCTCAGGAGCTTTTCCCTCCTGCTGCCATACCCTGCACTTCCAGATCTCCTACACACTCATCTATCTCTATATTCAGTGTTTAGAATACACCTTTCCATACCTTTCTGGAGCTGAGGTGGCTCTCTGGGCGCACGATAACCCGGCAGGCAGAACGCAGGTGCCACCACACCCTCAGCAGCTGCTCCATCAGAGCTCCTGTGTCCTCTGGGAGCCTGAGGAAGGGCAATCCCTCTGCCATGCACAGCATCCTTCCTCTGGGCACGCCAGTCCAGCACAGGGGAGCTCCCAGAGGCTGGCATCCTGGCACTGCCTGATGCAGCAGGAGCTGCGTTGGCCGCCCGATGTGTTGGACTTGTTTTCTCCTTGCGGGATAAAGTCTCTTCCCAGATCTGTAGGACATGCTGGAAAGAATCCAGGAGCTGAGGGTCCTCTGGAGTTGTTTGGCTTGATCCTTGCTGGTCAGTGCCACAGGGGAGCAGAGGTTTTTCTGAGCTGCTCTTGGGAGGACTCAGCCCTTTCTCTGCGGTGCTGTCCTTGTGCTCTTTGCTGTGTCCCATCCGCTCCCTGTCACCCCCAGGCTGTGCCAAGGGGCTGTGCTGGCTGAGCACGGGGGTTTGGGAGGTGGGATGGGCAGGTTTGGGCACTTTCACCTCTCTCTTAGGCAGGGGCAGAGGGCTGGAGGTGGTGTTCCCTGCAGAGCCAGGTTTGGGGGTGATCTCCTTGGGAGGTTTCTGCTCCGGCTTGTTGGCCGAGTTGGAGTCATTCTGAAATCTTGCTCGGATGGCTTTGAAATCAGTCACACTTTCCTGGGTGAGGGGAGAGAGGAGAGCACAGAGCAGCTGCTTACAGAGGTGGCAACAGGCAATTTAAACCATCATCCTGTTTTCAGAGAGAAACAGGCTGCACACTCAGCCTTGGTCACCAAGGACGTGCCGATCCTGGTGAAAATTTAAAAGCAGCAGAGGAGAATTTGCTCTTTCAAAGGATCCTCCAAAGGCTTGCAAATCACTTCTGGTGAAGACAAAAGAGCTGAAAACAGGGGGAAAATGCAGGAGCACAGCATGGAAAGCAAGCAGGAGCAGCCTGGCCAGGGGAAATGCCTCCTTCTCCCCAGTGATGGAGAATTTCCCTCGGGGGGATCTGGCAAACCCTGAATTGAATGTTAAAGCTTTCCTGGCAGGGGTGCTGCAATGCTGTTTATACACCTGCTGGGTATGAAAGCTGCACTATATTTTCAGTACACAAACACCAAACAGGGGAGAGGCCAGTGCTGCTGCAGAGATGCCCAATCCATCCCCACCCTCCTTGAGAAAACTCCACCATGAGAAGAGAAGCAACAAATATCCTCCTAGGTGCTGCACTCCTAATAATCTCTGGGACAAAATGCTCTTCCTCCAGGGTGCTGGTTCAGCTCAGGGTCCCTCAGGTCATCCAGGGCTCTTTGGGTGCCTCTCCCCTTGCCTTTAATGCCACTCCAGGAAGAAGAACACACATAACCTAAGCAGAGCATCTCCCAGTGCGGGTGATGGATACTGGCCATGACACTCAGCCCCTCTCCCACAGAGTTACCAGGCCCCAGGTTCTTGAAGCAAAGGAGTAAATCAGTGACAGAGCAGTTTAAAAGGGCACTTAGAGAACATTTTGTTTCAGTCCCTCACTCCCCTGCATCCCACGCTGGAGAAAAGGGAGCACAAGTTTTGCCTGCAGTGGTGAATTCAGCTTAAATTCATCCCTGAACTGAACTAGGGAGAAAATATGAAGAAAAATTTATGAGCTACTTAAGTCCTTGAACTGCTCTATAACTTTTTATATGCCATGATTACATTAGGTGCTCTGCTCTGGCAGCTCAGTTCAGCGCAAGGCTTCACGAGAACCTGTCTAATGAGGAAATTGGAAAAAATTATCTAGGACAGAACTTCGTTATTCTGAAAAAAGCTCCAGCCTTAAGTGTTAAGACAGAACAGATGAATAGCATACTGAGGTTTTATTGCATTTAATTGCACGATTTATTAAACACTGACAATTTCTCTTGAATAACCCCTTTCACTGACTTTATTACTTTCACAGGGTAGTACATGATGTAAAGAACCAGCCCTTGGGGGAGAGGTTTGAATTGCTCCAATTATATTTCATATTAGTGGTCAGCAGCCTGATGCTGTGTGAGCTGCCCAGACAGGCTAATCTCGCAGTGAGCCTTGGGAATGGGAGCTTCCAGAGGCACACGGAGGATGAATCAGGTTTGGGGGGGGGAAAAAAATTGAAAAAAATCCCTCCAGTGATGCCAGACAGGAAATAAAGCAGTGAGGTGCCCTAATGCAATTGCAGGGAGCTGTAGCACGTGCTGCAGCAGTGGTTGAAGAGCTCAGAACTGTTTACCTCCCCACGCTGATTTTCTTTACTGGAGCAAACAATTCCTCATCAGTGCCCTCAGAGACAAAGAAAAGAGAAAGAAAAAATATCTGATTGTCTCAGTGTGTCTCAGGTGAGGCAGACACGGGGATTTTGGTCAGGCCTCTCCCTGGCACTGTCTGTGATAGAAGTGGGCTGTGACAGTCAGGAGCTTGGCTGCTTAATTAAAGTGGGATGGATAGGAGCTTTCCTTTCTCCCCCTCCTCAAATTGTTATTCTTCTTGCCTTGAAACGGCAGCTTCAGCTGATTTGGCTAATTAAGAGGGAGATTATCTGTGCTCAATGCCCTCTCAGTGCCCCTCACTAGGATGTGGTTCCCCCAGAGTGCAGCCTGATGGATGCTCAGGTGAAGGAGGGACAAGTATGGCCCCAAACACAAGAACTGCTGGGGTGGATGGGGTTAAATTGCCACTTCCTACACACCCACACCCAGCTGGGCAATCCATCCCTTCCCAAAAAATCTCCTGAAAATGCTGTTTCGTTCCACAGGGCCCAACTTAGCCAGACCCTCCAAGGTGCAGTGAGTTCTCCCAGTCTCTGCAGGGATAATTCTCCACCAGAGTTGGAGCTGTTTCAAACCACAAAGCCATGCAAGCATCTTTCCTGTTTGATCCACACACCTTCAGGGAGATGCTCAGCCTAAACACAGAGCTGGGCAGGTCACACGTGGAGCCCCAGGGTCCCAAGGAGGGCTCAGGTCCACTGAAAATCAGAGCAGCTGACAAGCAGGGAGAATAAACTCATAAATTTAAAGGCCTGCCAAAAGCTCACAATGTGCATTACAGCTACATCTGGCCAAATAATTGACTGTGAATAATGCTACATTTGGCAAAAGCCCCTGCAAAGATGAGAGGGGAAGAGAGGGAAAAAAGGAAACAAACTTCCACTGTCCGGAAAGCTGTGAGGAGTCAGGGGACAGAAGCATTACAGAGTCAGGGGGCACAGAAACTTTCCATATTTTCCCCCTAAAAATAAAGTGCTCTCCTAACATCAAGATCAACCTAGGAAGCAGAATAAAGCTCAGTTTAAGCCTGTGATAAAGGTGGCTTTTAGCAGGAGGTTTGTGCTGATAGTTTGGATCAAACAAAAGGAATCTGAATTGCAGAATCCCAGAATGGGATTGTGTTGCAATGGATTTTAAAGATCAAATTGTTCCAGCCCCATGCCACGACCACACTCAACACTGACCAGGTTGCTCATGGCCCCATCCAATCTGGCCTGGGACACTTCCAGGGATGGGGCAGCCCCAGCTTCTCTGGGCAACCTCTGCCAGGGCCTCCCCACCCTCTAAGTGAAGAATTTCTTCCCAATATCTGATCTAACCCTGTCCTCTGTCAGTTTGAAGCCATCCCTCTTATCCTGTCATTCCAGGGCTTTGTCAGAAGTCTCTTTCCAGCTCCCCTGCAGCTCCTTCAGGTACTGAAATGCTGCAATAAAGTCCCCCCAAAGCCTTCTCTTCTCAATTAATTAACTAAATCAAACTAATCCTCATTAGTTTCCTGTAGCTGCTTTTCTAAAAGGAATCAACCCAGGAAAATAAACCCCAAATAAACCCCATTCAAGACGTGGCATGCCGGACAGCCGAGAGGGAGCACTGCCTGTTCCCCTGCTGGAATTCCTCTGGTTTGCTTCATCCTTTATCTCGATTCCCCAGGGAGCTGTGGTGGGTAAATGTTTAATCTGTGCTGCCCTCTGCCCTGGCGTGGGGCTGCTGGAGCCAGGCCAGGCACCCCGGGCAGGCTGAGCAGAGCACACTGCAGATACCATCGACTCATTAACCACCAGCTTCTCCCAAAATAAACCAATACACCCAACTCAGTTTTTTGTTACAGCAAGAGGCACAACTGCAGTGTCAGTGAGAGGGGAAGAAAGCAGTGCTGGGAGCCCCTTTTTGGGGCAGCAAAGCAGTTTTTGTGTAGTCTGCACACAGAGCAATGAGAGCGCACCTCACTCCCAGGATAAGCCGCTCCATGGAGAGAACAGCCCCAAGCCATGGCTCAGCAGCACAAAACCGAGCAGAAATCCTTCCCCCGGGCCAGCTGCACAAGAGACAGAGCCCCAGCAGTTACCAGGTCCATCCCTCGCTGCTCCAGGCCAGCTCCACGGTTCATTCAGCCCAGCATGCTCCGTGTGCCCTCCTGCTCTGCTGCTCTGCTCCAGTGCAGCCAGCCCAGCCCAGCCCAGCTCAGGCGGAGCCAGCCCCAAACACCAAACACACCTGGGCTGAGCCTGGCTCTGCCCCCGGGGCGGGGAGAGCCTCACCTGGGCTGGGCTGAGCCACAAATGTCAGCACAGCACAGCCCCGTCCGTGCCCTTTAAAGTGCACTGCAGTCCAAACCATTCTGGGATTCTGTGAATCAGATTCCTTTTGGTTAGTCCAAACCTCCTACTAAAAGCCATCCTTATCACAGGCTTAAGCTGAGCTTTATTCGGCTTCCTAGACCATGGGAGGTTTGGCATGGAAAGGGATGGGAAAGGGACAGGTCAGGTTTGGTGAGGGAAAGGGACGGGAAAGTGAGAGCTCAGATTTGGTTTGCTTTTAGAGGGAAAGAATGACATCTGTGCCCTCACAGCACCGTCTGTGCCCATGTGATGCCCATGTCTGTGGAAGTTTATGGGATCTCTGAGTGGTTTGGTAAGAAGGGGCTGTAAAGATTGTCCAGTTCCAACCCTCCCAGCGTGTTCTCAGGTCCCTTCCCACAACTGGAAAGCAAAACTGACAGGGATGAGGAGCCCTACAATGTCTAGCAGTAATTCTCACCCCAAATTTCAGGTCTCCCCATAGGTGACACCCACCTGTGACCATGTTCACAGGGGTCTCAGGTTGAGGGAGAGATGAGGATCTGACTCCATGTTTCAGAAGGCTGATTTATTATTTTATGATATATATTACATTAAAACTATACTAAAAGAATAGAAGAAAGGATTTCATCAGAAGGCTAGCTAAGAGGAGGAAAGAATGATAACAAAGGCTCTGTCTCAGACTCTCTGTCTGAGCCAGCTGGGCTGTGATTGGCCATTAACTAGAAACATCTAACACAGGCCAATCACAGATCCACTTGTTGCATTCCACAGCAGCATTAATCAATGTTTACGTTTTGTTCCTGAGGCCTCTCAGCTTCTCAAGAGGGAAAATCCTAAGGAAAGGATTTTCCATAAAAGATGTCTGTGACACCCACCCTTTTGCATCAACCCAGCCTGCACCCTGCTCTTCCCCACAGGGACCTCAGAGTGATTAAACCAGACATTTCCCCAGAGGAACCAAGAGTTTCCTTCATCTCTGGACAGCAGAGCCCAGCAAACCCAGCCATCCCAGCTCCTCTCCATGGAGAGATGTCCCTCAGGGTCCTCGGGACAGCCCAGTTAAATTAGGGCAAACAAGGCTTCTCCTATCACTGGGTGTTTCTGCCCTGGAGAACAGACTGAAAGCATCTGTCCAAACACTGAGCCCATGTTTTTACAGAGCATGTCTCCCAGGAAAATCAGGGCTGGTTAGCTTGGCAAAAACAGAGCTGAGAGCCTCAGGACCTGCTTTTCCCCTCTGTAACTGGTCAAATATTATTTCATCTCTCTCTCTGCAGGAGTGCTCGGTGTTTTCCTCAGAGCAGGGGCAGCTGCTGCACGGAGCCTGGGTGCTGGTGGCATCCAGAGGTGGCTGATGATGGGACTGGGAGGGCAGAAGCTGAGCCTGATCCCACACACCAACACTCAGCCCCTCTCCTAGAGATCATTCCCAACAAGATGCCTGGAAAAGAAACCATGAAGAGACTTTAGAAATCATCCAATTCCAACTCCCTGCCATGGGCAGGGACACCTTCCACTATCCCAGGTTGGTCCAAGCCCCGTCCAACCTGGACTTGGACACTTCCAGGGATCCAGGGGCAGCCACAGCTACCCTGGGCAACCTGTGCCAGGGCCTCACCACTTTTGGTGGTGAGAATGTTGAAAATATGGTGAAATATGAGAATGGTGAAAATATGCAGAGAATATTTTTTTTTCCTTATATCTGCCCCAATAAACCTGCCCTCTTTCACTTTGAAGCCGTTCCCCTCTGTCTTAGCCCCCTTTGCACATGGGCATTGAACAAACCCTTGCCCTGAGCATCCCCAATGCCTCCAGGAACTGACCCTGCCTTCCAGAGCCAAATGTAAGGGGAGCTGGAAAATAACAGGAAGAGAAACTGAGGGTAAGAAAAAGGCTGATTTGTCAGGGACATGACTGGAAGCATGAGTCTGGCTCCTCACCACATGAAAAGCCCTGCTGCTGCTGCTGCTGCCTGGAGGTCTTGGAGAAGAAAGGGGGATCCTGCCGAGCTGGAAGCTGGCAGGGAAGTCTCCCAGGGCAGTGCTGGAGTCCCAGCACGATGGGAATCAATGCCAGCTTTGTGCACAGGTAGCTGGGGAGGATTTATGACCCGCCCAGTGGTGTGAACACAGGCCATGAATTAAAGCACTGTTGGAGGATCAGGAGGTTCTGATTTCAGAGCTGCAGTCCCGAGGAAAAGGACAGGGTAGACTCCTCTAAATGCACTCTAAAATTTAAAGTGAAATGCCAAAAGTTTCTTTAGAACATGCATTTTGTGAGTGCTGGCCCCATTAGGGCTGCCATAAACCACACTGGGCTACAAAACTGCACAGGGGGCATAGGGAGTGGTGTGAACATCAAACACTGCACAAGGGGAACCCAAATCTGTTTTTGGTGTCCCAGAAAACAGAGTGACCCCCTCCTTCAGGCAGAACCTTGGGGCTTGCATCTCACAGGCACCAACCCAGGATGGGAATTCCCAGCTTTATTCCCAATGGGAACAAACCCACACACCACTACTGAGAGGAGCAGCCCCAGACACTCCCTGCACATGCACAGCCTCCCCAGAACAAACACTTCAGCTTGTTATAAAATTTTAAATTTACTTTCTTGGGTGTTTTTTTTTTCCCTGCAGTGAAGCATTTAGTACATTGTGTAGTTGCATCAGCCTGACTTCTCTTCCCTGAATTATTCTTTTCAGATACTTACTGGTGGAGTTTGTATATAAGTCTGTTATAGAGATTTGGGATTTTTTTTTCAACATTTTTATCCTTTTTGGATTTTACAGACGTGCTGCTAGAAGCCAAGAACAACAGCAGATCTTCGGAATTTTTCTTAATATTATTCTTAATAGTCTAATTTCCTAATATTCCTAATATTCTTAATATTATTCTTAATACTCTAATTTCTTAATATTCCTAGTATTCTTAATATTATTCTTAATATTCTAATTTCCTAATATTCTTAATATTCTAAATTTATTCTTAATACTGTTCTTAATATTTCAGCTTATTCTTAATATTTCTTCATATTCTTGTTCTTAATATTGCAATTTTTTAGAAAGGTAGGGCAGTGTGCCTGGAGAAGATGAGGCAAATTTTGGGGCAATCCAGTCTTTTTTGCAATATAACAAAATGTAGGTATTGCCCACGACATAACTGATGATAACATCAGCCCAGTGTCAAGATATTTTAGATTGGGGATGGTCTGACAAGTTGTTTTCCTTTGTCACAGCTACTGGCCCCACATCAACACTGGGAAAAGGCAGTAGGGTCCATATTGCTGGAAAAAACCACCTCAAATCCCCCAAAAATGGGGGGGAATGGAAAGCAGACACAGCCTTGTGCTAGGGAAGGATTTGCCTCGGGTTTAGTGCTTTATTCTGTCCCCAGGAGGGGCAGGACACTTCCCCCAGCACATTTCATAGGATTCTGGAATGGTTTGGGTTGGAAAGGATGCTAAAATTCCCATCCCCTGCCGTGGGCAGGACGAGGATGTCTGGAATCTCATCCTTTTCCTGCCAGGAGGTCATATCGTGGTTTTCCAGCAGAGGGGGAAATAGGATCGCTTGTTCCAGGACCGAGCCGCTGGCTCTTTCATTGCTGGCAGGACCGAGGGGTTTAGGAAAACGCAGCATTATTGATTGATCCTTGCATTCCAAAACCCAACTCTTGCTGTGGCTGTTTAGGAGCCCAGGGAGGTACTCACATCAAAAGTTTGAAAATCAGGCCCATCAAAGCACTGTAGGACCCAAGAAAATGAATTTAGAAGCCTTGCAAAGCATCAGGTGTTTTGTCTGCCCAAGCCACAAGGCTGTCTCTGTAGTGTGGCCCTGACCCCATACTTAAGTGCATTTCTTTTAGCAATATAGCCAATGTACCTTTTTTTAGAAATATAGCTAATGTAACCCCTTGTGTGCTCAAAGCTCTGGTGAAAGATCGCTTCCCAGAGAAGTTCTGGTGTTGGAACCCAGGAAATTCCTCTGGTTGCCCTGGAGGGCTCCAGCGGACTCAGAGGCCTCAGCACAGAGCCCAAGGCCCCTGTGCCTTTGATTTCGACCCATGGAAAAAATTACCAACCTTTATAGGAAGAATTACAAGTCAAGAAAGTTTAAGTAGAATGATAGTTAATTTATCACGGGGTGAAAAATAGATTTTTGGTGTTTTTAGAATGGGGGTTCAGGAGGCAAGATGGAGGAATGTGAGTGTGTCCAGTCCTTTCTCCTTCTTCTTCTTGGCGTCCATCTTCTGCTGTGATGTTGGCACTTTTGGATTGGTTTAGAGTAGAAGCTCAGTGTCTAACATAGGTGATAGGTATTGGGAAGTAATTGTAAATATTGTATATGTAGTTTTTTGAATAAAAAGATAACATCACCCCCTGGGGGCGGGCAGAGTGCCTCTGTCTGTTGCAGACATCTTTTATGAAAAATAATTTTTTTAGGATTTTTTCTCCTGAGAAGCTGAGAGGCCTCAGGAACAAAATGTAAACATTGGTTATCTGCTGCTGTGGAATGCAACAGGTGGATCTGAGATTAGCCCATGTCAAATGTTTGTAATTAATGGCCAATCACAGCCCAGCTGGCTCAGATAGTGAGTCCAAGACAGACAGAGCCTTTGTTATCATTCTTTCCTATTCTATTCTTATCTGCCCTGATTTTAGATATGATTTTAGAGTTGCGAGTGAGGAATTGTGTGCATTTTAATTCAAGGGTTCTTCAGTGTTGGGGAAAGAGCTCTGTGGTGGAACAGCCACAAAGTGAGGATGTGAGCTCACTGCCCTTTTCCCATGCCCCTGAAGTCTCCATGGCTCATCCTCCTGGAGGTGACTCCATCACCATGGACAGCACAGCCAGCACTGCAAGCCAGGGGTCCAGATGCTTTAATTCAGGTTCAGAGTGAAGGATCCAACTCAAACACTTCAGACACATTCAATTCAAAACATTCTAAATGGAACCATAGCTTTTATATGTACATATATATATATCTCACTTTTGGAACACATCACCTCTGAGAAAGGCTCTTTAATTTCACCTCTAACGTGGAGTGCCTTGCTGGCTGCTTAAATCTCTCCCCCAGACGACCTCACCTATCAGGGAGAAATTGGTGTTGTGCCTGATTGCACAAACCAGCCCAGCCTTTTACCTGGGAGATGTGCCACAAATAACTTCCATTATATACAGGGGGTGTTTCTGATGCTGCTATCAGGAAAAAAAAAAAAAAAGAAGATATAATGCTTCGACAGCCTTGCTTAGGTGCTGAGGAGGCACTTGGCTGTGCAAAACAGCCATTTGTATCACAGGACAGCCCAGGTTGGGATGGAAACCAGCAGGGTGCATCCCCACCAGACCTCTATAAGCATGTCCAGAACCTTTTTATGTCCTTCTGTCTTTCCAGCCACCTACAGAGAGGCTGTGATGTGCAATGGGGAGCTGGCATCGCCTCAGGCCACTTACATTTCCCTGCTTCTTCTCCCAGGCTAAAGCAATTTAGGCTTAATAGTATATTAAAAAAATATTAAGCCCCTTATTGGAGTTCTTCTTGCAAAGGCAAAGAGAGGAGAAGGACTTCCTGAGCCCATCTGCAGTGCATTAGTAGGTAAAGGATTGCATTAAGGTATTCCCCAAGGTCACACAAGGGCACTGCTCATTTCATTTCAACACTGAGTTTACCCCCTGTGCTACATTTCTTAGCAAAGACAAACCCCAGGGTCACTCTGAACTTTAATTACATGAAAATAACTTGCTAAGAGGTCCTTTCATTTTGATAATTTACAATACCAGCCATTGAAATGAGCTTTGCAATTGATTTGGGAAATACACAAAATGACACTTCCAGCCCAGCCTTTTGTGGACACAGGACAATTCACTGTCTATTTAACAGCCATAATAGCCCAAGACCAGACTTTCCTACAATAATTACACTTTCCCTTGAATTTATTGAGGTTCAAACTTCCAGCTGTCTGCTGGGAACACTTCATTTATACACAAAGCATCTCAGGCTGCTTATGCAGAAGAAAAAGCAGGGGGAAACAGACACTTGTTTGAACACACAAATCCTCATAGATCTCTTACTCTTTTTTTAACTGATAGCTAATGAAGATACAGATTCCTGGTGCATTTTTGTGCCTGCACAGGGCTCTTAGGGGCATTTTGGAGGCTGTGAAATCTTGAAGAAACAGCTGTGAGGCTGTGGTGTTTTTGAGGGTCCCCAGGACAAGGTGAGAGATGAGAATCTGACTCCAAGTTCTCAGAAGGCTGATGTATTATTTTATGATCTTATAATAAAGAATGCTATACTAAAACTATACTAAAGAAAGGAAAAGGAGACATCAGAAGGCTTAACAAGAATGATAAAGAAAAACCCGTGACTCCTCAGAGCGTCGACACAGCTGG
Organism: Melozone crissalis; assembly: GCF_028551555.1. NCBI lineage: Eukaryota > Metazoa > Chordata > Aves > Passeriformes > Passerellidae > Melozone > Melozone crissalis. Next base: position 29,039,463 of record NW_026535823.1, read on the forward strand.
ACCATGATTGGTCATTACATTAAAACAATTCACAGGCTGGATAAACAATCTCCAAATCACATTCCAAAGCAGCAAAACAAGGAGAAGCTGAAGCTTCCTAGGAAAAGAAATCTCGGTGAAGGGATTTTTCAGAAAATATCATGGTGACAATGAGGCAGCTTGGGCTGTGATCAAGTGTCTTTCCCATGGCCATTTTTATTTTCTTCTTACACAACAGAACTAAATATTGTTACCTGGTGACTATTATCTTAAAAATAAGTATCCTGTGGTGTTCTTGCTTTCTGTAGTATTGCTTTCCTACACTTGTGCACATCCACTAAGATTCCACCCAGCTAAAAGCATTAGAGCCACCATGAGGAGATGGGTTTGCACAAGGTGTCCACAAAAATTTCACATGTAGGGGACGTTTCTCTCCCCCAAAAACACTTTAGAAAACAAGGAATTTGATTTTCACATTGCAGTGGCTGTGCAGGGCCATCCTAAAGCCAGGTGATCACTCACATCAGCTTTAGAGGTGGAAACAGCCTCGTGGGGCTGGCGAAGGGAGGAAGCTGAACTGACATTTCCTTCATGTATCTGCAAGGTACACACTCCTCATAACACAATTTTGTGCTAATGTCCAATTTGCTGTACTGGGAAGCTTTTCCCTGGTCAGCAACCAGACACATCAAAATTACAGGGAAGTCACAGTGGGAAATAACACGAGTTTCCTCCTCCTTCAAATTAAAAGGAGGGAGCAGGCTGGGTAGGAATCACACTGCTGCAATAGGATTGATTGACTTTAATGTGGAAACAGTTGCACAGTTCAATATATTTCCTTGCCAGAAAACTGGGAATTTGTTTCCAAAAGGGCAAAGGCCTCTGGGATGTGTCCTGATTCTTTGTGGTTGGATCTGTGCTGCTGTCAATGATTTACTGCAGCATTTTGGAGCCTGGTGGGCTCCATGCTCCTTCCAGCAGTCCTGAAAAGTTGAAAGCTTTGTTTTGCAGCTGATCTGCAGCAGACATCCACGTATGGCAGAGCAATGTGGTGGGGCCTGGCTCAGCTCTGTGCCTGGATCCTGACTGTGTGCTCACTGGCTTTGACACCAGCCCAGGCGTGCAGGGAGCTCCAGGCACTGCCTTCCCACAGGTAAGTCTGGTCCCTTCCCCTCTTTTCCATGCAGGAATTACCAGCACATCAATCAGCCCATCAGTTTGACTTGAGGCATGTGCACAAAGCTACCAGGGAAAAAAAAAATTAAAAATTGGCAGCTGTCCAAAGCCCAAGCATCATAATTCTTTCTTAAAGGAACTGTTTGCACAATGATTTTCCTTTTACAGATGACTATTAAGCCTTCTTAAACTTCCTTACCAAAATTAGCAGGCTGGGTTTGGGCACTTGAAATGAATTCTCTACACAGGATGATTTATGAGTTAATATTTTTCATATTCTTTTGCATTCTAATTATTTTACACTTGAAAACACGAAGCTAACAAGTGCATGTGAATAACCCAGTTTTCAGTCCAAGCCAGATCCTCATTCCTCAGGTTTTTTTTTTCCCCATGAACAATATTATTAACCTATCCAAGTGTCACTGGGCTTTGAAGGAAAAGAATAAACAAGTTACATTTTTTCTAAAGCTACAGTGTCATGATAGGAAAATGGATGGAGGATTTTTTCTACAGCTATTAATTTCAAGCTTGTTGTAAAGGCAAATATGATTTAGGAGGATCAAAAAAAGGTATCAGTGATAATTGGAACATGGAGACAAGGAGAAGGCAGAAAGGAAAAAACTGTGGCAGTGATACACTTAATTATGAAGGCTTATTCCGATAATCCCTTTTGAAAATGAACAAAGACAAGATTTTTGATGTTTGATGAACTTATCAAACAAGGCAGACTAATGAAGAGGTAAATGTAAAATCCAATCGAAGGTGAGCCAATTAAGTACTTTGGGAAATGCTGAAGGATGCAGCCCACAAATCCTCCTGTCACAGCAAAAAGGCATCAATACCTGCATGTCCTCCAGCCCTGGGTTCCTGCAGGCTCTGGGTTTTCACCTCACACAGGATCTGCACCCACAGGCTCCCTTACTTGTTCAGTAAATCTCTTTTGCCCAGCCTCTGATGAATCCCCCATGAGCTCCACACCTCTGCTTATTATCAATATTTCTCTTTGGACTGCAGTCTTGTAAGCAAAACAGACTGCTCATTAGTTAATCACCAAAATAATAATAAAAGTAATAATGTTCTGACTCGGAATAAACCTTTAAAATGGTTTGAAGGCTGTGGCAAACGCAGGGTTGTGTTTGCATGGCACAGGTTGCTCCTCAAGACAAAGAAATGGCTCACACAAATGAAGGTTTAGAGTAGAGGCAGAACTAGAGATTATAGTGGCTGGGCTGGGAGGCAGGAGAAGTGTTTTCTGGTTGTTGTGTAGTGATATTCAGAGTATGTGCAGAGAGTCTGACCCAAGAGCCACTACAATACCATACCATACTTTTCTCCTTTCAAAATATTCCTCTTGTTTTTTTCTTCTCCTCAGAATTTGTGTGTTTGGCTTTAGAAATACTCAACCAACAAATTTCTTAGTCAAGGTCCTTTGCACCTTGTTCTCTCAGCACTGTTGGTGCTCTAACAATTCCCAGCTCTCCACAAAGACCATGGAAAGCAGGGTCTGATTTCACACCAGGAAAAATCCCGACCATAAGCCCACATGGGTGTAAAGAAAGTGACCTCAAAACAGGCTCAGGAGTGATAAACATCCCTACTCCTGGAGATTGTGATGTGCTTCTGAAAAGAAAGGCAAAAAAATTAGCTTTCCTCTAAAACCTGTCTCTTCAGGACATTCCTTCTGTTTACTCAGGATGATTGGTCACATAAATATATATATATATATATCATAGCAATCTACCTGTTGGAAAGGACAAAGATGTCTTGGGAGAGCAGGAATCCCAAGACAAAATCCCCAGCTGCTGCACTGGCTCAATTCTGATGGCGAATGCTTGGATGGGACATCTTGGGATGCTTCCCATTTCCTACAAACCAGTTTCCTGGTGGAAAAACACACTCACTGAGAAAATTTTCCCCCTTCCAGCCTTCAGCCCCTCTCAAAACACAGCTTCAAAGACCTTAGAGCACTCTTTCTTCCCCTCCCTAGAAGAAGCAGCAGAGATGTTAATTCTCCAGCTCCTGTTGACTGTCAGCTGAGCCAGTGGTCAGGATGGACTGATTGCTTCCCTTGCCAAGAGAAAAAAGTAAGGATCCGCTGTAATGTATTCATTTATCTTCAGATGTGTCTGTGATGAGGATGTACACACATTAATTATATATATTATACATATTCATCATTCTGAAGCAGCCAGTAAACTCATCCAAATATGATGGAAATGCTCCTCTGCTAGAGAGGCTCTTATTTACCCTGGTGTAAACTGGGGAATAAATTCATTGGAGGCAGCAGAACAGGAAAAGCAAAATCAAGGCAAGTGGTGGAAGAATCAGGCCAGAATACTTGGCCAAGACTTTCTTCCTTTTCTGTCTCAGATTTAATTAATTATCCCCTGATTCCTAATGCAAATAGTCCAGCGAAAAGAAATTAGAAGCAGCCTTCATGCATCAGCTCCTGTTCTCATATTTTTATAACATTTCACATATGTCTTCATAGTTTGAGAATTTATTTTCACATACCTGACATAATTCTGCTTTCTACTGAGTTTATCTTATCCCTGCCTTTTTGTTCCTGTGCTTATAGACAATATATTATCAGTAAATAATATGGCTTTTCTCCCTTTATTTTCCCCCCCCTTCCTAGTTTAAAGAGCAGCAATTCTCATTAATAATCCATCAGAAATGTTGCAGGATCAGTGTTGTAATTAGTGTCTGTGTCCATCTGAGCCTGGTGCACTGCAGGACAAAGCATATGCAGCTGGAAAAATGCCATATTTTTCCAAGGTATAAAACAGAGATATTTTTAAACAGCCATTCTAAGTTCACACGTACGAACTCCAGGCAAACCTGATCTCTCAACTCTCTGCTGACCCTCCTGCCTTTATCACACACAAAGTCTTCAAGCCACACACACACATAAATTAGGAATACCTATTGAAAATTATAGTTTTAACATGAATAGCTGTTTAAATGATTGCATTGTGGCCTGTGGAGGGGATGTCTGTGGGTCACACACGTGGCTGTGTCCCTGCAGCACCGGTACCGGCGGCTGGAGCGGCCGGCAGAGTTCGGAGGGCGACGCTGCGCTGGGCACCTCTGGGATGAGCAAGCCTGCCGAGCTGAGACACCCTGCTCAGGGCCACCAGGGTGTGGGCAGGACTTCCAGTGCAAGGAAACAGGTGAGTGACCCAGGCACAAACCCCTGACTAAGAGGTTTTGGTCCTTCCTGGGGTCTCGGGTAGTTGGTTGTTAATTGATGCCCCCAGATGTGCAGGATGTCTCTGTTTCAGCCCGTGCATCCGAAGAACGAGTCTGGACTCTTCAGGTTTTGGTCTTGAAGTTGTTTATTAATTCTTATCTATAAAATTTTCTTTCTGCCCAGCCAAGGTCTGCTCAGCAAGGCAGCCACAGGCACTCTGACCGCCCTCAGGGTGGTGTTGTCTTTTTATACCACAAACTACATATAACATATTTACACTTAATTTCCAATACCTATCACCTATGTTAGACAGTGCACTTCTACTCTAAACCAATCCCAAAGTGCCAGCATCACTGCAGAAAATGGAGAACAAGAAGAAGAAGGAGAAAGGCTGGACACGCCCAAGTTCCTCCATCTTGTCCCCATAACCACCATACCAAAAATCCTAAAATCTACATTTTCACCCTGTGATAATTTTATTATTATACCATTTAAACCTCTGTGACTTTCAGGTCCTCATAAAAGGCTGGTAACTTGCTCCGGGGGTCATAATCAAATCCCCAGGTATTCTGGGCTGCATGCCAGGGTCTCTGAGGCAGGGTTCCTTGGCAACTCTGGACACCCGAAGGGATGTGCTGAGTTCTGACATTGGGGGTATCAGTCCCCTGCCCCCGGCAGCAGGAGTGTGAACCAGTACAAGAGAAAGCAGGGAATTTCCCCTCTTCAGTGTTGTTTCCCCCCACTTTTACAGAAATCCATCCCTGCTGCACTCAGATTTGGGTAGAAGAGAAGGCTGTGTGGCATGGAGAATGTGAATGTTTCAGTGGAACAAAGAGAGTAGGAATATTCTGCTCTAAGTGCTGTGCTGTGTGCTCACACTCCCCTCCGCTCCCACAGCACACCACGTTCTCCCCTGCTAGAGACAGAGTTCAATCATCAATCCAACCAGCAATCTGTTGGGGTGATTTAGTTATTTTTAGCCACCTCCAGCTCTGAGGATCAGGATATAAAACGGCTGTTCTCTGAAAGTTTGACTAGCCTTGACAGGTTTTTGTTTCTACACAAATGGCTCAAACTTCCTTCCTGAGCATTTAATGAAAATTCGATCAAAATTTGGAGCCACAGGCCAGCTCTGTGACCAGCTTATCAGCTGAAGCAGGTTATCATCACTGCACTGGGGTAAATTAAGCAGTGCCAGTGCCCTCCTCAAGGCTTTCTCCACGCTCCCAGAAGCAAAAACCCTTCCACATTGCCTTTCCTCCAAATACCCATTCTTGCAATTAATTATTGCAATAAACCCCCCCAAATGCCTCCTGTGATGGGAAGAGGAAACCTTCCACTTTAATAAGATGTAGTTCCTTAAGCCAAGGGGTAAAGCTATTCCTACAGCAGCTTTCCAAGAGTGTAATTTTAGAAAATATAAAGTCAGGGCAGGGAGGTGATCTCTCCTTGATTCCCACCTGACAGAAGCCCATGGGAGTGGCCAGCTTGGACACTGTGCTGTGTTTAGGTCCCAGAAGCTTGGAAAAGCCAATTCCCCATGGAATTACACTGCGCTTAACACGCAGCATGACTTCTTGTGGCCTTGAGATGTGGGTGAAAAACAGCCCAATCAATGCAAGCTGCCAGCCAGGATTTCTGGAGGGGGGATAAGCCACCGCCTGCATCTGTGCACTTTAGGGCGCTGCATTCAACGGCATCTCGTGTGCAACGGAGACTGGGACTGCAGAGATGGCTCTGATGAGGATAATTGTGAGGATGAAGATATTGAAAGCCCTTGTGAACATCTGTTCCCAATCCCAGGGGTGGAAAAAATAGTCCAAGGGTGAGTAGTTAATCAATAGCTGCTCCTCTTGCAATCAAAACAGGATTATGTTTCTTATATTGCTCTTCCTTAGTGATAGCAGTGATCCATTAATTGATAGGGGGCTGTACCCAAAGGGGAGGTGCTGTCCCAAGTGACCATGGGTGGCAATGAAGGTTCATTCCACCTTTTATTTCAATCCTCCATCTCAGATCTATTGCCTGACCACAGTACTTGTGATGCCCTTTTATACTCCTGAAAAAATAGATCCCAGTTATCTCACAGCTTTCTCCAGTTGTTAAAAGTAAGAGACTAAAGCAAACAGCAGACTTTGGAGATGCAGAACCCTGCTGGCATTCACCATTAAGGAGATTTAGCTCCAGGATTTAGGACTTCAGAGCACAGATTCAAGGCAGAGAGCCTGAGCTCCACATGAGTATATGTAAATACTCCTATCAACGAAAAGTGTTTCCCTGCTCAGTTTCAAATTTTGATTAGGTAATACAGGAAAAAGAGAAATCCAGAATCAAATGAAACTGAAAAACAAATTGTGACTGTGACACTTCTGTTGAAAACCTTGTATTTTAACCAAGCCCAGTTTCCCTTGGAGAACACAGCCCTGTCTGTGGTAGAGGATTGGGATGAGATGATCTTGAAGGTCCCTCCCAGCCCAAACCATTCCAGGATTTTATGAACATGGGCTGCAGGATGAGGATGGAGCCAGCCATTGTGTAACTTCCCCATCAGCTCAATCCAACACTCTCTGGGGTCCGTGAGATAAATGTCACCCTGGCCCAGGGCCTGGGAGGGTCCATCAAAAGTTTTACAAGGCATGCATTAATTACCACTGAGAACCCTGTTTAATTCTGCTCTCTGGAGTGTTTCTCCTACAGAACACACAAAAGCAGTGGCATTTGCTATCTTAGTCCTAAAGATGGTTCCCTGTTGAGAAGAGCAGTGCTGCTGCTAGTTTGAATAAAGCTTTCACTTTGGGCCATGCAATTACATGGAATACTAAGTAATAGGAGGGATTTCAGAGGGCAGCAGCTGTGAGGGCTGGAGAGCAGGAAGAAGGAGGAATAAGGAAATAATAAGTGACAGACTTGGCAAAGCACAGGCTTCATGTCTAGGGAGGGTGTTAACTACCCTGAGAAACGGGACCATTATTAAAAAGAAAGAGATTAAATTAAGACAGAAAATAATTGCAGAGAATGCCAGGAAGCACTTTGTGACAATGAGATGCATTAGGCTCAAGAGGAACCTGGAGGAATTCCAGGACTTTGGGACTTTCATAGCTGTGCTTGCTGGGAGGGGCTGGGCAACTTCACTGATTTCTTCCATTTATTGCATGTGAGCCCAAAGGAATGCCTTGGAAATAAAATGGCTGTTTGCCTCCTGGTAGCTTTGGGAAGGAGACAGCAAGGAGATAACAAACCCAGCCCAGCCTTAAGCTCTATTCCAATTCCTCAGGAGACCTGAGGATGGATAACCTGGTGGTGGGGGTATCAGTGACAGGAGAACCTGTGACAGAGACCAAGGCAATAAAATCAGACTGATGGATAAATTCCTTGTGAAAAGCGCCCATCACTTGTTTTTTATTTTTTTTTAAGTTTAACAGTAATAAAATGGTTATAAAACTAGTAATGTAATTAGAGTAATAATAATTTGGACAGTTTGGATTAGGACAATATGAGACAATAGAAATAAAGAGTTATGGAAGTCCAGGTACCTTTTTCTGGGCAAAATAAGCCCAGAAAAGGACACACATTAACAGAGGATTAACCCTTAAAAGCAATAGCCTGTTGAATCTTCATGCATCTCATACATGATGCATAAATTCCATTCAAACAAAGGATTCAGTCTTGTCAGTGTCAACTTCTTCCTCTTAACCCTGACGGTGTCTTCAGGAATGAGCAAGGCAGGAAGAAGTTCATTTCTTCTGATGAGAGAGCAATAAATTCTCTTTCTCTGAAACATTTAGGTGTCCAATGGCTGCTATCTGGTGCAAGTACCTAATTCCTTTCTTAAAAAAAATATCCCACATACATACTTCCTATTTTAACTACAAAAGTTACCTATTTTAACTACAAAACTACCTATTAACTACAAAAGTTACCTATTAAGTACAAAACTACATTTACATTTACATACTGTTAAAATGTTAATACAGCGCTACTAACCAATACAACAAAATAGATGTGGTAAATATCTGCGTAGAGCCATGTAAAGTGCACTTTTCACATTCCTCTCTCCAAGGTACAACATCCTGACAGAGGAAGGGAGGCAGAACATTTATGACCCGGGGTATTTTGGAGGGTTCTGTGAGTACGTGTACAACGGGGAGTGGCGGGAGCTGCGCTACGACGCCGCCTGCGAGCGCCTGCACTACGGCGATGATGAGAAGTATTTCCGCAAGCCCTACAACCTCCATCTGTACCAGTTCCTGGTGAGTTCCTGGTCTGCAGGAGGCCAAATTTAGCAGCAATTCCTCAGCAAAACAGCCAGACTTCCTCTTGGGATTTCTGCTGGTCAGAATGACTCCAAGATGTGTTAGAAAGTCTCTTTTCCCAGCCTGGTGCTTGAAGGAGTCAGAACTCTTCTATTCTTGTTCTCAAGGTTGTTTATTGTTTCTTATCTATAAAATTCTTTCTCTGTGCTGCCGAGGTCCGTTCAGAGGCACTCTGACCACCCTCAGGGTGGTATTATCTTTTCATACTAAAAACTATGTGTACATTATTTACAATTACTTCCTAATACCTATCACCGATGTTAGACAGCTAGTTTTTCCTCTAAACCAATCCAAAAGTGCCAACATCACATTAGAAGATGGAGGCCAAGAAGAAGAAGGAGAAATGTTGGACACACCAGGATTCCTCCATCTTGCCTCCTGAACCCCTCATTCTAAAAACCCCAAAATTCTACATTTTCACCCTGTGATAAATTCATTACCATTCTACTTAAACTTTCTTGACTTGTAATTCTTTATATAAAACTTGGTAATTTTCTCCATGGGTCAAGATCAAAGACACAGGGGCCTTGGGCTCTGTGCCGAGGTCTCTTAGCCCTCTTGGCAGGGTCTCGAGTCCTCCAGGGCAGCCAGAGGAATTTCCTGGGTTCCAACAACTTCCCACAAAGATATCAGGTACATTCCATATCCAGTTGTTTTTAAGGTACCCCAGCAGGCACTCGATGTGTAAATGTTGGTTTATGGTGCCTCAAGCAATGCACGTGCTATATCACCCAGGCATCCCCACTGCTTCCTCTGGCCCAGGCAGAGCCAAGTGAGATGTCTAAATTTTTCTAAAAATTCTGCTAATTTTTCTCTAAATTCTGCTATTAATGAGCTGTAGAGCTTGCACATCCTTTTGCCTCTCTAGTGACTGAGCTGGCCATGTGTAAAATGGTAACAATGCTGTTGGTTCAATCTTTGAAAGCATTTTAAGTCTACAAGGGGCATAAATCAGAATTCTGATTTATGCCCATCACCAGGGGTCACAACACCTCCAGTCCATAAGGTCATGTCTGATGTTGGACACTGATCCAAGCAGAGCAAGGATTCATTTTGGGTCTCCCACATCCTAAGTGGGTGCCCTGGCCATGCTGTTAAACATTTATAGTATTTTTTGACATGAATGAATGAAAACACATTATTCCTGGGAAATATTATTCAATGCAAGTAGTTTTCATGCCCTCCCAGCAGGCAGAGTCCCTTAGTCCCCAGTTTGAACACTGGGGCTGGCTTTTTACAGAGCTGGCAAATGACAGAGCTCAGGCTCAGCAGAGCTGCTCGATTCCACGTGCCAGCAAAGCAGAGCTGTCAAGGAAAAGGTCACTTCTCTAAAACACAGGCAAAACAATGTTTGTTTTCTAGCCTTGCCATTGTAAATTGATGTTGAATTTTTCTTTTCCTAAATAAATTCATCCAGAAGCAGGCTGGAGAGAGGAAAAAAAATCAGTCCAAATCATTAGGATTTGGCAGAGTTGTAAGGAACTGGAAGGAAGGTTTTATAATGAGAAGTGTCAGGCTGTCTTAATAGCTACCATTACCAACTCTGGCTTTGAGTGGCTAAACACAGACCTTTCCCCTGCTTGGAGATGGAAGAAGCAAAATGCTTGGCTTTATCCACGTCTCTCACATATTTCCAAATGAAATGGCACGGGACTTAATTCCTTATTCCACACTCACTGAAGTCAGTGCTGGTGCTGTCAGGAGCATCATGGGCTTTAACAGTGGTATTCTTTCAAGAAATAGAGATTAAAAAGGAGGGGAAGTCCCTGAAAAATTAATGTCTGCTCCTTTCATTTTAGGCTCATGCTGATTCTGGGTTTGCTTTTGAGTTTTACGACGATTCAAAGGACCTGCTTGATGCCCTTAAAAGTGATAAATCCAAAACAACAGGCTTCACCATTGGAATTGGGCCTGGAAGTTCAGATGTCATGCTAAACCTAGGCCTCACTTTATCAGGTGGCAAAGGATCCCTGAAGAATTTCACACAATATGATGCAAAGGTAAAAAAAAACCAAACCAAGCAGATCAGTGATGCATCTGCTCCAGTCGCATCATCTGTGCATGGCATGGTCTGGCTGTAACTTATGTCAGTTTATTCTCTCAATTGCATTTTTTAACACAGGGTAATTGTACCTTAATTTGTTCATGTAATTGCAAATGTATGATCGTTAGGAATCCTGTTTGCTGTTCTTGGTATGTTTCAGCAAACAGGGAGTGGGAATAAAATTGAATTACGGAGTGCCACGGCACATGTCATCTCACCCCATCCTGTTTCATGGCTACACTGAGCACATAAATAAAAAAATGCTTGAAAGTGACAATGAGGGAGGAGGGAATATCAAGATGCTGATCAAAACAATTATCCTCAAGGAATGATCTCTAGTAGCAAATATATCTTGCTCAAATTAATACGAGTTGCCTCATGACGGGGAAATGGGCTACTTTTAACAGGAGGTTAAAATACCACGCTGAAAAAAATAGCACCTGATAATAGGGTGTACTTCTCACAGAGGGCTTGCATCATGGACTGGCAGGGATGACCTCTTTCCAATCTAATAACATGAGTGCTGGTATTTCCCACATTTACCGTGCCCTATCTCCACTTCTCTCCAGGCAGCTGACAGAAAACAATAAAGAAGAATTACTTTGATGGTGTTCTGAGTTAAAATGCCCTTAAAAGCTGTTTGAAATGAGTACCATTATAGTATTTACTGTGCCCTTGTCCAGACTCACATGATGTTTGCAGCTAAATGATGATCAGTTATTGGAGGAATCATTTAAAGGGCTGCTCGTGTTGCAGGGGAGACTTGTGCAAAGCAATGGCAAAAACAGAGGTGGAGCCTTGGAGCTGGTGGTATATCCAGGAAATTACTCCTCCATCAGCATCTTTCTGGCCAAGGAATCTCCCCTCTGATGGGCTGGCCTTGACCCTTGTGCTTTGCTACTCATTGAGTTTGTGAAAAAAGCAAAAAGGGAATAAACAGTATGGAAAGGAAACAGGAAAAAGAAATTGCAGAAATGGAGAATGGAGGGGAATCATGTGGAGCCCAACTCTGATCAGATTCACACATCAATAAAACCCCCATATTATCCAACCTCCCAAGGCCCTCCACCTCCACAGCAAATCAGAAAGAGACTTTAAGAAGAGAATTACCATGATTTCATTTAAATCAGGCTTGTTTTCATGCACACAGTGAGAGACAGTGAGAGACTCAGGCTTTCCCCCGCAAGTCTAAAGCCTAGAAATTCACTTGTTTAAATTCATGTTGACTGCAGCTCCTCTCTCCTTTACCTGCAGGAGGTTGGGTTCATTAGAGCTGTGACCAAGGTGCAGACAGCCCGCTTCAAGATGAGAAGGGACAACATAGTTTTGGATGAAGATGTGCTGCTCTCCCTGCAGGAGCTCCCAGACACCTACAACTATGGCATGTATGCCAAATTCATCAATGACTATGGCACCCACTTCATGACATCTGGAACCATGGGTGGTGTCTTTGAGTACATCCTTGTCATCAATAAGGACGAGATGCGAAGAAAAGGTCAGAAAAATCAAAATATATCCTCTGTTCTCAGCTTTCTGCTTTAAACCTGGTATTTCCAGTCTGGTGGCACTACTGACCATGTGGCTTGGGATTAGCTTGAGTGTCACCAAATGTGGTTCCTGCTTTGATTTCAGAAGTGCCTGGGTGAGGGTTTGGTCATTAAGGAAGGAACCTGAGCATCATTTTCTCCATTTCTTGCTAATCTTCTCCTATTTCTTGTCATCTTTGCTCACCATGAAATCTTGAAGGCTGCAGAGCCACCCAGAACTCAGCAAATCAGCCCTCTCACATTTCAGCCGGTCATAGCAAGGGCCCCAGTGGAAATACTGCACTGCACTCAGCAATAGCTCTGCCACTTCACTCTGCTTAGTGCCACATCTGGAGATTAACAGACCCCTGTTAGCTCCAGTTCTCAACAAATTGGAGTGTATGAGGCTGGAGGGCCCTACCTCTAAATCTCAGTTAGACAAAACACCCACTGCAGACGCCGAGAGCCTGAGAATTGCCATTGCTAGCAAGCCAAAAATGTAACATTTTTCCTAATCAAAAACATGGGATACAGAACAATAACATGGGATTTTAGCTCAATAACCAGGTTGACAGCTTTTGTAAAGGCGTCAACAAGGCAATAGATCCCATTTTCCCTAAGGGCCATCATTCTGCTGTGCTGAGGGTGCCACTGCCTTGGTAACTCCAGGCCAGACACTGATGAAGAAGGAAATTGTGATCTTGGACAACAGGTGCAAATTACTGTAATTTCAGTAATTTCAATAATTTTCATGGTTCTGCCCCAGATTCTGCCTCTGGTCTGAAATGGTTGGGCCACATCAGCATTAGGATAACTATGCACTCCATATTGCACATTAACCATGCCAATTTTTCCACAAGAAATTACTGATTGAGAGAATTTTCATCAAGTTCCTGAACCTCCAATGTTTGGAAACATGATGCCTCTTCAAATTACTCCTTCACTTTGAAGGGTGAGTGATATAAAAGTGAACAAGGTCTTGGCAAGCAAGTCTTCAGGAAGCAGACTGCCAATTTCAGAGGAAGAATTAATCAAGAGCATGTGGAGGCAGGCTATTATTTCACTTTATCTTGTGCTTGCTGTGTATGCAAGGAGATTTACTGCTAAGAGATGCCTTATCTTAGGAAAGAAGGATACAGAAGTCCAGCAAAAGACAAAAATGCACCCCAGTAGAGATGCAATTTTCATTCTAATGCAGCACCATTCTGTAATTTTCATCTAATCCTGCCTCTGCCAGAAAGTCCACCCTTACAAAGCCAGCAGTGCTCTGTGTCACACAGTGCTGACCCAGAAGGACCCACCTGCAGTGCCTGATATGCCACTGTCTGAAAGCATTTAGCAAAAAAAGCCCTGATTTCTCTAATGTTGATCACAGCCATGCTTGGAGGCTGTGTTTGCAAGAGGATTATCCTCCTTCCCTGAGGAATGGTTAGGATCAGGATACAAGTGCTCAAGTCTTAAAATCAGAGCTTCCTAAGATGAGTCTGAAGCTCTGCAGATGCATCACTGAGCCCCCACAGGGCTGCTTTAGGTCAACCACTGCATCCTCAGGGCCCACCCAGCCCACCAGGCTGCTTGCTAAAGGCTCTGGAACACAGAATATTCATTTTTTAATAGACCAGTGACTAAAGCACAAATTCAGGAAAAAGATCACTTGGCTGAGTCCTCCCTAAATGAGACACAGCTTAGGCGGTCACTGAGCATCTGGCTCGGACTTTGAGCATTTAGGAAACCTGAATTTTGAAAATGAAATCACCTCCTGTGTTTAGGTATCCACAGCTCAGTGCAGAGCTCAGGGCTCCAGTTTTTCTGCCAGACCCATTCCCAGCTTTCAGGCTGCAAGGGCTTATATGGATGTGGTCATGAGTGAAATAAATACATATGTCAGAGCGAGGTCCCTCGTTGCTCTGCCATCAATATTTTTCATTACTTGTTTTTAAAATAGATTGTTATGGTTCTATTATTTAGCAGAAAACAGTATAATGTGTTCACACATTACAAGAACATTTATGGGAGGAACATTATGCGCAGAGTAAATTAGAAAGAGTCTTCATATATTCTGATTAATTCAAAATGCAGCAGTAAATCTTATCACTCGAGCACATTTAACTATCGCAAATTATATCATATAAAACAAAAAAAAACCCTATCAGGGCTCCCCCCTCAAGCACTAATATTTACTGAGGCCACCCTTTTGCAGTGATAACCACTTTTCATTTATCAAGACTCGATCTCGCCACGACCAATGGCGAATGGTATCGACAGCCCCTCGCTGAACATAATTACTCAACAGGAACCATGGCAAATCAATTAATCAGGGTGTTCCTCAAGTTTAATTTTATGGCACTCCAGCACCAAGATAAGCAATCACTCATGCTGCTTTGGGTGAGTGAACTTTACCCACTGTGTTTACAACTGTTGAACAGTTTAGTACAAGTAATTGAGTGCTACACATTTAATCTTTCTCAAGGGCCCAGTTTTGCAGTGGGATGCAGTTCCCAATTCAGGTCTAGAGTGTGTTTCAGGTCTCACCAGTTTGCAGGCCCTTTCTCAGGATGCTGAGTTCCTGAGCAGGGTTTGGATCCACCAGGCCGAGGAGCAGATCTGTGTCCCAGTGAGCCTCTCCTGTAGGGTGGGCAGATGGGAACAAGCTTGCAGGTGACATCCCAGAGGGACCTGGAAAAGCTCTGGGCCCTTGGGAACCTCATGAGGTCCAGCAAGGCCACGTGCAGGTGGTGGAAGGGGATTCTGCCCCTCTGGTGAGGCCCCATGTGCAGTGTTGCATCTGGGATCCCCAGCGCAGCAGACACAGAACTGGTGGGACAAGTCCAGAGAAGGCCACAAAACTGATTAGAGGAGTGGGGAACCTCTCCCATGAGAAAAGGCTGAGGGAATTTATGTTTTTCAGCCTGGATTTTTCTTATCCAGTCTTCAGTGAGACCTCACTGCAACCTTCCAGTGCTTAAAAGACATTACAAAGACAGGTTTTAATCAGGGCCTGTTGTCACAGGACAAGGTGGGATGGTTTTAAACTAAGAGGGCCAATGTAGATTAAAGAAGTCATGTTTTACAATGAGTTTGGTGAAACACTGTTGCCTGTAGAGGTGGTGGATGCCCCATCCCCAGACACATTCAAGGGCAGGTTGGATGGGGATCTGAACAAACTTGTGCAATTGAAAATGTCCCTGTCCATGAGGGAGAGAGGCTGGACCAGATGGACCTTAAAGGTCCTTTTTAACCCACACCACTCCATAATCCCACAAAAACAGAGCCATGAGTGTTTGGGCAATATTTTAAACACAACAAGGCAAGGCCCTGCTCCCCAGTGCTGAGGGGAGGCTGTTCAGCACACAGTGCTCCAGGGTGGCACTTGGACACAGGTTTCAACTTCAGACCATCAAACCACAACACACAAACCCCACTGACCTCTTTCAAAACCACCCTATGCATCACCAGGCTTCTTTGGAAAACACTTTAAGGTCCTCTTGACAAAAAAGAGCAATATAAAAGTTACCTGTTACTTACAATACCTGCATTTACTGAAATCAATGGACTTTTTAACTACTAAAGAGGACGGCCTCATATTTGCAGTACACTCAAGTGCTTACATAAAACCAGGCTGTATGAAATATGCACATTGCTTACCTTAGTGAAACCACCTCATTAGTTCCCTTCTCCCCTCTGCAGTTGCTTCATGGCTCTCCAGTTACATATTTTCATGATGTATGTGGTGGTGGTGCTGGCAGCAGCAGGCAGGAAAGCTCTGGCAGCTCTCAGCACACGCACACCTTTCCTAAGGTGCTGCTTAACCCATTAATGATCAGATTCCTAAACTTATCTAATTTTTAACCATTAATGATCTGATTTCCTAAATTCAGATCCTGAATTTAGGAAAATTAGTGAGGATCTATTGATTTCAGCTGCTGTTCCTGGCTTTAGTTATGAGTTATTCTGTGAAAAAAAACCAAAGTTTGTTGTTAAATACATAGATCAAATGGTGCCTGAAGCCTTAAGATTTTTACTTTCTTCTAATATTTTCTAAGGAAAATATTTTTGCACTTAATATATGATAGGTGCAATATACCCCAATAAAATATTGGGGTTTTCCACTGTCTTCTGCCCAAAATACCCTTTGACTTCAAAATACATGCCATGAAAGTAACTAAATCTTTTCTTCAATGATAGAAAAGAGAAGCAGGAAAATGAAAAGCACGAGCCACTGAATTTACCTGTCTGCTTTCTGCTTTGCAGCCATCAGCATGGAGCAGATAAGTGCCTGTGTTGGGCTGTCCCTTGGCATTACAGCCAGCAAGGAGAACCTGGATCTGGGTGTAACCCTGAAACACTCTGACTGCAAGCAGAAAGGATTCCTGAATACTGGTACAGCAGCAGGGCTGGGGTCTCCTGAGGCTCCTTGGGTCACTTGTTTTGGGCACAGAGATTTGTGTAGGGTCACACAAGGTGTGAGGAAGGGAGCTCTGGTGCCATCCCCCAGACAGGGTGGGACCACAGAAATTTTGGGTTCATGTCTCCAGGAGTATTGATCCCTCTTAAAAGAGCAGGAATTAATGTAGCAATATATCTGGATTAGAAACAGAGGCTGTGGGGTGGCTAGGAGGCTGCAGTCCACAGCAGTGGCAGACTGAGTCAGAATTGACTCTAAAAAGTACTCGAAGAGTGTAGGAACCCCCAGATTTGTACATTTCCTAATGAGCTATAGACAGTGTGACCTATTGCCCACGTCCTGCCCAGAAACCAAGGCTGGAGGAGTTCAGGTGTTATCAGCTTAGAGGATTTGGAATGCTCAAGTTGTCACCCTGTGATAAGGTGGCAGGGCTCACCCCACAAGCAGGGAGCACTGAGCTCACATCGATCCTGGGAGGCAGCCCCTGACAGCACAATTGATCTCCCCTCCACTGAGCAGTTTCTGCAGCCTTTTTTTGTGGAAACAGCAGCTGAATAATACCTGTGCAATTCCACTCTGCAGATGCTGGGAGCCACAGTGCAGTTGTGGAAGATATTATTCCCCGGATTAGAGGGGGAGATACCAGTTCCAGTGGAGGGCTCCTGAAGAGTTGGGATGGCCAAATGTATCGTCACTGGGGCAGGTCATTAAAATATAATCCTGCTGTTATTGATTTCCAGGTAAGGCTTTTCTGCAGTTGAAGAAACTCTGCTGCTCTAAGGAATGAAAGTGTAGTCGAGCAGATCATTTCGTATTTTTATTGTGATCCCATCACAGAACAAGATTAAATGTAATGGGCCACTGATCTGGTAACCTCTTATTCATTTCACAATGGGGAGTACATCTCCCACTGACTGCATCCACAGGGAGACAGACAAGGAGCTTAATGCTGGATTAGCGCCAGGTTAAGTTTCTGACGTGTTCCCCAACAGCTTCACAATGAATTGCAGTTGTATTCATCCCTGGTATTCTCCCTGATGCTGTCCACCCTCCTGTATGAGCAGGGCACTCACAGGGGGCTGGGGAAGGTGTTTTGTTACCCAGCAAAAGCTCTGCAAAGACAGCCCTCCTCCAGGAGTTCTCTGAGCAGGGAGCTCCTGGCTACTTTGTCAGGTGGATCCTGTCTTTCTCCACACTCTAAAAAAAGGGTCTGTGGCCATAAAAATCAGCAGGGCTCTATTTTCCCTTTTGTTTCACTGGATGCCCCATAAAATGGGAAGATCAGTGAAGCATCTTATAGGGCTTCTGAGGGGGAGGCGATGGGTGCAAGCAGAGGGGATGGAAAGGGACAGAAAAGAGTGATCCTACAAATAAATAATCCAGGGTTGAGCTGGCAGAGGCACGAGGGGGTGGCCACAACTCCTCAGCTGTGGTCAGCAGGACCACAAGTACCCCAAGATGCCAAGATCACCAGAGGAGAAGCTCGGGAGTGTGAGGGAAGGATCTCTGTCATGGCAGGGACATGATGCCATTTCTATCCCTCTTGTCTTCATTTGAAAGCAGATCTGAAAGCTCTGACAGAGAGTGGGAGAAGGGAAAATGGATTTGGGAATTATCTGTGTTATTGGCAGGGCAAGAAGGACTGTGCAAACCTTCCTGGGCAGCAGCAGAAAGATCTGATAACAGAGAAATGCTTCCAGTTCCAGCTGCAGGTTATTCACCTTTTTGCACAAGTTCCCATTAACTCTGGGCAAGATTTCTTGCAGTTTTCCAGTAAACCATGCTCTGACCTTTCTATTTTCCAGTAAACCATGCACTGACCTCTCCAGAGCTCCCTGCAACCAGAGGGGCCGCTCCAGCAGCTCTTATCTGCAGTCCCCTCAGTTTGTCAAACAGGCTTGTGCAAATTTGCCCAAGAGCTCTTCCCAAAGCCCAGCTGATCCTGATCCTCCCCCCAAATCACTCTCACAGAGCTGACACCCAGCTCTTCCCTGGAACAAATTCCTGCCCTAGACAGGGAGCATTTGCCCAGGAGCATCAATGGACAAATGTAAATAAGTGTCCTCACACAGTCCCAAGTTTTTAGCTTTAATACTCATTGAATATTAATATTCAGTCGGGCAAGTTATAATTGCTGCCCAGACTGGACTATTTTTGCTGACTGGTATATAGGAACTGGATCTTGCCGCTGGAAAATATGATGAGCGAGTTACATTCCCAAAGCTGTAGATGACAGTATTATTTCACTACATCAAAGGGCAAAAGATATATAAGCTAAATTCCTCATTCTCAGCATTTACTGGGTATTTCACAATCTGGCCACTGCAAGGGATAGGATGGTAATAAATTTTGATGATGCCCTCGGTCCAAAGCTCTTACCAAAACATTTTCTTCAAAAAGGCAAAAAGCATGCAAGAATCTCAGGGACTGTGACAGCACTAAGAAATCAGTCCAAAAAATGGGCTTACTGGGGTGTTTTAATTTATCATTCCAATCCCTACTAAAACCCCAAAGCATGTCCAGAAAAGCCAATCCCACACAAACCCCCAAGATGAGGAAGGTTTTGGAACAGTGGCTCCTCACTGGGGCAGCACCACATTTGCATGATGCACATGCAGCTGTCGAGGAAGACAAATGAGTTTTTCCCCGAGTCCTGAATTTATCCAGCAATGTCACAGCATCCCAGTCGATGCCCAGCTGAAATTGTTCTCATGCCATCCATCTCCATCCCTGCAGCTGCAGCCCATCCACGAAATCCTGCGCAGGAGCAACCTCGGCCACATGAAGAGCAAGGAGCAGCACCTGAGGAGGGCTCTGGGTGAGTTCCTGCAGGAATTCAGCCCCTGTCGCTGCAGGCCCTGCCTCAACAACGGGGAGCCCGTGCTGCTGGGGGACAGCTGCTCCTGCCACTGCCGCCCTGGGGACCGAGGAGCCGCCTGCCAGCACACCCAGCGCCCAGGTGAGAGCCCAAAGGGGTGGATTTGCCTCTCCACATGGCTAAACCGACAGCTCCTGGCATCCACATGTCAATCCCTTCTGTGTTTTGTGGCTGGGTTATCTTGGGTAGCTGGTCGTTAATTGCAGCCCCGAGATGTGCAGGATGTCTCTGTTTCGGCCCGCGCGGCTGCAGAACGAGTCAGAGCTCTTCAGTTTTTGCTCTTGAAGTTGTTTATTAATTCTTATCTATAAAATTTTCTTTCTGCCCATCCGAGATCTGCTCAGCCAGGCAGCCATAGGCGCTCTGACTGCCCTCAGGGTGGTGTTGTCTTTTTATACGACAAACTCCGTATAACGTATTTACACTTAATTCCCAATACATATCACCTATGTTAGACAGTGCACTTCTACTCTAAACCAATCCCAAAGTGCCAACATCACAGCAGAAAATGGAGAACAAGAAGAAGAAAGGCTGAACACGCTCAAGTTCCTCCTCCATCTTGTCCCCATAACCCCCATACCAAAAGTCCTAAAATCTACATTTTCACCCTGTGATAATTTTATTATTATACCATTTAAACCTCTGTGACTTACAGGTCCTCATACAAAGCTGGCAACTTGCTCCAGGGGTCATAATCAAATCCCCATGTGTTCTGGGCTGTGTGCCAGGGTCTCCGAGCCCCCCAGAGGAGTCCCTTGACAACTCTGGACACCCAGAGGAATATACTGAGTTCTGACAGGTTATGTCAAACAGCTCAGGGGATGGGGGAATGGGTTTAAATTGAAAAAGAGCAGAGTTAGGTTGGATATGAAAAAGATCTTCCCTGTGTTAGTGGTGAGGCCCTGGCATAGGTTGTCCCATTGCAGGCAGTGTCCAAGGTCAGGTTGGAAAGGGTTGGAGCAGCCTGGGATAGTGGAAGGTGTCCCTGCCCATGGCAGAGGGGCTGGAATGAGATGTTCCCATCCAATCCAAACCATTCTGTAATTTGTTATTACTATAAATAGAGATAGTAATAATAAATTTAATTGCTGGATTAAATCAAGCCTCTGGAGGGCTTGTGGCATTCCACTAAGGATGGGTGCTCCAAGGGGGAGAGCACAAACCTCAGCAGGCAGGGAGGGAAGGGGAAAGGCTCAGGTGAAGGAACTGCTCACACAACTCACCATCAAAAAAGCTGTTTTAGTAAAAAACTGCTAGATTTTTTACATTGCCAGATTTCCCACCCCTTCCTGGGATGCATTTTGACTAGAGTGTCTATTTTGGGGTGAAAAAAATATGTTTTTCCAAAGTGACAGGCTTATATTTATGTTTTCTTTGTCACTTTCTATACTATCCTAAAAAGTTAAGTGGGTAGCAAAAAAAGCCAGGGTCGGAACAGGCTCTTTCATTTCCAAAAAAAGTTGCAGCTCTCTCTGGATATTTTTGTCCTGATTCATGATGACAAAAAAGAAAAAAAAATTCTAAATCTCAGCACATGAAGCTGGCAGAAAAATCCATCTTCAGAGCAGTTCCACCAGGCAGAGCTCCAGGCCTCCAACCGTGGGCTCATCACTGGGGTCTCACCAGTGGGAAATCAAAGCTGTGATGAGACAGGGAGTTGGAGCAGAGCTGGGGAGATGGTTTGTGAGGCTGAATGCCAATCTTTGCTTCAGTGACTGCAAAGTGTTTTTTTTTTTAAAAGCTCAGGTTCTTTAAGTAGTCTCCAAATCTCAGGAATTTGTTTGGGAAGCCCAGGACCTGCCACCAAAGCAGAGCACTAGACCAGCCAGCCCTGTACCCCTTGATTTCAGCAACAGTGGGGACAGGCACACTTCTAAACTCATGGGCAATTTTTAATTTCAAATTTTCAGTAGCAAAACTAATTTAAGACCAAACTAATTTTGTTTTTTAAAAGCACAATGTTCCAGCAGATGGAAAACTCAGCTTCCCAGCCAGCACTAAGTAAGAGCACACACATCCATTTGCACTGTCTGGATTAATAAAGTGCCCAAGCCAGGCTTGAAGGCCAGATGAGTAAATAAAAAACGACAGTAAATGACAGCCATCAAGCATTCCCATCATTCAGGAGCACCACCATAATCCATAGTATCGACCACTCCTGACAACTCAGTCTGTACTGTAATGAAAAAGCTTTGAAATGACCCATCTCCAAAGGGACTTTCCACAACATCCCCACAGCTTTAGGGGACTTCTGTCCCTGTGCCTTGGTCAGAGGCAGGAAGTTGCTGCAGAGAGAGCTGTGAGCTGTGTTTTGGGAAAGGAAAACCAGAGGGTTTCAGATGAGATGCACAAGAAAGAGCTGTTGGTGTTTGGTGTGATGGTGTTCACAGGGGCCTTAGGATGAGGGAAGAGACAAGAATGTTGACTCCGTGTTTCAGAAGGCTGATTTATTATTTTATGACATATATTATATTAAAACTATACTAAAAGAATAGAAAAAAGGATTTCATCAGAAGGCTAGCTAAGAATAGAAGAAGAAGAATGATAACAAATGCTTGTGTCTCGGACAGAAAGTCCGAGCCAGCTGACTGTGATTGGCCATTAATTACAAACATCCAACATGAGACCAATCACAGATGCACCTGTTGCATTCCACAGCAGCAGATAATCATTGTTTACATTTTCTCCTGAGGCCTCTCAACTTCTCAGGAGAAAAAATCCTGAGGAAAGGATTTTTCAGAAAATATCATAGCTACAGTTTGGGGTGATGCTGATTCATCTCCTCTGGCTTCAAAGCGCCTTGATCTCAACAGACAGGGCCTGGCTGCCATAGAGCAGGGAGTCCATATCCAGAGAAGCTTCAGCCAGACCTGAAATCCCTTTTTTTTTGTTTATTTTTTCCCTTTCTCTCTGCGTGTCCCAGGTGGTGAGACGGACGGGCGCTGGAGCTGCTGGTCGGGCTGGTCCCCGTGCCAGGCGGGGACGGCGCGGCGCAGCCGGCACTGCTCCAACCCTGCCCCGCAGCACGGTGGGCAGCCCTGTGCTGGCAGGGATCTCCAGAGCAGAGCCTGCTGAGAGCACAACGTGCCTGCCATGGGGAACCTTGGAACCTGAGCTGGGCCAGAAATACTCCAGGAGTGTGATGGAATTAACCCCTGGGAGGAATCATTGACCGGGGACGCGGTTCTGCATTGGCTGGATTCACCGTGTGAAACCTGACCAAGTGCTCCCGTGGTTTTGCCCCACTAGATGTGGTGGGACCTCCATCAGATGAGACGGTTTTGCCCCATCAGATGTGATGGTTTTGCCCCACCAGTGCCCAGCACCCCTGCTGCAGCACAGGAGATGGCACAGAACCCACCCAAAGGAGGTGGAGCTGCTGGGTGACCACCGGGCTGCAGCGTGTCACGAAATAAATTCACTGTGAGTGTTTACACAACTGAGCTTGACTCCCAGGGAGTTTATATATTTTCCTTTGGGAAACACAGGAAAAGCTCACCATCCATGCAGTTGGTATTGACATATGTACCACGAAACTTTTGTGAGTTGGCACTGTCAGATCTGTAAGTCCAGCATATTGGCCAGGGCTGCCTTGGCAGCAAAGCCATATGCTGCTCTGCATGGAGAAGGCTTCAGCCTAAAGATGCTGAAGCATCCTTGCAGAATGCAAGCCCAAGCTGATGAGGAATTTTAAATAAATAAATAAATAAACAAAGCAATAAATAGAGAGGCTCGAAGGCAACCGTTGGGCAGAGGATGTTCCCACACAAGCAAAGGCTTTTCCCCTGTAAGATCAGTGATGAATTGACTATTAGCACGCAGGCATTTTATCTCCCAGGCACACAGAGCCTGAGAAGATGCTAACAGGCTGCTTGATTTAAGGGGCTTTTTTGAACGTGAGACGTAAATCTCAGCACAAGAATGCACACAGTATTGAACTGTGTCCAGAGAGCAGGGAGAGAGCCTGCAGCTCCCTGTTCTTAATGAACTGCCACAAAAACCTGGGATGGACGGGAGGCCAATGGCACTTCATTTTACTGAGCTTTTCATTGCAGGGGGAGAAGGGGGAAAAAAAAAGCCCTGAGAAGGAATCAGGCATTATGAACAACAACAGCACCAAAACCTCAAGGCACAAAGCAGCCCTTCTGTAGGCATTTGAATGGAGAGGGAGAGCAGAAAGGAATGGTGGTTTAGTGAAAGAAATTGCTCAGGTGCTTGGAAATGCTTGTTTTTCAACTGTGTGTCAGTGGGGATTTACAGGCTGACACTCAGCTGATGTAAATCAGTGTTGCCCCTTCACTGCAGCTGATTTATGGCACCTGAAGACCTGGCCCCATATTTTCTTTTGTGGGCATGTTTGCCAACGGCCAATTTTTTCACCACTATTTTTTTTGCTTGTAAATGAAACTAGGGGCTGGAAACAACAAACCATGCTGTCTCAACCCCTGAGATGGATTGTTCTGTGAAAAAATCCCTTTGCTGGGGGGCAAAGCTGTGGCCTTTTGGGCCAACCTTGCTATTCCAGGTGAAGGAGCTGTTCACCCAGAGAGGAATTTGCTCCCAAGGGTTTGAATTTGGTGTCTTCTGTGTTAGGAAATGCAGCAGCATGAAGCCTCCGTGGATCAGTGTGACTTGGACATCCAAAGAAATGTGAAATGTAGGATCACAACAGGTGATTTAATGAATTTTCTTTGGCATTGGGCTGCCTGGTTATGTGGGAACATGAGACAGGGCTCTTACACCAAGGACCAGTTTGGATCACAAGCAATTCTTACCTTTACATCGACTTCTTAGCACTCAGGAAAATGCCTGCAAGTAAATGAGTACAAAGTCACCTCAGTCAGAAAACCAAGTATGCTTCTTTTTTGACCAGAGGGGAGAAATTAATGAACAGAAAGATCTGATGCCTTGGAGGCTGGGAAAAGATGGGGCCTGCAGGAAAACAACCTGCATCCTCAGCTTTTAGAGCTGTTTCTGAAAGTGTAAATCACAGAAGAACCACCAAAAAAAAAAAAAAAAAAAAAAGAAATAATAATTCCAAGTGATTAAAGAAACTGCATGCAAAATTCCACCACGAAACATATAAATAAAAGCAGAAAAGCTATGTTTTGCCTGCAAGTGTTAATTTTTCTCACCTCACAGCCCAAGGCACTGAGACACAAACCCAAGGGCTTTCTCCAAACACCAAAGGCAGGTGGGGAGTGCCCCTCTCCTCCCTTTCCACCCCAGGGCTCAAACATCCACATGCTGAAACCCAGGAGCAGCGAAGCTGAAGTCAGAAGAAAGGAAGAAGCTGCCTGTAAGGTCTAGGGAAAAAAAAAAAAAAAAAGATTATGAGCAATTACACATTTACAATGGCAGTGGAAGAAGCTAATATATCTCATGCTGAAGTGGGCAGCAGGAGACTTGTGCAAGATGAGATAAGCAGCAGAAATGTTCGTTTCTTAGTTAAACTAAAAGCTTGGAGGGTACAATAAAACACTGCAGTTCCACCCAGGTTTTAATGAATGGATTTTCCCCTCTTGCACACTGCCATACATTTGATATAGTTATTTATCCTATATATTTCTGGAGGCATATTTCCCAGGAGACCTTGTTTATCTGGCTCATAAGCACATGATGGATGTGTGGCGCTTTGGATAAATGGTATCACAATCAGATATTTTTATGGATATAGGCAAACTGGGTTATTAACAAAGGAAGGGCAGAGAGGAACCAGCACGCAGAAGAAAATAGGGAATGATTGATGACAATACACCTGAGGCTGCAAGGTGTAGGCTCCAGATAACCAGCTAACAGCAGAGGAGATAAGGGCAGTGCTTGAGACAGAGCTGTTTCCTACCTCAGGGTCAATGTCACATCAGCTGCCCCAATGTCCCTCTGAGCCTGGCAGTTTGAGCAGGCAAAAACTCCCTGGCAGGAGCAGCTCAAAAATTGTTGCCTTCCCTTTTTATAAAGTGGAATGCACAGGCAGATACAAAACTCTTAATCCCACCAGAAAAACCTGAAACAAAAGAAATTCCAGGTTCTTGAAGAGTTTGGGGAGGGACCGGTGCTGGTGGTGCTGCCCTATTGGGTCCACCACAGTGGGACCTGTGGTGCTGCACCACAAATAAATAACAATATCGGTTTATAATAGTGATAATTACTGTATTCAACTCTAGCTTTTTGATGTACAGAAACAGGAGGAATTAAAATGGGATATAAAAGGAAGATAAATATTGCTGGCCGGGGGCTCTGTACAAATCACAAACAGGACAGGACTGCTGTGGAACGTGCCTTGAGCTGTTTTATTTTTCAGCATCAGTCTCATTACATGGTTATGACAATGGGAAGATGCCAGCAGCTCACATCCCAGGCAGCAGACCAAGAATTTAATGTTACAACTCACTTTATAAGTTTCTTGACCAATCACACAAAGCAAAAGCACATTGACAGTAGTTCTATCTAATCACCATAAGCACACGTACCTTTGGTTAAAACAATGCTTGCTTATTTTGAATACAATACTTACCTGTAACCCTTAAAACACCATACACAGAGCTCCATTATTAAGCCTTAACCTTCCCAATATCTTGCTAGATAAACTTTACTGTAGCTTAGAGAGTTATTCTAGACAAGCATTAATACACAGACCATTGTTCTATTTGTCTTTGCTTTTCTACAGTTTAAATACGTTTTCTGCTGACCTATCTCATGGCTGCTGCTTAGCTCTAATCACAGTTCTACTGTCTGAGGCCTGCCTTCTGCAGCTTTCCCAAAACCCTCTGATTTTGCAGATTCCCACAGATAAATCTGCAGGCATGATTTGACCTGAAATCTGGCAGCTGTGTTGGGTGCTCACTGGGCTCATCAGCCACCAGGGTAAAACCAGGAGTTTGAAATCTGGGGACTGCTGATACCTCTGCATGGCCTTTCTGGGTAGCTTCCAACAAAACAGCTCAGTGTGGGAGAGAACCTGGGCAGGAACAGCTACATCCATCCATGAAAGTGGGAGGAACAGCAGCATGATAAAGCAATTTAGCAATGCTGAGTTTGCAAAGCCCCAGCTGCAGCCTGGACGAGGTTCCAGCCTCACAGGTGAAGTCTCTGTGTGATGTGACACCACAGGCAGCACATGAATCCAGGCTGGGAAGCACTCCAGTTTCCCACTGCTGAAGGAGACGTTAGAGTGATGAGATTCCAGCAGGTTTTGTGCTGGGAAAGCTGGATGAGGCCATCACAACTCACCTGAAATACCTTCCTGGGATTCCCAAAGCCAGGATAACCCAGCAGCAATGCCTTCAAGCAGGGAGGTGCAAATCAATAACAGCCTCTCCATGTTTATCCTCTTCTTTTCCTCATGCAAACTTGTGAAAACACAACATGGGATTCAGGAGAGCCCAGTGAGAGGAGAATCTTCAGCAGAGAAATGGGCTGGAGCACTGCTGAACACGTGCCCTCACACCAGGGTTATTAATCTGAACTTACACAGGGAGGGAGAGTTAGGAACACCAGTAAAAGATGGTACCAAAATTTAATGCCAACCAAAATGAAACAATAAAAGCTTCAGCACAGTATTTTTTATTGCCCTCCAGGTTATAATAAATCATTAGTTAGGTGAATCAAAGCACAGAATCACAAGGACAAGATAATGTCCTTTATGAGAGATTTCTAAGCCTACAGGCTGAATATTCAGCAGCTGCTGAACTCACACTTCAGTGAGACTATCCTGATCATCTTGATGATTGTCAAACCTCTCCTCTCTTCCTCAAAAAAAAAAAACCAAAAAACCCAAAAAAATGCAAAAACTCAAATATACGAACTCAGGTACTGTCACCACTTCAAAAAAAATCTGTGTTTTTCTGGTTTGGGAACAACAGTCCCAAGTCAGGTCACTGCACTTGGCTGTCCTTGCCACAGCAGTGAGGAGAGGCACCACTGCTGTGTGTTTAACCAGCTGGATGATCAGGAAAGGTGGTTAAATTTACCAAAGCCACTTGACTCATCTGAGAAATGTCCTTAATCAGATTACACTGGTGATTCTCCAGAAGGGCAGGCAATGACACTGCAGTTTGTGTCCTCAGAGGTGAACCATGCTCAGGGCTCTCCCCTCCAGAGCTTCTACTGCAAAAAACCTGCAAAAAACCTTCAAAAAACCTGGAGGAATACCCTCCTTCACACAAGCACTGGCCCCTTTGACCATGACCCAAAATAGAATCTCTTGGCAAATTTCCACCACACAAAAGATATTGCAGCTACCGAGTGGAAAGGGGAAATGTTTTGGGCTGGCAGCTAAATGATGAAGGCCGTAATGAGCACAGAGCCCTCTTGTTTTACATATGCAATGTGCTCTGCCTTTCTTCAAGCTGTCACAGGAGCCCTGTGGATAAGTGTGGAGGCGGCATGAGGGCTACAACTAAATGCATGTTCCATTGTTCAGGTGTCAGGGAGCCTGAGCTGCTCGCACAGGAATTGCATTCAGACAACGTCAGTCTGAAAGGAAGGGAAGGGATGATGCCAGCCCACCAGAACCAGCCTTGCTAAAAACCCCTCAGAAGAAGAGTTTGACCTTGCAGATGTGTTAGAAGACTCACAGCACTCATGAGCAACTTTGCACTGGTGGAATTGCCTTTTGGAGCAAAGCTGTGGCTGGTTATTTCACAGCAGGCCCAACCAAATGCCTTTGCAAAAATCATTTACCACCAATAAACCTTCAGGAGGAGAGTCCCTGGAAGGATGCAGGCTCATGAAATGGTGCACAGTGCTGTGTAAAGCTCCTCTTGTTAGACCTGGACTGTGATGCACAGCCCCAGGGATGGTAATAAAAGGCAAACCAGTTTGTCTCTTGTCACAGTGACCTCTCTCTGAGTCAGATGTCCCACCCTGGGTGGACCCAGCTGTAGGGGGATAGAACATAAGTAAATAAAGGTAGTATAGAAAGTAATTGTACCCCCGAAGGAGTTGCAGCTGAATGAATTATTAAAGATTAAGAGCAGGCCTGATTTTAGCAGCCTGCAGCTGTCACCAATAAGAAGAGTGTTATAAAAGAGTGGATTGGTTGGTTGAGGGGAACTGGAGTTGGCTGGCTACTATAAGAAGAAGGAAGAGTCAGTACCTAGAGGAGCTGCCTACAAGAAACATTGAGGAGGTATGAAACTCTAGGAATATGGAACCCTTGCAATGAAATTGCAATAGAACTCTTGCACTATAATGACAACACCCAGCAGCAGCTGGAATACTGGATTTCATGGGATCAGACTTGTTAACCACAGCTTGTCTAGGGCAAACACAGCTACTAAGGGCAGAAGACCTCAGGGGATGTGCAGACAGCTTTATCAGAATGTTCCTTTTGTCCCAGGGAATCTGTGGCTTTCCCTGGATCCCTGGAAGTGTCCAGGGCCAGGCTGGACAGAGCTTGGAGCACCCTGGGCTAGTGGAAGGTGTCCCTGCCCATGGCAGGGGTGGGAACAGAACAATAAATTGTGAGAGCAGGGTAGTGAGGCACAGTGGCTCTAAATGTCACATTAGATGCTGCTGTGCTCATTGAGATTTAGGCTTTAATGTGCTGGATTTTGCTGCACACGACACAGGAGCTGTGCATCAGTGCACACCCTGCTGCACGTGAGATCAATGTGTCTCCTCTTATCTCATAGGAACCTTCACCAATGAGACAGTACAATTTGAAATCATGCAGTTACCAAATGCAGAGAGAGATAAAGCTTGTCTCGTTTAGCCCACTGCAACAAACACAGGGAAAAAGCAAAATATTGAGGTCAGTAAGCACATTCAATCCCACAGGACAATGCACATCCAAAGGTGTGGCTCCTAACACCCTCCCAGCTTCCAGTGGCTCCTGAAATGTTTCTGATTTGGGTGAGATCCATGGGCAGAGCGAGGCCAGCTCAAAGCCAGTGAGGAGATGCCTTCCCAAGCAGTCTGGCCATCAGTTTTGTGTGAGTTTCTGCTGATTCCTCCTAGCAAGGGACTGTCTCAGAGTCTGGCCCTGAGCAGGAGGAGCCACCATTCTGAGGGGCAGGGTTGTTGCACTGTCTCCTCCTCGTCCTCTGCCCTCCTGAACACGGGGACCAGCTGGCCCAGCACCCCCAGCCTCCATTGACAGCAGCATCTGGAAAAGAAACAACAACAAAGCTGGAAAGGAGCAGCAGAAACAAGCAGCTTTTCATGGGAAGAGCTGTCAGCTCCCATGAATTGTATCTGAATTTGACTCTGCCCCTGTCCACATCACTAACAATGCACCAGAGTCATTAAAAATGAGGGATTGTTTCAGAGGTGTTAATTCTCTGTTCAGCAGTTCTGGTGTTTGTTTGAACTACACTTCAGGTGGACATGAAAGGCAATTAGCTTTATATTTGCTTGAAGGATGTTTCCCTTTGTCTTAATCCAAACCTAGATAGGAAACAGACCAACTAAACTGGTCTCAGCCACATTTCGAGGTGGTAGGGGCAGTGTTAGCACTTCAGTGAACAACAGCTTGACTATTCAGCTTTCCCTCCATTGCTTTTCCTATTACACTGATTCTTCTGGACCCTGAGCATGTGAGTGACATAAATTCAAAATACTGAGAATCACGGAGGCAACACATAAAAGGAGGAAATGGGAGTGAGAAATGAAGTTACAGTGTTGACAAATGGATGGATGTGAGCTTTGGGAGGCTTGGATGTGACTGTGAGTGTGAAAAACAGACTGAAGCAAGGTGTCAGTGACTCCACCATTCAAGGCTCCATGGACTGCCTTAGAAACACCCAAAAATTTACCCCCTTGTTCAGAGAAATCTTGGCTTAAAGTGCATTTCAGCCTGGCTCAGTTTGGACACAGCCATGCAGAATGAGTCCTGTGTAAGGCTGTAAACAAAGCCAGTGATAAATGCACTGCATCAAATTGTGGGTTGGTGCCAGAGCTCTGGGTGCCTGGGATCTGGTATTATTTAGCATCTAAATTAATGAGCTGGAAGAAGTAAACAAAATGATTAAATTCATAGATGATCCTAAACTAGAAGGAGTTAAGAACATCAGTCAGGAGGCAGCGGAGACATAAAGTGACCAAGAAGCATTAATAAATGCTTCAAAACAGAATAATAAGATTTTAAGATTAAAATGCACGGTAGCATATCTGGTGGAGAACAGTTTGCAGCATGCTGGCTTTATCAAAGGGAAAAACTTAGGAAACCAAGCTGTTTCCTAAGGAGGAGACCTGAGGCCTTCCAGGGATTGTAAATCAGGCAGGAATTCCTATTTTGATCCAATTGCAAGGCATGTACATGCAAAAATAAACCCACCCCTCTCAAGAGGGCACAGAAATTCAGAAGAGGGCAGGGAAAATACATCTGTCCTCTTCGCAGGGGTGCACTGGGCAGGCTGGGGACAGCCAGGGCTGGCATCAGTCCCCTGGACACCCTGGCCAGCCCTGGCACAGCTGGGATTGTCCCTGGGCCCCTCTCACCTCTGCTCCTGCTGATCTCACAGGCGGTGCCCCTGCTGCCCAGGGGACACAGGCACTCACACTCTGCTCCTGGAAGCAAGCACAGCACAGATGGGGGAGTTACACACCTGGAGAGAGCCACATTTCCCAGCAGGCATCCACTTCTCCCCAGCACTTCATCTTCTGGGAGCAAGGGACAGGGGGGGAAATGGCATCATTTTTCTGCAGTGCTGAAGGGATCAATACCAATAACCAGGGGAGCTGTGGCTGCCCTGCACCCCCTCTCACCTCCGCTGACATTTGTTCCTGAGGCAGCTCAGCCTCAGACTCACTGCTGCAATTCCACAAGCCAGGGGACCACAGAGTCCTCCTGCTCTTCTGCAAAGGAGATCACAGAATCCTGGAATGGTTTGGGCTGGGAGGGACCCTAAAGCTCATCTCATCTCATTCCCTGCCATGGCAGGGACACCTTCCACTGACCCACGCTGCTCCAAGCCCTGTCCAGCCTGGCCTTGGGCACTTCCAGGGATCCAGGGGCAGCCACAGCTGCTCTGGGCACCCTGTGCCAGGGCCTGCCCACCCTCACAGCCAGGAATTCCTTCCCAACATCTTATCTGATCCTGCCTTCCCTGTGGCCTCCTCTGGATCACTCCGGCAGCTCCTTTTAGCATTTGGGTTTTCAGACCAGGACGCAGCACTGCAGGTGGAAAAAGCTCCTGATAAAGAACAAACTGCAGCATCAAGAAAGAGCAGCCAGGACAGGAATATCCTAGCTTGGCTTTGTGGCAGAGGAAAAGCCCAATATCCCAGCTCTGGCTGCCCAGGGATGTGCATCCCATGTCAGGAACCGGGAGAAGAGCTCCCACTTAGGAAAGTACATGGTCATTTAAAACCTTTGCTGAGGAGCTCCTAAATGAAACACTAACCTGGACTCAGCTCCTACAAAGTTATTTATCTCGACACAAATGCTTGAAGTGCTACAATCAGCTGCTGGTACCTGAAGTGATCATTTCTGCATTAAATACAATTTGATGATAACAATTCTCATCAGGACTTTTGCAGATGCAGATTGGAATTAGGCACTTGACAAAATGGTCCCTTTGTTAGAAGCTCTCATCACATCATATATCTCT
This sequence comes from Melozone crissalis, assembly GCF_028551555.1. Lineage (NCBI taxonomy): Eukaryota > Metazoa > Chordata > Aves > Passeriformes > Passerellidae > Melozone > Melozone crissalis. The sequence continues at coordinate 29,071,531 of NW_026535823.1, forward strand.
TGTTTAGGCAGAGCAGTTTTCATTCAATTTATATTTCCCCTTCATTTTTTAAATCACAGCCTGCTCACAGAGGAGGACAGCTTCTATCAGAAACAGGGGGAGGTAGTGGTGGTGATCACTGTGCTTGGCACTTATGTGGTGCTTTTCATCTTCAAAACCCTTTTACAAACACTAATTTATGCTGAGACTGTAGTCACTTCTCCAGGAGGATGGAAGCAATCTTAAAATCAAAAGGAGGAGACTTAGAGATGTCAAGGATTTTTTTTTTAAATGCATAACTGAGAAGTAACAAATTCTTCTTTAAACTGATACAGACAATGGTTATTCCCATGACAAAGACACATCCCTTGGCTTTACTGCCTGTACTTACCAGGACTCTAAAAACACAGCAACTTTATAAACACAGAGTAATTCCCTGATAAAGAAATGACAAGAAAAACTGAAGAGCGACTTGCTTGCCACATGCTCCCCACAAATTCCCAACTTATTTCCTTATCACTCTCTACATCCCCCTGGAAGGTGCCTGTGCTCAGGTGGGGCTGGGCTCTCTACACGCAGCACTGACAGGATGAGAGGACACAGCCTCAAACTGTGCCAAGGGAAATAAAGGCTGGAATAATTTCTGAGATTCTTTATCTTATTAAAGATAAAGTTCTGGAATGGCTGCCCAGGGAGGTAGTGGAGTCACCATCCCTGGGTGTGTTTAACAAAGCCTGGATGTGGCACTGGGTGCCAGGGTTTGGTTGGGGGGCTGGGGCTGGGCTGGACTCGATGAACTTGAAGGTCTCTTCCAACACAGTGATTCTGTGAATTCTGTGATTCTGTGAATTCATCAAGAGGGCAGGAAAGAGGAGCAGGCCCCTGTACCTCTCAGGAAGGGGATGCCATTCCCAAGGCAGGGAGCACAGCGACAGGAGCTGCTCTCCAGCTGGAACTCATCCAGAGCCCGGCGCAGATTCTCCTTTAATTTCATGGAATCAGCCACATCAGAGGGACTCACCAGCTCATACAGTGGCTCTGCCTAAAGGGAGGGGAGAAACTGCATTAATTCCCAGTTAATTCCCATGCATTAGCTCCCATGAACATCCCAAGGCTGGGTGGTGGCACAGCTGGAGGGGGGAATGGAGGCTGTGTGGCACAAACTCCAGGTTTCCCATTGCTATTTGCTATAACCTTGTGAACAATGAGTCCACAATGTCAGGAATACTCCCAGGGATGCTCCCCTTGGTTTCCAACACCAGAGGAGCAAGAAACCTTTTTGTGTAACAAAATACAGCACCCAACCTGTTGGATAAGAAACAGGCTAATTTGAGTTTCATTAAATCCTTTCTCATCCATTTTTCTGGTGCAGACATTTTTAGATCAGATTTGCCCAAACTTACATTTTCTGAGTGAGCTCTTACTCTGATTTTAAAAGCATCCCCTAAAAACCATCCACAAAAATCTCCCCCAGCACAGCCAGAGGCAGCAGTGACAGATTCACACCAGCACTTCCACCTTCACCTCTCCTGCATTTCAAGGCAGGCTTTTATCCTTATGGAGCCCAGATAACGGTTTCACTGCCTTCCAGAAGGGAGAGGATTTGATCTCCATCTGCAGATGGGGTCAGGGAGAGAAGACAAGGGTGTGCACAGCACAGTGAACGTGCAGCACCAAGGAGACTTTGCTCACTCATTTATTTTCCTCCTGAGAACAAGGGCAAGTTAAAGTGGGGTGTCAATATGGCCAGTGGGATGATAATTCCATGTGCCATCAGAGCATCCATCCCAAATTCCCATCCTCCCTGCAGGGATGCTGCCATGCAGCCCACACACACAGAGGAAGCATCAAGGATCACCCTCCTGCCAACACAGGCTCACACTACAAGAACTAAAGAATGTTCCAATAAAACAAAAAAAAATTCCTCATTTCCTGCTGCTGTACATCCACTCTTCATCAATTATCTGTGATCCATACTTTGCTTTTTGAATTCAGACCATACAAATGAGGAAATACACTAAGAGTGACCTGCCAAGTCCCTCCAGCAGATGATTTATGAACTGATTTGCTTTAGTTTTCCCTAACTAAGCATTCTTGGGCTGACATTTAGTCACACTCCACTGGCACTTTTGATCTTCCAGCCCCACAGGGATATTGGTATGGAAATGAAGATACCAGATCCAAATTACATCTGCCTGAGGTTTTTCACTGGGCAGCCTGGTCAGTGATGCCAGGCAGGACAAAGAACACCTCAGCTCCTCATGGGAAGTTTTTCTGAGAGGGGATTTGGTGCACAGGGCTGCATTTCTCTGTCTCCTGCCCTGAGAGCTCCCAGGGCATTTCTGGAAGGTCAATCCACAGCACAGCAGGGGCTGCAGCAAGTGCCAGATGGGCACTGGCTGTATTTCCAAATTACTGATTTTTGCTTGCTTCACTTTTTTAGAATTCCTCTTTCTTGGGAAACAACCCCCTTTTACAAATGTAAAGATTTTTGCCTAAAATTAAATTTTAAATTTTTAAGGAAAAACAACTCTAAATCAACTTCCACCTCTACCAGTCCAAACTCCTGTTTAAAAGGATGTTCCCTTGCACCTTTGTACTATTCACTCATTTTGACATTACAGATGATGAGGCAGAATTGCTACACACTTCTGCTTGCTTTTTTGCATTTCTAAAACTCTCCAGGGATCAAAAATCCTCAGCTCTTCCAAGCCTAACTCCTGTTTTTAAGGTTCAGCTAAGCTGCACAATGAAAATGCACCTCAAAGAATGGTCACTGGTACTCACAGAAATTGATAAACATCAAGGAAAATAGAAGCCCTTATAAAATATATTATGCCAGATACAATTTTTGGTAGGTTATACATTGGTAAAACAGAAGGTGATTATCTGAATTGCCTGGCAGGCAGCGGGAAATGACATTTGCACAGCCAAGTTAAAGAATTAAAGCTGTTTACTTTGTGTATTCCCAACCACAGCCCCTTTAAAGCATCCCACCTTTGCATTTCTGAACACTCACTTACAGAAGCTGCACAATAAGATCTATTGTCACTGACATATTTCATGAAAATCCTTTTGCTAGGACTTTTCTTTTGAGAAGCTGAGAAGCCTCAGAAAAGAAATGTAAACAACAACTATCTGATGGCTGTGGAATGCGGTCTGGAGATGCTTTACCAACAGGTGCATCTTTGATTGGTTTAATGTAGATTGCTTTTAATTGATGACCAATCATGGTCCAGCTGTGTCAGACTCTCTGTTCACTCACAAGATTTTATTATTCTTTCCTTTCTAGCCTTCTGATGTCTCCTTTTTCTTTCTTTAGTATAGTTTTAGTATAGCATTTTTAATATAATATATTATATTATATATGATATATATAATATATCATATTATATAATGTAATATAATGTAATATAATGAATATAATATAATATAATATAATATAATATAATATAATTATATTGTATTATGTATTACTAATATAGTGTAATATAATGTAATATAGTATAATGTAATGTAAGATACGATATGATGATATGATATGATATGATATGATATGATATGATATCAACATTCTGAAACATGGATTCAAGATTCTCATCTCTTCCCTTGTCCTGGGGACCCACAAACACCACCACCAGTCTGTTATTCTTGATTTTTTTTCTTTTTTTTTTTCCTCTAAATCCTGCTTATTTAAACACAGAGCTCTCCAAGGAGCTCCGCTGTTGCTGGAGGAAGGGGAGGGTGCAGTACCTTCAGCTTGATGATCTCAGGGTTGTACTGCACAGCATCTCCCCACAGCTGCATGAGCTGGGCCGTGGGCAGGTCCTTGTGGGCCAGGGTGGTGATCTCTTCACTCGCTCCTCCACGGACCAGCACCTGGAAATCCTCCACAAACTGCTTCCTGGCAGTGCTGTCTGCAAAATATCACTCAGAAAAGTGCCCAGATGTGCCCAGCTGTGCCCTTGTGGGCTGCAGTTATCACTGGCACCAAAACTCTCCCATGCGGGACCCGTCCCACCCAGAGGGAAAAGGAAAAAGGCCACAGGTGCTGCTCACCTGCAAAGTGTGTCCTGTGTCCCTCCTGCTCCCTGCAGGAATCCCTCCCCATCCTGCACCCTGCATCCCTCCCCTGAATTCCTTCCCCGCGGTTTTAAGCTCACAGCTCCTTCCGCAGCCCCATGCTCCTCAATATTCCCAGTTCTCCCCCATGGATTTCCAGGTGCACATTCCTCCTGTGCACACCCCCAGCTCCCCACAGCACCATCACCTCCCTGTTCCCCCCATCAGCGTGCAGAGAGAGGCTGGGCTGCCCTGCTGAGAGATGAGGGTTGATATTTAACACAAATATGTGCTAAATATCAACCATCAGGGTGATGGTTGAGCATCCTTGGGACGCTGAGCAGATATTCCCTCTCTACACAGACAATCTTGGAAAAAACCCAAGCTCTGAGGTATTTCCCCCTCTGTTAAGCCTGGCTGGGGTTAGCCCCACACTCAAAAGTGGCTGTGAGGGAGTGGAGGAATATTTCAGGCAGGGAAAATGACAAAACCTTCCTTTCACAATGACAAAGAGATGAAATGGCAGAAGTGTTTCACGCTTACCTCCAATCTCTTTCAGAAGGGCATTACAGCCAGCTGAATCTACTCCAAGCCCCACAGAGAATTTACCAAAATTCACAGCAATGTTAAAGCCCTTCTGTGCACATTTCTGGACATCACTCAGAGAATAACCTTAAATACACAAAAATTGTAAAGTTTTAATACAGTTATTTCATGTTTTATGTCCACGTACAGAGAAAATGTGATTTATAAGTATTTTTGCTTTAGGAAAAGAAAAGAAAGGTATGATGAAGAAGGTTGTTTTTTGGGATTTTTTTTGTTGCTTAACAGAACTATATGAAATGAAATCTCTACAGAACTCAGAAGCCAAGTGGAAAAGCGAGGTAAATGCTGGAAGAGGAGGATTTTCCACAGCCCAGCTGTGGGTGGGAAAACAGAGGATGTCTAAGCACAGACTGCCCACCACCCCTCTCCATCCCCAGGCTCGGGTTTTTTAAGAGGAATAGATGAAATTGATTTTCCTCCTTTTACCAGCTCACATCTCCAGTTCTCTGCTGCCAGAAGAGCCTTAAGTGCTACCTGGAAATTTAGATTGGACACCAGGAAACATTTCTTCACCAAAAGAGTTATCAAGGCGGAGTCACCAACTCCAGAGGGATTCATGGGACATGTGGATGTGGCACTTGGGGACATGATTTAGTGATGGCCTTGGCAGTGCTGGGTTAACAGCACTCCCTGATCTCAGAGAGCTTTTCCAACCTAAAGGATTCCATGATTCTAAGATGTGGCAGATTGGATTCTGTGTGACAGCAGAGCAGGTACCAACCATGGATGGGATACCAGATCTGCAAAAGAAAATTTCAGTTCCAGCACAAATATAATGAGGGATTTGAAGGGGGAAACCTGAATGCTCAGACTGGACCTACAAAACCCTGCTGAGAACTTACAGCCCAGTTCAGCACGTGTGAAAATGTTGTTATTGCTGCAGGGTCCTGATCTGGGGCAGCAGACACTGAGCATTTTGATGCAAACAATAATGGACTGTAATTCAAACAAACGTGGCTTGTGGTGGGCCCACAGCAACAGCTGAGAAATTGGGAAGCTCTGTTAGAATGTGAATACCTGAAATGTGAGTCTAAATTCTGTCCCTCTCTCTGACCGCAGGGTAAGGAACTTCCCACACAGCAGAAGAACAAACAAGCAGAGCATTACACAAAGCAGAGCCCAGCAAATGCCTCTGCAAACAGACAGCAGAGGCAGTTCCACACTCCCCTGCCAATGAATAAATAATTGAGAGTGCAGCTATTGATTAATGTCACACTGCTCGCTCTGTCCTACACAACAATCATCATTCCTCACAACAAAGGGAGCCAGAGCCAAAGAGCAGGAGCAATGTCAGGCACAGGAGTCACCCAGCAAATTATTTACTGTTTCCTACATGCTGGAAAAGCTCTCGAGGCTAAAGGTGCTCCAAGCCTGCCATTTGAAAGGCAGTGGAAAAAGAACTTGGGTGAAGCTTTTCAAAGCTAACAGAAGTGTTAAGATCCACGATTCTCATTCATCTCAACATCTTGTCAGCCTCTAAAATGCTGTTGTCTAAAATGCTTGCCACAGGGCTTTGTGAACTAAATCCAGCCCAGGATGCTGAGCATGCTTTGAAAACCTCTTTATTCACTGTCTCTACTCCCACACTTCCTGCAGGATTTCTTTGAGATGCTGTTGAGCCCTTCTCCCATCACCTCCCTCTCCCTCTCAGAGCTGAGCCATCCCTGTGTGCCTGCTCAGAGGTTTTCCCACCCAAAATCCAGCCCCAAAGTGTAGGAATGTGCTCCTTGTTGACGGAGTGACAAAATTTTCCTTTGTCCCCTTAAAAAGGAAAGAAGTCAAGAAGTTTCTCTCCTCAATTAGGTGAAAAAGGCATCTCATAGGCTTGGGGGGACTTCACCTCAAACTAAAGGATAGCTAATCGGACAGGAGCCAAAAAGTCCCACCTGGGCAATTTGCTAGAAAAAGAAGAGAACAAAGAAACAAATCACTTTTGTGTGAGGTGTTTTACCAAGAGCAAGAACCTCTTGCCCTGGCTCAGTTTTTCTCTGTAAAGAGTTTGTTATTTAGCCTTTTATTAAAACCTTTTTGCTTCCAATACTGCAACAGAAGCCATCCTGCTGATTTTATGCCTCCAAAGGCAGCTGAGCTACCTTGGGTGAGAAATGAACCTCCAAGAGCTCATGAGACCTGGCTCCAGGAGGCTCCCGTTACTCCAAAGCTCCTTCCCCACCATCAGCTGCACATACCTGTCGCAGACATTTTTTCACAGAAATACTTTCTTTCAGATTTGTCCATTTTCTGGGAAGCTGAGGGCCCCAGAAGAGAATGCAAACAATTGTTATCAGCTGCTGTGAAATGCAATAGGATGCACCTGTGATTGGTTCTTGTTCCATGTGTACCGTTAAGGGCCAATCACAGGAGCAAGCTCGGGAAAGATTCCCGGGACACAGAACTTTGTTATGGATTCTTCTTTCTTTCTATTCTTAGCTTAGCAGCCTCTGCAACCTCTCTCTTTACTCCTATTTAGTATAGTTATAACGTATTATATATCATATATCAATAAATCCAGCCTTCTGATCAAGAAACAAGATTCTCGTCCTTCTCTCACCACCCCAGCGACCCACTGAGGTCGCTGTAATACATACCTGCCTTGTGGAGCTCGTGGCCGTTCATGACCAAGGTGTACTCGTAGGTGCCTCCCAGAGTGGCCTCCTGGATGAAGTGTGTCCCGAAGTCCCTGAGGAGCTCCCGGTACTCCCCGTAGCTGTACTCCGCGGGCAGCTGCCGCAGCCGCCGCAGGAACTCGTGGTGCAGCATCAGGGCCCGGGGCTTCAGCTTGTACACACCAACAGCCAGCTCACAACGGGCGTGGAGGAACTTGCTGGACTGCAGGAAAGGCAGGAGAACCCATGAGGAGGGAGGGGTGGCATTTGCAGGACAATGGGAGTTTGTTATTTGCAGTTAAACCATCAGCGCCGGTCGGGATTTGTTGATTTCACAGTTTCCAACTACAGATCTTATAACTGGAAATCTCCTAACTATTTTTCATCTCCTAAAAAAACTCCAATTTTTTGCAAAAGCAAAACTTTCAGTGGTAAAAGTTCCTGAGAGTCAGGCCATGATGGGGCACAGGAAAAGGCAGGGCCCAGGTTCTGCTGTGGCACATCCAGAATGCAAGGACACCTCAGCATCCTGCAGGACCGCTTTGCCCCCAGTGAAACTTCATCTCTCACAACCTCCCTCCTGAAAAATTCTGACATCTGAAATCATTATTTGTACAGGAAATGGTCAATGGCTGACCCAGATTCATATTTGTATTTCACAGACTATGCCCTTATCAAAACTGAAAGGAAAGAAGAAAACACAAACTCTCTCTCTCTTTCTCTCTCACACACACATTTAAATATGGTTCTGTGTATATATGTAAACACGGATAATTTTTCTCTCTCCCCTTTCTGGCATCAAAGTCTGGAACAGAAAATGCCTTCCATTATGTTCAAAGGATTTAGTGTTCAGTTGTCTGGGCCAGCAGGACAAGCACATCAGGGAGGGATCAGTATAGAACATTTCAGCTTAAATAATAAATTCAGGACTTAATATTTGGTTTCTTTATGGGTATCTGTTGCAAATGCTTCTCATCAACCTCTGATCTTGTTGTGAGAAATTCCACTTTGCAGGAAGCAAATGCAAGGAATACTTTGCCATTTCTGAGTACACTTTACACTGAAAGGAGATCGGTGATAGTATTACACCACTGATATGAGCTACCTTTGTTTATGGCAATAACAGATGAAAAAAAAGAAAAAAAATGATGGCAGACGTAGGAGTTACAGATTCAAGTTGAACAGGCTTTTCAGTTTCAATTTTTCACTACAAGCACTCAAAGGTGGGTGCCCAGCAGGGCAGTGGACAGACCACACTGAGAATCAGAGAATTTCCACAGCTGGAAAGGACCCTCAAGCATCACTGAGTCCTCTCAACAAGCTGTGGCTCATTTCAAAGGCCAAGCAGCCCAGATCCTGGCTGAGAGCTGAATGGAAAAGCTCCTGGGTGCTGCAAACACAAAGGAAGGCGCTGTGGGTGTAGTCAAGCCTTGAACAAATGGCAGAATCCAGTTGGGGAAAGGATTTGATTTATCCCAGTGCTGGCTGCTGACCTGAGGAGGAGCCTCAAACCAACACACACACACACACACTTACAAGGAACACATTAGCAGGGAATTAAGTGGAGCAGTGCTTACACTGGAAGAAAATCTTTTCATCCTCTTCATGAACTTCTTGAACCTCATGTCATTTGAGCTGTAACCAAGTTCAAACACTTTTGGTATTTTTATACCGAAGCTGAAGCTTGACTGCGTCGCTTTTGCCTTCAGGACAGTGCTTTCATAATTTGAGTAGGAGTCATATTCAGTCATTGTAAATTCATATTTGCCTTTGGTCTAAACAGAAAGGAAAAACAACACGTCTCATTTCCTGCACAGTGATTGTACACCTGAAGCGTGGGGAAGGAATGCAGACACAAATATGGTTGTGAATTAATGCTTGCACTTTGAAGATGAAAAGCCTTGTATAATTGCAAAGTACTATTATTATTAACACAGGTACTTCAAGAATACTTGATTTACAGCAGCAGGAAAGCTCCTATCTCCTCCATGCTGCAAGGTCCTCAGGCTTTCACTTAATATGTCAATCTTATGCAAAGGAGGTGAAGTCTTAAACACAGGCATCAATTAAAGCACAAACTCTAAAAAGAAAAGGTTTCCTAGTGGGCAGCACTCAAAACCATCATGCCATCAGAAGCAATAAGGTCAAATATATATTTGAAATACAGCTTTGATGCATGACAGGAACAAGTTTTCACACAAAGCCTGTGGTGTGTTCAACATCGTGGGTATGAGGATGTTCTAGAACAGGGTAAAAATCAGCCTGATCCTATTGGGTGTCAAGAATTTTGTGAGTTTTTTGTACAAAATGATCCAGCAGTGAAGATCTGGGCACTAAATCCATTGGAACATGTGTGTGTGGGTATATTTGCAGGCACATCTGGCACGCACCTCTGGCGTGTAGCTCTCCACGTTGTAGGGCTTCCTGAACCTGGTGTCTGTGATGTAATGGGGAGAGCATCCCCCAGCATAGTACCTGTGATCAAGGACCAGCCCCTCCAAGCTGTTTGTGAAGATATTCAACCTGTAGGTGAAGAACAACAATCTTATGGCACCATCAATTCAGAGCTAAACACTGAAGGCCTTGGCTGAGAGAGACAAAAGATTGTTTTATTTGGCCACAGGCTCTTTGTTTCACACTTCTTCATTCTGAAACCCCAAAAGAAAGCTTGGCCTCTTTCACTGTCCAACCAACCCAGGTGCTGCAGAAGGACCTGGCTAATGAGAAAGCAAAAGACAGAGTTGAGTTTTGACACCTGATGAATATAAATGGCAATTTTCATCCCCCAGCTGTGAATGACATCAGTGTTACTGCCACCAGCACTGGCAGTAAAACACCCTGTGGCTTTTACTGGAACTCTCCAGGAAGAGCAGAACAAAGTGAATCAGCCAAACCCTTCCCCACCAGGCTGCTCACCCTGAGCACCCCCAAATACCCACAGCACCCATCAGAACCTTCAAAGCCAGATTTGCCAATCCATGCCATCAACCCAGACTGATTTTTAATTCCCAATTCTTCATTCTGGTTTATCAGCCAAAATCAGCCAGGTTGGCCCAGGGGCAACCAGGGGTCAGTAGATCACAGTAAAAATTGTTGGGGAACAAGAGAAGAGGCACTCAGGCAACAGCTCCAGTAATCCTTGAAAGCACAGGGAGTTTTCCTTTGATTTCTGTGGATGATGGACAGAAACCTTAACCTGTCTGCTCTAGGAAAGGATGCAGCACTGCAGTTTGTGGAGATGAGGAGATTAAACCCCATCACTGGCTTTTCCCATTGCTGCTGGTGGGGTGAAACTTCATCAAACCCCCCCCCCAAAAAAACTACTGGTGCTCCAGGACTCTGTTGGATCTGCCTCTCCTGATTTTGGGGAGAGGGGCTTGCATGATAATGACACTGAAGCTGTAAAAAAATTAACTCTAATTTTAGAACAATCTGGAAAAAAAGGGAAGTCCACTAAAAGCAAATTACTGAGCAATTGTAGCTTCAAAGAGATGAGAAGCATGTTCCTATAATTGTCCAACATTATTTTTAATTTTGATTAAACTCAGAAGTACAAAGCATTAGCGATGACATGTGCAGAAGCCATATCTCCAGAGAATAATGAGAAAATTATATTTTTTTCTTGCAATATGATTTTCCTCTTTCTTTTTTTTTTTTTAAATGTAAAAAGCAATTTTTTCCCTGCAGAGTAAGAAAAAAAACCCCTCTTTTCACACAGTCTGATCTTACAGATGGGCAGTGTGCTGCTCCAGCTTTCCTCTGCTCAGTGTTTGTATGAAGTCACATTAGATCATTCTCAGCCTTAAGTAAGAGAGCATCTCACCAAAGTCACAGCCTTACCCTTTGGCCAGGTTCTCTATTCCCCAGTACTCTTCCATCTTCTGGTCACATTTCCTGAACACTTTTTTGCAGTTTTTCTCATCTGACTGGTCCCCACAGTCGTCATCCCCATTGCAGAGCAGCCTCCGTGCAATGCATCTCCCTAGGGTGGAAGGGGAAGGTCACCCATGAAACAACCTGTGATCACACTCCCTGATTGAAGGAGTTTAGTCTAGGAGTTGCTCCTAGACTAAACTTAGTCTAGGAGCAAACCAGAAAATTCCTGGAATGAATGGTTCAAATCTAGTTGGGAAAAAAAAAAATCTTCTCTATCTGCATGGATCCCCAAAGTCCATCTGCTCAGTTTCACTCAAAAGTGCCATAATCTTAAAATTCCTTGCTCATCTTAGGAAAAACCCCCAATAATTAAAAGTATAAAAAATATATAGAATGTTTTTGGTAATTTTTTTTTGAGATAAGAAACATGCTGTTTCAGCAGGCCTTGTATATGGTATTCTTTTCTTTCTCTCTCCCCATGTCCACAATTACTGAGTGCTTTCAGTCTCACCAAAGCACTGGGAGATGCAGAGCTGAGGCTTTTCCTTTGCCCCATCTCAGGTGCTGAGCTCCTGTTGCTGTCCCTTGTGCTACAGATTTTGTTGATATAACCAGGTGACAATTTCCTGTTTGGAGGTTCTAAAGATGGCTAATAGCCTCACTGACACAAACACAGAAGGAGCCAGGTCAGTTCCTGGCATCACTCTGGCCCAGCAAACTCCCATGGAAGCACAAAATTCAGCACAGTGGCATCAGGAGTGTGACACCTGTCCTTTGTGCTACAGATTTTGCTGATATAACCAGGTGACAATTTCCTATTTGGAGGGTCTAAAGATGGCTAATAGCCTCACTGACACAAACACAGAAGGAGCCAGGTCAGTTCCTGGCATCCCTCTGGCCCAGCAAACCCCTGTGGAAGCACAAGGTTGATCACAGTGGCATCAGGAGTGACACCTGTCTCTAGTGCTACAGATTTTGCTGATATAACCAGGTTACAAAATCCTATTTGGAGGTTCTAAAGATGGCTAATAGGCTCACAGACACGAACACAAGCACGGAAGGAGCCAGGTCAATTTCTGGCACCCCTCTGGCCCAGCAAACTCCTGTAGAAGCACAGAGTTGGCACAGTGGCATCAGGAGTGACACCTGTCCCTTGTGCTACAGATTTTGCTGATATAACCAGGTTACAATTTACTGTTTGGAGGGTCTAAAGATGGCTAACAGACTCAGTGACACAAACACAAGCACGGAAGGAGCCAGGTCAGTTCCTGGCATCCCTCTGGCCCAGCAAACCCCTGTGGAAGCACAAAGTTGGCATCAGGAGTGACACCAGTCCCTTGTGCTACAGATTTTGCTGATATAACCAGGTTACAATTTACTGTTTGGAAGTTCTAAAGATGGCTAATAGGCTCACAGACACAAACACAAGCACGGAAGGAGCCAGGTCAGTTCCTGGCATCGCTCTGGCCCAGCAAACCCCTGTAGAAGCACAAAGTTGGGCACAGTGGCATCAGGAGTGACCCCTGAGCAGCACAGTCCCCCAAATCCTTACCTGTAACTGCACACACAAAGCCATCACAGCGAGCTCTGCTCCTGCAAGGGCTGTTTGTGACACACTGCTCAGCCTCCCTGTCAGAGCCATCACAGGGATCTCCACCGAACTGAGAGGGCTGTTCCAGGCGGGCAAATCTGTACTGTGATGAAAATAAAAAATATTGACTCAAGTGCACAGAAATGGTGAGTTTTACGCTTCTCTGGTTGAAAAACAAACTTTGTGTCGCCGGGATCTGATCTAAGCGCGCTCTGTCATATTAGAAGAGAAAAGTGTCAGCACACGAGTGTGAAGCTGGTAATTTGCCTCCTTTCAAAGGTTTCTGATCGGCGACAGTTTTAATTTTACTGAGGAAGGGTTGAGGATCGGGAGGGATGAAGCAAAGTTTGCTTTTCTTTGACAGTTTGTTTAAATGAGCCTGACAGTGCAGTGCGGGACTTTGCGAGAGTGAGGAAGGATCCAGTTCCATCTCCTCTCTTTCAATTAGTGCTGGTAACGACATCCCTTGTTATTTTCTGTCAGTGTATTTACTTGCCCCTCTGTATCATTAGGGATTTTTTTCCGCCCACAACACTGCTGTGAAGCAGTCAATTACTCCATCCAATATGTTGTCCCTCCTTTTTTCCCCGGCTTCTGAGATTAACTCTTTGATACGAAGCTTCACTCTCCCCCCAAACTCCCATCACTGGTTATTTCTGTTTAAGCCTGGGAACAGCTTCTCCAACTTGTTAGCAGAGGTCTCTCTAGCAACAGGGATTTTGCTCTTCATGCTGTTGGGATCATTACTTTCATTTGATGGGGCTTCTCGGGTGGAAAATGCTGCCTGGCAGACAAGAAAAAGCATCTTAATCCTGAGAGGCACCGAGCGTCTCCAGGTCCCACAGGGGACCATTAGTGGGGAAGGTGCCTCGCACTGATGATGGAATGACAGGGCTGTGTTGGGAAGTCCCTGCAAAACCTGGCCTTGCACCTTCTCAGGACAGAGAGGCATCCTGGAAAGCACTGGAATTACTGGGGGTGGTGAGCTGGAGAGCTAAAAGCCACCTGAAAGCAAAGCCCATGGTCTCACCTGTACAGGGCTTTTCTCATCAGCCCCCCTCGGTTTGCCCAACCCCACGGACAAAAAGGACATGGCTTGAAGGAGGTCTCACCTCCTGGTTTCTCAGAGGTGCCCAGAGCACAGACACTCACCCTTTTCTTGTGGCAGGGGTCACACTTGCTCCAGGAGGACCAGGAGGAGAGGATGCAGTCGCGGGGCTGTGGTGGGGCAGTCGCGGAGCGGGCGAGCCTGGCCCTGGCCACGCTGTCGCTGGGGCTTGGGGACTCCTGGCCACTGTGTCCAACAACACGAGACCTTCAGGATGTGACACTGTGAGCTCTGACCCCTCAGCCTGTGCCTGTGTGAAACCTCACACCAAGGAGAGCTAACACTCATCACGCTTTGTATGCAACCTCTGGATTTCAGTCCTCATCCTGATGGCATTGATTCCACTGGCACGGATTCTGTAAAGACCTGATCCACTCTCCAGCCAGCATGGGAAACTAAACCCACAGCCCACCAATCTGGGCTTCACCTCAAGCTGTGCAAGCAGTAAAACCTTCATCAGTGGCTGTCGTTGCTCTGTGGCTCCGAGGTCAGACACCTCCATGATGAACACCAGACCCAAGGAAAGGCCTGGCATGCACTCAGCATTTCTCAAAACCAGGCTTAAGTGTCTCTCTCTGCCCAGCAGCCCATTTTCCCCCAGGCTGGCCAAAGACACTGCTTTAGATTCTACTCTCAGTTCATGAGTCATTAACCCATTAATCCCTTTCAACCCAGTAACAAGCCTGAACCCCAAGTGTGAGCCTTTACTCTTCACCCCAGCCACTCTCACTCCCTCATGGGACAGCTGTCTCCAAGGTTTCCACAATGTCACAGTTAAAATGCTGCCTCCTCTTTTGGTGGATTCAGGATTTCTGATTAAATCCTTGTCCCAGACAAATGCTCCCTTGTTGCACCTTCCTCAAGTAGGGAGCTTTAGTAAAATGTTGACAATTAGTTTCTTTTCATGCCCAGTTTGACAAGGAAACTACCACAGCGATGTTCCCAATTCTTCCAACCCTGACAAGGAACAGCATCAGCTGAAGCTTTAAGTATGATTTAGTGCCTGGCATGGGGCTCCCATTATAGCATATTGAAAATCACATTGAATAAAGGAATTACAAAACCTCATCAGCTTGCTGAGGCATGAAATCAAAGCTCAAAGTTCAGAGAACAGTGCAAAAATATAGTTAGATTGGAAAGATTACAAGATGCAGTTCTCTGAAACAGCAAAATCTATTAAAGCAGCAGAGAAAGGAACAGCTCTCAGCCACATTCCCACCACTTCTGCACTTGAAGGAGAGAATCCCCCGCGTGCCCAGCCCTCTGTGGGGCAGCCAGCATGGAAGGAGGCTGCATGTTCAACCAATTCCACGTTACAACACGAGCATGGCAATTTGTCAGCTCCAATTCATCACCAGGACTGCGCCTCTGAAGGCAGAAATGCTGCCGCCCTACGTTGATGTCTTTTGCCATTCATTAGAGCTGCAGAAATCACTCAGGACAGCAATTACAGCCCCTACAACACCCAGGCCTGTGCTGACCCTGCTGGTTTCTCCTGCCATGCCCTGCAGAAGCTCTCACTCACCCAAAGCCATGGGCAGTGTGGGTGCCCAGCACGGCACAGAGCAGCAGGAATTGGGCGCTCATCACTCCGAGGTTCTGTGCAGCTCCCACACCACCAACACCCCCACCCTGTCTGCTCTGGGGCCCTGAACAGGGTTCAAGCACAAAAAAGGAGCTGCAGAGCTGCTGTGCCACCCTGCGAACAGCGGATGAGGCAGCAGCTGGCAGGCTCACAAGGTAAACGCTGCTTTGGTTGTTTAGCACACACACGGCTTTCCCGAGGCCAGCAAAGCTCTGCCCAGGAGCAATCTGCACCTTCCTTTGTAATGCTCCTTTCAAGGGATGGGGGAGATGAATATTTCAACAAACGAAACATGTTTGAGTCTTGGCAAGAAGGAAGTGATAAGTAAACTCAAGTCGGCTTTCTAGGAAGAGAGTGCAGAATCATTTATTTATGGCTGCTTTTCATGTCTGTCTTCCAGAGCAAGGTCAGACACGAGGCATAAGCATTTATTCCCATGCCTCAGGGAAAGCCTTTTCCCTCAGAGTGCCCTTCCCTGTCTCTCCTGCTGCTGGGGAGGACAGAGCCCCAGCCCTGGCTGGGCCATGCCACAGAGATTCCCTGCTCCACATCCCCAAAGTCCTGAGCCCAGGAAAGCAGGACCTGCCAGGGTATCCAATGTAATGTCTTGGTGTTTTCTTGCTGCTACACTGAGTCATTCTCTCTCTTAAATGGTCCTGACTGGGCTGAGAACTTACCATGGGCTGGTGGCCATCAGCCAGCTCAGCTGGGCGTGCAAAGGCAGATCAGACAGAACCTGCAAGTTTTTCTTTGGTTCTTGTTGAGCCTTCACATCCCGCTGCTTCTCCCTCCAGGCACAGCTTTTTGATTCCTGAGACACGAGAGTCCTTCCTGTCATTTTCCTATTAGTCTTAGCCTACAGCAAGCATCTTAGAGAGAGCAAAATTCTCTGAATCTGTGTTTCCCTGCACAAATTGAGGAATATCATTGTGTTTTCCCTCTAGCTGGACAAGATCTTTGAGAAGACAGAGCCTGACTGTGCAACTCTGGCTTTTAGCAGCACAATCTCTCACCCTGGGACACATCTCTGAGTGCTTTGGTTATACAAAGAGTAAATACATTTTAATTTGCTCAGCATGGCAATGATGGGTGCTATACATATAATGATTCATGTTCAGTAATAACACACAAACCCAACAAGCTCAGTGCCATTACCTGGATGAGCACTACACCTTAATGTGTCACAGTTACCTTACAAATGAAATTATTCTGCCTGTGGAGCCACATCCCTGCAACATCAGCAACTGGCTGGGACATCTTTCTGGCTTGGCAGCCTGATGATAACATTTAACACAGAGAGGCACATTAACCGAATCCTTGTAGGAATCTGCTCCAAATAAAACATTGTATTTCAGGCAGCCTTTTTTAACCCAGAGTTACTGAGCACAGTGATAAACTGCCCTCTGGACATTGAGGACAAACTGTTGGGGGAGACGATTTGGGCTGTGCAAAGCTTTCTGTTTGCCTTTTGTGCCTGATTTTTTTCCTTCCAAATGACTTTGCCCCAGCCTGAACCCAAGATGTGCCTGTGTGATACAGCTTGCTCAACCTCTGGCACAATTGATTCAGCTGTTAATCATTTGTCCATGACAAAAAAGAAAACAGAACAAAAAAAACCACCCCACTTACAGAAAGACCTCTCCATCCACAAGACCTTTGCTGGCTGGGAAATACAGCACACATCCAATATTTCAACAGCAGTAAAAGATAAACCAAGATTATAAACACAGAGCACCCTCTAGACAGAACTTCAAACCATGACAGTGATCCCAGCATGTGGAGTTTTCTTTGTTTCATCTCGGTGGTGAATGAACACACAGAAGGAATGGTGAATTACCAGAAGTGAGGCTGAAACAGGAGCAGGGACCCAAGAGACTGAATTTCCTAGAGCTCAACACGTTTTTCAGAGAGAACTAAAAAGCACCATCAGGTTTTACACATAATTTACAACCTGATTTAATTAGAGGTGGGTCTAACACATGAAATTTATGACAGCAAGCACAGGTCACTTTCTGCTTCCCTGGGTCCATGGATCAGGGGGAATGTTGTCTATTTTCCATTGTTGTCCTCTTCTCCATTGCTGCTCCTTCTCCACTGCTGACTGTGGCTTTCTGGTGGGCTGAAGTCCCAAACCATCTCTCTAATTTGCTGAATTAGGATTTATCACACTTGGAAATCAAATTCCCACCATGAAAATGGAGCCTGCAAGTGCAACACATCCATTGCAGAGTTCACATCCCGAGCTTGGGAGCCTTTGCTCCCCATAAATAATTCTCTACAGTCTCACCAAACATGATGGTTCTTTAAATGGCAGTTTCCTGTTAAAAGAAAAAACTGAAACACATCAGAGCTGAAAGGAAGATCAGGCTGGAGTCAGCAAGGAGCTGTTTACAGAATTATCAATGCATTTTTCAAAAAGTTGCTTTTTCTCCTCTGAGAAAACTGTTTTATTCCCTGCTTCAGAAGTCAGAACTTCTTTCTTTCTGTGGAAAAACTCATTCAAATAAGGTAAAAAGAAGCTTCCCACCAATTTTAATTGTGAAGAAAATAAGGTGGCAAATATATGGTAAAATTTACAACCAAAGAATATTTCCACATTTTTGCAACAAATCCACTGTATCACCATTTTTGTTACTAACACTGTTATTTTCTGGTGTGAGGCTGGTCTCTGGAAGGCCCTGGACATAAAAAACTCACCTTGCTGAACTTAATTGTCCTCTTGTGGCCTTTGTTCCAATAAAAATAATATGTCATTGTGACTGAGGCAAATCTGGCACAGGTTCACCTACTCTGAAAGCTCCAAAGTCCTGTAAGAGGGTAAGACAAAGAAAACCCCTCCTTGTCCCATCCCTTGTCTCCATCTCCTCTCCATCAGACCTCAAGACAACACAAACAAACTTATTTTCAAACCAGAAACAGCATTTTTTAAAGAAAAAAAAAAAAGGTACTCATAATTTGTGTGTCAAATAAACAGTACAAAATTTACAACAAAATTTACAAAAAATGCAACATCTCACATCGTTGTGACTTCTGCTCGTTTCAAATACAGGTCACTTCTGACACTGAGAGCTGTTCTTACACCTCTAATAACTGTTAGAGAAGACAAAGATGACATAAAAGGTTTTTTTTTTGTTTTTTTTTTTGTTTTTTTTTTTTTTTGTGCAGCTAGTACCTGGCAGTAATTCTTCCTAATCCTTTATTTTCACAAATGTCTGAGGCTGAATGGGCAGAGATTGCTGCCTGTTAACCTGATTTTCCTTTAATCTATTGTGATTTCCTTTCTTTGTTGGTGGGGAGTATTTATGGAAGTGGTGCTATAGGAGCTATGAAACAGGGTTGAAAAGCCAGCAAATAATATCAGATTTTAAAAAGACCCTTTAAAAAAAAAATTCTGTATCTAAAAGCCCCTTGAATGGGCAACATCTGAGGTTGTTCTTTTCATTGAGATTTTTTCAGGTGCTGATAAAACATTTTAGGGTGATAGATGAGCCACAGGGCAAACACATCCATTGAGATAAGACTATTTAAAGCTGTAAAAACTAATAGCTGGAGAGCTGTTTCACTAATAGACCTGCTATTTCCTGCCTCCAGTAGGATAATTTCAGACAGAGACAGGCCATGTTACAGCTCCTCAGGAAATCCTATCAGGATATCTCCCCATATTCCTCACTGTCATCAGCTGAAATGTGTAATTCAGTTTCAGACAGCAAGTAAAAGCAGAAAAAACCCCACCAAATCCATCTCTTTATTCCTCCCCCTGTCAGTTTTACCTGGGGTATTTAAAAACAACATAATAAAGGTTTTTAATGGGGCTGATCCTAAAAAGCAAATCAGTGTGAGAAGAATTCATGGAAGATCTCAGCACAAGAGAGAAATATTCTTACAAATCATGGTATTTGCAGCAGTAACACCAACCCAGAGCCAGGAGCAGGAGGCTGAGTCCCAGGATGGCACAAAGAGGAGCAGAAGGAGAAGCCAGGAGCTGTTCCTGCACCTCCACTGTGTTCCTTCAGCACTGCGAGCATCCCACGATGGCTCAGGGAGGAAATTGTGGAGAACAGATTCAAACCTCTGTGCAAAACTGCCAACAGATATCCCCTTTCATTTCTCTGACACGGCATCCTTCTGACTGAGAACAGCATTAGCCAGGAAAGCAATAAATATGAACCTGACAGGACAAGGAGTTCTTCAGAAAGCAAAGAAAGAAAAAAGGAAACAGTGCATGGAAATATATTTCACAACCTAAAAAACAGCCTGAAAGAGGTTTCCTTCTCTGTTGCAGCAACTGTCAGTGAGCAGAGATTAAAGCACAGAAAACACAGCCTTTAATCCAGTGTGAGGGAGTGAAAATTGCATATTCCCAGTCTGTGCAAGCAGCTGCTTTCCCAAAGCCACTGACATGGAAAGGAGAGATCTGACAGCGTTCTCACTGCTGGAAAACCACAGGCTGATTCTGCAAACTGTTTACTAATGAAATCCTCATTACTGCACGAGATCATGGCCTTAATTAGCACTGGTTAAATTGGGATCATTTCTTGAAGTGGGCATGTCTGAGCTGGGCACTCTCATACAGAATACAGAGACTCTGAGTTACAGCAGTACTAATGTGATTTAGCACATAAACACAGCACAGTACAAATACATTTTTACCCCTTCTGGGCACACAGAACAGGTCCTTCCCTCCCTCCTTGGGATTCCTCTTCCTCACCATTGCCAGGTTACACCTCAAACCTGCTCATTCTGAATTTTTAACCTGAGTTTCCACAACAGCTGTACAACATGAGCCAATTTTTCTGATTTTTCAACCAACCTCACCGTGAGGGTACCAGAAGAGGATCAACAAGACCAGGTTTAGCCTTCATTGCAAAAAATGCATTTTATTTAAATCCACTCTTAGCTGTGGCTCATTAAAGTTGATGTTTTGTAGCTGGTTGAAAACCTGAGATTGCATTCTTCCTTCCAAGGACACCTGGGTGCAGTTACCTACACACAAATCAAAATGCCATTAACACTGGAGTGCTTTCACCACAGCAGAATAACCTTTATTCTCAGGTGGGATCCAAGCATTTCAACAATGTTCACTGACAAAGGCAAGGAATGCTTCACCATGACCTACTGGGCATTTCAAGGAGGGCATGAGACATCAAAAAGTAGAAATACAATAAAATATATGTGCACACGTCCACACCTCTCTCTTTCCCTGTACATAAAACATATTTTTCTTACTCTTAAATTTTACTGCATTACTCTCTTGGCAGAGAATGGGAAAATTCCTTCTCAGCTGAGCTTTATTATCAGTTCTGTGCACGTTACTGGAAATTTTGTGGGGGGGGGTTCTGCTTTCAAAACTGTCATGTTTAAATGCACATCTTTAATTTGAAATCCCACTCGAATGAAAAAAGAGAGCAAAATTAATTTCAGCTTTTCATGCCACAAAGATAAACCAGCTTTGGGAGCATCACACAGCATGGGCTGTCCCAGGAATGTGGCATTTTACAGGAGGTGATACAAATACCTGCTGCTTTGGGATGCTCATCCTAAAACACCCAAAAAGAGGCCAAAAAAGTGGAGGCAGCAATCAAAATCAGCAAGTTACACATTTGCAAGATAAGCAACACTTGGTGTTAAAGATTAGTTTTTCCCCAAATTGAGGATTTTCTCCTTTCCCAGGTATTTCCACTGTTAAAAATAAAGGCCATGCCAGACACAAACACTGCATTTTAACTCTGGCAGAATTATCCCAGAGGAGCACAAGCTATGAAACAAACTTACTGAAATGACACCTTTTTTTAATGGTTTTATTCATAACAGTATTACATGGTGTGTTACAGAAATTAATGGAAAATCTCTAAAAATTTGTTGGTTTCTGTTGTTGTTGCTGAATGCATTACACAGAAAGTTAAAAACAATGTGCCCGTAGATGTTAACAAATGGTCGTTATCTGAGGTAAAGTTAAAGTAGGTTTAGAAATGTACTGCAACAGTCATTTTCTCTTTCTCATCTTTATTAAAAAAATAAGTGTCAGAATGCAGAAATAAAACGGAATGAAAACCACGGAGTAAACATTTTTGCAAAGAAGGTGCCCAGTACGTTATTGAGATGAAAGGTTCCATCAGACACTCGGATGACTACGATCTATCAAAATATCTTTTCATGACAGGTGAAGATCAAGAAGCTACGGGGGGGATGGTAACAGGATGGCTGGTGGGGTTCCCTGGTTTGTAAATTTAAAGTGACGAATTTAGTGCTAGTGAAGGATGAGGGGTTAAACAATTGCACAAGCTGGATATTGGAGTTATCTACAATACTGGTACAGTGCAGCCCTCTGAGCTCAGCATCCCAGCCACGACAAGGACGATCACAGGACAAGACAATCCAGAATCTGCTTTTATTCATGAGCAAAAGTAAGACAAAGGTCCGTGGTGATGGCCCAGAGACACCAGAATTCCAGCCTCATTCCCTCGGCACCTATCCATGAGTGACCTGCTTCCTACAAAAACGTGATCCTCTGAGACAGCAAGCTCTTCTTTCCCCTGTGTTTCACCCCACAACTGGAAATGCACTGATGACACTAAACCTCCAATGGCTGTGATGAACCAAAACGGGGTTTGTGGTTCCATGTGCAGGACAAAACCCAAAAAAAAGCTGCTGAGGAAGAAAGTAGCACCACTGTGCAAATCAGGAAAATATTCTGACAGAAGTGTCCTCCAGAAACGCTTTTACCTCTGCTTTTAATCCTGAAACACTCGATCCACCAAGTTTTAAATTATCTCCTCCAGTTAGAAAACTTGACCTTCCAATGGGAAAACAAGATTTGCTACGGAGCTGTTTGCACATGACTAAGGAACGAGCATCAAATGACCGTGGATGGGGATAAAATTCTCCTCTCTGCAGGTTCATTAGGTCTATTCACAGCTAATTTCTCACTCACATACATTCTGCAACACACATTTCTCTAATTTCTCTAATTCAAAATAAAAGAATGGGATTGTGTTGTGAGATTTGGTTGCACACACCAACAATCATCACCCCAGTTATTCTGCCTTCTAAACCATTTTTAGCTTATAATAGAGATGAAAGAAAGTAAAACATTGATAACTCCAGGCCTATTTTAATCATGACAAAAATGTAAATCCCAATGTGTCAATTTCAAAACAAAATCTGCACAATAACCCTAAAAACTGATTAATCCTTTGATTTCTTTAACCTTTTTCCTTTTTTTTTTCTTCTTTTTATTTTTCTTTTTAGTGTTAAACCACTAAATTCAATATACTGTAACTGCATAGGAACATCAGGAAAACACATTTGACCTGTATAACAATTCTCTGTAGGGCAAAAATATATAGATTCTTTATGAAAATCATGTGCTAAACGTATGAACCCAAACACTGCACTTTTTGCTCCATAAATGTAAAAAAAGGAAGTTTTAAATTCTTTTTGTTCTGCATGTAAACACTTGGATGACTTCTATGCAGAGGCTCAAAGGAATGTCAATGGAAAGTGATCTCTTGTAAGTGGAATTATGTCTGTGTGATAATGCTAGACCATAAAATCATGTGTTCCCATTAATTTCACTAGTTGCTGACAAGCTGACTGCTTTTGGCAAATGCACTTGAGCTTCAGCCCATTATTGTTAAGCATGTGAAAAAACATATGTGATGTGAGAGCCACAAACTGGGTTTGCCACACCTCCCAAGCACTGCAACTTGCTACCTTCTCTACTGTGTAATGGCATTAGTAAAAGAATTTTCATAACATTTATATTTACAAAAAAAATGGCAATTTTCATTTGAACTCCTTAAAGCCATTTCCCCTTAAACATTTAAAGAGTTTAACAGTAAGATTTTTTTTCAAGTTATAAAATAAAAATCCCATTTGATTTTTTTCTGATGTACAAAAAGTGATAAAGATGAACAATTTTGATCACAGAGTCAGTTTGTTATTCCAAAATCCATGCCGTCCTTGTCCCATTTGTCAAGTCCGCTTCATCCAAACTCCTAAACCAGAAGCATACCAGTATTATTTGGCAAATGATTTTTTTTTTCATCAAAAATGGCACACAGAGAAGAAAACACTTGTCTGCATAGCATTACAGCAGCAAGATATTGAAGAAATAAAAATATTCCTTTTCTGCACTTTGTTTAGAGTTTCCTAGGAAATACTGACTCTTTTGTCTCTCCTCAGTGGGACTCCATGTCCTTTCTCTACCCACAACATGAGTATTCCAACAGAAAGCAGCATTTCTTCCTCATGATGTGCTAGAACTTAAAGGTCCATTTGGCAACATTTTCAGTCAAGGATGGATAAACAACCGAGTTCTGTCCTGTGGTTTCAAGTTGGGAATCATTTCTGCAGGAGGTGTTTCACTGTTAGATCTGTCACTCATACAAAACTACAGAGTAAGAAATACATTAAAAAAAAAAAAAGGAAAAAATAAAGAAAAAAAAAAAGACACCACCAGTTTTTTGTTGTTGTTGTTTAAATATGTCTACATAGGGAAAAAAAAAGGGTCAGGATCAGCCTGATGTAAATGAAGATGTAAAACATGTCACCGTGACATAAAAAGTGCCGGCTCGTGCCCCAAAGGCTGTTGAATGATAATGCCACTGCTACATACAGACTCTGCTTTTGGCTGAAAAGAAAAAAAAAAAGGAATGTCTAACACCCAATAAATTTCAGATGCTCATTATTTATAGGTGGCACACAGAAGGTGACAATTGTTTAAAAGAAGACCGAGGAGTAGGATTTCCTAGTCTGGATACCCACCACTTGCGGGGACGGGGCTGCACTCGTGGCATGAGAAGCAGGGAGAGTTTTTGTTTTGTGCTGCCATTGGTTGCCAAAAAAACACACATCAGGAACACTCGTAGAGCCAGTCCAGGAGGGCAAACTCTCTCCTTTGTCAGACAAAATCAATCGGAAAAAAGCATGAAAGCCAAAGGCCCGCCAGGTTGTTGGGTTTCGTTTGAGTCTCGGAGCACCACAAGCCTGTAACAATGCTATTTCTTAGGTCTGTTAATCTGCGCGTAGAGAGGTTCTGCTTCCTGGGGATAACAAAAATAAAATGAGCAGAGATGTCTCCAGACAGCGTTTTCAGAACATTTTTACAACATCTGCTTGAGAGCAGCGATACCCTGTGAGGCAAAACCCACAGGAAGTGTTTGCTTTCTGTGCTGCCTTGAGCAATCGTGGCACCTCGGTTGAGTGGTGAAGAAAATGGGAATTATATCAGAAAATGAGAGTTTTCTATCCATTTCCTCCTCCAGCACTGGCCATGCATTGACCCTCACTGCTGGGCATGGACATAGGAAGGAATTAAATGATAATTTATAGGGCTGGATGTTTGGAAGTTCAGAGCCTGGAACTGCAGCCCGTGTACAAGGCTGAGTTTCCCTCTGGCAGCACAACAGCAGAACATAACTGTGGGTTTTGCACAGCTCAGGAGAAAACCACTTGCAAACAGAAACTGCCACGGAAAGCTGAGCTAATGAAGCTGTGATGGGATTTAAAACAACAGGATGAGTGGCCCATGAAGAACGAGGAGCCCTGTGCAGTTTGATTAGGAGTCTGTGGAACCTTTAGTACAATTGTTAAAGCTGGGAGGAAAGCATGTCAACTCGTTAACAGACACTTTCTTGGGAATTTCCTGGATGTAGGAGGGGGGAAAAGTTGCCATGTTCTTCAGCTGTTGCTCCATAGATGACACACCCTGAGCTTTCTTAACACTGTGTTCATCTTGGCCAAGGTGGGCAGCAAACCATCCGTGGACCCTGGAATCCACACTACTTCATTTCCAGAAACTAATTTATTAAACTAAGAACGACATCTAAAAAAGGAGCAAGACAGGCAGAAAGGCTAATTAATGCCACACTGCATTAACTCTCCACAGCTTAATAAATATTCAAATACCACACCACAACGCTGAATTTAACCAAGGTAGAATCAACTCGTGTTACAGCAGCATTGGCAGGAGCTGACTTTTGAGCAAAAAAAAAAAAAAAATCCCCAGAAGGCTGGCAAATCACTGGGCACTGAGCAGCACAGACAGGCCTGCCAGGGGATGGCACAGGACTTTAATCACTGTTTGTCAAAGTGATGCTGGGATGAGGAGAACAGCCCCAAGGTGGATCCATAGGTGCTCTGGGTGCCTGGCCAGTGCTCCAGGCTCTGCCCATCCCAGTGCCCTGTCCTGCCTTAGAGGCGGGAACACACAACAAATCCAAAATACAACCTGTTTCCTCCATGCCAAGGAAAGTTGTCTTTTATTCCCCAAAACTGTTCCATTTCTGGAGCTTGCAGACTCTGTTCCCCACCCCGTGCCCACGTGGAGCTCTGAGTATGCTCCCAGCACTGTGAGTGAGACAAACCCTCTGGAATGATTAAATAAATGCTGCTGAAATTATCCCCAGCAAGAAGCAAATACATTTTGTGACCTTGAAAAACTGAAGGTAATCAAAGGAGATGAGTGAGAGTAAATAACTGCTTTTCACACACTGTGAGTTAAATCTACCTATGCCAATTTTCACGTGCAGGCTTGGAGCTGGCAGAATGATCTATCACAGCTAGTTCAGAGAAAATCTGTACTAATTAATGTGTGAACCTGACACACACCAGGCCATTCCTCAGGCAGTTGCTGAACCTAAGGTCATTGCAAAGGGAAGTGAAAAAAGGAAGGAGGAGAAGAAAAGGAGAGGGAGGGAGAACATCCCTTTGGAACAAAAGACGTCAGTTTTTCAAATGCCTTCAGGGAAAAAAAGAGCTTTTCAAAACGTCAAGTCTGCTTGTTAGAGCTGTCCTCAAATATCCTTCAGATATGCAGAAGAGCTGAAGTAACAGGTGTCCTAAGGTGCCACTGAACTCCATACCCTTGGAAGAGGAGGAGGAGGAGCTCCTCATCATCAGCAGCACTTCCAACAAGCCTGAGACAGCCTTTACAGTGAGAAACTCCTTTGATTCGAACCCAACATTTATCTGTGCAAACACCTGATGTGGCAAAGGCCTGCATTTCTCACTGGCTTGAATAATTTCTCTTCCAGCAGACCAGAGCATTTTGCATTAAAAGTGTGCTCTTGCTTCTTCCTTTCAGTTGATTTCTCCCTTCAGATGCCTAAATGAGAAATTAATTGCAGTAATTGTGTGCAGTCTTCCCACTCAAAGGGTTTTGGTCAATGCCTGAGATTTGTTTTCTAGTATTACTTTGAACCAATTCAAGCATGCTTTTAGCCCAACAATGCAAATGGTGTCTGTAAAATATTGACACTCAAGAGGGCAAAAGAGAGCAGAAAGGGACAGGAAAAAGGCAAAAGGAGAGCTGAGTGCTGTTGGCCTCATGGACAGCTCCTCTCACAGTGACAGGCACTATCTTGGAGGGTCTTGAAAGCAGAAATAACCCTCCCTTTTTTTTACATAATCCACACAAAAGTTACACAGGGCATGTTATGAAAAGGCAGGTGAGCATTAACTCTTCTCACAGCATCTCACCAGCATTTTCTGCCTTCTACTTCTACCACTGCATTAGGAACAGATGCAGAGGGAAGGAAAGGATTGGTCCTTGTCAGAACAAAAAGAGAGGAACAAATAAAATAGCAGACAAAGCTTCTAATTCACATAAACCCCTCGAATCTTACAGAGCTCTCCTTGCTGAACTGGCCCAGAATAATTTCTAATTTCTAATGTGCTTTCATCAACCCACAGGGAGAAACCAAGAGAAGAACTGGAAGCACTTTTTCTTTTTTTGCTGCTGTATTCCAGAAATACTTCATGCTGCAAATCACTTTAGTCCTCCCATTTTAAGGGGGACAAGACAGCAGCAAACACCATTTCTGATGCAGTCCACTATTATGTGAGGCAACAAGGGTGCTAATGCTTTAAAATAACATTATGCAAAAGCTAGAAGCAAATTTGCATCCCATTTGAAGATATTAGCACCTGCTCCCCAGCAGAACTGATCACTGGAGAGCATCTCCTGAAAGCCTCAGCACCCATTTGGGCTTGCAAGGGTAAACTCACTCACAAAACATAACTCTGGGTTAGGAAGAAACTATTTTTAATTTTTACCCGGGCAGCCCTTTGATCACTGAAAGGCACCTGCTCAGTGCAGAGCTGCAGACAAGATGTTCTCAATTGAGGAGGTGAGGCCTGAACACATTTCCATGCCCTTTGCAGCCACTTTCAGTCCTGGCTGACTGATCAGAAAGGGCAGGCTCAAATGATAGAGAGTTTCATGAAATAAGTGTGCTGGAGAGCCACACAGAATGAGCATCTTGTGCTGGGGTTGCAAGTGAAGGGAGTGGGAATGTGAAGCATCTTCTCTGCTTTTTTGCATGCTGACCCGTAGGCAAAATAGGACAGAGTAAAGTTGGCAAGCGGGGTTGAAATTAAATATCTGTGGTGATAAGACAGGTCATTCCTAATGCCCCATTAACAGCCTGTTTTTATTTATTGCTTATTATTACTTACTGATATTTGGTGATTTTTCTAGCAGCCTTCATTAGCAGCATAAATACAGCAGGCTTCTAGTTCAGGATTATGCCTCTGTTCTTAACATTAACCTACCTAGGAATATCTCCTAGTTTCAAATACCCAGTTTGATTATTAGCATTCTAAAAATCTCTGTCATTTTAGTAGCAAGATGGATGCTGTACATCCATGAAACGAAAATGCAGTGACAACTACTCAGAAAGATGAACCTGCTCCATATCTTAGTCCTGATATAAAAAGGAACTGCAGCCAAGAAACACTGATTATTTCTGGGCCCCTCTCCCAAAACAGTAGCCACACAATTATTTCCATCTACAGATCTGTCATCCACATATCCTTCCATCTACTTATCTGTCAATTCTCCTTCATAACAATCGAACCTAATGGCCAATTGGAAGCAAATTGTTCAGAAGTCTCAAAGATGCTACATTTTCACAAGTAGATTTTTAAAATCAGTTGTCGTGCAGAAGACAGGGAACTTTTAAATGACCTCATCACAGAGGAAACGAGGAAAGTTTGTCCCTAAATTGAATTGTTGGGTTGCAAATCAGCAAGAACACAGCTCTATACAAGCTACAAAGAACGCTGTGTCTTGTTTAGAGGAAGAAGTTGCAGAAATAAAAGGGTAGAAGGTGGCCTCAGGTGGGCTGGTGGCACTGAAGAGGTGAGAAGCCCTTGTAAGAGCTGGCACATGGAAATGGGCAGCCTGAAAGAGATGAGGACAAACCTGCAGGATGCCCCTGTTCACAGAACAGCCTGAATTTCTCTGCTTATGCCTCTCCATATTTCTGGGAAATAGGAACAACCAATTGATCAGGAGACCTGAAATGTTAATTTCAGGATTTCTCTGGAGTGAAGTAGGATGTCCCAACCTGTGATCCCCTTCCAACACTACTTCTCTCAGGTTCCCAGCTCTGCTCAGTGCTGTGCCTTCAGCTTGAGAATGACAGCTTTAGAGCCTACCGCAAGAACAGGTCACCTGCAATTAGGAATTTCTCTTTGAATTTATCCAGTTCTGATTGAGCCAGGTGAAAGACTGGAACAGGTCCTGCAAATGCAGCCTTTAGGATTCTGAGCCTATTTGGAATCCTGGTGCAACAGAAAAGGGGCAGGAGCAAGAGGAGGATGCAGAATCAGCTTGATATTCCCTCCTGAGGCTCACTAAGCTCCCAGGTAACCCCAGGCTTGCCCATAAATTGCTTTTTCTCTCCACTTCCTAAAACCAGCCCAAATAAAAGTTACAGCAGCCCATCCCAGAGCTGAGTAAGATTTTTAGGAACATTTCTCACTGAGCACAGCACATGCTCCAAGATGGATGATGGCAGTGGGCCACCAAAGCACCACCAAAAGCTGACAGACAAATATTCTAATGAACTGTTGCTCTCCTGACAGTGCTGATGGCATTGTGAAGGGTGTGACACGTTTTGAGGGCTCTTAATTGTCTGCACACATTTCTCAGAACAACTGAAGGATTTTTTTTTTTTCAAGGAGATATGCTCTAGCCACAAATGTTTTGAAGGTTTCTTGAGAATCTCTCATGAATGATTGCCAGTGCAAGTTTTGAGCTGGGCAGCAGCTCAATAGAGCTGCGTTTGTTCCTCTGTTCAAACTCCCTGCTTTAATGTAAAATGTCAACAAAAAGAAATGTTTAAGCCATTTGGTTAGGATCACAGCTGAGAAACAGTTCTTTCCCACTCTCTCCTTTCACCTCAAATACTCCCCACATAATCTAAAGACAGCAGTGGGGATTAACCATAAATAATCTGAAGGTGGCAGTCATTCTGTATTATCTTCACCTCTTCTGCAAAATCACTATCTGTCCTCAACAGCATGCATGAACAAAGGGGAAACAACCAAATACAATAAACAGCTCTGCAAAGAGTTAATCTCATTTCACCTATGGAAGTTGAGTCTTTCTGCTTCTTATCTTTAACCATAAAGGGACAAAAATGTAATATATCCATAAAATGCCACATTTACCTACTAAGAGCTCATAGCTATTTCTGGAAGGGTGACTTCTAGAAAGAGCTGCTTCTGGAAGGATGAGGATTTTGAGAGCTGAAGTGGAAGATTGCAAAAGGAAGAGAGGAAAAATAGGAGAAAAGAAGATAGTAACTACATGATAATTTAGAGTATCAGAAGGAATCAAGAAACCAAATTGCTGCGGTACCTTGAAAGATCAGGGTACAAAAAACCAGGCAGGTGGATATTCTGAATACATCAAGATAAATAAAGACATGGTATGGGCAGAGCTGGTTTCAGAGATCTGGGAGCAGAGAGATTTGACATTTCTGCACACAATGCCCTCCTGAGAGGTCCATTCAGCTGAGTTGTTACTGTGCAGTTCTTGGGGTAAGAACCATGTTCTAAAGAGCGAAGTAATCTCCCATCTAAGCCACAAAAGTGGCTTTTATGCAGACTGTGATTCTTCTGCACGACATGTTTCTCCCCATTAAGTTTCCCTCCAAATGCAGAGCTCAATACACAATTCCCCAGTAAGTCCTGAATTGATAATTTTCCATGGGGATTAAACTTCCCGTTGCTCTGACGACACCAGGCTTCGGAATTAGCTGGGCTGGCCTTGGGAAGAGGATTTCCTACAGGCTGCTGCTGAATGCCTCTGCACACAGGCACAATGACATTAGTGGAACCTCACTGGAGAGAGGTTTTCTGTTTTGTTCAGCTCCCTGTTCCTGCCTACAGCTCTCAGGAATTAATGTAATACAATAATCAGGAACATTAGTTAACGTTTCCCAGCATATATTTCAGGGAATTATACATATTTAATGTGAGGCTCTACAGGGATTAACTAAAAATGCAGCAAAACCATATGCGACCACTGCTAATACACTGTCCTGGTAGCTCTGAATAGCAGAACCACCCTGTGATAAACCTTAATAAACAGGTGTATGTGGGTTTCCAGAGTGTGGGACTCAGATAAAGGGCAAATCCTCTTCTATGATGTAGGGAAGAACTCTTGGAGTGGCCTGAAGCTGGGATAGCTGGGGATGTCAGTGTTGGCCAAGGGCAGGCAAAGGCACAGCCAAATTATCAAGTGGCACCATCCATCTGCAGCAGCAGCTCTCACTGGAGTAAATAATGAATGTTCTTGCTGGAGCAGCTCACCCCAGCCTGCCTTTCTCCTCACACGGTCACTCCTGGACTCAAGGAGACACAAAGCTCAATGCTGCTTTTGCTGCAGCCCCAGGAGCTGAGCAGGGGTGAAGCCACAGAAGGGGGAGATGCCCCCTCACAGCACCACATGTTGTTAAGAGAGAACCCCATTATTCCCAAGCGGATCAAAGCTAAGTTACCATAAGTTTTTTTAAATCATATTTAATGCACAAGG
The DNA here is from genome assembly GCF_028551555.1 of Melozone crissalis. Taxonomy (NCBI): domain Eukaryota; kingdom Metazoa; phylum Chordata; class Aves; order Passeriformes; family Passerellidae; genus Melozone; species Melozone crissalis. Next base: position 29,102,773 of record NW_026535823.1, read on the forward strand.
TAAACTGACTCCTAATGAAACTATTAATTTGGAGCTGAAACTAAACTGAGGATGGGTAAGTCACTGGCAATCCCAGTGGAATTTCTGTACAAAAATGGGAAGGGTTCTCCCACTGCTCTGGATTTGCTCCAGGAGCTCTGTGCTGGAGCACAGAAGCCCTATCAGATCATGCATTTGGGCAATACCAAGCAGGAGTGGCAGACGGGGAGAAGATAATGAAACATATTCTTCAAACAGCAACACTAGAGAGTATTTGGATGGAATAACAACGCTCAGCGCTCATAAAACTTTGTAGCTCCACTGTTTTTTTGGCAAAATATATTTACTGTATTGAAACAAATCACAGAGCATTCACAGGCAGCCACATTTTCTACGTGTTCTGTAACACAAAGGATGAACAGATCTTCTTTCCCGTCTGTCTGGGTTTAAATGACTTACATTGATGAATAATTTTTAAAACATCAGTATGCCAATGGTAATATGAATGATGATAATTTTCAGATGTTTTTAATTTGCAGTTAGAGATAAAAATACACAAACCCATTTCAATATTTTTTACATGCAGATAATAAACGTGCTTCTTCTACTGATTATCCCATTGATTTAGGGTAGAGACATTAATGTATCATTACATAATTTTATTTAATGATTGTTATGTCTATGGGTAAGATGTCTTATTCCATTTAATAGGTTACATCTGACTGAAGGCAAGGGTGGCTTTGATAAAAAAAATGCTCTGCCTGATATGTTGTTAATAATGGCTCAGTTTCCCTATTTGCCCTCAGAATTTGAACACAAAGTAAAATAAGTCTACATTTCTTTCAAGCATGCAGGCAGCTGAAACACACATATTTGCATAAGCTGCAACACTCAGTGAATGGCAAAAGCCATGCAAACCACCAAGCACGAGGAATACACTGCGGAGGATGGAGAGGCAAAACGGAAGAGATGAAAAGGAAAAAAAAAATAAATAAACCATGCATCCATGAAAGCAATGGCAGGCACTGGTGGAAGAGTAAGTGAACACCTCAAGGTGTAGAGAAAAAAAGGACAGATACCTACCCCAACCTGTGCTATCTAGCTACCGACCTGTGGACTTATAGTATCACCAGTTGGCTCACCAAAGGGATCACTGTTGGAGGAGGCCTGAGACCCATCAGGCTAGAATACAAGAACATAACACCTTTTTTTCTCAACAATAGCAAGTGAAAAGTCAACAGGAGGTTATTTTCATGCTGTGGGCATAACAAGTACATCCTATCTCATGAAAGCCAGGGAGTGAGGTCTCGCCGCTCTCCAAAGCCGTAGCGGTTTCCTACAGCTGCTGCAGGCACCAAAGGGCCTCACCAGTTCCTGCTGGAGCCCAGGCAGGAGCTGCCACAGGCTTCAGAAGGCACTGGATCAGGCCAACCAGAACTGCAAAAGGCCCTGAAAGCCATGTGAAACAGAAAGAGTCCAAGCTTGGGTTATTTTGCACTTTTTGTTGTATCGATCCCCTCTTGTCTTTGGCTCACTTGGGCTCCTCCCTCCCTAAGACAGGATAACATTTCTTGCTTTGGTCCATAAAGGCAAAGAAATCACATATCAAGGGCCAGAACACTGAGGAACGTAGCTAGGCAAGCAACTGGGATGCAAGAATGTGCAAGACAACACCAACCATCATCCTTTAACACACAAACTCTCACATCTTTCTCTGCAGCCTCAGCATGTTTGTTGTTTTACCCCAAACCTCCTTACCATGAGTGAAGTGACTGCTAGTGTGCTAAAGAGGAGATTGGATATGTTTAACATGTACAGCCCTACATGTGAGCTCTGAGTTTGGTTCCTCGTATGCAGGGTTAGCGCACATCAGCAGAAATGCTGTGCTATCAGCTGTCAAACCCAAAGCAGGACGGGAATTCTGGCTGCAGCTCCCCCACAAGCACCACCCAGCCCTACTGGAAAAGTTGTTTCTGACACTACAGAGCAACATTTAATCAGCTTTTATCTTTTCTAGTTAAAAAGGAGACAACAAAGATTTAGAAACTTTCTTGCTACTCACAGCCTCTGGCTCCTCACTTTTGCTTGGGCTTTCAAACCCCTCTTCAAAGAGGTCGTCTGCAGCAGGGTCACTCGTATGAGATGCTGATGATTTGGATGGAGAACTCTGTCTGGGTGCAGGGGTGGGAGCTAAACAAGGATTAAGGCAACAGCAACAATTATTCTGCTGATTTCTTCAAAGACACTTCAGCACAAAATTTACCCACATTTTTACATCCCTCAACTTTCACCACCCCTGAGGATCATTCTCTACCAAGGAGCTGCAGGACGTAAATTTGGGCACGGTTGTCATTATCAATCCCATGTGTTTGATTTCATTTGGCAACTTCCAGATTAAGTTTGGCTGCATCTGGCCTATGTGTTTATGAAGCTGGGAGACACCAGTACATTACCTTAGGAAAGTGTGAGTCACCTGTCCTGTGGCAGGTAAGTGAAACAGGTCTCTGACTGACCCCTGGTGAATGTCATGAATTCCTATTTTCAGCAATCTGCTGAAAAGAGGAAATCCCCATTGCCATGCTATGAGCACCATAAGCTTACTTTACACCTCTCCAATGAATTTCCCCATGTGTCCAACATGTCAAGCTACTAAAATAAATACCCATCCCCTAATTTCTGAGAAGTTGGGATGGGAGAAAAGTGAAACCAGTTGTAAGGTTGAATGCCATGGGCTTCTGACAACCAGCTTACATGTTCCCATCACCAAACAAATATTACAACATTCAATTTTAGAAATTAAATTTCAGACTGTAGCTGTCTGTGCTGTTCCTTTCTATGACCTCTGAAATTCCTCTGTGGTATTTTACTTTATGGCTGCAACACATTTCTTAAGCCAGAGCATGCATGAACGTTCTCAGTATCTGGGTTGGAATTTAAAAAGAGACAGAAGTGCTTTGAAGAGCAGTCATGTCTGAGGAAAGGATGGCTGAAGGCACATAAATACTCACGTGAATTTGTAGATGGTGTCGTGGAAGTCACAGGAGTCAAATTTAACTGAGAGATGTCAAAGTCATCACAATCATCTGCTTCCTGTGCCATCCCAACTTTGTTAAAGTAACTTGAGAAGGCCTCTGAGGTACAACTGAGGGAAGGCTGATCTGGTTTTCTTGATGGCACTGGTGGAGGCTGAGCCATCTGGAAATCTTTAAACATTTCTTTTCCCATTTTCTGTCTGGGCCTGTCTGTCTGCGGACTCGATCTGTTGGAATCGCTCGTGGGCGGGACGGTGGCTATGGGAGCAATGGTACCTTGAAACATGGCTGCTTGTAAAGGCAAAACAGTTTGTGTGGGCATGAAGGCAGTGGGCTGGAACTGGCCAGCCACGGATGGCCACGGCTGCTGGGCGGGAGGGAAGATGCCGGGCTGGCCCCACGCGATGGGCTGTCCTCCCTGCATCACCTGAGCGACTGGAGGCTGGGCACCCATGGCCAGCTGCTGCTGAACGAGGGGCTGCTGTCCCCAGAAGGAGGGCAGGACAGCTCCCATGGCAACATAACCTTTGGGGAATAAAGAGAGCAGGAGGGGGGAAACAGATGGGATGGAAGGTTATAATGGTGTCGTGGTGAGCACGCGGGAAAAGCGACGCGCGATAAATCAGAAACGTGCAGAGCTGCAGCACACTCGGAGAGAAAACTGAGAACACTGAATTCACAGCACTGCACAAGTACTCACACTCAGAACCACAGGCTGGGGGACCCTGCAAAGCAATCATCTCAAATTGCATCATAAGGCTGCTGCTACTACTACTAATAATAAAAAAATCCAACCCAGATGATTCCAGATTAAAACCCTCACACTTGGTTATTACCCAATTACTTGAGAACGTCAAAAAGATCTTGAGCTTCTGTTGCACTAAATACCTATTAACAACAAACTGCTTCAGGTATTAGGCTAACACAACCCCCTCCAGCTGAGGAGGAAATTAATGATTAAAATCAAAATTATAATTGCTTCCTGTCAGACCTGAAGCCTCCTTTAAAGCTACCAAGAGTTTGACTGTGTAGGAATTATAGGATTGGGTGCTTTTTTATTTACAACAACAAAATGCTCTGAAACTAAAACTCCTGTAAAACATTTTACAAATGAAACTACCTAACATAATTATGTTCCACTGATACAAGTACTGTGCTTTACAGATATGCTGTTTTACATTTAAATTCAATACTTACCACTCATACTTTGCATAATGTAACTTCTCTCTCAATTTTAATACTGCTACAGCTTTAAAACTCTCATTTCCAACCTGAGTGTTTCCCCAGTCCTCCTGTAAATATTTGCTTTGCTTTATTTCCAGGCTGTTTTGTAATCACAAATATAAGGGTGGCTACTATATTGTATAGGGAAAAGCCCAAAACTCAATAAAGTTAAAAAAATAAGGAACTGAACTTTGAGAGACCTAGCTCCTGGGTGGAAGGAGAAGTAGCTCAGATACATTTCTGTTCTAACAGATGTCTAGAGGACATTCCAGGATTTGACAAAGTGCAATCAGATTCTCAGCCTCTGTTTACTGGAGACAGCAGAGGATATTCACTGCTGCCACAGAACCCCCAAAATCTAACTAAATGCTGTTTCTTCTCTTTCTCCTGTACCTAGAAGTTCTGTTATCCAGAGGCTGAACTATGCTTGAATTCCCAGTGACTTTTTTGGCTTCTGCTTTAAAAAAATGTAGGCAAATTCAAACTAATGTACTCGCTGCTTTGCCTTGCCCTGAAACACAAACCTCAAAAGCCTTCCCCAATTCCACCCTGCTAAAATCAATGCCCCAAGTACTGAAATGCAAACCAGAGCTGGGCACTGATCCCCAAATCTGATTCCAGGCTTTAATTCCAGTGCATTCCTTACCTGAGGGTACGGCAGCAGTGCTGAAAGGTACAGAACCAAACATGTCTGTACTAGCAGGGAGTGACTGGGATGAAGATGGGATAAAGGCATCACCTGGAGTAGCAGGAGTCTGCAGGGAGACAGGCAGAAAACACAAGGGTGAGATATCAGCTGCAGCTTCTGCTGTCACATCACCTGGGGCTCTAAAAATCCAGGTTTGGAGAGGAGAATGAGAAAGAAGAAAGAATGGGAAGATGTAGAAGGAAAGAAGCAATAGAAATAAAAGTATTGGAATTTGCTGGGGACGGGAGAAAAAGAAAGAAATAGAGAAACTTTCTATCAGAGAAAAAAAAATAAGGTGGAATTTGCCTGGAATACATCATAAGCAAAATACTGACATAATTTCTTTCTCCAGAATATACAGACTTGTGATTTTAGATGTTAGGTGACAAAAGGGAAAGTGATCAAGGCATTAACTTTTAAGTTATTATTAACAGTTAGGTAAATGAAATATCTACAGGATTTATGAAAAACTGAATAAATATTTCTTCTAATTAACCACCAGGACCATAATCATAGGTCTACATTAAAGGAGGAGCCAAATCCAATTGAGTAAGCTGAGGATGAGCAGAAAGGGCTTTGAACATCTAGTCCCAGACATGATCCAGAATATAGTGGAGATCTGAGGCTCCTGACCTCACAGCACCTGAATTTTCTCAGTATATTCACACTTCCCTACAGCTTAATGCTTAATGCAAGGCTCTAAAGCTTCATATGAAATTTTTTTGTTATCTTACAATGCTGAAAAACACGTTGAGACATTATTTTTTGCCCTTAAAAGACATTCAGCTCTTTCTCTATGTCTTTCCTTCCCTCCTTTAACAGCAGCTCTGGGATCTGTGCTTGGTGGATCCAGAGACATGAAATGTGAGGCTGTAACTGGATCTTCTGCAGAGCAGTGAGAGGGCAGTGCAGCATTTCCCTCTGACAAACACAGGGAAGCAGATCTGCAGCTCAGGTTGCACCATATGTGACACTTAACACCAGAGCAGAAAAATAAAAATCAAAGGTATTTTTGTACATCATTGTGAAGCAAAGACTGCATGTTCAATTTACTTCACTTTTATTTTCCTGCAACCTAAAAACTACTTTGAAATCCTCCCCACTGGAATGGCTGAGGACACAAATTGTAAATGTGCTCAATGAATGTGCTGAAAATAGCATGCAGGGAAAACACAGTGCAGTTTCCCTGGGTACTCACTGGGGGAGAGGTTACATCAGGAGGAGTGGACATGTCCCCAAAAAGCTCTAGTTGGGTAACAGCCTGTAAAAAGAAAAAAAAAATAATTCCATTTATCTTTTGAGGAGAAGAAACTATGAGTTAAGTAGTTACAACTTGCAAAGTTAACTGGTAACAGCAAACAAGATAAACCTCCCCAAAGTCCTGCAGGCTTCAACTGTGAAGTCCCACACGGAGGAAGCACACAGGCTCAAGCTGTGGGATTTTAATATTGCTAATGGACCCAAGCAGCCAACAACTCACTGTAAAACAATTCTGTAGAGAATTCTCCAAAGTGAAAAAAAATGAATAAAACATGAAACAACTATCCAGAACAGGACTGGATGCATTACTGCTGTGCCTTTAACATCAGTGAGCTCCAAGCATGATTTATGGCCAGTCCTTTTCCCTGGCTCCTCTTCCAAACCCTCACTCCAAGGTCTTACAGCATGGCAGCAGCATGGAGTGCCAGCAGGATACAAAGGGAAGGGCTTTTAAAGTGCTGCCTGATTTCCCCTTGCCCATGGGACAGGTGTGACCTGGATAAGTTGGACTTGAAGGAGGATGCACAACTGGGTTATTGCAAGTTTGTGGCTGTACATTTAATTCTTGTTAGAAATGTTTCCTTGGGATGCCCTTCACTGGGAGCTCAAAACAGGTCACCCATGCAGGCCTGGCTAACTGGACCAGAAGAGAAAACACACTTTATTATAAGAAGCAACTTGAGTGGCTGCATAATCAAAGCTCCTTCATGTGTTCTAGAGCAACTTCACTGCCTCCCACCCACCTGCAAGTGAGTTCAGCTGGAGTTCAGGGATGTTGAAGCACAGATCCCTCAGAGCTCTGCAGGAAACCTAAACCCCATCCACCCCCGCTATCAGGGTGGTTATACTGGAAAACTTTGGTGAGAACCCAGAACCTCTCCCTCTCACTACCTTTCTCACTGGTTTTCCCAGTATCACACCCACAATATGTGGGAAGGCACAATTCTCATTATGAACAAGATTTAATGCAAATCTTAGTTTAGCTCGTTGAATCTCCTCCCCATCTTAGGCACATAAACCTTGGATCCTCCTGTCACACAGACAGGTTTGACATTCAGCTGAGTCTTGTCCTGCTAAAGCAGCCCCTGAATGCTTTGGACAGTACCCAGACTGGCAGGTCAGGCTTTACAGCCTTCCAAGAGACCAAGATCACCCCAAGAATTTTTCCTGCCTTTAAACTTCCATTAAAAATTATCCCTTAAGGAGTAAGACTACACATATCAATAGTTTATACATTTTTTTGCAATCTTTCAATTCACTCTCTATTTCCACACATAAAAGCAACACCACAATCAGTTAGAACTGGAATTTGTCTGAGCAGCTCTGTTGATTCTCAGCTTCATGTCATGAATTATCTCACATATTCTCACATTATGTTTTATATTAAAATAATCACATTGCTTTAGTGCTATGACAATGCATTTTCTTCTTACGGGCTTAGATATCCCTCAAAGTATCTGCATGGAAATGCAGAAGGGAAAAAGAGGGAAAGGTACACCAATTTTAATGCTCTGTTCAATTCTAATGTAGGAAAATGCTGCCAGGAGTAGCTTTAGGAAAAAAAAACTCAAACAAGCAACAAACCCAGCCTAAGTCCCTTCTGCAGTGTGCACAAACACATCAGGCAAGGGTTGTTAAAATGCCCAGGGAAGTGGGAATATGACAAGAGCAGCACTCATTTGGAAATCACTTCAAGCCTCCTGTAGGCACTCCTGACTCAAGAGGTGTCAGGTGACACTGAAACACTCCAAGAGCCACTTTCTCCTCACTCTCCAAACTGCTTGTTTAGCAGCACCCCAAACCTGCCCTTCTCCTGCCCCCCTTGGGAACTACTCACTGTTTGCTCCCAAGGAACATTTGTGTCCTTTCCATGAGCAGATGAGCAAGCCAGGGAGGATGGGGAAGGGCAGGGTACACTCAGCTGTGTGCAAAGCTATACATTTATTTTTTTTATGGTGGAAAAAACAGTATAGGTTTCACAGGAATAGTGGAAATTGATAGTCAGTATACTTTTGAACTCTGGATTATATGACATGCATCTGAAAGGTGGTAACTCAGATCCCAGTGCCTCCATACTCCTGGATAATGGGAATAGTAATACTTTTCAGAGTGCTTCAAGGTGATGGATCTTTGGATATTCTTCACAGATATAATTCTGTTAAAGCTCTGCAGACACATTTCTAAACAGGCAGCTGGAGAGAGTGATAGGAAAGTCAACAGCACTTTGTTATAATAAACCCTCACTCACAATATTCCCCAGGAAAAAGAAATACATTTACAGGGGAATTATTTTTTACAGAGTATCAACCTCATATACAAGAGGAGCTACAGAACCACATCAGAGAATGTAAACACAAATTCAGTGGGAGCAACACCTTCATTTACTGACTGGAGCTTTAAACAGCAACCCTTGGAGGTGCATTTTACAGTCCCAAATGGTTCAGGAGTCTTTTTTCTTCTTCTTCAGTTCTCAGCCTGAATAATTGAATGCATCTTCCCTGACACAGAGCTGCCTTTATCTACTTGCAGCACATGAGATCCTGGACACCAAGCACTTGTCTTTTATTTCTGTGATTTCACTGTCACTACAGAACTGATTTCACCCCTTATGCTTCATTAAGATTATTCACATCTGATATTAGCTACGTTCCAGTGAAGTTAATCCCAAGCTGAACATTTTCCAATTGCATTACTCCTATAGATGATTTCAGCTATATTTCCTTAAAATATTTTTTAGCGTCACAACCTTACCTGAGTGACTGAAACAAGATTTTCATCAATGTCCAGCAATAAGTTTCCATTCTCCAGCTGTAAAGCATGATTTATGAAATGAGATGAATGATTTATGAAAATGACATGAATTTCTGAGCATGAAAATGATAACCTCCATAATTATTGACTTCAGCATTGAAATGAAAACCCTTTCCATCTTGCTGTGAGCACAGATCTGAAATCAGGCAGTCAAAACAGTGAGTCTGAATGCTGCTGGGATGTGGGGCAAAAATACATTTCTGCTAAATCTCATCTTCTGGTGTATAAAGCAATTTACCACTTGTGACACACCTATTTATTTTCCTAAATATTTATTAATTCAGCAGTAAGCATACCCAGTGAGCTCTGATCTTGCTTACATTAATAGAACTTTTCCCTGGCTTGGTGAAAGAAGGGATTTAACATCCTCAGGGGAAAAAAAAGAATGATTGAGTTTTGGAAGACAAAAGCTCTAAAACCAAGTATCTACAGAAAAAAACCCATACATTTCTCTAACTAGGGAAACTATAACATCAATGTAAACATAATTAGGGTAATTATTTTCTCTTCATAGCAATTTTGAAATTTACATGAGTCAATTCATGTTATATTTAAATCTATAGTTCGTATGTAAGTATATGTGGGGATATACTGCCCTCACATCTGTACATATCTGTATCCATCCACACACTTAGCACATATTATCACTTCAGAAGGCTAAATTTCAGGTAACATTTATTGTAGTGTTGGACACTTCATTTCTGCAGACACAAACAACAGCAGGCTGTGAAAATCAAGTCTAAGATGACTGAGAAGCTCCATACAAGCCAGTAATTCCATGTCCCTTTAAAATCTCACAAACAGCCTAGAATGTTTTCCCCCCACCCTTCTCATCTCATCACAGAGCTGAAGAAGAGAGAAAATAAAAGAGTGGAAAAGGCAAAGCCAAAGTACCATAATGTCACTGTGCACAATCAGGAGCAGATACAGTCCTGCACCTTCCTGCAGCTGACCCTGTGTTCCCCCAGCTCCAGGAAAGGAAAGTGTGAGCAAAGCTGAGTCCATTCACTCAAAAAACTCCAGAGACTTGGAGAACACTCTTCAAACGACAGCAGAATGCTTTTTTCAGAGTTTTGGCCAGCAGTTCATCACTTTGTGCTCTGACTGCTGCCCTGTCTGCCCCCCACCCTCCAGCACCAGAAGCCTGGAGAGATGCTGCAGCTCCTGGTCTTTCTCCAGGTGAGGATTCCCGCACAGAGTGATGCAAAAGCTTGCTTTAATTCTACCAAAAGGTAAAGTGTTGGATGTGAAACCCCTTCCAGCTCAGCCAGCAGGAGCTCACCAGCCCCTCATGAGCAGGATGGGGCGGAGGAGGGACAATTAATCCTTGCAGCACAGTGATATTAATCCTGTCAGGAAAGCTCCATCTTCCTAGACAGGCAGGTGAGATATCCTGTAAATCTTTCCAACACAAAATATGTAAATCTGGTCTTTAAAGCAAGCAGCACCACTGCAAGCCAGGGGCAGCTTGAAACCACTCCAAGCCTATAGCAGAATTCTTCATGACACTTTTTACTATTCACTAAAAAATAACTTATTATCCAGGAGCTGGAGAGAACTCTAGAGTGCACAAACAATGGTAATCACAGAATATCCTGAGCTGGAAGGCACCCATAAGGATAAGAGACAAGTGAGCTGCAGCTTTCATAAACCACATAAAACTGATCCACTCCATTACTCCCTCTGATCACCAAGTCCTCTGAAAAACATCTTTTTAAGCAATGCAGAAGCTCAGAATTTAAAAGGGAAATCTAAAACAGGGCTCTTGTGCTCCCATGAGTGTGAAGCACCTTCTTCTTTCCCTCCCATACACATATCAAGGCAGAATACCCAACTTCTGCTACTCAATCTGTTTTCCACCAGCAGCAAGGGATCCACACTGACATATGGCATGAGAAAACCTGCTTAATACTGCTGTACTTTTGCACACAATATGATAAAATAGCATCTCACAAAACGTGGCTTTGTAATCTCAGAGAATGGAGCAAAGATGGTGCTTAAAAGCATGAAAAAACCCCATGGTAATTAACTTGTACTCTGCTACACAGCTCAACAAGAAAAAAGAGTATGAAGGATACTAAATATAGCAAATAAGCAGCAATTAGCAATTAACCTTTGAGCTGGGTATTAGCTATTCAACTCCTTTAAGGCAGCAGAGTGGTTTACATTTGGTTTCTTGCACTCAGGGTGAATGCTATACCACACAGCCCAGCAGACCAAAGAGGAGTCACCCAACCACAGCCTCTCTGCATCTCCAATTCCCTTTTCCTGACATGGATTTTACATGGAAGTCTAATGACAAGTCAAATGGTTGGTCAAACTAAAGATTTTCTATCCTATTTCAGCTGAACATGTAAAGATTTGGCTATGACAAATAACTTTTCTGATGGTTCAAATGGTTACTGCAGCTCAGCAAAGCCCCAGTTGTTTGCACCTCACACCACAACTGTTGATATTGCTACAAGCTCCACGAGCTGCAAGCAGCTTGCTAATTAACCACAATTCATTCTAAAAAAACCAATTAGAACCACAGTGAAGGAGCATGTCAGCATCCTGACTAAACCCATCATCAGTCAAACCACGTCTGGTAGGTTGAGACATCCCAAAAACATCTCACAGACATTGTTTTCCTGTAAAACTACTGCTGAATTAATGAAGTGGCATGGGAACTCAACAAAGAATTGCACAATTACTTCCCAATTACAAAGAATACACAGAAGAATGTGTGTCAAGAAAAAATTGTCAATGTTTTTGCAATCTCCACCTTCCTGCAGATCCCAAAGATCCTCAAATGCCATGAACTTTCCCAGTTACAGACTGCTGTCACCATCCCAGATTCAGAGAGGTACAGCTCAGCACAACCCTTTCGTTTTAAGTCTGCTATCAACATTTCATTGTGGAATCAAGAATGGTTTGGGGTGGAAGGGACCTTAAAGCTCATCCAGTTCCACCCCTGCCATGAGCAGGGACATTTTTCCACCAGATCAGGCTGCTCAGAGCCCCATCCAACACTTCCAGTGATGGAGGTAATTCCCAACCAGCGCGGGTCATGTCAGCAACATGAGCTGCCATAAAACCACTGATGGATTTTTACCCAAAATCCAGGCATTTTGAGAATCTGACACTGCACAGGGTAAAAAATCCACGGGACATGGGAATTCTCCTGTTTAAAGTTCCTTTTTTCAGTTTGACAGGGTAACTCCGAGTTAGTGATCACGACCATTCTCATTCAGGGAATTCTCCTGAAGCCACAAACCCAAGCCCTGGGTGTGATGTACCCAATTACAGGGCAGCCTTGAGCTCCACTGCATTCCCAACTGTCCAGGTGCCTTTGTTTGGTGACTGGGAAGGCCTGGATGTGCTGGTTAAACATCCTGTTAGTCAGTCCTGCACTGCTGAAGAATTGGGACTGTGGGATATAATTGACATCCCAGATTACTGAGGCATGTTGAGGGAATTGAATTGCTCCACTGTTGCTCGATAGCTTCCCTTAAATTAAGGAACACTTCATATGATCAAAACAGACGCTTACTCATCTGTTTATTTTCTCTTCATTTGCAGGGAACTTAATTCTGAATTCCCTGTGTATTTGGGGTATTTACTCTTATAGGAAATGGTATTTAAAATGCTTCAATTACCACTTTTCTCTGACAGACTCTAATAAATCAAGAGACCACCAGAGTGACTCGAGCTTGGAGCCAGGCCCACACTGCTCCCAGGCTACACATTCTCAAGATAATGGAATTCCCAGGCACAGAGGGTGCTGGAGAACACATGAAAGAACTTCATCACTTTAGGTTGACGATGCTATAAACTGGGAAAATTAGGGAGGAGGACCTGGCTTCTGCTTCCTCTGCCATTGAAGATTTTATTAAGGAATTAACCAGAAAACATCCCAGAAAAGATAATTCGAGAAAAAAAAAAAACAAAAACTGGCTGGACAGGGCTTGGAGCAAGCTGGTCTAGTGAAAGGTGTTCCTTCTGAAACAGATCTTTAAGGTCACTTCCAATCCAAATATTTTTGATTTTCATTCTATGATTCTGCCTAAAAAACAAAGGCCCACCAAATCATCAATCCAGGCCACAAGACATTGTCCCAACAAACTAACACATTTCCCAGTTTTTGCAACAAGTAGCTGTACCTGTTAAAAATGCACGTCCCACACTGCAGTATTAAACCTCATCCATGGGGTTTAATTGGGTGTGACTAAGTCAGGACATTGGAACACAGGTGTCTCTTTCAGCAAATGTAAATAAAACTGGACAGTTTTCCCAGCACAGATGGCCAGAGACCAGGACTGTGCACTCCCTCTCTCCTCATGTCTGAGAATTTGATTCTGGAAGCCTGACTGTGGAGGCTGAAGTCAACATCAGCAGCCTGCAAACTGTTTCTGCAAAGCCACTGTGAGAGCATTGGGGGGCAGGATGGTTGGGATGGACGGAGACAAGAGATCTCTGAAGTCAGGGCTTGGAACTTGTGGTTTATTGCAAAGGGCCTGGGTGCAGGGCCCTGCTGGGATTTGGGGTTCATTGCAGAGGGCCTGGGTGCAGGGCCCTGCTGGGATTTGGGGTTCATTGCAGAGGGCCTGGGTGCAGGGCCCTGCTGGGATTTGGGGTTCATTGCAGAGGGCCTGGGTGCAGGGCCCTGCTGGGATTTGGGGTTTAATGCAAAGGGCCTGGGTGCAGAGGCCTTTTGGAACTTGGGGTTTAATGCAAAGGGCCTGGGTGCAGGGCCCTGCTGGGATTTGGGGTTTATTGCACAGGGCCTGGGTGCAGGGCCCTGCTGGGAGCTGCCAGCCACAGCTCAGAGCAGGCCCCAGAGAAGAGAGGGGGAGAGAGGATGAGAGGGGGAGAACACAAGGGAGTAAAAAAGGTAAGAGAGTAAAAAGGGTAAGAGCATGGAAAGGTAAGAGCATAAAAGGGTAAGAAAGTAAAAGTGTAAGAGAGTGAGGTTCCCATTACAATACAATAAATCTTCCATGTTGAATATCCTAATTCTCACTAACCAATCTAGTACAAGATACAAATCCTATAGCATTTACATATAGCCTATAAGAATCATTACATTACCACACTGTGTTACATTTTAAACCATAAAAATTCGTCTTTGGACCCCTTCTGCCAAGCTGTAGGGTCTGCTCTGACCCTTGGGCCTGTCTGCAAGCAGAGGGTGTTGTTCCATCAAAAGGGGATCACCTTCAGACAGCCACACCATTGTTGTCCAGTTGTTCAGTAACTGAGGTATCTCAAAGCTGCTTTTATTTCAATCTCACTTATAGTTTCTATATTCTCAAAATCTTTTGCCAGGCAATCATATTTATAAGACTTTCCTGTTTCATTTTCCCAACAAGCCATATCTGGGAGAAGCCAGCTGTGGGAATGGCACTGCGATCCCAGCCAGAATCAAAGCTGAGCTCTCCCAAACACACCAGAAAGGTCTTGTGGCTTCTAAACCCGAGCGTGCTCAGGTCCAGCTTCATCTGCTCCTCCCACACCATGTCCTAAAACGTGGAATTCCTCCCTTGTGTTCCAGCCTGGTCTGATATTCCCCACACATCTGGCACCAGCCCAATGCCTGCCTGCACTGTGAGGCAGCACCTCTGATGCCTTGGATTTTACACAGCAGTGAGATGAGCTGTTTGAAAGCCTTCATGAAATTGTTAAGCAGAGAGTTTAGACACTTTGATGGGGAGAGAAGGTTTTATTGTGATGTGACTGACAGTCTCTGTGAAGGGTATTTTACAGGCTGACTCTTATTACTAAAAACATCGTGACAGGTAGAACTTGACGTGGATGTTTAATGGGGAGACGAAGGGAAATTATGACAATAAGAGATCATTAAACATTTTCCTTTTTTTAGAACAGTTAATTTCACACACAGAACTAGAATTTCTAAGTGGAGCATGCACCACTTAACAGAAGAATTTAGGGTAAGCCTGCTTTCTTTGTCTTGATGTCTACTCTCAGTGAATGGGAGAATTGGTCCAAGGACAGAGCAGAGAGAAAATAAGAATGAATTCAAGAAATGTGAGTTAATACAGAGGAAGGGAGAGGTACTGGGAGGGAACTGAATTCCAGGGGAAGTGTGTGTCTGGAGCTCAGCTGAGGAAAACCATGGGAGAGCAGTATTTGCTGGGAAGGAATGCAGCAGAGAGGAGGGGAAACACCAGAATTACATTGAGTAAGCAAATCTTTCCATCCCAATGTCAGAGCAGTGACTTGGCAAGCAGCCACTGCTGATAATTGAGTTCAGTGGGTCCGTTCCAATCCCGGGATGAGGCTCATTCCTTTCTGCCTCATTTGCTCCGTATTTACATTATTTGATATCAGAGATCATGAGGAGCCAGGCCATAAAGCACTCTGACACCTGCTGACAAACGGCCTCACAATGGCACAGCATTGTTAAACACATGAATACGCAATTTTGAACTCTCCTGCTCCTCCCTGGCAGCACCAGGGAGATGCTTCACACCTGCCTCAGTGGGATCCCCCGTCCATGGAGAAATATTTGCCCAAATGGTTCTGGTGCCTTAGGAAGCTGTGTCTTACAGCAAATCAGTGTGAATTACACTGCCCAGTTTCAAAGCAGCCTCTGAAATGGGGATTCTGCCCTCAAGCCTCCACACTATCTCACGCTGCGCCAAGGGAGATACAGGCTAGAATCAAGGAGGAAGTTTTTCACAGAAAGAGTGGTGAAATACTGGAATCATCTACCCAGGGAGGTGGTGGAGTCACCATCCCTCGATGTGTTTAAAAAAAGACTGGATGAGGCTTTTGGTGCCATGATCTAGTTGAGGTGTTAAAACATGGGCTGGAATCAATGATCTCAAAGGTCTCTTCCAACCTAGAAATTCTGTGATTCTGTGATCTCACCCCACCTAAGCCTAATGTTTAGAAGCCATCATGTCAGCAGTTCATGTAAAATTCATCTTCAGCCATAAAAGAACCACGTGCAGTTGTACATTTGTTTCCACCTGAGAGTGACATGTCCTGCAGGTGGGAGGAATTTCACAGCATCAGAGAATCACTGAATGGTTTGGGTTGGAAGGGGCCTTAGAGATCATTTTATTCCAACCCCCTGCCACAGGCAGGGAATTCTCCCACTGGAGCAGGTTGTTCCAAGGCCAATCCAACCTGAGAAATGGCCAATTCTCTCCACTGAGACAAGGCTGGAGGACACCTGGATGACCCCTTCAATATCCCTAAACCTGCCTGGGAACACACCAGAGGAAAACAAACCCAAGATGGAAACTCCATCTCTGTCCAGGGCCTGTGGGCAATTCAGCCTAAATTCAACCAAAACTTGCTGCATTGCTATTGAGAGCTGAATGTATTGTCAGCACAGGGAATTCATGGTGCCTGAAACCTATCAGGAGCCACAAAAAAGTTCCTCACTTCATTCATCCATTATGAAATTACTGAAAGCACGACCTCCCAATAAAGGAAGTGTCCTTACATGTTTAAAGCAGGTACATGAGCTTGATTATTTGCCCTCAGATTGAATTTTAGAGGTTTATATAATAATGACAGCTATAAATTGAAAACAAAATTATGGCAAGTGTCTCAATGACAGAGAGTCTCACGTGTGGAAGGGTGAGCAATAAATCAGATAGGCAGTGGAATATGAAATTGCTAATTTTAAGAGCTATTGCTCTTTTTTTTTAATACATACTAGTATAAAAAGGTGACAAAGGATCTCAGCTACCTCTTTCTCCCTCTTCTCCTTTTCTTCATTAATTAATGTACAGAAGTTGATTACAGAAAAAGCTTTAATACCTTTAAATTTAAACATGAACTAGCAAAAAAAAAAAAAAAGGTGCAACCAGCTTCATGGAGATGGCAGACTAAATGAATTTGATGATTACAGAGTAGGCTCCATGAGTACTACATCTCATATCTGCTATTTACAGGATAGAGTAGTACCAGAGTGTCTGCAGACATGATTGCAAGCACTGCACACCCAGCCACACTGCAACAACCTAAATTACATACTGTACCCTGAGTGAAATTGAAGCATCACTGGAGGGATAATAAGAGAGTCACAGGAAAAGCAGAGCAGAAAAATTGTACCACTGAACTATATGAAAAACTACATGAGAAGTAAGTGAAAAATCAACTGCTACTCCATGCCCACAAATCCCTCAATCAGTGATGCAATGTGAGTTATTGCACCAGATTTCTGCAGGCAACATGAAGATTCCTCCCTGCTCCTACTGGCTCATGGTGAAATATTTTTGGCAGGGTTGGTTTGTTTGGTTGTGCAAAGCCCAGAAGTGTCACAGTCCAGGTCCCCATTCAGCTCCTTCACAGCATTTTTCTCTTTTTATTCCCCATCTTGGTGGTTGTGCAAGTCACCACATCCTGCTGCAAAAAAATCTCCTTCTCTTGAAAACAGGCATCTTCCCCATGTTTCTCCCACTACAATTCTGAAATTCTGAAATTCTTTTCTTTGTTTTTTTCCCACTCTCACACAGATCCTCAGAAATACTAATTTTTTGGGTAACCAAAGCAATCCAAAAATTTCTTGAGGCATTTATAGCACAACTCTATATAGAACAGCATAACCCACCCTTCAGCAAACACACACCTTGTTCTAAGGCATCTGTCACTTCTCCCAAACACTTGTTACCATTCTTTGCATATTTTGGGAATAAATGCTGCACCATTTCAAAATGCCAATACACAGAATGGGAATTGTGTTTTTTGCCTACAGCAGCATATTACCCCTATTTTTTTAATATTTTCCTGCCCAAGCAAGGTACAGGACAGAAAAAATTGAGCTGAATTAAGCTTAGTTTCCAGCATACTTAGAGTACTGCAGAAACAATACACATTTGGGGACCAGAGGAACCCTTCAAAACCAGGCAGCACCTCAGGCATTAACAGGCAGAAGGCTTGCTGTCAACTCCTAACCACAAATAACACATTCACAAATGGTGACTTGCCTAAAAATGAGTTAGAAAAGACAGAAAGGAGATTCAAGAAATGAATGGAGATGGATGTAAGTGGCATCACAGCCCCCACCAACCCAAAAAGTATCACTGACAAAAGTCACACCATGAGGAATGTATTAAATGTTACAGACAATAAAAGCCACAGAAGCTAAAAACCACACTTCATTCACTGTATATAAATAGGGGAGATACTTACACTTACAGGTTGACTTTTTGGCACATCATAAACACCTTCCTTCTTTTGGCTGGTAGGAACCTGCAACAGCAAAGGAAAACTGAGGTCACTACAAAAGCAGCTTGGATGAAAAACTGCAAAGAGCAACTGCTATTTATGCACAGGGTGTACCTACATGAGTTTATTTAATACTAATTTTTAGTATTAATGAAATCAAGGATGGTTCCCTTCTTATCCAAGTAGGACCATTAATGGAGAAAATACTTAAGAAATAAAACACCTATCTGAATTTTTTACAGCCCAGAAGTGTTCAGAAAGGAGATTTCCATTCTCAGATAATTCTGGTTGCATAAAGTCCAGGTGCACTTGGAGCTCCTTCCTACTTAAATGGTTGTTTTTTCTTTAACTTGGGGGTTAGAGATGGGCAATGGAAGTTATGGTCAGGTGAGTGCATCATCTCCCCAGAGACACAAAACAGAGTTACCAAGGTGAGGGTAAGAGATGTTTTTACCTTGTGTCAGATTTCTTCCTCACAATTCATTTAATCTTTAAAAAGAGTCCTAATATTGCAGTGATGGGGCCTTGTCGCTGCTCTATGAAATATTTGGTTATAATGCTGCAATTTTCCTAAGGAATCAAGGCCTCTTGAAGCCTGACACAAGAGAGATGGGCAGGGACAATGCACTTAAAACTCTGTGTGAGCCTTTATTGAGCCACCAGTCATGATTTATACCCAGGGGATTTTTTTATAACCTGCTCATGCAGACTCAGCTGCTCTGTAGTACTGGGCTGTGCTCACCCAAGGACCACTTGTTTGCATATTTATAATTTCTATAATTTGTGATTATATTTCCTTTCCTCCCTGGAAGTACTGAGTGTCCATTGAAAATGGCAAAAGCAAAAAGAACAGTAACCTGTTCTCATCAGTGGTGCTTTTCCACCAAACAAGGCACTCAGAGTACAAAAGTTACATTTCAGACAACAAGGAAACCTCACAGGTCAATGAGATGATACTGAAAATATGATAAGATTATGACCTTTTTGTTTTATAATACAATAAGTATCTTAAGGTTCTGATACTATTCTCAGACTGGTGAAATGTTACTTATTCATTGAGATATGCTATCATTTCTTATATTATTCTGTATAAAAACATCTCTGCACTGTTGTACAGCCTTCCCAAGAAACTCTGTGTTCTTAACTTGGTGCACATTGAAGAGTTTGTCAGGAACCTTTAAAGAAACTGAAAACTTTGTGGAAGATCTCCTCTATTCCTATCCTTGGCTTTCTCTGGCCACTTCCACCAAAGCCAGTACCACATTAGATATGTGGAACTGGTGAAAATTCAGTGCCATGGCAGTAAGAGTCTGGAAAGAGAGAGAGCTGGAGGTGATAGTGTGAGAGCAGGAAGCAGGAATGGTTGATTTAGGAAGTCACTGGAAAGCTGAGTCTTCACAAAAGGAGGAGAAATATGGAAAGATAAACTGTTTCTAAATTTTCAACAGTGTGCATTTTTCCTTTTGTCTCCAAAATCTTTCCCTTTCACCTCTTCCTCCTTCCAAACTTTCTGGGAAGTCATCCCAATATGGACCCAATCCAGAGCTGTGGATTGAGCATTTCCCTGCACTACCAACCCCCCCTTTTCTACACATGAAGACAGAGGAACTTTCCTGAAAGCCATTTCTCCCTCCCAGCTCAGTGCTGCCTGACCTGCTGTCTTTTCTTGCTGTTCACCACCACATTTGTTTGCATCTCTGCCTGTTCTGGGGGCTACGAGGAATTTGCTGTTTTTCCTTTGATTAGCAGCACCAGTAAGAGGTACCAGCTCTATTTCTGCTGTCAGCTCTGTCTCTGTGACAGGCTGTGAACCATCTGGATGTCTTTGCATCTCGCAGCAATAAAAGCACCACAGTCCTAAACCCTCAATCTCAGATTGTCAACTCATCATGGAGCAGAACTTGCCTCTCCACAGAGACCAGAGCTGCCACACAAACACCAAACCACCTCCCAAAATCTCATTTCTGCCTCTCCAGAACACCAGACAGCAGAGGAACAGCTATTAAGCAATCTGAGGGTTGGTATGTGCTCAGTGATTGGGTCCTTGCCTAACAAATTATAGCAACTTACATAGATAATATTAGAAGAGCAGACACAGACACTCTTTGGGATAATGTATCAAAGAAAGGTGACAGACAGAGAAAGAATGCTTAAAAAGAAAGTTGTGACCTCTATTATGCTAAAAAGAAATAGAAATTGTCACTTTCTGCACGTATCTTTCATCTGCAATTCCCCGCGGGCTGGGAATCTCTGACACCAAGGGAGAAGTGAATTTGTTGCATGCCAGCAAATGAAAAGCCAGAGCAGCACCAGCTGAAAGGTTTGGTGAGGCTGAAGCAAGGCTGTGTGAGGTTATTGAGCAGATATATGTGTAGCAACGTTTGCTATGGGGAAGGCTTCACAGTAAATAATAGAAGCTGCCACAAATATGCATCAAATTTAAAAGAAAAAAACCAACAAAAAACCAACCAATCAACCAAAAGCACAAAAAATATAAAAGAGGATCTTTCTCCATTTTGTTTTTAACAGTAGCCTGATGGTTATGAGCTGACCAAGATCTTGTAAGAGAAACAATTTTGTCAGTATCTGAGTGTAAAACCTGAGGTGTGGAGACCCATATTTGTGGAAGCCAAGAGCTCAGGCAGCTCATGGGAGCTGGGAAGCTCATGGCTATGGGCCAGTCTACAGCTGGGACACCTCAGCATCCATCAGTTACAGAGACCAAAAAATGACTCCCAACTCCCCAGTTCAGCATTTGCTGTACTCAGGTAGTAAACAGAGAGCACAATGCTAGACTGTGAAGATCCAGAGTATGGCACATTACTCACAGGTGTTTTCTGTGACCACTGTGGGAGGAAACACTTCATCACATCCAGATGCTGTCAAATGAAGCCTTGAGCAATTCTCTGGTGATTTGGAGGACAGTAACAGCAGTACCCTGAGATGAGACCAGGTCTCAATACCTGCTTTTCACCTCTATTTCCATTTTATGGAAAAGAAACTGCCCAAGGAGTCCTGCAGTTCTCTGAGCTATTCCTCAGAACACAGTTCCACCTTCTTCCCTACCCACCAATGATTGCTGGAAGATCTACAAACATTGGGAGCAACAGCCCCATTTTGCCTCCTTCCACCTTCTAATTCTTTGAAGTGTCACTAAAAGCTCCACACTTTGATGAACAACAATCACCATTTTTTCCCCTCAATTCTAGTTCTCATGGGATTTTTGTTTCTAGCGCAAACCTGACAACTAGACTAGCAATTTTTTAACATTTGCTGAGAACAGTCAAACTTTCAACACTGAAAATGTTCAGCCTTAGGCAGACTCTCACCTTGAATGAAAGCTTTGCATGTCTTGGTGTGGAGATGCAAAAAGCTGCATTTTTGAGTGTGCATGGTGCCAGGGGAGCAGCAGGGAGAAATTAAATGAATCTCATATTAATGACCTTCTGATGGCATCTAAAAGATGTTGTTTTCTAACATTTAACTTGCATTTCTCTTTCCCAATCAACTTTTTACTTTAGCTTACAGCTACACTAGCATCTCATTTTTTCTATTATCTTCCTACATTTTCTCTCATTACTTAATGCTTTTCCTTTTTGTTCTATCCTTGCTACTGACTACCTTACAATCTTTTCCTATAAGCAGATCAACCTCTAGTCCAGCTGGATGAAATGCTTAATCACTGCTTGAAACTCCTTCCCCTGCACACTGAACAATTTCCTCCATCACAATTTTCTCACAGCACACAAAGATCTCTGTCTATCCTCAGATTTGCCTCTAGTATGTGATACAAAATGAATTACATTATATTTTAATAAACCTCGTACCGATCCCTTGAGGATAAATTGAACGACAAAAGATTATTTTATATTGCTTTCAATGCAGCTTTTTGTCAGTGTGAAGAATGTGAGCTTGGGCTTTAACATAACATATGCACTCAGAAAATAGTTTCCCTGGTCTGGGGGGATATCCCTTGAGAGCTCTGAGGTTTTGCTCAGTTATTTCCTTGGTTTGACAAGAGAAACAAGAGCAGCACCACTGAAATTTCTAGGAATTGCTTGGACGGCCTGCCAACAAAACATCTTCAGCATGTTTCTCAGAATAGGTGTAAAAAATTTCAAAAAAATTAACAGAAAAAAAAGAGAAAATCTCCATTTATCACCTCATATGGTGTACTCAAAAGTTTGTGAGTTGACAAAGTTAATATCAATTCGCAGAAGCCGATATGACAAACAACAGAAAAACCACATTGTGACTGGGCAGATAATGTCACCAGAATGAAATGCCAAGACAGTTTTGGTGATGGATGGGAACTACGAGCTATGAGCTATGTATGAGATGCACTTTCAGCGAGGGGAGAGGTTTTTATACCTGATAAATGTTTTCCTCCGTTTCAGGCTCACGGATGGGCTCGTGTCCAGCCTCAAACACAATGTACTATGGCAGCAGCGCCAGAGAGGGACAGTCAGAGATGAAACAGAAGGGAAAAAGGCCGTTTGGAATTCCACGTCAAAACAAAGGCACGCATTAAAGAAACAACTTCAAAGCACAGGCTGGCAGCAGGACAACTGGTTTGTTGGGAAGCACCAGGAAAGGTTGTTTCATATTTCATGAACAGGCCTAAATCTCCTCTTAATGATCATTAGAGCAACTCCCTAATTCTTCCTCGCCAGGGAGACTGCCTGTGGCCCAGTATTAATTTTCTGACGGCAACGTGAATTTTGCCTCTTTTACATAATGGCAATTATTTCCACATATATTTATTGTCTATGAATAAAAGTGCAAAATCCAAGCTGGAGAACGGGCTGGTGTGTGTGGAGCAGGCCACATGGCAAAAGGCTGGCACAACACTTTTTCATTTTCAGGTTCTTGCTTTATTGTGAAGAGTACAGAACAAAACTCCTGACATTATAATAGCTGAACAGTAATTTAGGGCATCCTGACTCTTATCATCTTCCTTGCTGCACCTTAGGCACTGTTCAATATTCACTAATGGTTGAATTGGATCCTTTCAGTGTGACTCCCACTGATATGCCTAAGTGGAAGAACACAGAATCCCCAGGAAAAAAAAGTAAACTATCACATATTTTGTTTCAGCACAAAAACACGAGAATGAAATTACATCTTTTTCTCCTTCACACTCAGCAGGGTATTGGACATGAATATATTGACACATTTCTGATAATCATCTTTGCTCCCAGACATTTTTCTTGGATGGACCAAGACTTAAATTTCAGATCTATTATTAAATCATAGCTCAAACACCAACAAGGGAGTGTGTTAAAACATCAATGCTACTGTTGGTTTTTTTTCCGTAATATTCACCCTCTGAATTAAATTCTGGCTCCACAGAAAACAAAAACAAAATGTCAGCTTATTACTACGAGGACAAGATGTCACCTTCCCTAATTCTCAGAGCAGCTCCCTTTTCAGTTAAGAGTTTGTATTAAAAAATGATGACAAATCTCATTTTGAAACTTAAAATCTGGATACATAAGCCACATTTAAAGCAGCATTTATGACATATTTCATCTAATATTTCTATACTCCAGCTGAAACATTCCATTCCATATAGACATATTGTGCTATTACTTACAGCTTCATCTCTAAATATGTTACTTTCTGTGGAGGTTTTAAAGGTTTCTCACAAGACCTCTCTCAATAAATTTCAAAACATCTTGTTCAAGATTTTGGCTGTGTTTGAAGATAACATGTATCTAGTCATTTCTGAAACTCCAAGGCCATACAGCTTCAGAAATTACCTGGTATACAGGATCTTCTACATCTTCTTCCAAAATTGTCTACAGCAAAGTAAGAGGACAGGCAGTAAAAGCAAAGAACATAAACAGCAGAGATAAAAGAACTGTATTCAGAAATTAAAGGACAGCAAAGGAATAAGCAAAATGGGCAGGTAAGTTCATAGTTTTCTTTCTTTAGGATACAGATAAAGTCACATTATGGTACAAAGTAACTTTATTCAAGTTCCATCTGAGTTTAACAATCTGCACCTTGTTTGACTCGATTCAAACACACACATTCAGAAGTATATTGAATCTCCCCTAAAGTATGAGACACTTCAATCCTGGCTCACAACACTTAAAACCTGACTTACAACACTTAAAACCTGGCTTACAACACTTAAAACCTGGCTTACAACACCGACCCTCCAATAAAGTTTTCCTTCTGAATGAGAAGAAACACTGAGCAGGAAATGAGGGGATCATTTCCAGTTTCTAACCAGGCTCAGCACACCCCAGGCACAGCTTTCAGCTCAGTTTAATCCTAGGCTGGGCTCAGGATGGCTGCTGGGCTCACGCTGCTCCTTGGGAAGCCAGCACTGCTCAAACCCACTGCTGGCAGGAGTGCTGAGGATGCTCAGAGCCTCTCTGGAGCAATCTGGGGGGGAAACTCCAAACCCACATTTTGGTGGCAGTAGTCTAAGCTTATTGGTGTACCTGGTATACCGCCTGCTCACACTGTTTGTCCTTTTGTGCCTTTTTTTCCATTTCTTCCCTTTGTTTCAGTTCGTAGATGAGCTGAAAC
Organism: Melozone crissalis; assembly: GCF_028551555.1. Lineage (NCBI taxonomy): Eukaryota > Metazoa > Chordata > Aves > Passeriformes > Passerellidae > Melozone > Melozone crissalis. The sequence continues at coordinate 29,127,496 of NW_026535823.1, forward strand.
AGGTCTCGCAAGTCCAGGATTACAGGTTCAGCCTAAGGAAGCAAAAACAGGGTAGAGAATTTCTCTAGTGGAAAATAAACACCTCTTATCCCATCCTGCTGATAGAGCACCTCCACAATGGAACTTAATAGAGAATTAATTTCTATCTCAGCACCCAGGCCTGGGTTAATTCCCGCTGAACTAACTATGCTTGAAAATTAATGATAATTATAGTTATGAATATAAAAAGCATTATGAATATAAAAGGCACATGGATGAATGTAAAGGCATATTTATTAGTGGTTTCTCACCCAGTGAAATTACATTAGTAGACATTGTGTGTAGTAGACTACACACAATGTGCGTTTTCATGAGTATAGGAACATAAGCAAATTTATCTTCATCCAGTCTACCTTAGCAAGAAAGGTAAACAATAATTAATTATAACAAAACACATAATAAAAAATTGGGAACAATGAAACACATTCCCTTTTGCCCAAGGTGGTTCCATTAATTTGCTATTTAAGATCCACACAGACACTTGTGACCAGTTTAGCACAATCATAAACAAGCCACGACCAGGCACTTGAACAGCTCCTCACAAATGGCTTTTCAGCTGAGTTACATGGCAGAAAATGACAGTGATTTGGTACTTACTGCCTGGGCTGTTTTTATTGCCACAAATCTATGATTTCCCTCCTTTCCACAGACGTATCCAAACGCTCGGTGATCTGTGATATCCTTTGCAATGTAGGAAATTTCATGAACTGCGTGGTGATGCTGGAGTAGCTAAAAAAAACCAAACAACAGTAGAGAATATCCATCAGAATGTTTGATTAAAAAGCAGTATTATTCACCTTCACCACTTTGTCTGGATCCCAACACATTCTGATATGACAACCAATTAATATCTGAACTCTTTAAGCCTCTTTTTTCCTCAAAATTTAATCAAATTTGACTTGCCTTAGTAGGTAGACTAAAAGCTTCCACTGATGATTTTTCTAGGTATCTTTAAGTGAAATACTATTAAATAAAAAATGTATTACCTAGCTACTAGCTACACAGCATCCCAGGCACAGAATCAGTATTTCTTGGTACAGAAATTAGCAGGGGCTGCAGAAACCTGTAGCTTCACATAGGGTGACTCCCAGGCCAGCAGATCTGCAGAACTCTAGCTGAGATCTCCAATACCTCAAGGAATCAGTACCAGACCTGCTTATCTCCACAAAAATCAGCAACAGCCTGTGCAAGAGGCTTCACTTCAAGCAGTAACACAGCTCCAAATACTTATTTTCCTCAGAAAATGAATGTAAATGTAATTATTCAACTGGAAATCAATGCTGAATGCAAAAGTCCACATTTTACTTAAAATCCCACTTTGGTGAATTGTAATAATAAAAAGACTTAATTTTAACTGTGTGAGCAAACTCTGTCCAGAGTCAGGACATGAATCTGAGGCTCTTAGAAGCATCTCTTGTAGTGCCAGAATCTTTCTCACTTTGCACTAAACAGCATTTTATCATCAAAGTAATAGAGAAGTATTTCCACTTAAAATAACGTCCTTGTAAAGCTTATCTAAAGCAATCTATTAGTTTCAATTTCTACCTTCTGATATACTGACCTACTCTTGTATCATCTAGGGATAATGCTATTTCTGAGAGCAGGCAAAGCCTCACAGAGAATTCTTTGGAGGTCCAGATTCCTGCTGGCTCTGAGAAAAAGCACATCTTGAAAACCAGCATGGCATCCAGGCAATCTCTAAACAAGCAGTTATTTTTGGAGTTTAAGAAAGAGAAGTTAAAGTTTCAAAAAGCAGCAGGAGGGGGTATGTCTGTGTGTGGCAGGGAAAAGGCTGAGGGTGAGCAGGGCAGGATCTGAAAGGAGAGGCAGCCTGCAAGAGATGGATGGCTCCATATAAAACAAAAGACTGGACATGTTTCATTTTCATTTCACAGTAAATGGCTCTTAATGTGCCCATATCAAGATTGCTTGCTCGTGGCAGAGTTAAGTGTTGCCAGTGACTGCAGGCAGAACGGGGCTCAGCTGAAGGTGCACTTCAGACTCTCCTGACGTGCTGAGCGTTTAAAATTAATGATGGGATCTTACTTAGATAATACAGGGATATTGATTTATTAGGTTTTTTTGAAAACCAAGTTACATGCTATCTGTTAGGATGAAATGAAATGTTCCCATCTCTCTATTCTGCATATGACAGGGAACGTTATCTCTGGCTCCTATTAAATCAAAGTTCTCTGACATTGCTTTATTGATTGCCAGGCAGCGTTCTGCACTGAAATTAAACTGTGATCAGATGCCTTCCTCATGGAATTAAATCTGAAGATTGTTGTACCATGGAAGAGTATCACCCACAAGGTAAGAGAGCAGATGGAGACACTCCAATTTATTTGGGAATCCACATTCACTGTTCAAAAATCGTTACATTTCCAATGGTTATGATATTTTACACACTGTATCAATAGAAACAGAAATTAAGTAAAGGTGACTGCAATTATCCTTTCCTGTATTTTACTGAATGGAGTGTTTGGGGAGATCTTTCCACTTGTGTGAGGGGCACTGAGTTACAACATACATGTGAAATGCAATGGTGCACACACATCTGCACTCAAATGTAGATATAAACATATCTGTGTTTTCACAGCCCCCAGTTCACTTCATGTGTCCTTTCTACATATTCCAATGATCCATTCTAAGCACTATTTACTGAGTGTCTGACTTTTTGCTCCTGCACAGCAGAAATGGGGCTCCTGCTGTAGTCAGGAGAGATTCGCCACCATAAAATGCAAGATCAGAATCCTGTTACTAGTGGCCACAAGCACATAAAATAATTATTTCACAACTCAGGGATGTTTCTGACACCCCTGTATGCCAATACTGATGGATTCCATCACACACTATCTGAAGTTTTTACTCTATCTGTGCTGAGAGCTGCTACAAATCATTTACCAATCTTTAAGTGAGGTACCAAATTGTTTTGGAGCACTGCAGCACGACAGAACAAATTATAGAGAAGACTTAATTTGTATTATGGTTCAACACAGTCAATTACATATTGCAAAGATTAGAAAGTAATTTAACATTTAAGTTTCAGTTGTTAACAAAATCCACAGCCTCCAAATTATTTTAGGTCTCCTGTGACTTCAGTCACTGTTGCGAATGTTGGAGATTTTAAATGGAAGCACAGATAAAGTCTCAAACTGGCTAACAAGACATTCTCGTGATGCATGAGTTCTTTTTCTTAGGCTAAACACAATGGCATTGTTATATTTTATTCATATACCAAGATGTTTTTTGCCTGGTGTTAAACTCAAAAGTCCAAAACACCCATGTGCCCCAAGCCTGCTGCCTTTCTTTTTCCCCTTAATTTTACTCTGGTCTCTCCCACCAGCCATTGTTTCCTCTCCTTTTCTCCATTCCATCCCCTGCTTCTCCTCTTCCCCCAGGTCGCTCCCTGTACATCACACTGAATTGATTTAGCTGCCTCTGAGATCTGTAGCATTTCTAATTTCCCTCAGGCTGCTTGGCACCTATCATAAATTTTTTCACCCCTTATCCTCATCTTGCCCCTTTATTTCCACGCTGTAGCCTCCAGTGCCACTAAATCAATTAAGTCAATCAATTAAGTACTTGGAGGGTCCAGCAATCATGTCAAAAATGTGAGTTAGATGGCATGAGAAAGTCACTGCTTTACTATCGCTATTTCTCTTTTAATGAGGTTGTCTATTTAGTGGAGCCTGGGGCACAGTGTTAAGAGCCACAACAACAAAAAAAAAAATATCCTGCAAGCTGCAAATCCTCCTGGAAAAGCTGCCCCACCACAAGCAGGAGGCTTGTTCCACACAGTATTACATCCACCAGGACCAGTCTCACAGGGATTGGGGCTGCACAGCCTCTTACCTGGAGTAAATGCAAGCTGAGCCTGGATTCAGAGAGCTGGGATCAGCTGGGAGCTCCACTATGGGTGCTGGGATGTGGGATGCACATGGACCAAGCCTATTCCTGCCTATTCACACTGGAATAAGCAATAAAATGTTTTGCCTGTATAAACTCCCTGAACACCTCAGTTACCCAGCAAACTGCAGAGTCCTTAATGGATTCATAATAAAATAACTTCATGGGCCATATTTTCAGCCATGCTGCAAGTCCCCTCTATTCCAGCTGGGACTGCCAGTTCTGTAGGTGCCCATGGCATCAGGGTTGGGTTTTAGGTGATTTTTAGGGCCCCTTCCAACCTAAACTATTCCATGACATGAAACACCTGAATTCTGTACTGCAGATTCAAATCAATCAATCAATCAATTCAAATTGATTGCAGTTGTCGCAGACATCTTTTATGAGAAATCCTTTCTTTAGGATTTTGCCTCCTGAGAAGCTGAGAAGCCTCAGGAACAAAATTAAACATTGATTATCTACTGCTGTGGAATGCAACAGGTGCATCTGGGATTGGCCCATGTTGGATGTTTGTAATTAATGGCCAATCACAGTCAGCTGGCTCAGACAGAGAGCCAAGCCACAAACCTTTGTTATCATTCTTTGCTATTCTATTCCTATCCAGCCTTCTGATGAAGTCCTTTCTTCTATTCTTTTAGTATAGTTTTAATGTAATATATATCATAAAATAATAAATCAAGCCTTCTGAAACATGGAGTCAGATCCTTGTCTCTTCCCTCATCCAAGAACCCCTGTGAACACAGTCACATCTAGTCTTGTAACTTCTGAAAGTTTTAAGAGGTGGACAGCAGTCCCTCTATGTAGACAGCTAAAAAACACCACCCAAACCCCCAAAACCTCTTCCTGACATAGATTTTTTTCCCCTGGTACTCATTAAGGCGCATGGATACCTCTCAAGCAGTTGTGAACCCTTCCACTTCCCCTCCCTCTAGAGAAAAGCGCATTTCAGTGGGACTGTGTACACACAATTTGGAGGAAAAGTCAACAGTCTCAAATGTCAGAGTGAAATGAAAAACAACATCAATAAATTGCATTTGCATCACAAACTTTCTTGTGTTGTTTTCTGGAACTTGGATGGCAGATGGGGTGGCAAGACATCAGCCCCATGAGATAAGGCAGGGGATGAGCAGATGGGGAAGTGAAACAACCACTGCAAAAGATTCTCAGTTTCATGTGAAATAGCAGAGAGGAGACAGCTCAGTGTCATTTCAGAGCTACAGCTGCCAACAACTTCAAACTCCCTGCAAATTACTACTGGACACAGCACAGGGTGACTGAGAAACATCTTATTTCCCATCTGACAGCCCTTCCCTACTGTCATGAACACTTCAGTCACTTGCCCATGGAGAGGGGACAGAACAAACAATATATGACAGATCACTGTAATCTGCCTTAAATGTGATAGTGCTTAGTGTGAGGAAACACTTGATAGCCCAAAAAAATCTGTTATATAAACATTTACTGCAACACGTGGAAAATTTTATCAAGTTTGATCTAGGAAAGGAAGAGAGCTGTAGAGTTTAGGCTTAGCAAATTATCACAATACTGAACTCCTACAAGAAGAGCAAGGAGTTTTGAAACAAAACATCCTTGCAATTCAGTCTTCAAAAAGAAATGTCACATATGAAAAACTGAAAAGCAAAACCCACTGGAAACCTCTTGCAGAGATTTCAGTATAGGGAAGCATTTCCCAGCACTGGCCAAGACCATCAGTTTTGGTCACAAAAGAGCATAAACTGAAAAAGAAACATGGACGGGGGGCTGAACCCTTCCCTCTAAAGGAGAGACTGAAAATGAACAGTCCAGTCCTAAATCTGAGCCAGAGCCACTCATGGAATGTAGGCTGAACAACAGATTATGGACTTTCCTTCTGCAAAAACATCCCACCCCAAGAACAGGAGCAGAAAAGGAAAATGTAACCTCCAGAGTGTTCCCCAAGCCTGAAGGGCCCTCTCAGATAGCAGCCTGTATGGATGGCTTCACAATGAGAAGAAAATAAATCTGTCTAATCCCCGTGCTTCCTCCACACACACTGATTTTGCAGACAATAACCTGAGGAAAGACTTTTCCGAGTGCCAGCTACTAAAAGGCGTCTCAGTGCACAAGCTCTGCAATAAAAACACTTGGCACAAAAAGCTCACTTGGAGATTATATGCAGATCAAAGCTTGGTCTGTGTAGCACAAAGGGGCACATGAAATATGGTGCAGATAAAGAGAAGAATCAAAGCAGATTTAGCCCCAGTTCTTGCAGACTCAGTCCCTCCAGGGGGGCAGCCGTCTGGCTGTGACACAGCACAGCACCCACAGAAGTGTAAATTTAATTTCCTCTTAATAACAATAACAAACTCATAAGAGCTATTCTCTTCCTGCAGCCGAGGAGACTGAAGCAAAAAAGCACAGATTATGTGACTTCCTGAGCTTAGCAGCTGAGTCAGGAGGGAGAGAGTCAGTGAGCAAGATCCTGTGTGAGGATAAGAAGCTGCTCAAGTCCAGGGCTACACTAAGCTCTACCTGTACAGTCCATCCTAAATAAAGGCAAGTACTTCCCAGGAGCACCCCAGGTAAGAGCCTGTTTGGTTGGACTCAGGAAAAAAAGAGCTTAAAAGGTTACTTGGGCCGAAAAAAAAAATCCAAATTAATCCTCACCATTCCCTTTGCTTGATGAAAAAAGCATCCTGCTGCTGGCTTTATCTCACCTGGGGAGCCAGAGTGGGACATTCCAGAGAGAGCAAAGGTGATGCCCTTGTGGGTGCCTCTGTGACAGACACACCCAGCGATGCTCTCAGCTGGTGTGGCCCTGTCCCCAACCCCAGAGTCAATTAAGGCAGCAGGACATGGCTGTGCCAGCACAGCAGCCTAATTGTGATGAATGGATCTCTGATATTGAGCTGCTTGGGTGCTCCAAGAACCTAATTTGTGAAAAGAGAACAGCACTAAGGTAATAAACTTCTGTCCAGCTCTCATAATTTGTAATAATGTCTGACAAAGACCAGATATGAATTTAGTCATTGTCTTCAGAAGCAAATGCTAAGCTGCTCATGCAGAAGATCCATTTATTAGATATATGAATTTGGAAAGGGGCAAAACAAAACTGGAACACATATATGGCAAACTTCCCATCTTCACTTCTAAGGCTTTTCAACTTTTTATTTATCAGGAGTGAAAGTAGCTAAAACTCAAAATCCTTGTCCAATTACTACAAAGCCCAAGTTATCTTTTAAACACGCACTTGCAAATTTTGTTCCGGGACAAAGAAAATCCTAAAGGGCAAGGAAACGTTTTCAGAGAGCTTTGGAAAGGCAAATGTGCTACACTGAAGCTGAGGTGCTGGGCCTCCCATGAGCCTTGTACCATTTCCCTATTGTTCTGCATCTGACACAGCCATTGCTCCATCAGGATGGTTAAAGCAAAGGATTTGCAAAGCATAAGCAAGAAGCAGCAAACCTCATCCTTGATACTGAAGTCAATGGCCCCATCAGCTCAGCAGTGCCCCAAATTCCATCAGGAAGGAGCCCCTACAGGCTGCAGGGCACTGTTTTGTGTTGCCATCTCACTGTTTCAGGGTGCTGCACAAGGAACAGCCCTTGCCTGTGAGTCACTGTGACAGTCTTTGGGATGGCAGCTGCTCAGTGCTCACTGTGGGATTCCCAGGGCTGTAACACAGCCGAGTGTTTTCCCCCTGAGCTCCCACCTCACCACACTCTGCAAAATGGTCAGTGGATCAAAACAGCCATAAACATGCCAGTATTGCCCTCTCCTCTCAAGCCAAAGCTCCCATACAGCTCAAGTGCAGCACCTTTGACCACACCTTGTATTTTATCCTGATAAATAGATTCTGAAAGACTGATTGACTAAATCTTGAATTTGAGGGAGCACCCTATTCTGTAATGAGACAGTTTCTTGCACTGAACCTCTCCATATTTTCACTGTGTTCATCTTTAGAGCTTGTGAATGTCCTTTGAGCAGCCCTTACTTTTTACAAGCTTCTTTTGTTCCTTTACACCAATATTCCTCACCCTCCTGAAACGCTTTTGATTTACATGAACAGCACAAGCAATTCTTTCATACAACTCCTGGGAGATTTGGAAGTAATTTTTTTGGCTTTAGCTGTCTCAGATCTTAACTGCTTCAGATTCAGCAAGCATTACCAGCCACCCTCTTCTTGTAGCCTGTGATTTGAAAAACTCCTCAGTGAGAGGCAGCCGCTGATTCTCTTGATTTCTCATGCAACCCCTATAAAGCAGAGCTTGAAAAGATCACAAAAACCATACTCAAATTTAAGTTGCACTGGATAGTCATCAAACAGAAACTTCCTTGGACCGTAAATCTACTTGCACAATGTAAGAAACTTTACTAGAAAAGGGGAAAAAGGACAAGAGGGATTTATTTTGTATTTCTCTATCTATCTCCCAGATACTCTCCCTAATTTAGTAAGACTTTAAAGGGAGCTGAGAGAAAGCACAGATACAGGGAAGAACAAGAGCAGAAAAGGATTCTATGAATTCACAAGCTGTGTACAACCAGTTTGTTGTGTTCATGAGCCAGCTGAAAATGATGCAAAACAGTTGGGAATTTCACATGACACCATCCTGGTATTGTTCAAACACAGAAGTGATTTCATAAGCAGAAATTAACCAAGATACAGAAGCAAAAAGACAATGATAGACTGCTTTCAGTGGCTGATGATGGACTTGGGGTGTACCTGTATGTCACCAAAAATGAACCTGTAGTGATGAGCTTTACTATCCAGAAACAGCATCATGAACAACCAATCCTGGCCATAAAGACCAAACCATTTTGTTTTCAGTTTCCCTACAGAAAAAAAGAGAGGAAACCTTTTCCTCTGAGTTACAACTGCACGTATAAGCAAGCTTCAGACAATCCCATAAATGGGATCATTCATCAATAAATCCTTCATTTGTTCAGGTCCCACAGCAGACACTTCACCTCGGATATAAACCATCCGTAGCAACATGACAAGTGTGTGTGCAGCACTTGAGCCCTAAGATAAGAATAAAATAAAATGTAAAAGGCAAACCTCAAAGAGACTCTAAAGCAGAATAAAGAACTTGCAGGTAATTTTTTGCTCTATTTTCTTTTTCTTTTCCCCTTGCATTATCCCAAGGTAGGAATTCCTGAAGCTGCCCTAGGCAGGGGCTTGGCACATCATGTTCCAGCAGTTCTATATTTTAACTCAGGCAGTGGACACTGTTTTTAAGCTCTGCCCTGGCACCTTCCAACAGCAATCCCTGCAGTTCCCATTTGCACATTGTAGTGCCCAGATGTTGTTTCTTCCCTGCTCATTTTCATATAAAGCAGGATGAATGTTTGGTTTTAGTCTTCTGCTGCTAATTAAAATCTCCAAAAGCAAACTTTGATTAACTCTCCACACTCAGACCTGGCCACACAGCTGAGAGCACAGATCAGCTCTGTTGGCTTTTCTCTCTCCCTGCCTTGATTTCCTGTCCTGGCACACACAGGATCTGCCTTTCAGAAAAGCTCCCTGGCAGTGCTGCCCTCACCTTTTACTGAAATGCAGGCAGCAAAGCTTTTCACAGCTGCCTTGTTTCCTACTTATTCCTTTCACTCTCGCCCCTCTGCAGCCCCTGCACACATCTGGTCTTTGCTTCTCCCCATCAAACCTGAACTTACTCATTTCTGCACTCCCACCACTGCTCAGCACTGAGCCTTGTGCATGCACAGGTTATGCTCACACATCATTTACACTTTAAAATACTTCCAAATTCCTGTGTCACTCACAGGAAAGCATTTGGCTAATTAAAGATCTGCACATAAAACCTTTTACAAACCAACTCAGCCTTTTTAAAAGCAAGGACATAATAAAAAAACTGGATTCAAATCCATATTTTGGCTATCTAAAAAGAAAAAAAAAAAAAAAAGTACTTTGAGCTATGCAGAGCCAGGGCTGGGAGCCATATGCAATATTTTTAGACACCCAGATTTCTTATTTGCTTTAAATGTCAGGGCACTCCAACTAATTAGTGTTCTGCCTCACCTATTCACAGAGCTGCCTTTAAAGCCAGCAGGAATGCTGCTGCCTGTTCCACTGGGAGTTCCATGATGTGGAACGAGGATGGGAACCACAAACGATTAGGAAGTATTAACAGCAGAGAGAGGTAGGATGCTACAATTTAAGGACACAAGAGGCACTGCTGTAATTCCACAATTGGCACCACGTGCTGGGAGCACCTGGGAGATGCTGCTCCAGCCCCTGGGCTCCCCTGACACATGGGCTGCCACAGGCTGAGCACACACAGCACCCACCAGAAAGGTCAGCAGTACAGGGATCTCATTTGGGAGGACAGCTTTTATGAGCAGGTGTTTTTGTACTAAGCAAAGATCTACTGGTATGTGAAATTTATGGCTTGTTCAACTGAAAGAGAGGGATGAGAGCAGGTATTTGTGTTTGGCATCCAGTGGCAGTGGCCTTTCCTCTTCTCCTTACACAAGGACCTTATTACATAAACTAAGAGGGATAAAAAAGGTATTTATTCATCCCCATGGACTATCAGAGTGAACAGTGCTCTTGCTGACTTCCCGGTGCTCCTGAAGGCAGAACATCACCCAATGACTTTACTTCCAATAAATATCTATTACTATCACCCTGCAAACTCCATATACATTTAAAACCAATCCTTTCATGTAGTTTCCCCCTCTAATTACCCTTGACAGTGAAGGACACCTGCCCCCCTTTCATCTGCCCCCACAACAGGAGAGCCCACAAACCCACAGGAATTCAGGAGCAGTGACAGTGCTATTGCTCCTACCAGGGCAAACACAAAATTGCAGAGCAGCCCACCAGATAAAAATGCTCTGAATAGGAGGGAAAATCACCAGCACTCCTGGGGTGTAATGCTTCCCAGCCATCTCCACGAAAAAAAGAGTGGATTTCAAAGGGGGGGATGTAACTTTCTGTTCTGGCACCTGCTGAATGTCCCCCACTGCTCTCCAGGGAGGTTTCAGAGCATCTCGGCTGCCTGTGCTATTATTATGTCAGCACTTCTCCTGCTAAATCCTTTCCCAAGCAGTCTGAAATCCTGCCATTGTAATTCCAGGTGTGCTGAAAATGGGCCTGAAATTTTCTTCTGCTGTGTGATGCATTAACCTGGCTTAAAACCACCGGGACTCGCACGCAAACTCTGTATTTTGGGTGCTCTTCTTATAAGACTAAATTGCAGCTGGAGAAAAAGCAATGTGGCTCTGCTGGAGATTCATTTATCTGGATCACAAAAGGGTGGTGAATACAGGCAAAAAAATTCCCAATATAACTGTATACTTGGAGTTTTCTGCCATGGGACAATAGGGGAGGGATGCTGTGCAGCTCCACGATATAACAGGATCCAGAACAACAAATACACTGACTTTCAACTTCTTAGCAAAATCCATCCCAAATTTTGGTTAAGCATATCAAACATTGAAATTAGTAAAAACCAGAAGTGTTGGCATGGTAATTTTTACTACAACAGCTCTATACCCACCCCCATATGCAATGGAAGCCAAATGGTAATTGGGAATACATTAATATTCCTAATATTTACTATTTGGAAGTGTTATTTATCACTGTTATAACTATATAACAGTGAGATTCTCCATACCATAATGCAGAATGCATGTAAGCAGCACTTCCTTTTTTTAACTCAGTCCTGGGGTGCTTGGATTAAACATCAGGAGGCCAAATGAGACTATCACTAAACTCACAAAATCCCATTTTCTGCCTTTTTGAAAGCAATCAACTTTTTACCCTCTTCACACTGAAAAAATACAGCTACCACAAAATTGCACAAATTATTTCAGTTTGGATAATGTGTCTGGAATAGCTTTATTTTCTCTTCATGCCCATTAGGGTCAGAATTCTCACAAGGCAGTTTCTGCATATCCTGACAACAAGCAGGCTGTACTCAGAGCTTTTCCCTTTTCTAGGTGAAAGAAGAGAAATTTCAGCCCTCAAATCAAGCCTCTAGATCCCCAACACTTCACAATATGCACAATCACACCCACATTTTGCCTTTTGGGTTCTTTTTTTTCCACAGTAACAACACTGCCAGGATACCTAAGGGTTTTTAAAACCCTCATCCAGCAAACTGAGCATCTAAAGAAGAGAAATCCAGAAGCTTGTGGCTATTAAAAATCCCTGTGGAGCACTGTGAACCATCCAAACTGCCCAGGGCCCAGTTTGGAAGGCCAATAATGAATGAATTACAATAGTCAATAAGGGATGTAATTAAGGAAGTAGGTTCTTCTGGCATTTACATTTTGCTAGCTGCCACATGTCCATGAAATGTGTTATTGTTTCCCCTTCTGAAGTACCAGGGTCTATAAATACCTTTTAAGAATCATACACAGATTTTTAAGCCCTCTCCTCTGCCATATTCTAATTAGACACATTTATTGCATGTAGAACAGTAAATGCCATGTTTTACTGGTCATATTTACAAGCACAAAGATGGAAAGTGTCAGGGAGCAGGGCATGACTCCCAGTCAGCTCAGAGGGATCTCCTGCAGGCAGAAGCTGTGGACAATGCACAAAGAAGGGTCCCAAATGTCACCATTTTCAACTCTATGTGCAAAATCTGAGTTTGTTGTTTTACAGTTATTGCTCCTTATTGTTAGTATGCAATATTTTTTATACTGCAGCCCTTACAAGTCCTCAGCATGATCCAAGACCAAGCATTTCTTACAGAAAAAGTTCCTATAAATAGATAATAGTGAATAAAAAAATAAAGAAAGAATTAAAAGGTTATCCCAGCAAGTTTAAATTGTATATATTTATACAATTTAAATATCTATATTTAAATTGCAACCTTTAAGAGCTAAAGGCCAGATGCCCCTTAGGACATCTCTGGGATGCAGGAATGCAGTAGCTCCTCAGCATCATCAGGTTTAAAACAAGTTTTTAGCATGGGAGTATTTTAAGGAAAAAATAAGGAGGTACTGCATGAATATGTGCAAAGAATTTCTCCAAAAGATGATGGGTAGGATAGCAAGGGATCTGGGAGTCATTTATTACGAAAACTGAATAAATGAATGGTGAAAGTTGGTGCTATGGATGATTCCTCAAAAGCTGATGAAGAATAAAGGCAGCCATGAAGAGGCTGGAAAAAAAACAATTCAGCAATGGGGTGATAAAAGAGAGAAGGCAGATCCAGCCCAGGAATGCAAAGGGAAGTGTGACATGATCAAAAGAATAAGCTGAGGCAGCAATCCTGGCAGTCACAATGGATTTCAAAAATAAAAGTCAAATTTGTCAAGGACAAAGAAAGGGATAACAATTGAGACATGACATGAAGAGAGGCAGGACTGGGTTTAACTCTCAGTGTGAAAGTAAATACTGTATTTCAGAGCAGGTGAGAAGAATTCTGCAAGATCTGCAGTTACCCTGGGTGTGGCAATGCAAACACATCACCAGCCAAACAGGCTGCTGAATGTACAGGGCTGAATAAGAGATGATGCTGATATTTTTGCTCAGCTCTCTGAAAAGGAGGTCAGAGAGAGACCCCTGGGAGTCAGGATTAGAAGGCCTGGTTCAGCCTCACTGAGCTTGAGCTGTTGGCTGAACATGCAAAGAAAGGGCTGGAGAGACACATCAAGACTGGAGCAGAACACTGAGCTGGCATCACCTGGTTCCACACAATAACCAAATTTATGTTTGTAAATGAAATAACTCTGGCAAAAAGCACAGCAAAGAGAAAAAAAAAAGATATCAAGGACAGAGAGCACACAGGAAATCCCAGATGAAAACTGCAGGAGAGGATCTAGGAAAACAGGTCAAACCCAGAGACAAGAGTCATGGAGATCAGCTGAGAGGCCTGTGTTTGGGATCAGCTCATGGGGAAGATGCTCACAGAGAGCTGCACCTGAGATCAGCCAGAGAGAGGAACTTTGGGAAGTTCCAGAGAAAAGGAGGTCAGAGAGAGACCCCTGGGAGTCAGGATTAGAAGGCCTGGTTCAGCCTCACTGAGCTTGAGCTGTTGGCTGAACATGCAAAGAAAGGGCTGGAGAGACACATCAAGATTGCAGCAGAACACTGAGCTGGCATCACCTGGTTCCACACAATAACCAAATTTATGTTTGCAAATGAAACAAATCTGGCAGAAAGCATAGAAGACAGGAAAAAAGAGATCAAGGATATAGAACACACAGGAAATCCCAGATGAAAACTGCAGGAGAGGATCTAGGAAAATACTGGAATCATCTATCCAGGGAGGTGGTGGAGTCACCATCCCTTGAAGAGTTTAAAAAAAGACTGGATGTGGCACTTGGTGCCATGATCTAGTTGAGGTCTTAGAACATGGGTTGGACTCGATGATCTTACAGGTCTCTTCCAGCCTGGAATTTCTGTGATTCTGTGAAAATATCCAGAGACAGGAGTCATGGTGATCAACTGAGAGGCCTTGGTGTGGGATCAGCTGCTGGGGAAGATGCTCACAGAGGGCTGCACCTGTGATCAGCCAGAGAGAGGAACTTTGGGAAGGTTCAGAGACACGAAAGGGACAAAACCCACTGTGGGAGCTCCAGGCAGGGACCACCAGCATCCTCCTGGCCAATCCCACCCTGTGGCAAACACAAAACTCAGTGAACTCCTCACCCCATCTCTCCTGCTCGCTGCGGAGCAAGGAGAGAGCAGGAGAAATTAATTCCTTCTTTTATTTCTATTTTTAAAGCCTCAGAGACGCTCAGTGAAAGAGACTGTGACAGTTTGACATTTCATCTGCTCCAGCACATGTGCTTCAAGGAATAACTGCAGATCCAGGATTGTACCTCGATTTCTGGCCAGGGATGCCAGAACCAACAGATTTACAGCAAAGTCAAGAAGTACCTTTGGTACGTTTTAAACGAGGCCTCTTCTGCCAACAGTGAGAATTTTAATCCTGCTAAAATTCTCTTTCAGCCAAGTTTAGCTGTCCTGTTAGCAATCTATCAGCATAATTAACACCATCACTCACATTGCACAGGGAAGAGCAGCAAATCCAGGGGTTATCAGCAGAAATCTGATAAAGCCTCAGAATATGCTGGGAAATGCTTAACTTGAGAAATCTGCACTGCAAGGTCAAGAGAGCTTAGAGGTTCAGGAAGATGGGCAAGATGCTGGCATCCAAAACACTGGCTGGAACATTTCAGAGCCATGACATGATCTCAGTTAAACAGAACACTCTGAGGACAACAGGATTATAACCTCCCACCATGTGCATTATTTATTTGGATGTCATTAAGATTTAAAGCAGAAGCACCATCACCAGTTCTGTGGAGATAAATTAATTTTTTTTATAGAATGCTACAGGTAAGAGGGCACTGAGTAACACCACTTCAGGCAGGTAAACCCTCAAAGATAATAAAATAAAATCAAATCCTTAGCAAAGATAATGAAGGTTGGAGGAACTGATAGATAACAAGAATAGAGAGTCAAAATGAAATAAATGTATTTATACACATGGTTTTCCTTCCTGGGTTTCACACTGCCAGCCTGAAGAAAATGGCTACACATCAAATTCATGAAATATGAGTAACACACTGCAATAAATACCAAAATCCTACCAGAGCATTCCTAGAAAGGTTACAATCCCACAGTCTGGGCCCAAGAGCTTTATTTCAATAAGGATAGGGGCCAACATCTCTGAAAGAGAATAGGCAATGCAAATGAAACTCACTTTTGGGGTGCTACAAAAGAGGTAAAAATTGGTGAGATGACTGTCATTTTCATCAGCTGGGTTACAATCCATCTGTTTAGGGTGTTACCCATAAATAAACAAGATACTGACACTGATTTACCCTGTTTTTTCGCCAGTGGAGGAATCCAGATAAATAATTTAGCTATACAATACCTCATAAAGAGCTATATTTTACAGCATACTCTGTCAATCTGCACATCCATGCAATTACAGAAATTTACTTTAACAGAAAGAATTTGTTGCTTAGAGCCAAATAGTAATTTCTTGCTTTTATCTCATTTCTTTTTCACAGTTTAGGGGCTTGCCATTGAAGTCGGCAGCATTTTGCAATTAGAGACAACAAGAGTTTAAAAGCACACCTCACTGCATGGAGGTGGAAGGAAATCTTTTCCCAAGCATTTCAGAGGATTTAATTATTAGTTTCAAATACATTTTTGGAAAGGAACCTGCAAGTAAACAGAGATTTATGGCCACATAAATAAACAATGAGACAATTACAGGCTCTTTACAGAGCCCAGATTAGTCACGCAGGTCTAATGAAGCATCACTGAGCTATCACAGGGAGATGGCCTGATGTGTGTGATTAACAAAACAACATCCAGGAACAGCTAAACAACACTGCTGGGCATCCACAAAATCTGCACTTCCTTCCATATGCAGAGTCATGGCTTTTGTTGCTTCCTTAGCAAATCACCAATCTCTACATTCCACTCCAAAAGGGAGAATATTAAATCACACAATGCAATTATTTGTATTTTTGCCATCTGAAGATCATGCTCTTGAAAATATTAAAAAGCCCCCATAAAATAAATTAGGAATATATTGCAGTATTGGGGTCTAGCCAAGATGGATATGACAGAATAAACAGTAAAAGAATTATTTTCATGTAATATGCAGCAAGGAAACCTCTCAAGTTGGATAGAGCAAGTCTTGTGTTCAGCAATAATTATGGTAGTGTTTTTTTACAATAAAAACTAAAAGAAAATGTACATCCCTCAGGTAAGGCATATATTTAGCAAACATAATCTGGAGAAAGCAAATGGGATGGATGGAAAATATCTGACAGCTGAAAAAAAAAGGTGCATTTATAAGATTAATAGGGTCAAACCCGATGTGTAATGACAATTTTTGGCATACACACAACAGGATCCTGTTAGTCATATTAAATACAATTTTTTGCTATCATGTTCTAAACACACTGACAAGTACTTGGAAAGTGGAATGAAGGGACCTCTTTAGGGTAATCCCTGGCATGGAATGATGGAATATAAGAAAGGATTGTTATTATTTCTATTGCAGTGCTGTAGATGAACCATATTGGACTGCATCTACAGTGCAAACTCGCAGCAAAATCCTTCTTGCATTTTTCTTGGTGAGATATATTCTTTCCAAATGATATTCCACCTTCAACTCAATCTCCTTCATGGATAAATTTACTCAAAGGGCAGAATTCCTGATGGCTGGAATAATACTATTATTAAAATCAATACTTTGTGATGAATATTATGTCTGGAACATATTAAGGAGTGCTATAAAGTAGAGGAAGAAAAAACCCTGCTTATCATTTTCAGTAGTAACCCAACCAGAGCCCTTCATCTGTAACGAATTATGGAGCAATTCCCCTAAATCATCTGGATGAAGTCAGCTATGACACTGCCAATTTTTAAAAAAAATTTGCTAGTTTTGAGCTACAAATTGATTTTTTATTGTGATAAATTAAAATCCAATGGCAGCCTACAAGACACTCAACATGAAGGAGCCCACTTTTTTTTTCCTGAATATTTTTATTCTTTTCTATCACATTGGGCTGAAGCTGGGGCGGACGTGGCAGCAATAGACAATGGTAGATGTGAAGAAAGAACACTCTAGAAAGGTAAATAATCTTTCCAAAATACCCTTTTGGGAATTCCAAAATCATGGAAATACAACCAAGGGAAAAAGCATTGTGGGGGACAGGGAGGGTTGTTAAAGGAGGAGAAAGCAAATGCAAGATTATCCAGACTCTTCCTGCTGCATAAAAGTCAACACCAAACTCCAAACTTTATACACTCTGATGTTTAACATGGAAATTGGAAGATCACTGTGAGTGAAATACAATCTTTTTTCAGCTCTTTACGGCTTCTTCCCATCCAAAAACCTGGGCTGAGCAACCCCTAGCTTTGCCAGCTTTTGGGATTTTCCAGCAGGAACGGGAGTGAGATGACAACTTCAGGCTGGCAAAGCAGAGACAGGCTGGATGAGAGAGACAAAGAATTAATGGGACAAGGGTGTGAAACTCTGGGACAAGGAGAGACCCAAGCTGGGAAAAAAGCCCAAGGGATGGTGGCTGCGAAGACCTGGCAGAGGATTTCGTGCACCTCTGCTCCAAACCCTTGACATGGGAAGCACGACTCTCCTGTTTTGACAACAACGCGTAAAAACCGCTGTGGAAAGCTGCCCACATGGCTCTGTCACAGCCCTGCTGCAAGAAGGACAACTCAATAGTCCTGCCCATCACTCGGGCAGCTCGGGGGCAGACATCTGCAAGGTGGATTTAAGGGTTTCATTCTAAGCCTCAGTGGGTGAGTGACAGGTTTACTATAAGGATGATATAGTTATGTCAGATTTAGAGTGTGGGATGTCAGAGCTATGAAATGAAGGAGACTGTTCCCATGTCCCCAGCTCGCTTTCTGCAGACAGGAGAGTGTGCAGGATGCTGCAGGAGAGGCAGCTGGAATAAAGAACACCTTTGTTTCTAAAACAAGTCCTCTCTTCCCTCTTTATTCTAAGGCAAAAAATTCCAGTGTTTGAGAAACATTTAGACACAAGTGCAAAAGGAACAGACTTTCTCTTTCTTCTTTTTTATTTCCCCCATAAAAAGCTTTAATCTCAGGAAAACAACTGTGGTTGGGGTGCAATTTGCACTGACAGCCCTAATTCTGACATTTCCCATATTCAGAAACCCCAGCAATGCCCTCTGAAGCACAGCTTTTGCATGGATACTTTACACAACACATCCCAAATGAGCTTTTCATTACTAACTACTCGTATTATGTATCAGTGAGCTCAATGACATTGATTTTCTAATAATATAAATTAACTGGCAAAGATAATTTCATCTATCATCAGTAGGGTTTTATTTCTGGCACCGTGTTAAATAGTTAATCTTCCAAAAGATTAAATCAAGACCTTTTTAAAATTCAAGGCAGAGCTTAAACTGCTGTAAAAATCTTCTTAATTATGATTAAAACAGTTTGTGTGTTGTTGCTTTTTATCCAAGTAGTGTAATGTTTTGCTTAGGTTTCTTCTTTTAGAGCAATTTGAAAAAATCAAACATGGTGTTGCTGTGGCAGAAACTGTGTAAGGCACGAAAGTCTCTGCAACTTCCTCCACCAGATACTACTGGGGAAGTTGCTGCTTCACAGAGACAACCTCAAATTTTCTAGAATCCCTTACCTCTCATTCCATACAAAATATAATTTTCATATCACTGACAATGCAGAAGCTACACTCTACAAGTGATTTAAGGGATGATAACCCTTTATCAAATTTCTGAGATGCTTCATGTGTGTTTGCACCAGTGAGATTTCACTGCCCAGCCAGGAAATGCTTCTAAAGTAACCAGGGAAAGATTCAGCTCTGTCCCAGCACACAATCAACTTTACTTACCCCTGTCTTTTCATCAAAGATTTTGATTCCCCCAAAGGAAACTGTTAAGAAGACTTTTTGTTTATGCTCTCCTTTCGATCGAGCCGCAGCAACAATTCCCTGTGCAAACAAAGAGCAGTTTTAGTTGGTTTCCTGACTCTCCCAGGTGCCACACATTTACTTGTGGACAATTCACCCCTTTTCTAGGAAAACTTAAAGGTTTTCCAGGAACAGCCCCCTCCTTACTTCTGGCTTTCTCCTTTTTTTCAAGGTACCACATCTCTTTATGCTACCCAGAGAGCATTTCAAATGTGCTCCCACTCCCAACCTCTGCACTAGCTAATCCTCCATGAAATTTGTTTTCATGGAACTGAAGGTCATTTCTAGCACACTTTTCCTAGCTATAAGCTCTTCTATTTATTTATTTTTTGAATAGGGAAAAAAAAAAAACCCAGCAAGCAGCAGAGGACAGAAAATGTCAATGAATTTAGCTTACTTCACACTCATCTAGTACAAGCAAATTGAGGTTTTTCTAGAAGAAAACTATTTTAAAAATCAAACTACACCTGTGCTGTGACAAACTACTATTGAGGGTAATTTTTTTTTTTCAGGATCTCAGACCTTTACTTTGTAAGAGAACTTGCTGATACCATCTCATGCATTATTCTCCCACAGCAGAATGACAACAGTAACTTCTGTTTCCACCTTCCCAGGAGCCTGTCCTGACCAGCAACACTGAACTGAGATCAAATATACTCAGTTGCACTCCTAAATGAAATTAAAATATTTAGACTTTGGTTCTCTGCAATTCCAATGTTTCAACAACAATTAACTTAAGTTTTAAGATGTTCATTGCTGCCATTACAAGGATCTGATGTTGAAAGCCACCCCAAGACTTTATGGGTGACCTCAAAATTCATGTTATGGGACACTGGGTTTCCAGAACCCATGAATTAATGCTCTGCCCTCAAAAGTGAATTTCTAACACTCCCTTCCTTTAACAGTTTTAGTCATTTCCCAGTACTGTTTAGATTAATCTTGGCACCTGCAAACAGGTATTAGGCACCTGGGAAATGTGGCAATATTAGTCCATGGAGGAGAGAGACAAAAAGGTTTTGTGCAGCAGAACAGTGACAACTCTCCCCACAGTGCCAGGACGAGAAATGATGAGAAACACCCAGCACACATTTAAATCAGGCAGGAATATTGTGGCTGATGTCACACACCAACAGAGCAACTTTTGGAGCGGATTAATTTCTGCCTGCCATAAAAGTGATTTGTAAATTATCTCCCAGATCCTGCTTTTAGGTTGTTGAACCACAAGCTGAGTGTCACCCCATGCTGCTTCCCTAATGAGTAACTCATTCCTCCTGGATGGACTGGAACCCTGTGGGCTGGTAGTGCACCAGACACCATTTAGTGATTTCTCCTCCTGAAAAACCAGCAATGGAAAATCCATCAGCTCTCTAGGCTGGGAGGGAAATAAAAGGGAAATAAAAGAGAAATAAAAGGGAAAAGGCAGCAGAGGGTTTGCTGCTAGACCTGGTTTGTAACCCTGCAATGCAGAGGGGAAATGGGAAGTGAACAGCCAACAGTGCATCAGGAAAACACAACCTATCCTTCCTCCTTTCCTTCCCAGTGACTCAAGTTCTTCCACATATCCCAGGGTGAGGGACAGAACAATTCCTACAAGAACTCATTCTCTGAGAGAGACTGGGCCATAGAGGGATATCTGTCAGCTCCAGAGAGCCACCCTTAGCACCCCTAGTATTTCAGACTCTGTCTACACTCCAGTCTTACACCCAAATCTGCCTTTGCCATGGCTCCATTTCATCCCCAAAACTCCAGGGACTCCTCTTTACATTCTCATGCCCCATCCCCTCAATGCACTGCCTGATTTTGCAGCACATCCGCCCTTCCACTGCTGGTGCAAGACATTCTCCTCCCAGGAGGACACCAGCTCCCCCCAAATCTGGCTGCCTACACCCGTCACTCACAGGAGGTAACAGCCAGAGGCAGTGCTGTAGTTGATTAGAAATGTCATAGAAAATGCTCTGATATCCCATTTTCCTCCACAGTCATTTACTTCCCCTTTTGCATAATAAAATTATTCAATTTGCAGTGTGTTGTTTGTAATTTGTGGACAAATTGCAGTGGTGTCAATCACGGAGTAACTACAGAACTCAGAGATAATGTATTAAAATTAAACCAGGATAAGCAGCACCAGGCAGGAGTTCATGCAAAATTGACTGATTTCAATACATAATTAACCAGACTAAGGCTCAGTGTCATGAAAGGAGAACGAGAGCAAGTTCAGGCTGAATTTGACTGTAACATTGAAAAGTTTCACTGCACCTTGAGTTTCATCATGGAGTCCTGGCATAACTTGTCCCCTCGGGCAGCAGAAACCTCATCGATCCCGATCAGCTTGGCCTTGTAGCGGACACCGTCCCCCTTGAACCTCTTTATCAAAGTGGCTTCGCTGCGATCCTGACCTGCAAACACAACATGCACATGAGGATACCCACAGCAGGGCAAGGAGGAACGAGTGAAGGAACACAAGCAAGTGGCAAATCAGGTCTAACTCCAAACATTTCAGTGGAATTAGAAGGGAATGCTCACTTGATAAAACCTTTTGGCTACCCCGAAGGAATTCGCAGTGGAACTGCTGCCATGCAAAATCTCCAGAACACAAATAATTTTTTACAGAAGTAAGAGATAAACCTGAATCACAGCTCATGCATCTCAAAGTCTCAAGCTGCATCAAGGGAAATAGAGGTTGGATAATAGGAAAAAGTTTTTACAGAAAGGGTGATAAAGGTTTGGAATGGCTGCCCGGGGAGGTGGTGGAGTCACCATCCCTGGGTGTGTTTCACAAAGCCTGGATGTGGCACTGGGTGCCAGGGTTTAGTTGAGGTGTCAGGGTATGGGTTGGACTGGATGATCTTGAAGGTCTCTTCCAACCTTGTGAATTCTGCGAAAACTTGTGATCTGTACAAGTAGTTCTAATCCCAATACACAGGAGAATTCTGCATTTTGCAGACAAGACTCTAACAGAAACATGCTACTATTTCCTTACAAAATGACTCATCTAAGCAATATTTACACTATTAACACTTGAAAGGTGGAAAACCAAATACCAAATTGTATTCTTTGTTTGTAGAACACTGATGCTTTAGAACTCCTGGTTCTATTCTTTTTGCACATAAACATACACAGAAATAACATAACTGGCAAAAGCTGCTCTCATAGGCTCACCCTAAGAAGCTTAAAGAAAGGCAAAAAATATGTTTCTTAATAAAGATGCTTGGATTTTAGTTCTCTCTTTTTTCTGCTATTTTACTTTCATTACAGTAGTAGCAGCAGAGTAGTAGTAGTATTTAAACTATTAAATTATTTTTCATTACAGTAGTAGTAGTAGTAGTAGTAGTAGTAGTAGTAGTAGTAGTAGTATTTAAACTATTAAACTATTTTCATCTCAACCCACAAGTTCTCTCAGTTTTACCCTTCCAATTCTCTTCCCCCCATCTGGAGGGGAGTGAGTGCCTGCATGGTGCTTTGTTGTCAGCTGAGGTTAAACCATGACACCAAGGTACCTAAATTACCTGAACCACAACAACCCACAAAAAAGAGACATCTTTGTCAGGAAAAGTTTCCCCCCCTTCCCTGAGTATCTGCAGAACAGGTTTTACTGTGTCTCAGCTGGAAGAAAAATGTTAGTTAGGGAATCAGTCTTCCTAAAATTGATTAAACATATATTTTGCAGCTGCCTGTGGAATTTTTTGCTAGGATCTCAAAAAAACCCAGGAGTGAGCTGTAAATAACTGCAAGCAAACAAACAACAGCCAAAGCACAAAGAAGCAGGCAGAACAGTGAGATATTACACAATTTTCATTTTCTTGGACCCAACAGATTTCTCAAAAGAAACCTTCCCTAAACATGGACAGACATTGCTAAAATTTACACTATTGCCACCTAAGGGCTCTGGTCAGATTCTTCCAGATGATGTAAAAGAATGAACCAGAAATCAGAGTCTGATATAAAGGGGAAACAGGTCAGGAACCAGTCTTAGTCTACACTTGAGAATTCTGGCTCAACCTTTCTCCAGAGCTCATTCCTATTTAAATGTCAGATTAAAGCACTAAAAAGATAGTATCATTGATATAATAAATTTTATTAGTATATGAAGATTAATATGATCTGATACTGTACAGCTGTTTACTGATAAGAAGTAGTACAGAAGCTTTGGGGAAAAATTCCAGTTTGTTTTGCATTTCTATTAAAAGCACCTTCATTAGCAGTCAACACTTTGGCCAACTTTGCTAATTTACACACTTATCAAGTTGATCAACCAGTTAGGTTCTAAACTATGGAATTAAGCCTTTACAATACCATTATGAGCATATATGATCAGCAAAGAGCACTTCCAAATGAAGATATTCATTTGGTTCCCTTCCCCTCAGAGTCAAGCACTGGGAACTAATGATGGATTAAATGCATATTAAGAAAACAGAGCTATTTTAAGCATTTTGAGATCTTCAAGTATGTTTGAGCTGACAAATACTATTTCTTTCAATGAAAAACACCAGCTCAGAGCAATGTTTTAATGCCTCATTTGCAGCTTTTCAAAAATAAGGAGGCTCTGAAGTGCTGCTGTGATAGTTCAGCAGCCACCCAAGTGTTTCCCCTGATTTCTTCTCACCCCTCAAAATAACTGAGCAGGGCTGAAACTTCATGCTCTGACATTATCTTGTATTTAAAGGAAAAAAAAAAAGGCAAATGAGACACAAGTGATGAATCAGAAACTCTCAGCAGTGCTAATATCGTTCCCCAGGGAAACGCCAAGGCAGATGTTGGCACCATCAGCTAGAAACAATGAAAAACCATTTCCCACTTTCAGCCTCTGGAGCGGGGCAGGAGGGTAAACATCTGGAGACACAACAAAGTACAACAATAACAGTGGACTTTTCCATATGTCTTTTATACTTGCAAAGACATCCTGTTGATTTGCAATAAACACGATCCAATTCCAACAGCTTCCTTACCCGAAATTTCCAACTTCACGCCTCCGTTGGAGCCAAAGGCAGCTGTGAGCTGACAGCAGGAGCATGTCAAGTATTCAAGAGTCTTTTCTGGGTCCAAGTCGTGACTGTGACCCTGCATTCATCTGTTATTTTAACATTTATACTCGTTTCAGCCTCTGCTGTGTTTTACTGCATTATTAATCCCTGCCATTAACAGCCCACTCAAACACAACTTACAGCCGTGTCTGCTTCGGCACGAGTCCCATGTCAATTATGACCCAGATTAGGCAGGATGAAGTGCTTTTGGGATAAATGACTGGGAAAAATCATCAGCCTGAAAATGATGTAGATATTTGAAACCACGGTGGAAGCTGCAAATTGCTGGAGACCACAAATTCATCCGTGAAAGCCCAGAGCATATGTCCCGTGCAGAGCACGCAGAGCGCACACGCACACTGCCCTATATTGTGGGCCAGCCATCTGCAAGCCACCACTCCTCAGCACACACCCACATCTCCTCTGGTCTGTGTTCACCCACATTCCCAAATTTTGGTGGTGAAAAACTCCCTACCTGCCTGGGAAATTACCACGTGACGCTGTCAGTGCAGCTGATTTTACAGCACCCATGAGGTGTGTGAGATTTATTGGGAGGGTGATATTTCATTGGAACCCTGGACACTTTGGAAAGTAGATAGTCCAGACTGTCATAAACATCTCATCATTGAAACAAAAAAGGGTGGGGTTTTTAATGACAGCTCTTGAACGAGGTTCTTTCTGTATTTGAAACTGCATAAATAAAAGCTGCCTGAATTACGAGGCTGTAATTCTTCCCAGGCTTCAGAGGAGGGGGAGTGAGAATATCAAACCACTAAACCAGAGGCTGTGCCAGTGCCAGCAACATGCCCAGGGAAGTGAATCTTTCCTTCCATGTAACAAGCAGAGTCAAGCTTTGCTCCTTTGCAGCTTCTGCCTTCATCAGGGGAGCTCTGCCATCAAGCCTGGCTCTCCAGCCATCCCTGCCACCACACTGGATGGGTCACAGCCTCTGGAAGGAAAATTATTCTGGATACAGGGATGCCCTTACTGCCAGAGCTGAGTTTTATTTCAATACTGTGAAGCCACATCTTGGGGTTAGGTAACATCTCCATGGTGCAAATAGGGACAGTCATCTGTGAAGGTTTTATGGAACACTGAGGCTTGAGATCAGAAATCATTATTAGGCCACGATCTGCAGCAAAATTAGAAGCCCATGTTTAATGACAACCACTCCTGTCTCCGCAACACACTTCCTGAAATGTTGTTTTAGCAATTCTTGACTAGAGAGCAGCACCCATGCCAAATCACTCTGGGTAAGCAGCTGATGTCCATTGTAGCTGTTCACCTGCCCCCTGCACAGGGAGGAATCTCCCCCGAGTTCTTCTTCAGAAGAACTTACACCACTATCCTTTACATCATTCTAAAATGATCTTAAATTAAATGTCTGTATCAAAACTATTTGAGACCAATGGGTGCTTTCCAGTGATTTGCTCTACAATGCTTTCATAGTGTTTTTCATAAGCAGAAGGATTTTCATAAGAAATAACCCAGGCATTTTTTCCCAACTCAACACAAGCAATTTAAAATCCAAAATGGAACAAGGTCATCAAAATTAAAATAAATTTGATTCTCATGCCACAAATGGAGAAAAAATGCAGAGGCTCAAAGTCTACTAAGAAGTCATACAAATTCAGTTTAAAAAGGTGATCACTTTTAATTAGAAAACGTGCTGATCTCAATCCAGGGAAAGTTTTGTTTGCAGTGTATAGATTTATAATCCTCAGAGGCCCTTAAAATGTAAATGTAAGAGTAATTATTTCATTTTTATCTACTTTTGTGGATGTCACCACACACCCTGGAGCCATACATGTTCCAGCTGGACCCCCTGCATCTTCGTGAGAAGGGAAACACGACCTTTGCTGCAGAGCTGTGACATTGCGCTTGGACCTTCACACTCTTTTAGGAGAACAATAAATGCCCAAAGCTGGGTGATGCAGTGTGCTCCCAAGCTGCCATATGAAGTGGAGAGAGGCTGAGCAGCATCATCAGCATTAAGGTACTTTATCCATCTCACTAAAGCTACTGTAGAAGTCCATAAACAAGGTCTGGAACGCAATCAATCATTTTTATTCAAGGCACTATACCTTAATTAAACTGAGCTTCCCTCGAGCAAGCTGGAGACAGCCCCAAACCCAAACCCCAAGTGCTCAACCGCTGCGCCTCAAGCCCAGCCAGTCCCAAGGGGTGGCTGGCAGGCAGTCCAAGAGGGAGAGGAGCTATCGTGGAAGATCCAGGATGGAGCAGCCTGAGCTGAATTCCACAGGTGCTCCCGGGGCTGTACCCAGCAGCAGGCACTGGGGCTCCTGGGGAAGCTGCACCATCCAGTCTTTGCTACCAAGAGATGTGTTTGTGTCAGGTTCTGTGGCTCTGACACTGGTTCTGTGGCTCTGAAGCCTGCAGCTCACCCCAGGTTTGCTTCCCAGGCACTGTGTAATTTAGTGAGTGTTCCCTCATTTATCCTCACTCGTGGCACAAGCCAAGGATTACACCTGATTTCAGCTCTCAGCCCCACACAACACCAAGCTAACACTGTATTAATATGCTAAAGTTTAGAGCAAACGTTGTTCATCCTCCCAGAGGATTTGTGAGTGTATTTCATAAATAGAAAAATAAAATAAAGCAAAGCCCCTCTGCAGTGAGAGCACTGTTGCTCTTTCTGTCCTGCCACAACACACTCAGCATTCCTCGCAGCACCCGCTAATCTAAACCAATAACCCTGGAAATGGCTATATCCTTTATTTAAATGTGTGAAGCCCTCAGGGCATCATCTGAATTTCTTGATTTTACGACTGTAAAATATATAATGATATTATCACCAAAGTCAATAACATGCTCCTGGCAATCAATTCGCTGAAGAACGACACAGCGCTGTCTTTTCTTTTCTACTTCTTTTCTAACTAATAAACTGTCAAACTTGTAGCCATTCAAATTATGCACACATTCAAATGATAAACCTGAAATAACACCTCCTCCTGTATCACAGGGCTGAAAAACAATCCCATACACACTTATAAACAGCTTACATCTTCCTGGGGCAATTAGCATTTTTATGGGTTTTTATGGCATCAACGCAGCGGAAAATACAAAACACTGTGGTGCAGAATGACCTCTAAGATGCCACACAGACTGAAGACTCCTAAATTAATTGCTAAGTGAAAGGTATTTCCCATTAGCTGTGCATATATATGCACCTAAACACATATATATACATGCATAATCTTATCTATTTGCACATATACACACATATGATGCACAGGTTCATTTGGTGTCAATTATCCCAAGAAAACTCACAGCAATTTTAATCAACTACAGATTTCACTAGAAAAAAGTCCCTAAGCACATAAGCAGGTGTAAAAGAGAAAATAGTCACATGCAATTAGATGTGCCTTTCAGTACAGCAGGAACTAAAAGGAATCAAGAAGATAACTCTGATTACTCTCCTTGACAGCACATTTTCCTCAGTGCCTTCACAGAACCTCAACACCAACACAGAGGGCTCAAAATGATCCATCACACAAAGGGATGGGTCATGATATCACAAACCCAGCAATTCTTTCTCCATAACCAAAAAAAAGTTCAGTGCAGAATGTTGATTTGGGGTTAAAGCTGAGAACCTCCAACAAGTTCTCAGATTCTCCTGGCATCTGTTAATCTAATTCTTGCAGTTTTCTCCTAGAACTGGGAAACAGCATTGCTGGGTCATTCCTCACTGTCTTTAGGAGCACGACTGCCCAACCCTCTTGTGGGCATTCACAGATCTGCCACAGAAAAATAAAATCCTTTTTCTCTTTTAACATAACATTTTAGAAAAGAAACTACACTGCACCTAGCAGTCTGTGTGCTCAAAATTTAACCTTCTCATGTCAGCACTAGCATTCTCTTCCTCTACCAACATTTCTCAAATGAGCTTCTTGCAATCAGCCATTTTAAACTCTTTTTTTTGTCTTTAAAAAGGACACTTGAGAGTTTAATTTCAAGATCAATACTTCATCTCAAGTGACCAGAGCACAGTCGCAGCACGATTTGCTCATGACATCAAGCACTGCTGTCTTTTAAATTAAGACATACTTAGGATTTCACACTTTATCTCAGTGATAAAGGCTAATCCCTAGCAGCTGAAAAAACTTAGTGATGGAGTGAAATACAACCTGTTTATGGGGACACCACCCAAAAAAAGCATGTTAAATTTTTGTGAGGAATAAGCACTTCTTTCTATGGTAGTGGCTGTACAAAAGCTCGGTCACAGTATATGGGCACAACCCGAGTGCAAACTTCTCCTTTCATCAATTGATAGGAAATCTCCTAAAAAAGTCTGCAAGGTGTTGTTCTGGGGTGCTTTTAATGCCCTGTTTTGACAGCAACACAATTTGTCCTGAACAAAAAGACTGAGAATACTTCCACAGAAAATGATAAACCACGTAAAGAGGGGACAGAGAATCCACTCCGAAGGCTCAATGAACTTCTATTACAGTTTAATTTAAAAACATTACCTCCAATTTTAAGCACAGATAAAGGCTCTCCAGGAAAACTCAATCATCATTCAGGCTATCATCTCAGCAGTGGTCCCCAATCATTCAGAGCTGCTGTTCACAAAACCTCAAACTGAGAGATTTTATGGCTTCTGGCATTATTAGCCTGAGAATTACTGTACTTGAAGGCACCTACACAGCCCCACTCCTAGAAACAAGTCTCCTATGCAAGGAAATAAGATGTTCCCATATTATTTGCTGTCCTTGATCAGCTTTATAAGCAGAGATGTTGTTCATCAGGTGACAGTGACTGCACTTGTCAAGTTTTTATTGTAACACTTAATCCAAGATGAACATGATGCACATTCGGCCATCTCCAAAGCAAAATGGTTCCATGGACTGGACTAAATTATCTATTTATACTACAATGAAGTCCATGTGAGTATGTCAAGGGAAGGGTTCTGCTATTTACAGAGGCAGCCTCAGTATAAAATAATGTTTGATTAAAACTTGGGACAAATCTCAGTGATGGAGAGTCTGGGCCGAGAACGCGGGAGAAGGCAGTGATTGAGCACCCAGCTCCACGGGCAGATGACAAAGCACTCATTTTCCTTTTAGCCAGAAGGCTCACTGATCAATTTTATTTTCTTAGATGGTTTTTGAGATGACAGAATATGGGCACATCTTCAGACACAGAAATGACCAAAAGCTGAATGTAATTAAACTTCCTTTCAGCCTCTGTACCATGCAAGTCTTCATAAATCTTTGAAAGTCATTTCGTAAAGGAACCTTTTGCAGACTGTGTGTAGAAGCAGCTGAAATTCCAAATTCTACATTGATTTAAAGTGAATTGAGACCCTGCAATAAAACTTCATTTTAGGATACTAACCTTGTTCAGCAAGCCCCAGGGAATGACCAGAAGTGAAACCAGGGAAACCTGGCAGTCCATTTTCTGCTGTTAGAGAATTAAAATTATGTTTTCTGAACAACCAGAGGGGAAGGGCAAAGACAGGTATTTGTGGACTCTCCTCTTAGGAGACAGAAGATAGTTTGGCAATCTTTGCTCACCTAATGTTTTAAAGCTTGGGTAAATGTTTAAATCAAACAGACATCAGGTACATAAAGCCCTTGGGAAAACAGGGTCATCAGCTGTTTATCCACTTGCCTGGGAGTCAGTAGTTGTTTCTGAGCTAAAACCAGCTAAGAAAAGGTAACTGATGTTACAGAGATCCTTAATTTGCATTAATATGTGCACTGCATTTGGAAGGGGCATTGTAAAAGCCCAAGCACTCTGTAAACCAAAGGACCTGTTACAGCTGTGCTCACATGAACGAGCAAAACAGTCCCAATGGGGCACTCAGCTGAAGCCATCTGCTGCCAAAATCTCTGTACACGACTTCCAAAGCAGCAAGCAGAGCCCAGTCCACAGGGGCTGCCAAATAACCCAGGATGTGTCATTTCCCAACCTAATCTGAACTTGTTGGGGCAGAGCAAAGTCAGATAGAATTGCTTTTCCTTCGAAGCTCCACCACAGCACTGAGAAGCACCTTAAAGCAGATGAAAAATCAGCCAACATAAGGAATACTGATCCTTTACAGATAAGCATCTAATTAATTATTTTGGAATGTGAACTTGCAACAACATCCGCAGAGTTGCTGGATCTCCCTGATTCCTCTTTAATCCTGCAAGAACTGTAAGAGCTCAGAACCCATGAAAAAAATAATCAAGCTGCTTTTATGTGTCTCCCTATATCTGGATTTAAGTATGCAGTTTTCAAGAACAATTTTAATGAGACTTTTACTAATCCAGGACACAGACATGCACACGCTTACAACATGGCACCCCAAAATCATGTGAGACACACAAATTCACAATTTACACTTCAAAGCCTACAAAATATATTCTGTTGATGAGCCTACCAAAAAGTTTAGGGTTTTTAATGTATAAAGAAAAGAAAGAATGAGAATCAGTGCACTTCATACAAATAGCAGTTTCCTGTGCTGCCCTATGATAAATGTTAATTCCCCAGGACTATAAAAAGAGCAAGTTAAGAAAAGGTTATGCTCTGCTGATTAACATTCCCAAATTTCTCACACGTTCAATAAGAGAAAAAAATCTTTCCATTCAAGATAACTAATTACAGCCACTAAAGTCCCCAAAGACAAGAGCAATAGCCTGTAACAGCTACAGCAGGAGGACAAAGCCATTCATTGATTCACACTTCACCCTCTCCTGTCAGCACTGTGGTCCCCCCTGCACCAGGGCTGAGTGCCGGCACAGAAATGGGGATTTGCACCACACTGGATGGTGCCAGAGCCCCTCTCCCCTCCCAGCCATCCCCTGTGCCAATGCAGAACTTCATCCTGCTGAAGGCAGCTGTCAGTGCTCTGCAGAACGTGCATCACACCAGGCTGGGAACACCTGCAAACAGCACAGTCTGCGGGCTGGGCTTGTGCTCCTCCACTGATTTCCTTTGGTGCCTCTGGTTTTAGCTTTTATATGTTTCACATTCTGTCCTGCTTCAGTGTGTAATTCTGAGATTTACATTAGGGGATGGTGAGCTCTGTGCACAGAGTAAGGAGACAGAACATTTCCTTCTCCAGCTGGGCACCAAGGACAAATGATCCAAATCTCAGCCCAGGAGCACAAACCCCGTGGGCTGGAGAGAGAAAAACAAGCAGGGTGGGACTGCATGAGCCAAAGCTGGAATGGGACAATGAACTGCAAGGTGCGAATAGACCAAAACTTACAAAAGTGAGAGATCGCATAACTAGTCATGCCTTTTGTGACCATTTTGGTTCATCCTGGGTGCAGCCCTGGCTCGGCTCTTGTGCTGCCCAAGGTGGATCCATTGTGGCCTGCTAAGAAATCCCAACTTTATTCTTTAACTCTGTCCAGCCTCTGTTCTAGGGCAGCCTTCACAAAGCATCACCTTCCCAGCAAAAATAAAGTCCCACCTAAACCACAGAACTTGGTCTTCAGGGAGAGAAGATGAAGGTCACTCTTGACGCACTAAAGCTCCCCAGCCCCACCTCCCACATCACTTAAACCCCAGAACCACTTCAGACCCCGCTGAGCAAAGGCTCCAGCAGAAAATGTCTGTGCAGCTGTAGAACAATCCTCATCCTTCTTCCAAGGGAATTAGTGGCCCTGGGAATTACATCTGGATTATTAGTAGTTCTGGTAATATTGGTGTAAAACACAGATCTGGAATGTGCAGAATTGTAAGTTCCTGCCTTAAAAAGCTGGCACAAAGGGCATGGTACTACAGGCAGCACATGGCCTCAAAAGTGAACTATACACCCACCCTACAACACCTATTCTCATGCAGAGAAAGGAAATGAATGAAAATGTCATACTAAAAAAAAACCACAGTAAATAGGTGTCTAGAAACTATCTTAAGATCACATTACCTCAATAAGAAAAGCAGCTGCTATTTATTTTCTGTAGTCAAATGGAAATACCAGTATTCACCACATGGCATTCAACGAGAAAAAAACAAACCACTCTTTCCCTGCTGAAATTGTTCACATTTTGTTATCCAATGTTTCAGGAAGAAAATTATTTTCATTTTGGCTTCCCACTGCCTCTGCAACATCAGAGAATGTCTCTCCCTGCTGGAAAAACAATAGGAGGCAAAGAGGAAAGCAGCTTTTTTCCTGAGACTTTGGGCTACAAAATGCCATCAATTTCAAAATTACAACAGTGGCAAAGTGCTTCTTTCAATCTGGTCCTTTCATTTCTGCCTCCTGCTGCCGTTCCTATTGTCAAAGTGGCAGCAGGAGGCAGGAATGAAAAGACTACTGCTGGCAGCCACCCTTGGGCAAACTGCTGACAAGGAGTAAAACACCCCTGTGCCAGGCAGGATTCCACAGGTAGGAAATTGGGGTTTGCACATCTCTGGTGTGTGCAAAGCCACGGAGGATCAGCACATCAGGACAGCTCCTCTGCTCCTGGAACTGAGCAGGCATCAAGGAGCCAAAGTGTTTGGGATGGAGCTCAGGAGACTGAGAGTGAGTTGTTGGGAAAGTAAGGAAATACAATAAAAGCAAACCAGCAAACCCCACCAGCTAACTCTGTGTCAAATAAGAGGAAAGGAAACTCTCCCCAACTGGGAAAACTTGGGAGACTTCTTCAGCTATTGAGTAGATGATTTAAATTGTAATGGCACAAGGACCCAAGTGACCATGTCTGAATCCAAAAAGCCTACTGGTATGTGAGAAGAAGCAGGACAAAAGACCAAAACTGAGTGCTAAAATTTTTACAAATTTTAACACATTTGCTGAGCCACCTGCAGAGCAGTCCAGTGTTCCAGAGCTGGTCACTTGGAGAGCAACCAGAAAGAAATCACTGCCAACCCTCCTCCAAACACTGCAAGCCTGAGAGAAGCTCCTAAAGCAGGGACTGTGACCAAGCCAAGTAATCACCTCTGTCTCTCGCCCTTGGGTGGGGCTGCCAAAGAATCCCAATTCAGCTGCAAATCAGTGTCCTGCAGACAGGACTCTCTTTTAAAAGGATGCCTTCACTCCCTGAAAGGAGCAGCTCCATCCCCAGCTGAGCAGCACCTGAGGGGTCTCTGCTTGCAGGGTCTGGCAGCTGGGCACTGCAAGGATGACTGAACTGCATCCTTTTGGGAAGAAATATGGGTGCTAAAGGGACACTTTAACCTAATTGCAGGAAGTTTTAAGCAGCTGGAGCAAATCAAGATAGAGGATAGGAGCTGTGACGCAGCCTGGCCCTGCTTCAGGCTTGGAAGAGAACAGATCTGCCAATATTATACGCGTGGTTTTACTACCTTTGTGCTAACAAGGGTTCATTACAAAGGAGCAAAACATTCCCCTGAAGACCTTGAGGAAAAAAGTCTGAACAAAGCCCACTTCATCTGCAGAGGTTCTTTGAAAACAGAGAAAACAACCAGGAAGCGAATAAAGGGGCTACTGAAATGGAATATGTTATTATTTTTCATTGCATGGATTTTATAAAAGGAGGGTTATCTTTGCTGAAACTGAGCCATGAAAAAGGTACTTTTCCCCCACTAAAAATAAAAAGCATGATACTTTACAAATAAAATCACTATTATTACTTGTGCTAGAACTGAACAACAAAAACTTATGAAGCTTGAAAACTCTATTCTGTGCAATAAGCACCTAAAATGTTTCCGCACCTGTGTTTGTTAAAATAATAAAAGAAGATTATTTTTCTACAAGAATCCATATAAGCCTAAACTGAGAAGACACTTTTCCCAAGGTCAGAGTTCTGTGTTAACTTAACCTACAGAAAATCCTTGTCATATTAACTGAAAGGACACGCAGATAAAATCAGTCTACTGAAATCAACACTTGGCATAAGGAGCAGCTGCAGGGGGAAAAGTAGATTCTATTTACACCATCAAAATATTACCAGATTTTTAAAACATTATTATTCCTCTTGCAGTTGTGCTTATCTTCTGAAAAGACCTGTCTATTTGGTGTAATACTCTCATTATTTGGCTGCTGATACCATCAAGATTTGCTGGCTGTTTCTACCTCTGACAGATTTTTTGAGACCACGCTGAAAACACTGATCAAATGATGCAGGAATCCTTCTCTGGACTGCACCCCAAGGCCTCCCCAATAACTTGCTTATAACTTACTCATTTACAAACAAAATTGACTGTGTCTAATCTCTGTGCAAAAAACCCAACAATCTAATAATTTAATGTCTGTATGCAGCTTAGAATATTATAAGATTGGGCATTGCTGTGCCAGGTTAGTCTGCTATTAGCTGGGGGATTCTCAAGCATCTGTCATGCAAAGTAGGTCAATTTCCAGCCATATAATTCTGATTATGTCAAAATATTTATTCATGAGTTTTCTAATTCGACGTACTTCAAATAAGTCATATTTATGTGCAGAAAAAAAAACAACAACCCACATCTAAATTATGGTTGTTAACAACTGGGTTATCACAGCTTCAAACATTCTGCTAATCCAGAGACGTGGAGAATGTTTTTTCCTTGCAATGTACTATGTAGTAACAGAATTGTTTTCATTTCCTATTTGCTGTTATTTTTAGTCTGGCTTCTCAAGGAAACAAGAGGAACACAGCCAGACACTCCCTGGGTGTTATGTGGGAATGTGCAGAGCAATGGAAACCCCCATCCTCCTCCCTTCTCGTGCCTGGATTAACATGTGAAGCTTTGGGCCAATTTCAGTCAAGTCTCATCTGTACTATGATTTTTGCACTTTACCAGGCAGGGGGAAATAGATGGTGCAATGGAAGAGAACCATCCTATGGATGGATGTGCTGAGGAGAGGCCTCACTCGAGCCTTGTCTTTTCTTAGAGCTCAGGCCAACATGAAAAGCAAAGAAACCAGGCTTCCCTGGTCCCTCAGTGCATAAGAGTCTTTCCATCAAAATTAAGAGATTACCAGGAGGAAAGGGGGATGGATTTACAATGGATGCCATTATCCACATGCTCCACAAGATCTAACTCCTCCCAGGGAGAGATCAGGAATTCCAAGCTGCAGGCAATGCTCCTGCAGTACCAGGGATATGGAAAAGTTCATAGATTCATGGAACCAACCCATCTGCCATCTTCCACCATCCCAGGCTGCTCCAAGCCCTGACTTTGTAGGGATGGGGCAGCCACAGCTTCCCTGGGAATCACCTCATGACCCTGCTGAGCCCAGCTCTGACCAGTTGGTCACATAAATTCAAGAGCAAACAACAGCTCCAAGGTTGCTGTTGCAACCAAAGAAAAGGTCCTCAGGATCTCCCTTTCCTTCACTGCACTCACCTTGCTGCAGCATTCAGGTTACCTGTGGATTTCTCTTGCTTTTACCAGTCCCTGCTTTTATCACCACCCATATGTCAGATTCCACACTGTACCCACCATATCCCTATTAAATATCCTAAAAAAGGCTTGGCAGAAGCAAAATCTTTTCACTTTCCTCCCCATCTAAATGCTGCCTAAGCCCACACTTCATCTTTTAATAGACTGCCAGGAGGTACAATGGAACTTGTATAACACCATCATTCCTGAAGAAAAAATGATGAGCCTAATTCTTGTCTTGACTGTGTTTTCCTTCCTGCCACTCCAACACCACACTGGGAAGTGAAAATTAAGAGACAGCACTCAGCAATGCCCACAGTGAGGTGCAAAGGACACAGAGGCCATGTGCACATCCTCCTCCTCCTCCTCCTCAGTCACCTACAACAGGTTATCTGTGTCTGTTGTGTCTAAGATTCTTTACTTCCAGGACAGAATGGAAGGAATGGCTTTATGTTTCATCAGTTTAGAAACTTTCCCTGAACAACAGAGAGAGTTTAAACCTTTTGGTGGTCACCTCTGTGCATGACCAAACCATCAGGTCGCCTTGATACACCTCAGCTGGAAAGGCTGCACCTGAAAAAATCATGAGAGGATGATATTCAACAACCATTCAGCTCCTTTTATAAGATTTTAAATAAAAATATGTGTTTCTAGGGAGCATTTTAAGAAGTTATGCACAGCTCTTGAGCCCTGTCACACCTGCAGGAGCTGCACAAAATCACTGCAGCCATCACTCCCGTGTTGGCTGGAGTATGCACAGAGCTGTGTTCTGTCAGTGACCTTTTTAATCAAAAGGAAGAAAAGGGGGAGCATTAACACTTTTAAATGCTTTCAGTTGCCAAGGTGCTAATATTAATTTTCTAAAGATTCTTCCACCCGGGTAATTAAACCACAATCTGTGTTTCCTTTGTGTGGCTGCTTCTCAAGCAGGGATTTAAATGCTATGTTTTGTTTCATCTGTAATTGTTTTCCCTTAGACCTTTCTGGTGGAGTCTGTGGGCATTCAGTGTAATCTGATTGTTGATCACATCCACAGCATTTACTTCAAGGCCTGTTGGGCTGGTTTGAAAGAATCACAATGGTGGCTAACAAGTCTAATCTCAGAACTATCATTTAAGAAAAACTCTTTCAAGGTTTAAATGCCAGTTCTTTCTTCAGTCACCCTCCTACATGATGCCCCCCACAAAAACCCTATTTGATACTAAAAGCATCAACACTGAGCCTGAAATGGTTGATCAAAATATAAATTTAGGTGTTAAAACCTATTTCTACTGTGTAGGTTTTATAGTAAGGAGACTACTGTTATGTCAAAAACCCTTCACATTTTAGAAAAATTAACAATGCAAGACAAGGCAAGTTACAGCAGATGTTGTAAGATGAGGAAGACTTCATCCTTGGAATCATATTTTGACAAGCAGAAATTTAAAAATCATGCAGAACTTGGGCAAACTCTGCCACTGCCTTTTGGTGGTGTGTGCTGCCCATCCCTCACTCTCACAAATTTCAAGTCCCTTGCCTACAACCTTCCTTAGGAAAATGTGTGGCTTTGATTTCGTTTCAGATGATTTGATTCCCAGCTCTGGGGCCCTCAACACAAGAAGGACTTGGAGCCAGGCCAGGGGAGGTCACAGAGATGCTCTGAGGGCTGGAGGATGCACAAAAAGGAACGCACAGGTGCAGGACTGGCCTTGGTCAGGATTGAGCTGACTAAACATCCTGAATAATGCCACTGCTCAGCAAAGGAGTCAATAATAGCAGACAAAACAGGACCCATTCAATCAGCCATGTATTTCTCTGATTACCACAAAGAAAAAAAAAGGATTGTGTGACAATTTGGAGAGCTTGGTAAACTTCAGCAGTGCCTTGTAATGAAGCCTTGGCAAAGAAGTAAGTGATATTCAAAGATTTTTCACACTGAAGTGGTGTAAACACAGTTTCCACTTTTAGAAATGTATCCTAGCAACTCATAGGAATGGTTTTAAAAGACAGCTGGACAAAACCATAATTTGGAATAAAACCAGATGTAATTGCTAAACCAGCAAGTCTGGTGGTCCCAAGCTGGTGCTGAGGCACCAGCTCAACTGTGATTCAAGATGTTGAGGAAAGAAACACCAGGAAAAACAGATGTTTGAAAGCTAACATCTGCAGGATCCACTAAAAAAGATGCATCAGAGTTGGTGGAAGGGATTCTGAATTTTGTATTTCTTTGTTACTGATGTAGAAAATCTCTTTGGCTTCCAGTAGCAAGGCCTGCTGGACATGCACCTCCTGTTTCACATTTGCATGACATAAGACAGAGGTGCAGGATGCACAAGTGGATTTTATGTATCAGAAGCTCACTCAATTCCATTGCAAATTTTAAAAAAAATTAGTTTTTCAGGACAAAACTGAATGAAGGGACTTGTATAATAATGCACAGACCTTGATTAAATGACCATAATTCAGTAGAGATATTCTGCTGCCATCACCAGCAAGAAAAAAGGTTCACAAAATCAACCATGAATGCAAAAAGAGCCTAGACCCTATTCCAGGTGAGTATTGAGACTCCGCTGCATTACTGGCAGTGGAGATAAACCATGCTTAGATATAGCAGGTCATGTTTTAAAGCCCTCCAAGAATCTCAAACACAAGAGCAGAGCATCCCACTCCTGAGATGGAAACAGAACAGCCCTCAGGATATGCCCAATTCTGCTGTGGGGGATTGTTTTGCTTTCCAACCCCTGTTTACAGGTGAACTACAGCACATGGCACACAGAGAATAATTAACTATCAGGCTGTAAACTCAGATACTGTGGGGTTATTACCTCAGTCATAAATCTTTGCAACTGCAGCCAAGAGTGGCTGTGACAGGCAGCAGGTTCCACAGGTGGATCCTGATCTGGTGTTCAAGGACTGAGCAAGGGATTCTTGGAGGGGAGAAAAAATTGGGGCATTTTCAGGGGTTAAGGTTGGTTTTCAACCAACACCTAGCACACATCCCCCTGGGCAGCTTAGTTATCAAGGAGAAGGTGTGTTCTACTGAACATCTAATGGGTAAGATTATTTTTAATCACCACAGATACATATAACTTCCTCAAAATTTACATTTAAGAGTTTGCTAGAGGCTACTTTTCCATAAGTAACACTAGTTAATTTTCATGGCATCCTGAACATTTGAAGAGAGGCTCAATTCTTGGATTTTTCATTTCTCCAAAGGTTGAGTTTTAACAATTCTGTTATATAGTTTGTCAACAGATAAATTTTACCAAACCAGATAGACACAGACTGCAACATAATGCACATTTCATTTTGTTTCAATTTATAAATATGATATATTCCTCCAGATTGCATACAAGGGGTCAAATCCAGAAAAGTGATTTTGGTTCACTGAAAGGGAGTCATGTATTACTCTGTTTCCTCTATATGGATTGTTTTATGTTATCAACATTGAATTGGACCTGTTTTGTTGCCCAACTATTCAATATCATTCTACCTTTCATGACTTCACTGTTAACTTTCAGTTCTACTGGTCTGGATTCAATTTTACTCTTAGTAAACATTTTTGTTTTATTTATATTATTGTATATTGTTTTATTTATTTATATGAACATATAAATGATGAAGTCAGTCACCCTGAACCAGTACCATAAACCAGACTTCATCATTTTATTATCCCTTCCCAAATTCATGTATTTCTATTGAACTTTAACACTTTTGCACTTCTCAAGAAAAGGGGAATAAAATAAGATGAAGATTAAACTGAAATTCAAATGGAGAGCAACCTAGCAAACACTACATTTGGATTTATTTGGGGAAAAAACCTTAAGATCTTTTGTTCTAAATAGAGTTACTGACCTAGAAACATATATTCACTTCTGGAAATAAATCAAAATTCCTCCTATGTTAATCTAATTGCACCAGTGGAAGCTAAGTAGTCCCTTAAGTAATTTAAGTTTCCTTATTTGAGGGCGAAAAAAAATTAAATAAAAAAAAATAAATCAGACCTTTCCCATCGCTGAGAGTGTGTTTTGTAGAAAAAGCCAGTTATGATTAATTTCTCTGTTTGCAGTAGCAAAGGCATTTTCCTTTAAAACTGGAAAGGGTGTGAGCAGATAGTCTGGTTTTTAGGGAGCACTGTATTAGCAAGTGAATAACATCAAAGTACATAAAACAGTCTAGGTTTGATTGCCTGCTTTTGTTTTATTGTCACTGCCATAAAAGTTCCCCACAAAATCTGCTGATTTCTGAAATACGGAAAGCTCAGAAAAAAAACCAGGAACCTTTTTCTGGAGGCAGCTGCAATGAAAGAAAGTGGAAACCTGAAGGAATTAATGATCCTGCTGCGTTTCCCACCTCGTGCAATCATGAAGCTGCTTTGTAAAAGGGCAGTGATGCCAATCATCCAAATCATCCCTTTTCCTGCAGGGAAAGGAGGAACTCTTGCTCTGTGCCCAGCAAAGGGACACAGCCCAGGAGGGTTCAGGAGCCAGGGGCTGGAAATCGGAGCAGGGATTCCTGTCACAGGATTCATCCAGGCCTGTGATGTCTTGTGAACCCCTTTCCCTCACTCAAAACGTTCTCTGCAAATATCTCTCCGTCTACAGTAATTACCTGGGGATTAGGAACAGCTAATAAAAGCCCCTCTTGAAAGGTTGGATGGATTTGAGATGATAACAAGGTTGTGATGTGCCTAAGGGAGCACAGGCATCCTTCTGATTGTAATTTAATCAACCTTGATTAAAAGAAAGAAACATTTACCTGTATTCTGTTCAATAAATTTTGATAAAAGTCTCTACTCCAGCAGGCAGCCAATCAATCTCTCCCACCTCCCATAAACCCAGATCTCATCTACTTCTGCCCCAAGAACACCAAAGGAGGACACAATGGCTAAAACCCCTGAAGAATACTCCTAAAAACCAAAACCCACACCAGCAGTACCCCTGAGAGACACATTTTCAATACATTCCAAGTCCTTGTGCTGGTATTTGGGATAACTACTTCCTTAGAGTGGGGATTTTTAGCCAGCAGAGCAGTACTGGTGCATTTGCAGTACTGGTGCATTTGCAGTACTGGTGCATTTGCAGCACATTCAGCCCTCAGCACCACTGCAGGGATGTAAAATTAGATCTGTGTGACTCAAAGGATTCTCCTCCTCTGACCCTGCAGCAGCAGGACCACCAAAAAGCTCCTGGCTTCCCACAGCACTTGGATAAAGTCTTGTGCAGCAGCAAACCGCCCTTGATGAAGTGTTCCCTCAGTAAGCATCTCCAAAGAAAGAGTAACTGAAATGAGCTCCTTTCTCTTGGAATGCTGCAGCTGAGAAGACAACAGTAAATAGTAATTATCTGTACCCTTCCCAAAATATCAGCCCTCTAAGTTCCAATTATTTGTCCTCAGATACACCAGAGCTCACCACCAGTGTAAAAATTTCATCCCATTTCAATTTCATAAAAATTTCAATCCATTTCTTTCAGCCTTTGAAAGAAAAGCTTATGCAGTGAAAAATCTAAAGATGCAATGGATTGAATATGATGATTATTCCTTAATTTTGAACATAATTAGCTTATTACTTCCGCAGAGAATCTTAATTATTGTAGGTGTTACTAATTCAGACAACTAGGGCTTGATTAGGTTAAAGTTATTTTTCCTACTTTAGTCTAATAGTTCCTTTTATTTACATCAAGAGCGCTAAGCTGCAAACACTTTAAAAGAACCCAAAATAGTCAAAAAACCACTTACTTTCCAAGTGACTGAGTAAGCAAATAATGAGTCAGTGCTGTTTAATCAGAATAAATCCTAGCAATGGACTGAATTGTCCATATTCTTCACACAAGCTCAAACAAGCCAATTCCTGTAAGGTTTTAGGCCCCAAGTTTAAATAGGTCAAAAAATAATAGCACTGAAAATCAAACAGGCTCTGCACACAATAAAAATTAACATATTGCAAAATCACCTTCACTAAATGCAAATGGGAGATGAGATTCTGAGATGCTTACTCCAGTATTAATTTGAGTGTGAGTGCTGATGAACTGAGGTGCTAATTAACTTGTAAAGCTATCAGTATTTGGCTTTAACTGATTGGCTGTATTACAGAAATCCTAGGATGCTTTAAAAAAAAAGAAAAATAAAGCTAAAAATATTTAAGTTCTCCCTGTTTTGAGACATTGCTGGTTTTTAAAGCAACAGAAGGGAAATCCAACAGATAAGAGCTACTTTGCAAAATAATGAAGTGAATTAAATGTAACTATAGCTTGATGAAAATTGGTGAAGAAAACAGCACTAATGATGCTAAGAATGGAATATAACATCTCTCTGCCTGCACCACACACTCCATAAGCACACTGTGCACATAAAGCAATGCAGTGAGTGCAATAAACATAAACCACAGCAAAGAGGAGAATGTGCACTTTATATTAGGCAGTATACGGAAACTCAGACCAATTATGTACATAAAATATTGGTATATGCTTCACACAGAGGCAAGTGAAAAAAAAAAAAAAAAAACATGAGGAAAGAGCAGGGCAGCAGGTGACATTTTCAAGATGAAGAAAGCCCAAACCAGAACAACAGGAACTAATTAAAGAGCACATGGCATTGCAGGCTATTCCCTCTCTCTTACCTTGTTCTAAACCCCTACAAAATAGACCAGGCAGCATCAAATGAGGCAGGAGATTATCCATTTTTACTCTCTGCTTGCTTAAATACCACCACAAACTGGCTGCCCGGATGCTCTTGTCTCAAACACTTCTCCCCTTTCCTCTTATCTCCTCAGTTGGATACAGAAGATTCCCAAAGAGGCACTTCCACATCTGGCACATAATAAAGTTTAACATCTGGGAGGCACCTGCTGGAAGTCTGGGGTGATGATTCTGGGTAGGAACAGTGGCCCCACAAGCTGGGATCTGTCTCAGAGCGTGGTAACTTCCCTGAAAACGCAGCACTCTGCAATTAGAACACAGCTAAAGGAAGGAACCCACCTGTTTCTTGATCATTTATGCACCATTTTATGTTAATTAAGGATCATCTATACCAAATTTTAAGCTGAATGTCACACAGTTAATAATGAACA
Organism: Melozone crissalis; assembly: GCF_028551555.1. Taxonomy (NCBI): domain Eukaryota; kingdom Metazoa; phylum Chordata; class Aves; order Passeriformes; family Passerellidae; genus Melozone; species Melozone crissalis. The sequence continues at coordinate 29,170,209 of NW_026535823.1, forward strand.
GAAAACAGTCACTAGCTCAGGAAAGAAATATATAGGGAAGCCAATTAGCAGGGGAAAAAGCCCCTCAAAATTGTTAAATACAGATCCTTAAGTGTCTTATTACATAAATAGTTAATTAAGAATAATTTACAGAAACAATTATCATTACCACATTAACACTAATTGTTCTACCCAGGAAGACAGCATTGTATAAAGCAAGATTGCCTGCCTGTTACTTCAGCACATAAAAATGTCAAGGGACTTCCTTTGGTCTCCTTAATTCCCTTCCAGTCTTTTACCATCTCAAGACAGAAGGGCTGTAAAACAAATCCATAGAATGGTGGTTAACATATTAAACACACCACCTGCCTACTTTTATTGAAATAAGTCAAGTTTTCTGTTCAAAATACTCCTCCTTTTCTCCCCTTTTTTCATATGAAAATATGTCACTGACAACCCTGCCTAGGAAAAAGTGTCATCGCTAATATTGCACGCATAACAAGTAGCAAGACTAAGTAAATAGGAAGAGACACAATTATGTCTACACACAGTTTAAATCTTGAGATTTAAAATTCAATGGAAAAGTCTTCAAAGAGGAAAGAAACCAAACAACAGTGGATATAAGAGAGAGGGGGGGGGAAAAACCTGTCAGAAATTACACGCAGGAGGGATGAAACTGCGGCTTTCTGCTCACATCTCTGATGCCAACATTGTTTTCTCCAAAGCTACAGACAGAAATGGGAGCTCAGTGCATGTACCAGGCGCAGGATCTGGCCCTTCAGCTCAGGGCTGCTGTTGAGTTTAATTTAAGCCTCCTTTAAATTGCCTCTCCTGTTGCCTCTCTGCCAGCAGCTTTCCCCCACAGCACAGGGCAGGGAAGGAGGGCAGCTCCTGCTGCAGCCTGGGCACCACAGGGATTTCATCTCCGTGGGTTTCCCCTCCCAAAAACCAGCCACCTTCTCACCCATGAGTCCCCAAAATCACCTGCCTTCCCTTCCCTTTCAGATCTGCTCCAGTAAAACAGCTGGGGATGTGAACTTCTCCTCCAGAATCTCAGGTATCACTAGTTTCAACTACAAAACTTTTCCCTAGGACAAGCAGAGCCTCGGAGATTGGAGCATGTGTCCCACCAAACCAATCCAAAACCCCCATTAAAAACATCACTACAACAACGGCCCTAAATACAGCATCTTCTACTTGCTCATTTCAAAGGCAAACCAACCCTGGACATCTCAAACAACACAAAGCTACAACCCAGCTGGGTTTTCCTCAATCTATATGACAAATATGCCAGCCCCCTCCTGCCTGCCTCTTCCAGGAAGAGACAAAAATTAGAAACAGAACATTTATTTTCATTTAGACTCACTTTTCCTCAATTGCCATGCAAATTAGAGGCAGGTGTGGAGGGAAAACAGAGATCTTTTAAGATGTTAACTTCTCACCTTCCACTGAAAGCTCTGTACACCTGCAGCAACCTGGAAAAACAGACTGACAAACACTAGTTATATTATGCATAATTATCAGTGTGACTAGACTCAAAGTTCTTCCCAATCCAATGATCTTAAGAAAGAGAAAGTTTTAAGTTGCCAATGCAGGAAGACAAATCAGCATTTCATTTAGTAAGTGCAGCAGATCCTGATTCCTCTGTACATTTTGTGTCAATCACTAAAGTGATGATTTCCAAGCTTACAGAGGGGCTGGGTAACTGATAGCCCCAAACTCAGCACTAGATGCATTGTTCAAGTCTACAAAACAGCATTAACCCAGTTTTTCCTAATTATGGCTCAGAGAAATTCCAGGGTGGCAGCAACCTCAGCAGGCTGGCCTGTCACACGAGAATCACCCAATTTGGGGCTTTTGCTAAAACAGCTTGTAGGGATTAAGCTTTTTTACCTTGAAGCTGAGTTAAATAAATGCACCATCTCATCAGAAGAACAAAGCAGACTTTAACACTGTTTATGTTAGGGCTGTCAGTCCAAAATTCCTCAGCCTTAAGAAAGCTCATTTATATCACCTGCTCTCAGCAAGGCCAGACAGGGCATTATCCGCTACCAGCTCATATTTTGAATAATACAGCAAAATTGAAGATTGAACACTATCAAAGGACAATTTTACCATTTCTTGTGTTTCAAAGGTTTCTTGTGAATGCTAAAGCCATACCTGTCCAGCTGCCCCACGAGGGAACAGCAGGAACCTCACAGGGCCCAATTACCCTTGCTGACAAACAGGATTTTCAGGCCAGCTTGTTACTAATGACTCTGGACTAAGATCAGACAAAGCTGTGGGGCTACAGAAAAACGAGGATAACTCCTGGAAGCCATTCCGTGGCTCTGGTGCTGGTGCCAGGCTCCGCGCGAGGCTCCCTCCGCCGCTCTCCCGTGCGCGCTGAAATCAGGGCTCAGCCTCTGAGAGCTGCCTCCAACAATGCTGCCTAATGAAAATGATGGCACAGGAGAAGAGCCTGCTAATGAGACATCTCAGAAAAAAAAAGTCACACGTGCTCGCTGGAAGGTGTGGGAGCGCTGAGGTGAACTCCCCTGGATTTTCAAATAGGTGGAATAATGACTTGGCTAACAACTGCAGAAGCTCCTACACTGGAACTGGCATCTTTTGGTTTAAAACAAGTTGTAAGAGGGAAGTAGCACTTGGAAAACACAATCCCCTGTGCTGCTGCTGGCTGCTCCTCTGCTCACACTGAGGCTCAGGAGTGCACAGGACATGGATGAGCTTCCCACCCACAGCCCAAGGATCCCATTAACCACAGGCTGCTGCTTCCCCGCCTGAACTTCTGTCCTGTGCTCCTCCCAGCTCCAGCACAGAGAACTTTTGCACAATATGGGAAGGGAGAGGGCACCTTTTAATATCTAACATTCATATGAAGCCCAGCATGTGAACACTGTCAGCTGCCCCATCTCTGACTCCCTGCCTCACTGGCTGGCACGCCTTTTGCCTTTCAGTTCAGTCAGGAGATGCGCAAAATTCCCACTCAGGAAGGCTCCTCTGGATGGGACTGCACAGGACTTTGTACTTTGAAGAAAGCCAAACCATAATAATAAGGTTATCCAGGTATTCAGAGTAAAGTGTCCATTGTTAATAAGGAATTTTTCAGCACTTCTAGTTTGCAGCAGTGAGTTCCATGAATCAGGTATCTCTCTTTTTTGTAACCTAACTTTACTGCTCTTCAGGTTTCACTTCTTGTTTCATCTATTGGCAAGAAGCATCTGTTTTATCTTTCCAACTCCCTGCACTAACCACCCTAATTTTATCCAGCTTTTCTTGTGTATTTTCTGTCTGCTATCTTTTTCACTCTAATCCCTTGCAGCATGATGGCATTATAGAACTTTTGCAACTTTTTTTATTTATTCCATTCTCCAGATGTGCTATGATCCTGTTGGCATTAAGGGATAGGCAATTAATTTTTCTCTGTATGGTGGAAAAAGATAAGAAATCAGCTAAATTTACAGGTCAGAGATTAAAGAGAACTTTCAGTCCTGCACTTGCACCACAGGAACACCTATCCCTTGCTAATATGCTGCTTCACTGAAATTGTTTTAAGAGCATTTTAGTGAACTTCTGGCGTGGTCCAGACCTTACCTCTGTCATTGCCCAAGGAGTTTCAAGCCTATAATTCTATAAAATCATGTCAGATTAATTTTCTACTTTTATAATGTAATTTTATAATTTTATAATTTTCATCACTTCTATGAAGAGGGGAAGCCAGAAAGTGGGGAAAGAATCAAGTGAAGGTTTCCACTGTGAGAAAAGTTGCAACACCATTAGATGTTCATCATTAGCTGTTAAATAATACACATAAGAGATTAAAAGACTCAGTTAACACAAAATTGCTCATATCCTCCTTTTGCTGAAATCCATGTCAGTTCATAATTTGAACAACCAAAGCCAACAGATTCTCAAGATCTGCTTTAGGAATAAATATTTCAAGGATAACTTTTACAGCATACTGGAAAGCAAAAATAAAATCTGAAAGTCTACAGAATTATATCCTCATTGTCACAACACACACAAAATCAAAAGCACCCAAAAAATAAAGATTAAGGCAAATTTAAGGTATAAATAATATTCAGTTATAACTCCATATTCACTTCCTTTTCCAAGTGCTACACATGTGTTAATTGCCATCACACCTGTGAGAAAGCTTTGTCTTATGGGCTATCCTGGTTTCAGCTGGGATAATTTCTTTTTGTGCTTAGTTACCAGCTGGGCTTACACCATGAAATGGGCCTTGTTTCATTTTTCTTAATCAGAGGCATTTTAATTCAATTAGCCATTCTGTTATACCTATTCTTTTTTAAAATTCCAACATTCCCCTTGCAGAGCAGCAGAGCGGAGGGAGCTTCCATCACTCCCATGTCCCACAGGCTGTCAGTGACATCCTGATCTCCCCCAGCCTGAGCTTTTCCCTCTGCACTGGTACTCCCTGCTCAGCGCCACTGGCACCTCTTTCTCCATCAAGAAGAAAGATGAACAGCCCAGGTAGTCGGGTTCAATTTCACTCCATAGATCAGCTAACTAAGGGAGCTGCAGCAGAGCATAATTTACATCCCCCGTCAGAAGTCTGAGCGTAGCTGACAGCCAGCTTCACACAGCTTTGTCTGATCTTAATCCATCCCTGCACTCTGAGTTCCAGCAGCAACCAGCTCGGCCCAAATGAAAGCTTTTAATGTCTACTCTACAACACAAACTGCTCCACTGCTAGGGAAAAGCCTGTTCTTTATGGAAAAAAAAAAAAAAAAAAACCAAAAAAAAAAAAAAACCAAAAAAAACCACCCAACCAAATCAACATAGCACAGAAAAATACAGATTAAGCATTCAGCTGTAACAAGCAAAGTGAAATATAGGTGAATGTCCCCTAGGTGAGTTTGCTAAAAAAGGGGGCACATATCTCTTAATTCTGAGTAGTTTAATACAATTTTTGAGAAGCAAAAGTTTGTCTTTTTAATTAGTTACAAGTGACTTCAGCTTCAAACAAAGCTCTCTTAACTTTGCAGGCAGCACTGCTGCAACAACACTTCACTTAACTAGGTTGAGCCTTTCCACCAGCAGTGTCTAATGGCTCACCTAAAAATGGCTTTGCAATGCAATTCTATTAATTACAACTAATTCTCTCATATTTGATAAAGAAAACTGCAGTTTCCCTTGTGCCTGTTCAGTGACAGAACCCGAGTGGCACCACCCAGAGCAGCAGCATCCTGCTGGAACTGTCACCCCACATCCAGCTCAGGATCCTTCACAGAAGTGAAGCTGAGTGACAGTGAGGTAAAATTCAGCTTTTGGCTCATGCTAGAGATTGGAAAGTCAATGAAAACCTTGTTTCTTTCAGAGCCATTAGTGCTCAGTGCTTCTACAAGAACAGGTAGAGCTGCTTGAAATGCTTGAAGCTCACGAACACCTGAGAGAGGAGCCTCTGCTGAGGAAAAAAGGCTTTGCAGGCAGGACTTTGGCTTGTATCTTTTAATACAGAAAACCAGCATTTTTACAGTACAATCAGTGTAGTTTATCTGCCCTTCACTGGTTTACAGGACAAACCACAGAATTTTTATCAGATCATCAAAGACACCACCTAACAACATTCACATGTGGGAAGACATGCTCAGACAGAACAATCCTTGTTCCTATAACTGACGTTATTTAGTAGCTAAGAAGCACAAAAACCTGACTCTGGGTGTGGAGTCCACAATTTTACATCTCTGGATTTCCAAAATTTACATCTGTCATAAATATCAGGAACATGAATCTTGGAAATCAAATATTAAAATGAAGGATGGTACTGTGATGTGCTGCAGCACAGGCAAATTGCTGCCATTTCCTGAGAGGTGGCAGCATTTCAGTGGTGGCTGATTGCTTTATTATTTTTGCATTCATTGCCCATCACTGATGGATGCAGGTTCATTTTCATTCTTAAAAAGTGGCTCTAAAATAAAATTCCAAAATGCACCGTTCACAATGGGCAGAGCGCACATGTGATTTTGGTGAATTCCTCATCTTTATTTAGTTTCAAACTTTGTACAGTACTTTGAGATGTGGGCTAAAAAGGACACACATCCACCTCCATAGGCAGTATTTATAGATGTGTACAGCATCTCTACTAATTTTGTGTTTCAGTCTCTCCAAAATATGTCCAGCAATGGCAACCTTTGAAGGTACATTAGCATTCCAGCTTCTTGTATAGCAGGTTCTCAAAAATACTTCTTAAATATACCTACTCATCTGCCCTCTCCATTCCAGAGAAAGGGAAGAAGGATATTTTCATTTTTGGTGAAATAAATTAATGGAAAAATACCTGCCTATATCCTTCAAGGGAAGCAGCTGTTGACACACACTTCATTACCATCAACTGGAGTGTTCTTTGCTTATCAAAATATTATCACACTGTGTTGTTTTTAACAGGGGTATCTGAATGCTAATCCCACCTGTGTTTATTTGTTTACTGTTCAATATGTTTTCCTCTTTGTACACTAAAGGTTTGCTGGAAAACTCCTTGCTTGGATCAAGCTTTCTGTGCAAAAAGGCTATTTCTGTGCCCATCCCTACACGGGATTTTCCTCTGAATTTTATTTACTGCAAGAAGGGGAACTAAATCAAAAACCAGTTCTATAAATACTACCCACACTGAGTGGGAAAACACCAACAGCACAAGTCATGGCTTTTAAATTGTGGCTTTAAGAGAGCTCAAAGTCCTCTGACCCCACTTAAAAAAGCAGGTGCTTTTTAAAGCAATATATGCAATTTGCTTTGATATCCTTGTTATTTGCTCCAAATCTTCTGCAACTGTGATCTCATTGTTCTGTATTCGATTTCTCTAAGTGCAAAGGGAAGCAGGAAAAGTGGTTTTCTATTCAGTGTCAACACACCTGATGGAAGAAGTGACCCAGCATTGCGTGAGTAACAGGAGCACATGGCACAGACATTTCTCAACCCTCACCAGACCTTCACAGTCACTAATTCTCCTCTCTATATTGCATCCAAACCATTTGTGGATGCACTGGAACTCCATAACCACACAAATACAGAGCCATTGACAGAGCCCAGCATTATTAAACACCCCCAAGCTTCCCTTTGGTTTCCTAGACAATGTGCAAAGGTGAGGGAAGACTAAAGCCACCCTTCAAGCTGCCATAAACCCTCTCTGATAAACAATCAGTGCCTGAAAATCATCCTCAGCCCAAGTTCAGAGAAGAGAAACCACTTTGAGGATCTTTCTCTCGGGTTATTTCCAATGCCATGGTAGCAAATGAGATTTATTTTCCTAACAGGATAATTCTAGAAACCCTCATGGAAAGTCTGTTATGGAAGAACATGCACAGAAAAAGTTTTTCTCAGGCAAATCTAAGACTTCTGTGAGCAAGGATGGAAGTGTGAGTGGGATTGAGAGGGATTTAATAAAGGAAGGAATAACTGAGGCCATGGAGGGCAAGCCAGGTTTTTAGAGGGCCTCTCAGATGTAGCCAGAGAAGCAGCCCTTGCACTTTTCTAGCAACACCTCCCTAAACCAACTAAGGAGAAAATCCCAGCAAAGGGAGGCCCAAAAAAAAGATAGGGACAAAGCAAATGAAAATAGATGCTGCAGTTCAGCGAGGCTCCTGACACTGCAGGAAAACAATGTATTTCCATCCTTGAAACAAATATACTGATATGACAGGTGGCTGACCAGAGTGTAAGTTGTGATTTCAATAACCATATGAAACTTTGTTTCAAGATTACAAAATGCTTCTTCCTGTAATTCATAAAAGTAAAGCTTTGGGTCCTTTTCACTAACTGCTCTGATCGGTCTCTCATCCTTGTGGCACTGCTTATGCACCATCACCTTCTATTCTGCACTGCTGGAATTGCTCTTTACCTGCAGCCTCTGGAAAAGCATTGCAGAAACATTATATTTAGACAGAAATGGAAAAAAGAATGTAATGATGCCAAAGTGCAGTAATTAAAGTGAGACAAATTAAATTGGGAAGACACTGAAAGACAATTTACTTGAAGTAACGTATTTCAGCCCACCTAAGGAAAAGAAAAATCTAAACAGTTTTTCATTTAGGATTATGGTTAATTATTTATGAAGGTAAATCCATAAAGCCTAACAGCTGTATTAGAGAAATCTTCTGCCTGTGCATTTGCAAACACTGCAATTCCCACACTCCCAAGTTACTTCTGGGCTGTAAGTTTTGATGGGGAAGTGAGGAAGAACAGAGATTTTTCAGGAATATCTCACTAAATCAAATTTTGAAAGGAAAAATTTTGATTTAGATTGAGACTATAAAAGGAATGGAAGAACACCAAAGTGTGGTGTGATTTAGAGTTCCAATACTGGTGAAAAAATTCCCATTTGGGTGTATTAAGACTACAAAGGACTCTCAACATGCAGGGGATGTTCAGTATAAAGAGACAAATTTAAGCAGATGTTTTCAAGGCAATCACTCAGTTTAGGAAAAATGCAAGACTAAAAGTGCTTGATTTGCTGTAAGAATATTTGTAAATAATTTAAGGAAATACCTGAAACTACAGACCAGTTATTGTGGTTAATTCGATTCAGCACCACAGCATTCCTCACAGGGAGACAAGTCAGAAATATGAAACTGTCAGAACTTCCTTAAAACTCAAGCATGATACAACCTAAATCTGCCACACAGCTGAAAAAAAAGTGGAAGAAAAATTAAAAAGAAACCTAAAACAAGGATGACATGATTTCTGTGTGTGCCTTTTGGGACTTAAAGACAAAAAAAAAAAAAAAAGGCATTTTCTGCCAAAGTCATTTGACGGAAGTTGTTCAATCCCAAATTTCCTTTCTATCTGCCTTGGGCAGAATTCTCAATTTCCTACAAGCAGAGTCCAAAGTGGGTTTGGAGGCTCCCTGGCACCTCCGGAGCTGTGCAGATCCAACACCTGCCCCTGAAGCCGCCTGTCATTTTCCCCGATGCCACTGACACACTTTCCCTACTTTTCTCTCTTTGTTAACTCAAAAAGGGAGAACTGGGAAGAGAGCAGCTCCTGCTGCAGGCTGGATTCATTAGAACATCCTGACAATGTGCTGCCAAACGAAGGGAGGCAAAACTGCTTCAGAAATATTTTTGTGTTTTAATTGTGTCGCGCTGCGTATTTTACCTGCGGGAGGTGGAAATATTTACAGCTTTCCACATGTTTATAGAAAGATGTACATCTTTATCAGAGACTGAGGCGAAAAAGAAGAGAAACAAAGGTTTCTCTCTGTGAATATGCTCGTGTAACAGGAGAGTGAAGAACCTGCACCAGCTCAGAGCAAGGAGGATTCACAGAGCTCCAACTCCAACAGCAGTTGCATTTCTGAAGCAGCTTTTCCCTTCTCCTCAGTAGCAACTTCCTTCTATTTCTATGAAAATAAAAATGTTAGAGAAATTCCCATTTCCTCCCATTCCACAGCCACCCTGCCTTTTTCACTAACAAAGAAAACCGAGTGCTTGTGTGCTCAGCAGCTATTTGGGTGTTAAATCCTTACCTGCTCCTCTTCCAACAAGGGGTTTGCCACATCTGTCTTACTGCCAGAAGATTTTCACAGCATTAAACTGCCACGTCTACAAAACACTTTGTGTTGACCATTCTGAAAACTAGAGACACCTCACACTGAAAGGTGCATTTATTCACATTTAAAAGATAACCAGAGAAATCACTGACATTAATTTATTTCCTTCCAAGAATCCTTCCCCACCCTGGAAGCAGCAGACCTGGAGTCACATATGTTTATTCTTACAGCCAGGGGACTAAAATCCCTTCACAATGACAAGATATTTAAAATCTCTCCTTCTTAGAGAGCCAGCTTTATTTCAGGCTTTATTTAAAGAGAAAATCACATTCCCTCCACAGAGTGCTCCTTTAAGAGCCTGGATGTGGCTGATGCACTGCCCAGACCCCAGCAGTAACTGGAATTTAAAGCTTTTAGACAATCTGCAGCTTTTGTCTACACTGCAATATTTTGTGGGTTTCTTGTCTAGCTGCAGTGGGGGAAAACCCCCAAACTTTCATCTTGAGGATAGTGATATTTTTTTCCTAATTTTGTTTATCTAAATGTTGTGCCATGGACAGGCAGCTGGGCCACCCAATTCCCTGAAATCACTGCCATGTTCCCTGCCCTCAGCTACGCCACCACACCACTCACACACTAATGAAAGCGTGTGAATACATCATTTCAAAGTGTAAATTCTAGGAAAAGACATTTCCATACTGGTTTCAGCTAACAACAACTGTAATTTAAAATATTGTCTTGGTTTAGTAACTTCCTGGAATTTGTCTGCAATGATTTCAGCAGATTTATTTTGACACAACTGAGAGCTGAGCCCACCCCACTGAACGTGCAGACCTTTTGCATTATTACAATGCAGAGTCCCCAGCAAATCTGCTTTAAGTGGGGCAGCTCTGGCAAACTAAAAATTAATCCTCTCCTCCTAATTTGTCACAAGAGTGTGAACATTTTGTGGTAGGTTTCTTGATTATGTGAAACCTTCCTGAAGAATCTTCACCCTGGATCTTAAAGAATGACACCACACATCAGACAGGAGCCAGACAAAATATATCTGTAAATTGTCCTCTGATCAATACACTGCTTCAAAAGTCAGATTAGAAATGTGATTTTACAAAAAGATGTTTATTCCCCACATCTTTCTTTATGGGGAACAGCTTCTTCCTTTAAGTCAAAATCCTTAATCATGACGTGAGCCCATGTTTGTGAGACTAATTCCATAAAATCTCTAAGCTCAGAGAAACCCCAAGTGCAAGGTTGGTTTGACTTTTCCTGCCAGCATCTGGGATGCAGCAATTCAGCATCTGGAAAGGTAAACAACACCCACTGGAGCCACTGGTGACCCTGGCCAGTAAAAAGTGCAACCTGGATAGCAAGAAACCAAGGCCCACAGCCAAGATAACTTCAAGTTATTAGATATTGATTCAACATTAAAATCCTCCTTGTTCTACTAAAGTCAAAATGAAATATTTTTATGTATTTTGAGCCTTATTAAAACCTATTCTTCCTTTTTAAAACAAAACTTAATTGAAACCAGCTAGAAGAAGAAAGCTTCATTTATCACAAAGTGACATTTTGTAATTAAAATACAGTTCAGAACAAAATGTTTAGCTGCAAAGGTGTGAATTTTCCCTTCTTCACCATTGCTGCCAACTTGCTATTATTATGAGAACCAGAAAACTGGCTGTTGCTTCTTTTCACTGAAAATTAACTGGAAGGAAAGCAGGGATTGTTTGTCTAGAAACAAGATGCCAATTTGTTCTCTTTTTAAGGCATGGTGGAGATGCAGTGCCGTGACCATGCACTGAGTTCTGTGGGGCTGGTCCATAGCTAGTGAAAAGTAATTAAATATAGCAATTTTTAATTAGTTTAAAAGTAATTAAAAATAACAATTCCTTCTCCTTTCTCACTCTTGCTCTGTGGAAGGCTCCATTTTCAGGTTAACTTATATTTTATAGGACAGTTGCTACCTGTGACTTCCTCTAAACATACCCACAAGTTCACAAGGCTTTTCCCAGACAGCAGCACCCCCAAAATCAGTCTAGGAAATCTGGAAATTTCATTTGCAGGAGGCTAAAAGCAGGAAAGAAGCATCAGGTTATGGACAGCTGGCAACAAGCCTGACCATTCTTAAATTTCTTTCAGTGGGCGTCTAACAAAAGAATCAGGTTGGTTTTTGAATGGAATCTTAAGAATTTTCATTTCAGAACGGAAAAGAATCCATTGTAAAATGAAAATGAAAGATTCCATTCTAAAATTAAAAATGTACACAGCGCACATGAGCACTGCCTTTTACACTCACTTCCTGTGCCTAAAATGCTGAAAGGGCTCTGCTTGTAATAGCTATAAGCTGTTGTAAGCTGGAAACCCAAAGCTGACTGACAAATTACTTGGGGATATATCAAGCCATTCATTCCTCTTCCTAAAACAACAATCCGTGTGCTAGAAAATCTCTGTGTCCATGCACAGCAGAAATAAATACAAATCTCAGAGGCACAGAAAATGTACAAGAAACTCTCATTCCTCTAAGCAGAATGGAAGGAGAGGGAACAATCATTTCCACTGCACCTTCCACTTTGAGACACAAATCAAAGGAGCAGAATTTGGTTTCAAAACCTGGCAGTGAACTCAGAGTGCTGAAAACATTCTTGCTCTCCTCACCAAGTGAGCGTGCTCCCAGGGCTCTGAAGTAGGTTAATCCCATGATTACAGCATTTGCAGAGGTTGGCAATGCTGCTCCAATCTCCTGCTGTACTTAGACACCAAATGAATAAAAATGCCTCTGGTACAAAGGTTAAGTACATTAAAGAAGAGTCATATGAAGCTTTAGCCACACCTCTGTCAGACACCAGAAATAAAAACCTGCAGGATCCAATGGATGCGGATACTCAGTGATTCACTGCTTTTTGCACAATCTTCCCACCCCAAACACCATTTAGGGTTTTTTTTATTTAAAAAGGGAGCACAAAGAGCACCTCCAATCACACAGTGAGTGCTGGGATTCACTGCCCTGGGGTGATCCAGTTCCCTTTCCAAACCTATGTGTGAAACTCCATCCCTTGGAGCAATTCCTCCACTGTCAAGGCAAGCACTGGCCCAGCTGTGCACTCACTGGGACAAGGCTGTTCCAGCTGCACTCCACTCTCACATCTAATGGCTGAATTCCAGACTCAAAGCTGAAATTTTCATGAAAGAAAAGTGTTTCCCTCAACAATTCTGGCTTAGCAGTCCCTTAATACTACTCTCTATTAGTAAATGTGTAAATTAATGTATCTAAGTAGATGAAATTCTGATGAACAGGAACATATTGATTATGAAATCTCAGACCTCAAAGCCCATCACGCACAGCAGATCAAATGAAGACCCTGCTCCAAATGCTGGCAAAAGAACTTTCAGGGGTGATGCACTTGGAATATTTTGCCTTGGTCGTGGCAGCATAAGCATATTAATGTCTTCTGGACATGAGAGTCTGGCTGAATAAATATCCATATTCCAGGGATGCTTCGTTTATAAAAACAGCACTAACAAGAAAGTGCTTTTGCTATACACTTACTCATTAAGATAATTCCCTTTTGAGTGTAAAAATACTAAAAAAATTTTTGGGAGAAAACACCCAGTTCCTTTTTTCAAGTCTGTTGGGTTTTTCCTCCACACAAACCTCGATTTTCAAATCTTTTCACTTGTCAGTTCTGAATAACTTGGTTAAAAAAATGGTATCCAAAGGGTTTTGAGTTTAATGCAGGCCAATAACCTTGAATATTTTAAAGCAGCTAGAAAGAAGCTTAACCACACATTTCAGCAAGTCTAAAGAGACATAATTTGAAAGGTATTTATAGCTAGTGCCTCTTTATTTTCACATCTCAGGCTTTTAGAACCTTTGCTCTAAACCTAAGGGGGAAATTTTCCCCCTTTGAACTGGGTTGCTTCAAATGGAAACTTCATTACTAACCTTAGAGAATTCAGCCTCCTCCAAACATCATCTGCTTTGAGAGGAAAAAGTAAATCAGCTTGTGTTTGGATATAATTAGTGTGAAATGACAGAAACTACAAAATCTGGCCTGCAGAGGTTATGGGGCATTAACAAAAGATGATGTTGTAATAGTTTAGCCTTATCTGCTGGAGATAGCCTGTGTGGAACAGAGCAAGAAGAAAGCACAGAAAATGTAAGGCTGCCTTCAGAGAGTTCATCTGATGGTCAGTGAACTCACATGAGCTTAAAAGTACATTTCTGAAGATAACTTCACATCCCTGAAAAAACACATGAAGAGATGCACCTATGGGGTGTTTTCCCCCAGCTCACTCTCTAACCAGAGCATCCCCCTGTGACCCAGCTGTGGAAAATAATATATATTCACCTACATTCTCATATTCATGGCACAAATTTAATAAAACATAAAAGTCCTCTTTGATAACTTCACTCAAAGGTGCAGCTCTGAGTTTCTCACTCTTGTGTTGGCCAACAGTTCCAAATGAGCTTCCTCGTTATGAAATATTCAAAACCAGATTAAATGTGGACAGAACCTCCCTGGAAGCTGAACTGTGAGTAAATGGTGAAAAACAAGTTACTTTTCACAACTTCAAGGCTTCCTATTTCCTCTGCTGTGAACATTTTCCTACAAAACTGGACTCCAGTAGCAAATGTCAAGTTACTTGTTAAAAGTGACATCTTTATCTGTCAATCTTAATAGGCAACAGGAAATACATTTTCCACAGTGTGTTTATAAAAGTGCTTCCTGCGCCTTTAAATTTCCACTGATTGCTTCATTATCAAACAGACATAAATCTCCCCTCAAAATTCTTTTTTTAATTAAATTTTGTCTTAAAAACAGAGGAGTTTAATACAAAGACGTGAAGTATTTTATATCAACACACAATAATTTCACATACTAAAAATCCAATATCTGACTGCTCTATGGACATTTAACCCCAAATAATTGGTTCCACCACAAGATTAAAAAAACCCAAACCCAAACCTCCTCTTTATCTTTATAATCTTTTCAGTACACCAGCAGTTTATGCATTGAATAGAATATGAGGAATTACTGAGTTAAGAAATTACTGGGAGAGTTTACTGGGTTTTTAAATATGTGAAATAATATATTTACTTTATCTTTATTTGCTTAAATGACCATGTCCCTGAAAACGGTTGTGAGATAATTTAAAATGAATGAATGGTGAAATTAAGATTAAATCCTAAAGGTTTTTCAACACAATAAAATAGAAGTTAATTTCTTCCATGAGATCTGACTCCAGGATCTTTGTTGCTTTTCTTAAATATGTCTGCATAAAAAACCCCCAGACATGACCGCTTTTTAATTAGCATTTAAGTGAGCTTTCAGGTTGATAGGACTCCTTTCAAGCTGTTTTTGAACACCCAGGCTGTGTTTGTTTCACTGAAGAAAATATCTAGCACTGAGTGGGACCACCTACACTTGTCTTGTAGGAAATGACTTGGCCTAAAAAGAATTATTATTAACTAGCATTATCCTGGACCTCATTAACACATGCACATGCAGATGAGCTTCAAAGTATGGGCCTTTCCACCATTTTAGAGTTAGATAATCTCTAATAAAGCTCAGATTGTTCATCCCCCTCTGCTCTAACCCTGGGATCATGTTAAGCATCTGTATCTTAACCAACTCTCAGTCTCTTCCCATTTGTTCCTCTGCCAAATTAATCCCTCCCAAATCCTGCTCTGACTGCACTCCTCTGAGGGCCTGCACTGATGTCCAGTCATTCACACTATTCATTTAAAACTTATTTCAGAGGTATATATGAAAGGAATTGCTCTGAGATGTAAGGAATTCAGATTTAGATCCCATCAATAGCCACACATCCACATTCAGGCTGGGGAGTGATGCAAACAAAGCATCAGCTCCATCCTGAGTGCCAAGCACACACAAAATGTGCCCCAAATGGAGCTCATTCCCTGACCACTGTCCTTCCATTCTCTGAGCAGGACAAAGGTCTCCAGGAAACAGCAAGATGAGCTCAGCTCATTAAAAACTGTATGAAAATGTGTATCCTGAAGGGATGTTAAATGAGGCTTACACAGGCAACTTTGAGGCTCTGCTTCCTTAGAATTTTAGTGCTTAACCTCAGAGCCCCGGCATTTCTTTAATGCAATTAAACAGAGGCACAGATATAATGGATTGCTTTAGTTATAGCCTAGCACAGGGAAGGAAAATAGGCAAGAGAGATAAAGAATTCTGTAGGTAGCTTTCATTTTGATCTCCAGCGTCTCTCGAGCACTGCCATCCCCCTGACACGCTCCCCACAGCAGAGGCTGTGTTCTTCCACAGCCAATTTTACTGGCAAGGGCTGGTAACTTTAATGATTTTTAAAGAGACATTTCAAATAGGTACAATTTATAAAAAGAACTATAAGCCATAAATATCCTACACTATTAAATACAGCAAACACTGAACACACAAGGTAACCATGTCAAGATTAAACTTAAGCCATGCCTGAGTTCAGAGTACACCCAATTTCCCTGGTGAATTTAATTCACTTCATGTGACTTTGGACATTTGAATTCAATTTAAAACTTACACAGGCAACACAAGGCTGCAAAAAACAGAAGAGTTCATCCAACTACTACTGGTGTTTTTGCCTTCCACCCAGTTATCAGCACATTATTGTGACGTGTGAATATTACCCTCTTATTACTTCCAAGGCAATTTTATATTTAAAATGAAATTAATAGTTAACCTCAAAAGACTGCACTTAATTTCATTTCACTCCCTGAATCATCCTTTTCACTACACAATTCTCCCTCTAACTAAACTAAGAGCATAAGAGGTGTAATTATAGATCACAGATTAGCTGTTCAGCATTTGCTGGTGGTTAAGGCAGGGTA
Organism: Melozone crissalis; assembly: GCF_028551555.1. NCBI lineage: Eukaryota > Metazoa > Chordata > Aves > Passeriformes > Passerellidae > Melozone > Melozone crissalis. The sequence continues at coordinate 29,186,549 of NW_026535823.1, forward strand.
GACTTTAAAGTTGGCTCCAGAGGAAGCTGCTGCTCCTGTAATTTCTTGAAGAATCTGCTATGAAATGTTAACATTTAGAAGTCAAGGCTGGAGCTGTCTGTGCTTTTGGACAATTTTGAAGGATAGCTAGAGCCCCTTAAACCACTGGCAGGAGGATCTGGGAGAGGAAAAATCCCCCAAAACCCTGCAGCTCACCAGATTCAGTTACCTGCAATGGAAGATGCTGGAAACACAATAATGCACATTTTTTTGGTTCCACTCCTAATGACTTTAGTATTGATGGAGCAACAGCTTGTTTTCATCCCTGACTGCCCCATCACAAAGAGAGACCACACATCCTTCCCACCTCTACCTCAAACTTGATCTACTGGGAGCAAGGACAGGCAGTGCTGGGACTCTGCTGCAAATGACAATTCACCCTCCTTCTCCTGTTTTTAGTGCTGTTTTGCAGCAATGAGTAATGCTGTCTCTGGGAAATGGAAGTGAAAGCTACTCTGTTCTTGTCAGAATAATAATGGATATTGTGTTGGCAACTGCTCTCCTGCACTGCACAACTGCATAAATAAAAGGAATTGGGAAAAGCCAATACTGGAGTAAATAAAGGGGGTAAACTGCTGCTTGCAAGTAAGTGATAATTGGGTTTGGTGTTTGAGCCTGGGCAGTGAGAACAGGATAAACACAGTGGCTAAATCAGAAGTGATTTCAACCCCACTGATCCTCATCTGTGGAGAGAGGCTCTGGGGAGAGGCTCTGGCTGCTCAGGAGGCTCAAAGCAGAAACATTTCAAGACTTTGAGCATCTCCACATGAGGTTTTACAGCCAGAACCAGACTGAAAATGGCTTTGGCAGCTCTCAGGTTTAGCTCAATACTGGGATATCTCAAAACTGGGCTATCAGCTCTGCCCCACTCTTGTTGCAAGCAGAAGGAAAGATGCCAATGAGCATTCAAGTACATCCCTTTATTTTTCATAAAAAAGACCCCCACAGACACATTACTTAGTTAAGCAAACTAAATATTGTCACATATGCAAAACAAAGCAAATTTAAAAGCAGAGAAATGCTCTTTTTCCTGTCCTTATACCAACACTAGCTATTATCTATAATAATGTTTAGATAAAAATAATACAAATAGGATGTCATTATTTCTGAGGACATGTTTATCCCTAATTCACTTTCAAGAGAAATGTGATGCTTCAACACATTCACAGAATCACAGAATAAGCTGAGTTGGAAGGGACTCACAAGGAACATCCACTCTATCACTTGGCAACCCAAATACATTTTATGTATATATAATATATTACCTTTATTCTGGAGGACCAATAATGTCCATATTGATCCTACACACAGAATCATGCATGAGGGTCACAGCCACATCTTTTCTTCACTCCTGAGGAGCACAGTGAATGTCTGCCCTGACATATTTATCACAGGAAATCTGAGCCTATTACTTGGCCAAATTCCCTACATATTTCTTTGAGCTCTTTAAGAGGAATATACCACAAGGCATGAATGAAGGGCTTACAGTTTCTGTAACAGTATTTCAAAATGGCATCAGTTCTGTGGGTGATTTTTTTCTTAACCAGAAGTGGTCAGATCTGAATAAACATTTCTAATTCAGGCTGCTTAAACACACAAACCAAACCCTGTACATGTCTGTTAACTTATACATTCGTCCACAGGTTTTTCTTCACAAGATGATTAATGAAATTACTGCCATGTCAACACTGAGAGAGTGAAATGTGCTGGTTAAAGTACAAAATAAGAAACAGGATCCTCAGATTCCATACCAAGCTCTGCCCTGATTTGTGCTATAATCTTTGGAAAGTAAATGAGAGATCAGCACTGGCTTTTGATGCAAGGATCTAACCACCACTGAAATCAATCTGCATTTCCCCCATATGTACATAGGTCAAGAAAGCTCATGATTTTCCATAAATTACATAAAATTATGTAAGATTGGAGGAATTTTCCCTAGTAATGTGAAAAAGTATACACTGCAATAATGTGGACACCAATGCTAAGTGTTACCTGTTTATTTCAGGGAAAATTAGTGAGCAAGTTATAGTGGGATCAAATTAACATTCCAAATTTACTTGTCTTTGATATCCCTTCAGCAAAATGGGAGCAGTTATCAACACAGCTGATACCTCTAATCTGTATTATACAGGTGAGCAACACTTTATTGCATTTTATAGGAAATTCTGCAAGTAGTAATAATAATGTTGATGAAAAAGGCAAAGTGTTTCAGAAAATTACAAATGCCCAAATGCACGTAGTGCAACATGCTGACAGAAATGTTATTCATTAATATTTATTGGGCAAGAAAATATCTTTGGATGAAGAATGCTACAAAAACATTATCATCACCAGCATACTTGTCCCTGTAGAATATTTTTCTGTGAGCCATATTAGGAAACTTCTACTTATCCAAACCTCTGGAGGTATTTTAGCTACTAATCTGGATGAATTAGGTCACTCCTGCTCAGTTATTCATTACACAATAGAATTTTCTTCCCTGAACTCTCTTAAACAAAAGTTTCTATTTACTAAAGTTCTTGCACGAATTTTGCAATTTTGCTGAGAGTCTTTTCAATGACTGCAAGCAGAGAAAAAATTTTGCTGAAAATGAATTGATTTGCCTGTTTAGAAGTTCTCCCTCCTTATCAGCCCCAGCCTCACTTTCTCAGTATTTCAATCAAATCTCAGGGGTGGTTTTAGAGCAGAAGAGGATGAAGAAACCAGGTACAGCACAGGATGCACAGGTGATGCTCACAGCAGGTCCCCCAGAGCAGAGCACTGGAGCACAGCAACACCCACCTGTATTTATGGATTGTTCCATGCCTCAAATCCCCTCTGGAATACGCATTGCATTGAGCTCCTGATTACTCCTTTAAACTGAAATGCTTTGATGGCTGTTAAATCATTGAGAAATTGTAACAGAAGCTCTTGAGAAACGCTGTTCTTAATATTCAACAGATTATTGATTCCTCTGGTGAAAGGCAGCAAAGTAGCACCAGCCCCAACCTTAGATTAGGCAGATTTCCCTCAATTAAATACAACAATAAACATCATATCTGCAATAAGAGACAACATCCATCACCCCCAAAGAATCCTTCAATTAACAACCACAGACCCCCTTTGGTACATGGTATTTAAAACAGAATTCATGAGCTCTCTAATTGATGATAGGTTATTGGATAACCCTTGTTAATTATAGCTACACAATGTCAAAATTAATGATTTTCCCACCCCCTTTCAACTTGAGAATGAATTCATAACTTATATCAACTCACAAAAGACGTGCAATTAATATTGTCAGTAATCATTTCACAAAAGAGATTTGTTAAAGGCAGGCATGTGGACACAATTAGTGTATCAATTAATGTTGCTGTTACTCGATCTATAAATTATTGAAAAACTCATAGCTACTGCAAGGAAACAAAGCAAATCCACTCCCAGTCAATGAAAGAAGCTACTCTGTTCATTACTCTTTAGATCAGATTTAAATTTTGCTGGATTCCATGAATCTTAGCTACATAATCAGAAAAATACATGAACCTATAGCAATGTGACATTTTGAAATGCCTCATTATGGTGATGATGTTTTAATTGTTGGCAGTTGATCACAAAGTTTTTAAAAATAATTCATTTAAAAAGTAATCCACCGTCACTATCCAGTTCATTAAAAAAGTATCATAGCAGTTATTAATTGAAACTGAAGTTCCAACCTGGAAACATAGCTGCAAAAACTGCACCAAGATTTCTGTGTGTCAGCAAAACTGTAACTTTTACATCCATCAGAAACCTCCATTCCACTCTGGGGTTTAGCAATGAAAGACTGGATTCAAATGAGGTCTGAGAAGCCCAAAACAGGGCTGAGGTAGCATCAGGCACCTCTGATGGAAAGTGACAATGACAAAACGTAACCTCGTTTAAAGGCTTCCTATCCCCAAAGGCTTTTAAACTAACTAGGTAGCTCCTGTTTGATCTTAGTCTGACAAGAGTTTTGCTCCTGGGGATGCAAAGGTTTTCCTTTAGATAGTTAGACAGACCCCAGCCTCTCATTAGTGCTTGAAAGACCCAGGAAATAGATGTGACTCTGCCACAGGCCCAGTCTGCACGCCAATGATCCTGCAGCCCCTGCTTTCCTTTAATCAGCACTCAGGAGAGATAAAACGGGACAATTAAGCTTTTTGCCATCGTGATCCCAGGAGGATCAGACTCCCATCTCCCACCTCCAAGGCAGCCCTGCCACGCAAACCCCCCTGGTGTGAACTCCTCACCTGGCAGGAACCAGCTCTCCCTCCTGGAGCAGGGCTTGGAGGACACCTGGGTGTCCATCCAGCCTGGACACAGCGCCCAGCTCCGGGCCAGGAGGAGAGCTCCAGCTCCAGCTCCAGCTCCAGCAGAGCACGTCCCACCCTCCCTGAATGTCCCATTGCCACTGGCTGCGTGCAGCAATCCCCAGCTTGGCGCCCTGCCTGCCCTGAGCTGCCCACGCGCTTCCCACACGCTCTGGAAACCCAACAAACAAGGGAATCTCACCCAAGGGGACCTGAGCATCAGCCACCATCATGCTGAGTGCCAACGTGCCCAAGCTCCCCTCTGAATGTGCTCCCATTCTTTACAAGCCCCTGTCATTTTGAAAATTAACTCAGGAGTCTTATAATGGGGATACAATGAGAGATGGAATTGCAGAACAAACCCTCAGCTTCAAATAGAAAAATTACAGAATTTAAGAGCAAGAGGAAGAGATTAAATCTCTACAAAAGTCCCCATGTTTATTCCCCAGACACAGATCTGTGCTAAAATTCGGTAGCCTAGCTCACTTCTACACTGATCTCCCATTTCAATTTTTCTGTTCAGCTAATTTTGCAAGAAGGGATTTTCCCAGGCAGTTATCACTGTGAATTCAACATCGATGCAACACATTTCCCCCAGAGAGGTTTCTAAATCAATTTTAATTCTGATAGGCTCAAGTAAATGTTTTCAATTTGATTCAATAATCTATACACACTTACAACAAGGCATTTCCCCCATGTACTACAAGACAAACATGGTTTATGTTTCTAACAACTCTGGCTAATAAAAAAACTCTAATTTCCTATTCTGAACGATACAAATGCACAATTTTTATCCACTTCTTAATGAACCAGATGACATAAACAAACAAAATAACATCAGCATTTAAGAGCATTAGTTATACCATTAATTCTCTAAACACTTCTTAAAGAACACATGACTTCTGGCAAACTCACCAAAAAAAAAATTGTATCACCAAAAAAAGTCCTCAAATTGAGCTTTCTAAACCTCCTGAGAATTTTTCACCATTTCCACTCAGAGAGCAGCATGAAACCTCTCCAGGATATCTTTCAAAATGTGAGCAAAAAAGATAATTACAATGAAGTTACCAGCAGATATCAGCAAGAGTGGCATGAAGATTAGGGCTGGAGGTGGGGGATGGCAGAAACAATCTCCTCTAATAACACCTAGTGCACTGTAAGCCTGTAAAATGGAATAAAGTGTAGGAAGGAGGGCTCTGGAGGTCAGGGTGAAACGCTGCTCCTCAAGGGACAAGGAGCTTCACAGTGCAGGGAGGAAAAAGTGACAATCTGGGGAGGAAGGGAGGTGCCTGCCTCACTTCTGTTACCATAATGGTATTTCCAGGTCAGTTAAAATTCCCATCCCTCTGCCAGGAGTGTGAGCAGGAAGCAATTCTAGAGCCCACCCAACCCTGCATCCATCAGATCAATATGGGCTGAATGCAAGGCAAAATTTTACCTGATTTTTTCAATAGCCTGCTTTTAAGGTTATCCAGGGTGATAATGTTAACATACAAAATTACAGTCTGATATGATCATGTAAATATTGAATTACCCACAGAACACCAGAGCTCCTCAGCTGTGCTTCTGTGCAAACAGCAGCTTCTGAGAGGGTTTTGTATTTAAGTTCTTGACACTGCCTCCCAAACCAGCTCAGGTGACAGAGCAGACACTGCAGAGCTGGCCATGACCACAAAGCTCATGGCTGTAAAAACCATGCCTAAAGAGAAGTGATCCAAAGGGAACTGCTCTGCATGTATCTATAGAAAGAGTCTTCTGTGTGCGCCCAGCACATCAGAGGAATATTTGGTCAAATCTTTGCACCAGCATTGCCATTTGCCCCATCTGCAGCACAAATCAAACTATTTCTCTGTCACCCAAAAGTCAGCAGTCCATGCAACAGAGCCTAAAAGCAGTTCTATGAAATCCTAAGGAAACTCCAACCACATATTCCACCCTTCTGGCAGGGAGTTTGTCCATCCCAGCAGCAAGACTTTGCATTCACACTCACTAAATATCATTAGACTCCTCCTGGACTTTTTTTCCTAACCTGTCCAGGTTATTAAATTGTTAACTCATGATATCACAGTGGTATTAACTCAACGTAGGCATTATTACCACAAATCTACAAGTCACTGCTTTCCTTTTGGCCGTTGTACATCAGCAATAAGAGCTGCTCACATTTATCTGACAGTTTATACTGCTTTATATATCCATACACTTTACAAATCCTAGGAATTAACTTTGTTTTATTTCAACACTCCAAATAAGAAATATCACCTTACTGGATGTTTATGCAGATAAAGAGAAATAAAGATTTAGCTGGCTCTACACAGAAGATTTAGGCTGAGATCAGGAAGAACCCAGTCCCATGCTCCATCTCCACACTAATCCTCATCCCCTCAGAGTCACCCCAGAGCTCCAGAGTGGGATACAAACGTGGGACAGACATTCCATGCAGTGCTGTGAGCTGCAGAAGGCAGGAGAACCACCAAAACAGTGGATAATACAGCAAAAGAAGCCTGTCCCTGCTCTGGATGGAGAGGGATGCATGGCTCTTCCAGAAGTGCAACAAAACACTGAGCTGAAAAAATAAAAAACACTAAAGCTGAAAAAATAAAAAAAAAAACACAGTCGAAATTTCTGTTGATACAGCAAAGACTGATTTCCTGGGAATACTCAGTTCCATTGCATAATCAAACTCTTTGATTAGCAACATAAAAAACTTCATGTTAGCACTTGCTACCTGCCACTGCTCGCAGTTAATGAACTTGGGGAAAAAAAGGGGAAAAAAATCCCCGTTTTTCACGTGTCCATCACTGCCACTATAGAGAGGAGGGCTCCTTTGTTGGAACACAGGGAAGTGCATACAACTCAATGACAAGTAAATGAGCACGCCAAGTTTCTTTTGACTGTGGCTCTGTGGGATTTGAATAGCACACAGTGTGTGCATTGTGCACCTTGTCTGTGTGCAGCATTCGCTGCCCCAGCCCTGCGATGGCTCAGACTGCACTGATTCAGAATATCCTGGGATGTGCCACTGACATTCCCTGTCCCTTCCAGCTCTCCAGACACTCACATCACTGCCACACAACATATTTTATACTCCCCCTCAGCACTGAAGGTAATTTTCAGAATTTTCATTCGGGGGATAGAATCAGATTTTGGACAGAGAAGTGTTCAGCTATTGTGATTTATGGAAATGTTTTTACAAGTTGGATGCTGAATATTTTATTAACATAAACATCAAGTTCCTAAAAGAGTTGTTTGCTGGTATCAAAAGTTTCAGCCTCCAGCAGAAGAAATAACATAGGAGACATACATCAAAAAGATGTTATCCATATTGCAAAGAAATGACACTTTTTAATTTCCTGCCTGCCCCCAAAAACTGAATGATCGCACAACCAAACCACTTTAACTTTATTTGCCTTAAACATCTTAGATCACATTCTCACTTACATCAAAGTTCCCCTTTTCTTGCCTTTCCCAACTGGAGCTTTTTAATCTTAAATGAATCGTTTTTGATTCGTGAGTGTAGGCCTAGAGCAGTCATAAGGTTTTTAAACTATCTTCCTGAACAAACACTTGAAATTTTTTAATTGCTGAGTTTTCTACAAACTCTAGGATAAAGATTTCTGATACAAAAGCCAAAGGGAACACAAGGCCTTAGTAAATGTTTTGGTAGAATTGCTGCAATAAATGGTATTGCTGCCCAGCAGTTCAAGTTTACTATGAGTAAAATTTACATTATACATTATAAAGTTGCATTATACATGAGTAAAATTGCATTATACTTATATAAGCAAAGATGAGGGGGTTTTTTGTCTTAAGAAAATGAAAAAAAACCACTTAGAAGTAAATGCCTAAATGACACATCCACAGAAAGAAATAGAATTACAAACTCCAGAGCTCACCTGAAAGTTCAAATCTTGTTGTGTTGAGTATTAAAACTATTTAGTATTATTATTTTCGTTTTGTTTTACTTTTATTTGAGTAATTCATATTAAATCTGTTTTCAATCTCAGTTTCATGTGTATGTTTAAAAAAATAACCAAATATGGCTACACAGAGCAGCAAGAACTAACATTACAATTTAAGGTCTTGGGCTTCAAGTTCATCAGTACTTAAAACCATAAGCAATAAAAGTAATAATAAAAATGTGAGGAGAAAAATCCCTACCAAAAATCTTTAAATAAGGATAAGCACCAAATTCATATGGTCCCGTTTCTCACACTTAGCACTCCAAAGAAGTGCTCCACAGTCTAAGGCAAAATTGTAAATACAAATATCAACTAATCAACCATGCATTTCTCCATAGCTTCTCCTTAATTTTGAGTTTTTCTTCCTCCTCGTTTATATTTTCCTATACTAGATTAATTAATCTCTCCACAGATTGCTACTGAGTTCTCTAACTTCACAAAGTGTCAGTAAAATTCAAACTCCATGAACAGAAAGTGCATTTGAGCTCTGGTTAGTTCAAAACAAAGCAGAAAAAAAAGCTATTAGAAGAAAATGTGTTTATCAGCAGAGAAAAAGAAAAGTGATCTTTTGTTGAGTAATTTTAAAAACAGTATTTGTCTTTGTGAACCATAAATAATATGTTAATTTTTTCTATTCTTTCAAAAGGATATGTTTTTTATGTCAGAGAATCAAACTCCATATTTCTGTAGCAGACTTCCACTGGTACAAAACAAATCCCACTTTCACTGAGCACACAGACAACAGAAGAGCCACAGATGTGCCAAAGGTGGCTGATGTAGGAGCTGATTAAAGTACAAAACACACACAAATAAAGAGAAATGAGTCACTACCTTTCTTTTTGGAGTCTTTCTTTGTGCTGGTTTTAACAGCCACTTGAAGTTCTGTCTCAGTTGACATCCTATATCCTTAGTCCTCTTCACACAGATCCAGGATCTCGGTCAGGCTCATTTAGAACGTCTCTCCAAGAGAATAATTTAGCCTTTCAGATACTATAACCCAAACAGTTCATCTCATTCACTCCTTTCGAGTGCTGTTAGGGAAGGAAACAAAAAGGAACAGTCATTTTCTGGGTTTAAGACATGAAAGGAAAATAAAAAAGCCAAACCATTGCAAGGGAGGAACACATGAAGTTCTCCATCTACTGAGCCAGTTGTCCATGATTTTAGATGCTTAAACAGAACTATCTGTGACTATCTCAAACATCTGCATTTGAGTGTTTTGGCACATCCAAGATGCCTTCACACTGCTCAGGGTGTAGAGAAGACCAGCACTTCTGGACCAGCAGCTGGAGGACACAGACCACAATGCAGGAAGTATTCCAATGCTGGAAATGTCACCAAAAGCAAAAACATCTGCAAGGACTCAATTCTTAAATGCACCAATTCCATATTGCCAGAGAGTAAGTACAGATTTTTACTCCTCCAATTCTGTTTCAGTGCTCTCATTCTCCTACTTGAACAAAGACAAATGAAAAATGAATTCATTGCTCATGCTGAGAACATCATATTTGCCACTTCTCTTGCTTATGATAATGTTTCCAGTATAAAAGACTCTGTCTCCACATAAACAAAGCTGTAATTTTAACACCCATCTAGTAATCTTTCTTGTAAAGATCTCTGAAAATAGTTAACTAAACCCATGAAATATAAATGGGATAGGTGCACAAAGATAACATCTAGAGAGATAACATTTAGGGAGAAAGGTGTGTATTTGTTGGGGACAAAAATGCCCCAGGTGTGAACCCACAGCAGGAATGTGCTGGAGCAGGCAGGACTGGGGATGTCAGGGCTCTGGAGGCAAAGAATCCACAAAGAATAAACATCTAAGCCAAAAAGAACCCATTGCTCCAGTCCTCACTGCTGGTCCTTCCTGCTTTGAGGGATGAACCACTTACTCCAGCCAGTCTGTCGAGGGCAGAGGACCAGACTGTCCTGAAGCCATTTGTCAGGATGTTCCCTCACCAAATGCATCTTCTTACTGCCCTTTCTTTTTGTGAGAAAGTTCCCATTATTAGCACAATTACAGAGAAGTCCATCTGGCCTGCTGGAACAGCTGCCCACTTATTAAATAAGCATTTAATAAAGATATTAACCCAGCATATCAGCTGGTTAGATGGCCAGAGATTAACTGCAGTTAGAGTTATTTACTAATGTCCCTTCTTTGTCATTTAAGAAAGTAACAGACTGCAAACACTGGAATAATTATGACACTTTAAATCACTTTTCACAGTAAGGGCTGTGAAGCCACCAGTACTTTCAAATCCAGGCTCTTTTAACATTTTAAAATGCTTCAGTAACATTACACTGCCATGCACCGTCTGAAGTGATTTAATATTGCTGAAGTGTGTCAGGGGCTTTCTTTAATAAGCTCTTCAAATCTGTCTGTGTATTATGGAATATTCAAAGATAGCTTTTCAAAATCTGCTGAACTGATTTTGAAATACAAAATTCCCTGTTCCCCACTCTGTGGAATCTGAATAAGCACAGCATGGCAAAAAAAAAAAAAAAAAAAGGGAGGAAAAGAAAATAAAGCGAGGCACAAATTGAAGTTGCAGCGCTTGCTGAACACACCTGCTCGGTGTTGCAGACCTGAATAAACCAACAGCATCTCGCTGAAGCTTCTCAGCTGAGAACAGAGCAGGAAAGGGCAAAGCAAACGAAGGCTGGTCAGGGAGGGAACAGCTCCCAGGGTGAGGTTTCCAGGAGCTCTCTGGCCGGATCCATGGACAGGGAGCTGCCAGTCCCCAAGCACAGCTGCTGGAGCAGCGCTGGGGGGAACGCCCTCGCCCTCCTCACTCACGCTTCAAATCCCCCCACGAGCGGGGAGAGAGAGGAGCTCTGAGCAGAACAGATGTCCCTCACAACCCCCACCTCCTTCCCCTCCCCCTGCCTGCAACCCAATTTAATAATATTTAGTTTTACAGCACAGTAGGGATGCATCAGCCTTTACAGCTCAATGGCACTTACTTAAAGCGTCTCTCGAGTCACAGCTGGATTGACAGTTTATTTTTCGAGAATTTGGATTTATATTTACCCAAAGGTTAACTGCATAACTCTACAAGGAGCACTAACATGAGCCACTTCGCAAAAGGGAAATATTTATAATAGGTCCACTTATTAAAAAAATAAATTAAAAATAAATACCAAATACAAATGGGGTCCGTAGTTAAGCAAGTTTTAATGTCTTAGAAGGCCATTGTGGCTACAAAGCATCAGGAATGTCATCTCCTGTTGTCAGCTATTTCCAACAGGACAGCTGAAATAGTAGCATCTGAATGGCACTGAATATTTTAAAGTAACAACATATGACTGCTATCTCATCTGAAACTCTCCAGAAAAGCTATATCCCCTCGAGGCTATCCCACTGAGTAATATTTTTTAAAATAAATGCATGTCTGTTTTTGGACAGGTTCACATATTGATTTACTTTCAAACCTAATCAGGTCATACTCTCGCAGGCTCATAGATCCTTGAATAAAGTAATAGGTATCTTTGTAAAGGAGCACATAAACATCTGTCAGACACCAGCCATAGTTCAAACTGAATTTGCTAGAGAGACAATTCCTCCAAAAGTATAGGTCTTTATGTAAGCCACATTAGTAAACTTCCATGCACTGTCCATATTTCAGCCGTTTATTACCCAGATGAGAATGGCAGTCAATCTGCTCCTCACCGCAACAGCTTTCATTGTCTCCTCCAATCTAGGTCACCGTTGTTAAATACCACAGCCTCCCAACTGTGGGAAGCACTGCAGCATGTGTTTTATCAATGAGATGCTATTTGCTTTGATCACTTCTGCCACATTTCTCTCCCTGCTCTAAAGGCAAAATTTTGTTAGCTGCATTTCCAAATAAAAAATATTTTTAAAAAAATCCATCGTCTTACACATATCCATCCACTCTAACAATCTCCTTGTGTGCCTTGCTACTGCTCCAGCGATTGCAATGTTATGTGCATGCCTCAGCTTTTCCTAAAGAGGATTCTGAGCTCTTCGTTTGAACAAAATACTGACATTTTCCGTGGCCTTATTAAGTGGCTACAGCAGGAACACAATCAGCGCATTCTGGAATTAACCGGCTCTTAATTCCAGGAGAAGTTCTTAAGCCGGTGTTCTCTATTACTCCTACGCCAGCACAAAACCTAAAGCCTTAGCAAAGAAATATTTCTGTAAATTCACTTGGCAGTTAGGATTAACACAGGTTGGACCCTTTATGCAGGGGGAAATTAGTCCCAAGCTCCACTCGCCTCCCCCACATGCCTGTGAAACAACAATTTCTGTCAAATCATTTGTCTTTTCAACCACGCTTCAGTGAGCTCTTGTAGGGGTTATTAGGAGACTTCCCTTGGCCCAAGTTATGAAGGAGGTCAGACAAGATGATCATAATACTTCCCCTCTGGCTTTCAAATACATGAATTAATTAATTTTCTTTGGGACTTCAAAACTTAAGAAGTTCCCTCCCCTGAAAGCAGTTTCCATCTGCTTATATAAAGAAAAGCAGTCTTAGAAAGGATTTGTAACTAAGCCCTGGCATTCCCTAGGTATTTAACTTCTCCACAGCCACAAAGTGGGATTTGACAAGAGGATGGTACCTCCCAAACATTGGTTTGACAAAACAAAAGCTGTGCTCCCATTCCTAGCTCCTGCTTTTATGCCCCTGGAGTCCTGCAATTAATTTTTTCTCCTCCAAAGCTCCAAACATAATCATGTTGATGCCTGTGGTTTTACAAGTGTTAAGCAAAGCCCAAACATACTAAAAGGGTAAAATGTAAGTGAAAATAGGAGTGAAAAGTGCTGTGATCCTGGAAAACTAAAACCAGTTCAAGTGTAAGGGTCTGCAATCCTGGGAGAAAATGTTACTCATCCACTTCCCACTTGCCCTCAAAGCCTAACAGAGAACAGCAGTGGGACCACACACAAACAGACAATGGAAAACCCATCCTTGCCACCAGTGCTCTTTGTACCCTCGAGGGAGAGGGGCCAGGAAATCCTCTGGTGCTGCTCACACTGTTTTGTACTCATCAGCTCATTTCCCCAATGGTCAGGGCTGGCGAACATCAGAGGACTCATCTGTCACAGCAGGCACTGCACTAATTCCAACAGGAACCCAAGGGACTGATCCAAAACCCACTGATACACTGCAGCTAACAGGGCCTGCAAGCAAGGACCAGAAAAGGAGCAAGTTGAGGTGAAAGAGAGATTAAGACACTGACAGAGAAGAGAAAATGAGGAGGAAACAAAAGCAAACAGGAGAGCTGCCAGTGACACTTCATTACAGCAAATTCGGTCAAGTGTTTAACAGGACTGTGCACTGGAATTCTGGCTGCCCTGCCCAGCCTCTGTTGGATTGTTCATGGGTCTGTCTCTCCTCTGTTTTGCCATTTGCCCCAGAACAGCAGAATGCACAATGCTTCCAGTGACAAAGCCAAAAGAGTCTCCTTTATGGCACTCCATGCCAGCACTGCCTTTTCCTGCCATTTCTGGACTGGTATTTCTGCAGCCTCTAAAGCTGAAAGGAGTTTTTCTGTTGACATGCACAAACTGAGATGCTACACAAACATTTATTCCCCTACAAACCCTCCCCTGGAACCCAGCACCCTTCATCTCCCACTCACTCCCTAAATTAGACAGCTTTTTAAGACTCACAATTGCCTCCAGATCCCACACTTAGTTTTGTTTGCTCTAAAATCAGCATGTATTACCCTCCACTCCTGATTTTCTATATTATGATAAAGGAACAATTTTATGTCCTTTATGCAGTTTTCTGTACTATGTCTGTAGTGTCTTCCAGAACAACACTGCCAAATAACCCTTTTTAATTCATCCAGCATCAGAAAAATACCTAGTACTCCAACCACAGCATTTAATTTCCCTTAGTATTTAAATGCTGTAGTTGACTGTATTCATAAAATACTTCTCTTATCTCCTGAAAACAAGAAGCTTTTTTTTAAACAAAATCCTACATGTAACTTAGGCTAATAACACATTTTATTAAGGTTATTGTGATTTAAACTATGCTTCATTTTTCTGTCCCTAGGGCATCTTTCAGGCATGTTACCCAGTTCCTCGGATGGGGTAAACAGCACCACTGAAGCTGATTCACCACTGAAGAGCATCTTGGCAAAAAACTGACCTATAAAACATTTCTAAAGTAAGATTTTTATTAGTATTCCAACGATGGCAGGAATAATTACTGAAATTCCTCCTGGAAATCACTCCATGTCGTGGTGAATACTGCACTCCACTCCACCAATTATTCACCAGAAGTGCTGTGAATTTTCTACTCACAGAAAATGCTGACCGGATTAAAAAGCAGCTTTTCAAAGGAATGAATTGATTTCATCAACATTTTTAATAGCAAATTACTAACATTTCATTTTAATATTCCAGTTTCTATTTTCTATTATACAGGGCAGCACTCATGCAACAAAGGCAAAATAGAAGACATGGACTTGCTTTAAAGGATTTTTGAAATATTAAAGGTATGGTATTGAATTCAGGAAAAACTACATCTCCTCTGCCCATGGAGCAGGGAATGCATCTCCAGCCCAGGAAAAAAACCAGGAACAATCCCAGTGTGCTGGGGGGTATAGATACAGCACTCATCATTCCTTTAAATGCACTTTCTGACTCAAAACTCCACTCAGAGTGCTTTTGTAAGCTTTAGCAGGGTATCACATCAAAAAGGAGCAGGCTTAAAAACTCCACATCATTCCTCTGATACCACATAGCAGATAACAGAGGAAATCATTCAGATAGGACTAGAGATTGCTCAGTGAAACTGAATTACCTAATGCTTTTCCCATAGGAATTGCCCTACTCCACTGCTCCCAGATTCCCACACTGCTGAGCCTGGAGCAGAAAAGAGAAGGAATTTCTGATCATGCTGTGCAAGAACAAACCAGAAACCAAAGTCACAACCACTCCAAGCACAGGCACAGCCTGGCTGTGACCTGAGCCCCAGCAGCAGAAACTGCCTCACCTCCACTGCAGTCACACCAGCACAAAATCAATGGCCTTGCATTTGACTCATATTGGCTAATTCCATTGATTTTAATGGAGCTGGAGTTACACCGATTTCATGCTGGTGTATCTGCATTAGTGTCAGAGAAGTTATGCCAGCATGACTGATGTAAACAAGAGCAGACAAACCAACCCCTCCATGGCTAAAATTCAGTGTCATTAACTCCAAAGCCACGAGAAAATTCAGATCTGTACATTACCCAAGCAGGGCCTTTGGAATTTATTTTTGCAAAGCAGAAGAACAGCTCTTTTGTGATCCTCTCAGCACCAAAGAAACAGGGACTGAGAGGCAAAGAGGACAAAGTACACAGTTGGGATCACAGTATTCTGTAATTAGAGCTGTTAAATGATTACTAAAGTGCAGTGGTGCAATCATCACACCGGAGGAAAGGGAGAAGTGTGCAGTCAGGAGCATCACCAGGGAGAAGGTAAAAGCAATGTCAGACACCACGTTTCATATTGGAATGCAAATTCCTCACAATCAGAATCTGTTTCTTCTAATTGGAAGAAAAGGTTATGGAATTAAACATCTCACATCCTGGACAGCTCAGCATGTTTTGAAGTGGCAAGTTGCAGGAATCTCGTTCATCTCCTGTCCTTCACAGAAATATCTTGATTCAGCTCTGTTTCTTGTTCAATTTCAAGACCATTTTCTTAGTATTTCAAGTGAGACTGAACTGAAACTCACCTCGTTCCTTTTAAATAAAATAACAGCACTATAACTTCAGCTATACTTAGAAATCTGAAGTAAAGTAAGGAGTAATGCCTTACACTGACCTTCTTAAAGGATGTGAATTTTGCACCAACTGTTCCAGGTTCCTTTGAGATTTGTCCAGCCACAAGAGTTGACCTGTACGTTGTGCCCTTCCATTCTCTGAAGCTTCCTGACACCACAGCAAAGCAAAGCAAACCCTCCAAAGGCCAACAACAACAAAAAGCCCCTTTGCCAGCATCTTTGTTCTCTGTTATTTTTCAACACTCAGCCCTTGTTCCCTTGACTGTTAAGTATTAGGAGAACTGATCAAAGGAATTCACCTTGCTGGAAATGGACTTTTGCTTTATGACACCAAACTCAACCACCTGACTCCTACCAAAGTTCACTGTCTAGCACAGCAAAGGGAAAAAGCAAGAAGCTTCAGGGACTGTATGAATTCACACAAACAGGCAATAATCACTTTTACATTCGTGTTCACAACTGAAAAATATCAGTATTTTGAACTGACAAGTGAGCTGAGTGTGGCTTTCCAGAGCCTGAAGGGAGCCCACAAGGAAGACTTTTCACAAGGACATTTAGTGACAGGACACAGGGGGAACAGCTTCAAACTGACACAGAGTAGGTTTAGAGCAGAGGTTAGAAAGAAATTCTTCCCTGTGAGGGTGGTGAGGCCCTGACACAGGTTCCTAGAGAAGCTGTGGCTGCTCCATCCCTGGAGTGTCCCAGACCAGGTTGGACAGGGCTCGGAGCACCCTGGGACAGTGAGAGGTGTCCCTGCCCATGGCAGGGAGTTAAAACTCAATGAGCTTTAACATCCCTTCCAAACCAGGGCATTCTGTGATTCTCTGATGAGTTTTAGCTGCAGAATTACTTTTGACCATTCTAATTGAATAGCTCAGTCTTCAAACCACTCCTGAATGCAATCCCTCAGGATTGCTGGAATGAACAGCAGGCAGGCTCCTGCATGATACCAAACAAAAGTATTTGAGGACAGCTGCTAGATTTTCCTGGAGAAATTTCAAATAAATGCTTTTCTTGGAATCACTTCACTGTTCTCATCTCATTTTTATCTGATTAGGTTGCACACTGCTCCACAAATGCCTCTGCTTTCTATCGGTAGGAATATTAACCATTGTTAAAGAAAGGAAGCATCTTCCCTAAAAAGTTTCCAGGCATTTTGTGGTTAGAGATAAGATCAGCATCATTTCTGAATAATAACAGACAGTGCTCTTCCCACAACTGGAAAATATACTAAAAGAAAAAGCGAAGCCACACAACTATCTAACCCTTGGAACTGTGTGGGCCAGATGTTATTTGCTGTATCATAATTCCATGCAGAGAGACATCCATACAGGGTCCCCACTGTGGCATAACCAGGTGTGCATGACCACCTCACACCATAACAGGATGAAAGCTCAGCTGATCAGGTTAGAGATTGCAAAAGGAATCACTTCCAGGAAAAGGAGCCACCAACCACTGCCAGGCTAACATACCAGGGAAAAATAAAAAAAAAGGATTTGATTATTCAGATGGGGAACTCTTAAGCAGTTAAATGAGTACAAGGATCTGCATGAGTGGCAACACATCAGAAAATAATGCTTATTTTCGAAACATTTAAAAAAATCACCAAGCAGCATGCGGTGAGGAACCATTCACCTTCCACTGTCATGCTACAGTTTATTCTCTCTTGGAAGCAATTACAGGACAAATGCCAAGCTACAGAAGGTATTTTTCCAGCAGCAGCATCTGGCTTCTTGGCAGACTCCTCAGGCAATTTTATTGGAAGCTTTAGAGACGCTGTTGGGTCAGTCCTGGTTATATTGCTTCAGAACTGTCTGGCAGATTCCTCTTCCTAGATGTCATAATCCTTCTGATTTACCTTGAAGGAATTAGCACACTTTTATCCATTTCAAGAACAGTTGACCTGCAAGGCATTTCGGGGCTGCCTAGAGAGACACAGTAAAAGTCACTGGTGTAAATCTGTGTGCCTTTGAACCAGCAGAATTTCAGCACCCAGTGCCTGATGTATCATCAAGGAAACAAGGAAGCCATGCAAACATTCTGTGTGTGTGTGTTTTACAGTAAATCGAGTGCATTCTTTATGATTAAAGGAAAAAAAATACAAGATGCATGAAAGATTAACTAGTTAAAATAAAAAAAAATAAAAAGAGGTAGGAATCTGCTCCTTCCAGCTCTTCCATAAAGGGCAGGAGGGAAGACAAGAGATGTCCTCTGCTCCCCCCATAGCCATCCCTTCCCCCTCGCCAGCCCCAGCTAAGATCTGCATTCTTCTGCAGCTGTGATCATGATTAATCCCCATCCAGAAGGATGAAAGACAGGATGCTGGTTCTGCCCGCCCTCTCTGCCTACCAACAAAATCAAGTCCACAGCAGAAAGGCTTTCTGTCAGTTTGGGGCTGTCCTCTGGAATTCACACAGAGAAAAGGGACAGCATGCTGTACAAAGTGAATTTATAGTCCATAACACAGGTGGGACCTTCCTACTCATAAAGACTTTTGTGCAATCATTTACATGAAATACACTATATTTAAAAAATGCAGATGTGCTCATTAATACTGCTTATTTTTTAAGGGATTCCCAGATGTGCTTGGATTTTTTTTTTCTTTCAGAGAGGTTTCAGAAGCTCCAGCAAAACCATGTACCAGGTTATTTTCTAGCAAAAAGAGTCCTAATGCCCAAAGGTAAATACTAAAGGAGCAAGTAATGTACTCTATAATTTAATAAAGGACTACAGATCTTGGATTTTCAGTAACAGGAGTATTCACTGAGCAGCCTAAGAGCAGACTGACAGCACTAAGGAAGATACACACATCCAGGTCAAACAAAAAGCCAAACAGAGCTCTGTCATCAGCCCAGTGCAAACAAATCCAACCAGACACAGACCTCAGACTTGGCTAATGTGAATTGACTAACAGAATTCCATTTTAGGCAGGGAAAAACATGTTCTGATTGTAAGCCAGCACTGCTCACAAGTTCTAAGTGTAGGTATCAGTAGGGCCAGGTGAACCATGAACAAATCTGAATTTTATCCATATCAAAGATTTGTCCTGTCCAGAAATTACCTTCCCAGATTTAAACCAAGTATTCACTCTCATTACTGCCTACGCCTTTTGGACATCCCTATTCATTAATTAAAATTTCTGCAGAATCACAGTACTCATCAACAAGGCAGCCTTTAAAACGCTGTGCTGTGGCACACACTGAAAAAATCAATTATTTAGGCTCCAGTACGTGAACAGAAGTTACTGGCACAGTAGAAACCAAGCCATATTTTAGGGGAGTTGTAGCACAGATTCCCTTGTTTACCAGCTGGTTCCTCTGAAGTGCCGAGCAGTCTCCATGATCAGGTGAACATTTGGATACACAGTAAAAACTGAATTTCCAGCGATGCCCCAGATTTCACTGACTACACAAAAGAGATGAAAGCTGCACACAGAGGCAAACAGAAGGTTTCCTGGATGCAGCAAAGATCTAAAATATTTTCATGAGTTGCCTTTGATTCTACAGTCCCAACAAGGCCTGTAAACTGAGAGAGCGAACAGGAATAACCATCAAATGGGGGCACTTCAGTACAGCCAAGAAAATCAATTAAAAATAGAAGCAAAATGTTGCTCTCCCTTGTACACTGCTCTCCTGAAACACCTGGCACACTTAAAGCAATGTACATTACATTCAAGGCTAATATAGGCTGATGTGAATAAAGCCCTTGCTGTAATGAGAAACAGTTGTTTTGCCAGGAGAGTTTAAAGCCAAAAGGTGAAGAATTCCAAATCCAATTAAAATGAGAGGGAATTCAGGAATGCAGAATTTAATTACTCCACTTGGAAGGCGGCCAGGACCATGGGGTTAAGCACCCATGGCCTTGTGAAAGGGCCAGGGGAACTCAAAGGAATTCCAGTGGTCAGGCCCCCAGCTCCTTTCTCCTTTGAGCAGGGCACCCTTGGCAGCCCCAGGGAAGAACCAGCTCCTGAATTCCAGCATTTCCAGCAGCTTCTGCCTCCCAAAGCCCTTGCCCAGTTTGTGATACCAGGCAGGCTCTTGTACATGGTGGGGCTGCAGATGATGCCCAACTAAAGCCATTCAGATAAACGCACGTTCAGTGAAGTTATTGCCTATGCAACACTTAAACATTTTGGTTTGGGCTTTTTTTCAGATCAACAGACTAAATGGCAGGCAGTAATAATATTAATTTTGGAAGAAGTGTGATGTTTGTGTCACCCACTCAAGTTAATTAATGAAAATAATGACAGAGTTACAAAATCAGGGATGATTAAGAACTTGAAGACCATCCGACCCATTCCTGTGCCAAGGAGGATTTGTTCTTAGCAGCACATTAATTCTGTTCTGCAGCAAACCTGCCCAAATCACAGAAGACCCATCAGAGGGGTTCACACTGATTCAGAGGAAGAAGCAAAACCCAGGAAGAGAAATCCCAGCAACTCCCCATCATTATTCTGAGTTAACTGCTCAGAGATTATCTTGAGCAATTACTCTCATCCCTTCCTGCACACACATTCCAAATACCTGTAATCCTCACTCTGTCAGTGCTAAAGCAATCCATCCCCTTCAGGTAAGATCGAATGGTAAAATCACATTCCACTGGGTTTATATCCCACACTATTACAGTCTCCATTATTAAATACTGCTTATTAGTTTGTACTTACAAAGTCAGGGAGGTGTGATTTTATTGCTTGCAAATCATCCTTACGTGAGTCTTACGCTGTACTTACACTTCACTCTGCTCTTCCAGATAAGCTTTGTGCTTTCTGCATATTTAAACAGTAACTCTAATTATCCCTACTTGATTGCCCTCCTCTTGCAAAGCCTTTCCACAGGATCATCTGCAATGAATTCTTCATCCTATTTAGATTTTAAGAAGCCTAAGATACATTATATTATTTAATTTTAATAAGAGCATAGATATGTTTCTTTTTAAAAAAATATGCATAATGGGTTTCTTCCTCAGATATATTTTTATCAAAACCACAACAAGAATAGCAGAATATTACACTGGGCATAGTAACATGACAAAACAGTGCCTAGCAATAAAGTCAATTAAAAATTAAAAAACAAAAATCAACCAAGCAACAAGAGACTGACATGGTATCACATTGGTAAAGAAAAGTTCACCTAATTTTCTAAAAATATTGCTTCTTTTGCAAGCAATGCTTAGAAGAATTTTCTAGATTTATTTTAAATCACAGTTGTGAAAACACTTTATACTTGGAACTCACAGGTACACAAAAGCGACATGCACCCACATAGGAGCTGAAATTAAAGGTACTTAGTCCCTTAGCTCAGGTAGTCCAACCAAGGAAATGCACATTACAGTAGCCCAAATCATGCCAATAAAATTTGAGTTAAACCTAATACTTTTGACAAGAAATATATCAGTCTTTCTGACTATTTTAAAAGAGATTTGGTTACTGATGATGTTTGGTTTAATTGTAGGGATGTCTGGTAACCACAATGTGTTAAAGCTGAGTGACATTTCCCTTTATGAGTTCTGGGTTTAGCTCCTTGTACCTTTACCAGAGCGAAGCGCCAGGGCTGACATCTTGCATGGCACCCACAGCAGCGATGGCACACAGAGCTCAGCCTCCAGGACCTTGTCCTGCTGCCCCAAGGCATGAGATCATCCCTCCTCCTCCTCCTCCTCCTCCTCCTCCTCCTGCTGCTGCCCTGCTCAGCCAGCAATGACCACAGACAGTGGCTGCCCTCAGCTCACAGCCCTGACCTTGATCCTCCAGCAGGGACTGGCTGTACCTGAAGGTGTCACATGGAAAGAGAAGTTACTCTGTGACTGCACACACAACTTTTCATTCCCCCTGGATAGTGATAAATTCAGCCTCTCTTTACTGATGTGCTTGGGTCTGGAACAGTCATTTACTTCTTTTTTTTTTGTGTGTGAGTATTCCATGCAGGCAGCAGCACAGGTGTACAACAACCACACAGCAGCACCTTCCAGAATTCAGCTCCAAAGGTGCATTCCCTCAGCACCTACTCCTGCAAAAGTGACATCAGCAATATGGGATTTGGGTCTGGCAGCACTGACTCCCCTTTAAACATGACTTGGGAAGAACAGGATAGGGAAGGAAAGCTGGATGTTCAATTCTAGCTGTGACTTTCAGGTCTGTGTTAAAGGGGTGTCAGAAAGTGCTTGGAAAGACAAAACACAGTCCTGAGCTGGGAATGCTCAGAGCATTCACTACTTCATTAAATACTACATTACTGAGCACTGTTTTATATAATACAACCAACCAACCACAGAGACTTCATGGTGCATCCTTAAACCAAAGATTTCCTTTGGGAAATAATCCTAATTCCATGCAGAGAGACATCCACAGAGGGTCCCTACTGTGATGTAACCTCAGTGATGACCACCTCACACCCTAACAAGATAAAAGCCCAGCTGATCAAAGTTAGAGACCCTGCAAAAGGAATCACTTCCAGAAAAAGGAACCACCAAACCACTGCCAGGCTAACATATCAGGGGAAAAAAAAAAAGTATTTGATTATTCAGATGGGGAACTCTTAAGCAGTTAAATGAGTACAAGGATCTGCATGAGTGGTAAGACATCAGAAAATAATGGGAAATGTGACATTCAACAAGAAAAAAAAGTCTTCCTCTCATCTCCTCTGGTCCTTCCCATGAATTACATCCCACTGGAGATGTGACACCACCTCTGGAACACAACAAATACCAGGCTCAGCCCTGAGCCAGCTGATTTCAGGTGCATTCCCCATAAGGAGGCCCAGCTCAAGGGCTTGTTCTGCCCAAGATGATGACAGAGAGGTTGAAGATAAAGTTACACTGATAACTGATGTTGAACACCTCAAGGCAAATACTTCAAATTGTAATAGCCATTAAAATATTGGTTTTTTTCACCAAACAGGCATTCTTATCAGGACTGAAGTCAGGAAGGACAACCAGGTTATCAGCAATCACAGGTGAGGAAACTCAGCCTTCAACAGCACAGTAACCTTCCAGCACTCTATTCAATAAAATTCAGAATATTATTGGAAGAATAATTCTGCCTGAAGCTGAGTAAATAAGTCCCAGATTTTTGTATATGAAGTAATTTGATTCTATTTTTAGCCATTAAAGAACATTTGGATTAACAGATTGAAAAAAATTCATTCACAGCTTTAAATATACATATATGTGACTGTTACAAACTCTCTCCCCTGCTGCCCATAAAACTAACAAAATCAAGGCAGAAATTACATTTACATAGGCCTGAAAATATTTTAACATCATCATTAACATGTGTGTGATTTCATTTTATTTTACTTATGGGCCCAAGTTGTATCCTGAATGCCATTTCTATAGAAATTGAATGCCAAATATTACCAAGTTGCAATTTTATTGTCTATGTAAAAATACCCTGGCAGCATTCAGGCAAATTAAATTTAAAATTAAACTTCAAGCCTTTGCATGCCACCATAATATTTCAGGCAACAATTTCAAGAAAGGGAAAGCAGAAAACAGACTGTGCATATACTATAGTTCTAAATAGATTTCTCATGTCAAATGGCACAGTTTTTCCTTTTTTTCCATTAAAGAGTTATTTCAAATCTTCTGCTGAATACATTTACATGCCTAATGAAACCTCCTCAGTGATTTTTCTTGAATTACTCTATATGCTTTAACACTGCATACAGTAATAGTGTACACATACATACAAATGCACATATAAATGCATGCACTCATGCACACAATATTCATGCAAAAAAAAATTAATGGAATTTTTTGACTGGATGCTACCCCCTGTAAATATGTTAAATGTGAACAGTGCTCATGGCTGGGCTCATTAACTAAAAATGCTGCTGTTGTCTGCACAATTCATGTTGCTCATGTGAGAAGGGATGACATGTAAAATGCTAATTTACAGACTCAGTTCTTTTCAATTTACCATCAGGGCTCTCTCTCCATGAGGAAAATCAGGGGTCACTCACTACAATTCTCAGGGAATAACTTGGGCTAAGACCTCACTCAGCACCTGGAGATGAAACTCTGCAGGGAGTCTTCTCCAAGGAAAAGTGGAGAGGAAAGAAAAAAGGAATGTTCTGAATGAGCTCCAAACACATTTTCTGACATGTTCTCATGGAAAAATAATGTCCCAGAAGCCGCAGTCCCCTGACTGGCAAACATCCCATCTTCCAAGGGAAGAGTCATTACATTTTAGATTAGCAGCTGATGTTGTAGATAACTCTTCTCACCACTTCAGCCGTTCATCACCTATTTCTCCTCCAGTCTTTTTCCTAAACTCCCTGGCTCTTGAGCACCTGCAGTCAGCTCACATCCCATCTGGAAGTCACTCTGAACACACAGAACCAAGCATGGTATGACACTTTATCCATTAAGTTTGGACCCCATGTCCCCATTACAGGTCGATGCAGCATTTGATGAACAGATACAATTAAGAGATGACCTTCAAATCCCCATTATTTCCCCAACCCAGAACATCAGCAGTGCCTCCATTCCCTGAAACATTCCAGGATTTCACTCCACCACAGCTGTACCAGCTGCCTCCTCTACAAATCCTCTGTCACCCAATTAGTCCAGAGTCCACAAATGCTAACTTGCTGCTGAACAATTAACAAATACTTCAATAATTGATGTATTTACAATTCCTGAGCAGCTCCATCAGTGGTTTTGTCTCCCTTTCCTGGATGCTCCCCTGTGCTGTATTTAACTTCCACAGGGTCTCACCACCTCCCTGCCCCTTGGTGTACAATCTATTGTGGTTTCAAAGACTTCTTCTCTACAGGGCAAGCTTTCAGCAGGACTTCCACGCCTTTAAATTCTTTCCTGTAACCTCTGTGTTAGTTTATCAGAGCAGTCATTAAGGCTGAGCACTCTGAGGCTGATGGGTTTATCTAGGCTAGCCCAACTCCAGCTAATTGCATTCAATTTGACATTCTCCAAGCACTGACAGTCCTCATTCAAGCCGAGTGTGAAAGTTTTTAAATTAGCTTTCACAGTTTGATTCACAGACAGCAAATGCAAAATGGCACAGGATTAATTTTTTTTTTCCCTCCAACAACGCAGTGTAACAAAATAGCCCAAAGGCTATTTTACTTCATTTGCTTTAACTATTAGGGAAGATTCACAGCACAATGTTCCAACAGAGACAAAAGCTCCAGAGGACTTTCAAAGCTCAGTATTGCCCCCATTAATTAAAGTACCATACGTTTGTACAGCCTTTCCACTTTGTCACTGGATGTTAAAATGAAGTCTAGGCCATTTCAGACAAGCCACAGCCATTACTACTTAAAACATGAACATACCAATACATTCTTTTCAATTTTATTACAGATCACATTTTTAATACCTAATAAAGTATGGCACTGGACTTAAAATGGGCTACAGGGAAACCCATATTTTCTTGGGGAAGTAAAATCCTGACTTCCCATGTAATCTGACAATGTGCCTTTTGATCAGTCTGCCTTCATTTGGCAGGCACAAGTCAAAAAGAAAACCAGAATACTGAATTACCTGTTGCAAAAGTGATTTGGTCACTCCCACCAAAGAGTGGCAGAGCAGGATGGAAATTCAGCTTTCTTGGCACCCTTTATTATTGGGTGTGTTTGAGCAGCTCCATCAACAAACTGAAAGATTCATTATAGGTAAACCATCATAAAATATTCTAGACTCAGTATTTAGGAGAAAAATATTTCTCCAGTCTCAGAGGAAAACTAAAATCTCCACTAATAGTTTAGTTTATCTCACCAAAGTACATATCACATTATTCTACCTAACGTCCAAAACTCATAAACAATCTTTAATTCAAATTAGTTCTAGTACTCTAATAACTAATAATTCCAATATAATCCAATAACTGTACCAATTGCAACTCACATTACAGATGGGGAACTACCTTAAGGTATAGAAATTATTTATAGTGAAATTTAAAAGCAAACATTTGCATGCACAGATAGATTCCAGCTTCATCTTCCACATTCCAGGTATTTACAGCCAAGGATACATAGGTCACATCTGACAAACTGGAAAGTCAAAGGCCCATCTGTAAATGTCAAAATGTTAGTCACTGTGGTAGATGGGGTTTAGGTACCTCTTGTCAGGATTCAGAGTAGTAATTTCAAATATCAACTCAGTTTTATGAGTATTTTCCATTAAGAAGTTACTTACTTGCATTATAGTGATTGTATACATAGTAAATAGTATATTTATGATATTTATGATGAACATAATATAGTAAATATCATATTTATTTCCTTCTTAGCAAATAAAAAGCCTTTTTTTCATAAGCAAAGGGTATGAGAAAATGTAAAAATATTACAAAACAATCCACTCTGTCTGTTTAGGAAATTTTACACCTAAACATAGGAAAACTGGAATTCTGTTGTGTGAATAGAACTAAGTCAGAGCCCAAAGCAGGCAGGGCAGGCTGTGAAAAGGGAGCCCTGACAGTGCAGGGCAGGCTTGGACAGTGGCCTGGGAAGCTGAGCTGGCACAGTTGGCACACGAGCACCACTCCTGCTGCCTGCATTAAAGGGCATTGGGGTACAGCTACAAAGGGCACAAATGAAGCTCTCCATGGTAATAGAGAGCAATTTGGATATGCCTCTATAGTAATTTCATGAAACCTTTTCTGATGTAATGAAATGAAAAATTAAATTCACTGAATTAGACAGATGAGAAAATCTAAGTTAACACTGGCAAAATACAGAACTGAAAAATAAAATATTTTAAAAAAATAAAACTACATTTCTCACGCCTTTAGACCATTAGATCTTGTGTATAACCACAGACAATATAAATCCTTCCATGATAATGAAGCTTTACACCCTTTAAAATAAAACACAGCCCATCATAAATGGAACTTCTTCAATTGCAACGCAAATGCTCCCTGAATTAACCTCCAAAACTTATCAAGCTTCATCAACTCAGAGGGCACATAACCACAGGTTACTGGAGAGCTACACTTGTCAGAAACTGCATAAAAAGAGACAATTCAATTGTCACTGGAAGCAATTAATACATTCCTCAGGTCACTTCATGCCAGGTGCTAACAGATCTCAGAACACACTGACACGACACTCCAACGTTTGCCAATATTTCTGCTTAAGAAACTTTGAATTCTACCCAACTGTAAAAATGCCACAGTACAACTGATCTGTGCTGATCATGGAAGTCTCACAGAACATTCTCATTTCAAAACCAAAGTAAGATTGGGCAAAATTCTGGTTTTGGTAGAAGTGAATTTTCAATGGATTACTGGCAATTCCAGAGCAGGGACAGAGCATTCTTAAGCATCTCCTAAATAAAGTTTTTCCCTCCAGCACAGACTGGCATTAGCTGGAGGCAAAGACATTAAATTTCAGCATGATCTTGGCTATTCTTTGAAGATTTTAGTGGATAAAAACAATTCCTGATAATAAAGACTAAGGGCCAAAGCAACTTGTATGAAAGCCATTACAAAGTGCACTAAAGGCAGCAAGAACAATATACTGTGCATTTCCTAATACACCTCATCTGTTTTGACAGTTTTATACTTATTATGCTAATTTTATATTTGGACCCTTAAGCTCTTTAGACATTTTGGTTTCTCTTTCCTCTGGGCACAGTAAGACAGGGACCTGATAGGGACCAGCAGAGACCTTGTTCTGACAAGTTTTTCTGCAGGGAAAAAAAAATGGGAACATGCATTCAGATCTATCTTCCGACAGCCAAAATGGCTTCTAGAATTTTTACTTTATATTAAGTGAACCTACATTGCAATCCACAGATAAAATACTGCCTTCGAGTTCCACAACCACTGTTCCAAATAAATATAATAATTATAATTTCCCTCAAATAATAAGGGAAAAATCTAGAACCATCAAGTGTGTTTAACTGTTGAAGATGAAGAAGATCAGATATGAGGAGGTGCTATAGACCAGCTGTTCCCAGAGTGCCTGAAATTAACAGCTGGCAGACAATTGTTGGGGTTTCCCACACAACATGTCAAAAACATTCCCATGTACAAGCTTATAGTGCTATTGACAAACAAAACATCTCCATTTAAAGGCATTTTGTTTGTTTCAAAATAACATGACACTGATACTTAGGATTTTTTTTTCCCCTGCTGAACTCCTGCTCTGAAAAGAGTACAGCCCACATCCCTTCTGAGGCTGTTTTTCTCCATTTCCAACTGGAAGGCTCAGTTTTGGTCTCACTGGGACACAGTTCCTTGAAATAATGGAGTTTACTGCTAGGGATGGGCAGTAATTTATCTTCTTGCATTTGGCAGGAGTAGATTCCACTAAAGGCTATCAGGGGCTGGTTTTAGCCTGAAATTCCCTAAAAATGCTTAACTAAATCAGTTTATTAACAAACAATATGCTTTACATTTCACTGTCCCAGTGCAAAATAAACTCATTGCTCAAGTGGCAAACCCTCAAAATGAATATGCTGTTCAGAAATGTTTGGTTTTCTTTCAAGGTAGTATCAAGCTACTTCTGTTTTCTCACTAAGCTCAGTGCCTTTTTATTTTGACGGCTCTGAAAGAATCACCAGGCAGAAACCCTTCAGCTTTGAATTACTGAAACCCTGCTTTGAGTTACTCCTACTTCCAAGACAACCAGCACAAAACAGCAGCACAAATCCAAGAAGTGCAATTTCCATAGCATGTCACACTTGCATGAGTAGCTGTTAATGCCAGCTGCAGCAGCCAGAATACGAATTTTCCCACTGCTAAAATTTTAGAAAGCAAAACATAAAAGTGAAGGCAGCTTTATCATTACCTGCCTGTTCTCATCTCAGGAAGCTGGTTCCCCTTACCTTCTTTAAGTATCTACTAACAATTTTTTTCATTGCAGTTCATCTTGAAAATTAATCATCATAAATTTAAAACCGTTTTCTTGCACATCTGTCAGGTTGGTAGTGCTATTTCATTTATTACAAGACCACATGACGCATCAGAGCTCAGTATTTGAACATGACATATTTTCACTTTGTTGTGATACCACATTCGAAAATTGTTCCTATCAATCTTTCACTGGAGCCAAAACTTAACTGTCTTGTTCACTGAAACATTAAATGCCAAGTCACACAGATGAATAAAAGCATTTGCAAGATGCAAACATTTGCAAAAGTTTCCTGTTGAAGGGGTCTGGAGAAGAGAATCCACCAAAGTGAGCTGAGCCTAGTCATTATCAAAATATTGATCATTTGTAGTCATCTTGGCCATCAGATCTCACTGAAACTTAGGTGATTTCATTAATCATCTAAGTTTCATTAATCATCTAAGGCTGAACTTTAAGTAGAATTTTGGAAGTGTTTACAGCCCTGATTTCCAAACAGTTGCGCACCTGCCAGACCCAGCTCATGCACTGCTCCACACCCGAGGAGCCAAACCCCAGACAAACAGGCCAGGTACTTACAGTCCCCATAATGCATCATTTTCCCTCTAAACAGGGGCAGCAAACAGGCACCTCCAACACTGCACTACTCTCTTCTCTCATTCATGCCGATGTCACACCCAGGTTCTTTGACTCTGAAAGAGAAGCATTTCCCAGGTTCTGAGGACACAGGTACCCTGGCCAATCCATCATGCTTTGTGTGCTAATGATAGACTCATGCAGACGAGGCAGCAGGAGCAGTCAGAGGCAGCAGGCATGAAAAGGAGTGAATCAACTGTCAGGGGTTGCGATCTGCAGGACTGCAAGGCTGTGATTAGAATTTTCAATCAGGACTTCCACAATCCATCACGCTGCAAGGGAAAGGGAGGGGGACACACATATTTCTTCATCAGCCCTTCCTGCTATGGGCAAAGCGAGTTCTGAGGCATTAAAAAAAGGGGAATCTGAAAGTCCTATGCTCATAAGCAGGTGCTCTTCAGGGAGTGGAGAGTAAAGGATTTTCTGCAACTGCACAGCTACTCTTTTTTGTCTGCACACTCAAGCTTATGTGCAGCACAACCTTTGAGATTATGAGAATAAAACACAGCTCTTCCTCTCTCTCCTCTTACAGGTGCACTCACAGCTACCTGAGCAAAAAGTAACCCTGGAAACCTTTGTGTGTTGTCTTTGGGGATGTGAAAAGGAATAAAAACCTCCAGGAATCCTTCATCAGAATTTGCTAGCACGCTTGGTGAAACTTTAGAAAACAAAAAAGCAGAGCTCTTCCTCTTTACAAGGAAAGGATTCTCATAAACTGTACAAAATCACCTGCAGCACTTGCCAGGAGGCATTCAGTCACATCCTCCAAATGTAAAAGGGACCAGCAAATTTACTGATGCACAAGATCACAGTCACCAGCCATGTGGGCTAACCTTGTTTTCCTTGTGGTATTTGTTTGCCTTGGTACTGCTGCCTCTGACTCAGAGAAAAATTCAATTCAGCAACTCAACAGGACTTGGAGCTGGGCTGGTCCTGCAGCCTCCCTTCTGAAACCATGGGAAACTCAAAAAAGCTCTGCAAGTATCTTGCTGCTTCTTTCCTCTCCTTCCTCCCCCATGAAATGCAGCTGTCCTCATTCTCCAGACAAGAATTTTGCAAGAACTCATTCCCAAAGGGCATTTGCTGCCTCAGAGCATCCCCAAAAAATGCCAGCCCGTCAATCAGGAACTGAGTGCTGGAGGCTCAAAGGAGGAGTCCCAAGGTCTGTACTGATGTCACTACAGTTTTTGACTCAAAATCTAGATCCAAGTGACAGGCCAGGGAGACTAGACATTTATTGAAATATATGAATGAAGCATTATTTTAAAAGGCAATTTTCATGTTGAACGATGAATAATGAGCAGTAAAGGCAGATCTTATTTACATAATTAATGTTTCAGTTATTGATATTCCTTCAGAGGGTCACTAGACATTTTTCTCCAAGTTAATTAATTAATAAAGCAACTCCTTTTATGTAGGTAATTGCAATCACTTCAATACTCAAAGGCATGTAAAATATCTGGCTTTTTTTCTTTAATGTTGCAACCTGAGTGACACAATGATCATTTGCATAAATATAAACACTGAATGGGTCCATTTAACTCCTGACTAGAAATAAAACCTTTGAAACTAATAGGAAAGAAATACATTAATTAGGCACAAACAAGGCAATCTGTGCAAGACTACCTTTTGTCCTTGCATGATATCATATTTTCCCTAACACAAATCTGAGCTTCAAGACATTGAACTGCTCATGGTGCAAACCTGTCCTCACTTTTAGCTGAAGATTGCTCTGAGGAGACAGAATAATTTGGGAAAGAACAGACTTTATGGAGAAACAAAGAGGAACTAGAAAGCTTTAAATGTTCAACATTTCACAGGCAAGAGAAATTAAGAAATGCATTACCAAATCCTGCAAACAGGAGCCTGATGCTGCAAAAAATCTGTTACAGAAAGTCTAAGTGCCCATGTAAGTCCCACTCTAGTCAGGTGAGAGCATTACTTTGCTCAGTAGACAAAGTTTATTTGCTCCTAGTTCATTTGCTCTTATCTTGCATCAGATCAGGCCTCAAAGGATCAGTGGATGCATTGCTTGAGGAAGGTGGGACAGCTGGGAGGTTGTAATTTTATCACACATAATATTCTTAAACCACTAATAACTTGTACTCATCCCATTTCTATTTGTATCACCACACACTGCTGCCAAAAAATGGGCAGTTCCAAGTGTCCTCCCAAACCTGGGCTACACAGACTCTTCCAAAGCCAATTATTTGTTGTTAAAATTTCACCTTGGATATGTCATTTGTTGTGTGATTTAATGAATGAGAGAGAAAAGAGTAAAAAATGTTGATATTTGACCAGTGACACCACTGACTAGCTCATAACCAGAGTCACATCATTCTGCTATTTCCTAATCAGAAAACTGCAAGTGTCTCCACTATCAAGCATTCTGAAACATAATTTGGGATTTTTTTTCCTGTTTGATACAGTGCCTAACGCCATGGGGGAAAATGAAGGCAAGGAGGGCTCCAATCCACGTCCACAGTTCTGGGGAATGGGATAGCAATAGAGATAATAAATGTTATTATTTGTATTATCCACTCATCTGCACCATATCAGCTGCTAAAACCTTGCAAATATTCCTGACACCATCAAGAACCATTTCAACCTGATTTCAGACTATAAATCTCGTATCTGATCTCCATCCAAGAGATTATAACAAAATGTGAAATAACCTAAATATTGAAAGCCATTTCACAGAAAGTGGAAATGGATACTGTAGGGAAAAACACATTCCAGGCTTGCAAATTCCCTCTTTCAAGCAATCCTTCTCCATATCCTTCCAGGGAACTATCTGATATCGCTCTCTCTCAGTGTTTTTAACCACTGCAGATCTGTTCAGAGCCAGTGGCTGGTTGTGTTTTCAGCTGGTGGTTCCCCTTCCAACCATGCAGCACTGAGCAGGTTATGAGTAAACCACTCAGGTTTTCTTTTCTGTGTTTCTCAGTAATTACTCACAGCCACGGAGCACAACAGAGTTCTGCTCCTTCAGGGCTCCACTTCCAAGGGATCAATGTGCTGCAAACAGAGGCACTACAGCATTAATAGCAAGTTTTAAGTGCTCCTCACAAGGCAAGAGTCTCCAGGACAGCCTTCCTGCAGGTATCCAGGAGCTAAAGAGCTGCTTTTAGTGTAAATTTGTGCCTTTTGGCCAAAATCACACTGTCCTAAACACTAAGAAGTGACAAGGGACACATCCAAGACAAGATAGAAATTAAATTCCAGATTAACAAAGCTCCATTAAATCAACTTAGCAATTCCATCTCCACGGATAACAATCTGGCTTGCAGTGCTGGGCTAAATAATGCAGTTGAACACATTAAGAATAGATCTGTATTCAGGCTGAATGGACTGTTAGCTCAGGAATAAAAGACAGGAGGGAAAAGAAATGCTGAAGTAGCTATATTCTGCCCACAGCACATTTTCTCTTCTCCTTCATCTTCCAAAACTATCATGATCATACATCTATCAACATATCATACACTCTCCCTGTGAAAGAGACAAAATAGGCCTCAAAATCTGTGTCTTAATGGGCACCATCAAAAGAAATATCAATTCATCTGGATGCATAAAGCACCCAGAAATCAGTGTAATCAAAAAGTGGGGCTTCTTCTTTGCCATCCAGTCTCTGCAATAGCAAGGGCTGCTTTTATATTTGATTATTTTATCCTGCAGCTACCTCCACTTCCCCTGAGTGCATTTAGCAGCAAACCCAGAGATAACTCCTCTGACCAAGAGGCAAGTCCCCCTCTCTCTCCCTGCAGTCAGAGTTTCAGTTTTTCATGAGACAGTAAAAACTTTCTCTATTGTCAGCACTAAAAGCTTCTCCTAAAGTAGTTCTTTCTCTGTGTAGCCACATTTTTTCATCAAATTTTAGCGCATGCATTTTATGAAAGTGTCTGACAACCTCAGGATTTAGGTTAGAAAAAGAAGATGAAATGTAGGCTAGGCTACAGGGGGCTTTCTAGGGAATACCCCACTAAAGCAGTCTCCTGAGAGCCAAGGTATCTTCCTTGCTACAAAAGCAGGAATTGTTGAGAACAGATTTTCAGTGGGCTCTGGAGGTTTAAAATCTTAGAAAGACCTAATTTCTTTCAAAACTATCTGCTGGTTTTCTCTGGATTTCATATCTGTATGAGTTCAGATGGAATAGAGAAGGAATTATACAGCATTAGCAAAAAACTTAAGTTGAATTTTCTATCTCCTGTAAACATCACCTAATGCTGTCAGGTTTGCTATAGAATATTTATTGTTTTGACTATCTAAAAAGAATTATTTTTTCCAGATTAAAACCAGCACTTCAAGGAGGACATAAAATTACATTATTTCTATTGCCTCAAAGTAGGCAATGAAAACTTTAATGTATCTCTTCCTATCTCAGGCATACCTATGAATATTTTTAAAGCACAGATATAATATTCCACCAATGTTTTTACTCCTATATTTGCTCAAGGTAAATTATATTTCAAACTCCAAAAGGGATCCATTTGCACAGATTTTTACACCACCAGCCCTATTCCAATTCTTTGGGTCCAGAATGCAGAATGCAATGCCAGAATCCTGAATACAGTTACTTCACAAATATGTATAGCAACTTGAAAATAAGGAGTTCCTAACACCCTGCCTTTTAATGCTTCATATCCCTTCTTTTGTGAGGAAAACCCTGTAAGTGAAAGGATTCCTTTGTGCTGCCTTTTCAGGGCATGCTGAGCATCACACACTTCCCAAAGCCTGTGTGCAGTGAGAGGTTGACAAGACACACTCCAGGTTCTTATTTTTTTTTTCCTTTCTCAAGATTTCAGTGTTTATGTGTGACCTCCAGTGTTTAACTGATGACTATTCAGCACATCACTTACAAAAAACAGCCATTCTCATTTCCTTTACACTCCTCCTCGCAGAAATAAATCAGCATCCTGAGTGATGGAAACACTTAGCTGCCAGTCACTCTGCTTTGTACCCTCGCTGCTCCCACCAGCCCGGGAGAGCTGCAGAGATGCAGGGAAGTGATTAAATTGTAACACAGAGAGCAATAACTAAGTGAGCAGTTATAAACAAATAACACAGTTCTTCATAATTCAGTAAAATGCATTATCTGGTGCTGTGTGTGGCTCTGAAAGCCAGTCAAAGCAGCAGTGCTTTTTTGCTAATGCAATAATGTTACTGCTTAATGGTGGAAAGCACAGGAGAGCAATACATGGCCTACAAATAAGAGTAAAATCTGCAAGCTTTACAACACAAGTTTATCTTCCTTATGAATTACCTAGGCAGTGCTTTTATCATATGAGATCCATTGTTTACTGATCTGCAAATTACTTCCTGAATCTATTAACTATAAAGGCAGAAATGTATTTTTCAGTCTTGCCCTCAGAAAAAAGAAAATCACAATAAATCAGTGTAAGCAGGTGAGACTGAACTGGTAACAAGCCCAAGGTATTTCAAGTGTGCAATCCCTGGCTCCCCAGAACACTGAAGGATTTTTTTTAAGGTGGGAGCACAGAGATGAAAGGATTTAAGAGTAAATTATCCAATGATAGTACAATTCTGGAGCATTACCATGCGTGTGAAGGATTATTAAAGATCAGGTAGGATTTTTTCCAGCTTTACTTCAGTCACCTCCAGGGAAACGAATTCTGCAACGCTCCACAGGAAATAAAGAACAACCTGAGTATATTAAAAGACTCATGGATATAATTCCATGAACTACAAGCTTTCTTTGTAACTCAAGTACCTCAAAGTGCACACCACTTTTAACACAGTCCTTGAGTTTCATGTGTCTTTGAAGGATGACATTTCCACTCCCTGACTTGGCATCTGCATATCTTGAATTCTCTAATAAAGGCCCAAGAAGAGTGATATTGTATTTACACATCTTCCTCCTCCTAAATTCCAAAACCTCAAACTCATTTACTTAAAGAAAATCCTCCAGACATGTACAGCCATTAAGCACACCACGACTATCATGAGGAAGATAAGAAGCCAAACACCAGTGCAGTTTCAATTCTTCTCTCCCCCATTAACAAGAGTCAAGAGAACTCTTGGTATCAATGACCCTCTTGCTCTGTCTCACAGGAGTCATCAGATAAAGCACATTTCATATTGACTAAACCAACAGTCCCAGAGTATCTCAGTGAGTACATAATCTGCACAAAATCCACTCTTCCAGTTACCCCTTACATCTTTGATCTCAAGGTCTAAAATTTCACCAAAATTTTTGAGCAGTTTATTTATGATGTAGCTATCAACAGTAACATTGCTAAATAACTCCCTTTAAATAAATTACTTATTTACATTTTCTCTACTCAAAGCCAGGGTAGGAAGCATCACCTGTGGATAAGGCTGGCTGACACTTCTCACTCCCTTTAATCACTTGGCAGATTTTTAACTGTTCAGGCTACAATTCTACGTGTCAAGTGCATCTGCTCTGGGGTGATTTTCAGGATGTGAGGGATGAATGGGTTGAATCGCTTCCAAAATTTAGGCTGTAGGGAAATACTGTGTTTTGACCACATTAAATAACCATTGAAAACTTATATCTGAAAAGTTTGCTGAGTTTTAAAACTGGGAGTAGGATTTGGTCTTCGTATCACGGATCTGGTTTTCTTGCTAATACTAAAAAAAAAAAACCAACAACAACAACACCCCCCCAACCCCAAAAAAAATCCCAAAACCAAAAAAGAAGCCAACAAACAGACAAAAAAAAAGCCACAAACCAAAAATCCCAAGTCCAAAACTACTTAAAAATGAGATTTTACATTTGTCCAGGATGAGCCCTTTATACAAAATTCCCTCTATGCTATCACCCCTCCTGCAGCCTCCAGAAGGAACTAAAATGTGCATTCACATTCCTATAAACACTGTCCTGGAAAATGGACTATTTCTTTAATTACTGCTTTGAACTGAAATTACACAGAGCAGTGGAAGTGACAGCAAGAGGTTCATCTTTCCATCAAGGCACCCTGCAAGCTGCTGAGTCTTGAATGCATAAAACAGAAGAGTCAGAGCAGAGAAAAAAGAGATTGACTCTGACACGAAGTCTTGTATCACAAGAAGCAGAAGAGAGGAATTTGTGAGAGCTGTTTAATAATGGAGGACTTGGGAGGTTCAGTCTGGGAGTCAGGATGTAAAAACAGCTTTGTGGGAGGGGGAGTGGATGGAGACAATCATTTATGAGAGAGGAGCTGCAGCCAGATCAGGAGCCATGAGGAAAGGAGAGGGATCAGCAAACTGGGATTAAGAACTCACACGAAGAGCTGGCACCTCATCTGCCTCTATTTAAGGTCACAAAAAGCACAGAAATTGCTGTCACAGCTATTCAATTAAACAGAATAGTGTAGGTCCACCAAAAAAGAAAACCTGGTCTTGATGATGCACCTGGATCTCAACACACCAGGATTTGATGTTCCTCCCCACAAAAGGAGTTGTATCTTCCTTACTATATTAAAAGCAAGATCATCCTACCATTAATGCTGTACTTCTTGTTGAATATCATTCTCTGAATTATTCCAAATACTTAATTTCATTAGATGGATTTTCTAAGAAGACATAAATTAGGGCAATATGGTTCATAATATTTTCACTTCCTTTCCCTGTAACCCATTCCACTAGTTTTACACTTCATCAATTTAAGCATTATGGTTAATAGGTAACATTTAATTCTGTCAAAGGAGGAAAAAAATCCAAGTGTCTCATTAGGAGGCTCTGATGGCCATTTCAGAAAGTAATGCTACATTTTCTACCTAAGCCCAATAGAGATGAACACACTGAAGTTGGAAGCACATGCAGAACTTACAGGTTTCTGTGCAGGGCAAAAGCTTTTTTACTGCTCACTTGGGCATGAGGAAAAGTGGATCCCTGGGGGACAGAATTCCTGTGAGATTTACAGCTACACAACAGCACTGCAAAGCACTAAAGCAGAGCTCAAAAACATTTGGTTTACCACAGCTAAAAACTAAAGGCAAGCAACATTTTATTTATGTTAAGCACAACACATTCCTACATGCCTATCAACAGTAATATATGAACAGTATTTAATGGCAGGAACAGCATCTCTGACTAACTCCAGGAAAAATATCAGTAAAGCCATTTTCTACTCAATACTATTTACTGAGACGTGGCAATAATCTTTCAAACATCAACAGGTGCCAGAATATCACACAAGAGCAAGAAACAGGTGAAAAAGCTTTCACAAAATATAAAGATTGAATTCTCCATTACACACAGTCTGACTTACAGTCGTTGCAAAAATTCACAAGGAGCTGTTTTGAAAATCTTTGTGAACATGTGTGAACTCCACTTCTCCAAAACAAGCAAGACACATTTCTGTCACATGCTAAGAACTCTTCTACAGGTGGTGTTAGTGCCTTAAGAGCCTCAGTGATCAATCAGAATTATCACAGGAGGGGAATCAGAGTCATGTCAGGTTTTTGAATGACAGAAGCACGCCAGGCTTTGTACTACAAAAAGAGTGTTCAAAAATAGAATACATAACCTAATCATCTACTCACACTCCTGAAGAAGTAGGCCAGCAGATAAAAAACCTTTCAAAAAA
Source organism: Melozone crissalis (assembly GCF_028551555.1). Lineage (NCBI taxonomy): Eukaryota > Metazoa > Chordata > Aves > Passeriformes > Passerellidae > Melozone > Melozone crissalis. The sequence continues at coordinate 29,224,607 of NW_026535823.1, forward strand.
CTGACAATTAAAATGTGTCCCACTCCAGTTTATTAACACATCATTAGACTGTTTCACAAGTTGCTGTTAAATATAAAATTATTCAGTGGATAAAAGGGAGGCTGTGAGTAGTAACACACTGTACCTGTAACAGCAGCTGTTTCTTTTCTTCACCCTGACTCTTCCCTGAGCTGCTTTCCCATTGTAATTTTTAAGTTTTGGGCACACTGCAACACAGCTCCTAAGGCTATAAGCACAAAATGTATTAGGTCTTTACAAAGACAACCTTTGGCATGTGAGATTTGAGGAGGGAGGGTCATAACACTCTTTAACAGGGGCCAAAATTCAGGATTTCCCTTGCCATGTGTGATCCACAGCAGAGGAGGATGTGATGCTGTAGGAGTGAGTGCAGAGGAAGCACCAGGGTGATGAGAGGGATGGAGCAGCCCTGCTGGGGGGAAAGGCTGAGAGAGCTGGGATTGAGAGGAGAACCTTGGTTCAGAAGTTTCCCTCTCACATTAGTGCACAGAGATGCATTTAGAAACTTTACAAGTTATTACCACTACCTCACCAAAAGGTCACGCCAGCATTCTTCATTTAAAGGAAATTTCCTTTAAAAAAGCACTTTGTGAACTCTACTAGAAACTGCAAGGCATTTCAGTCTCCCTTGTCTACTCCTCAACCTTTTATTACAACAATAAATAATATATGCAGTAGATTAATATTTAGAAGAACTTTATTCTCCTACTTGCATCATCCTTATAAATTATTCTCCTATTAATGAGTTATTTGATCTCAACATATTAGCACAAAAATTACATTGTTCTCTGTACTAATCTGTAACCTATGTGCTCGCCTTCTGCTAAAAGCTTCTCTTCAAAGTGCTATTATTAATTGTCAAGCATTGGAACTGTTCCTCCAGACATTATCCCCTTTACTTTCAAGACAAGCAGACAAGATTTTCTCCACTTTCTGCAAGTAAAGTACAAGCTAAAGCACATCTGAATGCACAATTCATTCTATTTAGCACTGTGCTCTCCCTGATGTACCCAGTGTGGCCAACTCCTTACAGGAAGCAATTGCTGGAACAATTAGGACTCAGCAAGATTAATACACAAGATGTTGTCATGTCTGCATTTTATCTCATGCAGTGATAGTGGAATGATAAAGATGCAGCCCAACAGAAGTGTGCCAGCAGTGATGACCAGACCATCTCCTGGAACTCTAGGCTGAACTTTTTCATGCTGTATTAATGTTAGAACTACAGCTATCATGTATATATATATATATATATATATATAATAGATAGATAGATAGATACACTTCTATTCCTGCTTATAACTGCTTATAACTGCTTATAACTTCTATTCCTGCTTATTCCTGATTATAACTTTGTCTTAAGTTGAAAATTTTCACTTATGACCTGCAATGCCCATACCCCAAGTGGGAAAGAACCCTCCAGACATCCTTGTTTCAATTCCTTTGATTTTTTCCAGTGTTGCCTGAATACACAGCAGTGAACTTACACTGATCTCCAGAATGTGGAGGTTTTATGGAGCAGAAACCAGACATACACTAAATCAGCACAATTCCTGGTGGTTTCTGGATGCCTGTTTCTTATAATAAATCAAACCTTTGATTGTCTTGGAAAAATCCAGCGTCAGTCTTTCTCAAGAAAATATATGCACACCTATGAAAATAAGACAATATATTCATTATCATTCAACCTCAAAATAAGTCTCCTTAATAAATTAATTAATAAATAATCACTGTGAAGCAGCCAAAGATAATCCTAGTCCTCCAGAATGAGCAAAGTCATAGAGGTAATCCAGTACAGACATTAAAATTGGTGTTATACCTGCTTTACTCATTGGCTACATTGCAAATTAGGTACACAATTTCAGCCACAAAGAAGAAAGTCAACATTGTCTTCATCAGGAAAATTTATTTTTGTGCTCCCAGATCCACAAGACCAATTACTCTACCCGTGCTGCTTCCCTTCTCAGCACTGTCCTTCTTCCCATCTCCACCAAAAAGCTCCATCTGAAAACAGTGATTAGCAGAAGCAGCCACCCACAGTGTGCACAGGTCACCTGCAGTCTGTTCTCTGAACTAGAAATGATCCTTGCAATAAAGAACTGAGCTACTTCTCTGCACAGCCTGAGCAATATTTTGAATCTTGATGTGTGCGTGATCTGCTCCCTTGGATTTGTGCTCCCTGGAAAAAAGGCAGCTGAGTCCAGTGAGTGAGGACAGGATTATTCTCACCTAAATTTCAGCTCTCAGGACTAGGAATTGTGTCTAAATTAAACTCAGCTGCTTCTACAAGGACTGCTGAGGCACAGAAGCATCCCTTGAAGATCCCTCCCTCTGCCATCTCCTCACCTCACCTGAGAATCCAACAGAACAAATTATGCAAGAATGAAACATGAGAAACTCTACATTCAAAAGGGACAACCACATTCAGGCAGTTGGTTGGACCAACAGTCCTGCCATGAAGAAAATAAAGAGCTGCAACCAGAACTCCCTTATGAAAATCACTTGCAGTTCTTTTTCAAGCAGTGCTGAAGTCTCAGATCTGTTTGGAGGCTGCAGCAGAGTTATTTTTCTGGTGTTGTTTGACAGCATAAAGAGGATTTCATGTTTTCTCCGGGAGCATCCCACACTGAAATCCAGAAACTGAAGCCCGGCTCAGTGGGATTCACTCAGTAACAATTCTGACTTTTCTCTGAGGATCTGTATGCACCAAATTCAATTAGCATTTGCTACAAATGTAACATAGCAACAGGGGACAAGCCCTCATGTGACGGAAATCAGTGCAGGGGCTCTGATTTGAAAGAACTTTACCAAATTTCATCAGCTGCAACTCTCACGCAGCGCTGGTGAATAGCTCACTCCATCACTAGGGAGGTAAGGACCATAAAATTTGAGTGCCAGGAACAGTAAGTGGTCAATTCAATTTGTTATCCTCTTTAGGACTTCTCAAACATTTTATTTCTCTTGTTTTCAGAAAGAAGAAAAATGGGTCAGAATATATAAAAAACTATCACACAGGGATGGTGGGTAGAAAACTGTCCTGAAGCCATAATGTGAGATTTGATTACTTCAGCAGCCACAAAGAAAAACTCCCATTCATAAAATAATCTTTCTTAAACTCACTGATGGTTGTTTTTTTTTTTTACTGTTTTTAAACTTGAACTAACTGTTAACACGCTGTGTGAAGTAGCACTTCCTGTTGATTTGTTTTGTATTAATTATACTGCAATTAAAAAGTGGAGTCTTTATTGCAAACAACTACCAGGTGTTTTAAAACCACAAACAGGGGCCACACAACATTTCCAAGTGATGCTGTCAGTGTTGCTGTGGCACAACAAACATATTTCCAAACATATGCACATTCACAGAAATTAAAATCCTAGAATGGGAAAACCTTCATTATGTTTAAAAAGCAGGTGGAAAACCCACCTGCTGGGAAACTCCTGATATTTGTGGAATAGCTGCTAAAATTTAAGACATGAACACCTAACAGGTCATCTAATCTTGCCATTAAAAGATCTGAATTTGCTGATCAGCCTCAGGGCTAGGAAAAAACTGACATAAGAGGCAGTAACAATAAAACTAAATTAAGTGTGTATTTTTTAACATAAAAGAATGAAAGGGAAAATTGAAATATTAATATTTGCTGCATTGACTGTTGATGAACTGAAGAGCAGTGCAACTTCCTGAATATCAGCTCTGCTACATTAAAGTTTAGAAGTATTTTGGGTTTTTTCCTAATTACTTTTATGCTTGGCTTAACTATGAAGCTACTTGGAAATTCCTAAAGCGGGAATCCTCTAGAACACCAAGCTACCAGTGTGCCCATCATCACCAACGTCAAAACCTAGGGAGCAGAGTCTCCCACCCCACCACAGCCACAAGCAGAACATAAGAAATTAAGAAATATTTGGTTTGTAAAGGTTACACAAGTAAAAAAAAAACAGGTAAAACAAATTCTTCATGCTAACTATTTGTTTAAAATATCCCAAATGCAGGAGAAGCTTTTCTTTCCTCCATCAATCCTGACAGATACTATGAGAGAGGATTAAAGGAAATGTATGAACTTAATGAGGGGAGAATTCAAGTGACCTAATCCACGTTAATCTGGCAAAAAGCACATGCCAATAAAGGTGTTCTGGCCAATCTCAGGCAGAGACTGACAGGTCCTGGAAAGGTTAAACAAGTTCAAGTGCTCTTTTTCTTTGCTGTTTTAGCATAGTTTATTGAGCTGCATCTCAAGGAACAGAAATTGAGCTTTTTTTTTTTTTCATGGTGTAAAAAAAGATCACTCACAATTTTCCCCTCACTTACTTCAATTATTGAAAAAAAATTATAATCCTTTAGGTTAAGAAACATCCAATATTGATGCCTGCTGTTCTCTAACTGCTCTGTCAGTAGGGTAGAAAATATTTCTGTAAAAGGGAAACAATGAAACAGGTATTGCATCAACTGGATTCCCAGTAATCCAAGCTCTTCAAGAAATTCAAGAGGAAAGAACTGTTTTCAGGTAACTCTTGGTATGATCTTGAAATTCTGTAGAATCAAAACTTTTCTAAGCTTCCTAAAAATAAACCTGTGCAGGTTTAGACAGCTCTTTCCTAAACTATGAATACAGATAGATGGATTGACAAGCTTTGGAGTATATCTTGGCACAGACAGACTGATGGGTGCTACTCTCTACAGAATAACATAAAAAGGGTTTTGCATACCTGGAATTGCTTTAAGAGGCCACACCTGCAATGCCTGGATGCTGATCAGCTCCCAGTGAGTTTCAACACAATCTGGCCCCAACAAACACCCTCAGCAACCCTAAAATCACCCACATCAAACCCCACCAGAATCCCTATCACAGAGGCATGTGATGACAGATATTTATACTGCATTTTGGGGAGATTCCAGCTCCATCTTTACTAATAACGAGGAGACTTTGTATTACAGGACTCTTGACTATCCTCAGCACTAAACAACAGTACATTCACATTCAGGTATGAATTATTCTAGCAGCCTTAGGAGTCAGTCTTAGATTGTTTTCCTCTTCACAAGTATCCTCTAAAAGTAAATTTCCAGTAAGTACTCACTGAGGAAAAACACCTCCCAAAACCACAGGGACACTGCCTAACATCTAAATCTGAAGTTTCAGCAAGACAGCAATATGCCTGCTAAAAGAAAACAAAACAGCAAGCACACGTGCATGATAGGATTATTTGTTCCAATACAATATAAATTAGGTCACACTCCTCTTTGGAGAATTCTGAGTCAAGAACTAGGTGGTCCACTAAATTTCTATGCATTTGCCTTCAGGCTCAGGGAATTGCAAAGACTCTTAAGAAACTGATGCTCCTCAACCCACAAGAGCAATCACTATTTGGGAGTGGGAGGGGTGGGGAATCTCTCAGTGTAAGTGCTTGGCAATACCTGGAGACCTGAGAAACACTTATGGAGTGAAAAGGGCAGCTAACAAATTTTTGCATATATAAATATATATATAGATATATATAGATAGATATAGATAGATAGATAGATAGAGATGTAGATATAGATATACATACATACATATATATATATATGTATATATATACACACAGAGATATACAAAATTTAATACTGAAAAAAACCAGCAACTGCCCTATTTTTTATGTGGTACACATCATAAAATTACAGAATAGTTTGAGTTGAGAGGGACCTTAAAGCTCATCCAGTTTTACCCCCTGCCATGGCAGGAACACCTTCCACCATCCCAGGTTGCTCCAAGTCCTGTCCAACCTAGCCTGGGACACTTCTAGGGATGGGGCAGCCACAGATTCTCTTTTTCCCATCCTCACAGGGAGGAATTTCTTCTGTACATCTAAAATTTAAGAAAATATTCTTATCCTTAAGATAAGAATATAAAACATAAGACAGAAAATAAACAGATAAGATGAAATACCCTGAAGAAAAGTAACCTCTACATCCTCATTAAACCAAGAGAAATGGAATGACTGTCTGCAGAAAGTGCAAAGGATCACGGGCTGGAAAGTGCCTGGAGCCCGCTCCCCCAGCAGGCTTCTGCTCAGGAACACTGATTTTCAAAAGCTCACCCACAGCCATCCTGATCCCATGAGTAACTGAAGGAAATCTTGACGCCTCCAAGGGCCATAAGTTCATGTCAACAGCTCCACATGTCTCAGAGAGGACTGAGGCAGAGCCAGATGTGACAAGCAGCCCTTCAGCAAGGCTGCTGCTCCGCTGTGGATGGGGCTGGTCAGGACGTGCAGCTGTCTGAAGGGCTGGGGCTTGGGCAGCTGCTTCCCCACAGCTGGGACACAGCAGCCTCTGCACCAGGGAATGAGCTGCACTCTCCCTCCACAAAAACAATACACTGATTGAGAGACAAAAGCTGACAGGTCTTGCTCTGGTCTGGTTCTTTCTTATGGCAGCACCTTGAGACAGATCCACCACCAGACCGCATTGTCAATCCATCTATCTAGGTTCATGGTTTGGGAAAAAACTGTCTAAATCTACTCAGATTTAGGCTTAGGAAGCTTAGGAAAGCTTCCTAAGAATGAAGCCACAGAAGGGCTCACACTGGCGGGTTCTGACAAGATTTGTGCATGTGGCTGAATCACTTAAATAAACAAAGTTAAGAATCTAGAACACTCCTTACACCTGAAACACCTAAAAATGTGTTTGACAGCGGTGTAAGATTAAATAAATAGATACAGGTACCTTTCCTGGAGCTTACTTGCCTTCTCTAAGCTGTGACAATTCTGCTGCCTTGAAACAGAAGTGGAAGATTGATTCATGGATGAAATTCTTAAACCACCACCATGAAATGTCATTTGGCTGCAGCTAGACTGGGCAAAAACTTGTGTTAAGGGAAAAAATATAGAGCTGCAGCCTCTCTTTGTGACAAATCAAAGTATGAAAATGAAAATGTTTCAATCTGATTAATTACTTGGTTTAGAATATATGCTTTTCATTCTACTGTATCAAAATACTCATAATAAAACAGTGCAGTTGATGAAGTCAAGCACTGCCTTACAAAGGCTGGCAAATTTGCAGAACAGCACTTGAGGTTCAGATTAGTAAAATCCTAATGAATATCTACTCTAATACCCATGTAATTGCAGGGAATGCATTTGCAAGTGGTACAATTAAAAAAAAAAAAAGAAAGAAAGAAAAAAAACCACTGGTACAATGGAAGTCCAGACTGTGATTCTAATGTCAGTTTAAGAGACTGAACTGCCATCCTGGAAGAATGAAGATCCCATTTAAAGGGATGCCAAGAAATGAAGAATCACAATAAAGATTTCCAGTTCTTTCCCAGATCACAACATGCTTCCATCTTTCACTGTAAGTACCAATGCCAACAATTCTCAATTTCATCACTTTTGTCCCAGACACCAAAATGGTTTCCATACATTGTTAATGATTGCTTTATCCCAAGTGCTCATCTCTTCCCGAGCACTGCACAAGGAGCTGCTCAGCACAGCTCCTGAAGAGCTCTTGGACATAAAGAAATGTTATTTTTGCACTACATGTTGCACTTCCTTCTGGGAGCCTGCACCTGGCATCTCCACGCCTCATCTTCCTACCCATAAAAACAGGTTAGTGCAGGACTTCCCTCACCTCCCAAAACCAAATAAATGCCTGAAAGACAGAGCTGGGTGCTGTAAGAATGAAGCCACAGAAGGGCTGAAAGCAAGCACTGCTGAAATAACACCAAACAGAACAGGACATATGAGAGACCAAGTAATAACGTAGCTTTATTCCTAAGTAATTGGCTGAGCAAGCAACTCTGATTAATTCTGCAAGAATGCTTGGGTAGTGTTTATAAAAACCAAGTCATTACCTTGACTAAACATTGACTTGGACAGTTAACTTTAACCATCAAGACCTTGACTAAATATTGACTGGGAAAGTTAATTTGAACTATAACATCCAGAAAATCGTGTTCCTCTTTGCCAGTATTTGCTATCACTTTAAAATGCAAAGAGGGTTGTAAAAAATAGAGGTTCTCCCACCTCACTGATATTTAGTTGCTGAGCTTGGCTGTTGCTAAATTGAACACAAATACCTGGCAAAAATTTGAAAAATAAAATACTTTAGAGACAAAGGCCTGTTATGGATGAGAGGGAATGGTCAATCTTCCTTGCTTGAGCAAGAACCCATCAAAAGTATGAAAAAAAAGTATCATAATGCTCATGTTTTAAATTTGTTTTGTTACATATCTGCAGCAGCTTTACCAATTTTGCAAATTTTAAAAATTTTGCCTTGCCCAAAGAATGACACAGGCTGATCAGAACAAGGGGTTCATTCTGATACCTCTACTTTTTAGTAGTAGCTACTTCAAGTCTACATCCTCCACTACTGGTTTCACTTCATCATGTGAGGCCATGGGTCAAAGGACATACACAGGGTCTTTCACTGGCTGAGATAAAAAAAATGAAAAAGAAAAAGAAGAAAATCAATTTCAATCCTCCTAAGATGAAACCACTGATGTGTGCAGTCACTAAGGTCCCAAAGGTAATCCTACAAGAAAACATGATGGTGTCCTCCATCACTGTGTTGAGATACTGTTAAAGTGCAGCAAAACCACCTATGAGGTACAGACCAAGATCAAAACACTCCAAAAAATAAATCTGTATTTCTAGACCAGTGTGAGTAGCGCATTTTAGCTGTGTAATGACATAAAATGGGAATGACAAAGGGGCAAGGAACCTTATGCTTCAGGAAGGTGTTATGTATGTGGATAAACAAATAAATAATGCTGTGGATCCAGCACTAATTCCATGCACAGTTTCAGCTCAGGAGTTTGAAAGTCCCTTTTAGCTTTATGCCTTGATTCCTTTTTTAATACATCAGCTGCCTTTAGCACACTGAATGAAAAACAGCTTAAGAGCAAATATAAAAGACATAAATCTCAGCTCCGAGTGAAAACACCAAACTGGTGAAAACTTGCTCCTCCGTTATTTTTGAGTAGAGCAGTAAGGAACAGATTGATACTGGTGTTACGGGGGGTGAGGGTGGGGAATGAAAGAACAATAAACAATACAGTCATCAGTAGTTTAACACAGCGCTGTGTCTTGCAATGGAAACATACTGTGAAACAGCTTGCGAGATAAGCTTCGTCAACGATAAGTAATTTTTATTCCGTTTGAGTGGCTGAAAACAATAAACATGATTAAATGCTTCAGACATGCATTCAGAATTTAGACAAATGGCAAAGAGTTCCAAGGACTTTGCTTTTAAAACTACTGCGGGGAAAGACCTGGAAATTGACTTAAACGGTTTGAAATATACAATGAAGCAGAAGTTCGTCGGGAAATTAAAAACTTCCCATTCGTCTGCAAGCTCCGGGACTCTCCAACCCAGAAAGCAGCTTTGTTATCTACAGCTCTTTACTATGATTACTAGTCCCAGCCTCCCACTTCACCATTCATAGAGGCATTTCAAATGTGCCGGTCATGAACCTGAGCTCCCAGCGTGTGAAACACCAAAGGAAGAGCCGGCTCCGGGGAATTCACAGACCCGAGCTCGTCCTGCCGGCCCTTGCGGACTCTGTCACCGCTGTCCTGATCCAGCCTGGCATCAGCTCCCGTGCCCGCCTTCCTCCCACCGCAGCTCTCAACTTTCACTCCCGGCTGCCTGCTCCTGGTCACTCGGTGCACAGCCCCGAGAGGAAAGCACTCCGAAACACTCAGATCACGGGGAGGTGTCGGCTTTTCCCCTGAAGTAGGGGCTGTACGGGAGAGCCGCATGAACCCGCAGCACTCCTAACGCGAGCGGTCACTCTGCACCCGCTGCCCTGGACCGCGCACCGCTGAGCAGCGCCGGGGGCAGGCAGGAGATTCCGGGCTGGGGGCTGCGGACCGGGATCTGCTGGCCGGGGACCAGGGGCGGTCCCCAGAGGGTCCCTGGCTGGGGAAGGCGAGCTCGCCCCGCTCGCCGCGCGTCCAGCGGCCCCTCCGCCCCGCTCCGGGCGCCATTTCCCCGCCTCTCCTCAGCGCGGCGTCCCCCGGCCCTGCCGCACCTTCCCGGGCAGGGCAGCGCCGGCGCAGCCGAGTCGCATCCCAGCCCTCAGCACACTCCCAGCCCTCAGCCGGCTCTCAGCTCTCAGCACACTCCCAGCCCGCAGCCGGCTCCCAGCCCGGCAGCGGGGGGCGCTTCCCACAGCAAGCGGCACTACCGCGACCGATCGGCGCTTCCAGCTGCGGGGCGGCAGCGGCCAAGGCTCCCCAGAGCGGCGCATCCCAGGGACCCCCGGCACGGCGGGGGTGGCCGGGGGGAATCCCGCAGCCGCATCGCGTCTGTGGCTCCCTCCTCGATTTTTTTTTTTTTTTTTTTTACTTGCCCCGCTGCGGGAGATGGCGAAAGCACCCCCAGCCCTTTGCCCCAGAGCTCGGCTGGCTGTGGGGCAGCCTCGCACGGCGCTCCCCCCGCAGCCGGCAACTTCCCGCGACTCGCAGGGGATTCCAGTCCTTTCCCCGCCTCGGGGGGACGGGAGCGAGCGGGAGGGTAGAAGGACGGGCAAAAAATAAACTTCCTTCGGAGAAAAGCTGCCCTTCCATGCTGCTGCGGTCCCCGATGGCAGGAGGAGCAGCGCGCTCCGCTGAGCCCCCAAACCCGCACCTGCCGCCGCGCCGCCCAGGGGAGCAGGGACCGGCTCTCTCACCTGCCCCAGCGAGCCCTCTCCTCCTCGCATTCCTCTGCTCCCCATCGTGGGCGCAGCAGCTGCTGTTATTCCTTAGGATACACATGGCCCGTCCATGCTGGGAGAGCCGCCTTCCCGCGCCGCCTGCCCTCTCCGGCCCCGCCAGCGCGGCGCTGAGGCCAGAGGGAGGGGAAAAGGGAGGTGTGCGGTGGAGGAGCGCGGCTGATGAGGGGTCGGTCTCCTCCTCCTCCTCCTCCTTCTCCTCCTCTCCCAGGGCTGGGGGTCTCAGCGCCGCTGTGCAGCTGGGCAGGGAGAGGGGGCCGGGCGAGGAGGGGGCTGGCGGGGCTGTCCCCGCTAGGGGCGGGGGGGCTCGGCGCGTCGGCTCGTCCCGAGCCTGTCATCGGCTCCGGGGCAGCCCCGCGGGCCAGCGGAGCGGAGCGCATGGAGACCCCCCCCCGCCCCGTCCGCAGCACCGCGCTCAAGCACGGCCGGGGGGCAATCGGTACCGGGGGCTCCAGGGCTTCCCCCGAGCGCAGGGAGGGCGGTCAGCGGGGCAGCCCGGGCGGGGGTGGTCGCAGCCCACGCGTGGAGCCCGAGCACGGCCCCGCCATCGCGGCTCCCCCCACACGGCCGCGGGGCGGGGGCCGGGCCGGGGGCCCCGCCGTCACCACCAGTGTGCTGCTTTTCTCATGGCTTCTCGCAGTCACCCATGAAAATTTAATGAGGCATTTAGGGCTGTTACCTTCAGAGTCAATGGAGGAAGCATATTTAGCCTAATGCACTCGCTGCCGAGCCAATAGGTCTGTTGCAGGCGGATCAGAAGTCATGGAGAGACTCTCCTTTCAACACAAAATTCACGACCCATTAAACTTATTCTGTGATAACAGCTTCTTTACAAACGGAGACCCATAGAAAACAGAGGCTGTCATGCACTTCCCGAAAGGATTTACATACAGAGAGAAGTCCATTTGGCAGGTTATTGCCATTTCACCAGTATTATCTCCAATCAATGCATAAAAGCAGCGCTGCTCTCCCTAACCGAGGTAAATGACTAAAAGAAAAGCTTTTTGCGGCCTCTAGATAGATCTGATTCACCCCCCGGGGCTGAGCGGCCACGTCTCCCTGGGCTGACAGAGAAGAGGGCTCAGACCATTAGAAATTATTGAATCTGATCGGGAATCACAGCGAGATGTTCTGAGGACACGCCGGTACCCAGCTGCTGATGTGCGCACCCCGCGATGACAGCCGGGCAGCGATCACCGGGATGCTCACAAGGTAGAAAGATGTCCACAGGTTATTTTACCTCCACCTGATAGGCAGGAGAGCTGAACCAATGTGGCAACACACTTAACAGGGCAGGGAGCACAGGGAAAGGCTGAGTGAGCAGATTGATTGGAAGTACATACACAGATCTGGTAACGTTCTCAAATATTATCAGTTTCATCTCCCTCAGTCATTCTTTCTGCAGCACATTAGGTATTAAGCATAAAAGATAACGTCATGTAATAACATTTACAACATAAAAAATTCAGAATTCAAGCCACATTTATAGTAGTTGATTCAATGGAGCTTTTCACTATAGACCTGTTTTCTGCATTTCAATTTATTACAGAAATGAAAGGTCAGATTCTCAGTTGAACCCACTTATTCTAATGTGAATTAAAAGAAGTAAGTAGTCAACTTCATTGCAGCAAAATTTCCTATTGATGACAATTTCACCATCTAGGAAGACAAAGAACTAAAGGAGAAATAAAGTAATTTTTTTCATTAGGAAATAATAGCATCCTTGAGGAGAAATGCTTGTCTATATATATTAGGCCAAATAAAATATTGGTGGCCCTTAGTTCCCAAAAAGCAATTTTTTTGGGGAAAACAGTAATTGAGCTGTTCTTACCCTTTGACCAGTGCACAATAAAATGAAGTTGCATTTATTGTGTTGCTGGCCTCACTGAGGTCCCAGAGTTTACAGGAGGGATGCTGGCAGCTGCCTAAGTAGAGAGGGGACTTTGAGTAGTATAAAACTTCATTCCCATTCATTTCTGAAATGTATGGATGCAAGTCACACTTGCTAATAATACTTTTTAAATATAAAAGACTACTAGCTCACAGCTTGTAATATGAATGCAAATGAACTTGTAATTATACTATGCAATTTTCTACTTAAAAAAAAAAAACAACAACTATGAAAATAGAACAGACCTGAAGAGCAATATGCACTGCAGTTCTTCATTGTGTTCCTTCATTATGCAGGAGTTGCCATAAGCAATCTGCTCTGGTGTAATGTAAAATATTTTTTAGGCCATAACTTTGCAACACAAGCTCTCACATGAGAACACATATTTGGTCACAGTTCCTTCTCTCTACTGAAAAATACGATCAAGAAGCAAAGGAGCAAGAAGTCTGGTGTGAAGACTGGCAGATTTCATTTGTGTTTATCTGTAAAGCTTAAACTCATCATTCCTATATTCTCCTTTCTGATGATGCACTATGCCATCACCAATTATGTGATGAACCAATAAGAGTTATATATTAAGACCTGTAGGCCAGGTCTCAATATTTCATTTTCACTGAACAGCTGGAGGAGCTGAAGATCAAAACCTAGAATGTAATTCTCAACTATTTTTGCAGTAGTCACTTGTGCAGCTCTCAGTCACTTGTTATTTGCTAAAACAACTAAAGGGAAAGTAGGATCAGCTGAGCTCCTGAATAGAGTTGTACTAACAGGACAATGATCAGAATATTTTGAAGTGTTCCTGTATGCATCAGTTGAGAGAAGGATGAATTCAATCTTCCAACCAAGAGCACTGAACAAATTTTTTAAGGAATTGCCTCAAAACAACATTAAAATATCCACCACTGATAGCTGTAGACCTGGATTCTGAGTAATTTGTTATACTATCCAATTTCAATAAGCACTGCAGTTGCTAGTAAACCAGTGCACCCCGCAGAGCAAAAATGTTTACCTGCAAATAAGAGATAATTTGCAGGATAATTGTTGACAGTGAATTCGCTGATAACTCACAGTCAAAGTTTCTGACTCCCTAGGAGAAGAGTAATCAGAAAACTTCCCAGTTTCACCTCAGAGGCAAGTTAATCAGCATCAGTGCTGCCCAGCTGCAAGCCTGTAGGATTCTCACATGAAATGCTCAGGCAGAATCCACACTGTAAAACCAGCATCATCCTGCAAAAATGGCAAACCACTGGCCAAAAACCCTGTAGGGTTCTTGTGAGTGCCCATGTGTGACAGCCACTGGCATTAGTGAGAAATGGACATTTCCTGAGATGGAATACAGGCCTTACCTTCATGAAACTAATTAAGGTATCTCAAGCTGTGCTGATTACAAAGGGCTACCAAATAATGGCACAGAGAAATTTTGAGGGATGTCTGAGACTGAGTTTTTGTTGGTGCTTTGAAAGAATCTGGAAGTGAAAGATCCATAATGTTACACTTTGCTGGATTCAAGTGGGATTTTTGAAGAGGGAATTTAATATCTAAAAGAGAGCCATTATTTCTGCTATTAACATCTTACTAAAATACAGCACAATGTGCAGACCCATCCCTTGCCAAGTGAGCTCTCATGATGTCAGCCTTCTCACAAAACCCCTTTTCACATTTACTGATCTATATTGTAGCCCACAGCAGGATCATCTTGATCACTCTGGAGATCCTCTATGTGAATAGCTCCTCACACAATAGTGATTTCAGTTTAATAAGTTCCTCTAAGGCAATTAGGCACTGACTGAAAATAGTATCTGCTGCATTATCAGTAACTATGGTAGCCCATCCCTTACTGCTGTAGCCACACAGTGAGCTCCTTTTTGCCATTCAGCAGGAGAATTAATCATGATTTGGTTTCATCCTCAGTTTTCTCAAATGCAAAGAAACTCAGCTCTCTTATTCCACTAAAGGTCTCTTGAGATATTTCCTCAGAGATACCTCAGGTGACTGAGCAGAATATGTTGCTGAACACTGCTCTTGCCAACCAAAAAAGATCTGTTTAGAAAAAAATTGGCAGCTCCTCATGAAAAATGGGAAGCTGCTCTATTTTCTAGCAGTGACATATCAGGTCACTGATAGGTTATGACAATTCTTGCACCCATAGTGAAATCTGGTGGAAAATGCATTATCCCAAAAAATACCACTGACATCTCTCTATTAAAAGCCAGCACATGGAAATACTTAAAAATAGAATTAAGTCTTGAATGTTCCAGAGATTCATCACTGGTTTCTGAAGGTAGACCCTCTACTGTATTGTGGTTTGGTCACAGGGGGAACCTTCCTTTCATGCATCTCAACAAAGATTGCAAAATCTCATGGTTACACATGCAAAAAGAGATTCAGGAGCTTGGTTCAGATGTCAGCTTTGCCACTGACTAGTCTGTGATCTTTGATAAGTTAACCTATACTCATTTTATGTCCATCTCTACCACATGTACATCAGAAGCCTCCTGTCAGAATTTCTCCAGGAATGCTTGTAAGGACCCCAGAGAGAGGCAAGGACATACATAAACACTAATTATTGTTATATATGTGGCCATTCATTCAATTCTGAGTCCTGGGAGGAAAAATAGAAACAAGATCTTGTAATTCTATCTGGTAGCCCCTATTAGTGTCCTTCACATATTCAAAATATTACTGAACTAACCCTCCTGCAAACACTTTCCTCAGCTGCAAATGAGCAGCTCCAACAAACAGTC
This sequence comes from Melozone crissalis, assembly GCF_028551555.1. NCBI lineage: Eukaryota > Metazoa > Chordata > Aves > Passeriformes > Passerellidae > Melozone > Melozone crissalis. The sequence goes on from NW_026535823.1 coordinate 29,239,956, forward strand.
CAAGACTGCCCCTCCAAAATCAATTTATCTTCTAGTAGATGGCAGCAAGTAGATGCCTGTCCTGCCAAATAATGGAATTTGTGAAAGCACTGGAGATTATGAACCACATTATTTCCCAGATGCCCATGAAAGAGTCTGTGATTCTCCAAGAACAGCGATCAGCTCCTTCACAAATCCAAACTGCTTCATATTTCAAATCCTTTTTGGCAAGGTGCGTTTCCTTTCACAGCCAATTAACTGCAAACTAATTTAGAGAGGGTTTGCTTTTGCAAACATAAGTGTCAGGTTCCAACAGAGAACATGTTGCTAAGAGCATGATTTATGCACACATTCTGAGTTCTGTTGTTCTCTCATTCCCCCCAGACACCACTGATGATCCACGCAGAGACACCTCGGAATTTAATAAACTCCTTTCTAGGAGAACTTCACAGGTGAAGAAAATGTTCAGCATCCCTTACATCCTGAAAGCCCACACGGTTTTGCATTACCTTGCAGAGTGCTCGCACTGGTTTAAATACACATAAACTGAAAGCAAGGGGTACCTGCTGAGGAAAATGTATTCTACTATGAAAATAGAGGTTATCTGCTTCACAGAGAATTCCAAAATTTGGCTTTACTCTGGGTTAGACAATAAAAGGGGAGTTGAAAAGTTTAAACTCTCCACTTCTCCATTAAAAAAAAATTATTACACTTTGTTCTTAAGATTTTGTCTACTTTAACAAGCAGCAGACACATTTAAGCTCTCTGGTTTGGACAATACTGCAGCTTCTTTTCACTAAGTACACATTTATCTTCATTATTTATTCATTTTTAGATGTAGCTTTTACAATTGCAAACTTCAGTCTCAGAGGTTCCTAAAGATCTTGGCTGTTGTCATATTCCATGATTTTGACAGCAAAAGATCCACTTGCCATTGTAAAAATCATTTTTTGTTAAAAAGAGACAGAAGAACATGATATTTAGAGCTGCATTCCCCTCAATTTCTGCCAAAATAACAGGTATTCAGGAGACAGCAATTGTGTGTAGTGAATGTCCTCAGCAAGTAAGGTTGTTTTTCATTTCCTCTTATGTCACATTACATTTTCCTCTTTATATTTCCTTTTAAATATTTAGACAGAGCAGAGAGTTTTAAACGTGTCATTGACACAAATAAATGTTTAGGCAGTCAGTCTACCTTGGGTTCAGCTCTTGTCAGATCTGATAAGTTAAATATCACTGGATCTGGCCAATAATTGGATGGAAGACCTCTGAGGAAAACTCATGTGCTGAAGCAAGTGCCACTGGTTACTCAGTAGGTGTTTTTTTAACCTCAGACTCATCCTGAAATATGCCCTCAGCATGGTATTATAAGCACTAGCTGAAAAAGGCATTTTCAAGTAAGATTTAATGTGTTATTTCTGTTAGGCACTAGAAAGGATTCCTGACACCTTCTTCTGGAAGTTGCTTAGCCCAGTTTTGAGTTAGCCGAGCCCACTGCTACATAAAGCTATATCTGAAAGTATGAAATCAATTTTTCAACATTTTCCTTTTAATAATAATACATTTTTTAAACCTCTTGTTTAAACAGTAACTTGTACATTTCTTTGCCTTTAACACTTCATTCCTGACCTTTCCTTTACTCTCTCATTATGTCTCTGAGTCCAGCTCATGGACATCTCTGCCCATGGCAGCAGAGTTGGAATGAGGTGAACTTTAAAGTCCTTCCAACCCAAACCATTCTCTGGATTGCACAGCACATGTTCCCTTTTGCCATTTCAGAACCATCCAAGGATGGATATAATCCCTCTTTAACAGCTGCTGATTCTTGACTCTTTTGCCACTGCTGCTTGCTGATTTTATGAGAGCACATGAGGGCAGGATAAGGGGGGATGGCTTCAAACTGCCAGAGGGCAGGGATGGATGGGATATTAGGAGAAAATGCTTTCCTGTGAGGGTGGGCAGGCCCTGGCACAGGTTGCCCAGTGAAGCTGTGGCTGCACCATCCCTGGAAGTGTCCAAAACCAGGCTGAGCAGGGCTTGGAGCAACCTGGGATAGTGCAAGGTGTCCCTGCCCAGGGCCCATGGAAATAATCTTTAAAATTCCTCCCAACCCAAACCATTCCATGGTTCTATGACAAAGTGGAGCTGACACTGACCACTCCACCCTTCAGGCTGTGGGACACATTTCGGCCAAGGAATGAAGAATTCAGTGGGGCTGCTTCACTTGCTGCCGAACTCAGGACCTCCACACACATCTCAACAGTAACAAGTGCCAGTTCCAATACAAGATCTCAGCACTTCTGGGACCCCTGGAAAGCACCATGAAATTGATGTCCAGGTAAAGCCCCTCTGGGATGTCCATTTCCCCTTGTCCAGCAGGGAGGCTGGACCCTGGAGCTCCCAATCCCCAGGCACTGCACACACTGAGGCTCTGCACAAGCCTGGAAGCCTCAGCTCCAGGCAGCATGCCAGAGTTCAGCCAAACATATTTGCCTAAGTTGATATTTCTGTAATACATTTCAAAACATGACAAATCATTACTTTCTGATGTTTGCTATTCACATTTTTTTTTTCCTCTTTACGCTTTCCAGGCAGGAATGGAAATTGCAAGTGCCACCATAGCAACTCAATGCAATAATATAAATCTTCAAATAACAATTTAAATGAAGGATGTTTGAAGTATTTTTATTTTGTAATAAATTTATAGGTGTCAACTAGATCAGGGCTTCCTTTCTAAAGAGGTTTTGCTGTTTATCTAAAAAGACAATCCTTCACTTGAAAGAGTTTATAACGTTAGCCTGAGCCAAAACACTGAGGTTTAAAAGAGTATCTCAAATACATTCTATTTATTTATATTAGAAAACTACTCACTGGCACTCACTGGAATTTAGGTTCCTAAGTGTCTATGTCTTTTTTCATTCCTGGCATTCTTATTCACATTTAATAAGAAATTATGACAGAACCAAGACAGAATCTATACCACCTTATTGAGTTCTCATCCACTGCCACAAAACCAGGATAATTTCAAAGAACATTAAAAAATGGGATTTTTAAAAGACTGGCAGTTGTCATATTCTTAAGGTCCAGCTTGAGACTACACAGCACATACACAGAAGAGATTGTAGTTTTTCAGATATGTGGTTCCTGTGGCTAAAGTGGTATTTCTCCAAATCAGGATAACACTCAGCAAATTGGGGAATACCCTGGCATGCCTTCATCCCAACATGAGGGCCAGATTCCAGGTTTAGATGCTAAACACACACATCATGGCAACTTTTGGAAGGCTCTCACATATATTGTGCATTAAAGACTGAATCTCTGTGCCAACCTCTAACAAAACTGCCCAAACCAGCAGCATCAGGATCCACAGAAGTTCCATGGAATCAAGGTTACACACAGAATAAAAAGAAATCTGAGGTATTGTTAAGCCAAATAGCTCCTTCCTTTCTGATTCCTTCATTTCTCATCAACATCTGCCCATGCATATCTCCTTTACAACGAGCTTGTTTCCTCAACAGAAAAATAAATTTGAAGAAGAACACCGAGCAGGGAAAATCCATATTATTTAAAAAACAAAGCTTTTGATATTAAATATCTTCACTCAGGACTTAAATAAATCATAGACATGGTCTTTAACAAGAAAAAAAAAGTCAAAAATTTATTAAATAGCTAATGAATTACAGAAGACCTATAGCAGCCAACTGAGTACTTACCTTCTGCTCAAACACAAGTCCTTGGGAGTGACAAATGTCAATAAACAGCGCAGCTCAGGAGTGGGTGGTAGGCAAGACTAGATCCATCTGGCCTGTTGATGAGGAAGGAGGAGAGCTGTAAAACGCTCCGGAATGTGACCAGGAGCACATATGCCAGGATGGGAAAATGGGATTGTGCAGCAGCTCCCGCAGCCCCGCGGCCCCGCGGCAACCCCGAATCTGTGGGAACGTATGCTCCAGCCCTGCCTGGCGCTGTCCATATTTGTGCTGGGGACACAACCCCCCTGCCTCCAGCTGGGATGGGAGAATGCGCAGATCCCGGGAAAATCTGCTGAAATTAAACGCAAGTTGCTGGTATTTGTAGCCAAGTAGCCATAAATGCACCCTCCCACTTCTGCTGCTCCTCCTTTGCTGGTCCAACAGGGGGTTTTGCAGTCTGCTGCTGACACACCTACTCCCAGCTCTGCCTCTGCCACAGTCTGGGAACTGAATCCTCCTGCTATAGAGCCCTGATTTGTTACACCTCCTGAAGCTGAGCTTGGAAAGAACGGCTTTTATGTGTGTTTTGATGAGCCATCAACGATTTTAGATACTATTCATGCTCACCAACAGATTCTGAAATGAAACAAAATCTGCCTCTCATCACATGCACAACAGGATGTAACAGATGTCACAGAGAAACCAAGTAATAGCAGTTTTCGTGGTTGGATCCAACAATTACTTCTGTGCTCCACTCTGTGGCCTCTGCCTCAAAGCCCAATAGAAATGAGACACCTGCCCCCAGGAGTCCAGTGTAAACCTATATAAACACAATCTGGCAAGGCCCAAGCCAGAAAAGCATCCAGACACACATTTTTCACACTAAAACCCACCCAAGAGTTAGGTTATACCCAATCTTGAATGCAGTGTGTCCTGTTGGAGCAAAGAAGGATGGGAAAGGAGAAAGCTGATATCTCTTCTGGGGAGAACTAAGAATTTTGTGCTCATGTCTGCACTACAATCTCACTCTCCTCAATAATATTTGCTGGCTGGAGTGGTATCCTCTTGGGAATTCCAGCACTGACCCCTTGCAGCACTATGAATGCATAGTAACCCCCACATTTTACAAAACAGCATTTGGCAGCTCCTTGCCAAGGCCCCTCTAGATGGAAAGCCCAACGAAGATCCTTTTCTTCGGCTCATTGCACAGGAGTTGTACATGGCTTTTCTGTCCCTGTGCAATTTTCTCCTGCAATGTGTACTCAAGGTTAAAATGCTGTCCTTTCTCCTTGGTGAGATCTGTCACTGAACTATCAAAGTGTGCATGTTAGAGAGCCTGCCTGGTGGAGGGCTGAGTGATGCAGAGACAGACCTTTGATGCACGTTGTGACCTTAGTGCATTTCCTTTAAAATGGAAAAAAAAAGGAAAAGAGCCTCTTCTTGTTCCCATCTGGGGGCAGAAGGACATTAAGGAGCACTTTGGGTGCAGTAGCCCTCGCATTTATTGCAATTATTACAGCACTGAGAGGCTCCAGCCAAGACCAGAATCCCTTTATGATGAGCAGTGTAAGACATAAAGCAAGGGAAAAGCCTTATCTCAGAAATGCATGAACTAAACACAGCTAAAAAGGCTACTAAGAAAAAATAATCCTCACCCCTTTTTCCATCAAAAGGAAAAGGCATAAATGAGCTTTTCTCCAAAATCCCAGTGAGATCTGTGGCAGAGTCAGGGGGAAGGACCCAGGTCTCTGCTAGGCTGGCACCTCCATTTCCTAAAGACACATCTGTGACAATTCCTCATCTCCCAGGTTCTGCAGCTCCTGCACAGCCTTTGAGGAGACTTTTAATGCAGCAAATCAACATTTACAAAGCTAAGTGCATATACACGCCTTCTGGGGATAATGGCATTGGGTTAGTTTGTATCTGCCACCAAACAAGGGCAGAGAAGAAAACCACAGATTTTGGACAGCATCACTATTACCTGCAGGAAATGTTCAGCCCATGCATCTGGCACCATTTCCAACTCCTCTTTTCTCGCCTTTTTGCATATCCAGCTGGGAATGTCCATTTTACTGTCTGTTCACCTGGCCCAGTGCTTGAATACACTGAATACACTCATTTTGTGATTTAACCATCGCCACAAAAAAGAGCATTAAAGCTCAAACATGACTTAGAGCATGGATTAACAACAATCATATGGGAACTATCTCATTTTAGCTAAAAGAGAGTAGGATTAAATGCAATTAAGAGCTCCCAATGATGTAATAAAGACAACTAAAAAAAAATCAAGGCAAGTGGGCAAGAAGCAATCACTTTTCTGTCTAGAAACAGTAAAATAATGACAGTCTGATTGTTCATAGGGTCGCCAAGGCCAAAATGTGCAGAATGACCTTCATTAAGTCATACTTTGTACTTCTGCTGGGGGACTGTTGCATCTGCTCCTTTCGATTTGGCTTGTCTGAGTAACAAAGCTCCCAGCGATCATCTAAACCTCATTTGGAGCACCTGTGAACAATTCATTATATTAATATAACAGCAGGGGAGGAGTGCAGATACTAATAAATAGGTTGTTGAGCAGCTTTTGCTGCCAAGGTTGCTTTACCCAGCGAGGAAATGTCCCTTCCACCCAAAAGCTGGGGAGCTGCACTGAGACGCTGGGCTCGGTTGTACCACGACATGTCAGAACACACATCTGCTGCTGGAGAAGCTTGTAAATTAATTTTGCCTTTCAAAACAGTTGATAAATGTGTGTCTAATACTTCTGAGGGACTGCAGCATGATTTGAAACAGTTTGTTCTCAGTTAACGCAGAACAAATGTTCTCTGGCTAAAGGTGGCTACGAAAGGCATTTGGTAACGATTTGTACCAGCTGGGCTTCTCATTACTTTGAATAGATTTGTGTAAATCAGCACATAAAAATAAGCAAGTGGTCAATGCCTTTAATTGCATTTGGATGTGCTGTGGTAATGGCAAATATCAGAACTTTTGCATTTGTCCTCACATTCTGCAGTTCTAGAAAATAGATTTTTTTAAATAGAAACAGCAGCAAAAAGATTTTGCTGTTAACATCTATTTAGTCTGGTTTCAACTTAGTCACATTTTGCAAATGTCAGTGAAAAGCAAAGGTCAAATGGGAAAAAAACAGTATGCTATGGATCAGTACAATTACAGAGAGCAGAGTAGCACAGGGTTATGGAATCAGCTTGGGAGGAAAACATATCTGCAGTGTTGGATAGACACAGGGCAAAATCCTGCTCGTGGACCAGTGCAGATATCATCTTAAAGTAGTAGAAAAATAGATTGTGTGTGTTAAGATATTTTTCCAGAGAAACAGGGAATGTCAGGTTTTCAATTCGTTGCCTCTTTGGTTTTTTTAGGATTTGGGCAGCTTTGGAACAGCCTTGGTTTGGAGCAGTTTGCAGGCCTGAACATCCTCACTGTGACCATCCCTGGAAGTGGAAGTTGTCTAACTCAGTATGTTTAAGTACCTAAAAATCTTTCTGTCTCTTTCTTGTGTTGTCTTTTGTCACTGTTATACTGCTGGGTATAACACAGAGAAGCTGTGGCTGCCCCTGAATCCCTGGAAGTGTCCAAGGCCAGGTTGGACAGGGCTTGGAGCACCCTGGGACAGTGGAAGGTGTCTCTGCCATGGCAGGGGCCTGGACCTAGGTCAGTTTTAAAATCCCTCCCAACTCAGAGCAGTCTGGGATTTTGTGATGATTCTAAAGCACACCTGGACCACTTGAAAGGAATGTGAGGTGAATAATTATGAAGTATTCTGCCATTATAGACCTGGTAGAATGTTTGTAACTCTCGTTCTGGAAGGCACACAAAATCCACCCTGTGGTGTTTCCAGACCAGCTGAACTGAAACAGACACTGCCCCATTTTCATTCCTTTTATATAAAGAAGTGAAAATGAGAAAAGGAAGGATGCTGCACATATCAACAGCCAGGAGGGAGAACATTTTAAACACAGAATTTAATACAATCAATAAACTTTATATCAGTATAACACAGTCAACAACATAACTCTCATAACATCACAATCTCACATTTCCTATGTCACTGTTGACATGCATTAAAGATTACTTCTTTCAGCCAATTTTCTCTTCATGGCACAATCTTTTTATCCTGTAAATACATTTGTTGGTTTCTCAACATCCAATTAAACATGTAAAGAAAAGCCATAAAGATATCCAATTTATATATTTTAATTTTAATAAATTATTTTAAACTTAGCAGCTATAAAGTATCTACTATTACCTCTTTGCTGGCATTGGTTTAGCAAAAATTGGTAATTGTCACGCTGCTTGTGGGGTATCAAATAGAAACATTTTCACATTTACTATGAAATCCTCTCCAGCAACATGATATTGAAGGATAGACAAAACTGCTTTTACAGAAAACCAAGTTAATTTTTATCATTTTTCTGTAAGGGATGATCATTTGAAACCTTTGAGCTGAAAGGAATCACAGGGCACAAGCAAGCTGAGAGATTTTCAATAATTGTATCATTCACATTTATCTTCTGCATAGATAGCTATGAAATAAATACTGCATGTGAGCAAGTGCAAAAATGTACTTGAGGTACTTCTGTGAGATGGAATCTCATCCTCCTGAAATTGCCTTTCCCATGAAAGATGCCCAGTGACAACCAGCAGTTTAACCAGCTGGGGATATATACAGTCAGTTAGCCCTCAGCCTTAAACTGTTATCTGATTTGTCCCATAAAGCAAAATATATGAGCTACATGATCCAGCGTGGGGATAATGCACAATAAACATAACTTACACTGCAGGAAAATGAGCTCCTGTTGGACCATCTCACAACAGAATCAGCTGTGGAAGAATCCACCCAATCTGTCCAAAATGTTTTCTTGTTTTTATTCCTTTCCCCCATAAGCATAATTAAACCCAGTGGTTTTGGTCAGATAGCTCTGTGATAGCTTTTAAATTACTTATTCTGGTGGAGCCTGCCAAAAGTTCTATTTTCTCCCCCTTTGAAAGTACAATGTGCATTATTTGCTGCAGTGGCAAGGCAGTACAATCATGCTGTTCTTTTCTCAGCCCTTTCCTCTCCATTTTTACAGAGCATTCATTCACCACTGACTTCTGGTTTCTTCTCAGAACAAGAGAAGCTGTGATTGATGAAGAGTGGAATGTATTCAAATGACTTTCAAAAATCATGAAGTTCAAAGCCATTAGGACTTCTGAATAATAGTTCTTAAATATGTTTACATTTTAGCAGGGATTATTAATTTACATCTTGATTAGAAGATGTTATATATAAGGAAATATATATAAGGAAAAATATAAGGAAAAATTATATACGGAAAAATGTTTCTTTATAGAACTTTTTATAGTTATTTTCTCAATGAACACAGACACTGTCAAGTCTTAGCCATTTTCTGGAGTTCTGCAATTTTGTATATATTAATTATCACTTGAGATGCTCTGCGTCCCTTCAAAGCTACAAGTATTTGAAAAGAACATCTTCATGTCACTTGCATTCTCAAATAATGGCTCTAAATTAAAAACCAGAGCTTCTGGGGTGACTTTCTTCACCTAAACTTGTGCTTGCATTGATGAATTTTGGATATGTTACCCAGACACTGTGACAAAGTACAGAAGTTGTGGCTTTGAGACCCAGAAGCTCACTCTGTCCCAATAAATACTGAATAGAATGGGTCAGGAGACCTGTGCCCTGAGGAATTATCATCCAAAGAGTTGGGAGTCCTTGGCTGGAAGGGAGCCTGGAACAGGTATTTTGACAGCAACCAGTGTATTTTTCTAATCTCTGACTTGTGAATGAAGAAAAAGAGCATTATGGGGTGATGAGAGGAGCAGAAAAGGAGATGAGGGAGGGAAGCCTGGCAGGGAGCAGCACGGACAGGAAAGTGCTTGGGGGGAAAAGCTGCAATGGGGATGCAGTGCTGGATGGACAGACAGAACCAGAGCCAGGACAGGGCCCCACCAGCTGCTCTGGGTGGGCAAACATCACCAACCCCAGCAGCAATTCTGCACAGGCAGCTCTGTGCACAGCAAATTCATTATTGTTCTAAAAACCCAGCAATCAAACCCAGCGTTTTGTTGTGACCACAGTCCTGATTTACACCATTCATGGGTCTCTAAGCTCTATGGTTTGTTAGCAGTATGCAGGCTTTATTTGAGGAGCACAAAAAAAAAAAAAAAGAAAAAAAAAAGAACCACAGGAAATGGGAAGAATTTGGCCATAAATAGGTTTGTAGGAAAAGTAACTCCCCTCAGTTTCCCAAGCTTCCCTTTATTGTTGTAAGTTCACTGCAAAAGCCCTCTGAAATTTCATCTATTCTCATTGACCATTTCCCTCTGGCTTTCTTGTGTTGTGTTTATTTTTATTATTTCTTAATTAGATTACAAACACTTGCTACAGAAACAGTAAAACACTGCCTCTGGTTCCTGGTAACAGTACATTTTAAATGTATATTAACTCAATGTTTTAATTTCCAGCTGAATACAAATTAAATTTATCTTTCAACACAAACAGTAACCTGTCATTTTCCTCAGTACTTTGTCTCATGCGAAATTTGTTCAATGTTTAAAAAGCCATTTTTAAACAAAAATTGGTCACTGACTTCAGAACAAACCTTGTTGTCTTGTGTTATTCCAGGCCTGTGGAGGGATATCATCAAGACAGTTTCATCATTTTCCAGTCACTGATTTTGATGTAGCCTCACATAAAGCCCTACAAGCAGCTGGACAGAGTATTTCTGGTTGAAAAGGAGAATTTCTGCTGGCTGGGATCACTGCCTTGTCATCAAGGTACTGACAAACATATTTACCGATTTCCCTTTGTTAAAAAGCTTTAACCACAAACATTTGTTTCATAACAAAGAGCTGTGGGGTGACTACTGTGGGTAATTCATTCTTTCTCACACTGCAGAAAAAAATGGTGGAGGAAGGAGGGAGGGAGCAGTGCTGGCAAGCAGAGGGATGCTGATCTCTGCTCTCTGGCCTCTCTGTGCCCAGGGAGGTGTCCCTGATCCCCGTGGAGCTCTGCACTTCCCAGGCCTGGAAAAGGGCAAGCAGTGCCAATTGCTCATTGACCTTCCCACTGGCAGTGAAAACATCCTCATGAGAGCAGAGCCAGGGAAATGGAGGTGGCAGGGAGTGGTGGGAAGGGTCACGCATCTTCATCATCAAGAAACTAAATGAAAGGAAGGGTGGATGTTGCAGGATTTTAGTTTCCAACAGCATCACTAAATTAACGTATTCAGCACAAAAATAACACATTTTCCACAGGAACTCTTTAGTCTTAAGACCAGAGTCTCTTTCTCCTGACAGCTAAATTATGGAGAAATTTCTCTTTCTCATCTTTTATTTTAAGCCATTAGTTGTTTGCTTTTCAGGACAGCTCTGAACAATTTCAGCCAGCACTGCCTGGGAAGGTTTGCTGTGACATCTGATACTCGGTGTCAGCTCTGTGGGGAGAGCACAGGAGCAACCAGTTTTTCTCAGAGCTTTTCTGTGTCCTGAGTCCTTAAAAATAATGTTAACTGTGAAGCTTAAATCAGCACTGTCGGGGGCACCCAGTGTTCCTCCTAACAGAGCAGCCCAAGGCTGCCAGAGGTATTACACTGCTCTATTGAAGCCTGCTGTGAGGTGGAAATACTGCCCTGGAGTTCATGACTTTGTAGCTGTAAAAAAAAGATATGACTATCAGATCTTATTATAGCACCTCATGCACAGCTCAGTGGAAAGGGAATATCCATTGCAGGGCTCTCTGTGCACCAAGAAATCCTGGCAAAGGTATTTGTGGAGGGGATAAAAAAATCCCAATAGCAAAACCTGAGCAAGGTGGGAAGAGCAGGTTTAACTTTCCTTGTGCACACTACAGACACCCCCAGTGAAAACTGAGGAGTTTACATCCCTGTGATCCTTTGTGACTGACACAATAACACATTTCCCTCAGGCTTGCCCTCCCCACACGTTTTTAGCTGTTCATGTTTACTTGCACAATGTGGTTCATTAAAAACACTGCACGTGTTTTCATTACCTGCACACGTTTTCATTAAAAACTTGTTGGAGGCTGTGCAGAAATCAGTTTGCCCAAAACATTTTCTGCAAAGATTTCACAGATGCTGGATAAAAACTTTCGGATCAAAATATATGAGAGAGACTGAGGTAAGAGAACTCCAGGTTTAAGCTCATGCCCTCACTAATTCAAGTATTCCATCTCTCATTCCCCTGCCCTTCAGCTCAATGAATATTTATTGTTGGGAAGTGGAAGGGCTTTAAACAGGAGAGATCAGGAGTGGCAGAACAATCCCCAGCCTTGTGGCTGAGTCCCCTTCCACAGGTGCTGCAGGACAGCACAAAACCCTCTCCCAGCTCTGTACCCACCCAGCATCCCATCCTGGATGGATGCTGCTTCCCATCCACCTTTGGAGAGCTGGAAACTGGAAAGAGCCACTGATTCATGGTCATTACACCTGCAATAACTCCATTTTTGTGCTGTTATTAACCAACATTTCCATTTTTAGAGCTGCACACCTCCCCTTGATGGTCACCTCCCCATGCTACCAGCATTGGAATGAACATTCAAGGATTCCCTCTTGATGGTGTTTCCCATTGAAGAGGATGTTTCAGAGGTGCTCACTGTAAGTATTCTTTTTAATAATTATTTTTATGTTTGCTCTGAGTGGTAGTGTTGCCAGGAAAGCCATCAAGCAGGATTTCACACATAATTTTGGCCCAGGAATGAAGTTTGATGACTTGCAGAAAATATCAGGAGTTTGATCTGCTGCTGAAGAAATAAGGCCTGGTTCTAACAACTGTTAGAAATGAAACTAAGCATTCACTTCCCAGGACACATTTGATTTAATTTTAACACAGACCTATGAGTGACACTATAAACACCGCATTTTTTAAAATATTAATACAAATATCTACACATAAGGAAGAAATAATTGGGTGGTGGCTTTACCTTCTGACAGAGGAAAAGAACTCATTTAAAATAATTCTATTACTTCCCCCAGACAGGCCTTGTAGGTTAGTTACAAGGAACTCACAGGTCACACAAAAGTGCAATGATAAAAAATGCAGGTAGTCTGAAACATTTATAAAGAGAAAGTATGAGGGAGTATGTAGTTTAGAATCTGAAATGACATTTTGGCATGGAACAGATCTCCCACAGGGCAGTTTTGAAACTTGCAGAAATTCTTAAAATGACATCTTTCAAAATGAACAAACATCAAACACGCTGAAGTCGTTACCTCAAAGTGCTTCACTGATAAGTCAGGCTGGGAATATGCTAAAAATAAAGTTGCCCACTTGTACAGCTGGCAGGAGCTGTGACCCCGGTGAGTCCTGCCCACACCATCCCTGCCCCAGCTGGGATTAACTCAGGTTTATTTGGACAGACATGAGCAGCACAACTGGGAAATGAATCCACAGAGGCGAGGGAAAGGCAGGGATAAACCACGGATACACCATGGATAAACCATGGATACACCATGGATAAACCATTGATACACCATGGATACACCACAGAGAGGGACAGGCACTGACAGGAGCCAGCACAAGGCATCCACAGGTGAGCCCTGACCCAAACCTGCTCCCGGAAGGTGACAAGAGCAGCATCTCTCCCCTCTGACTGCCAGGACAGCACACACTTCTTTTATGTGCTTAGTGACACAAAAAGCTCTCTCAAAACGCCAAATTTATATTATTGAACTTCTTTTGTTTAAAGAGAAAACAAGAGGGCAGAAAATGAATGGTACAATGCAGGCATTTCTCCATTTATTTAATAAGTTCTGTGGAATTAGGAAAAAAACCTCAGGAAATTCCTTTTTTGTGCAATGCATAATTAACCCATGGTCCCCTCTTCCCCAGCCCTTGTTAGACATTAAAGCATAGCAGGACAATGTGGATTTGCTGCTGTTCTTAGGTTTGCTGTGGTTCTTTTCTTTCCTCAAAATGGCAAACCTGGTGTGCCAGCCACAATGTGACAGGAGGTACACTTACAGGTACAGCACCTCACAGAGAGTTCCTCTAGCTAAATGAGAGCTCCTAGCCATTGACCAAAACAGAAGAAAAGAAAAAATGTTCCTTTGCTTTCACCCACCACTGATCTTCCTTTAAATGCATGGATGCTTTTGCATTAATTTCCTTAACTGCTAAAGATACAAGCAGAATTTGTGTATCTGCCCCCAGTTGGAAGGTTTACTGAAAATAAGAAGACTGGAGTTTAGAGGTCTTATTTTGCATGAAATTCACAATTATAAACTTTTGAAACACTTCTGTCATTTTTGCCCCTGATTCTGAGTAAAGCTACATCTGCATCAATCCTTCTCCATCACCATCTCCATCCATGCTGATCTGTTTGCCCAGTGATCATTCAATTATTCCATGTGGTTCTGCTGCAGGAATTTGGGTTGGTTTAGACATGTGTAAGTGGTAGCTGAGGGGTTTTTTCCCTCCTCTGTGCACTTCCATAAATCCAGGTTAGTAAACAACCCTGCACTCTTTCCCTTGCCCTCTGCTCTTCCACACAGCAAAGGAAAAGGAACCAAAACCTCACACAAAAACCTGAAATGGTTCTCTTGGCCACAGAGGAGCCAGAACACAGAACAGAGAAGAGGTCCAGACCTTTGGAAACATTTTTCCTCACACAATTTCCACTCAGCCCACCTGGCATGGATTTTTATGCCACGGTTGCAGGCTGGTTCCACATGGAAGGGCTGCTCCCCACCAAACAGATTTGCAGGAACACTTCCCTGCAATCCCTGCTCTCACTGCAGGCCATCCAAGACTGTCTCTGAAGGAAGAGATTGCTCTTTCTCTCACTCACTGTTCCAGGCACTCAGCATTATGGAATACAAGCTTTCCACAAGGGTTTATTAACCTCTGCACAAGAGAACACGTTATTCCATTTTGTAGACAAGAAGCCAATAAAAAGGCTGATTTAGGCATTCAAAACCAGTGCCTAGCTCTTAAGTGTGTAATCCAAAGCACAAAGGGCTGGAGCCTACAAAGAAAAGGTCACAAATATTTCAGGGGACGTCTTACTATAAAAACAAACAAACAATTTTCCTCGCTTCACCTCATTTTCAAAAGCCAAACCATGCTGCAGGAAAATTTTTCCCACTCCCCAAAGTCAGCTGGAGGCAGACACTCACTGCAGATAGATCAGTCTAGCAGGTAAAAGACAGGACATAGAAAGATTTTGCTTTCAGTTGCTTGTATCATTGGAGATACAGAAGAAAAATCAACCTTTTGCACCACAGCAGGACTGGGGTGCTCATGTCCCAGTGAGTAAATGGTTGTTTTTTTGTAATTACTTAATCCATCTTTATATCAGTAAGGAAAATTCATAGAAAAAAAGAGAATCAGTGCCCGTGCAATACCTTAATTCAGAGGGACGGGTGAGAACTACATCAGGTGTTACTTTAGATATTTGTGGGCTTTTAGCACATCCCAAAGTGTAAATATTGAGCTGGAGAAATAGTGGTGTA
Source organism: Melozone crissalis (assembly GCF_028551555.1). Lineage (NCBI taxonomy): Eukaryota > Metazoa > Chordata > Aves > Passeriformes > Passerellidae > Melozone > Melozone crissalis. The sequence continues at coordinate 29,255,122 of NW_026535823.1, forward strand.
GCTTCCCAGGAGTCAGAAAAGCTGTAGCAGTCCAGCTAAGGATGATGGAGGGAGCTGTATATGTATTTTCCTCTTTCTTGCTTGCTTTCATAAGTTCAGCTTTAATTCAGATTTGAGAACTTGAACAAAGGACTGCAGGAAAGGTAGCAACAAGCAGCCCCTTGTCCCTCTACTAATTGCCTGATTTTGCCTTAAACAAACAGTAAAAATGAGGCTTTTCACATTTTCTCTGCATTCTTAACCACAGATGGAAACCATCTATAATGCACTGCCTATAAGAAATGAACTCCCAGTCCACTGTGGATCTTGGGCAGCTCCACAGGATTTGCTGTGGTGTGAGACAGAGCAGAAGTGATTCCACAACTGAAATGCTGCTGTCACCACAACACAACCAAGTGCAGATGAAAGGCTTTGAGCTGTTTCAGCCCAGGCAGTGCTACACACAAATCACACATAACTAGGCTGACTTAACTTTGCTCTAAATTCAATGATGGCAATGAATTTTTACATCTTCTCTGCTATTAGTGACTTGCATGTAATAATCCCAATAACATTATCACAAATTCCTATGATACTACAATATTCATGGAAATGTAAAACTAAACTGCTGAAACTTAAAACCGATTAATAAAATATCCCGTCAAATAGATTCATTTCACTTCCTAAAGCAAAGAACTTCACTTGATCTCAGAGCATTAGCTATTTGAAATGCTAAAACATTTTTCTTTCAGTTGTAAAAGATTTTTTTCCACAGGCAAGAACTTGTTTGTCACTACTCACAGCCTTCCCACAAAAAAACAAGAATCCTGCTCTGTTTCCTTGCTTAGGCACTGGAGTGTCTAACAAGAAGAGTTAGAGATTATTCCAGTGAGTTAATTGGGTTTCAGAAATGGCTTGGAAAGAGAGGCTTTCTCTGGTTTTCTCCTCTGTTTGGGGAAATCTGACTTGCCAGTCAAAATTAGGATCTCTGTTAGCAAGGGCAGCACAAAGCAGATCTTCACTCCCTTCTGCTTAGGCTGCAGACAAGAGTGAAAAAGCCAAATTGAAAAGAGTTCTACAGTGAAGCCCCAGATGTGAAATTTCTTGGATTTGAATATCTGAGTTCAATCTGAATTTTTACGTTGCAGGTAACTTGTTATGGAGACTGAAATCTGAGTTTAACAGAAAAGCCAGTTTGTAGCAGGGGAGCACCAGCACATCCTCATGAATTCCACACAAAAATACAAACATACTTTTCCTGCTTCTTCTCCGGTTTCAAACAAACTGAGCACTTTGCACCTTCACTGGGGACAGGGACAGGAAGAGAATTCCTAAAAGACTGGGAATTGTGGTCCTGGTTCAGGCACATCCATGCTGGGTGCAGGGGGGACCAGCACAGCACTCTGCTGTGGCTCAGACTGTGGAGGGGCACAGGGCTGTGGGGATGTGCACAGCAGGGACAGACATCTCTTATCTCTCAGCCAGAATTGGGATTCCCAAATGGGAGAGCAGCAGAGAGAGCTTGGGGTGAAGATGCTGTGAGGGCACCCAAAAAATTTCCCTCATTCTGTTCATCCCATTGGAATCACGGCTCTGTGCTCATGGGAATGATGCCTTAGAAAGCTGCCCTAGAACAGAGGCTGGACAGAGCTCCAGAATAAAGCAGGGATTTATTCCAAGGATCTCCTCCATGGATCCACTTTGGGCAGCACCAGAGCCCAGCCAGGGCTGCACCCAAGATGAACCAAAATGGCCCCAAAATGCACGAGGAGCACGGGGTCTGTCCCTGGGATCAGTTCTGCTCCATTTGCACCTTGCAGTTCATTGTCCCATTCCAGCTTTAGCCCCTGCAGTCCCACCCTGCTTGTTTTTCTCTCTCCAGCCCACGGGGTTTGTGCTCCTGGGCTGAGATTTGGATCATTTGTCCTTGGTGCCCAGCTGGAGCAGGAATTGTTTTGTCTCCCTGCTCTGTGCACAGAGCTCACCATCCATCCCCTCATATGAAGCTCAGACCCACACACTAAAGCAGCACAGAGTCTGAAAAATATAAAAGCTAAAACTTAATGCATCAGGAACACTTGGAAAATACAAACCTTTGTCTATGGAAGTGGAGAACTGAGAAAACCTCCAACTCCATTACTGCCACCCCCAGAACAGGTGGAGATGCACTCAGGCCACCCAGACCCAAATAAACCTTCAGCTTTCAGCACCCTCAGCAGAAACACCCCCTGTCCTCACTCATCTGCCACCCTGCAGACATCTGTGAGCAGTTTGTATTTTGTCAAGGTCACTTTTCTGCACCCACCTGGCCTTTGTTGGCCACTGTGGTGCATTTTGGTTTCCTAGGCTTTACAAGAGAGAGGAGAAAGAGCTGCTCACACCTCCACAAAGCACAGTTTGCATTTAAAGATGTCCAACATAAAATTACCCACAGGGGTTTCTGTGCTTTCACCAGAAGCTGCTTTGTTTTATAAGCTCCATTATTACGGTGCTATTAAAAGGCTTAATGATTTAAATAGCACTCTTGAGTTAAGCCAGATGCTTTTACTCTCCAAGTATCAGGTCTATAGGTTACCAACACAAACAAGAGAAATCTTCTTTGAAATCTTCTAAGGCTGATAGTACTCAATTTAGTATTTTTATTGTAGCCAGAAAATCCTCTGGAAACATTCCGACTTTCACAATATTAAAAAATAACCCACTTAGTGAGTTCTAAATAATATTTATTTTAGCTAACGGCAGTATTTTAACAATCCTTGGCTCTCTAAGCCTATTAACTTCTAATACTACCAAGTTGAGCTACAGAAAAAAAATAAATAAAAGCTTCCTCTTGCTGCCTATTGACACTGGGTGTCATCTAAATGGCTAAACTGCAGTTCTGTTCCCAGAATTAATGCTGCAGGAGAGAAAGATGATGAAAAGGGACTCGCTCACAGCCCAGGCAGCACAAAGCTAAGCCATGTGGGCAAACACCTCCTCTAATTTCATTGTATTTATAGGTCAGCTGGTTTTATTCTGAAGCACAAGAGATTTACTGGGAAAATTCATTACTGCCGCTCGCTCTGATTTTCTTTCTCAATATAATTAAGCTTTGCTAATTGTCTATCGTGATTAAAATCATGCCAATAACAACCTTGTTTCCCCATTTGGCTGCGCTCCAGGCTCTTCAGAGCCCTTGTTTATGGGCAGTTCTTCCTGTAGCAGTTATGGAAAGGTCTTTCACCAAACACGTGAGGGCAGCCCTTGGCCCGGCTGCCAATAAATTCATACAAGTCAGGATTCTACCCGTGGATGTTCTGAGGCAAAGAAGGTAATCAAAAAGGAAAAGGAAAGACACAACAACTGTAGTTTAAGCAAGGAGTGAGATTCTGTAAAGATTCAGATTCTTGCAGGCTGGGAAATGAATTCAAACTAGAGACACAGATAGGAAGGTGTTGAAATGAGCGATTACTTCAGGGCTGTATTATCCCCCCAGCAATACAAAAGCTGATGTAAGACACAGAAATTCAGCCAGGACACAGAAAGGGGAGACAAGGGAAGAGAAAAGGGTTTGGGTGTGGGTGGGAAAGAAAACAAAAACAGAAATAAAGAATCTTGCTGCTGTTCTATGACACATTGCTATTTTTTAGCTTCATCACCTCAATGGAAGGCAAATCAGGGGTGCAGAGGGCAGGACCAGGAGCTGAAGGCAGCTTTGCTTTGCTTTGGAGCCCCAGACAGGGTCCTGGCAAGGGGGAAAGGACATAGGGAGGTGGCTAAAGCCATCCTTGCCTTCTTCTCACCTTCCCTTTGCCTGCTGGCAACTTCCTTGGAAACAGTCAGAGCTTGGTTTGTAACAATGCTCATCAGCAAACTTCTGACAAAACAGATTTTCAGGGGAAAAAATATTGATTCATTGAAGCCAAGATGTCTTAACCTCTAATGCTCTTGCTTCCCAACAGTTCTTTTGCTTGGGAATCAGGATTCCCACTGTCCACTGCCATGGGCAGCTCCAAGGGACACAAAATTCTGTCTGTGCCAGGGACAGCAGTGCAGGGGTACCCAACCCATCACCACAGGCCTCAGGGTTCTGGGGCTCTGTGCTTCCCTGTAAGGAGGCAGAGATAGGAGAGCACTGCAGGTCTGTTTTAATCTGTTTAAATGTTTTTCAAATGCTGCAACCAGGTAGAAACCCAAACAACTCCCAAATGAGGGCGTGCACACCCACATCACTCAAGTGTCCCAGAGTCCCAGTTCCAGGAGTAAAATAACCAGACCACTGTGTGCATCCCCTTTTGGCAGTATGAGACAGGTATCTGAGCTTGGGTAGCTCATTCTCAGTTAACTCTGTGCACTTCTGCAGTGTAACACACTCTGTGCCTCATTTCCCCACAGGGAATGAATGAAAGCCACTGCCTTTTTCTGCACTTCTGTCTAATTTACACTGTAACCTCTTTGGGCCAGGACCTATTTCTTGTTACTTGTTCATACAGTGCCTAACACAAAGGCAACCTAATCTCAGACCCTTTTTTAATGCAAATGTAATAGAGAACTGGGCTGTTTTAACAGAAAGGGTAATTTTGGTTCCCCCTCGGTAATGGACTCTGGGAACTGATAATTGGGCTGTTTTGTCATTATTCTTTTAAAGTGAGGTTAAGGTCCTATTGGTGGCAAAGTGAAATATGTATTGCAGGCTAATCAGCAGTCCAAATCCAAATGTGCCAGGGCAGAGCTCACCCTGCATTTAGTGCACTCAATGGATGGGTTGTACTAACACAATTAAAGGAAGAATTTGGCTGTGTACACATGCAGATCATTATATTCGCGCATCTCCTTTTACTGCAGATCATGCAGAGAAGGGTCTGAAGACTAAAAAACAACAATTATGGGTCTAGACAGAGCCTGCCTGAAGGCATGAGCTGCAGCTAGAGCAGTTCAAGTGACTGCCTCCTCCAGAGGAACACGCACAGAGGCAGTGGCACTCACACAACACCAGACTCCAGCCCCGTGGCCGGGTGAGCTGGGCTGCTGCTCTGGCCTTTGCAGAGGCCTGGGAGGACACACACAACCAGCCAGAGCTGCCCAGCTGGGGACAGCAGCTTTGGAAGGCACAGAAGGGAACTGCTGGCAGCTGGTTGTGTCCTCTTGCTCCAGAGTCAACAGGGTCAGCGAAGATGTGGCTTGGTAAACCCAGCCCAAAGGACAGGAGATTGGATTCTGTGTCCTCACATGCCACTGGTTATCAAGCAGCAGCTTCTCCTCACACAGAGAGACATGTTTTTCATGGTGCCAGGGTACAGAGCTAAAAAAAAAATGTCATCGCTTCTTCATCAGCTTTGCTTTCAAATATGTTTCAAATGCAGCAACTTTTATCTCGGTGCTGTTTGTTTCAGTCCAAGAGAAAGCAAAGGAATGCCAACGTTCCATCATTTCTGAGCATGAAGGGCAGCTTATCAGAAAATAACATCAGTGGCAGACACTTAAAATACCTTTATCCCAAGGTTTCTCCCCTGCTTTCCCATGGATAGCACATTTAAACCACTGCTAGATAGTCCAAACCAATAACAGGCTGTTCTGGTCACTCTTTTAATAAATCCATCTTTTGTTGCAGTGAACCCCATTTGCTTTTGAGTGCAAGTCAGGTTATTGATACAAATCACAAAGCCAGGTATGAAATGCACTTTGGATCTATTAGAAACTTTATTTCCCTAAACATCCACGTAACCATGACTTAAATCAAATAGGTCTCTCCACTGGCATACAGAAAGAAAAAACTCTTAGCCCCAGGATTTACACCTTTAGTCAGATGGATCCTATTTCTGACAATGTCCTACAGACTCTGCAAAGAAAACCTGCTCATTCCAGCTGTTACCTGAGTCTCAGAATTCCTTTTACACTTACATTTTAATCCCCTAATTACATGACTTGTAAGCCACTGAATTCTCTGTTCATGAGGAATTGTCTGGGATATCTTGCAGCAAGAAAACAGTGTATGTTTCTGTAATGCTTAATTCTCACCTAATGAAGAAATATTGGACCAAACCTACAAGAGCCAATCCGAGGGAGAAAATAATCAGCATACTCTCATTTCTTTAAATGCCAGGAAAAAATCATCCAGTATATTTTAAATTTCAAAGCCTTTTCCCCCAACACCTTAGGCATTAATGGCTTTTTAACAGGACACAGTCTGTAATTTTCTTGAGGCAATTTTCCGTGGTTTTTCACCTTCAGAAAAAAAAACGCACTGGGTTAATCTTTCCCAGCTGACATCATAAGGATGATTTCTGCAGTTAAAAAGGTCTTCAAACAAAAGGAATAAAAACAAAAGAGTTCATTTACAGCTCCTTTGCTGAGCAGACAAACCATGCTGGAGGATGGCTCAATGACAGCCAGTGGGACAATTGTCCATTCCAACCATTATCATATTGCCATGTGCATCCCAGCAGCTCCTGCATAAATCCTCGCATTAGAGCCCAGGCTCTGCTGTGCACAGGCTTTAACCACATCTCATTTGTGACTCAGGAGACCTGGATGTGCTCCTGGATTTGCCATTGCCCTCTGCTATGCCCCCCTGCAAAAATCTCTGCCTGTCTCTGTCTGTTTCTCCACCTCTGAGATGGGGATCAGGGTATCCTTATAAAACCCCCTCCTGCAGAGGGATCAATGGGAATTGTTGTTTCACCCTTCTGAATGGCTCTCCTGGAAAGCACAGAATTTCAGTCTTCATTTAAAGCACAAAAGCTGGCGTGTCTGTGGTGTTTTGAAAGGCACTTTCACATCAGGCTCTGAGAACACGTAAATGAAAACACCTCCAAAACAAATTCTGTTTGTTTTTCATCCATTGTCTGCACACGCTGACATGCAGTTCATCTTCTCTTCAAGGGGGAAAAAAAAAAGTTAGCACTTAAGCACTTATTTCTGCTGCAAAACCATTCATATAAATAAAAGAGAGACAGAGAGAGACAAAGTGCTCTGTGTGGATACTTTAAGCTGACAGAGAAAATGCTCCTTCCACAACAAACCGGAGCACACACCGGGAGGACAGCCCTGCTCCTGATTCCCATCTCTGAGAGAAAATGAAGAAGAATGAATAGCTATGCCTCACTTACTCTTGAAGCAAATCAAAAGGAATATTCTGGTGTCTATTTTTTATCCTCCTGTTCTGGTTAATGAAAACAAAAGACCTAAATATTTGATTACTTCCCCTCTGTGTCAAAAATAATAGTTCACGGCCTTTCTAGTTTGACAGAACAGAGACTTTTTAGATCTCAGTCCTTTCATCTGAAACAGCATCACACAGGTTTGCACCAGCCTAACCTATTAAAATAAAGTTGAGCTCTAAAAATCTGCCTTTTTTTCCCTCCTTTTTCTCCCCTTTTGGAGCTGCACTGCAAGCAATGATTAGATTGCATTTGCCAATAAATCTATAGGGATAAGTGAACCAAAATAGCTTCTTCCTCTCCAACCTATCAGTTAACAGCTTCCTTTGTAAATGATATTACCACTTCATGATTTGCCTTAAAACTTACTCAACTCTGTCCTGTGCCCCTCAGTGTAAATGTGACCCATGCTAAAGGCTGTGCAAAATGCATTCAGGAAATCCATATTTGTGAATTGATATTTTAGTGATTTCAGCAGCATTCACAAGTTTGACTATGTGGAATCTAACATATGCAGAATCCTTCAAAAATCTGCAGTTCAGGTGGAAACACATCCCAGCAAAAAAACCACCCTGTGTTAGTACAGAAAGAAATTAAAGTGATCAGAAATTGATTGAACTTATGGAGACATAAAATGGTAAGGGAGGAAAATTTTAAGATGTGTGTATGTTGTGGCAAGGAGTTGCATTTCAGAAAATTGCATGTAGCACACAAAGAATCATGGAAGCCATGGGAAGAGTGACCTTATTCCACTGAGCTCTTTCAAATTCTTCTAATAGCAGCTCCTGCTTGTCAGGATTAGCCAGAAATATGGGTGGTTTGACTTGTTAGTGCTATGGTTTTTCCCTGATGTACTGAATAGTACATTTTGCTACAACACAGCTTCCATTTCATTCCCACAATTTTCCCTCCAACTGCATTTCCAGTCCAGTTGTTCAGACCCCAAGAACTCAGTTTCTGCAACAGCTGTACCCCAGTTCTGCCACTGCCCCACTCTGCCCCCTCATTTCTCCATTTACAATGGATTTGCTTCACATATTGAAAATGAATGCTTGCTATGATACAGGAGTTTAAACAGGACTTTTATTTCCAGTTATCTGGTGCAGCAGTATTTTTCTGGCTGATGTTTTAAGCAACCTGAAGAGAATGAGAGAGAGGAGAAGGAGATAAAAGAGCAGTTTAAAGGACTCCAACCTTTCAGCACAGTTGTGCCAGTCTGAAGATGAATAGATCATTTGGGGTGTTCTTTCCAAATGATTGTGTAACCAAAAAGAAAGGGGAGTAAATCAGGGCATGATTGGTTTCTGTAGCAAGAACTAGGTAAGAGAACAAATCAAATTTAACACTAGGAAAGCAATAATGGAAAATGTCTGTCTCCCCAACAGTTCCTTTGAGACAAACAATCTGACAGTGCTGAGCTCAGCCAGGCTGGGCTTCTCACAGAAACCACAAAAACTCCTTGTCCATGCTGAGAACTTGGTAGAGCAAAATCCCAGCTGTAGCCTGTCCCTTGTTAGCATAATGGATCTCTATGGTTGGCAAAAATGAGCAATTCAACAACATGTAGTAGTCCAGAAATTTATTGGTCACCCTCTGAGATACTCAATTAAATTTTCCTAACTCCAAGAAAAGGAGACAAAAACTCTCAGGTGTCTTTGAAACAGTTCACACTTACATAAAAATCACAGTATTTTTTTTCCTCACTATTTTACCTTTCTAACCTCATCATGTAACTGTCTCACTAATATTTCCAGGCTCCCACTCTGATCATCTCTACATTAAACATTTCCTACCACACACTGCAAAAAGAAAGTCCTGACAGGGCAGGTGGAGCCCTGAATGCAGACAGAATTTTATGGAAACCACAAAAGCTTTTGTTCCCTGTGATGAAAGCCAACACCAGTGTGGATTACAGCACTCCAGGAGCAGCTAATGGAGCCCTCACACATCTTAGTTCGCCCATTTTGCTCTCAGAATTCATCTCCTATTAATTTTGGAGGAGTAACAGGTCCCTGCCTCAGGCAGTGCCTCATACTCCAGATAACTCAGACAGACACTGCATTGCTCACAGATTATCAGCTGCTGATGTGAAATCAGAATGAAAGATGGAGCAAAGTGACCATGGAACTTCATCTTGCATTTAGCAAGCCAAACTCCTTGCATAATCATTCCATGGGCTCCTAATTTCCCACTCCTGTACCAGCAGCAAGCCCCAGTCTCTCTGCTAAGCCCCACAAGCCAGGCTCAGTATGGTCCAAAACACCCTAAAATAGGAGGGAAATCCCATTTTAGGGTGTTTTGGGAATTGGGAAATTGGGAAATCTCCACCAGGCTAGCAGACACAAATTACACATTCCTGACTCACAGTTTAAGGGGCAGATGCATTCCTGTGCTGTGGGCTGTGAGTGCAGCCCTCCTCAGCACCTTAGCACCCATCAGAATGGCATTTAATCCCTGACTTCCACCAGCCAGGGAAAATGAGATGGTGAGAAATTTATTAGGCTTTATAATCATGCATAACAATCTGCTGTACATCACAACTTAAACTGGAAAAAATGCCTGACAGTGGAATTTCACCCTTGTTAGATAAAATGAGGAAAGGTGATTGTGTGTGATCCTTGCCCCTTGCCTCCACTGGGAGAGAGAGGAGGCAGCAACTGGCAACAGCTTTTCTTAATAATTACACATTATCTCTTTGAAGAGACAGGGTATAGAAACCTGTTTTCTTCTCACTCTCTTCACTGGTGCAATATAAAGAAACGCTTTGATTAATTGGGCAACAGTCCTTTGGGCTGTGAGGTGCTTGAACTCCTAAACCCCACAGACAAATCCAGAGATAAGAATGAAGAATTTCACTTCTCGATACAGATCAAGGTGAACCAGCAGTGAATTGGAACAGAACTGAAATTATTAAGGGGAAGAAAACCACTCAACACAACCAGCAAGGAGAGCCTTGTGCCTCATGTCTGAGCTCTGTCCTGCACAAGAGGCTCAGCCCCTTGTGATGTGCCCTGCCCACAGAATTCTTAATAAAAATGGATAAAAAAGGAGAGTTGACTGCATTGTTTCAAAACCAGCTAAAGAAAGTGCCCTCTCCACGTTGCTTGGCAGCCAAAGCATTTTGGGTGTCAGAAACACAAATTCTACCCAGGGGACCCAGCCCATCGTGTGCAGGAGATGCTGCTAGCACAAATTCCAGAGGAACTGAACACAGACATCCTCTGCTGCATTCCCCCACCCTGACAAGGTTCTGGTTACTCCTGGAGGTAGTTCCCAAACAAGCCATGTCCCTGAGACAAGGGCTCTCCATGGCTCCCTCCAACCTTTTCTCAGCCCCTCTCAGAGTGTTTTTAAATAATGGATTTTAAAACAAATGCATTGGAGTGTTTATATTTATACTTCTGTTTTGCAGACAGGGCTTTCAAGCCCACGTTTTGAAAGTTTCTCTCCAACAACTCTAAGCACCAGAAACTTAAAAGCAGAACAAGGTAAGAGAGCAAGACCTGCTGCCCTCAGAAAAAGACCAGACACCTGAGAGCCGACAAAACTCATTTAAACACTGATGTGATGCTGCTGCACTGAACACGTCCAGAAGTGACTGGGGTTTTCTGAGTGCTTACAATGCTCTATCACAGCATTTCAGAAACCTAAAGCACCAGAGATTAGTGCTTTAAAAGTGCTTTAAATCCTCACCTGACCTAAAGGCAAAGGGGTGGGTGCCAAGGAATGTGGCCATGAAAAATCCTTTCCTTAGGATTTTTCCTTCTGAGAAGCTGAGAGGCCTCAGCAACAAAATGTAAACAATGGTTATCTGCTGCTGTGGAATGCAACAGGTGCATCTGGGATTGGTCTCATGTGGATGTTTCTAATTAATGGCCAACCACAGTCAGCTGGCTCAGAGAGAGAGTCTGAGCCACAAGCCTTTGTTATCATTCTTCTTTTTCCATTCTTAGCCAGCCTTCTGATGAAATCCTTTCTTCTATTCTTTTAGTATAGTTTTAATATAATATATATCATAAAATAATAAATCAAGCCTTCTGAAACATGGAGTCAGATCCTCGTCTCTTCCCTCATCCTGGCATCCCTGTGAACACAGTCACAAAGGAGCAGCTGCTAATGGTTTGTCATGGATCTGGTTTGCCTCACTGCTGCACTGATGCCAGGGTAGCTCCCAGTGTGGGTCACTCAGGGTGCCCTGCATGTGAATGGGCTGCACTCATTTGTGATGTTTTCCTTCCTCTGTTGCACTGCTTCTTGATTAATTAGTGCCATTAAAGCACCTGCCCCGTGTACACACACAACTTGCCTTGCTGTAACAGTGGGAAGAGGGAGCAAGTCCTTCTGAATTCAGGGAAAAGTCTCTGAAGTGTAAATAGACAAAGTTAATCAAATTCAGACGAGATTAAAATTAACAGACTATCAACCAAGTGACACTATTAATAAATGTCCACAACAAGCAGGGACAGAAAGGACTCTGGAAAGACCAAATGTAATTTAATTAAACAAATGAGAACACACAAAAGAAACCATAGCAGATAACTGCGTGGGAAGACAAATAAAGATTTCAGCAATAATTGCTGTTGTATTATTCACTGTATAAAATGAATCATACTGGTGTTCCTCTCTATTTACATAGCGAGGTGGAAAACCTTGGGATTTTACCTGTAACCTTGTACACTGCAGAAACTTGTCCTTCACATGAATAAATGAAGTTTTGCTCTCACATTATTAGGCCATGCAAGTGCAGAATATACATATGTACTTACAGCAATCTTGTGATGCAGGGGAATACTATTATTCTGATTTTATGGATAGAGTTTTACAACCTCATTAGTCTTGAGGCAACAAAGCTTTCTTGGTAGGGTTTGCCTTGATATTACAGAGCGTGAAAAATCACATCCCATAATCTACACGGCTGAAATAGGCAAAGTTTCTGATGTAAATGCAATGAGGTTGACGAGACCCTGCCCATCAGCTGGGCTTGTTTATGATTTAGTGTTAATGGTTTCCACATTGACACTCAAAGGAAGTTTTACCCAAAACTCAAGAGCCACCCAGCTGCACGTTCTGAACTTCCTCTGAGATTCCTGTCCTGGTTTAATTCTTGATTCAAGGGATGCTCAGAAACCTGCATTTCTAGCAAGGTGTCTCCCCATCCTCAGGCACCACACTTGGAGCACAGCACAAACTGTTACAGAGACAGGAGGCATCAGATCAGAATGGCCCAGCTCTCTGAGGAGCCCTCCTATTGCTGGCTACAGAAATACATTCTGTATGTCTGTAATACAGAATGTATTTCTGTAATACAGAATGCATTTCAATACATTCTGTATTACAGAAATATTACATTCAACAATACAGAAATTCCCCCTCCTACAGCTCTGCCCATGAGGGGGAATCCTTCTTCCCTCAAGGGAAAAAAAGGCAAAAAAGAAAAAAAAATTAACCACAACCTTTTAAAAATCCCAGCACTGCTGATACTGAAGCTTCTTCCAATATAAAAACTCTGCCTTAAAAAGTCACACCCCAGAACAACTGAATAACTCAGAGGTTATTTTCTCTCTCTGAGTTTGTAAAAAATATTTTATTAAACAATGCACTGTGTGGTTCACATTGAATTCTACCAGCACAGCACTGTTTAATGTGGCAGTTCCCTAATTGTCACTGTTTCCTATAGCACTTCACTAATCAATTCATTTGATTTTGCTGTGTTTCAGTCACTCCACAGAGGAATCCTCAGAGTGGTGGGTGTTTCTAATGAGATCCTGCAAGCACCCTGAGTAATTGACCCTCAGCTATACAACATTTTTATCAACAAGCTGGAAGAAAATACGAAAACATTATTTGATAAAAATGTCAAATGACTGACAAAGATTAGGAGAATGGTAAATAATGAAGTGGAGAAGGTATTGATTCAAAGCAACCTGATAAGATCAACACAAGCAAGCATTATGTGCTCCGCAGTACTGCTACTGAATGAGTCCTAAATCCTAATTAGGAAATAGGATACACTGAATCCCAGGAACAAAGCAAGTACAGCACTTTTACAGGCTGGAAGGGTCTATTTGGGGAAGAAAGAGTGTAAAATACAGAAAAAACTTGGGAATCAAGAGCAGGCATTGCCATGGTAGTGAAGGGTCTAATGCATTCCCTGACAGTGTCAGCAGAATAAAGCCCCATGGGAATAGAAAGATTATATCACACTGTTAATGTGAATTGGTACAACCACAGCTGCAACCAGCGGTGCTGTCCCCATGCTTGGTTTTGCTCCAAAGAGCCACAAGAATGATTAAGGGACTATAAATATGTGGTCAGTGAAAAAAATTAAGGAGCTCAATCTGTTCAGATTATCAGAAGAAAGGAGAGGGCACAGGTTGATGACAGCTGATTAATCCCTACACAGGACACTGAAGTTCCATAATTGCAGCCTCTTTATGAAATAAATGGAGCTATGATACCATCCAGGAGCTGGGAATTGAGCTGGGCAAGCTTTGACTCGAAATGAGATGCTGCATTTTAATAGGCAGAGTAAATAACAGCTGGAAATGATTTATTGAGAGTGGAAGTGCATTCCTCAACACTGCGAACCTGCCTTTCACAAGGGGATGTTTCCTGAGCTCAGCTGGATTAATTCAGGGTGGCCTTCAGGGGGACACAGGGGGTCACTGCACTGCTCCCTCCTGGCTCCACAAACCACAGGTCCCCAGATCAATCCCCCTCTCCTGCACCTTCAGGGCTTCCTTCAGGTCATTAAGTTTAACACCCACCCTCCCTTCATTTGGAATGTGCAATTCAAAGCTGTAACTGCTGCCTTAATTTAATGGTAATTAAACCTGAGCCAGCCCCGGTGTTTTCTGTAGCCAGCTCACTGCTGCAAAGGGAGAGCTGGGCAGAATGTTCTGGAGCCACCACCAGCCCAGGCTGCCAGCAGGGGACAGGGACAAGAGCACAGCTCATCTCCCCCGCAGCCTGGGATTTAATTAGAGAATCGTGTCATTAGGAAGCTCCTTTGGCATGCAGGACCACGGGAACAGGGTGTGAGCTCAGGAGCAAAGGTACAGGAAGCCAGCACAGGGCCCTGACAGAGGACAAAGATGATTCTGCCTCTGAGATAAGCTTCCCTCAGCCTGGGTCCTGTGGTAATGCAGGAATTGCCCTTCCTTCTATTCATTTTTCCATTACTCACACCATTTGGACATCATTCCTTTTCCTGAAACCTTTATTCCCAGTGCTCCTCCTGTCCCTCAGCCCAAGCTTCCACAGGCTCAGGTAAGCACCACACAAAAATAAACCAGCCCCAAAATTCAGCCCACACCATATCTGGAAGCAGCTGCCACTGGCGCTCTATGGGAAGAGGCAGGCTCTTATTTAAAGTGGATTTTGAAATTTTTTCACTGATAACTCATTCAGTCTTTTCAGTTTTGATATAAATGTAACTGTGTTCAAGAATAAAAATTGATGCTTGTGACCAGTTTCTTGGTCAAGAAACTGTGTAACTTTGTGGGTATTATTTCCAGCCAGAGTGCAGGACGCAGCACATCCTGCTGAAAACTCACTCCAAGCGCCCATCAGTGATGGGGATTATGCACCAGACACCTCATTGAGCCTCTCACCCCCTGGTATCCATCCCATCAGGACAGCTGTGAGCCATTGCCATGTTTGCCAGCTATGGCCCAACTTGCCAGGCTAGAAAAGGGGCAGATTCTGAGACTGCAAGCCAGTAACACAGTGAAGAATGGGAAAAATGCATCTTGGAGAGGGAATGTTTAAAAACAGACTCCAGTTATGCCAGTCCTGACAGGCTGATGCTTCCTCTGAAAAAGCCACATACACAAAACTCCATCAGGAGTGCTGGAACACAAGCAAAGTCTATTTGCTCCTCTTTACCTACTCACACACTTCCCACTAGGTGTAATGGGAGCTCTAAGCTGAGCTCAGGTCTTTAAAGAACCAGATAGGGAAGTGCCTGAAGTCCTAATAAATATATATATGCCTTTCCTAAGTTTTACATTGAATTAAAGGAAATAAAACAGCACTCTTTGACCCAAATCAAAGAAAACTTCAAGCCAAAAAGCTGGAATTTCATACAACACACAGACTGGCTCTGGACTCCTTCCCTCCTGCTGCCTTGGGCATGCATTGCAGAATTTGATTTTAAAGTACTAATTTAAAGTAGTGATCACCAGGCAGGTATTTTGTACTTCTCAATTTGCAAAGCACTTTCCCTGCTAAGTTATCTAGCAACTACTCAACAAAAAACTCCCCCAAAACACAGCAAACAGAAACTGGTGTGCATGTGGTGATGGGGGACATCAAATCTAACAGATGTGCTCTAAAATCCCTTCTAGTTACTGCAAAAGGCAGAAAGGAATTTACTTATAATATATCATCATGTACATTGCTAGTAAACAACTTGAGAAATTTTTAGGGGGAATGGGATTTATTTCATTCCATTGTTTAGCAGAGGTGACACAATCTATAGTCTCACACTGAAATAAGTAAGAAAGCCTTAAAGCAATATATGGATTGCTGCCACCACCACCACGTGCCACTTCACATGACAACATATATCAGCAAAATATTTTTAGATATTCTCAGATGAAAAATATCACATTGCCATCTTTGAATTTTGGTCTGGCCTTAAAATACAACTCGGTTTTTATATAAATGTAACTGTACTTAAGAATAAAAATTGATGCTAGTGAACCAATCTATTTGCAGTGCTCTGGATCTAAGAATGACCCCTGGGATCTGGTTTCACTCCTGTTAGTAGTGGAGGTAGTTTATTTAATGCCATAAACAAATGCAGCTCTTGGAAGCTCTGAGAGTGGGAAGGACTTTGGTGAAGGCAGCTTTGCTTTCACTGAGCTATCAGCAGGGAGGTCAGCACTAAAATGTCTTCTCTCAAGGGGAATACTTCAAACCTCCTAAAATTAATTCCATTCCATTCTCCTGGTGCCCACATGGGAATTCACATGGAGATGCAGAAGGGAGCAGCAGAGATGCTGAACAGGTTTTGCTGCAGAAGTGAGAACTCCTCGTGGCTCCTCCAGCATCTCTCCTGCTGATCCACAGAGCAGATGCTGGGATCACGTTGGTTCCTCACTTGAGAGGAGGCTGATGGCACAGCAGGGCTGTCTCAGAAGTTTCAGTAACACAATAAAAGTCTCTGTGCTCTGAAATAAAAATTAGGAGGCTAATGGGACTCGGGGTTTCTCAACAGAGCGGAGCCTTGTTGGTTTATTGCACACAATTTAGTGATAGTCATACCTTTCACAGGGTGCAAAAGTGCCTTTTTTTTTTTTTAATAACAGCTACAGAAAATCAATAGATTTCATGAGTTCAATTAATCCCTGCAGCTGCTGTGCCACAGTCAGAAGGAAACAAAGAAATTTTCAATTTCTAAGCTGTTGTCTGTAGAGGAGCATGGTCCTCGAGTACCTTAAACTGTGGTTCCCATTAAAGCAGGTTTTCCTGTAATTTGTGATTTTTTAGGGTAAGCCTTTGTAATTATAAAGGTAAGCCAGTGCTAGACTATGTTCTAAACTATCAGTGTCATGCAGTTATTTGTATTTAAATGTGTTGGACCTCCAGGCTTTAGGTTTGGATAATGGACCAAGGTCCTCAGGCCAGCCCATTCTTGCTGCATTACATGGAGGTTCATGCTAGAAGACTTCTTCCCTACTGCTGGTACTGATTCTGAAGTAATTAGAGAGACATTGACTACTTGTTAATCTATTTTTTAGATCATTTCCCCTGAGGTGCTGTCTTTTGTGGCAGTGGATACTCAGCAGGGCTTGGAGAACATTTGCAGGCAACTTTCCAGCTGCACTTTGTGTCTTCTGCAGGGACAGCTGTGCCTGATGTGTGATTCCACATTAACCCCTGCCACCTGCATGACCGGAACCTGCACAAAACCTCTTGTTTATGGGATATTTCCATGTCCAAACTCTGACCCAGTTTGGGCAACCAGTTGTTTAACAGGGGCTGGGAACCTCTGGCAGTGACCTGTGCACAGCAGGGTCCTCACTGAAATGTGTGACACTCCCCCTGCATCTTCCCCAAGAAAAAGGTCAATGTCCCATTTCCCTTCTAAACAGCCAGTTTGGGTCCTGCAGAGGGCCCATAAAGCTGGCCTTGCCGAATTACTTGGTGCTAATCAGTGACCTCAAGTGAGCTCATTGTCCTTTATTGCTGCCAGATTTGATTCCAGGACAGCTATCCTGGTGTAAATATTCACCTTTTCACATCACAGGCAGAGTAACATCCTCTGCATTTCCGATTCTCAAGTGGGATTTTTTTTATTTTTTTTTTTTTTTGCCACTGGCAAATCTGAGCTAAATTTGGAATGTTTATTGAGTGATTCACCTTCTGCACAGCCCAGAGCAGCTGCCTTGTGACAATGTCACTTCTCAAAAAAAGCAATTTCTACAAAGGCACGACACGGTGACAAAGTGAGGACAAGGGACACTCCAGGGAGCAGAGGGACAGTGATGAGCCTCAGTGCCAAGGTTCTGAACAGGTGACTTGGAGCCCTCAAGGCAGAGGGAGCAGCCTTGTAGCACACTCAGCTGAGGGAATTTTCAGCAATAGAATCACAGAATGGTTTGAGTTGGGAGGCACCTAAAGATCAGCTTGTTCCACATCTCTGCCAGGGGCAGGGATATTTTCTGCTATCCCAGGTTGCTCCAAGCCTGGCCTTGGGCACTTCCAGGGATCCAGGGGCAGCCACAGCTGCTCTGGGCAACCTGTGCCAGGGCAACCTCACCACCTTCATGTAGCTATTATACATCTTCCATATATTTAACCTAAATTTCCTCTCTTTCAGTTTGCTCCCATTACTCCTTGTCTGGTCACTCCAGCTCTGATGCAAAGTCCTGTCGCAGACAACTTTTACAAAAAATCATTTCCTTAGGATTTTTTCCTCCTGAGAAGCTGAGAGGCCTCAGGAACAAAATGTAAATAATGATTATCTGCTGCTGTGGAATGCAACAGGTGCATCTGTGATTGGTCTCGTGTGGTTGTTTCTAATTAATGGCCAATCACAGTCAGCTGGCTCAGACAGAGTCCAGGACAGAAGCCTTTGTTATCATTCTTTCCTTTCTATTCTTAGTTAGCCTTCTGATGAGAACCTTTTCTTCTATTCTTTTAGTATAGTTTTAATGTAATATATATCATAAAATAATAAATCAAGCCTTCTGAAGCATGGAGTCAGATCCTCATCTCTTCCCTCAACATAAGACCCCTGTGAACAGCATCACAAAGTCCCTCTCCAGCTTCCCTGTACCCCCTCCAGATGCTGGAAGGTGCTGTGAGGTCTCCACACAACCTCCTGTTCTCCAGCCTGAGCAGCCCCAAACATTCCCAGCCTGCAGGAAAACCACCCCACTCTTCTCCAGCCATCACAGCAGGGCAGGGAAGGGCAGCGCTGAGGTCTCTGGAGTGCTGGCATGTGAGCAGCTGTTTCCCTGCCCTGTGCTACCCCTGGGCGCGTGGCACAGCCCTGGGAGCTGCTGCTTCCTCCTTGTTGGGAGCGCGGATCAGTTTGTATTTTTCAACACGAGGATTGTGGCTGCCAAAGCTGATAATGAAAAATTGAAAGTCAAATAACCCCTATTAGTCTGTCAAAGGTTGATGGAGCTGGTATTCTATTTTCCCATTGTGAACGACTCCCATTGTTAGGAGCTGACAGGCGAATCTCTGCAGAAATATGGACTCTTTGTGAGAGCTATTTATGGCAACATATGACAATGCAGGGCTGCAATATGCATGCTGAGGCATTGCCTGGCATGTGCAAGAGCCCCCTGGTACAATTCCTGGCTTGCAAGGAAAAATTCCATAAAGATAAGAACATCTGAGGGACCTAGAGACAGGTGAGATATGGAGAAGTGGGGAGGAATGATTTGGGGGCTGTTATGGCATGGCACAACAGCCTTTAAGGGATGAGGAAAAACCCATTTATCAACAGTACATGAGCAAGAGATGACAAGTTCATGTTTATTTTGCAATGCTTTGCTTTCTTTTTTTTGGTGGTTTTTCATTTTGTGATCAGTTAAAAAGCAAACCAGCTCTGTGCATGGATGCCAGAGGAGGAGGATGATCAATAGGAACAGCAGCAGGATGGATGGCTGAGGAGGGAGTCAGAGGCTCTCTGACAAATATTGAATACTAGCTGGGGCTGGGTGCCCAGTGTGCTCCATGTACACAGAGATACATCCAGACTTTGCAGCAGAGTCAATGTGGTGAGGATCAAAGAAATGATTTCGGCCAGGACTGGGTGACACTTTGGGAAGACAGAGTGCAAAGGCAGGATGAAAGAGCCAGCTCAGCTGAGCATGCACTAGTGCAATGAAACCTCTTTCCCCTCCTCCTGGATGCCAAAATTAATTTGGGAGAGTGGAGTCCTCAGTGTCACCATTCCCCTCCACAGCACACCTCCTCTGTAGGCAGCTGGTCCTCTCCAGAGCCAAAGAGCAGCTCCTGCTGCTTTTACCAGATGTGTTCTGCTGCACATGGCTTTGGAAAGAGGGGAAAAGGAAGGGGAAAAGAGGGGGAAGTGAAGGGGAAGGATAAGAAAAAGTAGTACCAGGATGATGCTTTTTGTGACAGCGTTTGCTCCTCATATTTGAAACTCGTGCATATTGAAATCCATTAGCCACAGATAAAGAGGCAAAGCAGTTCTCCTGGCACTTGGGTAACCAGATTTCAGAATTTTCACTCTTCCTTCTCATTTTTAAGTGTGAGATACTTCAGGAGCTGTTGAACAGCAGCATTTGGAGCTGTTGGCAGGAGGTACAAGCACCACACACTGTGCTGTGCACATTGCCCACCCTGCAGGTCCAGTGGCTCTGGAGGATTCCCACTCCTGCCTGGGCTGCTGTCATAGACCCTTAATGATTTTGAACCTTTTGTGGGTCAATTAAAAGGGTAAAAATCAGAGTTCACAGGACAGGGACTCCTCAGAGACGACTCAGTGTGTGGTAGCAGCGTAGGCAGGGGAAATGCAACCAAGTTCCTTCTTCTCCCAACCCAGCATCAATTTTACAAAGCTCCTGCAGTTTCCATTCACTTCCCTGATAAAAAACTTCTGAGCATACAGATAACACATTTATAGGCATCAAATAGTCACCTAGCCTGCCAGATACTATTATTGTGTACAGATAAGATACAACAGACACCCAAGTAAAGGAAAGAGGATAAGACTGATAAAACTCCTCAAGCACAAAAAGCAGCTTAACACTCACCAACCCCTTAGGTTCTTGTTACCAACTCTTTTAAGTAAAAAAGAAACACCACTAAAAATGGGGGAAATCTTTAAAATCCTTGAACAGTTAGAGAAAGGTCATCAAGTTCCACCCAAACCATCAGTGCCTCCCTCACTTCTTGCAATCAGACACACAAGTTTGGGTTCCTTCTCATCTCACCACTTTGGTATTTTCTTCTCTTTCTGGCCTAATTTTCCAGTTATCAAAAGAGTAAAGTGCATAGGAGGCAGTCTGTATGTACAACTATTTATATATTATTTTAAATAATTAAAACCTTCAACAGTGTGATTTCAGGGGCAAAGTTAGCAAGATTTCAATTCCAATCCTGATGAATAATTAGCTGATTCAGACATGTATTTATGGGCACAATAGAGTTCCACTGGGCAGAAAGACACCAACATAATGGCAAGTGAATTAAAGTGTGTCCTCCTTGACACCCCAAATGTTGTGGGGTGTCCCCAGCTCTCCACAGGCACAGAAGAGCCCCCCAGACCAGTAACCCCATTGCAGGTACAAAGACACTGCTCAGAGAAAAAAAAAAAGTCAACATTTGGTTCTAAAACCATTTCTTAAAGGTTCAGAAAACACAAAAAAGTAAAATTGTGGTTGATTCGGGTGCAAACCTGCCAAACTTGCAAGCCACAAGGAGGAGAGAACACTTGCAAGCTCTCTGTGTGGATTAAGAATTACTGGTTTAATTCCTTAAGTACATTAAATAAGAGAGTTTTGACTTGGAATCAGTGGGAAAGCTCAGAAACTTAAATACAGAGCACAACAGATTATGAAGAAAATGATCCTTGAAAATTTTTTCACTTATGCAATGCTGGAAGATTTTATCTTCTCTCTGACTGGACCTCTTAGCTCATCAAATGTCAGCATTTTGGTCTATTTTGGTCTATCACTGCATTTTATACAGCAGTGCTGAGCCCATAGATGTGACAGGGGCTCTGAGAGTGGCAGCACTGGGGGGTGGCAATAAAAAATACACAGCAGGGCACTGTGTCTTCAGCAAGGAGGAAAGTTGTTGTTCTTTACACAAATCCCAGGAGATTAAGCAATGGAAAAGTGTGTCAGACAGCAGTATTTCACGGTCCAGAAACTCAAAAATAAGATAAAACTCCAAAATCGAATTACCACTCCTGCCAATAAGCTATTACTGTGCAGTTATTAAATACACACAGACATTCCCATGACCACGTTGCACTGTAAATCACACTTGCAGACAGTTCATTTAATGAACAGTGTTTGAGTAGACAATCTGTTTGGGATTATATTAAATATATAACTCCACTTGCTAAGAAATGCATTCATGGCTAAACTTTCTTGCAATTCTCCCTTTAAAAGAAGAGGAGAGGAGAAGAACAAATCATTGCCAAGTGGCAATTTTCAGTTTCAAAAAGCAGCAAGTGGGAACCAAAGCCTAATTTAATTTAATATTAATAATTTCCCTTTAAAGATAAAGGTAAATTATTATTTTAATGTCCTGTCCTGTAAAGCTGGATGATAGCCCAGAAGAAAAATACACGGAATTTTGCCTGAACATTTTAATAATTAAAATATTACACTGTTGATTTAATTTCCTTGTGTGGCAGGAAATGCTCTTTGAGAATGCAAAAATTTTCATATTTATAAAAACAAAATATATTCTGAAGAATATATTTGAACCAAACACAAAAATATGCAAAATCTAGGTCTAAAATACAAAAGATTCTTATACTATAAGAATGTCCACGTGCGCTCAAGCTTTGCATGCTGTGAATGTGCCTGATCAAGTAATGCATCGTGAATGCAGATATAAGTCAGGAAAAACTTTGCAGTGTATGATGATTTGAGTTTTATTTTTAATAAAAATACAGGGTCCTCCTGAGCTGCTCCTGTGTCACAGACATTCCCAGTGCCTGGAGCTGGCACTCAGACAGGTCCTGCCTCATCCCCAGGCATCCTTCTGGCTTTTCCCAGGGATCCAGAACCTTTCCTGGGGCATTTCCCTCCCCTTCTGCAGTGCGAGGCTTTGGGGTGCATCTCACCACGTGCCCAGCAGTGATGGGTGATGATGCCTGACCCAAACGGGCTGCAATCCCAATTCCCTGGTTTATGGGAGAGCTTGGCCACCCTCTCCCAGGGGTGCCCCATTGCTGGATTGGTGCAAAACCAGGAGCAGAAGGTGGGAAAAGAGCTTTCCTCAGGGACTGAGCTGTGCTCTGGAGGTGGTACCCAAAGGAATCAGGGATAACAACGTGGATCCTGGAGCTGCAATGTGTGTTTTACCAGCAGAGGGGATTTAAAGGCAGAGCACAATCTCACACTGCAGAGCACAATCTCACACTGCAGGGATTTAGCCAGACTCCATCAGGATTTAGGTGCAGATTGTGCTGGAGAAAACAAAGGTGTCTTATCAGGGATCTGCTGCCTGGGGACTTTGCATTCTCCTTGGCAGCACCTGGTGGCCCCTCAGCCTGTCGCAGACATCTTTTCATGAAAATCCTTTCCTTAGGATTTTTCCTCCTGAGAAGCTGGGAGACCTCAGGAACAAAATGTAAACATTGATTATCTGCTGCTGTGGAATGCAACAGGTGCATCTGGGATTGGTCTCATGTGGTTGTTTCTAATTAATGGCCAATCACAGTCAGCTGGCTCGGACTCTATCCGAGACACAAACCTTTGTTATCATTATTTCTGATTCTATTCTTAGCTTAGCCAGCCTTCCAACGAAACCTTTTCTTCTATTCTTTTAGTGCAGTTTGAATATAATATATATCATAAAATAATAAATCAAGTCTTCTGAAACATGGAGCCAGATCCTCGTCTCTTCCCTCATCCTGGGGCCCCTGTGAACACCGTCACACTCAGCCCTCATCTGCAGCAGCAGTTTGTAAATCCAGAGTGGGATGAGGCTTTCCTGGCCTGATGGTGGTGGCACCAGCCCTGCTGCTGCCGGGAGCTGAAGGTCACCAGCCCCGTCCCTGCAGAGAGGGCACACACACATGCACAGTCCCACCTGGCCCAGGAGCCTCAAGGACACCACTCATGGGCCAGATAAATGAAGTGAAGGAGCAGCCCCAAATGCTCAGCCAGATGGATCACTTGAATGACTAAACACCCTCATACATCTTTTTGAGAAAAGATATTGGCTTGTGCAATGAAACAGATAATTGACTATTCCATGGAAACTGTTAGGGCTTTACCTCTGGGATCAGCAGGAACCTTTCTCTCTGGCTACAGAGGAAAGCCAGCAAGTCTTTGGGGCTGATTTTATTATTTTATTCTCCCTTTTTTTTTTCCATTGGAAGATTTGGAACAGAAACCAAGCCCAGGTTGCTCTTCCCACATCAATCCCCCCAATGTACCACAAAAATCTGGGACTGAGTGTGAGTGCAGCAGCCCCATCAGGCAATGCAAATAATACAAACTTCCAAAAAGAACATGGGTGCAGGGTAACCTGTCCTCCATCCAGGCAGCTCATTTGGAAAGGAGCTTTTCAAACTCCCCCAAATATCAACAAAACTTGATTCATCAACAACCTGATTCCAGTGTTTTCTTTCAGATCAGCTGCTACACTGATGGATATAGAAAATAATTTATTTTTCCTGGGCTGTGATAGAAGGAGGTGAGAGAAAATCATGCCACTCCCACCTTCCTCAAGCTCTTCCTTTTTCCAAATACAATTAACTCCAATATTTGTAAAATTATGGGGTTTTTTGGGGTTTTTTTTGGTTTTTTTTTTTTGGTTAATAATACAAAAAAATGAATGAAATCCAGGTTATGGAGCTGTAATTCCAGGCAGAGCTCCACCAAACCCCTGGGCCTCTTAACAGTTTATTCCTGTGGTTTCTCAGGACACAAGCTCCTTGATGGAATTACAGTGCTGTCATTCAAGTTGCTTGTTATTTGTTCTGTATGTAAATAAAGGGAATGCATTTAAAAGGCTGCACTAATGTATTCAAATATTTGTAGATAATCCACTGTAAATCTCCAGACTGGAGGATTTTGCATAAATGCTTGAATCTGTAACAGCTAGGAGGGAATTCCAACTCCCTGATCGAGTAAATTACACAAAAAAATAGCAGGATGATTAGAGAAAGCACATTAATATTCACAATAAGTTTTGTCTGTCAGCATTCAGGACTGAATTCAAGGGTTGCATCCCTCTCAGTATTTGTGTGGCAGGAGGAGAAGCCAGCCACAATCAGGGTGTAACAATACCAACAATACATGTAATTTCATTGCCACAGGGCACCCCAAAACATTAGGAAGTGGGCTGATTATTGTATTTACAAATATTTTTCATACAGGTTTTAACAGCTGATCAACTGAGACTTTTTTGCTATCCAAATATCCCTTCTCTTCCCATTTTGGAAAGTTAGAGAGAGGTTCTGCCAGCCCTGAGCCACTCAGCTCTCCCACAAATTGCTCCTACATTTATCTACCAGGAAAAGGGCCCTCTCCATCAGTAAAGGTGTTAATAATATATACACGTATTATTAACTGCACTTATTTTCATTTCTTGCCCTGGAGTCATCATTAGTGAAGATTAAACATGCATAAATGAGTCTCTCCTAAATTAGTGAACATCAGCAAATGTCACCTTGTTGAAACGAAAAGTTATTTATTTATTTGCCTATTTTTTTTATTTATTTATTTCCCCCAAAACTGGATGCTGTTGAAAGACATGCAATTGTATCCCACCACTTTTTTTTAGCCAGGCCACTGGGCTGCATCCCATTAATCTCTCATTCTAAAACAGGGAAATCAAGGTCAGGTCTGGAATTTTTTGGTCATGTGTCTTACACACCTTAATTTTCCTAAAAACTCCTTTGTGGTTTGGAAATCTTACATGGAGAGGACCAAATTATATCTTCAGCTACTTCTGTACTGTACTATGCCACTCACTGGAAACTGTACAGGTAAAATGGAGAGAAGAGATTAGCTGTCAATATTGCAAATAAAAACTAATTAAGAGCAAATGGTTTAATGGTGGAGGCTCATATTTCAACATAGCCAGTTCCTGCTATTTTATCATGAGTCTCTTGGAGTTTATTTGAAAGCCTCTCTCCTGAAGTAAGGTGATTACCTGAGTATCTCACCATCATTAACCAGGAGTAATTTCCCAGCCTTTCAGCTGCAGAGGAAGATGTTGGTTAAGTACACCTCCAAGGCTCAGAAATCAAAACATTCAACATTTATTAATCTCACTAATTTTTGAGAGCCTGCTCACGTTATTAAATGCTCAGGCTTGGCTACACTGAGACAGCAAAAATACCAAAGACATCCCAAATACCAGGAGCTCTTTGTCCTTTCAAGGAGGGGAATGCTGGTGCTGTTTATTCATCACTGCTATGTTTAGCACAGCTCCAGGCACGAAGTATTAAAAGATGTTCTTGTGTTGATTTGCATTTCTGATAATTATTTCCACAGAGAGCTGTCACCTCCAACACTGCCAGACAGAATCAGCTCCCCCAAAGGGCACTGGGCAGACAGGCATGATCTGAGATCAGGCAAACTGAGGGTTCTAACCACCCTACTTTGGGGGAAAACATGGGAATTCAACCTCATTCCAGGTTACAGCTGCCCAAATGAGTCATGCAGATGTTGGGATAATCTAGGGATAGAAGTGCACACATCTGTTCCCTGTATTGCATCTGCAGCATCTTGCCTCGCCTTGTCTACATTTTCTTGCTGATCCAGCTTTTTCCTACACTCAGATAATTAATTGGGGTTTTAGGTTCTGAGAGGCCTTCAGCTGCTGGACAGCTCAGACTCTGGAAATTCCATTCTTAAGGGAATATTGGAAAGTCCATTCTTAAGGGAACATTGGAAAGTCCATTTTTAAGGGAATATTTCCCTACCTGCAGCTACCTGAGGACCCTGTAATTTGGACTTTCTCTGCTGAGATCCCTTGGCCATCAGCAACACACCTTTCCCTTTAGGAACTTTGGCTGTTTTTTTATGGGAACTGCCTGGATCCACAAAAAACCCCAGTGGCACCAACAGAGTCACCCTGTTCCCTTCCAGCAGTGAGGATGGGAGAGCAGGGAGGGTCTGGAGTGGTTTTGGCTAAAGCGGCCCTGTGTCACTGGGAGCCTGGGCTTGCTGTTATCCCAGCACTGTCATTTGGGGCTGTCCATGTAGTGGAGATGAGCTCTGAGATCTCTGATCCCCTCCCTTCCCACTGATGATAAAACTCAGCACATTCAGTGTGTGCTGACACGGAGCATTAATCTTGACACCCTCACTGGCTTTATGGTGTTGATGCAGAACAACTGGAATATTGCAAAATTCACCAACAGCAAAATCAAAATATTGTATTTTAAATAATGCTTTAAAAGTTAATTTGAAATATTTCTATCAAGTTTGAGAGGAGCACTTTGAATACAGCACTGAATCCACGTAGAACCGGAGCTAAAAGTGGTTTTATTTTTGAATAGAGCATTCCTCTTTCCCAGCCAGCACTGCCACAAACATTTGCTGTGGACCTAGGAAATACTGCTCCCATTAACAGCCTGACGGTATCCTGTGAACTTGTGCACATGAGCAGATTTTGTGTGCACTATTACCCTTGAACATCAGCTGGGACAACACACCTACATAGCAACGCTTGGGTGAACAAACACAGGGTGGAAAACAGAATATAAATAATGGGAGGAGTTTAGTTCACATTGTTCCCCCTTTCCATGCTGGGATTTAGGGCTGGGATAAGGCAGCCTGCTCTTAGTCCCATCCACCAGAGCCCTTCTATCCATAGAAATGATTAAAAATTAACTAGGCAAGGAAGACAGATCGACTTTATCGGGTACTGCTGAGATCAGATTAACATTCCACTGACACAGGGGAGTTCAAAGTTCAGGCTCCTGCATTACTGGAAGTTTAATTTTTAATCTTTCTTTAATAGTTAAGGTCTAGAGGAGTGCCCTAGATAGGTCCTGCCCTGACATGAAGGAACCTCAGGCCATAAACTTCAAAAGCATGGATGATGGGCATCGGATGTTCCCCAAAAGAAGAGAGAGCTCTTGCCTGCTGAACTGGAGACACTCCTGGAATCAATTGTGTCTCCATTGCTCCTGTTTAGACTAAACACATCATCCTGCTCCAAAGGATAAATGCAAGGGGTGAGAGACAAGGAGAGAGGCCTCAAGGGGCTGCTGGGACTCCTCGGTCCATACCTGGTGGCCAATGCCATCAGGAAGAACCAGCTCCCAAAGCACCTGCACCTTCCCCCAGCTCAATGGCCACAGGAGCACATCCCCTGTGGAGCCAGGCTGGAAGAGCAGGGGGTGTTCAAACTGGGAAACAGAAGGCTCTGGAGACACCTCCCAGTGCCCAAGGGGCTGCAAGAGAGCTGGAGAGGGACTTTGGACAAGGGCGTGGAATGGCAGGACAAGGGGGAATGGTTTTGAGATGGCAGAGGGCAGGGTTAGATGGGATTTTGGCAAGAAATTCTTCCCTGTGAGGGTGGGGAGGCCCTGGTAAAGGTTACCCAGAGAAGCTGTGGCTTCCTTATCCCTAGAAATGTCCCAGCCCAGACTGGATGGGGCTTGGAGCAACCTGGGATGGTGGAAGGTGTCCCTGCCATGGCAGGGGTGGAACTGGATGAGCTTTGAGGTTCCTTCCAATCCAAACCATTCCATGATAAATTCAGCCAGTATTTGTGACCTACATTCACTTTTACCAATCCTGTTGTGTCCAGCCCCTCACCTGACAAAGACAGTCCCAGCCACAAGATAAGTCACTCAAAACCTTGGGATGTTCCACATTCCTGCCACTATTTTATTGTCTGCCTTTGCTGTACTTCTAACAGTTGCTAAGAATTACTTTAACATCAGCAAACACTAAGCAACAAATGTTTTACACATGACAAATCCTTTGCCTCTGGCGTTTTCAGAAGTTCACATTATTTCTCACGCAGCAGCAGAGCCTGGGCTTGGCTCTCACATCAGCTGCTGCAAAGGTTACAGGAGAAATGAGGGACCCTGTCTCCCCCTCAGTCTCCTTTCAAAAGCAAATTGATTGCTCTTGGATGGGGATGGGGGACATTCCCTGCCTTCCCATATGGAGAGCAGATCCTATGTGTTGAGCATGCCTGTGAGGTAATATTTCAGCTGAATCTACTGTCTGTCACATCTGGTATTTTGAATAATCGGTTAAGTGAACCATAAATTAAATTAAGCCAAGCCAGTGTCATAAACCTAAAGTGCACTTCCAAAGGTTCTCCCATATGAAGAGGGAGCTGGCTTTGGAGGGCTTTAGCATCCTGACTCTGAGAGCCTTAAAACTGCAAATAAATCAACAGCCTGTGTGATTGTACCTGTGCAACAGCCCCCCAGAGTGGATTAAAATTAAATACTTGTGAGAAAGTGACAACGCAGATGGATTTTCCTTCATAGACACCTGCCACGAGTGACGGGCTTCTGGTGGTGACAACTGGAGAAAGAGACTGAACTGGAAATTAAACTGGAAATTAAACTGGAAATTAAACTGGGAACACCAGGGGAGGCAGGATGCTGCCCTGGGCCTGCTCTGGTGGCGAAGGATCTGCAGGAAAGGTGAGCTGGTTTTATCTGCCTGACACTGATATGAGTGACTGGTGTCCAGAGCAGCTGCTCCCCAGAGGGATTTTGGATGTGCCCCAAGCTTTCCTCCCATCTCCTGGAGCTGAATCGCTCCACTTTCAACAAAAAAAAACCCCAAAAAACCAAAAAAAAAAATCCCTCCCCAGAAAAAAAGCTCAAAAAACCCACAAAACCAAAACAAGAGCCCCCAAAACAACAGACAAAACCAAAAACAACAACAACAAAAACCCAAACCAAAAAACAAAAAACCACCTCACAGTCAGGGAACAAAAAGCAGCAGCTCATTTGTAAGCTTGTCCTTGGGAATGCTCTCCACAGCCTCATGAATGCAATGATTCCAGCCAAGGGATTGTCTTTCCCTGCACCTCTCTCAGCCCTGAGCACCACGTTTCACCAATAAAGGGCTAATGAACCACAGCAGTTGTTCATATGTTTTCTTACTCCTTCTCCAAAATGTCACAATAAATCTATATTGCCAGATAACAGCAAGCAGATGGATATTGTAGCTCCTAATTTGGCATAGGTGTTCTCAATCAAGGCAGAGATTAATTCTCCCCAATGATAACCAGCTCTCCAGTTTGTCAGGAGCCCATTATCATTTTCTGAAAGGTTTTTTTTCTCGGGACAAGGGTAAAAACCAGCTCTCTTTGTCCTATTGCTTTATCCATTACAAGGAGAATGAGGGATGGATTTCTGGAGACAAGGTGAGTTAACCACAGAAAATGACATGGCAAATAAGCATAGAAACAACAGCAAAAAATTCCCAGAAACACTCTTTGATGGAGTACAGGGATTCATGGAATGTATCTCCTGTTGCTTTGTGAGCAGCTCAGGGATACTTTTGTTAGGATTATTTAGTCAATGATACTGAAAAATATTGTGAAAAACAGATCAAAACAAATGAAAAAGCTATTTTCTGAGGTATGTCTTGCATAGCAAAAGGAATGCACCTTTTTTCTGAAACCTTCAAACTAAATAACAGAATGGAAAACAAATATGGATTTTACTAGCTGAGAAAAATAAAATGGGGCCACTGTGCCATTTCTCGTGACATGGAAAATAACTAAAATTTGTAAGTGAATGTAAAATCTGTCGAGTTCAGTGAGCTTTAGTTCTGACTTCCAGACCCTGCCTTGTCCCTGGTCCTGCAGGAGGTGTGTAGCATCTCTAGGAATTTACATTTCCTCACTGATCTTCCTCTGATCTCATGATTCCATTAAATACTCCCGAAAACATCCCCTTAAGGTATTTGTTACCCTTGAATTTTGTTTGCTAATGAGCTCCTAATTGTGGCATAGCAAGTTCATCAACTATTGCACTTCTATAAAACAAAGAGGCACCGCAGCTAATTATTTGCAAAACTCATTATCAGAGCTCTGCTGCTGCAGAATTTCGTAGGTGTTGAATTTTCCAGCCGACATCCTGCTGCAGGGATGAGGGCTGGAGCAGAGGTTTTGGAGTGATAAAACAGCAGTGAGAGTGGGTTTGGAGTTCCTGCTTTTCCTGCATCTCTCACCACCTCCAATGGGGCATTTCAGACACCCCCTGGAATCCAAGGAAATCTCTGCACTGCCCCTCATGGGCACTGGGTAGGGTCAGCACAGGTAATCGACGAGTTTCCACTCCCTGCACACTAAAGAAGAATATATTAGTAGAAAATTAATAGCTCAGTTGGTTATTGATTAACAGAAATGCTACAGAGCTCTTACCATTTCAAATTGCTGCTGA
Source organism: Melozone crissalis (assembly GCF_028551555.1). Classification (NCBI taxonomy): domain Eukaryota; kingdom Metazoa; phylum Chordata; class Aves; order Passeriformes; family Passerellidae; genus Melozone; species Melozone crissalis. Next base: position 29,285,800 of record NW_026535823.1, read on the forward strand.
TGAATGGGAGAGGGAAGGGAATGTGAGGAGTGATCTCAGTGTGTGGGAGCATCACAGAGCAGGGCACTGCACAGTCCTACACCCTGGAAATGGGGAGCACCCAATGGGGAGATGGGGAACCTGAGCTGCAAAATGTATTTCTGTATCAATCCTGGGGCTAAACACTGCAGGGTTCTGCCCTGTGAAAAATGTGTATTTTATGATTGGCTTCTGCAAATATTGAAATGAATATTATATGTGTTATGTTAGAAAGTTATGCTGTATTAATTTTTTTTAGTGTTGTAACATAATGTTAAAATAAAAACTATGCTATGTAAGATAATTTTTTAAAGAAAGGACTTGCAGTGAGATAGCGGCCACAGGACACCTGAATCTTTCAGAGAAAATGAATTTATTGCTCTCTTATCAGAAGAAACAAACTTCTTCCTGCCTCACTCAGGTCTCAAGATGCCATCAGGATTAAGGGGAAGAAGCTGACACTTCCCAGACAGAATCCTGTGTTTGAACGGAATTTATGCATCGTGTATGAGGTGTATGAATATGCAACAGGCTGTTGTTTTTAAGGGTTAATCCTCTGTTAACGTGGGTCCTTTTTTGGGCTTATTTTGCCCAGAAAAGGTACCCGGATTGTCCCTAACTTTGTTCTTATTGTCTCGTATTGACCTAATATCAATTGTTCAAATTTTTATTACTCTAATTATAGTACTATTTTTATAACAATTTTATTACTATTAAACTTCTGAAATTTCAAAACCAAGTGATTGGCGTTTTTCACATGCCCCAACAGGTAATTGTGATTCTTTAATCAGTTGGGTGAATGTTTAGTTTCCTTTCCTGCCTCAGGTGTCTGGATTGGGCATCTCTAATAGGGAAGGATCCATCCCAAAACCATGGTGGATAAAAGTCACTCCTGTCCATCCCCCCCTTTTCTTTCTGCTCCCTGCTCCAGTGTATCAAGGTTAAGAAATAATGAATAATCAATAAGGCCACGTCTCCACCAGAGAAAAATGTTTCAGCCTGAACATGAGAGCTGAAGAAGATTTAAATACAGTTTTGTGCCGTCCACTCCAGCTTTGCTAATGTGGGCTGTGAGTCTGCATCCTGTTCTGAATCACTGCAATTGCCATGTGCTCCAAGAAGAGCCCAGCAATGCTCCCACAGCCCCTGGAACTCAGGATTCTGGGAAGAGGCAGAAGGCAGGACTGAAGGGAAAGAATTACTGACACTGCTCAAGCACTCACCCAGAATTGTGCAGATTAAATCAGCAAATCCCCTCCAAGGAATGCCTGCATGCAGAGAAGCCAAGCAGAGCACCTTCCAACCCTGGCATTAGTGGTGTATATGTATATTGGTATATATGTGTATTTATTCTACATATAGAACTGATCAACCACTCAAACTGTCTCTTTGGAAAATGGGAGAATTACCTTTCCAAAACTGCACATTATGCTTCAGACTAAAATGTTTTGGAAGGAGGGATGTGTTTCTGCCACTCACCACTGGAAGGGAACAAGGTTTTTGCTCCCTGAGCAACGTGTGACAAATCTGCCCTGCAGTGAGGCAAAGAGACTGAAAAAAACTTGAGAATCTCCAAGGTAAAACTATTCTATTACAAAATCACATTGCTATGCAGCACTCATTCCTCTGCCTATTTAAGCTGAATGTGAATGCAGGCTGCTATAATCTTGTATTATAAAGAAAGCACTAAAAAAAAACCCAAAAAAGACATACCAACCTCTACTACAGATACAATCAAAACAGGTTTTAATTATTTGCAGGCAGTACTTTGCCATGTACCACAGTTATTCATTTATACTTAAAAAAATAATAACCCTACTCTATTTGATAGTTGGTGATACTGAATTAATAATTTGAGCAAGTCAGGAGGAAGTTAATGTAATCCTCAATTTGCTTTACATCTTCAGAGTCACCTAGGGCACTTTACAAGGCAGGTAATATTATCACAGCTGGACACCTTGGTAATCTTCTGAGCCCTTTTTCATTTTCAAAATAAATGTTACAGATATACCGTGATACTGCTAAAATAGCTGTTAATTTACTTCAAAAGATGATAGAAAACAGGTGAATTAACACAACTCCACCACACTGAACAGAAATTCCAGCAGGGCACAGCACAAATGGGAGATCCAAGGCTGTGGATGGACCAGCCATGAGAAACTCCAGCCACATCTCCCTTTTTAAAGGGAGGTTTGGATCCAACTCCTTCACCCTGGCTTTTCGTTTGTCCTGTGATCCAAAGCTGTGGGATTTGTAGAAGATGGCAGATGCTCCAAAAGAGCAGATTTGGTATTTGGAAACCTCAGCTTGGCTCTTTGAGGCTGAGCCTGAAAAGAGTGGTGACAAAGACCCCAAAATTAAACTATTCCTCTCTTCAGCCTGGTGTCCACGCTCTGGAAACCACTTGGAAGCTTCATGGATCCAAAATACCAAGAGTAGGATGGACTGCAGGAAACGACTGCCAGCTTTCTGTGTCCAATGAGCCAAATGTTTGGTTTAAACCAGCAAAAATTATGAGTTTTTTTACAGAGGACAGATGAGAGATTTGCTGTGAGCTGGGAGAAATCCTGCAGCCACCAAGAGCCTGAGCAACACCCAGTGCACCTGCCCAGGTGGGGCTGCTCATCACCAGCAGCATCTTCAGCCCCCCAGGATCCCAGCAGTGCTTCCTTATGGGCACCAGGTAAAAAAAATTCCTAATGAAACCCACAAAAAATCACTATTGAAATAAATCTCAAGGTATTTGGTGATCCTGTTTATCCCTACGTTGCCTCCCAGCACCATTCAGGACATCTCAAAGTCAGTCCCACATGAACATTCCTCTCAGACTCACTCTTTAATTTCCATGGGATACTGTTGCCTGCTCTTTAAATAGAACTTTAAAAAAATTAAAAATATATATAAAACTCATTTACACACATTTGCATATCAGAAAAGCCTAATCAAAACCTCCCTGATTTCCATGTCAGCTGTCATAGTTGTTTTAGCAATCAGCAAGCTTATATAAAAAAATTAAACCAAAATATATTTGTCTTCTTACATAAACTGTTATAGCAATGTAATGGAAAAAGTTAGATATCTAAATGGCACTGTAAAAGTTGTAAAAGCTGGAATGATTGATTTCATAACGTTTCCAGGAATTATAAATAACCTTTAAGTGTCTCCACTGCTTTGATTTGCATAAGCAATTGAGAGTTCATTAAGTAGGGATTAAAACAAAGCTGAGGCAGTGCTGGGGACTTGGTCTGAGCAAGGACCTGGGTCAGTCAGTGCTGCTCCAGCCTCAGCTCTCCCAAAAAGCTGCTGCAGATCAGGTGCTGAGGTTTTGGTAGTGGGGAGCCAGTGCCAGCCTGGATCAAACAGCACAGATTCCCCTGGGGTTACTCTGAGCTGTGGAAAAGCTGTGGAAATTATGTATAAACCAGCGTGGGTCAGCTTGAAACAGCATGGATGGGAACTTTACAGGACCTCCAATGGAACTCGGAGTCATGGAATATAATCACTAGAGCTGGAAAAGTCCTCTAGGATCACTGAGTCTGACCTCCAAAATCACTGAGTCCAACTGCTAAAACTTATAGGAAATTCACAGGACTTCCACAGAGAACTCCCCAAAACATTCCAAGCATTTCCCACCCCTGCCAAGGCTGGAATTTCCCCTTGGTGGGCACCCACAGAGCATCACAAACACACACAAGGCTTTGTGGCCTTCCCTGCCCCTGTCAGAAATGAGAGGCTTTTGCTGCTTTGGCTCTGAGCTGCAGCTCCAGGTAGTGGTTATGGGGCATGAAAAGGGAGGATGGGAGCACAGGGGAAGGAATGAAGACAAGGCAAGATAATTGAAGGTACCAGTGCACTAGTTATGTTGCATATATCTCATATAATTAGTATTAATAAGCTGTCAGTCAGAAGATGTAGTTGTTAAAAGGCAGTTTCAATGGGGGAAAATGATAATTGAACTCCTCCATGTATTTGTCTGTGTTATTTATTCTCTTGTTTTTTCAGTTCACTGCCACAGGTTCATGTTTAGCAGAAGTGAAATTGAAGGAGTAAATGGGTTTTTTTTTGTTTATTAACTAGGAAAAAAATTAACCTCTATTGCTCTGAGCAGGGCCAGCCATAGGAGGGAGGCTCAGGGAATGTTCTCCATGTTTTCAAGCCACAACTTTGCATTAATTTTGTTTTGATATAAACACTTGTTCCTGTGGTACCTGGCATGGTACTGCTGCTCCTTTATTCTCTACTAATTCTCTACTCACTCCAGATGCTCTGCCTCATGATTTAACACTGCAGTTCCTAAAGCTGGTCAAATCACATGCACTGAATAACATATTCAATAACTCCCTTCCTTTTTTATTTTAATTTTTCAATTGTCTGCAAGCAGTTTACAGTGTTTCCCAAAGCATCTGTAATGAGGAATTAGTCCCTAAATATTTTATACAAACAGTTATTTAGGCTGTATCTTGATCAGAAGCACTTTGCTGCGGATTCAGCTGGGACAGAAGGATTTGGATTGGATTTGTACTTCTGACTGTAAATTGGCCACATGGATACAGCTCTCTTTCCCTGATTTGCAAAGCAGCCCTCATGACAGCACTGGGGTATTCCAGGCTCTGGAATTCCAGGTTAAATTGTGTGGGGATACTGGGGATGTTCCACAGCTGTGATTGTTCTGGAATATCCCCAGTAGATCACCTGCACTAGAAGTATCCTTAAAGCTCAAAGCTACATAAAAATATCCCATCCCTATTTTACAGAGTCTGATGTGACTTTGGCTGCATGGAGGAGCTATTTACCCATGGAGAAATCCTGAATTTTACCTCCAATGTCCAGAAACCTGAACAGAGAGCCTCACTCAGGTTAATTTATAGATGAGGAAGTTTTGGTGACACTGGCACAGGTTGCCCAGAGAGGAGGAAGCCCCATTCCCAAAAACATTCACGGTCTGGATGAGGCTCTGAGTGACCTGATCCCGGTTGAGATGTTCCTGCTCATGGCAAGGGGTTGGACTAGAACACCTTTAGATGTTCCTCCTGACCCATTCTGTGATTCCACATGCATGGTTCCTCTCAGGAGCTTCTCCAGCACAGTTCCCTGCCTCACCCCTCACATCCCAGTGGAGCTCTGGAAGTTACTGTAAACACCAGGAATTTCTCTTCTGTGTGTCACATAAATAAGAAATGCTGCTCTTTTTTTGGTCACTTGTGGAATTTAAGGAATCTGTAAGTCATAAACCCTTGGCACAAAGGCTGCTCTGACTACTGCAATCCATTTTCAATTCTGACTTTGTACAATCCCAGAGGAAGTAGCTGAAGGCCTCCTTGGGCTGGAATAGCTCCCATCAGCTCCTGGTATCAAAATGAAAGATTCCTGAACTGGTACTATTCCAAACAAGGGACAGGAGACATTTTCTGACTCAGCTACTAAAGGGAAAAGTAGAACCTAGAAAAATATGGGAACTGGGACACTTCCAGAGCCCTGCCCTGTGTGGTAGCCAAGGTGGGGCTGCAGAGAGGCCAAACCTCTGCCCTGGGCATATCCCATCTCTCCAGTGGCCTGATGTGACTAATTTGCACTGCTGTGGTTGGAGGTTTGTTTGGAGAATGCTGATTGTTTCCTAACTCTAATTAATTGGGATCATTTGTTGCAGTACGTGAGCGTGAGGCCTGTTGTGGTGTTGTGAGGGCCCCAGGATGAGGTGAGAGATGAGAATTGACCCCAAGTTCTTAGAAGGCTGATTTATTATTTTATGATATTATATTAAAAGAAATGATACACTAAAACTATGCTAAAGAAATAGAAAGGAGACACCAAAAGGTTAGACAAGACTGAATAATAAAAACCTGTGACTGACCAGAGTCTGACACAGCTGGACTGGGATTGGTTATTAATTAAAAACAATTCACATTGTTTTTAATTAATAAAAAAATGTTCTGCTCAGCAGAACAGGAGGATCAGAAAGGCTCAAATCCATCTGCACCTTCCTGAAATGCCTGAGACCCCGTCAGCCCCAAAGCCACACACTGAGAATGGGCTGCTGGAGCTATTTGGGACCTCCCTCTGGTGACTCCTTCCTTTCCTCCTCCTTCTGCCAGGCTCCAAAGATAAAACACATTATTCTGGTGTTTTAAAGGACAGGGAGGAGGATGGAAGAGGAATCAATGTCCTTTCAAGGCTTTTCACCTTTACAGGATGGAATATTTGCAAGGAGCTTTGGATGGGGGGACTTTGTGGTCATTAAATAGCTTGTCCCAAAATTACAAGAAAGGATCCCGCTGAGGCACAGCTCAGCTCATTTTCAGGATGCCTGGCGGCTCCTCATCCTCCCCATCCCTGGGGGAAAACAATCCCCACAGAGCAAGACCCTCCCAGAGACTCCCCAAAAGCTGCTGGGGCTCCTCTCAAGCCACTGCTGATACAGGAGCTGACCCCACCTCTGGAGCCACAAATCCAACCCATTTTCCAAGCTGCTTATTTACACAGGGACAAAAATGATTTTCTCCCAACCAGGTTTTCTTGTGTCAGTCGTTTAACATGTTCCTGTGGTTTTTTCCCTCCCTTTCTTATTACCTTTTCTGATAGTAAAGACGTTGCAGATGGGCATCAAACTGTGCAAAATGTAAATTATGATTGGGTAGAGTCAGAACATAAAAAATAAGTTATTTGGATATATATTTTTTTTTTCCTAAGGACCACAGCACATATGGTATGCTAAAAAAATGTCTCGTGTTCATTAAGGCTAAATGAGACAGGTTAGAGAATCATGGGCACCAAATGGAAAACATGGGGAAAAAAATGCTGGCTGGCAACTCATTCTGCTGATAATATTTTTTGGATGTTTCCCTCCTGCCCTCTCTCCCTCATTTTTTTTTTAACTGCAAGGACATTTTTGCAAATATTTCACAAATATCTGATGACTGTTGCTTAGGAATCTGTCCTCCCCGCTGTGCCTTCCTCATTTGAAGGTCATAATCTTCAGTTTGTGAAATCATAATTATCTGGCTAGCCAGTAACTCTGATGTCACAAATGGAGGATTATGATGACTTCAATGAAAAAAGCAGCAGCGGGAGAAAATGAACTCGGCCACCGAGAGCTTGTTTTCCTCCCCACCCCTCCAGAAAAAAAAAAAAAAAAGGATATAGCTGAGAAAAATATCAGCAGAATGATCTCCAAATCGACTATTTTCTGCATGGCATCAGTGCCTCTTTCAGAATATGAGGTTAATTTCTGCCTTGTGCCAGTTTAATGCAGGCTTCCACTTATTTTAACACATAGCAGGTCTTATATTTAATGTAATAGCAGAGTCTTGCTACTTCTTGTGGAGCTCATACAGGGACCTCAGAGCTCTTCCATAAAAATGAAACAAGCCTCCCTGTAGCACTCAGGAAAATAATATGGCCAAGATTCACCGCAAGGTCACCTAAACCCAGGGCTTTACTACTGCCAGATAATTCTCCACTGTATCAAAAAATATGACAAATAAACACTGTCAGATTAATAAAGTATTTAATGGCCAACTCTCCTTATTGCTTTTTATTAAGCATCCCTGCCAACCTAATGCTAAAAATTCATTGACTTATTCAGTGACAGCTTCTCTCCCCAAAAATCACAGAATCCAGAATGGGTTGGGTTGGAGGGGACCTTAAAGACGTTTTAAGGTCTTAAAGACCTTTTAAGCACCTTAAAGACTTTTTAAGGTGTTTAGTTTTTTAGTTCTGACTCCCTGCCATGTGCAAGGAAACTTCCACCAGAAAGGGAGTGAATCTTCCACTAAAAATGAGGGAGAGGAGAGACCATAGCAGAGCTGGGACCATCCTGTTGCATTTCCCAGACCAGAAGACACATAAACCCCAGACATTATTTGACAGGGATGGCAGCACTGATTTTCCTCCAGGACAGATGCTCTGGGAACATGATTCAGCAATTCTGAGCGTCATTGTTTTGAATAAAGCTATCAATGTTTCTCCTGAGGAGTTTGGAATGCAAGAAGATTTCTACTGTCACTATAAATGCTCGTGCCTGTCTCCTGGGCTTCAAATAATGTACATTTCAATGTTCCTGCCTGCTTGAGTGAGACATTAAAAGAGCTATACTCTGAATTCTTGATGTTTTATAAAAATATGAACTAATAGTGCAATGACAGGATTCTACTGTCCCTCCCCATTGCTGCTCCAAAGCAGCACTGGGAGCAAGCACAAATCTGGGTGGATTCTGCCACAGGGATGAGAACAAAAATACTGAATGCTGGAGGTTTGGGGGGGAAAAAATGCAATTCCCTGATTATAACCACGTTCCCTGGCACTGGGCTGTGTAGCTCAGAGGGGAGTAAGTGGCAGCAATTGCATGGAGGTGCCTTCCAAAGGTGTCTCACAGCAACAGCATCCTCAACTTGCTGGCTGCAGAATTTGGTGGTGAAGGGGAGAGGACTGGGGGAAATAAAAGCACAGCAGCTGTAGTGCCACAGGCCCCTGGCCCCTGGAATATGTTAGCAGAGCACTGTGCACACACCATTCTCAATCATTAGGAACAGCATATGGTGGGTTGGTGCTGGTGCTGCCTTTCTCTGCCTGCCCTGCTTCTGCTCAAGGTGTGAGTAAATGAGGAGAGAGGGATGCTGCACACGTGAGCAGAGATCTGCAGGGGGAACAGCCATATGGGGTCAGGGGGATGTGTCAATTCTTTGCTGCCACATCTTCACCAATTGAAAACGCTCCAAAAAATTATTCAGTTTTGTGTCGGCGTGCTCAAAACCTCCCTGTGCTTTTTTTCTGTTCTCACAGCAGCTGAGAGCCCCAACATTGGTCACAAACTCCCAAAGCACAGAGCACAACACCACACTTACAAACAAGGTGACAACAGCTGGGATGCCTCATCCAACCCTGAAGGCACCCCACAACCTCTCTCTGTGTATTCACAATGCAGAGGTTTGTGAAATCAGCCAAAAATCCAAACTGCTGTCTTTGAGACAGCCAAAACAGAGTCAGACAAACACCCTGCACTGTGCAGGGTGGCCCAGGGGTGCCCAGAAGTGGGAGGTGGGTACTGAAAACACCTTTCACATGGGCAGCTCAGCAACAGCCGCGGCTGCCACTGAGGATGGCAGGCAAGGATCAGTGTTGGAGCAGCAGGAAAAAATACAGGGATGGAGTAGGACACGAGTCCAGAGAGAGGCACAGGCTCAGAGCACTGCACAGACATCAGCTGAGGCAGGTGTGATGCCAGGAGCTGGGGAACACAGGACCAGGACCTGTGGGGGCACTGGGAACTCACGAAATGTGCACAGGACAAAAGAGCAAATCCATTCACCTGTGTCCAAAGCAGGAGTGTGAATTTCTCCTAACATTCAGACCGCTTTTGATGCTGTGAAAGGTGGCATGAGAAATGCCAGTGCTGCCAGAGGGCCTGGGGATGGTGACAGGCAAGAGCAATTCACAGCGAGGACTCATGAGAAGTGGCACAGGATTTGGTGTCACAAGTGTGGAGTTAACCTTTGTCACCTCCCTGTTCAGCCCACTTCCCCCTTTAATGAAGCAGCTTGATTTATGTATGAGTCATTTGCCTTCATAAGAAATTTATTAAGTGATCATCTCTTTTTGCCCCCTCCAGATTTGTCACCTGGAAGGTGGTAATTGGTGCTTGAACCCACAGTGGTGTGCCACCAAAGGACTTCCAGCAACCCCACGGGTTCCCCATCAGAAGTGGGGACTCCCAGCACAAGGAAAACTGTCTCTGGTGCTGATGGCCTGGGAATTGCAGATTATTTTAACTCCCTGGATGACACAAGGCTCAGCAAGAGCTGGGGAGCAGCACAGCCCTGCTGACTGAAATGGGGTCTGGCTCCATCTGGGTTCAGCAAACAAGAAATCCAAGGATTTCAGTGAGAACCAATCCATGGCTAATGTCAGACATGTTTCAGCACACTGCTGAATCAGATCCTAATCTCCCACTCCCCTGGCATCCCAAAACATGGAAACAATACAACCATGCCAAGAATATGCTATAAAAAGATTTGCTTTTAGTTTAAAAAACTGAGTTGTAAAACACCCACAGAGTTGCAATTGGTCTTAATCTCCCTGCAAATGTCATTTTACATTAGATTCTTGTTTTTCATTCACAATTTGAATCAAAAAAGTACTTCTGTTTTAATTAGTTTTATAAATTTGCTGAGCTAAATGAATACAGCAGTAAAATCAAAACTGCAGAAAATGTGTGTAATCTCAGCGAACTGCATTACTTCTGGAACAAATTGTAAACCTAAAAATTAATTAATTAAATTTATTAAAATCATTTGAATTTAATTATTTGATTAAAATTATTTGAAATGCCAAGATGTGAAAACTGTGAATTAAGCTGCCACAGAAAATCTACAACTCATATTAATAGACTGCAATAGCCCCAGCGACACAATTCCCTGCTCCAGAGAAATCAGCTGGCTGTGTGGAGACAAGCAGTTCCCACGTGGCCAGAGAGAGTGGAAGAGTTTTAAATTCATTCTGTGACACCAACTGGAGACTTTTGTTCTAGATGATAATCTCAGTTTTCTCAAAACCCATTACAGTCAAAGCACAACTTAAATGACACTTCCTTCCTTGTGATGGCTCAGTGTCAAAGCACTGTGAGTGATGGATTAGCAATGTTTGATTTCAGCTTCCAGGGCATTAATAATCATGGGAAATTGCTCTTATAAGCAGGGTTTCCTTGCCCACTGGCTGCTCTGCAGATTGCTAGGACAAAACCCAACCTATAAATGCAGAAATTGTATTTCAGTACAGCTCTGCCAGCTGGCCACTCCATTATGCACCTAATTCCTTCTACTTGGGCTTCTCAGTAGGGAAAAAACCCAAATTCCTAAATTGAATACACCTTAAGAATATCAATTTAATTAAGAGGATGACAAGAGGAGATAAAGGCAGGAGGGTGTTTATAACCAGAATAAATTTCTACGTGCACTGCACTGATACACCTGTCCTTATATAGATGTTTTCTAGTGGGAAAAACCTGTGCAATGCTGTGGAGCACAGCAGCACCACAGGTACCTGTGTGAGCTGAGCAAAGGGGACAAAAAACTCACTCTGAGCTGCAGGAAAGGGAGCAGAAGGTGCAAACATTCACACACATATTCACACTTTTTCACAACACAAGGTTACTTCCATGCTTAAAGGGTTATGGATGGAGTTAGTAATTCTGGATTCTGCACTAAAATTTCCTGGGAAAGGGATGCAGCAGGTGAGGAGCTGAGGTGGAGCAGGGGATGGATGAGCTATGGATGGAGCTCACAGGGAGCCACACAAACTCTCTTTACAAACTCTCCACACCAGTTCACTGAGCACTTCCATGCACATCTCCAGAGCTCCTACAGACCCCATGGATCTCCCTGTTGGCTCCAGCATGGTCCCACACACACACAAACAACAGCCCAGCACCCTCAGATGCTTTATGTAAGAACATGCACGCAGATGGTTCTCTAGAAAGCACACTCTATAAATAAAACATGTTTAATAACCCAAGAAAACCAAACAAAATAAATAAACCATGCCACTGACTGGCAACCTCCTCTGCAGAAGAATCTGTAGAACACTTTCCAGGGTTTGCAAAGTGCCTGCCTGCAAAATATTTTGCATGATACAGTGCTATTCCTTAAGCAGCTGTGATGGGCCACATGCTGCAGCAGCTGCCAAACTCCCTGCTGGACAGCTCTCCTGCCCTCCAACCAAACCTGCTCAAATTCAGCTGCAGCCAGGGCTCCATTTTATAACTGCAAGGTATGATTTATTAGGAAAAAAAATAATGATGACTGTGTTTTCCCACTGCTGGGAGTCAGTGTGGTGCTGGTGAGGTCAGGAATGCCAGGCCAGCCTGTGCCAGCTCACTGCCCAGCCTGACAGATTCCCCACAGGCCATTAAGGGAAGCAGGGAAGCCTGAAGTGCTGAGTGATGTTCTCTCAGCTTTATATTTCACTTCTGGACGTTCTTCTCACCTGCAGAATGGAGTGACACGAGTCAGACTGAGGTCTGAGCTCATTCTGGGTTTATTTCCAGCTCTGGATGAAGGACTGAAGCCACCCTGACCTGTGCTGATGCTGGAAGTGATCAGGCAGCATTCCTCCACATTCCTGCTGAGAGGAAAAGGGTGGGAGATGGGAAAGGGGGCAAATGTCTGGTCCCAGGCAGGAGGGAGGTGTGTCCCTGGGATGCAGCACGAGTGCACCCTGCTGAAAACCCCTCTGAAACGGCTCTGACAAGGCTCTGCCTCTGGAAAGGGGCCTCTCCACTTCAGCTGCTCTGTGTGGGTGAGAGGATCATTCCTATAGGAAGGGCTGGCAGGATTGAAGCCAAGTTTGTAGCAGGTGATTCCCAGAGTCAATTTGTTCTTCCCTGCCCTTTTTTTTTTTTCTCTGTATAAAGCTGAGCACGCAGGACAACCAAATCCAATTGAGCATCACCTAATTTTGCTCAGAACAGAAGCTCCCTTTCATTAAAAAATAAAAATCCCTTGTAATTCCATCCATGCTGCAATCTGGTGAATTACCAGAGTGGATGCTGGACAGAAAGCTCCTGCTCTGGGGTGAGCCCTCATTGTTGGCTCCCTTGCTATGCACTGCACACAGCCTGCCTTGTTTCACAGCCAGAAGTGCTGCTGCAGCTTTTTGTCCTGCTCTCCCCAGATCCCAGCCACCCTTCTGCTGGATCTGTAAGTGCCAACAGGTGGGAAGGGACACGGGGAGGGAGAGGCTGCCAGGGTGCTCCAAAGGACCATCTGTGTGGGCAGGGACTGCACAATCCCAGCCAAGGACACGGGAACATCTGTCTGCCTCCAGCTCTTCACCTACTGCAAAGGTTACGCACCAGCGCCGTGCCAGCTGTGCCAGCACCAGTTTGACACAAAACACCCCAGGAGCAGCCTGTGGGGACATATTTCTGTTGTCTTTAGCCATTTTGAAAACAGAAAATTCTGCCTAATTGAAAGCTGGCGTGCCCTCCCACTTCTCCCCGCACAGGAGGACTTACTGAGGTAACAATTTCCCCCACGCTCCTCATGGGTTTTGCTACGAATAAACAAAAGTTTCCCACTCTGCATTTTCCCTTTCCAAGACTGCTGCCAGCTCTGACATTTTTTATATTCCTCTGAGGAACTAGTGCCAAAATTTTTCGTGTCTTTACCAGCAACCACAGCAGCAGCCTCAGAGGACTCCTGCAATCCTCAACCTTCAGAAGTGTTTCCCAGGTGGCATTCAGGAGGAGAAAGATGGAAAGCTGTTCAGTTAACTCTCTATTCTAACATAACCTGGAAGGTTTGGATCCTTTTTTATGTTTGAACATCATGCTCTTTAAATGTCTTTTGTTAATACTTTCGGCCTTTTTAGGGAACACTTGGTGGAGGTACCACCTAAGGAATTCACAGAATGACTGGGTTGGAAGAGATCTTAAAGATCATTGAGTCCAACCTAGGCCCAACACCTCAACTAAACCCTGGCACCCAGCGCCACATCCAGGCTTTGTTAAACACACCCAAGGATGGTGACTCCACCACCTCCCCAGGCAGGCGTTCCAGAACTTTGTCACCCTTTCTGTAAAAAAGATTTCTCTTAATATCCAATTTATATTTCCCTTGATGCCGTTTGAGACTGTGTCCTCTCCTTCTGTCAGTGCTGCCTGGAGAAAGATCCCAGCCCCACCTGAGCACAGCCACCTTTCAGGAAGGAGCGGGCCCTTCATCTCAGAGTCAGCCTTGAAACCCCCTCTCCACATGACATTTTTTAACTCCCTAAAGCATCACTTACTGTCATTTTTATGAGGCTTTTTGATGCCTATTTGTAACTCTCTGCCTTTCCAGGTTCCCTCCCCATCCCTCATCCCCAACGAGCTCCTCGCCGAGCGGCACCGCCGCGGTTGCCGCTGCCACACTCCCGCCCCGCCAGGCTCTGCTTTCCAGGGTTTGTTTCCTACAGCAGCCACTGGTAAATGAGGCTGGTGTGACAGGCCACTGGCTGGATAATGAGTTCATTCTCCAGACCCACTGAGAGCAAGGTACTTCCCTGGCCCATCTGTTCTCACGGCACGGCTCCGGGAGCGCCGTTTGCACAGAGAGCAGCAAACACCTGGCGGAGCTGCTCATGTGCAACAGAGCCCCTGCAACACACACTGCAAAGCCTCCTCAGCCTAAAAATGGGAAGGGACAGAGCTCTGGGATCACTTCAGAGCCATTGCTGCAAATGCTTAAACTGGGGAAAAAAAAAAAAAAAAAAAAAAAATCAGGAGGATGAAAGCCTCCAGAGGGCTGAAGCAACTCTTCTAGCACACACATGGCACAGGCACAGTGCTGTGCGTTGCTCACCTCTATTTCCTCCAGGTTTTCTAAGAGAAATAAAAGCTCCAGGAAAGTCACAGGTCTGTAAACAGAAGTGGTGAAAAGCAAAGATCTAGAGAAATCAGAACAAGAAATGGCACTTTAAAAGTTTATCCAGCCTTGACTGAAACTGGCACACCTGACCTCAAAAAGGAAAAAAAAACAGTTAAAAAGACTAGATACCATCTGCAAATATTTCTAGAGGCAAGGAAAACTGGTACTATCTTCAATTTGGAGAAGGGATGAATAAAAAGTGATGGGCCATTGGTGCATTTGAATAATGAATAATTTAATGAAGATAACATGGGATCTATAATGCTCCACCTCCTCAGTAATAAAGTGTGGCAGCAGATGACTGACAACACCATATTTCAAATTGCCTTAAAAAAAATTCCCTTTGTTTTTAAACACATTGTCCCACAGAAGGTGCTGCTGGTTGACATGAACAAGGGGCAGATGTGAGTGATTCATTAATGCCTGGAGGCTGCTGAAGGTCAGCAGAACATCCTCCCTGACATCCAACAGGACATGGTAACCATGAACTCTCACGGTTAGGTTGGGATATGAGCCAGCTACTAGCAGCAGAGCTTGCTCCAGGTAAATCCTTCCACAGCTGCCTATTATCCCCATCACATTATTCCTCCTGACAGAGGCAGCACTGCCCATATAGATCACAGGTGCAATCCAGTATGGAAATCCTATTTAGATGTGCAATACATTACTGTCTTCTCCCTGGCTGTACTAATGTCTGAATTAAACTGTAATATCTCATGGCTGGAACCTTTCTTTAATTCATACTGCAGACCCCTCACACAATCTATGTGCTGAACAAAGTAGTAAATTCACCTTAACATCTTTATGCTTTCCCATAGTCTTTAAATCATTCATATCCAGACTTCCTGTGTGTTCTGGATTGAGTGGAAATGTTTCTAGCACATAACTTTTCCATTAATGGTTTTGGGGAATGAACTCTTTGAAGAGGAAGCTCTGTCCTTTAATCACTGGGAGAAAGAGCAATGCCCACACTCCACTGCTGCAGGGTGAGCTGGAGAAGCCCCTGTGCTCTGAGCCATCCTGCAGTGAGGTCCCTCTGAAGAATGGCTGGGATCAGGCCCTGAATCCATCCCTGGGGAACAGCACACACTGCAGATGGGTGGCTGGTGGGATGGCATCAACCTCCCTTCACCTGTGTGCTTCCCCTGTATGGGCAAAGAAGCCTGGAAATCTCCCCTTTCTGTCACAAGGTGTGCTTCTGTGAGTGCAACCCTCCAGATGGACTTCCCTCTCACAACAAATGCAATTATTCACCAAGACTTGGTAAAACCTTGAGAGCAAGTTCAGAACAGGCTCCACTGCATCATCTGCAGGAGCTGCATGTAGGAAACCAAACACACTCTGCACTGTACCTGATTTGTGAGACATCTTCCAAAATCAGCCTCACTGAGACACAGCAGGTAAAAACCACTACTAAGTACAGCATTAAAACACATTAAAACCACACTAAAGGACTTGGCAGAGCTCTCTAAAATTCAGAGGAAGAATCTTCCTTTGCAAAGACCCTGCAGCCTTTAGGGCATTGATGACACTGACTGCCCCTCTTTTGACAGCTGCACTTTTCTCCATCAACTCCTTTCTAACCCAGAGCTAGAAGGTCCCACATCACTGCTGCAGAGGCTGGAGGAGAAAGGGAGTTGTTACACTGTGAAATCCCTCAGGCTGATCTTTATCAAATGTGTTTATCCAGGACAGAAAGCCCCACAGTAGGGAAAAGCCTCTCTGCTTTTTGGGAATCTGCATGGGCAGCTCTGGAGCCACCACAGACCGGGAATTGCCACACCAAGAGCTGGCAGAAACTGGGTCCAGGAGGCAAACCTCTCCTTTAGAGCCTCCAGCTCCCTGGATACCTGGGAGAAGGGACTGTACCAGCAGCTGACTGGAAATTTATCCAAAATTCTCATTATTTCTTTCGCCCAAAAATTGTTTCCAGTCTTGTAGGGCCAAGGGACATTTTGTTGAAAGCACAAAAACTTGCTTTTGAAATAGCAGAATATTGCAGGCAAATGTCAGCATGGTGCAACAGCACAGTGCCACTCTGTGTGTTGCTTCCTCAGATACTCCAAATTTCTGGCCTGAGTCCAGCCTGTCAAACACAATGGGTTCTCCCCAGTGCCATGTGCCACCACAGGTCTCTCCCTAACTCTGAAGCTGCTCTGAGAGGGTTTGTCCTCCTGCAGTGCTCTCCAGCTGCTGCCTCCAGCCTCTGACCTTTTGAAAGCTACCTGGGAAATCCCACATTTGGTAAGAGACTTTTTAAAGCAAACAGTTTACATATGATTAATTCTTCCTGTAGACCTCAAAAAAACCTCCTTCCTGATTAGCAAAGGTCACTGAATCTCAAAAGTTAATGGCAGACACTTCAAATATATTACAGCCTTTCTCTAGAAAAAAAAAAAAAAAAACCGAAGTAAAACAGAACTGGGTTTGTCTGGAGAAAATAGATGTGGCAGATGAAAAGGCAAGAAGCTGGGAAGGTACAAACTGGAAAACTGATAGAGGGGAAGCTGGAGAGGAATAAAGGAAAATATCTTGACAGAGCAACACCAGATTCAGAGAAATAAATATATATCCTAACAGTGAGCAGTGCTAGAGCTCCTGCTGGAGTCACTGGGTACTGGGATATTCCCTGAGTGTTTTGAGGTTGCACTTTCCCTATGAAAGACCCTATGCAAATGTGAAGAGACGGAATCCTCAATCATCTTCCTTCATGTTTCCATCATACCTTTCTCTATAAGGCAGCTATGACTTTGCTACCCTGACTGATCCATAAAAAAATTCATAGCTGTTATCCATGCTCAATAATTCCAGTGTTAATATTTGGGTAATTTAGAAGTACCTTTCTCC
Organism: Melozone crissalis; assembly: GCF_028551555.1. Classification (NCBI taxonomy): domain Eukaryota; kingdom Metazoa; phylum Chordata; class Aves; order Passeriformes; family Passerellidae; genus Melozone; species Melozone crissalis. Next base: position 29,303,064 of record NW_026535823.1, read on the forward strand.
AGCAGAGTTCAGCCTGTGCCACTGAGTAATGCACAGTTTAAGTGTTTATGACTAAAACTGTTCTCTCCTCTTTTCCTTCCCCATTCATACCTCCAAAATATTTTCCAAATATTAGTGAAAAGAAGAATTTGAAGAGGGAATCTCATTACTTCAAGGCAGAATTAAAAAATTATGAAAAGCATAATGCCCAATTTATCAATCAAAGCAAACTCTGCAGTACAGACACCGAAAGCCCTTCACTCTCTAATCACTAATAGGTAACACTATCAAATTCAGCCCTGCACTCTATTAGAAATGCAGTAGAAAAGCACTTAGTGTAATGCCCAAAGACAGCTCACCAAATACTGCTCGCTTGGCTCAAAGACAAGGCTGGAGATGTTAATAATTTGAAAGCTTCCTTAACCAGTGTGCTTTATCAATATGCCCAGAAAATGAAATAAAATACCTACACACAATTTCTGTAGATTAAAAAAAAAAAAAAAAATCTGACTTGTATTCAGCCCAAGAACTGTCAGTTCTTTTCCCAGATTTGTGAATTACCTGTGGATGCCTTGCTGCAGAGCCCATCATCTCCCCACTGCAAACTGCAGGAATCATTTCCATTCCTTCTTTCTGACCACATTAATTTCAGGCTTGCTTGTAGCAGGATTTTTTTCCTATGTCCTCATTTCCTAATTCCTCATTTTCCCATCAGTCTCCCAAGCACCAAAGACATACAGTGTTGGCAGAGCAGTGATGAACTTCATCCAACCTTCTCTCTCAGTTGTGCCTTCTTTCCTTGACCTCCTCCAAGGGAGGAGGCAAAGACACCAAACCTCCGTGACCAGGTCCAGTGCTCATGTCCTCTCTTTTCATGTTATTTTCAACCTCAAACTTCAGATTTCCTAAGGTTTTCTTACTCTCCAGAGTAAATATCACCAACAGAGCATCACTGTGAAGCACCCAGAGCTGGAGCAGAAGCGCCCAGCTGCAGGCAGCAGCACAGTTGTGACAGGGGGATGTAGCAAACACCGAGTTTACACACAGACACAGACACTGTGAGCTGGTGACAAGCAGTACAAAGACTTATTTGATGCAAAGACAGAATGACTGCATTGCTTATGTCAAAAAAAGATCAGTGGAAGCATAACAACAGAGCATTCTGCATGCTACACACACCGCATAAAGCACAAAAAATACTCTTTATGTTCCCTGCGCTTTTCTAGCCTGGTTTCTCAGGAAAAAAACAAGAGCTGTGCAATTGTTCTGTCACTCATTGCTTCCCCAAATAACTTTTGAACCTGTTGGCTGATCTCAGGTTTAACAGATAGGCTGAGGTCTCAAAGGGATCACATTCCTATCAGATGCGTGAAAATAACAGAGACTCAAACCGGTGCCTTTGCCGGGCTGCCCCCCGTGCTGTGCCTGCCTCTGCTCTGAACCCCAGGGGTACCAATTAGCCCACGAGCCACAGCAGCTCTGTGGAGCAGGGAACAGCTGGGGCAATGCTGGAATTCTTGCTTACATCTTCAGACAGAGCTCCCAGCAAAAACATCGGTGCGTGTGCCGCAGGACGCGCCACGAGGAGGGATCGGCGCTCCAACCACGGGGACACACCGAGGTGAGAGCTCACATCCATCCTCCTCCAAGCACACAAAGGCAGGGCAGAACCCCAGAATGCCAGTGCTGCCAGCCTGAGCTGGCCTTGGTGTAGTTTGGGGCTTACTGTGTCCTCAAACCCCAAGTCACTGATGGTACCAACACCCGAAGGACTGCCCTGTCCTCCCAAAGCTCACCAATAAATGAAAATTTCTTCCTTGCCCTCCCTGCCTCCTCCTCCTCAGCAGCAATTCAACCTCTGAGCTCCTAAAGCACACATGCATTTTCTTTCTGGCGTCACCAAAAAAATAAGAGAAGCGTTGCCTGGCAAAGAGTAAGATTTCTGTTCAGTTTTAAGTGTATGACAGGGAAGTTACAGGACTCTCATTCTAATAGCCAATGCTGCTAATTAAAACTGTTTTGGAAGATCTGCAGCCAGCATATAAATCACCCCTCTATATGCTATAAATAAGAGGCAGATACGGAATTGAATAGCTCCCATTTGTCAAGGGAATGAAGAGATTTGATTGTGTCTTTTTGAATAATAAATCCAGAAATACCTAGCAGGGCACGGAGAGTTGCTCCAAGTGTCTCTTTTATCAAACAACAATGATTATATTATAGGGTTTGCATTATGGGCCATCATCCATTTCTCTTGTTTTCTCATTTATTGCTGACATCCTCCCTCCCAGATGATGCATTTTGCTCTGCACAGAATGTGTTCATGCAAAGATCTCAGGAGCAAACACTACTGAGTGTCCTGATGCAGAATGCACCTACCTGGGTGTATCACAGAGCAGAAGGGAGTTTTGTAGGAAAACTGGACTGTGGAAGCCTAAATACACAGGTTTTTCACCCTAAATATACAGTTTTTTCACCCTAAATACACAGTTTTTTCATCCCATCCTTTTTTTCCACAGAATTTCTAAAGGACACTCAAAATCCACTGGGTATCAGACAGAGGAGAATCAAATAATTCTAACTGGCAATGATGTCCATTTATACAAAACAATGCAGAGAACCAAATATAAAGTCCTGAAGATCATCTTATAGCATCACTGAACAATGGAAACTCCAAAGGCATCCACACACAAAAAGCAGATTCTTAAAACTAATAATAATAATAATGACAATACCTCTCTCCTGGGTGGAAATCTCTTCCCAACCATGAACACTACATTCCATTCACAGCCACCATGTCTTTCTCACTGGAAAAGAAAAAACAAACAAATGGGCACCAATTAGAAAAGGGCATTTATTAATGCTAAGTTCAGAATAGCTTCAAATTTTGCACATGCACTCATAAAACAGAAGATTTAGGATTCCCTGTCACACGGGAGGCTGCAGAAGGTTAATTGAGTTCACTGTAGAAGTATCATTACCTCTATAACACACCTAAGGAAAAAAGCACAGCAGTCAGGTTATGAAGATAGATTTATTTTAAGCCTTTAAAACTATTTGTCAAATTTTTGCCCTCTAACAGGGTGAGGATTCCTCTCACTTTGTCCCTAAATTCCAGTGCAGCTGAGCAGCGACTTCCACAGCATTTCCTTGGCTGTGGATTTCACAGATTTTCCCCTTGTCCCACCCACTGACAGACTGGCACAGAGAAGTCATGACCTCTGGCATCTATTCCCATTTTCCCAAAGGAAAACCATTCTCTGGGGTGGACCACAGGATTTCCTCTCCCTTGCTGAAGGAGCAGCTGGAAGACAGTGAAACCAGCTCAGGGGGCTGCAGGGAAATTCCTGTGGGCTGTGCCTTTATCTTTGCTTCTTGCTGGGGCTTAAAGTGGGGAGAAGCAAGGGGGAAATCTTCCCATCTGGGCTCCCTCATCCCCCCTTCCAAAAAGGGCAGCAATTTTTTGTGGTCCCCTCAATATCACTTGGAAAAACAGGCTGGTCCTCATCTGCTCAGGCTGGTAAAGCTCTGACCTAGGTGTGCTTATTTTACCAACAGTAACTGCAAATTGAGATTATTTTATTATTTTGGGGTTATCTTTGACAATAATAAGGAAAAGACAGCATGGGCTGAAAGGATTTGATGGCTGCACAATTATTTTGGGATCCCAGCCTGCCTCCCTATGTGCTCACCTGGCTGTCTGCCCTCCCCTCGCTCCCTGGAGCTTCTGAGCCCAAATAATGTCCCGGGCACCACAAGCCAGGCCATGGCTCCATGTCACCAGCCCTGCAAGGACTTTGCAGTCACTGTTTTGTGCCTGGTGGTGACACAAAAGCCACTGCAGAGCAATTCTCAACGCAGGCACACGCAGAGCGCGAAACAGGCAGATGGGACTCGGAGCACAAAGAGGATAAAACATCATTTTAACAAAATCCATTTGCTCAGATGACCCCAACTTGAAATTAAGGTGTTAAAACCCAAGACAAAGCGGATTCCTGATTGGCAGACAGTGATGTCAGCCCTGTGCCATTTACAGAGGGAATTCATGTGGCTGCCTTTAAAAAGAAATAATTCCCCCTCTGATACAGCAATAAGACATTGCAGACAGCCCATTTGCCGGGGATTACGCGGCACTTCTCAGGTAGTTAAAGTCACTGAGCCTTTTGACCTTGTGCCTCCTAACACTACTGGAGGCACAATCACCCAGGGACACGCTGCTTATCATGTGTGTCTTATCGCTTCAACAAAACCCAGCCAACCCAGCAACCTGAGCCCGCCACCCCGGGCTCTTTGCCTGTGAATTATTGCGCCGAAACAACACGGACATAATAAACAGCACTATTTATTAGCTTATTCTATGATTTCAGAGATGACTACACAGGCTGAGAAAGTGGAGGAGAAAGTGCCAGGCTGGAGTGAAAGCATTTCTCAGGTCACTGCCTTAAACACTGATTTTTTTTTTGTGCTATAGCGATGCTTGTGCAGGGTGAGTAAATCTTTGCAGGCTGCGGTCCTGGAGTGGCTGGAATTAATCGTCCCTCCAGATGGAATCCGAGCTCACTCACTGCCGCAACGTTCAGCATTTAATGAACACCAGGCAAGGTGAAAATTGATATCAAGAGCACTTCTAAGAGCTAAAAAGTTAACACCTAAATTGGAAATCAATATACGCTGTAAGTATTGATCAGCAGAACAGAAACCCGCAGGTTTTCGCCTCCGCTGAGTGGATGCTGTTGGAGGTTGAGCTGAAGTTCCACTGAAACACCCTATTATAACAGTTATTAAAAAAAAAAAAAAAAAAAAAGAAAAAAAACACCACCAAACACAAAGCAATCCAACCTTATGGAGTGATTATCTAACCCTTCCACAAGCGCATCCAGGAAGGTGCAGAACAACCAGGAAGGTGCCAAGCCAGGTGTCAGCAGTGATATTTTTGCTGTCCCTTAGCTCTTGAAGCCAATCTTTTGTCCTCAAGACCAACAGAAACAGGCAGAGCTGAGGAGCAGCACCTTTGAGGAGGATGCGTGGCCTTTGTGGACCTGTGGTGATGGGGCAGAGATTTGGAGCTTGCTGGGCACATGGAGGCCCAGGTGTCACCTCTGCAATGCAGGTCAGAGCTCTCCTCACTGTGCTTGCACAATTCACCTCTGCTGCCCTGGGAAGGGGAGAAGGGGATCCCTGCCCAGTGCCCTGCTCTGGTGGGACACAGCTCCTTGGGTCAGCAGAGGGTGAAGAGCAGCTGCAGAATGTGTCATCCCATGCTGGGTATCTGCTCAAAGCAAGCTTTTCAGACACGCTGATGAATGGAAGAGCTGTGAAAAACAAATGTCTCATTGTTCGAGTCCTCCAGCCCGCGAGGAAGCAGGAATTTCTGTGCTCTTACATCAAAGAAACACTTGACCCTATGTGATCAATTCCTCCTCCTAATTATTAAGTGCTGAAAGACCTGAACTTCTTGGAAGTCTCTCAGGTGAAAAGGGGCAAGAATATCTCAGAAAAGGTTAGAAAATCCGTACATTTCTATAAATATTTGTTGGTCTGCATTCCTTTAACTTTGCATGATTAAATACAGCCTGCTTCTGTTCTTCCACTTTATCCTCCGGGGAAATTTATCATCAAAATTATTGTACAGCATTCATTACTCTAGCCTCATTTAAAACCTTGCCCTACTTATTATTTAGGCTGCAAAAAAAAAAAAATGTTGCTTTGTATAGTATTTCCTATAATAGTCTCAATCATTACATTTAAAAGATTGCTGTAAGGCAGCTTAGCCTGCATTAGAGGAAAATAAAGTGGGATGCCATAGTTAAGTGTTACAGTTCTAATTCAGCTTTTGTTTCCCAAATCATAACAATGCAACGTTTCAGTTCCTTAAAAGGCTCTCGCTGCTCATTAGCAGCATCCAGGACTTCAGCCCCTGGAATTCAAAGGGACATCCAGTGGTTCTTCTCCCTTAAAAATGGTGGGGAGAGGCAGAGGGATGGGAAGGACTGGAAGGGAGGCAGGAGGCTCCATCAGTTAAGAGGTGGGGCTGTCTTTTAAATCAGTGGTGCAGGGAACACACTCAGCTGTGACAGAGCAGCAGGGAATGCAAATAAATTATGTTTGTTTAACCCTTACTCCAAATCTCTGTTTAGGACAGAGAGACAGACACGGCTGTTGAAAAGAAACAAATGCAGAGTTTAAACGGAAGAAAAGAAATTAAATCCCAGTAATGCTACATGAAGCCTCTTAATTTGGGCTCTTTCAATAATGAGACTGCTCTGATGCTGAGCACCATTGCTGGCCTTTTAGACAACACTGTATTCATGTTTGTCTAACCCTTCTGTTAGACAAAAAGCACAGCTGGTCCTGCACTGCACACCCTGCTGGGGAGGGGATCAGGGAAAAAGCATCTCCTCCCCATTGGCATCCCCACCAAGATCTCCTCCTACACGGGCTGCAGAACCAAAGGCTTTGGCTTCTGGTTTGACCACACCAAACTCAAACTGAAACCACAGGGTGGGCAAAAGCCACTCATTAACACAGCACATTTTTTGGAGGTAATGTCGTGCATTTGCTGTTAAGGTTGTTCTCTGCCTTCTCTGGTCCTGACTGACCTCAGAGGCTTTTTGCTACCCCAGCCCTGGCTGTCCTTCTCTCTCTTCTCCATCCCAAACCAGAGACCTACAGGATTTAGGAACACACAAGGAACCCCAGGTTTAACCCTCTGTGATGGCAAAAATCCCCCAGTTATTCCTAATCTTCAGGATTTGATTCCTGACTCTCCCTTTCACCCACCCACCTTGTGTTTCTGACTGTTTTCTACAAGGGGCCTTGCAAAGACCTTTCAGCATGGTAAATAAATGAGATAAGCCCGTTCCTCTCTCTTCCTTTCGTATTGACAAGTTCAAAGACTTCCAAGAGATTAAGAGAGAAAGACTGTAAGTGACCTGCTGGGTCATCAAGCCCAGGCTTTCCCTATCACTTCCAGCCATATCCTACACTACCTTTCTACTGGATAAGCCTGATCTTATCACCGCCTCCCAAATGTTTTCTTTTTTTTTCTTATCATTTGAACCAGTTTACGAGGTACAAATGAAAGGCTTAGTGGTCTGTAACTGCCCGGATCGTTTTCTTCCTGGTGTCACTAGAAGGCACCTTGTCCTTTCTATCCATTGAGCACACACATTCCTCATCACCCACGGGAAGGGAAAAAAGAGAGGTGAATTTTGGTGGAAGGAAGGGAAGGGAGCAGGATGGTGGAGTTAATGTTCATACAAGATGTACTGCCAACTCTGGTACGTGCAAACTGGTGGAAAAAATGAAAATTCCTGTTTTATCATAGAACCACAGAATGGTTTAGGTTGGAAGGAACCTCAAGAATTATTCAGTTCCAACCCCCTCTTCCACACCTTCCACTGGAGAGAGTGGTCAAGGGAGGGATCAATACTTTCCTTGGCTATTATTTTATCATTAGACCTCACAGATAAATAAATATTATTTTATTTTCTACCACTAATTGTATGGATTCAGAGCTAATAATGAAAAATATGCAACACCCTGCTATTTGTCATGCACCAAGCACAGCTTTCCCATCATTCTGGTCAGCAGAGGCCGTTCCTGATGGGTAATCTGGTTTTGGAAAATCCATAATGCTAAAACACCCCTATCACCACAAAAGGGGCTTTCCCAGGAAGGACAGTATTTTGTGCAGCCTCTCCCCAATCATTTAGATGCAGAAAAATCTTTAGGTCTGTAGCTGGCTGCAAAGAGCAGCAGAGACCTCGCCCAAAGGGAACACCCTTAGGTTCAGGATCAGGAGAGGTCAAACCTCACCACAATTCTTTGGTCATGGGTGATTTCCAGGCAAGCAGCTTGTCACCTCCTCTGGGTCCCCAGTCCACCTCTTACACACAGCAAACATGTCAAATTTCACCTCCTGAAGCTGATGTGCGAAACACTTGGGTGCCACCAAAATGTCCCCCCAAACCAGGTTCCTGGAGCAACCTCAGAGCACACAGGGGTGTGCAGGGCTTGAACTGCAGAGCACCCTCTAATGCAGCAAAAATGAGGATTGGAGTGAAGCCAAACAGATCCTCAATGCTTAAAGAGGAAGGGGAGAGAGAAATTTCAATTTTTTATTTTTTTTTTAGTGATGCATTAATTCTATAACTTTCATACAACCTTCTTATCTTCAGAAAAAAATAAGCATGCTGTTTGTTTTCTGCAATAAATTGGCACTGCTCTCTCTTTTATGAAACAAATCTATTTTTACTTGGATATTCTGAAAAACAAACAGCAAAACCCTTACATAAGCATTTAGACAAAAAATAACTAACCAAAACACTTTCAACCTAACATGACTCCCTTGGAGAGGCAGTCTGGTATGGCCTGACCACAATCCCCCATTCCCAAACATCCTGCATTGCTGGGCAGGGAGGAGGTAGGGGAGCTGGGCATGAAAAACTGGACTTGGGTCTGAGAAGAAGTAGAAGCAGGTGTATTAGTTTTTGTCTTTGTTTCTCACCATCCTAATCTGTTTTAAAGTGGAAATAAATCAAAATAATTTTCCTCAAGTCCAGTCTGGTTGTATCCCACCATTTCCATGTGAGAGCCTTAACAATGCCATCCACCTCCTGACCCCCAGATGACTTTGCATCAGCAAAAAGGAAAATCAGCAGCACTGAGGGTATGGTTGGGGGACTGTCAGCTGAAGGTGACTCACAGAATTCACACTCCTCCTCCTCCATCTCAAACCAGAAGCAACGAGCTGCCAGGTTGGCAAAAGTCTTTTCTGTCCCAGACCTTCCAAAATAACTGATTTTCAACATTTTAAACAGAAAGGTCCAAGTCCCTAACTTGAAGGGATACATCTTTTCCTGTGCTCCTTTTTGCAGATTTTACAAGAGGTCAGCCAATAAAACAAGGTGGTAAGACCATCAAATGCTTGCTGTGCTTGAGGTGGCTGATTTTGACTCCTGAGTAGCTGGATCTGATTCTCTGTCCGTTCAGAGTCACTTCCCTGTCCCCAGCCCCTGAGTCTCTTATCTGTTAAAAATGAGAGGTTTGGAACAGGAGCGAAGGTCATCTCTGCCTGTGCTTCTGTTCCACAGCCAGTGTTGTAGAACAAATACTGATGAGGATCATGATGATAATGAGGAAAATAATAATGAGCATTGATCTCGATGGAGATGCTCCTCTGTTCTACCCAGGCCACTGAGATGAGACTCAGGAATCCCCAGACATAAAGGATGTGTCACACTAAACTTTAATTAACAGCAAATCACAACCCAAATGACACATTCCCCCCCTTCACACTCTCAATTTTCATAACTGACTTTTCACAATGAAACTCCAGGGGACATTTGAAACTAGAGAAGAAAGCAAAAAAACCACTTCTGCCTCCACATGCAGCTGGTTACGCCAGGGGAGCCATCCAGCCGTGATTCCTCTCGGATTTTGCACAGCAGGAACCACGAGCAGCTTCAGCCTGGCCCAGGGAGAGACATCAGCAGGGATGAGAGGAGAATTAGGTCTTGGCACTGAGGTATTTCACAGCTTCCCCTGCTGATGGTGCCCTTTGTGTCACCAAGCAAACCCCACAGCTCCACTGGGTGATGCTTTTCACTGCTCCAGCATTTTCCCCACACAAACAAATTAATCTGGTCACTGTGAGGGACAAGACCTTGCTGTCCAGGTCCCCTTGTTGCCAGCATGGGGTCACTCATGGCACCATGGCATAAGCAGCTCTACAGATTCCCAGGGTTGCTCCTAATTCCTATCAGGATCAGAAGAAATCAATGCTCTAAGGAAAGTCATGCAGCTGTAAATAACCAAAAAGTAGTATTCAGGAATGAAATATTTACTTTTTGGATATGAATTTTGCTGGTGGTGTTTCTGTAATATAAATATGTTAATCTTGCTTTCAAGTGCCAGATTTTTTGGTTTTTTCCCCAATAAATGTGAAATATTTTTTGATTGGCACACTCCTCTATAGCTGCTCACACAAGGCACCAAGCAGGCAAACATGGGCTCCCTTTCTGTCAAAGCCGAAGGGAGATCTTGTTTATGAAAAGTGCAACATGTAGAGTTCTTTGAAAGACCTTTTTTTTTAATAACTACCATGAAGTTGTTGACTCATTTTATGGACTAAGTAGGAGGAAGTAAGGAATATCTCAGGCAATTCCATGCATTTATATCCATTACATATAAACTCATTTCATATTGATCATGGAAAGAATAAATTGTTCAGATTAAATTAATCTCCAGCAGGATAAGGTCACAGACTTGTGCTATTAACTGCTATTGGCCACTTAAGGAGAAGACACCAGCAGAACAGTCAAAAAACCCAGGTTCATATTCCAATGATAACATATCCCATAAATACTGCCCATGGAAAACTTCATGTAAAGGCACAGCTAAATTCAGAGTACAGCAGGAAATAGATAATGGGAGTTTCAGAGTTCCATGCTGTTCTCTCCTCCCTGCAAACAGCTTCTACCCAGTAAAGAACAGGAGATCTGAGACCAGAAGATGCAGCTGATGAAGCAAAGATTCAAACCAGAAGGACACAAATCTGCACAGCCCCATCCCTGCTACATGGCCCTCCATGGGCAGAATCAACATTTACAGCACTGGGCAGACAAGAAGCAAAGGATTCCTGATCCTACCTTTGGGAGAAATAAATAACCATGCTTTAAAAACAAATAACCGAGAAATAAAAGGCCAAGTTTGGATAAAATTCAAGCAACACCAGTCTTGCAAATTGTAACTTAGGCAGCTCAGAGTACTGCAAGACAGGGATCTGTAACCTAATTGAAGTGAATAGCTTGAAGTGTTCTGCTATTAGGGAATCAAAGCTCTGGCATATCTGCTGCAGTGTCTGTGAAACAGCAATAACAATGTTTGCCCACCTTACAGAGATAATAGAAGTGGTTACGTTCGTGCAGAAATGTGATCATGTAAAAAGCACTGCAGTATAAAAGTGCTAAATATTATTATTAGCTGTATGTTTTGGTACTCCAAAAAAATGCAATTTATTCAAACTCTATTTCTTTGACACTTGTAACAGGCTTCCAATGTGGCTTAAAACCCCTGCTCAAAAATAAACATCAGAATAATGAGCTTTCCTTATTTAATTCACCAAATAGGCACAATAAGCTCATGTTTAAACAAAAAATGAAAAGGAAACTTGCTGCTGTGCCAGAACAGCAGCACAATCAATTTTAATTAGCATTGCTCATTGTGGGAAATGATAAGGTATCAGTCATAGTAATTGGTGGTGTTGACAATTAGTCAAAGTTATTAACATCTCAAGACCCAGGACAAAAAAAGCTTGCTGAATTTTAAATATCTGGAGAAGGCTTGCCTCGAAATCCTCAATTTTCACGCAGTCTGAAAACATGGCTCAGATTTATTATTTGTCAGCTTCCCATCAGAGCACGAGCACTGGGATAACACCACCAACCCAATGTGGCTGGTGCTTGATCAACCCAAGTTTTCCCCTGCTGGGAGTGGGGCTCCCTCCTCTCCTCTTCTCTCACAGCTCTGCTCCCTCCCTGCTTCCCATCTCTCTCCCTTTGTTTCCCTTTTCTGCTCCCAGTGCTCATCCCAGGCTGAATGGATCAGGGAATGCTCCCAGGCAAGGGAAAGGCCTTGGAGTGGAGCATCTCCAGCAAGATCCCATGCAGGAACAGGAGCCTTTGGGTGCCCAGAGCTCAGGTGGGTGCTGCCACACCATCAGCAGCAGCTGCTGCTTGCAGGAATTGCCTGGAGCACCTCATTTAATGGGCAATGAGCAATGTCTCAGCCTTCTGAGAAGCTCAGGTGGGAAGCAAAGTCTAGGACAAGGCACAAAATAGGGAGTTTTGTCCTGGTCTCTCTTACTCCACAAATGTCCTGCGTGTGTTTGCTCTCTGACCTCTGCTGAGAGAGGATCTGGCAGAGGAGGTCAGTGATGGCAAAACTGAGCAAACCAGAGAGCTCACCTGTGTGGATCACATCAGAACTGACACAAGGATTTCTGGTATTTCAGTAAAGTTTATAGTTAATATCAGGTTATTTTTCTGGCCACCAAGACCATAAATTTCCAAGGTCTAGCACTTGGCTACTCTATAGTATATACTCTACTTGTACCTTCATATTTTGGCAGGGAATTCCTGAGACACCCAGCACGCAGGTGCTGAGAGCAGCAAGTGACCCACCTCAATGAGTTGCATAAGGATCACTCATGGACACAGCTGATGTACACAAAAAAGGCAGAAAAAACATTGTCCAAAAAGCATTTATTTAACCTGACAGACCCCTGACCACCTGCCCTACAAGACAAAGATCACAGAAATACTCTGTCAATTGTTTTCTGCTAGAGTTTCAGTGAAAACTCAATACATTCCACCTCCCACATGCTGCTGTCCCCTCAGTGTAAATAAGATGTGTATAATGCTGCAATAGCCATCCTTCTGCTATAAGTAGATGTTACAGTTTAAAATAGCAGAGGTGACATGTATTACTCATTTGTCCTTTTGCTCGCTTTAATGAGTTTATTTGTATGGAAATTAAAAGCCAGGTAAAAATACCATCTCTATCCCTAACATATGTATCTGTTACACAACCACAGTGATTCTCCTGACCCTTCTCCTACAACAACCACTCCCAAACTGGTGCAGCCTTTCAAGCAGCACAGGCAGCAAAATACCAGGCTGCCACAAAGGAGCAAATCCTGCTGAGCTGCACCACTGGCACAACTGTCAGAAAGCACAGTCCTGAAAGAAACTCCCCCAAAACCCAACAGAGATTCAAAGCAAAGAAACTCTGATTTAAATTCCCTCTCAGGCCCACAGCAGCAGCAGGGCTCTGCCACTGCGGCCGCCAGATAAACACCATTTTCAAGGTCAATTTCCTATGACCAGTTGCTTCATTTCTCATCATTTTCTGTCCAGCTTCATAGATTACCACTTAAAATTGATTTATTCTTTCCCTTCCCAGCATTACTTTGCACTTCATTTAAAAGGGAGGTCGTGGGGGATTTTTCTCTGTGCTCCCCACAACGACGCCGTCATAGGACGATGGGCTCAGTTGGGTTTCAATTGACTGAAACAGCTGCTCAGCAAAGCAGTGTAAAAAGTTTATAAAAGCCAAACCAAACCAAGAGGCACCTCCCAACCATTTCCCCCTCTCTTCCCCACTGCTAGAAATATTGTTTTTTTAGAGACAGTGACTCGGGTTTCTACACATGGAGCTTTGTTGTAAAGCAATGTTTTCATAGCCTCTAACAGAAAACTGAAGTTGTGTCGAGGTCTGGTTTGAGGTTCCTCCTGCAGGCCGGTAGCAGTGGCACTGGAGATCAGATTAAAGCTGACAGAGATGAAACTGTGCTGGCCCACATCCTTGGGCTTGCTCCAGGGCCTCTCATCTGCATTTCATCGTGATGTGAGCACATGTTCCCATCATTGGTACACTCATCTGCATCACTCTGAATGTTAATCACAGGCTAACCCAATTTCTTCGGCAAATTTATTACATACTGTTCATTAAAGTTCATAAAGCCTCACGTGAGGCTGAAAGAAGCAGAACACCCTCACCGAGGATTCCTCAGCAATTCAGAGGTGGCCACGTCAGCCCGAGGAGCTCCTCCTGCCAAGGTGGGTGCCAGAATCTTTCATCCAGGGGATGACAGGGGAGGGGAAGGAGGCAATGAGGTACAAGGAGCTGTCATAGCCCTAAAGAAAGCCCTGAAATTGCTGTCCCTGTTGGAATTCAACAAAACAAACCTGGATTGCTTTCCAGAGTCATTGAAAAATATATTTTTTTCAATAAACAAGGACAAGAATCAAGGCTTGCCAACAAGGGAACTGAGCTGAGAGGAAGGGGATCACAGGACAGAGCTCACCGGGAGAATCTCAGCAGCACACACTGCGAATATTACAGGTTTTCCTGGAGGTGGGAATTGTGAGCTGTCCTCAGGATGTCCCCAGCAGCTGGATCTGACAAGTGACACTTTACTGCCCTTTGGATTTACTGGCAATGCATGGCAGGAACACACTTGGACAGCACTCACATGCTTAAACCTAAGCATGTGCTTAAATGCTTTGCTGACCAGGGCTCAGAGAAGCTGTGTTTGTGTTTTTTTAGAAAGGGATGATTTACTGTATTCCAGTTAACAGCCAGACATTACTATTCACCTCCCCAATGAACTCTGTGCATCTGAAATTATCTCAATTTCCTACACCAGTTCCTCAAAATCTTGGGAACACACACAAATCCAAGCCTCCAACATCCCGAGTGGAAACTGCTAAAATTCTCCAAAGGACTTTATGATTGAAATATTCAATCAGATGATGCTACCATCAGAATAATGAAGCCTTTGGAGGATTTGCTTCATTGAGTATAAAATAATTCTGAGAGACACTTAAAAGGAAGAAACCATGTCTGTGGGAAGAAACAGGACGGATTTTTTGCCAGAAGGAGGATTATTCTGCAAGCCAGAAAATGACACCTCTTGGTAACCCCACATCAGATCTGCTCCAAGGCTAAAATTAGATGTCACAAAATATATAAATATAATTTTTGCACAGCTGTGTAAATGAAAATACATCTGTCAAGAAAAGAGAAATTACAGATGCTTACTCTCTCCTTTCCCCAAAATTTCCATAACCATAGAACAATCCAGCCTGAAATTAGAAATTTGCTCTCTCCTTTAATTAAATCAATTTGAATTTTTCTTCTCCTCAGCTGATTAAATAACAGAAAAGCACAAAGGTGAAGGCATGTTTTGTGATTAAAGCACTGGATGAAGACCCCAGAGGAGGCAATTCAATTCCTGGTCCTGTCACAGCACTTCCTCTGTGACCTTGTGCTCCATCTCTTTGCACCTCTTTTCCCCACGTGCAAAGATGGATGTTATTACACACTCCATCACAGCCTCCATCTTTCCTATTGGATCATGAGCTCTGCAGGGACAGGACTGTTTATTAAAGGTTTTAGGGACAACATCCCAGGAACAGGGAGGGAATTGCAGAGGGATGTTCTGCTGTTCTGCCCTGCCCTCAGGCCCACAGCAAGGCTGCGACCTCTCACTGTGGGACAAGGCTGGATACAAGGAACACAAAAGGGGTACAAGGAACACAAAAGGGGTCCAAGGGAACCTGCAGGGCTTCTCAGTGTCTGTTGTGCTCATTTTTCCATGAGGTAGCTCCAAGGCATGGGCCTCTGAGCTGCACAGAGCAGTGCAGGGCAGAACAGCAGCTGGGGCAGGCCGAAGTTTGCACCAAAGCAGGACAGGGCCAAATCCTTTATGCCATTCTGTTTTCCAGCTCCTAATCCCATCTCACAGAGCATGGCATCATACAGCACTGCATTTTTTGCAAGCAAGGCTGAGGTATCCCCTAAAGAGGGTGTAAAATCTGAATTTAGTAAGGCCAAACCATCCCACAGCTCTCCATGGAGACAGAGCTCTGGATGGGCCTTGCAGTGGAGTGATCAGAAACACAAGAGAAAACAGGAATTCATCTGGGGAAAGGGAGAGACTGGACCCTAACAGAATTATTCCAGAGCACAATAACACACCAAGCTGTCTTCATCAGCTCTATTACTCTTGCCTGGCTTGACTGCAAGCACATTGCGTCAAATCGGTGGCAGGAAAATTAATATCTTCAAAAGGAAACAGTTCACCACATCACACACAGCCCAGCTCCCATAATGATAAGTTCCCTGATAGAGATCATCTTCAAAACCCCAGTGGTTATAAGAGACTCAATGGAATTCATCATTTTTGATGGCTGGTTTGTTGGATTTTTTTTTTTAATTGAACCAAAATACAGTTTTGAAGAAATATTCCTAGCCATGCTGTTTTCAGGGATTAACAAGCCATTATGTACTAGAGCATACATACATAATGGAATCAGCAAACAGGAATCAGCAAGTAATCTTCTGCCTCCACAAAGACTAATGTGTAATTGCCAGAAGCACCAGGGGAATTTCTGCCTTTTGTTAAAGCTTCAGGAGGTGACTGTCGTCAAATCTGACAGAAATACAGGATGCAACAATCCTATAGACATGAAAGTTACTGTTTCACACAAAAACAAACTTTCATTACAGTTCGGAGTGAGAGCCTGAGTATTGATTTGCAGATGTAAGTGTAAGATGTGACTGTTATTATTTGGTAGATTATGGGAACAGAGCAGTGAGCTTCTGAACACTACACACAAAGAGAGGCATGATATGCAAGATGAATTTTATGAAGCAAATCTTCTTCTGTGGAGCCTTTACACTGACACAGCCTCAGTTTAATGCCATTTATGGGGAGCTGTGATCAGACAGCTGATAGGCACCACGTTTCCCTGAGCAATTGCTTTCCCATTAAGAACTTGCATCAAACCAAAACATCATGGGGGAGAGCAGGGCAGGAGGAGCAAATACCAGGGCGAAACCCAGAAATGTGGCAATGTAACAGAGCTGAAGCAAAGCCTGTGGCTTCACAGAGCAAATACATTCACTGTATGACAGTGAGAGAGCAGCCAAAGGGAGGTACCACAAAAATCCTTCTCTGTGACCATCTGCAGGTTCAGGCTGTGAGGATCTGCAGAGTTCCCTCCTGGGGTGATGGTTCTGCAGAAACCTTCTCATCCTTAGGAATACAGAATGTATAGTAGGATTCTCACTATAGATTAAGAGATTTCTTTTATATTTCTTTATTAGAAGGGCTGGAATATCCTAAAATGTCCCATGGGAAATGGGAGGTCCCTCTGAGAACACTCCTGGGAATTTGAAAGAGTGGCAGTAAGAAATGTGTTTGCCTAAATCATTGTGACAGAACTAACTCACTTGCATTTCTTGGAAAAAGTAAATATTCTCTGCTGTTACCCTCTCTGTACTTTTACTTTTTGAAGTTTTTCACTCCAAAGAGCCATTAGAGTTTTTGGTACTGGCACCAAACCTTGCTAAACAGCACAATGAGAGCAGACCATTTCTTGAAAGCTCATGCACGGGAGGGATGCCAAGAAGACATCATCCAAATAACTCCCAAGATTTCTACAACCCCATTCCACAACACACAATTTCTACATGCCAATAACAGCTCCAGGTTCTTATCTGGTATCTGTTTGTCCACAGAAAGACACACAATGAGAAATAAATTAGCTTTAAAAGCTGAGATCAGATGGTTGTGTCAAGGCACTCATCAAACCCCTCAGGTGAGAAGCTGATCCCAGCAGCCGAGTTTTGAGTGGAGCTGCAGGATCACGAAGCAGGAAACGAGGTCTCTTAGTCTCTTATTTTTACCCATTGACTGCATAAGCTGCTGTAATCAATCATAACCTCGCTAGGAACAGCTGCACAGTGCTGGAGTGGGGACAGTCTGTGCAGGGACTGCTTATTCCTTGTGCTCCAGATGAAAATATTCTCATAGAAAGAGCAGAAGTTTCATGTCCCATGGCTGAGCCCCACCAGCCCAATGCCACAGCACCAGGTTTTAACCCTGTCATCCCTTTGCATTTATCCATCACAGGATGGATTGCATTTCCCCTCTATTTTCTGAGCAAATCACAAACAAACAGCTGCTTGCCAAGCCAGAAAAACTCCATAAAGATGTTTAAAAGCAATGTTAAAAATAAAAAGCAATAACAGTTAAAATACACAGAATTCCTTTCACATTTCCATCAGGGCTGAGGAGTCAGGTGCAGGACAGAGAGCAATGCTATGGATAACATACACACTCCCTTCAAAACCTCATTATGCTGCAGCACATCAGTATTCAAGCAGCATCTTGGGTGGGAAGTTGTAGCAATATCGATAAATTATATTCTGTCCCCATCACTTGGGTGCCAGTAATGTTTCAAAAAGCCTGGAGGATCAGTGGGTGACTCTTACAATGTATATATAAAGAGAAACCTTGTTTTGTCTCCCTAGAGACAGTTTCTCTTCTAATGGAGTGTGGTCAGAGGGGTTCTGCTTAATTCATGCATTTAACTCTGGATCTCCATCACTTCACAGTGGTTTTGTGCTAACTACAACGTATAGGGGCCATTAGGAAGCACGACTAAGATTGACTTTTCTTCCTTCATGGATTATACAGAAGGAATGGGAGCAGTCAGGCTCATTAGCATATGTTTAAAGAGTTCACGGGGTTGGCAGTAGCAGAAAGTACCCAGCAACCAGCAGAGACGTTTAATTCTAAACCTTACACATCAACAATAAAAGGAATATCTCTCCTTCTCACTGTTACATCATTAAATGAACCAGAAGGAGCTAAACCAGGACCTCTGGAGGTGCTGACAACAGAGAATTGTCTGAGCTTGGCGGAGGATAACATGAATTTTAATTATCCCAGCGAACTGCTGGCGTGCTTATTCCCTTTCAGAGGAAGGAATTAGCGCTGAGGTGAGTGCCTGCAGCCCTGTGCTGCAGCCAGGCACTCCAGGAACAGGGCTGGAACCCTGGGCAATGTCTCTGGGGCCTGGGGAGCTGTGGTCCAGCCCAGAAGCACCACTGCACACACCACAGCGATCTCTGGCCCCAAATCTGTGCTGCTGCCTGCAAACCCCACACACTCCACCTGGGAACCCCAGAGGAGATGCAGGAGCCCTCAGCACCCTCAGCTGCCAGGAAAACCAAGCAGTGCTGCCTTGCAAACAGGTGGTGCAAGCTGGTTTTCCCATGGGGAGCATCCCTGCAGTGAAGTGGCCAAGCAGCACATCACTCCTCTTGTTAAAAATAAAAAAAAATCTGCCAATTTTTTGGGGGGAGAAAGAGTTGGACCAGTTGCTGCCAAGGTGAAGTTCTACCTGTTTGGTATTGCCATCACCAGTAGTTCTCATAAATTGCTCCTTTTGTATCTGTATGGCTCTGCCTGAGGCTAAGTTGTGAGAGAAGGGGACATGGGGGGCATCAGAGAAAATGCAAAACAGCCTGGAGACCAAAATGCCGTGGGAGGCAACCCCACCAAACTCACCGAAAAGACCCCAAAAACAAGGAGCCAATACACCTCTGCTCAGCACATCACTCGCACTCCTCCTCTCTCCCAGTTTGCAGCTGGGCCCAGTGGGGCTGATGTGAAACCACCACCAGGCTCAGCATCAGCCCTGCAGGTACCCCAGGGGTGCCTCACCTGAGAGCAGACAGGCAGGACAGCCAGGTGAGAGCAGGAGTTTCAGCTATTTCTATCTGTCCTGCTGACAGAGCACTGACCTGAGCCACTGAATGGGCCTTCGAGTATCCCAGCACAAGGAGAGGCTGAGAAATCTCACCATGAGCAGCAAGGGGCACCTGGAGATCAGGAAAATGTGGGGTTTTGTTTCAGACATCCTTTTATGAAAATCCTTTCCTTAGGATTTTTCCTCCTGAGAAGCTCAGAGGCCTCAGGAACAAAATGTAAACATTGATTATCTGCTGCTGTGGGATGCAACAGGTGCATCTGTGATTGTCTCATGTGGTTGTTTCTAATTAGTGGTCAATCACAGTCAGCTGGCTTGGACAGAGAGTCTGAGACAGCTGCCTTTATTATTCATTCCTTTCTATTCTTAGCTTAGCTAGCTTTCTGAGGTTAAACCTTTTCTTCTATTCTTTTAGTATAGTTTTAATATAATATATATAATGAAATAATAAATCAAGCCTTCTGAAACATGGAGTCAACATTTTTACCTCTTCCCTCATCCTAAGACCCCTGTGAACACGGTCACAGGGTTTGGTGTGGAAAGGGGCAGCAAAGGCTCCCCTGTGCCCTTCCTGCTCCCCAGTCCCCTTTCCAGGGCTCTTGGTCCCAGCCTGAAGTGAGAGCAGCATCCAGGTTCACCCCTCTGGATCACCAGCCCAGGGAGAACCAGGCAGAGACATTCGAAAACAGGGAGATAAGTAATGCAATCTTCACACAAACCTCCTTAACAAAGACTTGGCTGTAACTGAGTTATTTTTCCCCCCATCCCAAAAGAAACCCTTTCCCTCAGGGATGTGAAGCTGCTCCCCCACAGGACCAGCAGCACACGAGCCCACACTGAAAACAGCCTCCCTTGCCTGGAATTCTGAAAAATGTCAGATACCAAGGAGCATATGTTCCGAGTGCCCCTGAGCAGCCACAGAACACTACATTTACAAACAGAGAAAACCAATTTGAATCACTCAGTACATTTGCATGCAGCGTCTGCAGGATGGTTTAGAATCAAGATTAATGTGCAGATTGGAGCAGGGGCCTGTGGTGACAGGCAGGGAGAGCCAGGGAATGGTGACAAAGGATGCTCAGGGATGCAGGAACCCCTGACAGAACCTCCCCAGGGACAGCAGCAGCTTTTGGGTGCAAATGCCAATGCAAAGGCTGTTTATTGCTTTTGCAGGTTACTGCTGCTCGCACTGGGGTTGGTAAAGGCCATGTGAAATTAGATCTTAATCTCGTGTCCCAGTGGCTGGCAGAGATCAGCACTCACAGGGATGGGCTGTGCATCCTCTCCAACACTCCCCAAACCACAGAGCCTCACCTTTCCCCTTCTCCATCACCTTCACTCACAAAGAAATCGAGTTCAAAGGGCAGAACTAGGGCAGCAAACCCCCCCTGCACATCAAGCAGTTCCTGCTTTTATTAAAACTGAGCATTTGCAGGGGTGTTTTGAAGTGCAGATTGCAGCAAAAGGCCTTGGTGAGGTCCTGCTTGCTCATCCTCACTGAGAGGAGGCTCCCAGGCTGGGATTGAGCTGCTGGGGCTTTTGAAGCATAAGGCTCTGGTTTATCAGGTAAATAAGCTGGGGAGGTGATAAGCCACTCTCTGAAAACCCTTCAATAATCACACTGATATGTGCCTTGAACTCACACTCCTTTCAGACTTCCCTGGCTTTTTAATGACAGAAAAGAAGATCTCGGTTTCAGAAATATTCTGTGTTCTCCATTGTCAGTCCCTGGCTTAAAAAATAATTAAGTTTACTCTCCTGCTAGCCTGTTATCAGGTCAGTGCAAGATGCTAAGAGATCAGAATACCACAGTAAGAAATATTTCTGTCTATTTAACCCACTAATTCAATCTCAGTAAAGAATGAAGCCCATGAAGTATCTATTTATAAAGTAAATACAGCAAGTAGAAATCAAATATTGGTCCTGTTTCAGGCCATTAGCTGAGAGGATGCTGGGAAGGTAATAGCCACAATTTTTATAGTGCTAAAAAGAAGTGGTTTCTTCCAACCAGCCTTTGTTTGTTTGGTTTTTTTTTCATGCCAATAAGTGTCAGCCTGAAATGCTGTGGGGAGAACTGGACACGATGCACCTCAGCTGCAATCTCAGAAAACACTCCCAGTGTTTTTTGTGCTCTTTACCACATCCTAAGGTGGATGCACAGGACCTTCAGGAAATTATTGCCCACTCTCAACAGCTCCTTTCAACATTTCCTTCTTCAAATGCAGCTCTGTGGATTGGCATCTTCCATAAAGTTATTCATTCTGCTTGGAATCTTCCAAGAATTTGCAACAAAAACCAAGGCCTCCTAAATGAAAGTGTTTCCACTCAGCCATCCTCCCTTGGTGCCTCTGAAGGGGTTAACTGGATTACTTCATGGAGATTATTTATTTTTCAGAACAGTCTAGATGTAAATATTGGGATGCAGCATCTCTCATCCTACTGGTGGGGGACTCCAGAACCCAAGGGAGAAAAGTTTTGCCACATGGAATGAAGGTAACATGGACACCGTGGTGCTCATGAAGCATCACCAAGGCACCAACCAAAATTTTCAAGGAGAAGAAATAAAAAATTTCCAGCATTTATAATTTAGCCTGTATTATTTAATTATTTCCTTATTTTTTCAAGGTAAAGCAGCTCCTTTTGCCCCCTCTTCATCCCCTAGCACTCAGTGTTGAGCTGACTTCAGTCCCACTTTTCCATTCTGCAAATCCTGCAGAAACAGTCTGTCCTGTATTCTCCACATCCATTCATCACACAAATTAATGCAGAAGTTCCAAGTGCCAAATTAATGCTACTGTAGAGTGCAATTAAAAATGCATTTCATTCCACTAATATTTCACAAAAACATTTTCACAAATAGCAACACCTTTCAAAAAATTACACAGTAAACATCACCAGAGCCTTAAATAAGGGGAATTGCTATTGATCTCTGGGTATCCTAAATTCAGTAAAATATGTGGCAAAGCTGTGTTCTAATGAAACAGTAATTTAAATGTCATTAATTTCATATTTGCCATTCCCTTTCTACTACACTGATCCCTAAATTAAGGGCATTAATGTCTCCTATGTCATTTAGGGATTTAATGGTTTTGATCCAGATTTAAAGGTTTAGAAGTGTTTTGTTTGGAATTTCCTATATCCTCTCCTAGGAACTTTTTCCAGAAGCAGGACAGGAGCTAATGGCAGTTCCCAAATAAATATGTATTTTTAAATTTGGGAAGAAACCTCAGGGTTTTCCATTTCAAAGCAGCTCCCATTTCTCTTTTTCCATGGCAGAGCTGAGGAAGCTCCTCACGAGATGATTTCTGACCCCAGCCACCTTTCAGCGTGGGATTCTTGCTACTCCATAAAACCAGGCATGAAAAACAGAGTATGTTTAACAGCACAAAATCCTGCCTGTGCAGTTTGTGTCACCATCAAAGACCTCTCACTCTTCACAAGTCCCTGACAGGAGGCTGCAGCTCAGTAGGGGTTTGTCTCCTCTCCCAGGAAAAAGTGACAGGATGAGAGGAAACAGCCTCAGCTCCCACCAGGGGAGGTTTATATTGGATATCAGGGGGAAATTATTCACTGAAAAGGTGGTCAGGCACTGGAACAGGCTGCCCAGGGAAGCAGTGGAGTTACCATCCCTGGAAGTGCTCAAAATCATGGATGCTTTAGTGGAGAATGTGACAGTGCTGGGTTGTGGTTGGACTTTTGTAAACTGAATGATTCCATGAAAACTTCAATGTGCTGAAGTTACAGCTGCTTCCCCACACACAAGGATCTTCCCTTAACTGTCCACACAGAGAATTTAAACAGTTCAAGGTGGAGCTGAATTCTTCATTTAAGTGGTTTGTGTCTTTACTCGGTGATCTCGTACATGTGCTTCATTATATCAATAACAGTAGGAAATTATTGATTTTTCTGGAGCCATTAAGTTCAATTAACTTTTCAATTCAAATGGAAAAATGGTAAATTACCTTCATTTGATAGCAAAAACAGCAAGGGGGGGGGAAAAAAGAAAGGATAATACCCTAATTTGTGAAGTATGTGAGCAAAGTGGTAAAGGTAAAGCAAACAAATGAATATTTGTGTAATAGCTCTAATCAGCACTGCTCAGCATTTAAAGCTGGCATCATTATGCTCACTGGACTGTGCAGCTAGAAGTAGTTGTGATGTTGTTTACCCACTTAATCTTGTGAATAAATTATAGCAGAATAAATAATAAACAATAGGAAAAAGAGTGGAAAATCACTTGGAACAAATTAAGCTTCTGCTTATCCTCAGCCTGAGGCACACCCAGCACACCCCAAGAGTTGTTGAACTGTGGAGAAGTTGGAAACATGGGCCCAAAACTCTCCAAGGTCTTGGGAGACAAACCTGGCAACAGGTGGGGAGGATCCCTGGATGTGTGAGCCCTGCTCGTGAAACTCAGGGACATGCAAATCTAAAATTCTGAACTAAAACCCGATTTAAAAATCCATTAAATGATATGCTAGTGATCAAGGAATATACAATAAATCACCTGATTTAGACTGGGTTTTACTTAGCAATATTAAATGAATATTACATTTTTGCTTCTGTTCACAAACACCAGATCAAACTCCAAGTAGAGAATGAAATAATATGAAATATTATTTCAATGAATTAATAAAATAAAACCAAGTATGTAGTTATTGACATAGCCTTTTAAAATATTTAGATCCAAATCTGTATTTTGAAAGTTTACTAAAAATACACAGCAAAAATTGTATTATTTCATTTCAGTTACTGCCCTGAGAAGAACAGATTCAAAGCTTTTAGTTACTTTTTCCCCCCAGCAGTTGTAATATCTGGTTCTACTACAGCACCAGAAGGAACTTTGCAGCAAGCTTGGGGCTGAAGGTTCCCCAAGGAGCTCTTCCCTCCACCCAGCTGGATTTGCACACACTTCACACCAAGCCCAGGGAGGAATCCCAGTGCTGTGATGAAGCTTTTGGGATTCTGACATGAGAATATACAAAGAAATGAACTGCCTGTCTGAGCAGGCAACACTGAGAGATGTACAGCTCCTCTGTTCAGCCCCTGCAGAGGATCCTGTGCCCCTGGCAAGGCTGGGGCTGGCATTTGGGAAGCCTCCAAGAAAGCTCCTGTGCTTCTGCCTCCCCCATTTCAGTGCCCAGCCATGGCCAGATATTGATTCCTGCAGCGGCTGCAATCAGTCATAACGAGGGAACAAGAAGGAAACCATCCATCCTGACACAAACCCACATCAGATATTATCTGGGGCTCGCTGCTGATTTAATTTCTACTGACCCAGTCGTTTGGGTTGGCTGGAGCTCTTGTGCCTGGGTGAGAGTTCACTTTGTGCCCAGCAGTAATCTTAGTGTTATTACTGTGTTCATCATCTTCAAGCAGTCTAGAAACAGCAGGAAAACATTTTTTAAAACTTATTTCTCTTGTTTTCACATCTCAAAGTTTGTTCTTTTTATTTTACCTTTGTGGAGTGATTTTACTAATAAGAAGAAAATGTCTAGTCATTTCCTAATCAAGTATCGTGCTAACTGGGACTTTTGATGAATAATTCTCATTTAATGTTCTTCTCCTTTTTCCCCATGTGAAATCCTCCTCTCCACTTCATATCGAGCAGCAATGAACTTTACTGCTTAATCCTATAAAACCCAGATACATTCCTTTTTCTGGATCAGCAGTATAAACTTTGAAATTATGTATTCCCAAGGCTTTCCACCACTGACAGCCTTCCTATGAGCCAAAGAGGATGTGCTTAGGTGCTCCTGCACCTTTCCTTTCTTTCTGTCCTCTGCCCTTTCCAGTTTCTGTGCCTGGATATCTCTCCAGTAATTTCCTTTTAGCTCCACAGCACTTCCAATTTTTTGGGATGCTGTTCCTTTGACCATGGCTGCTCAGCACAGAAAGATGTATACAGTGAAAGTTCTATAAACAGTGCTATATATATGCATATAAAAATCAATTTTTAGATAGATAAACAGAGGCATGGAGATGGTGTAGCTGGATCCAGACCAAGCTCTGGAGAATGAACCACCACAGAGAAATAAATCAGCTATTCCCACACCCAGTGGTCAGTGGCTGCTCCTGACACAAAATGCCAGCAACTTGCTCTCTTGTGGCCATGGGCTCTCACATTTCTGTGGGAAAATCTTCCCTCCAGCTGCTTTTTTAGGACACTAATGTGAGATGATGACCAGACCAAAGATACTAATGCTTTTGTCATCTTTTGACAGCTTTGTCCCTGCCTATCGCAGCAAGCCGCGAGTTTGGCCTGGGGTATTTAAAAGGTTACCCTGAAGTCTGGAATGATGGCAAACTGCTGGGCTGGTGGCTGCCTGCCCAAATCCATGTGTGACTCAGTGTCAGCCTTGCTGTGAGCTCTGCAGGGTGGCCGTGCAGGCTGCATGTGCCACCAAGAACCAGAGCTCACCCCAGCAGAAGGCAGAGGGTCTCTGTTGCTATAGGACACAAAAAACCACAAGCTCACACTGCTGTTCTCAAGGTGAAGGAAAAAAGGGAAGTTTATGTTCTGACTCTAGCATTTATAGTTTTCCAAGAGTGACAGCGGATTGGAGGGTGACAGTGCCACCTCTCCAATGACACTGGTCAACCCAACAGTCCATCAACTTTCTCCTCTTCCATAAAGGAATGCAAAACAATGAGTTATTTACAGAAAGTGTGTGAGAAAGTTCACTACAAGAATGTCAACATCAGAAGGCTTAGAAAATCTTAAAAAAACAGGGTAACAGTCCTCCAAGGCAAGCATAAGGGTGTGGAATCAACTGCAAAGCTTAGGAGAAAATTCACACCCACCTACTCCAGATGCAGCATCCAAGCCTCGATTCTCCCTGCCTCAACTTTGGGATGCAGAAACTGAAGCGTTAAAAACCAAAAAACAATTCTCTGTGCCTCAGGAGAGACTCCCACAACAACACCGCCAACCAAACAACAATGCTATTAAAATAAAACACCCCATTGCTCACACTTCTCTTCCTGGGGAGAGATGACAGGATAAACTCCACATGATGGATGCCAGTCCTGCTGTTTAATGCGCTCCAGGACAGGGCTCTCAGGTGAGAGGCATGAAAACAAACTAGGGCAGCAAGCAAGAAGCATCCCAGCCTGAAGTTTTCTGGCCCAGGGCTGCTGCTCATTAAAACTATGCAAAAATTGTCACTTCAACATAAAGCTAAATGCAATTCAGCACTATTGAGTCAGTCTGGGAGTTTTTGTGCTAAGCCTGACACTGGAGGGGAACCTTCAAGTGCTCCCAAGGATGAGCTGAGCTAGGGCAGCAGAAAGCCCCCAGCTGGGGAATTCTGCAGTGTCATCATGCAAACACTTTGTTTGCTCTTTGCTTCTTGTGCTGTGAAGTTTTTTGCCAACCATTCTGGCATTTTATTCCCTTTCCCCAGTATGGCCCCCAGATCTATTTCTTTCTTTCCTAATGCGATCATTAGTAACAGAAGAATAACAAAGCATCCATCCCAGATCTCAAACCTGCAAACAGATCTGTTCTCTAGACTTCAGCACTGATTTAATTCCTAGTGAATGTTTCCAATCTTTACTGCTGAAATTGTGGCTCTCATAGATGTCAGGAAAATATTTTCCATTTAACATTTTAAAAGAGGTTGTGTATAAGAATTGATTTTCAGGTGTTAAGTTGTAGCATTTAAACCAAATGTTTCTCTCTACCAAGCCCAAAGTGAAATTCTAATATCCAGTGAGAAAAATAGCCCAACACTATAGATATTTGCCTATCACTGTTCTTATTTCCCATTGAACTGATATCTGCATTTATTATTGATTCCTGGCTGTGCTCTCTTCATCTTTGACACCTTCAACTACATTTTCAAACACAATCTTTTTCCTTAAGTAACAAACATTCATATGAAGCTTGTTATTTGCCATACAATTACTATAGCTCAACACACACTAGGAGGTAAGCGGGAAGCTGTGGTTGAAAACACTGAATCAGATTTTAATGTCTTTGGAGACCTTTTCCCCATACAAAGGACTCATCCTCTTAGAGCATCACCTGCAACTAGCATGTTTTTTGTTTGGAGTTTCTATGATTTTTGACCAGAGAGCAAGAAAAGTTTTTGAAAAAGCAAGTTACCCTTCTGCTGAAGAGCTGAAATAGCCTGAAGAAGAAATACCTGCTCTTTAGCCACTATTAATTAACTACCTAAAACATGGTGTAAGTGTTCAACTACTTTGTAAGTATGCACAGGGGGGCTGAACTTTTAAGAACACGGTTCTGTGAAAGCAGAGGGTGATTGGAGCAGAAACATCAAGAACAGAGAAGTATCACACAAACAGGAGCTCTCTGCTTAGCAGGCCCAGAGGGAGCTGGGAGAGAAAGGGAATTAACAAGGAGAGGTATCAAAATGTGAGCAGATTCTTAAGCAGCCGTGATGAGAGATCCTGTGAAATACCTCAGCAGCTAAAAGCAAGTGAGGACTGGTGTCTGCACAGGGAGCAAAGTTCACATGCTCTGAATCTCACTGGTATGGGTCCCTTTCAGTATCACATCTTCTGATCACATCAGAATGGTTTGGATTGGAAGGAACATAGAGAAATCTAGTTCCAACCCACCTTCATGGGCAGGGACACCAGATGTCACAGAAGGAGCTCCCATCTGGGACAAAAAGCAGGTTTTGTCCCTGATTTTTTATTTTTGACAGGCAGGAGCAGCTGTATTCCCCATCATTTCACAGAAGCCTGGGTGTATTCCTGCAAGGAGTGCTCTGGCTCAAGCACAGAGCACTGAGCCTGCTGAAAAGGCTGCAGAGTGACATCCTCTGGCCCAGGCTGGGCAGGAGGCAGGACTGGATGCTGATCATGATATAACTCAGCTGGCTTTCACCATCTGGGGAGCTGCAAAGCACAGCCTGAAAGACCTAGAGGTCCTGAACATTCCTGAGGCCTAATTGGATCTGTATCCAACCTCACCTGGCAGCTGCAGGTTCTGGAAAGAAGCAGCCAGATCTAGAATAAAACATGCTTCTCATGGCACTCTCCCAAAGGCCATTATTTGAAATACACACAAGCTTGTGGCTTGGTTTCAGCCTCAGCCTGTTTTATATAAACCAAGAGAGGCCATGGGATCCTAAGGTGGCACTTCCATTGAATCCACCACAATCCCAGCCAGCCAGCCAAATGCCATTTAACATCACAGATAATTCAATTCCACTGGGATGCACTTAAAATGAGTCCCAGCTGACTTTCCCTAGAGGAATGCCATTTATCTGGGCTTACAGCTGTTGCATTCACAGGCTAAGATTATGAAATTATCCTTTCAGGAGCTTTAGGAGATATGGGTGGCCAGAGCAAGGGAGCCCTGCTGCTGTCCCAGGAGAGGCTCTGGCTGTGAAGGGGATTTGGGGAAACGAGCTCATGTCCTGCAGGATCTTTGTGATTTCAACCTGCCTGCCTGAAAGGCTTGGCTTCTCCAAAACCTGGGAATTGGGAAGGGAGCCCACTGCACAACCAAGAATTTAATGGAATCAACAGGAAAACCAGCAGAGGGAGAATTTAAAGGGATTGTGACACAGACTCAGTAGGGTGGAATTAGATCCCTGTGATGCTCCTCTGGAAACACAACAGCTCCACAGAGCTGGTGCACACCCTTACACCTATACAGCCCATGAGCACACTGAGGATTCCCAGCAGGTATGGAATTACTGCCTATTACTCATTCCTCCTTAGTAATAATATCAATTTAGCTGTTAGTTTTTGTTTTGACTCAGTGCTTAGGAATCAGCGGGGCGATAAAGCTATTTAAATGGAAATACTATTCAAATACACAATCACCTGATTGGAACAGCTCCTGCTCCTGAACATTTCTCATATAATAGCTGCCTTTTCCCTCATTAAATGCAGAGGTCTGATTAACATTTAGATCACACGTGCTTTACTTTCAGCAATTAGGACCAGATACCAGAGTTTTGTTAAACTATGTGGGATTTTTGTGCTTTATCATGAAGGGGAGAACAAAGAAGCTCCATAGCACTACATCTGGTCCTTTCTACCTCTTCTGTTCTATGCAGACTCCCAAGGACAAGTGTTAAATTTCAAGAGAAGTCTTTAGGGGCAAACTTAGTGAGGAAAAATTTGGACACTCTGATGAACTCAGCTTTGTAACATAGTACAGTGACTGGTAATGCTATAATTCCATGCACTCACTGGCAACACCCAATTAAACAGTCCAAGGGGTTACAACAGCTAGAGATTAGGAAATAGCTGCTAAAATAACATGTACGAGGCCTGAAAATGAAAACCTTTTCTGTTCTGATCAAAAAATAATAGTAATCTGCAATTCATAAGGTTCAACTCAAGTTAGAAAGGATCAAATCTCAGTTGTTCAAAAAGCTTCAGAAATATAACTGAAGCAGTAATTTAGGATGTCCACTGCATTTTGCTCAAGCTACGTTGTCACATACTTCACAGGCTGTCATGTTGTTCAGCAAATGCAAAACATGGAGCTCAGCCCTTTCAAGTACGGAGCACAACCAGAATTAAACAGTAAAACAAAACAAACTAAACTCTGTCTGAAGAAGCCCCAAGTATAATAACATTTCCTCTGACTCGTCCCAGAAGAGACTCAAGTAGTTTTAATGGAGCATTTTCCAAGATTAAACTCCACAAATGAATAGGATGGAAATGTGTTTCCCAAGCAGACGGGCCCAGCCCTGGTTGTTTTGGGGCTATTTCCATTTTTATGAGGTGTTCCATCCTCAGCATCATGGCAAACCTGACCTAATGGTTTAGCCATTTTGGATCACCAAAAGCACAGTTTGTGTCAAGCTCTTGCACTGCCCAGGTGAGAGTTTCTCTCATCTCACTTCCATTTGATGCGCTGCCCAAACCCCTGCATCAACAGGAACCACAAAATGCCATTTCCCACACATTCCTAAGGGAGGGAGCTGGCATGTGTGCACAGTGGGAAAAAAAAAACTCCTTTCCAACAACACAGAAACCCAAGCTTAAAACAATGCAAATCCAGCTTCTCTCTTTATGGGTCACCTTTAATCTTTTATACAAGCGCTGACTCAGGTCAAGGTTGAACCGACTTAAGGAAAGGACTCGGAGTCCTTTGAAAGAGCCTGCGAGTACAATCTTGTGTTTGCATTTAATTAATCAGCTGAAGCTTTCAAATCTGCACTATTATCTCTTTAATAGAGTGGCCCCCTGAAGGCTTTAGCAGGGAGCCCACAGCTCCTGGGGCTCTCTGATGCAAACCACAGCCAGCCACAGCTCCCAGATTCCGGGCAGCTCCGCGAGGCGTGCCGACAAAAGAGCTCCAAATTTGGGAGGCTAAATATTAATTGATGGTAAACAGAGTGAGAGTTAGTGGCAGTGATCAGCTCCCCCAGTTGCTTCCCGGGGAATGTTGTTGGTGGTTAATGAACTGTGTCTTTTCCTTTCTCTTTTATTTTTTTTTTTAATCCTGCAGATGTCCGGCGCGCAGGAGCTGCTCCTCAGACGGCTCCCAGATGAACAGCCTGGTGAATGTCTAACTTCCCACGCAGTCTGTATTCCTCAGACACTAATTAGTGATATTTCAGGAGCTGTAAATGATGGAAGAGTCTCTTCTTTTTTCCCCCCTTTTGTTCAAGACATATTAATTATCTAAACCAGGCTGCTCCTGCCATCGTTTCCCACCCCACTAACCTGATGCCCACCAAAATGCCCCAAGGGTCAGAAGGGCAGACAGGAGGGGCCTCACAGTGGCCTCCTGCCCAGGGGTGAGCTGCAGCTTCACTTCCTCAGCAAGAAAGTGAAGAAAGCCAGGAAGCATTTAGAAACACGTCAGAAAGATGCAGCCTTGTTGATTTATTTGTGCTCTTTGTCACCCACATCCCAAAGGAAGCAGCAGCTCCTGGCCCTGGTGGCAAGTGCCAGTGAGTCACTGTGCTTTCCACTCTTACAGCTTTTGATTTAAGAGGGATCACAGCATTCCCATCAGCATCTCTTTTGTCATGATCCAGCTGAGACGGCCTAACACCACCAGAGATTAATTTTTTTTGGTTTTATTTTAGAACTCCACTAACTCTAGGACACATTTTGGGTTGGTAAGACAATAACATTTCCTCTGCCACACCTGAAATTGTGTAGGTGATAAAACCTGAACTGGAGCACCTCTCCTGCTCTGCAGCCAGTAGGACACAGGACCTGACAATAGTCACTGACAGAGAACATCACCCCCTAAGGTAGGTGGAGGTGCTAATTTCATTATAATTCCTATTTAAAATATGTGTCTTGTTCCTAGCTTGCAAGAGGCTTGTGTTTTCTTGGGACCAGTGGCAAGATCAAGGTTCATTTCCCATGGATGAGTGGATGCCCTCAGGAACAGGCCAGTCCTGACAAGGACAAAGGGCTTCTGCTCCTCCTGCTGTTTCCAGTTCTGACTCCCCATCTGTCCTGCCCACAGACTGTGAGTGTTTCCCACAGCCTAAAGAAGAATTAAATGTCACCAATTTGCAGCAGAGGGGAAGGAGCAAGACAACATTAATTGAGTTAAATTAGTTCACACTTCCCCAGCAAAGCACGGAGAGCCTTTGGACATCTTCATTTCTCAAAATGCTGCTCATTATTTTGGTGCTGCCACAGGAAGGAAGCATCCTCTGCCTTTGGCAGATCATCCTCAGCACTCACTCAGAGCCATTCCTGCATCCAAGGGTTTGGGCAGCCCTTCGGAAGGTTTTCTCCTCCATTTGCCCAATTTCAAGTCCCTTTCCCCCACTCAACAACCAAGATACTTAACACGAGGAAAAGGCCAATGAAGAATTCTCTGCGGTCCTGCTATTCCCCATACTGGAAAGTACCATATAAACACCTACAAAATGTGTTTTTCTGAGCCTGTTTTATTTTACATTGCCCAATAAGGGTCCCCTCCTTCCCACTCAAGAACCAAAGAATGCCATGATTAGCAAATTGCTGAACACATGGGAGAAAACTATGCCAAAAACAGCCTCTGAGAGCTGATCCCAGCTCCTATTTAAGAACCAAGGTGTGAAATAGTGTCACAGAGCTGGCTGAATTTGGGATCCAGCTTCCCAAAGCACTGCATCACATCTGTGGGGTACCATGCACCTTATGCCAAGCCCAGGAGCTGAGGGGAACACAAGCTCCTCCAGAATAAGTCCTGGCATTCAACTGTGTGAAATCAACATGCCCTGCGATGAATTTTCTGTAATATCACATGATAAATCAGTTCAGAGGAAGAGATTACTTTTTTATTGCTAACATCTAACTTATCATTTAATCTTTCCAGAGAACAGATTTAAAATAAGAACATGTGCATTTGTTTGGAGGTTTCCAGTTAAAAGATGGAAAAGTACATTTTGGAGCTTTCCCACCTTGATACCCCCCTCTTCCATTCTGCCTGTCAGGAACCAAATGGTTTGACTATGGCTGCCTTATCCTCAAAGAGGAGGGAAAAAAGGCACCTTCCTTGCCTGAAAGGGACCCAGGCTTGAGGTCAATTATCAGCAAAGACAAATCCTTCTGTCATTTTCACGAGTTAGAAAAATCAAAGCAACTTTGATACCTGGCTTGTCTCCACAGCCTTCTAACTCCTGGGAATGCAATCAACTAATCTGCCTGTGCTTTGTACTCTTCCCCTCATTAGCACTACAGATTAAGGACACAACCAGAGCACCTTCAGGAGAAAAGCCTAGAGCCTTCACCATGTGCCCAAAAAAAATGTGGTTTCATTTCCCTGCTCTTCCCAAGAGGCCTCAAGCCCTCAATTCCTCCATCACAGCAGCTCCTGCAGTGGCTCCAGCTCTGCCTTTTCCAGCCAGGCTTTGGCAGGGCATGGAAAGTGAAACTGCCTCCAACTTCCATGGAATAAATGTAAATAAGGAGCTCAGAGCAGGGATCAGGGCTGGGAATGCTGCAGGATGGGACAACATCTGGATATAACACCCACACATCTGTAAGGTACCAGTTCTCCCCAAACTAACCCTTCAACCCCTAATTTTGGACCCTAAATTCCTCTAAAACTTCTAAGAGCAAACATTAAAGACAGGTAATTCTTTTCTTTTTTTTTTTTAGCTTTTACTCCACAGGCCATCTTTGTTTGCTCTTTTTCTTCTTCAAAAGCAAAAGCTTTCAGCAAAACACGGCTTCCGGGGCTCGGTGCATTACAGAGCAAGGTCAGAGGTCTCCCCTTCAAAGCAAGCCTTTTACATTGGAAACACTGGGAATGTGCTCTGTGCCAGCAAGGAAGGAAAATAAGGTTGGCTGGGGGACCACTCATCCTAGATTTGTTTTCCCCCTACAAAGGCTCCTGCAATGCTGAGGCAATTTACTCACAGCCCTGCAAATGTCGACGCGGATATTTGGGGTTGCTGGATTTGGCTCTTTCACCTCAGATCAGATCCCTGCTGCTCTGGGATAAAGCAGCTCCTTCAGGCAGCATCAGGACACAAAGCTGCCTGTGCCCATCACAGGAATTGTCCTGTGAGAGGGAGCAAGAGTGGCCACCATGCAGAACCTGGGACCACAGGCACGTGGCAGCACGAGCTGCCCATGATAATGAGGGAGTGACACATGTGTCACCTGCCTTAGGGACAAACAGACACAGAATCATCATGGGATGCCCCACTGGAACTTCCCACCTCTGCAGAATAACTGTGTGTTGCATAGTAGAGAGCCTTGGGCACAAGGGTGAGCAGAAAAACCCAACACTGCTATTAATCTGCAATATCCAGGAGTTGAATCCACATCCATAAACATCCACATGCTACTCCCAGTTTCTTCAAAAGAGATTATAAAACTTTACTGACACACCCCAAAAAAATCCACCACTCCCTCTTTGCTGATGACAAACATTGGTACAGTCATTTTTCAAGGGGGGTAAAATAAAATAAAATAATAATTTTTTAAAAATAGATAAAGTCAACCCCAAAGTAATTCTGTCAATCCCTTCACTTAGCAGAAAGAAAAGACAGTGCTGCACTTTTCCCAGGTGACAGCAAGCTAAGCAAGCACTGCTAACACTGAATATATTGGCCAGACATGCAGCCAAGTAGAAGATGGGAAGAGGTTGGGCTGTCTTTGGGTGGCAGAGCAGTATCAAATCCTTGCCAGCAAAGTGCTTTAATGGGAGTTTCTGTTTCCCTTGGGAAAGGCCTAATCATTTGATTGCCAAAAAATATTTAAGGATTACTACCCAAAATAATTTCTTCTGCTACTGTGCCATATGTTTGTGGCTCTAATCAGGCTAAAAAAAAAATAATTACATACTCTTTACTGTAAGTATGGCCAGTTGTAACTGAAATATTAAGCTGTCAGACACAATTCCCATTGCAGGCAGTGCCTGGCAATCCCCTGTTGGAGATGCTGCATCTCATCACAGCTCATGCATTTTGTGAGGCAGCTCCAGGACCAGGTTTTGCCCAGGTGAATTATGAAACACATCATACCCAAGTGTCAGGCTCATATTCACACAGGAAATTCAATTTAGGTTTAGGGGTACATATATTCCTTCTGGTTTATTCTCCACTTAAAACCAAGAGGAGCTGATTAAATGTGCACAAAACCTCAGGCTGCTCCTGAGAGCCAGTTCTTTGGTGCAGGAATTCCCCCTGGTCCCCATGGCAGCTGCTCCTCACCCTCTGGGGCCAGTGGGTGCAAACAGGCTCTGCACACCCCAGACCCACTGCCAAAAACCCAGGCACCACAGACACCTGTAGGATTAATTCAACTGTAGGAAAGAAAAACTCCTGCCCACTGCCTTTATTCTGGACCAAAACCCTTCATCTCAGCTGCACCAAAAGGAGAGAACTCAATCATTTATGTATTTTGCCACCATTTATTATCTTGCTTTTGAAACTTCAGCATACCTAAAGAGCTTAAGAAAACTGCAGGCAGTGGCTCCAAGTCTAAATGGCAGCTGACTTGCAGAATGGCCGAAAATTTCACCCCAATGGACATGGGTACCTTGGCTTTTTTTTTTTCCCCTCTTTCTCTGTTTTTCATGTGCTAATTCAAGAGCACCAGCTTTGTTTTCCTGCCTGTTTGTGCCCAGTGCTGCACTAGCACAGAACGAAGTCCTGGCTCCTGACACTGCTGCTCAGGAGGGACCTAAGAGCAGGTGGAGTAAGATTCCACAGCAGGAAGCAGAATGAAGGAAAACCAACATTTATTGAGATGTTGTGGGCACAAATGTCAGTTTTCAGAAGAGAAATGGCAGGTTCTTCTGCAGATAGACATGGAAAGCCACAATCCTGAGTGATGTGGCCTTGTGACCCTGCTTGAGCAGGGGCTCAGACTAGATCACCTCCAGTGGTCCCTTCCAACCTGAACCATTCCTGTGACTGCATGAATTTGATTTCTATCAAGGTGATGGCATTTTCCCCAAAGAACACCATACACGTTATTTCCAACCCACAGAAAGGTTTGGGTTTTTTGCTGGTTGTTTTATTTTTCCTCAAGAAAGGACTCACTAATGGTGATGTTATCTTTGCATAGAGAAACACAAAGATCTTGCAGTCTGTTTCCAGCTGGATAATCTTTCAGGTCATCAATACCCACTAAAACATTTAAAACAATTTATATACTTTTTATGTTCTCTAAAAAGGAAACAGCCTTTAAAAGCAGAGTTACACTCTATAATTACTCTAATTCTTTGCATCTGGCATTCAGAATAACCCAAATTAAACACCACATAGTACCTCAAGTGCATCCATGGAGCAATGAAGGTGGAATTAACTCCAAATTAAATGGGACATCTTCAGAGATTGTCATACCACTATTCAACGTGCATAGGTTACAACTATTTATATTATTGCATGGATTATTCCTCTTAGGGCAAGGTAAGCGTTGTGAGAGTTTGCTTTAACACTCAGTAACTCTCCTTAGACTACAGAAAACCCTAAATTAGACAATCCTGGAGCTGAACACCATAAATATTGGAGAAGTTCTAGGCTGGATCAGCTCCAAACTCTGCAAATTGGAATTTAATCATTGATCTTCTGGTGAGTAAAGACTTTTCTTCCCTGCTGATAGAGCAAATGCAACCAGGGGAACACACACAGCCACTACTGCTCTGACCCACTGAACATCCCCAGCATGGTGAGATTAGGAGCTGCTGTTAAATTCAAAGTGTGTGACTAAGGGAAACTACAGGGGAATTCTTCTAGGGTCGCTTTAGATGTGTTCCAGCACACTGTGAAGGATTTGGGAAAGAGCTGCTGTGCTCTTGATGCTCAGTGCAATGCAGCCAGAGACCCAAACATCCCCCAAGGAGCAGATTTCAGATCTGAAGGCAGCACATCCACGGTGGCTCACACCAGACCCACACGCTGCCTCTGCTCAATCGATCTGTGTGGATGCAGCAGCCTTTTCCCAATAACCCAGTGTCACACACCCAGAAACAAGGAGGATTTCTGCCTACACAAGTCAGATTTAGAGGACTCATAATTTAGCCCATGAGCTTAACATTGAACTGGGCTTCTCTTGGTTCAAAGATGTGAACACCACAGACTGTGCAGCTGTGTCACAACACCTGGAAAAGCACAATTCACCTCAGGAGCAGCACAGCCTGTCTGAAGGATGCACCTGATGCCTCTGAGCTGGCAAGAATGACAAGATGCAGAGAGGATTGCACCTGCTGCCCATCACCCATCTGGGAAGGAGTTTGGGATCTGAGGGACCTGGCAAGGAAGGCACCAGGCACATGGGTGTTTAGCAGAGGGAAATGCACTGCCACCCTCATGGCATGGCCAGAGTTCAGGATCTGAAGGACCTGGCAAGGAAGGCACCAGGCACATGGATGTTTAGCAGAGGGAAATGCATTGCCACCCTCATGGCACGGCCAGGGCTCTGCCTCCTTGTCACCTGTCACAAGGGGACAGAGGTGAGAAGCTGAGCATGGGAATTCACACTGCTGCAGCTTGGAGTTGTGCTATACTGGGCAGCTGCTTCACCAAAAAGGAAAGGGATAATAGAACACTGAAAAATTAAAATAAAATAAAATAATTAAAAAATTTTTTAAAAATTTGAAAGAGAAAAAGATTTTAAAAAATAAAAGAAAAAAGAAAAAAATAAAATAAAATACAAAATTAAAATAAAAATTAAAAAATAAAAATAAACAATTAAATAAAAAATAAAAACCCATAAAAATAAAAAATAAAACAAAAAACAAAAGCCCCAAAAATAAAACAAAAAGCCAAAAAATAAAACAAAAAACCAAAAAAGCAAAAAAACAAAAAAACAAAAAAACCCCCAAAAAACCCAAAACAAACAAAAAAGAAACCCAAAACAAAAAAACCCAAACAAACAAAAAAAAACAAAACAAAAAACCCCAACAAAACAAAACCCAAAAAACCAAAACAAAAAACCCCCAAAAAACACAAACAAAAAAACCAACAAAACAAAAAACCCCCAAAAACCAAACAAAAAAACCCCAAACCAAAAATAAAACAAAACAAACACAAAACAAAAAACCAAAGCAACAAAAAACAAAACAAAAAACCAAAACAAAAAAAACAAAGACAAAACAAAAAACCAAAACAAAAACCAAAACAAAAAACCAAAACAAAACAAAAAAAACCAAAAACCCAACAAAATAAAAAACAAAACAAAAAAAACCCCAAGAAGATCCAAAAATAAAACAAAAGACCACAAAAATAAAACAAATATAAAATGAAAATAAATAAAAACCAAAATAAAATTTATAAAATTAAAATAAAACTAAAGAAGTAAAAAAAAAATGAAATCAAAACTTAAAAAATAAAACTAAAAAATAAAATAAAAAATTAAATTAAAAAATGAAATAACTAAAATATCACTGAGAGGACAAAGCTTTCCTTGTGCACCTGGAAGCAGGCTGTGAGGCAGGTGAGGGGTGCTGAACCACGGAGCAGCCTGGTCACAGCAACCTGCAGCACAGCCGAGTTCATCAGATTTGCAAATGTTATTGATTTGTCTGCACGGTGCTTTATAAACAGTCATCCCACTCCCCACACAGCAACAGCTAATATATTCTCAGAGGATAAATAGCTGAGAGAAACCATCTGGGGGATGAATTTACATTCAGCCACTACAGAAATCTCATTCTAAGGGTCTGGAGTGTAATTATAGAATTTCTTCTTGATTCCCTCTCCCTTTGCAGGACCATGGCAATTGTGTGTGGGTAACCAAAGCCATCACAACAAATTGGTGAATTTTAATGAATATCCAACACCACAGCACACACCAGTGTGAGGCAGGACATGGAAAGGTCTCCTAAAGCTTAGGAGAACATCGTGGTTGCCTCTGCCACAAACTGCTGGGCCTGTGGCCAAGAACAACACCAGCCAAAATGGGACTGCAGAGGGCTCCTGGTCCTTGGCTGGTGTCAGATTATTCCAGCTGATTTAAATGTCACTCTGCTACACGTGCTTTGATTTATTGTTTGCTGTAATGCACTGATGATCCCATTTCTGGTGGAGGCAACATCATCCAGCTCATCTTCTCCTTTTCCATCTCCTCACTGCACATCCATGAAGGTTTTTCCCCCCATCTTTTTACACTTCATTCTTTGTCTGTCCATAGGCTTATCTTGCTTTACCATAAATTGTGCAGCCTGCTTATCTGTCTGTGCTCTCAATCTATGGGATGGATCCCAAGGCATTATAAATTGCTTAGATCCAACTCAGATCCAACTCTTTGTTGCCCAGTTCTGGATCACTATATATATACATATATATAGTAATCACTATATATATATACATATATATAGATAGATCTATCTACATGAATATGGATACATATATATAGATATAGATATATCTACATGTATATAGATACATATATATGTATATATGTGTGCATATATATGTAGATATATGTATGTATACACATACACATATATATAGTGATATATAGTGTGTATATATCTACATACACATACATGTATATACATATATATGTATATATACATATATAGTGAATATATATATACACATACATTTTGTATATATATGTGTCCATATATATATATATATATATATATATATATATATGGAACTTTTGCAATTCCTTCTCTACACCAATAATTTTAAATTGCTCCAAGTCTTTCAAGGGAAATCCTAATCCCTGAAGTGCAGGTTAACGACACTTGTCTAGAGAGGATCACCCTCTAAATGCTACTGGGTCTAAAGACGTTTCACCAAACTCCCAACACATTTAGACTCCCTTCTAGCTTCTGACACAGATTCCTAAAAAGAATTCATTCAATAAAGGTGATTATGTAATTCTGA
This sequence comes from Melozone crissalis, assembly GCF_028551555.1. Classification (NCBI taxonomy): domain Eukaryota; kingdom Metazoa; phylum Chordata; class Aves; order Passeriformes; family Passerellidae; genus Melozone; species Melozone crissalis. Next base: position 29,342,422 of record NW_026535823.1, read on the forward strand.
ATGGATATTCAATTATCCCAACTCAAACCAGTTGCCCATATTATATCTTATGAGGCTCTCAGGGGTTTTCTTTAAGTCTCCCATTCCAAAGTCAGATTTAAAAGCAGATTTATTTTTTTTTCTAGAGCCTGTTTATAAATGTTATTGCCTAAGGGTCTCTGAAAATTTATCAATGCCTTCCCACACCTAAAACAATGCAATTCTACAGTTTCCTCAATCCAAGTAATTTACATTAATTTTATCTCTTAAGTTTTCCAGTATAGATTTCAATACTTAAGGACTGTAATTTCTGCTGTGATTTCTCCCACTCCACCCTGCTTTCTTTCTTTCTTTTAAAAGCTTAGAAATTTACATCTGTTTCTTATGGCACACATCTCCCATTTCCCTGGCAACAAAGAGCCAAAGAACTATTGTTTTTTATTTAGGCACTAAGCAATCAAACCAGCCCCACTCTGCAAAGAGAACATGCACCTGTCTGTGTTGCATCAATGTAGTTACACACTATTTCACTCTGGCCTTAGTTAGTAAATAACCTTTACAAGTTCTTGAAGCCCTGACATTTCACATTCAAGGATTTGACAAATGTCTTAATATTTCCATCTATCTTTTATTCACCTCCCCTTCAGTCTCCACATCTGCTTTCCACCTCATATTTATTCCTCCTCTTTGCTTCATAATCTTCCTTATCAGTGCCTTTTATTCTTGATACATGCTTTATCTGCACTGTGATTAATCTTATTTTTCCCTTCTTCATTTGCATGGAAGATATTTAAAATGGCTTTAAGCTACCTGATGGAATGAACTCAAAGCAGTTCAACACAAGACACTCAATGTCCAGCAGCCCTGAGCTTCTCTGTTGTATTTATCACACCTCAGTCCTGCTCATCCATACTTCCAGACTCTTTTCAGGGGAATTTACAACCAAAAGGAAGACAAGGATGTGTATCTTGTATTCACCCACCCAATGCATTCACAGCCACTCATTACTGCACATCTAAATGTCAATTGATTAAATTACAGCCAGCATGCTTTGGATACCCTCTCACCTCACCCAGTTGTGCACAGGCACTGTGGAAAATGAAAGGCCAGGTGTGACCCCGATTTGTTTGCTCAGCTCCCGGGGTGCCCCATTCTCACACAAGGGCTCCCACCCTGTCCCAAGGGTGATTTACAGCACACAAAGTGAGATGAACAAAGACCAGAATTGGGCTCCAGTCTCCCTGGGGGTCCCTGGACCAAATCCAGCTGTTTTGGGGAGTTTGGGCTCATCAGCATCATTTTCCAGTTAGCAGCCGCAGTGACGCACTTGCTGCCCCAGTAGATGCATCCACAGCCCATCCATGTGCACATAAATTAATCCATCAGGTTTGGAGGAGGTTTTCATCACCATCTACCCACACAAAACACCTTGACTGGAAGCTAGCCCTGCAAGGATGGAGCCAGGGAGCGTCTTGCTGCTGGATCCAGCCCAGCTAATTTGGATTACACTCACCAGCCATCCAAACTGAATTCACGGATGCTTGTACATCTAAGGACCCTGAAAATGGGCTACTAAATGGACTACAACGTTTCATTGAAGCCATGACTAATTTTCCAACTCGTAAAACCCAGTGGGTCTTGGTAACCCACGCAGGCAAGCCTATCAAAATGTTTCCATACTGCCTAAAAAAAAAAAAAAAAAAAAAAAAGTAATTGCCAAATAGCTTTTTTTCTGAGCTTGAAATTCAGTATTAAAACCACGTATTACCCAAACACAGTTTCCAAAGGAACTGGGGGATTCTAATGGTCTAATGACTGTCTCCTAGAGTTCATTTTTCACTTTTCAATAATTGGTTTTGCAGTTGCATTTGCATAGAGTAAAATTCCATAGCCCATTAAGTTAATCACAAGATGAAGCTAATAAGCGTGGACACACAAAGACATACCTAAGCCCAGATCAATTTTGGGAGCTGTGATTTGAAGTTGCAGCAGAATAACTGTTCCTCCAGCCTGCCAATTTGATAGGTAAAGGATGTGCTTTAAGGAATTGCAATTTTACACTGCTGAGAACAGCCCAGAGTTATTCAATGTAACTTGTTCTGAAGGGAAAAGAAAAAGAAAAGGAAAAAAAATCTAACAAGAAAAACACAACACAGTTTGAGATGAGGATTTTAGTGATAGTTCAAGTGGTTTAACCTGCAGTTTTCCCCTCTCCATCTTCTATCCAGCATCCTCCCTGGTGCACAGACCAAGTGCTTTGAGCAATGAGGCCCCACATCCTCCAGCTCCACACAAGCACCACTCTTCAAGAGCTCTTACCCACCGCATCTCTGATTGCCCACCCCGTGGAACTCTCCAGATCAGCACCGCCCCTCTCTCTCTGCAGGCTCCTTCACTCCTGGCTTGGATTCCCATTTTCCAGCTCTCAGAGCGGCCACACACACACACACAGAGCGTCACTTTGCTCCCAGAGCTGCCTGCAGGGTGTCCAGCCCTGCCCAGGGGCTGCAGCCACGTCCCCACCAGGCTCAGAAGGCACAAGGCTCCCCTGCCCTTGGAAATCAGGATTCTTCCATGGAAACCTTCCACGGAGCAGAGCTCTGCGCCGCCGGCTTCCCATCTGCCTGCCTGGAAGCCTTCACTCCATCCTGTTCCTGGAAAACAGGGCTTTTGTTCTGTTCTGCAAAGCCTGGGGAAAAACACCCTTTTCCTCCTCTCTCTCTCCTTTTTTTTTTTTTTTTTTTTTTTATTTTTAATACTGATGAGAACAGGAATTTGGTTTTTTTAAAAATTCCCATTCTCCCACATGGAAAAGGGATTTCCATTTTCTGGCAAGGGCTGTATGGAAGGACTCAAACAGAATGGATGATGTCAGAGCTTAAGAGCTTTTGGGATGATAGTTTTGTGGTGGCAGAGCTGCTCTCTTTTGAAGCTTAAGGATTTGAACAAAACTATGGGAAAGTAGCCAGAGGCGGTTCCTTCAGTGTTGGCTTTAGAGGGGTGGGGGCTTGACAAACAAAAGAGAAATCATGGCTTTTCTCAACAATAACACATATATTGGAAGGCATTTTTTCTTTATTTGGAGTTCTTGTGTTGCTGTAGATGTGCAGAGTGATGTGTTATTTAAAATATATAAAACAGCTGAAGAATTGAGGTGTTGTTTGGCAGAAGGTGCATTCCCCTCTGCTGGGAGAGGCACCAACCATCATTGGAATCTCCCTGGATTTTCCTGCACATTCAGTGGGATTTTGGCACAGCTTCCCCTTAAAAGCCAAGGCTACTCTTTATTTCCCCACAATTATTCAGATATGAAGCCTTAATTTTGTTGTTGTTTTTGTTAATCATGACATCATGGGTGGAAACAGGGCAAAGCAAGCAGCCCTGGAGGGAAATGAAAATCAATCCAAGCTGCTCATTAAAAGGTAAACCGTCAATAATCTTTGTCAGGCCTTTTTATCTGGGGTTTTAGCACAGTGTGATCCCTAAGGCAGCATGTGGTATTGAGATTTAAGATGGCTCTGACTTTTCACATCTCCATCAGGAAGATTAACTCCTTCAACACAGGCTGAAATTACCCTGATTCTAATCAGCACATAAAAATGGCACAGGATTAAAAGGGATCATTTTGTAGCAGCTTTTTTTTCCTGTATCTGTGCTGACAGAAAGGGAAAAATCAGCTTCCTGAACTTGATTGAAATGGTGCCAGTCAGAAATAGCTCCACTGACAGAGCCTCCACAACAAAAACACTGACCAAAACCTGATAATTTTATTCTTCAGGCATTTATATCTATAAATAAAATGAAGAAATATTAAAGTGAACATGTGTGGGGCTTTCCTAACACTTCAACTTTTTTACATTAACAACTTTCTCTCTAATTTAGGCAAACACCAATGAAATTTATTTATCTCAATACTTGGTTAAAAGTCTTAAATTTTTTCAATCAATTTTCTGGGAACTGAGCCTCCACAACATGACTTTTTTCCCAAATTAGGATGAACTCTTGTCTAATTATTAACATTGGGCTAATTACAGAACCAATGATAGCTCATTTCAGAAGGAGCAGTGTTATTCCTTCCTTTTTCCACATAAAATAAGCTTCCCAAAGCAACAATTACAGTGTCCTGGATCACAGTGCTTAAAGCAGACTGCCATTTAACTTTACCTACATCTTCTCCATGGATTGTATCTAGAAACTTTGAGGTTTGGGGGATTTTTACCTCTACAAAAGCCTTACTTTGGGAATTTAACAGGCAGGTTATGGGAAGGCATGACACCACACAGTTCAGTTCTAACCATGACCTGGTGCTTCAACCAGGCATTTCCCCATACAAATACAATAACTACACCTGGATTCCACCTGCTCAGGGCTTCTTGGAATAAGCATCTCAGTGCAAATGAAAAAACCCACCTTTATTACCTGAACAGCTCATCAGAAGAGTAAAAATACTGGTTCAATAGGTGCAATTATATCCCTGCAAACTGGTTTGCTAATGGGATGATCCCAGGATGTTGGCTGTCCATGATGAAGCCACCCAGGATCACAGGAAAGAGTTTCTTTTCCCCAAACCCCACTGATTTGGCACAGTGACACACCACAAAGGCAGCACAGCCACCTTCAAACACCTCACACACCTCTGTGTGCCATGAGAGCACATTTCTGGCTTTTGTGCAAGCACAGAGCAAGGGACCAAAGAGACCCCACAGAGCAAGAGGGGATGGCTTCAAACAAAGGGCAGGGTTAGAGGGGATTTTGGGAAGGATTTCCTCCCTGTGAGGATGGGGGGGGTTTTGGCACAGGGTGCCCAGGGAAGTTGGGAATTTCCCCATCCCTGGAAGTGTCCCAGGCCAGGTTGGACAGGGCTTGGAGCAACCTGGGATAGTGGAAGGTGTCCCTGCCCATGGCAGGGGTGAAATTGGATGAGATTTAAGGTCCCTTCCAACCCAAATAATTTAGGGATTCTGTGAAAGCCATGCCCCCTTTCACAAGCTCTCCAAGGGGCTGAGTGCTCCTGTTAAACACAGAGGTGTCACTCAAGTGTGATGATAACACTGCATTTTCTGGAAACCTCAGCCTTTGACAGGGGTAGCAGCAGAGGGAAAGTAAAAACATTTCATTCTCAATTACAAAACACTTTTAGAAAAATACAAGGAGCTGACACTTGTGCTTTATCATTGTCCTGCAGCCAGGTTTGCTTTATGTGATGCTTGAACTCCAGCAGCAAGGTAGGATTTAAAATAAAACCCATCATGAGCACACAAGCTCGTGATAGAAAACCCTGGTTTTGCAATGTGGGTTTAAAGTGATCATACCAAAATGACAGGAAAAAAAACCCCAACACAACACAAAAGAAATGTAGCTTACAAGAACAGTGGTGTATTTATATATATCAAAGTTCTTCCCCACTTGGAAAAAGCCAAACCAAATAAACCAGCAAAATCAATCAACACTGAGGTATGTGCTTGCCTTAATCAACACTTTTTATTTTAGCTCATCAGTTTGAATAGAGACCTGAAATTGTGCTGAATTATTTAGCTGGTAACTGCTGGATAACATATTAGGGAAATAATCTGCTGTATTTACAGCCCTGAATAGGTTCTGATTTTCCTCGCTGCTTTTCTTGGGATGTAAATGGTGAAAAAGAAATGCAAAGCTTGATAATGTTTTATTTGGAACTGGAAGGGCCTAATTCAGAAAGGTGGGAAACCTTTGTCAATCAGCTGTGCCAGGGGCTGGACACAGAGGGATGGATGCCAGCCTGGAGCTGGCACCATGATTTCTCTGGGTGAACGGAGAAAGTGAATGGTATAGAAACAAAACCCTCCACAACAGCATGTGCCATGCTAGGCAAGTGAAAATGCTCAAAATTCCAGCTCTTGAGCCCTGAAAAACTATGTTTAAAAAAAAAAAAATGACAGAAAAGTGGGTTTCCCTGTGGTAACTAAATTTTCCTGGTTCTCCAATCTAAACCTCCTCCGGCACAAATTGGGGTTGTTTCCTCTTGCTCCCTCATTTGTTAAATGTGAAAAAAGACTGACCCCCACCTGGCTCCACCCTCCTGTCAGGGAGTTGTAGAGAGCATGAGGGTTTTTATTGGGAAATATTCCACAGGAATCAGCTGTGGGCTGATCAAACAAGCAGTGAGCCAGCAAAGGCAGCCACAGGTGTGATCCTGGACCAGCTCCAGGTGTATTACAAGAAACACAGGCAAAGAGATCATATTAAAAAAAACAAATCCCATTAATAAGGCAGCCACCAGAAAATGGATGTTTTGCTCAGTTTGGCACCTGGGCAAGTGCAGCTGCCAAGAGAGCAGGAGTGCCTGGGACCTCTGGGACCACAGACATGGGGCCAAAAGGATTTTCCAAATTATGGTCTCATCTTCCCTTTTGATTTGTAAGCAGCAAAGACTGAGCCCCACCACTCAGCCAGCCCCCTCTGCACCCACAGGGCCAGACAGATCAAAAAACTGGTTTGGTGAAAACTTGAAAGGCAGAAAATTCACCAATTTACTGTGATTAACTCCAAAATTAATTGTGGGCACGCTCCTCGCTCGGGTCCACCACCTGATCCTCCTACAAAAGCAAGTGTCTAGCTCCAAAGAACAGAAGGGAAGAGGAAGAGAAACCTGAAGCTGTGTTTCCATTGAAAAAAATGTAATATTCAGGCACAGCTTGAATCCAGATCCTTATCTAGAACTGATATAAATACACAGTGCCAGGCAAAATCAAGCTCTGCTACAGTGACATCAACTGAATCCTGGCCCCATGTACCAGGGTGGGTATGAAAAAGATGCCAGAGGAAACACAAAAATAAGAAAATCAGTGTGCTACACATTTCTATAGGCTATGAAAACCTCAAATTGTAGGAAAACAGATGCTCAGAGCATTTGACACAGTTCAGAAGTACCAAGAAGAATTAGTTCCCCTCGTGGTGGCAAGCACTGAATACATTTGATAGAAGTGCTGTACAGTGTGGAGGCAGGAATTGGAATCTCAGGCTGATGGACAAACCCACTGTTTCTTGCTACTGATGCTGTGGAATTCATCTGTTAATCAGATATAGTAATTTTTCGTGTAATACAGGCCCTGAAAGCAATTGCATTTCAAACAAACAGCTCATAAAGGCAGAGATTTCTGTCTGTGAGTTTAACCCACAGTTTATCCCCGCCTGAGCTCTCATTATGAAATGCAACAACACCAGTGAGCAAGTGAATATCTTAACTCTGGCATTTCAGAGGAATGTTATGCTGAAAACTGGGCATCTTTGCCTGAGAGATTTCTGGAACAGTCAAAGAACTCCCAGCAAGTTATTCCATAAACTATCTACCAGACCATATGTTTGCTGCCTGCAAGTCTGGGCAGGAAATGTCCAGTAAGAGCCACATCTGAAAGGAGGAAGAAGCAGCAGCCAACAGCACGCTCCTGTCACTAATCTGCATTTGCAAATGCCACATTGGAGCTGGCAAATGAAGCATTTCAAGTGCAAATAGCTGTGAAGACATTTGTGCACAGCACTGAGTGATGGGGAGATGCTGGGTTTGTTCCTGCTTCGTTTTCCTGAAGTTACCTGGGTGCTGGTAGAACAAAGCCACTTCTCCCAGGTTTTTTTAATGTACATAAAGATGGTGCTTACATGGAAAAAGGCCATTTCTCTCCTAAATGCTCTTTTTGAAGCACAGCTACTTACAATAATTATAATTGCTGTGATTTTTGAGCACAAACACTTATCCTGTGAACAATTACAGGCAAATGTCTCCCAGCAATATGGTCCTACAAGTTTAAAGCACACACATTAAACATGGTTCTAAAGTTTATAAAAACATATGTATATGTTGTACATATAAGAATCTATACAATATGCTTCCTTTACAAAGTAATTTTATATCAAAACTGATTTTAGAATCTGGTTATGTTTCAAAAAGCCTTAATTTTTTATATATTTATACAATATACAGTGCATAATGTCTGCACTATATGTGTGCAATTAGATCACATGCAAGAGGATCTTAATGGTTGGACTTGATGATTTTAAAGGCCTTTTCCAACCTAAACTACTTGATATGTTTTCCAGTAGCAAATTGATATAAATAGTCTAAGACTGGGATAAATCAACACAGATGAAATATTATGATCAGGGCTTGCATTTACAGGGTGCAATTCCCAACTGATGAAACAGAGTTTCAGAAACTCATCTCTGTCACTTATCATTAACAGTGACCAGACATAACCCCAAGATTATGCTAATAGAAGACAACATTCAATTAGCACACAGAGTGCTCTCTAATCAAAGCCCACACAGTATTAGAGAAATTGTAGATTAATGGGTTTTTTCCCCCCTCTTCTGTGCTTCAATTCTGCAAAGAGGTTTGAGGAGCCTGGAATGGCAGGAGGTGTCCCAGCCCATGGCAGGGGGCTGGAACCAGATGAGCTTTAAGGCTCCTTACAACCCAAACCATTCTGCGATTCTAGGATTCCATTAAAGAAAACATTCCACTTTTACAAAATCTCCTTTTAAAAACCAACATGCATCCCTTCAGTTGATAACATATTCACAGAGGAAATTGCCAGACCATATTGCTGCAGTAAATTTCTCCCTTCACCTACATGTTCACCTTCATCCTGGCCAGCAGGCTCATCAATCTAATTCACCTGCTAAGGTATTTTAAACATGAAATACACTCAGACCACAGGATGTTTTGTTTGTTGAACCAAAATATTTTCTTGCTACCACTAAGGACCTGTTGCAATAAGAAAGGGGGTTGTGGTTTTAAACTGAAGGAGGGTTAATTTAGATTTGATATAGAGAAGAAGTTTTTTTGGACTTCTACTTTACTACTTTTTTGGAAGTGGTAAAACTGGCACAAGTGACCCAGAGAGGTCACGGATGCCCCATGCCTGGAAGTCTTTCAGGTCAGGCTGGGCAGGGATCTAGTGGAAGGTGTCCTTGATCACAGAAAAGGAGTTAGACCAGAAGGCCTTTAAAGGTCCCTTCCAACACAAACCACTCCATGATTCTGTGATTCCAAAGGCCTCATTGTCAGGTGTTGTTTTCCCCAATTCCCCAAAGGGTTTCCAACGTGGGACTCCCATGATGGAGGGGACAGATGAGGTCCAGGACTTCCAGAGAGGGCAGGGCAGGTTCAGAGCTCAGGAAAAGCGAGCAGTACAGGTTCCCCAATGCCAAATAAGGATTTATCTCCAGAGGGATATTTTTACAAACACTTCAGTTCCTAAAATAACCCTCCTACTCTCCCAGGACTCCACTTCTGTGGAGCAGCTGTGCCTCACCCCAGCAAGGAGCCCAAGTTATTAAGCTCTTTAAAATTTCAGCCAAGCGCTTGCAGGAGCATCTCAAACTGAACAACCCAAAACCTCCAGTGCAGCCAGGCAGTTTTGTTAACCTTCCTCAGCAACATTTCCCCCATTTTATCCACACACAGCCCATAGCAGTGCTGAAAATAATCTCTAATGACTCCACGGATTAGGTGGCTGTGGTTTGGCTCAAATGCAGCACCTGTTTGTCTGGTTTCACAGAGCAGATTTGAAGCGAGCAATCAGGAGGACTAACACACACTGAATTTCAGTGCTTGGGATTTTAAAGTCCACTAAACACAGAAATAATTAAAAACTACTGTTTCCAATACCTGATCCAACACGTAACTGAGTCACAGCACAAAACTTGCCTTTTTATCTGTGCTTCAAAGTAAACACTTGTGACTGATCCCTGTTTTATCCTCGCCTCCCACATTGCCATATGGCTACGGATGTTTCAAACAGACATTACTCCAATAGCTCATTACTCACCATATTGCACCGGGGAAGAGAAGCTACAGACAGTTTTGACAAAAACAGCAATTGCCTAAAAATGCGAAGTATCGCAGTCTTGCGTGGTCTCAGACATTTTTAGTCTGGTGAGGAGGCCGGGCGCTATCGCCGCGCGCGGGGAAGGGTGAATCAGCACGTCTGCTCCCACTGCGCTGAATCCCCAGAGCTGGCACAGGGGAGGCTCCAATCCTGCCCCATTTCCTATGAGGATTTAGCACGTGCTCTGATTAAAGGCAGAGTTCTGTCATTTCAGTGTGTTTCAGTAGTTCCTTAAGCGCCACACAAAGGTAAGACATTGATCGGGGTGAATCTCCCGCTGTGCTGGGAGGGAAGGAAACCTCCAGTGTTCACCCATCCCAGGAACGTGCTGAACTGCCAAGGGGAACTTCCAAACAGCATATCTGAGGAGGGTTTTGTGATCATTAAATGCTGTATCTTGTGCACCGGCAAAAGAGCAGGAGTTTTGGAGAAATTATTGACTGGTCGCAGCCGACTTGCTTCTCTTTAGCAGAGGGAAATTCAACAGGGAGCATATTTTGGAGGGAGCATGTAGCAGCTCTGAATTTAATGGCTTTCCCTGCTGATCAGACCTTTCTGGCTGTGAGGAGAAGACAGGTTTTGTCCCTCCAAGGAGGCACAGGCTGCTGCAAGCCATCACCACGTTGCTGTGATTCGACTCCTTGTTGGCCAACACGCACACAAAGCATCTGTGTGCACAGGGCCCGCACACCTGTGCCTGCCTGGCTTAGAAAAACATCTTTATCAACTGCTTGAGTAAATGCATTGCACCCTGTGCAACAGAGCTGGGCTGAGAGCCTGAACAAGGGCAACTGCAACAGGCATCCAATTTTAGATTAAAATAAATCTATTTTAACACCCTCACTACAAGCTCAGGATTACCCAAGAGTCCAGCCTGACACGGCAAAGGCTTCCTTCATGCTGATTTTTAAAGCTGGGTAGATGTGAGGAAGGGAAGAAAAATGCTGTGAGGTGGAAGGAAAAGAGAACATGAAGAGAATGATTCTCTGCCATCTTCCCATAAGATTTTAATGGTTTACCCCTTGTTTTATAAGCAGATTTCCAGTCCTTTGGCAGACTGTGTTGAAGAACTCCTCTACCAACATCTGGCTTATTGGACATGCATCTGGCAGACCACTGCCAGGTCATTGATGAAGAATGTCTGGATTTGAAACAATGCTTGATACTCAAAATATACCGTTACAACATTATATATATTTCTAGGCAGCTATAACTTTACATTATATACATATATAAATTTTATATACATACACATATGTGTATATGTACATCAATATGCCCTAAAAAAATTTAAAACCATTTCTTATCTCCTTGAAGAGCAGGAGCAAGGCAGACAAGGAATCCCAAGTGCACTAACACAGAACCAGTCCAATCTTGGCAATTTCAGCAATGGAAACAGAGTTACTTTTACCTACTAGATCAGAATTATGGTTATTGACCAAGAGTCTTTATTTTTAAAAACACTAAAGGAGAGATCCCAAACAATGTCTCCAAAATTGTACACGAAGGACTGAAATCAAGATTTATCTGCTTTTGCACCACAGCTATTTCCCTTGTTAATACCTAGGGCTCAAAACATGTTTTGATCACTAGAGGACCAGCCAGGCATTTGATTTCAAAGTACAGTGAGCTGGAGCCTGCCCTCAGGTTAGATGCTCAGTGAAATTAACTTTTGATTAAGTCCTGTATTTAATGTCTGTGACTCCTCAAAAGGTCAGCCTTTGTGAGTGTGCGAGTTTTCCAAGTCAGTGGCTTCAGAAGGAGGGACTGCATCCTTCCCACCACTGTCCCTGGCACTGCTTTCCACCTGGGTTAGGAGATGTTCATGTTTGTGACATCAGCTGTGTCAGTGATGCTTAAGAACAAAAAATGAAGAATTTCTACTCCTGTGCCTTCACCCTCCTCACTGGACTTCACCTTGTTTGAAGGAGGAGGTCTGGTGTTGCTGTAACAATTAATCCAGGATGAATAACATACTTAATTTATTTTAGTTAAGAGGCTTAGAGTGTTGGTCTCTAGATCACATAAAATAATGCCATGTTTATCCTAAAAACACAGATTAGCGACGTTCCTGGGGGCAGGACACTGTCCAAGCTGCGGGAGCAGTGAGGAGGTGCCAAGGAAGAGTCTCCAGCAGAAGAGATGGGCAGAGTGGAAAGCATTCCATGAGAGGAAAAAACCCGAGGCACTTCTCCTTCACAGCTACCAGGACTAAAAAAACCTTCCCAACATACTGATTGCTGAAGTTATCCATGGGAAAAGGAAGCAAAATGATCAATACCGTGCTCAGAAAAAGCTCCTGTCCAGGCGAAACCGCTCGGGGGCTCAGGAGGGAGCAGAGTTTTCCACTGAGCTGCTCCATCCTCACCTGCCCTGGCTGAGGACAAAGCTGAGCTATTTCAAGCTCTCAAGTTCAGTCTAAGACACATCTGCTTCATTTTCTGTAATGCCAAGTGACATCACCTCCCTTCCCCTACTGCTGCATCAAAAAGATGGGAAAAAAACCTGCCTGGAACACTGAAAATACCCCTGGGAGCAAGAGGCACAACTTTGTAAACTGCTGATAATAAGAACATAGGTTTCTAGTCCCAAACCACCCAGCTTCCCACTATACCAGATATGTTATCACTGCTTATCTTTTTAACTTGACAAAAGCTGGAAGCATCACACATTTGTGCAATTTTGACACAAAACCTGCTGAACAAGGCCAGTGGACACAGGGGTGTGTGAGGCAGAGCTAGAGGTTGGAGGAATGGGATTTAACAGAAGTATGGGATAAATTTGACAATTTATACCCCTCCACAAAGCTCTTCTGAATCTGAGGAAGTTCAAAAGTTCACATGAACTCTGTTTCCAGAAGCTATATTGTGGTTAAAATTCTGACAGTTCTTCTATTAGGGAATGGGGCGCTTTTTTTTTAATCAGAAGTACATTAATACATATTGTTGTCTCTTCAGTACATTACAAGCTTAAAAAGAAATGGGCAAAAAATATTGATGGCTTTGTTTTTTAACTAACTAAAAAATAAAAAATCCAGCCAGCAGCCAGCTAATAATCTTATAATAAATTCAGCTCTGCAGTTTCCAGCTCTTCTTTTTCTCACACACCAAGCACTTTTATATGGCACTTTTTGTACTATGAATTTTAATAAAACCAGCAAAAGAATTGGGAAAGAAGCTAATTTTTCTATATGCCTCTGGCAAACAGGAAGAATTCAAGAATAAGTTAAAAGATATCTTTCTACTACCGAAAATTCATTTTCCATAACAAGACACTGTCATCTTCCCGAGGAGCCTGTAATTCCAAGATAAAGATGAAAAGATGTTGTTTTATCATAATGACAAGTATCTGCATCCATATTTATTTTGTGCTCCGACATCACCGTACAGTTTGTATTGTCATGGTACATTGGGAAGTGGGAAAACATTTAGCTCTTTCAATAAGGGGAGAATAAAGGATAAAGCACCCAGCAGAAATAGCACAGTGCAAGCATTTTCTGAGTGTCCCTAGGAAAATATCTGACCCACATAGGGGGAATACAGAATGTGGTTTGCCTCCTTGCAACTGCTTTTTCCATTTTCCAGTGGCCAGACCGTGCATTTTAATCACTGAGTGCTACAGCTCTCTCCATCAGGCAGCCACTATGTGGATAAAAGCGGGAGAGAAGCTTGGTTTGGGGTTTTTTTGGGGGAAAAACCCCAAACCAGGCAGCCAGGTTAGGCTGTCCCAGGTGCTCATCCCATGTGCAGAGTTTAGGGCTACCTGGCCACAGGACCACAGCACAGGGATGAACATGGGGCAGCACTTTGGGGCATGGCAGCCCTGGAGAGGAAAATGAAATTTCGTCAAATATCAGACAATAGTGGGAAACTCCTCTCAATAAATGGCTTAATTACTCCTCTGACAAAATCCTGAGTGGCTGCCTTGGACTGCCTGCCCTGCCTGCTTCTCCCTTCTATCCATGTCAGGTGGCATTATGGCAGTGGCTTAACTTCCCCCTTGTTTATAAGCTGTGCTGGGGTTATCTTCTCACCTTCTTGTTTAAATAAATTCCAAATGTGTCACTATCAGTGCCTCTACCACGGATTAATAGAATCAGCCAAAAGGATAGCTGACATTTTTGTTGCCATAGAAACTGGTCATGATGTTACACAGCTTGTCTGGTTCCCATTTGCCATATATCTAGCCAGCTTCTGAACATGGTCCCCTTTTGTTTCACGAGGAATTACATTAAAATATAATTCCATCTTAGTTCAGTCCCTATTCTGTAGCAAAGAGGATTATAGAATATTAAGATACTTCCTAAGGAAAGTGCAAAGTGATGATAATATTGCTGTGTGGCTTATGCCCATCCCAGATTAAAAGAAAAAGAAAATACAAGTGGAGCAATTTATCCCAGAGCCCTAGATCCCAGTTATCCTCCATTCAAGTACCTCCGTCAGCTTCAAATAAACAGGCATTTCCTCACTGAACCCCAGAGTGGATGTGCTTCAAATGACTGTGCAAGACAACAAAAATAAAAAGCCATTAGTGGAGATATTTTTTAATACACCATCAACATTTCCCTGCATAATGTGTAACCTTCCCAGTGCTGCTATCAGGCTCCTGCTCTGCAGAGGCATCACAGCCTCAAGAGAAAACCACTCACACAGAATTAAGATGTGAAGTCTCAGCACTTAGAGATGCAGTGGGGATGGATATTGTGCCACAGGGCACTGTACACTCGGAGAAAACGCAAAGCAACTCAAGCAAGAACAATATCTGTGGACTCTGCACTGCCTTGGTCCTGCTGTACCTCTCCCAGACTCTCCAATTCCTGGTATTGCAGTGGAGCCCATTTGCTGTTGCAGAGCTTCAGGTGAGAAATGGGTTTCAGGCAGCCCATTTCCCCCTTTTTTTTTGTTATACATTAAAATTAAAGGGACAGGCAGAAGATCCCAACTCCATGGCACTGGGTGCTACACAAACAGACGGAGCTCCTGCTCCAAAGGGATTTATTTATTCCTGCCAGAACAGCAGCACCTGGACACATCTGGTCACCCAAACCCCCACCCTGGCTATGTTAAATTGCAGGTATTTTGTTATGGTCCCACCACCAAGACCTAACCACACCACTGCAATAATCCCAGCACCAAGGCTGACCCTTATTTTTGCCACCAAGCACAATCTTGGTTTGATTGTCACTCCTCAAATAAGCAAATGCCACTTGTCACCATGACCAGGGCCTCTCCTGATCTGTTCTGACCATGAGCACAAGCAGAAGGGCGAAGCTGAACAGAAAATCCTCCCCATTTTCCACACTTTTAAGCGTGGTCATCACGAGCAGCCTCTCAGGGCTTGCCACTGCTGCAGCCATGCGAGAAGTGCCTGAAGAATCTGTTTTACTTCACCCAGGAACACACAGGGAGCCACTGACAGATGTCAGATATTAAGCAAAGATTTTGCCCCAAGCAAAGCACTGGATGCTTAGGCTTACACGTGGCCTGTCACAGCCTGGGACTGGAGATGTCCATGCTCAGCATCTGCCTTTTCTTCTCCCTGAAGTTCATGATTGTGCTGCACTCAGGCACAGAATGCAAGCACTTGGTCCTGGCAACTCCAGGGTGGCTGCAGAGGGTCCCACAAAGCAGCCAAGGAAAATTCCTGTTCTCCTCCCTGGATGGGAACAGATGAGATGACCTGAGTGGATCAAAGGGTGTCAGAAGAGGAGGAGAGCTGCAGCAATGTCACTCTCTGTGTCACTCCACCAAAGAATTCAGTCACAAAGGCCGGGTGGCAGCTGGTGCCACACAATGTGTGGTGGGGCAGTGGAGAAAGGGACATTCAGGTGATGTTTGTTCAACCCACAACCTCCATGTAGGACTGGAGGAGTCCTGAGAGCTGCTAAATGAAGTGCGAGGAGCTGTGGAAACTGCAGCCTCTCCCCACTGTTGTAAGCAAGCTTGGCACAGCTCTGGAAACACCAACCAGCCACTCCTTCCCAAGGGAACCCAAAAGTCACAGAGACCCCACTGTTCTGAGCAGCCCAAAACAACCCCACTCTTCTGAGCAGCCCAAACCAGAGAAACTGCATCAGTTCAACCCCAATCCTGCCTGGAATTATTCACATCCCACATCCATTACCCAAGCATCTCTTTCAAAACTCCCCACTCCCATCATTTGTACAGAAGAAGAACAAGAGGGACGACAGGGAATAATGAGGTTTGTTGAACAAGGCAGGCTGCAGAGGAGGATCTTGTTGTCTTAAACTCCCTGGGTTTGAGGATCAGGTTCATTTTGCATGCCTGGTTGCATCAGCATGTTGAGTTATGCAATGTAGCAAGCTGTCGTGCTGTACAAAGCATGACGTATCATCTCATTGATGCATGAAATTAAAAAGATGTGCTTTGCTGGGTCACCCACAGATTGACTGAAAAATCAAGTTTCCTTTATCTCCTTTTAATTACGTTTAGAATTGCAAAAAGGCAGAAAAGGGGAAAAAAAGGGAAAGGTTGTTCAAATACCTGCTCACTCATTAATGGTAAATAATTCCAGGCAGTCAACACTAGAAATAGGGGCACCAAAACGGGGATTTTCTTGCTGGATTTGGCAGCACACTGGGGAAGAAATCATGATGCTTGTTCACCCATGCCAGCAAGGAAAGGAGGGGTCAGAAGAACAGTGCAAAATGTCCCTGCCCACAGCATGGAGGTTGGAATGAGATGATCTTTAAGGTCACTTCCAACCCAAATCATTCTGTAGTAAAAAAGGCATAACCTGTGAAGCCCAAATTTGCATTCTTGAAGGATCAGAGATGGCAGCAGGTCAGCAATCAGTGGAATAAAAGTCTCAGATGTAGACTACAGGCTCTCTGCAGCAGGACTCTAAACATTCAGAGAAAGATCTCAGTCCCAGCACAGCCTGGGTGCTGTAAGACAGAGCACAGCCTGGAAGTTCAGCAGTAAAAGCAGAATTGACCGCAAGAGGTTAAAAAAGGAGCTGCAGCCTTAGGAATAAGCCTGGTCAGCTCATCTCTGGTGAGGAGAGATGAAGATTTGCCATGAAACAAGGACCCAGCAGGATGGAAAGCATCTCCACAGCACCCTGCAAACAGAAGAGATGCTACATGTGCCTTGCCCTGGCACCCTGCAATCACAGGAACTCAGCTTTGTAAACTGTAGTACTGGCTTCAAGAGGAGTAGAAACAGGTTGCAGACTTCATAAATAGTTTAGCAAGGGCGCAACCACAGGAAGGGATGAGGCTGGTTGGGTTTATTGCCCTCTTCCTAAAGAACACAGGAGGGAAAGCATCAAAGAGAACAAAAATGAAGTTTCTCAGCTCTTTTTGTAGGGAGAGTAGAACTTTGCTCCATGCAGGCACAGCAGCAGAAGATGCAGCAGATTCATGCATTACCTTCCCGGAACATAAATTATCCTTCCCACAGGAAAGGAGGCAAGAAGTACAAATTAACTTTAAAAATTTATTGCTGTAATGATTTCTGTAAAGAACCTACTGGGCTTCACTTGGGGATGAGGGTGGCATGCCAGTGGTGCCCAATGCTGATGTTGCCATGGAAACAACTTGTTGCTGGACATGGAAATAAAAATGCTCAGTCACTCTGAGGCCATGGAATCAGTAATTGCCATGGTTAAACAAGAGTTTGTCATCCCATCTCATATTTGCCAATCAAACCCAAGGATTTTTCCCCATGGGTGACACAGGACAGCACATGACCTGTGCATTGCTTAAATCCCATCTTAAGCTGGTGTGGGGAATTCAGTGATCCAGGGCCCACATAGCTGCTTCTGCACAGTGGAAATATGTTTTTGCCAGCCATGGGTAAGATGGTGGTTTTATTTACACATCACTGCCCTGTTTTGATAGGGACTAAAGCCATTAAGGAAGAAAAGAAAACAGAAGGAGCTGAATGAAGTAGTAGTGTCAAAAATGGAGTTTATAATGTTATGGTAGTTTTTCACTCATGGAAATCATTGTTCAGACACCGATCCTTACTAAAATCACATTCCTGGCACGAAGTGCAAAGCTGCCTGTTATGTGCCTGTGAACCACACAGATCCCTGGGACACCCCAAACTTTTCCAAATAACTAATTTAAAAACCAGGTAGTTTAAATATCCAGCCTAAATGACTCCACATAACACCAAAAATAGAAATTTCAACTTTTTTTCCATCTAATCTCCCCCTCCTTCAGCAAACAAACCAATGTAAGGAAGAGATGAGAAAACACAAAGCTTTAAGCACAACCTGGAGTCAGAGCTGCACCACATGAGGAGCCCCCAGCTCAGAAACCCCTCCTGATTTCCAGCAGGGTTTGCTCCCCCAAACCTGTGCAGCACAGAGGGGACACAAGGACAGCTTGAAGCCATCCTCACTGGCTCCCTCAGTTTGTTATTTGTGCTTTATCCCCCCCAGAGAAGTGACAAATAACCTTTTCCTCCCCTTGTCCTCTGCTAATCACCCAACATTTCCATATCTCCAGTGGAGAATTGAGGGGTTAATGACATGCAGGAGTCACATCTGCAGCCCCAACACACCAGAATCATTTCAAGGAGCTGGGTATTTATAGCAAGGAGTTGCTATTATTAGAAACGTAATTAAGGGCCTGAGATTCATATGCTCAACTCTAAATCTACTTGAATGGAAGAACACACAAGTACCCCAAAGCAGAATTTATCCTCCTGTACTCAGATAAAAATACACTGGGTCTTTGGCTGGGTAGAATTTTTTATAGGAAAAAAGGAAGGAGAAAAGAATGAGGTTGAGTCCAACAGGTAGCTAAAGAAATTAGTTTTGAAAGCCCTAAACTTGGCAGCCGTGAAACTCAGAGAAAAATTATAGTGTTTTTGTCATAACCAATAATCAAGAAAAATAGATTAGTGGCTTTTAGGAAAGTACAAAGCAATAAAATATGCAGAAACTCATTAATTTATCTATTATGCAAGAGGCTGTGAATCATAACCTTTTGTATTGTTGGAAAAGAAACATTAAGCAAGAGGTTTGGATTTCAATAAAGCACATAAGTAGCATCTAATATGATGCAAGAGCTATTATATGATAAAACATACCCCTGTCTTCCAAGAAATTCCATTATAATGGAACATTTCTCATTTTGATAACTTTATCTTAAGATAAAAAAACCCAACTTTTCACATTGAGCATCTGTTTTAAGGAAGCCCAAAAAATGTCTCAAACAATGTCCATTTAGCTGCCTGCTAATACAAAAGATATCACTCACTGCCTGTTCCTGTGCCCATTTTCCTTCCTTTTTAACTAGGAATGACAGTAAATTTTGCTAATTTTGAACATGAACCTCAAGTGTGGTCACTTCACTTCTGCCATTTCCACCCTAATAAACGCATTATGAGAGTTTAGAATGAATTACTAAGCAGAGTTTGACTTCTGACTGAGAATCTTATTAAAGCACAGCTTCAGGGAAAGGTTTTTAATGCTGCTTAAATTATCATGGCAGTTTTTACAGATGGCATGGCAGCTTCCCTCCCTCCTATTCTTCCCTGTCCACTTTCAGATTAAACACGGGGTATTGGGCAGTTTATGCAAAGTGAAGGAACTCACATCCTTCCCCTGCTATCCTCCATCTCCCAGGGTTTTCACTTTGGCTTTTAAAGACTTTTCCAGTGTTGAACTTCATCATTCAATCTCATTATACACATATATATATATAGAGAGAGAGAACTACATAACTACATATAATTACCCATGAAGTGAGATTTCCTAGATATAATTTCATACTATAATATAAAAACAAATGGATTTGTTTCCACCAGAACAAAGTGTTAACTCAACCCCAGCTGCTCCCAGAGTAGCAAAGTGCTTTGCGAGGCCATGAGGCCAACCAAGAAGTTCACTTGTGCTGTCTCACCAATCCCCACATGTAAAGAGAAAAGCATTTGGGAGAAGGAGTCACAGGCTCATCTTAAAACCTCCTACTTCACACAGCCAAATCTTGTCTAAGCTGATAACTGCAGCAGCTTTCCTGCTAATTGGTGACATTTCCTCGGGGACATCAGCATTGGTTGTACATTAGTGTCAGCCTTGTTTTTATCCCTGTGCCTTCTGCCAGCAATAATCAAGGTGGGAATTGCCAGGGATGTCACTGGAGCTGCTTTTGTTTTCTCTCTACAAGTGGTTATTAAACCCATCTTTTCTGTGACACTCCCACCACCTCTGCTTGTAAGTTTATTAAGCATCCCCAAACCACAGCAAAATTAAACATAACCACACAGGAACAGTTTGGTGACACCCACATCCATGGTCCGGGGATACCAAGCCACCACAAAGCAAAAGCAGCAGCAAAAAAAATCCCAAAAATCCAGAGAGAAACTCCCCACACTGGTCCCCAAAGGCAATGACATGATGAACGCATGTTCCTTTTCAAAAAATACACAGTGCAAGATCTCAGGGACACAAAATTTACAGAATAACCTGGAACAGGGGGAAAATAGAGCTGTACAGACTACAAAAACACAGAGCAACTTTAATCCTACTTTCAGAAGTCTGAGCTTCAGTTCCCTCAGCACATCCCTACATTTTATGCATTCTTCCACAAACAATTACTCCCAACTGACTCCCAGCCCTAGCCCTGCCCACAGAGGTGAGGAAGCCAGCTAAACTTCAGGGATTCAGATCTTAAAACAGGGATAGCAGCTGAACCGCTGCTAAAACCACCTTTGTCACAGAGCTGACACACATAAGTCTATATGCAAATACTTCCACAATGCCTCCAAACCAACAGAATTGCACACCTGCTCTGGTTTTATCCAACATAATGTTTCCATATCACTGTGTTCTAAGAAAGAAGGTAATTTAAATAAAAAGAAATACCTTTTTACACTGCAGAGCTGCTCACACTCAGGGCATCCAAACTATCCAGTAACTCAATGACGGGGAAAAAAAGAAAAATCTTTGTAGCCTCAAATAATCCAGCAGTAAGAAAACCTTCCTTCTAGACATACTCCAAACCAAGACAGTATTTAAGGAGGAGCTGGAAAAGCCCCTCCTTCTCCAATGTGCTCCAGCTGGGCAATCCCAGCAGGACTGGGAGATGCCCAGGTGTGGCTGAGGACCTGCAGCAGCCACAGAGCCCTCAACAAGGCTGTGCCACCCCCAGCAGGACACTGAGATCACACACACCTGGCTCCGTGCCTGTGCTTGAAAATGATGTACAATTGTGTCCTCATCACCTGCGTCCTCATCACCCGTGTCTTTATTACCTGCACAGTTGTTACCACCTGTGTTCAGTGCCCCTCTGTGCAGACCCCAGTGAGGTCTCTCCTCAGTCCCCTCCAGGCTGAACAAACCAAGTGAGAACAGCCACTCCTCAAAACTGTGGGAAATAGTAAAGGTAAGAAGATTTTTAGAAAGCAGGGAAAGCAGGCCTTAGAAACAGAAAGAACAGCTAACTAGCTGCAGATGCAAAGTCTGAAAGTAGAAAAAGTTAGGATGCTACAGCAAGCAGGTGTAGGGGGATAAGAAAATAAAGATAGTGTAGAAAGTAATCTTACCCCTAATGAGTTGCAGCTGGGCCAATTATCAAATATTAGGAACAGGCCTGACTTTAACAGGCCACAGCTGAGACCAATGAGAAGAAGATGCTGTAAAAGAGTGGGGTGGTGTTGAGAAGGGAACTGGGATCAGTTGGGTGCTTGGGGAAGAAAAAAAAGAGTCAGTGCTCTGAGGAGCTGCCCATGAGAAACACCAGGAAGGAACAAAACTTTTGCGATAAGGAGACAGCAGCATGGAGCCCCTACAATAAGATGGCAACAGATCTCCTCCTCCAGTTGGCCTGGAGAGCCCCAGCCACCAAACCCTGCCCTGATTCCTCCAGTGTGTCACTTTGAGGCAAACCCTTCTCACAAGAGCATGTTCTTGTAGACAGACTGGAAATGTTTACAAAGGTGCAGCCAACAGTTTAGCTCAGTGTAAGAGACCTCAGAGGGGCTCAGAAACCACTGCACATAAACTATGCACGATGGCTTGAGACAACAACCTCCTAACATCTTCTATAATTTAAACAGGCCTGAATAATTTCAATTACAATAATTTATTCAATGCCTTCAACCCCTCCACTGTCCATAAATTGTCTTTTAATGAGTTACAATGTTCATGGATTTACTGTTTCTTTTTCTTCACTTGCTTTGTTTTGGTTGGAAATTCTCTTGCAATGGAGTGCAGTGGAGCTACACTAATGAGCTTTGTAGCCAAACAAATCCACATCCCTGGATTGCTTCTCTGAAGGCTAAATTGTAACACTAACAAATTAACAACAACAAAAAAATTTGTGTTTCTCCTGTGGTCACTGAAAAATTAACTTTCTGCAGCTCTGTGCTGCTGGCTCCAGCCCCCCCAGCTCCATCTGCTCCTGTCCTGCTTCCCTGGGGTAGGATGGGCCAGAGGCCTCTGCTCTGCACAATCCTGCTCAGGTACACAGGGCCACACTGGAAACATCTTCCAGATTCCCATATCACCTCACAAAATCTGCCTTAAACTGTGCTGAAAGCTCAGCTGCTACCTCTGCATCCATGCTGACTTCTGATTATGTCTTCTAAAGGTTGTCCAGCCTTCATTAAAACCAGATGGGGTTTCAATACTTTTTAGCTACAAAGGCATAAGTAACCCAGATTGGTGATTCCTAAGAAATAAAAAAAAATATATCAAAATACAAATAGGAAACATTAATAAAAATTATTGCTTACAACTATGTCTTGCCTGGAATTTTTTTTTTTTTCTTCTGAAGGATTTCTGATGTAGATATTTAAGGCAAGGACCCAAAATTCATACACAAGTGTCTAAGTATCTGGTCCATTTTTCAACACTGTCAGCACTCTATAACACCAAGAGCTTTTCACCACAGGTAGATTGTCACAGACATCTTTTATGAAAATCCTTTCCTTAGGATTTTTCCTCCTGAGAATCTGAGAGGCCTCAGGAACAAAATGTAAACATTGATTATCTGCTGCTGTGGAATGCAACAGGTGCATCTGGGATTGGTCTGTGTTAGATGTTTGTAATTAATGGCCAATCACAGTCAGCTGGCTCGGACACGGAGCCAAGACAGACAGAGCCTTTGTTATCATTCTTTGCTATTCTATTCTTAGCTAGCCTTCTGATGAAATCCTTTCTTCTACTCTTTTAGTATAGTTTTAATGTAATATATATCATAAAATAATAAATAAAGCCTTCTGAAACATGGAGTCAGATCCTCATCTCTTCCCTCATCCAAGAACCCCTGTGAACACCATCACAAATATCCATCCCTATGTTCTCCTGGAGGAGAGCAACCATGTGAGGTGCTGGCCATCAACCATGTGAGGTGCTGGCTTGTCCTTAGGCTATTACTTGGCATCTCTATATAAAACTTGGCTTTGCCAGGTTCTTGAGGGACACAAGTCATTAATGGAAACCTGAGGGCTCCTAAGAGCAAATTAATAGACATATATATTTTATAAATTCATCAAGGAAGGGAAATGTGCCTGTGCAGCCATGTATAGAGGTTCTGCTGGAAGCCAAATGTTCCTGGTGGAGACTCAGATCCAGAAATGCCTCCAGATGTTTCACCCTGTCAGACACAGGGCCCTGCAATGCCTTCCGCTGTGCAAGTCCCACGGAGAATCCAGCAGGGATTTTGGGTGCTGCTGAGCCAGCACTGCCTTCAGCACTGGGAAAGGTTGATCTGTCTCCTTT
Source organism: Melozone crissalis (assembly GCF_028551555.1). Lineage (NCBI taxonomy): Eukaryota > Metazoa > Chordata > Aves > Passeriformes > Passerellidae > Melozone > Melozone crissalis. The sequence goes on from NW_026535823.1 coordinate 29,365,968, forward strand.
TAACATCACCTGAAATCCTGGGGAGACTCCCTGCTCCAAAGCCCCAGAATTACAGCCGTTGTTGGGATTTCCATGGAAATATCCACACACAGATACAGGGAGAAGCAGGATTCTCTCAAAATCAGAGCCAGCAGATTTATTTCATGCAGAACATTGAACTGCAAACAGTATCAGCTGCTCTCTGCTATCAGGCTGGGGCTGGGCCAGTGGCACAGGGACAGAGATGATGACTTTTGGCTTAGAGGTGGCCTGAGAAAGGCTCCTGCCCTTCAACATGTGATCAGGGCTCATCCTCAGCATCTCCATGAGTTCTTGGTTCACAGACCTTGCAGGCACTTCCTGACCTGCAGAACTGGAATTACACTTCAGCACTGAGGGGTAGGTTCAGGCTAAGATTTTATCAATAGGCTGTGTGAAATGTTATTTATATGAGCAGCAGAGCAGGCTCTGTGTGAGCCAGTTCTCTCAGCTCCAGGAATGTTCTGTCTCCTTAGCAGGGTCTGTGCTCAGACAGCTTCTGTACCTGTATTTCTGTGCCTCAGCATGCAGTTACACTGGATTCACACTGGATTCAGTAACATGACACAGTCATACCCAGAAATTGTCTGTCTGCAAAGGGATTTCCTCCAGAACCTCCCAATCTGCTCCACACCAAGGCAGGAAGGAAGGCAATGAGTCTGGGGGTCTGGACCCTGGTAAGCTCCAACCAGGCACATGTTGGTAAGAAAAGCACAAAATAACTCAGCATTGAGGCTTTCAGGAACCTCCTCCTCTCATCATCTGTTCAGATCCTCTCTGCCAGACCTGTCCCATTAAAAAGATATTCAAGAAGAGAGGAGACCCTGAGTGTGCTGCTGTGCTTTGAAGGATGGCAACCATAAGAACTGCAGCTCCTAGAGAAGGGAAGAGGAAAAGATTACTGGGATGAAAGAGTATCAGCCTTCAAAAGTGGGAAAAGGAAAACTCCAGTACTGATTGTGGATTGCAGATTATTTAATTCTGACTGAGACATAAAATGTCCCCACATGAAACTTACACACTGAGAACAGAAAATCCTACCCTCATGCAACAGCTTTGTCCTGGTCAAAGCAGCCCTGAGTAATCACCACAACTTGTTCCTACAGGGATGTTTTTGGCTTCCCTTATGAAGTTTTTTGAGGGTTTCATGTTTTTTTAAAGGTGCCTGCTGTTCTGCTCTGCACCTTATTGTCTCTGCCTTAGAGACTTTATGCCATGGTTTTAATTTGCATTCCCCAATGAATGTACGATTAGCAATTGCATTTATAATTAGTAGTTTTGTCATTTAAAGTTCACCAGTTTTGCAGCCAATTATTGGAAAAAAAAAAAGACTGTTTATTATTTTCAATATATTATTACTTTATTATGGCTCATTGCTTTAAAATACTTAGCTTAATCCTTTGCAGGTCCTTAAACACAAATATGGCAGCTATTAGCAACCTCTTCAGTCAGGCATAAAATTGTACCCACAGGCCTCATAAACAACAGAGTGTTTTGGAGAGATTAAATCAGTGTATACAGCTGCGAGGGAGGCCATTAGCAAATATATTCTCATTCTGCCTCAGTGTTATTTTTGTTTTGCCACTGTGCTCTTGTCAAATCTATCAACTACCTGTGCTCTCCTCTCCATAAATAAGAGGTGTCACCTCGCCAGGTCCATCCATCAGGAACATTTCAGTCAACACACAATTACATCCTGTGCTCTCCTGCTAATATCCTAATCCTTATCATTTGTATTTCAAAGGGGACAAGCTGGATGGCAAAGAGTGGAGCCAGGACAGGCCAGAGTGATTGATGTCTGCAGACAGGACAAGTGCTCAGCTATTGACATGGGGCATCTTCTCAGGGCTCAACTTGGGAAAAATCCCATTCAGGACAAGTTGGGAGAGCTCCCCTTTAACTTGGTAATTCCCCATAAAGCCTGGAGCAAGGTGGACTTGGGATGTGAAAAGTGCTGGCAGCCTGCTGAGAGCACAGGTGATGTCTCAGTTTGTCTGCGCACCTTCAGACCAGGTGCATCCCAAATGTCCCTCCAGCCTCCTTCCCTCTCAGGCAATCCTAAATATCCCTCCAACCTCCTTCTCACTCAGGCAATCCCAAATATCCTCCCTTTCAGGCAATCCCAAATATCCCTCCAGCCTCCTTCCCTCTCAGGCAATCCCAAACATCTCTCCAGCCTCCTTCCCTCTCAGGCAATCCCAAATATCCCTCCAACCTCCTTCTCACTCAGGCAATCCCAAACATCCCTCCTGCCTCCTTCCCTCTCAGGCAACCCCAAACCTCCCTCCAGCCTCCCTGCTCTCTGCAGCACTGCGCAGAAAAGATGTGCTGAAAAGACAGGCAAGCCAACAATGACAGAGTTCAATTCTTGTTCTGCTCCAGCCGTGCTTGGTGGAATTCTCCTCCCTTTCCCATCCACCAGATTATTTTCCCCAAATCTGTAATCCCCTTGAAATCATCAGGTGAACCATTTTTCCATTATATTTCTGACTCAAGATTGCCAAGAGCTCCCTGCAGAGCCAACAGTAAGTGCACTATTTGCTAAAGGACAGAACAATCTCAAATGAGGAGGAACTTGCATGGGAAGTAAAAAAAATGTGACACAATTATCATGTAAATTATAGTGGTTGTTTTAAATCCCCTGCCAGTGAGACAGGAGGTTATACCACATGTTTCTGAGGCAAAGAGAGAATTGCTTCCTTGCCTAGAGACAAGTCAGCAATATTAGAAGAACAACCACACATACACACAAAAAAAAAAATCCAACAAAGCAAATCTGTATCTTTGGTGCACTAAATATTGGCCCTGCTTTACTATTTCCCATGTAGCACTTTCTGTGTTGATATGCAGAGCTGCAGGTCATGTTGGGGCAATGCCCATTGTGAAAAATCAAGGTAAAAAAAAAGCAAAGGAAAACCGTGAAAGACAAAAAGAAAATAAATTTCATATTCTCCTTTTTCCTGTTTCAAGCCTAATTAGGCCACCTTGACTAGTTTGTTGTCTCCTGTCTGCTCTGAAATAATGCTCTAACTAAGAAAGTAGATGGATAGATAGATAGATAGATAGATAGATAGATATAGATATTTATACACATAATGTGATGCATTCTCTGTCTCCTCCCCTTTTAGAAGAGCCTGAAGAGAATCAGGCCTGTAGCTATCAAATGCCAGCCAATTCCCAAAGCTCAACATCTTTCCTTAGGTAGTTCAGGAGCTAAAAGGAATATTCTAATTCAAATGTCTCACATTTAAAGCCACCTTTTAAGTTTGCAGTCTGTACAGGACACAAACCCTACAAAATATTGTTTTCCAGACTCTTTGGCCTGGAACTTGATCTTGTCAGTCCAGAAATTCGATTAAGGAATCAGGACCCAAGCTGCTGTCCCAGTGTTCCCACCCCATGGTTCCTATACTTGCACACAATGGTTCCTATACTTGTAATATGGATAAATTATAGGAAAATACACTATTGCTTCAGGTCAGCCTCTCTCAAAATAGCTCCTTCCACTTTTTAACGTGCTTAGAAAGTTGATCTGCAGGAACTGAAAATCTAATAATCAGTATAATCAAATGAGGACATTGCACTGCAATAAGGGAGGGGTGAAATCCCACTCCACAACAAAGAGTCAATTAACTTCATGCAATTTAAATGAATTTGGCATCAAGAGTGTTTGGGCAGAGCCAGCATGCTCCCCACCACAAACAACCAGGATTGTTTGCTGAGAAATTCTGAGAAACCCCAGCAAGGCACTCCCAATAAAACAGAATGATCTGGAAGGGAAAGACCTGGGACAATGTTTGTTTGAAACAGCAACAGCTCAGCTCCTCTGAAATAAATGCAAAATTGCAAATAAAAGGGGATTTAGGTATATTCTGCTACTGGTTCTGCTTATATGAACTCAGATGACACATTCTGCAATGAGCAGAAAGCAGTACCTGCTCTAATGCTGCATTTCCTGATAATGCACTGGCAGGTCACTTTCTCCTTTTTTTTTTTTTTTTTTTTTTTTGTTTTTTTTTAACTATTTTCCCACAAGCTATTAATACTAAATAAATTTCTTTTAGAAAGCTTGAGCAATAGGTTGTACCTAAGGCTTGAAATCAGTCTTTAAATCTACATGCTGGTCAGGTCTCCTCTGGCCATGATATACAGTTTGGGCTGCAGGACGGAGGGGAGAATGAAGGAAAAACACTTACCCCGAAGAGACACACACAAAAAAACCTTACTGATTTATGAATGCAACACTTGGAAAGTGTTGAGCATGCAAATCAAAGCTGCCTTGGAGCAGGTTCATTTTGTAGCACCCACATTTGTATGGCAGGTTAATCACACAGATGCTGACACAGCAATGCCAGGGTAACTTTAATAAAGGTTTGGGGCTTTCTTTTTTTCTTTTTAAGGGTATAGTTCCAGCTCATTTGGGTCCCAAATTTAGATTTCTGAGTGTGAAGTTTAAAAGGTAAAAGAATGGTCATAAATAAGCAGTAAAAACAATAAATAAAAAAGCTTTAGATATAGTATTTCTTTGCAGTGACTGCAGCAGGGCATTACTAGATGAGAAATCAGAGAATTAAGTAATAATACTTGAGCAGGAAACAGCACAAGGGTCAAAATGTAATGTAATGTCCTGTGGCATTAGTAATGCAAGATGGTGCAGAAAGAGTTTAGGATGTTGTCTACACTGGTGCTTTACATCATTTTATGTAACTTACAGTGGTTTTGGAACAAGACAGGTTTTGGTCAGGGTCTTCTCAGGGTCCCCTTGGTAGATGCAATAACAAGTCTAGACAGTAACGCACATTTTCTTTGCTTTCTCTCCACCTTCCACACAACTGTCTTGAGCTATACTGTGGCAAAATTGTGGCATCTTTGGTGAGACTTCAAAAAAGGAAATGAGATACAGGGGCACAAATTATTCACCAGTTTCAGTCCAATATACAATTGCAGATGTGGAGGGAAACTTCAGGTGACAACAGATTAGCTACTACACCCACAGCCACCAACTCAACTTCTTCACTGTTGTCTCACTGCTACATCCACATTACCAAGTAAATTCACACAGCAGAAGTAAATAATTAGATCAAATCCGGTGCTGAGGCTCCTATGCCTACACTATATATAGATATATATATATTTCAGGCATTCACTGGGGATTCGATTTAATCTGCTCCCCTCAACCAAACATGCCCACCAAGCGTGTGGTTCAGGACTTATCACTGTCCCAGCCCTTTTATCTCCATTAGAGGCTGGGACACGTTGCCTGGGGCTGTTGGTGCACAGGAAAGCAGAGCTGTGAATTGAATCAGCGCACAATCAGGGGGGACAACGAGGGCACTGCCTTCACCACTGCTGGAATCACAGCACAAATAGCTGTCGTTGTATTACCCACACTTCAGCTGGCAAATGGATGGTGAATAAATTTGCTGGCTCTCCCTGAGTTGCTGGGATGGATGTTCTGTTTCATTAATGCAGCCACCCCAGCCATCCCTTCATGCTGGAAATACACCCAGTGTGTATAAATACACAAAGCCCCTGAAAACTGCTAGGAACATGCCCTGTGGATGGCATTACATAACTTTGTATTGCACACAGAACTTATGCTTTAAATGAGGGGAAAATTAAACTATTCAAGACATTCCTTGCTACTTGCTGTAAAGCCACAGGTTAGCCAAACACAGCAAGATCTCTGTTGTAGCAGCTATTTTTGCTCCAGTTGCTTTGTATCACACATAAGAGGTTTTCCTTTTGCATCAGATTCTATAGAACATTCTTATTATATAGGCTACAGGCCTCGCTAGATTTCTTTTTAATAAAACCTATCTCTTTCAATTAACTTGATTGGATGTGTTAATGTTTTGGGACTTGATTAATAATCCTGGGAGATAATTCTGCAAAGGTCCAGAGGCACTAAAATGTCCATGCAAATGGGGAATGATGGAGGAATCGTGAATGCAATCTATAACACTCGGCACAGCAGCAAGCCCAGAGCTGCCACGCTGCTCAGCTGCAAAAAACAAACAACCCATATGCCACAAGTATAAACTATCTGCAAGCTCAATCCATCATCTCTCTCGTGCAACTGAGCAAGGAACAGAATTAACAGTGTAATACCTTCCTGGAGGAGTGCTTTCATCCTTGGGCTTTAATTAGAGATTTATCTGAACTAGAGCTCCCACTGTAAGCACGCTGAAATCCAGATACATAATCCTCAGCTTTTATCCAGCTCCCTAAATAACACTGCAGTTAGCCAGCAGAGAATTTGCACCCCAGGTGCAGCACAGGCTTTGTGTTCCTCTCCTGTGCCATGGACAGACCAAGCACCTGACTGAAAGCACCTGAAGCTCTGGTGCCTGGTGTGAGCCCAGGGCTGGATGACAATTCCTGCATCTGCTCCTTGTCTGGGAGGATGAGAGGGTAAGAGTGTAAAAGGGTAAGAGAGTAAAAGCATAAGAGAGTGAGGTTCCCATTGCAATACAATAAATCTTCTGTGTTGAATGTTTCAATTCTCACTAACCAATCTAGTACAAGATACAAATCCTACAGCATTTACATACAGCCTATAAGAATCATTACATTACCACTCTGTGTTATATTTTAAACCCTAAAAACTCCTCTTTGGGCCCCTTCTGCCAAGCTGTAGGGTCTGCTCTGACCCTTGGAGCTGTCTGCAGGCAGAGGGAATTGTTTCATCAAAAGGGGATCACCTTCAGCTGGCCACACCATTGTTTTCCAGTTGTTCACTAACTAAGGTGTCTCAAAGCTTGCTTTCATTTCAATCTCTCTTATAGTTTCCATATTCTCAAAATCTTTTGCCAGACAATCATATTTATAAGGCTTTCCTGTTTCATCTTCCCCAACACCCTGCAGAGGATTTGCCCCCCAGGTACAGCACAGGCTTTGGATTCCTCTCCTGTGCCATAAGACAGACCAAGCACCTGAAGCTCTGGTGCCCGGTGTGAGCCCAGGGTTGGACGACAATTCCTGCATCTGCTCCTTGTCTGCTTTGCAGAGCAGGGAAATTTTCAGAAGAATGCCTTCCAGAGGGTAATTTCCTCCTCCTGCTCACTCAGATGTGCTCCTGACAGCACACACAGAGGATCCTCTGCTGACAGATGAGGTGAGGGGTGGAGGCTTGGCTGCCCTCTGCTCATCCTCAGGCTTCCATACAACTCCCCAAACCTCCTCCCCGTGCTCTGCAAACCAAGGCATCGCTTCCAACCCCCCGTAGAAAATGAAGAGAAAGGAAAAATCCATGCCAGGACCAGTGCTGGGTCTTTCCAAAGAGAATCTTCTTCCCTTTCCCAGTGATCTCTCAGAAGTTGATGTTCATTTTTGAAGGAAATATGGGGAATACAAACGAGCCCAGTGCCCAGATGTGCTCAGCAGAAACCCTGCTGCACCTCAGAGCACAGACACCCTCAGCAGAGAGCCACGCTCTCCTCTCCAGCCCCATCTCCAGCTCCCTTTGCCAATCATGGTCATCATCTCACACACAAAGTGATAAAATATTTACAGCTAGAAGGCTGCTAAATTTATTCCCCTGTGCCCACATGCACAATTTGCACAGCAATTCCTTTCTGGCTTAAATTCTGCACACTAAACATTAATTACTGCAGTCTGACAAAGTGAGAAATTGGACAGGAAATATGATTTTGAAATGCATTGACGTGACAGAGGTGACTAACAACCATTTTCAAAAGCAACTTCAGGCAATATCTCAAATAAAACAGTTCATGAATTGTTTTTCTTTGAGCTGCTGGTGGAAATATAAGGGGCAGAAACCTCAAAGTGAGCAGGAGGATGTCCCTCAGGTTTGGTGAGTGACAACAGGCAGTGCCACCATCATCCTCTTCACAAATGCATCCCAGATTAATTGCTAATCTGATGAACAAACTCCTCACCAAGCCAGAAAATGGAATATTTGGAAATCCAGAATGCAGTTCTCTGAAACCAGAAAATCAAGAGATTTGTTAAAACAGCACTTTAAAAAGAAAAGTAATTTTCAATTGATTTATCAACCAGTTTTGGAAATAGTCATCATCATCACTTATAGTGACTTCGTAAACTCCTTATCTCTGATTTCAATTTACTTATCATTTAGACATACATATAAATTCTTATCAAACTTGCTTGAAAGAAAGCCTTTCCCTCAGCTGACTTCTTTCCTTCTAAAAATTCACTTTCCTTTTCAGTCAATGAAAATATTCCAGGCTTCAGCTGTTTGATCACCTGGTAACATTTTCAAAACTCCTACCTTTTCTTTCTATGGTTAGAAAAAATATTTCCTTTCCCACAAAGATCTTACCGTTTTCTAACATTAAAACTCCAAAATGCAGATTTGCAGACAATGCACAACTACAGCAAGGCAGAGATTATGGTCACAGCTTAACAACCACACTGATGCCAACTGGGGTGCCAAGGCCACCACTAAACCTTGTCCCTCAGTGCCACATCCACATTTTTTGTTAAATTCCAGATCCTGTGGTGAAGAGCATGGAATTAAAAACTTTTTCATGGATTTGACCATCAGAAAATGATGCCACACACTCACTGGAGGTACTTATGCAAACATATGCTTGTTTTTTTTATAAATTAAGAGTTAGGTTATTACAGAAATATTAAAATTTCAGCCCAGGCCCAGCTAAGTGGCTTAAGATAATACATCATATTTTAATCTAACAAAGGCTTCATCCGTTATCCTTAAATTCAGAATTAGCTCCATGTGTATCATCCAACTCACTTGTCCAGGATTGTAAAATAATGATGTAATTTGTAATAAATTACTAACACTGAGTTTCAGCAGTGACAAATTGTTTACTTAATTCAATAAAATAGTGTCACTTTTGTAAAGTGCATAATCTCAGAGAACTCAGCTGCTTGTGAATTGCAGGTTATGAAGAAAAACATTCATGTCAATCCAACACAGAGAAGAAATAAGATCTGAAGCAAAGTAACTGCATTCCCTCAGATCACTCTTTTGCACTTTAGTGTCTCTCTCAATTTGAGTTTTTACAGGAAATCAGCCAGTCTGGAACAGGCAGGATCACTCTGGCTCACTGACTCTAATCTGACATGACTAACCAAAGCAGACACGATGTGTCATAGCAATGAATGACTCATCAGGCTGGGAAATTCAAAAAAATACCATTTTCCCAGGTACAATTTTTGACCTTTACACTCAGCCCCAACCTACTCCACAAAGGCATTGTAGAAACAGCCCTGAGAGCAAGGTGCAATAAAACCTGCCAAAGGAAGGGGAAGTTTGGGGGAAAAGGATGGTATTTACCCACTTCTGGCAGTATTTTGTACAAGAGACAGTAGAAAATCTCAGCCTTTCTGTGCTTTTAGCCAGAAATTCCTCCTTTACAGATCCTTCCCTTCTGTCAGCTGTTTGGGGGCCCAGGAAAAGTGATTTATTCTCATTACCCACTTTTTCCATCTCTGTAATGAGGACCAAGACGCTGCTCTGTGCCACAGCATTGCTGTGACAATTCATTAATGTCTGTGCAGTGCTCCGGAGATGTGAGGGATTATTGCTGGTACGTTTTGCACTAATTTTTATGTACCCAGTCAACCACTGTCCCCAAATCCCTGCGCTCTGCAGGGCCTAATTGGGCTAAAAGGAAAGAGTTATTGCAGCTTGCCCCAGTGCAGCCAGAAAAAAAGGGAGACAATTAATTGATTTTTACTTTTTCACACTGATTTGGATTCTAGTAGTGATTAAAGCACCCATCTTGCCATATATGTGTTGCCACACGAAATTGCTCTGAAGCCAGTGAGGTTCTTGATCTGTTTACCCAAATATTATAGGATATTAGAAACATTAGGACCTAAGTCATTGTCCAAATTCCCCGTTGTCATAATTTACATCTTAGTTTTCCTTCCACCGCTTGTATCTAGAAAATCAGCCTTTAAAATAGCATTGGTAGGAATAAGAGGCAGAAAATTGAATTAGAATGTTAGAATAATAGGCAGCGAGTAGCCTACACACGACATATTTTAATTTAAGTTCATAGAATGGTGCTTTTCAGACAATTACAGTATTTCTTTGATTGTGTGTATTTTCAAGCAATGAAATCCATTTTCATTTAAACCCCCATTTGAAACCCAAAAACTCAGGCAACCTCTTGTACATAAATCCGCTCTGCTTTGCCCCGCTGGACCACGCAGCACACGTTGTTGTTTTCCCTTGTGCTGTGAGGTAGCTGGGAGAAGAAGCTGCCAGACAGCTTGGAAGTCATATCTGAAGAGATGAGAGAAGACTGTTAAAAGATAGAAGGGAAATGAGGAGGGATCTGGATGCCAGAACGAATCTGGAATCCGCGTGCGTCAGGGAAAACAAAGATGAACGGAGGATCAGGGCAAGCAGCGTTGAGCTCATCAAGAAAAGCAAGGCAGGAAACCAAAGCCTGGAAACTGAGAGATGAAAAAGGAGCAGTGACAGATCTGTGCTGAGTAAAAAAATAGGGAGGAAAGAGGTAATAGTGCAAAGATATTAGGGAACCTGAGGAAATCGATGATGAATTTTCTCCCATCATTTGCTTCCCGAACCTGTCTGAAACATCCAAGAAATTGGATTTGCCCATCACGGGAAAAGGAAACACTGAAAAGAAGGAAGATGAGTAGCAGGAGTATGGAATGCAGGTACCACTGGAACATGGATGCTCACTCCAAGGGTCCCTTGTAACTGCACCATGGACTCACCCCTGAGGAAATGCAAACTCAGTTCATGTTGCTGTAGCCTACCACTACTCTTCATATTTAAAAAGCAGAGACTGTTTAGCTCAACTTTTACACAAATACTTTACTCATTAAGCCCATTCCTACACATGAGTCTGCACACAGATAATTTTCAGGCTTATCAGTTCTAAGCTAGCAAAAAACACGAGAAGAAATTCCAATTCTATCCCTACACATTATCTCAGATTCCAATCTTTCCTTCAAAAATTTGATTTTTAGGAAATGATAAGGAAAGCTTTTACAGCAAGAGCGCTTTTCAATAAATCATCATTAATTATACATGCACACTAAGTTTATCAAACCAGTTTGGGCACACAATTAAGGAACTAATTACAGTGACTCTGCAATTCCAGACTTAAATGGACTCACCTGCCCTCAGATTCACCTGATGATTTCGAGCGGGGGGGGGGGGGGGGGGGGGGGGGGGGGGGGGGGCGATTCAGCTGCACAATGGTTTCTCTGCTATTAAGCTCCAACTGTTGGAAATTTCTAAGCAACTGCACTTCCATGCCTAATTAATCATGTAATTGCCATCATTATTGGGACACCTTTTTGATAACTTAGCCTTTGCAACGCTTCAGCTGTGAGGAAGGCAGATGGGAGAGGGGAGAAGCAAGTGCTGGAGCCATGCACAATCAGGTGGGCGCTCAGCTTGCACGGGGTGGAACAGCCACAAGGAAGGAAATGCTCCAGCAGCAATCCAGGGATGATCCCTCGGGATCTCCCCCTCACAACCCACCCAACACTGAAAATCACAAAAAGCACAGCAAAGTGCAGTCTGCTGCTGAGTCTCAGTGCACACACGCTTTGCCATTTCTATCAGTACAACCATAATTCCTCCTGGAGATTTGGAAAATCTGATATGGCCCAACACCATCAGATTCTGCCTTTGCCTTCCCAAACACCTTAAGCTGAGCAGAACAAAGCCCAGCAGAACAAAGCCCATTGTTCCAGCAGGAGCAGGGTAGGACAGGGATCAGTGTATGCGATAAGGGCCATCCAGATCCATATGTGATCTCAGCATAGTATTCCCTGGACAGATAATCAATGCCTCTGGATAAGCAGCATGTATCTTACTGAGTGCTACCCATTTCTAAGCATGGACATGCACATATGTGTGCAAGAAGGAATATACACAAGGAAAACTAAACTTACCCAAACTTCTTTCACACTCAAACCTGTTTCAAAGATGAACAGGAGCCATTAACTTTTACTTCTTTCCCACTATTTCTCTTTCCCTACCATTCTTTCCTCACCATTTCTCTCTCTTTCCAAATCTCCAACAAAGCTAAAAGTGCAGAATTCAGGGGAAAGCAATATCTGTCTTGGTGGCACTTCCAATTGAACTTTGAGGCCTTGAGAATTTCAAATTAGATTTGAAAACCATCACCACTGGTTGAGGGTTTGTGATTACCCAAATACAATGCGAAAATTCTGACAAAGTTTTTCCACCTCTGGGTTGAAATCTGAGAGAATCTGAAAATGTGGCTACTTCAGAAAAATATTAAAACACAATGACAAACTTCTGCATTGTGCTTGGGTGGGGCAGAGGCTACAAACACCAGGCAATTTCTGATGCCACGTGCACAATTTCATCAAAATGATTGTCCTGTAGTGGCAAAGTCAACAACGGGATTTCTTGGAGAGAAATGAGGTATTTACCAGCAGAGGAAAGGCCACACTACCCTTTTTATTGCCTATTTAGAGCAAGCTATTAATGTTTTCACCAGGCTCTGTGTGCAAATTCCACCAAATGCACTGTGATTGGCATATGTGTGCATGGGAGGGGAAGTATTTGTGTAAGATTCAAAGAGCAGCATCTCTCTAATATCTAAAGGGTTTTTTTCCCTTAGTGGCTGGCATTTGGGGCTCAGCTCTGCCTTACTCTGCAACAACTAAAACTATTTCCTACTGATACAGCAGTTTAACAGTTTGTTCTCCCTGATGCATGTGATAAATAGAGCGGCTTCAAACCTTTTAAAAATATTAAAGGTTTTATGGCTGGATGTGTGACAGCCTTGATTAATCCTGTGCTGACAGCACAAGTCAACGTGTGCAGATATCTGCATTCAGGACCTTCAAAGTTGGAAGAGTTTTCTTTGATAAAGGTAAAGAAGCTTTGTAAAATATGGCTTGTGACATGCAGCACTGGGAGAGAATTTTAATGCTGCAGTAGACACTATAGTTCACTAGAAAATGAAAAAACAAAAAAGTTCTTCTTTGACTGAAAATACTGGTGTTTTGTCCTTTTTTTTTAATCTGGAAAAGGACATGGATTAGCTGGAAGGCCATGAAAATTATCAGTGCTGGAGCTGCTCTGTTCTGGAGCAAGGTTGGGAGAGTTGGGGACTGTCAGACTGGAGAATTTCACCTAAAATTTAATGATTTTTATGATGAAAATAAAAATCTAAAATTAAATCAGTCTCTAGGGCTCTCAGAAGTCTCTCACTGTGTTAAACCCATACCTGACCCATCCTGCTGTTGGCAGATGAAAGCTGGAGAATTCCCTTTTGGAGCACATCAGTGACTTTTAACTTCCTTGGTCTAATACAAACCCTGAAGGCAGGAGGATGCTCAGGATTTATTTCACACCTTATTTACCTCTGAAGTATTTACCTCACCCTTATTCTGGTATCTGTGCTGCCTCTTTTGTGCTGGATTGCTAAAACACCAACAAACTGGTCTGAGGGTTTAAAATCAGAATAAAAAAAATAACAATATTGAGTGGGAGATAGCTGCCTCAGAGACACCATGGGGCAGGCTGCTCTACTCCAGGTCCAGCTTGAGTGTGATGACAAATGGCAGAGGAAACCTTCTTGTTCACCCAAACAAAGATCAGCCACTATCGTTTTCAAGTTTCCATAGCAATGTGATAGTCCAGTGTAAGCAGAGCTCCAGGGAATGTGGAGAAACAATACAATTCAATTATCTCCATCATTTCAAATGGCTGATTGGGGTGGGGGGAGCCTCAGGAAGCCAGCCCACTTCCAAGAGAAGGAGAATAATCTCTTTATCTTTGGGTTTTTAATTCTGTCAGGGATGGCCTAAATTAGGGAGTGACAACTTGCAAAGCAGAGACATATTCTCTTGTTAAATCAGGTCTGGAAATGCCGTGAGATGAACTCTGATAATGCAGCCTGCAAGCCCTGGGAGCCAAAGCTGTGCAAAATTGTTTAATATGGTCAAATCCTTTAATCCTCATATCTGCTGATGCAGAAAACAGAATATTTCTACCATTTATTACCAGAAACATTATTTTCAAACTCCATAAATGTTGCCTGAAGATCTTATGCAGTGGAGAGAGCAGAGGCCTGCATTTTCCTCACTGGACAATTTTGATTCTAATTTATTTAGGCACAAAGAAATACACATAAATGAACAACCGTTGATTTCTCTTCATCCCCTACAACCATTTATTTCAAGAAGAACTTTATGCCTTTTCACCTTATTCTTTGCTATCTGTAAAGTTCAGGAACTTGAATGCCCTGAAAAAACTTAGGAATTGATCAGACTTGTAATGAAAAAGGATCTCTTTCTCTCCCCTGTAATACAGGAAAATAAAATATCGTTAACTCTGCAGGGCAATGTACTGAAGATGGATCAATGCCTCTCTTTTCCTACCATCCCATAACACAGGAGCAAAGGGGTCAGTCAATAATTGCCAGTAAATTTGGAAGGAATAAAAGGAAATACTTGTTCACACAGCACCAGCCTGAGGAATTTCCTATCACAAAGGCCATCAAGTCAAACACTCCAGCTGGATTCTAAAGCGGCAAGAGGAGGAATTTTGTGAGCAGTGATTCCCCAGCCAAGAGGCTGGGAGGGGAGGCTCAGCACCCAGGGGAGATAAGGGAGCAATAAGGTAATGATGATTACATTTCATGCTCCAAAGCTCGAGACAACAGGAGCCAGGCCGGATGCCTGCAGCCCGCGCCGCGCTCGTTGGATGAGTTAGTGATGGCTGCAGGTTCCTCTGCTGCACACAGAGCTCAGCTTGGGCACAGAAACCACTGCTGCCCTAATCAGGGGAGGATCCTCACAGGAATGGGATAAAACATCCCATTTTCCCAGCACAAGATGTGGTGGGATGCTCTGGCGCTTACGGTGCCATGAAGGATACAGGGATGGAGAGATCCTGCCCCAAACTCCCAGCCCAGGGCACCCAGGCTGTGTCCCCTCCATGGGATGCTCCATGGGGCACATCCTGCACTCCTGCTGCTCCTTATGACCTGGGTACAGATCATAAAGAGCATTGGTGGGCACAGGTAACAAACCAGACTCAAGCTTGTCATGGATTGCTGTTCCAGTTGCTTGAGCAAGAGATGCCCAAGAGTCTGGCATGAGCCTTGCAGGGATGTGGCTCCTATGGGCCAACCTGCCACATGGACAGGCCCATCTGTGCTCCCCACTGTGGTAACACTGGCATTTAATCCATCCTGGAACATTTTTTGCCTGGGACAATTCCTCTCTCTACTGGAAGGCAACAAGTCCCTCCGCCAGAGACGTCCGGGGCGATCCATGCAGGTGATCAAACAAAATCCCCACAATAACTGTTTATTTGCTGTCAGCCAGCTCTGTATCAGAGGCAGCCCAGCCTATTAACAAGGCAGTCAGCATCATTTGCTTCAGAGACCAGAGCTGAGATATCGGCGTGCAGGAAGAGGGACATAATTTGTCCAGATGCAGCGAGGAAGCCGATGACTAATTCATGAAAGTGCGATTGATTTTGATGAATCAATGCATTACAGGATCCAGGGGAGGAGGGGGAGGCACTGGGCATTTTACAGGCTCAACGACAGGATCACACTTTGATCTGAGAAACAAAGACAACCTTCTTCTGTATCAGAAGGAAAGCCCTGAGTTGTTTTTTTTTCAGCCAAAAAAACGTGGCTTCACTCTTTTAAGAGACAAACATCCCCTCTCCGTACACTTTCCAAGGTGCAGATGCTGTGAATTAAACTCTCTTGGATAACTTCATTCAAATCAGCTAAAACATCCAAATTTTAAGAATTACTACCCCCAACTAGGATCAAAACCAATTTGGATGGGGGAAAAAATACTTACAAATGAGAAAAAATAATGTTAGCTGTTAGCATATTCCCATCCCTGAACTGTTAGCTTTTAAAACAGCCTCTTTCAGAAGGAAGCATGTGAAAAGAAGAAATATAGATTTATATTTTAATGGGGAAAAGAAAAACCCAAACAATTTTTCACAGCCAGAAGAGATAAATGAGAAATGCCCCCATTTAAGTTAAAAGGAACAAGAAAATCTTTACTTTCCCCATACTTTTATTACAGGTAAGTGGGAAAGCAAATCCATTACTATCCTCACATTTCAATCGCTCATTGTCTATCAAATTTCATAATATCCACTTCCCTGAGAGCTGTTCTCTCTCTCTTTTTGCAGATCATGAGCAAAACTGAGACACTGCCTGGTTAAGGCCAATTCAAAACCCATTCTCTTCTGGGCTACAAATACATCTCTGTGCATATTAGGATAGGGAAGGTTTATGGTGAGTGACTGACTATGAGGCTGATTTAACATTTGCCATCAAGCAGAAATGCACATTCACAAATACACCAAGACCAGCAAATTGCTCCCTGATTTCTATTCCCCAGGTGCCAGCCTGCAAGGAAAACTATTTAGGTTTATTCTCCTTATTGATATACAAAGTAGTAGTAAGCAAACTCTGATTCTGTGCACTTTACTTCCCATCGAGCCAACCATAGGGGAAATCATTAGCTTTGACCTTTTGGAGGGAAAGAGAGGAGAGGTGGATTTATCAAAAAGGAGATTTTACTCCAAGCCTTGGCTCTTTAGGCCTCTGAATGGATTTTCCTGACCCAACAAGTGTCTGTGGCACTTAAAAAGATCTCACCTCCATTGAAGGTGAGAGCAGGAGTTCACTTAGACTCGTGAGCATCTTCTCCTCTGCCCAAAGACAACGCGGTCAAGGAAGAAAATCAATCTCTGCTCTAAAGCATAATCATGGTTTCAACTAAGACTGATGGCTGAGCAATTGAGTGCATGTATTTCCAAACCTTCCCTTCGAAATCTCCTGGTTATTTAACCTGGAAATTTGAAGTGAAGAAGTCAGAGAGAACCTGCATTCAATAAAAAGAAATAATTATATTCTCATTCCTAAGCACACTGAAACCTTGCAGAAGAGTAAGGGACATACATGGGTCAGAAACCAAATTGGGAAATTCCTGTTTCTGAAGAACAGTGCTCCAGGAGAGGCTCAGAAATGAATATCCTATGTGTTACTCCCGCCTTTTCAGGGTCACCTCTTATTTCTTTTTTAATAAAATAAACATTACCAAGATAAAAGATGTTCCTCAGGCTCCCAGATAAGTTGGTCCCCCTGAGGAGGTGGTCTGAACGGTTCTGAAAATGAAACTTCAGATTAAATGCCAAGATCATTCTTCTCCTAGCAGTGCTCCCCACACTGATGGGTTCAGTGGTGGCTCTTCTCCTCCACACCTCCAGCAGTGAGGATGTTCCAGATTGCAATGCAAGATGTTTTCTATTACCATCCGTATGGCAGATGACCTTTGTCAAGTGGGCAGTTTGCCTTATCTCTCTCTTTGAGTGACCACAATCCCACCTCCCTCGGGAGAGGACATCTGCTGATAACAGCTATTGAATGTCACTGCATGGCTGATAAGAACTACAGCATCCCATTGGGAGATGCTCCGCCCAGAGGGAGGAGCCAAGCATTGCTACCCAGATATAATCCAGAGGTTTTTTAGACACCAGCACGGCTTCTCCACGGGTTTCCCCAGAGGAACAGCAGCTGCCTCTTCTTCCCCTGGACCTCAGAGAAAGAATGCATCCTTCTCTACAGATCCCCCCTGCTCCAGCAGAACCAGCAGAACCACCCCTGACACTGCAGGAGGGCTGCAGCCACATTTCCAATTGGACTGCTACCAACACCCCACAGGGTGTCAGGTTGGGTTCTGACTCTGTCAGTGTTGTTCTGGTGTACTGCATTGTTTATTTTATCCTTTGATTTCCTTCCCTATTAAAGAACTGTTATTTCCTGCTCCCATATTTTTTATCTGAGGGCCCCTTAATTTAAAACTTATAGCAATTCAGAGGGGTAGGGAGGGTTTACACTCTCCATTTGAGGGGAGGCTCCTGCCTTCCTTAGCAGACTCCTGTCTTTCCAAACCAAGACAGGGGACCACAGGGGCTCCCAAGGAACCTCTGGAGGTACAGCCTGTCCCTGTGCCCAGTACTTGCCCTTCCCTTGCGTGCCAGCAGCACCCAGGATTTGAGGACACCCTGGAGGCTGGGAGCTCTCTGATGTTTCAGGTTCCTACTTGACCTTTTACAATTCTCACACATCCTGTGAACTGACAGATTACTGGTGACTGATGTGCAAAGCAAGGTGTCCAAAGGAGTTTGCTCTCATTAAAAAAAGCCTAAAATCCATGAATAAACCACCTGAAAATGGAGCAGATGGAGGAAGGTTCTACCTGCCTGAATCCAGAGGGGAAATGGGAAGCAGTTTTAGAGGGGATAACTAATTCCCTCCCATGTCAGGATTGAAGGTCTGAGTGAGCAACCCCACCAGTGTGAGCCCCAGAGCTGCAGCAGGAATAGCACTGGGAGAAAACAGAAGGATGCTGAAGGGAGAAGAGGAAGAGCCTGTGGGAGGAAGTAAGAGAACTGAACTAGAAAATGAAGAACAAAATCACCAGAATGAGCATTATCAATGGCTCCAGTGGGAATGGTGCAATGGAAATGGTGTGACCCAGCAGAGCTCCCAGGGGAGCCCCTCACTGTCACTGCTGTCATCCTGCTTCCTGGAGAAGCCTTTCCAGCACCTTCCATTCCCACTCTCATTTATTAATTCAGCTAAATCCAGCTCTGCCCAGGACCAACTTTCTCTGCTTTCCCTCCCATATCTCCCCCCTGCACTCCCTGCCCTGCACCATTGTTCCAGGCAATGGAGAGGAAGGAGTTGTCACCTCTCCACATGGGAAGAGCAGGAACAGGCACCAAGTGACAGACAAGATGCACAAACATAACTCACTGCTGTGAAAGCAATTAATGGCACTCCTGAAACATTTTTCTCAGTAAGAGACATTCAAATTCAGCCAATCTGTCACAACCCTCCATTTGTCATTGTCATTTTTACCATTGTCACGTTATTTGACATTGCAGGCAAGAGCGAGTCATAGGAACAACTGAAATAAGCATAAGTTGATAAAATAAATTAGCTCAGAAATTTGTATACACAGATATTAAGTAAAAAGGCAAAATGATGTCAAGGTTGAAAGAATTAAGAACTGAATTTTAACCAGCCCCCATGTTTATGGCTGATTTCGTGATGAATATTTTATTTTTAATAACCTTCCTATCACATTCACTAAAAGGTCTTACCAAGGATGGATCAGTAAACAAATCTGAGGGGGAAAAAAGGCTGCTCTGAAACATAAAACACTTTCAAAGCTCCAAGTCCCTTGAGAGTAAGAGTCAAAAGGAATAAAGACAACTCTTAGCATGAAAGGGGAAGACATGGTGTGACTAAATAAAAGGGCCATATTTGATAGGTACAAATTGGATATGTTTCCTGCTTCATTCCTGCTGCTTAAAAATGTCAAGTCCATATGCAGATTTGCCAGAATAAACACCTCTTACTCATGGGCAGGAGCTCAGACTTGGGCCTAACTCTGAAATCAAAACCTTTCCAGGTTTTCCTTTCAGGTTTTTCAAGCTGAGCTAACACACACCAGAGTTTGGGATACACCATGGAACACTCTGCATCCCATGCCAAACACCCTCCCCACTGCCACAGGATGCAGTGCTCTGCTCCTTAGCAAGTCTCCCCACATACATTTATTTCATCAAAAGATAATCTCCATTTTCACCTTCAAAAAGGGTAGGTAATTATAAATGCATTCTTTTTTACTCAAATATTTTAAGCAAGTAATTGTTGCCCATGGGAGAGAGTTTAATTATTTCTGATGAGCAGCCAAGACACGGAATCAGGAGAACATGACAGCAAGAGTGTGGAAAATGTGTTCCAGTGCTTAATTGTGCAGCTATCTTGCCTTTTCATCCTGAAAAACCAGGCATTGATTTTTTTTTCTTCCCCCTCCCAATTGATTTCACACAATCTTCAGTTTAGCAGTACAAAGAGCATCCAGCTCCAAAGGATCCCAGCTCCCTGGGCCAAGGCATGTGTGATTTCCCAGCAGGAATAGGCTGGTCACAGGCAGCTCTCTGGGACAGCTGGGGATGGCCTGAGTGGCACTGGCTGGAGCAAAGGTGACACTTCTTGTCCTCACCACAGTGTGCTCAGCTGAATGGCAAACGTGGTAAAAACAGTCACAGAATAATGGAACAGAATCATAGAATGGCCTGGGTGGGAGGGGACCTCAAAGATCACCTTGTTCCAACCCCCTGCCATGGACAGGGACAATTTCCACTGACCCACGCTGCTCCAAGCCCCATCTAACCTGGCCTTGGACACTGCCAGGGATCCAGGGGCAGCCACAGCTTCTCTGGGCACCCTGTGCCAGGGCCTCACCACCTTTCCTTCTTCCTAACTAAACTTCTTCCTAATCCCCAACCCAAACCTACTCTCTCTCAGTCTGAAGCCATTCCCCCTTGTCCTGTCACTCCAGTCCCTTGTAAATCACCTCTCCACCTTTCTTGCCCGCTCCCTTCAGACACTGTGAGGCTGCAATGAGGCCACCCCAAAGCCTTCTCTTCTCCAGGACATAAATTCCAACACTTTATGGCCTTCACTAAATAGGAATAATGGGACAAGCACACAGGAGAAAGCAGCTGCTTTGCCACAGCAAAAGCAGCCAGGTTCAGACACTCTGGAGGATGCACAAACTCCCCATCTCATATGGAGTATCTTGTCCATAATAGACTGATCCTTCTGATTTTATGCCAGCTGAGGTTTGCCTCGTGACCTGGAGCATGTGGGTTTATAGTGCTTTTAAAAGAATTAACTATTACTGCCACTCATAAATATTTCCTTTGGTTTCCTGCTCAGTAGCACACATGTACAAAACCACCTAATTTATGGAGAAAGGCACTGCAAAAACTTCCATTCATGTCCTTTAATTTAAAAAGTATTTTGCAACAGTTGCTCAGGTAAGTGATTCATATGCAACAAAGAATTCCCTAATGCATCTGCTGGGTAAAGGTTTAGCACACACTGAACACTTGAACCTAATCATGATGCATCCTGAAAGGGCTGTTTCTGCATTCACACACTAATGGTGCCTACAGAGAGGGCTGCAAATGGCAGGACAAAACCAGTCCCTGTGAATGGCTACACGAGAGAGTGGATTGTGACAAGTGAATGCAGCAGCAGGTTGGACTTGAAAAGAAAAGAGATCAAACAAGGAGCTACAGAAAATGCACCTCAGCACTCTGCATCCCAGGGCAGGGGAACTGCACCTGCCTCGTGCAAATTCCCCACAGCAGCCATGGAAATAATGCTGAGGAAGCAAATATCACTGATCCTCCCGTGAGTTCCCACTGTCTGTCAGAACTCAGCACATCCCTCCGGGTGTCCAGAGTTGCCAAGGGCCCCACCAGAAGGCTTGGAGACCCTGGCACACAGCCCAGAGCACCTGGGGATTTGATTATGACACCTGGAGCAAATTACCAGCTTTGTATGAGGACCTGAAAGTCACGGAGGTTTGAATAGTATAATAATAAAATGATTACAGGGTGAAAATGTAGATTTTAGGATTTTTGATATGGGGGTTGTGGGGACAAGATGGAGGAACTTGGGTGTGTCTGGCCTTTCTTCTTCTTCTTCTTCTTCTTCTTCTTCTTCTTCTTCTTCTTCTTCTTCTTCTTCTTCTTCGTCTTCTTCGTCTTCTTTGTCTTCGTCTTCTTCCACTTCTTGTTCTCCATTTTCTGCAGTAATGCTGGCACTTTGGGATTGGTTTAGAGTAGAAGTGCACTGTCTAACATAGGTGATAGGTATTGGGAATTAAGTGTAAATGTGTTATATGTAGTTTGTAGTGTAAAAGGACAACACTGCCCTGAGGGCGGTCAGAGTGCCTGTGGCTGCCTTGCTGAGCAGACCTTGGCTGGGCAGAAAGAAAATTTTATAGATAAGAACTTCAAGGACTTCAAGACCGAAAACTGAAGAGTCCAGACTCATTCTTCAGATGTGCAGGCCAAAACAGAGACATCCTGCACATCTCAGAGATGCAATTAACAACCAACAAGCCAAGAACTGTCCTCTTCCCAGGAGCCATTCCAAAATGTTCTCTCTCACTAGTGACATCACAGCTCCCTTCCATCAGGTTTTGAAAAGGCTTTTCCTGCTCTGTAAGGAGGGAGTGAAAATGGGAGAAATGGCAGAGAGCTGATGGAGAAAGTCCTGCTGGAATGCACCCCATGATGGATGATGTTCCTCAGGGATAGCCCAAGGTGCAGTGCCAGAGGAGCACCATGGATGTGTGAGCTGGAAAAGGCTTTCCTGGTGCCCCCAGGAAAGGGTGGCAGCAGCAGAATGAGGAGTTCCTGCAAGGGGGAATGTGGGACCAGCCTCAGCTCTGCCTACCACCAGCACAAACTCTTCCTGAAAATGAAGAGTAAAATGTGAAACTCTTCCAGTGAATACAACACGAGTTCAGGGCTTTCCTTGGTATGGCAAAATGCCCTAGACATGCTGGGGACCATGAGAAACACAGCAAGCTAAACCTGCAAAGTGCAGTGGTGACAAGCCTGGGTCACTGAGAAATGCCTCAGATTGCTTGGAAATTACAGCATGCTACACGTCCTGCCTTAAAAAGCCACTCAAATTCACAGAAAATTCCAAGGAAGGGACAGGAGCAATGCTAGGAGACCAAAGGAGCAATTTGCACGTCATAAATTATGAAGAGTGAACAATTCACCAGCACTTACAGACTGAAGCAGAACCTGTGTTGTTTGCCAAATTGAGGGAAATACTAAATGCAACTTCAAAAAGTCTAAATTCTCATCAAGTCTAAATTACAGGCGTTAGACTGAAACCAGCAAGGAGAGTTTATGTATGAATTTGATTGGAATCATAGAATCATGGAATCATAGAAACATGGAATCATAGAATCCTAGAATCCCAGAATGGCCTGGGTTGGAAAGGACCTCAAAGCTCATCCTATTCCACCCCCTGCCATGGCCAGGGACACCTTCCACCATCCCAGGGTGCTCCAAAGCCCCATCCACCCTGGCCTTGGACACTTCCAGGGATCCAAGAGCAGCCACAGCTTCTCTGGGCACCCTGTGCCAGGGCCTGCCCACCCACACAGGGAACAATTTTTTCCTAATATTTAATCTCTTTCAGTCTGAAGCCATTTCCCCTTGTTCTGTCACTCCAGACTCCTGTAAAAAGTCCCTCTCCATCTTTCTTAAAGGCTCTCTTCAGGTACTAGGAGGGTAACTGATCCTTAAGGAAAATATTGGTGGCCTTACACTGCAACAACTCTCCAAGGACAATTATTTACCTTCCCAGAGAAAGCACAGGTTGAATTCTTTAATGTTCACTGCTGTGGTTAAAAAGCCTATGGTGGGATGCACTTCTGGTTTGTTGGTGTTCTTATCAGGGATGACAGCTGAATTGCAAGCTCCCTCCCTGCTCAAACATCGTGCCACTTAATGAAGTACCTGGATAAACACAATTTGCTGTTGAGCAGGGAGAGGATGAGCTGGTGTCTCTCCATCCTGTGAGCTCCTCATCACCTCAGCACACAACCAGAGCAGCTCACTCAGCTCTCTCTCAGCAGCCATCTGCAACTAAAAATAACATTTTGGGGGCTTTGATGGTCGCTCTGAACTTACAATTGCCCAGGACTGTTATACCCATTTATCTCTGCTCCTTCCAAAATAATCCCTCTCAAGCCTTCTCGAACATAAGCCTAATTTAATGAGGCACCTGTTTCACAGGAATCTCTGCACCCTCTGCAATCACACAAAGAGGGTTTGCAAGCTGACTGAAATAACCCCAGAATATTGTTACTCTGCAGTTGATCTCCTTTAAAAAAAAAATTAAATGTTTTTTTCCTGTTGTTTTTGGCAGGGTTTTTTCCTTATTCCCAAGTTTATTTCCCTTATTCCTTCAGATGTCACATCACAGTGCTCATCAGCTGGGAAGCCCCTCAGAAAGTGCAGATCACATATGAATAAACTCCCTATGAAGAGAAAAATTCACTCACAAGAACTGGAAACTGCACGTACCAAGCATCAGGCTTTGCACTCGTTCCTCCTCCTTTTCATCCCTTTTGTCATCTGTGTGATTTACCTCCCAGTCTGCATTTTGTGTGGCTTTTATGGCATAACAAATCCAGGCTAAAACTACTTGTTTCTTGCCTTTAGAGAAGCACAGGATACAGGTAAAACACCGGTATATCACTTCAATCATCCACCTGCCAATATAAGAATATTTTTCACTGTGTATATTTTAATACTTCCTCCCATCTGACTACACAATGTCCTGAGAGATGTGAGTCACGCTGCCACGTCCTCTTCACCATGATGAAATGCTGTCACACACACCCCAATTTTATATTTATTTCTCACATTTTCATACTTCATCCCCAACTTACATCTAAATTGTCCTTTCTATTGCTCTCTCAGTCTGTTCCTCCAGCGCCAGCTGTGCTCCCACACAGCTCTGCTGAGCTCCAGCAACACCTGCATTTGTGTTTTCAAGGTGAAGGCAGTTTGTTATCCTTTTGCCCACGTTCCTTATTTCCCCCTCCTTTATTATCTGCGGATCTTCTCGAACCGAGATCATTAATTTGCACACTTACACTCTCTCTCCCAGCTCATTAATGAAGAGGTTAACTAAAACTGGACCTAACACCTTTCCAGAAAACCCCATTAGGTGCCTCTCCTGCCTGCAGTGCCTGGCTATCCATCATTCAGCTTCTGCTGGGCGGTCTCCTGGCTGCGCTTCACACTGCAGCCCTCGCTAAACTAATTTGTCAAATAGATTTCTTGAAATGCGACACCAAATGCTTTGGAAAAATCCAAATTTATGACATTAATTACATCACCTGCTGCCAAAAGAGGCAGTGATTCTGTTTGAAGGCACAGAGCAGTTTCTTAGTGGGATTTGCTCTTTGTAAACTTGCATTCCTTGCTGCACTCTGTTTCATTAGCCTTCTAACACCACTGATTTTAGCTCCATTTATTTCACTGATGATAGAAGATACTTTTCAAATGGAACTGCCAGAATCACTTTACATACTGTTTTCAAACTGATAGTCTATTAGCTTTCCACCAGGTAACCCATGATTCCTCCAATTTTATCAGCTCCCCTTTACTGCAATTTGCCCATTTTGTTTACCCAGAGTCTGCTAATTAAATCCCTGCAGGTGAAGTTCATTCCTCTGCAGAAGACCAACATCACTGTGTCTACCTTTAAACTTTTCTTTCAAATGGCAGAAAAGGATTTCTTTCTACATTAAAGAAGAAGCAAGAGGGGAAATAAAAGAGTCAGTGGAGGGTGAGTGGCTGCTGCCAGAGGAGCCAGCCCAAGGGTGCTGTCTTGCATCCTTCTGCTGAAAAATCCCACTTAATGCCAAGCTGGACATGTTGTCACACTTTTGGCACCCTCCTAGACACTCTCCATCACTGCAGCCAGGCAGACATCCCATGGCTTGCCCCAGCTCCTGCTTCAGAAGGTGCTAATTGGATCAAGGCTTGTAACATTTGCACCTCTAAATGTTAGACGTGCCCATCAGCTCTTCCACGGCTGAGTCACCAGTTTAACTCCTTGGGCACTGGAACTCCACTGGCCTTCCTCAGCTGCAAGGATCTGAGGGCTCTCACTGTGCTCCTCCCCACCCTTCATCACTTCCATCCACATTTATTACCTCTGGGATATTTTTGGATGCCAGAGGTAACACACATTACACCCCTTCACAACTACTCGGCAAAATATGGCCCCATCAAAAGCAAATGAACGATCAATACTAATTCTCTGGAGCCAGAAACTAATCTTTCTTTTCACTATAGAAATGTTCAGAAAGTTTTTTAGCACCAGAGCCATTTGAATTCCTATTAAATAGACCCCTCTCGTAATTTGTTATAGGCCTGCTCTCCACCTTGAACTTCCTTCTCCTTTATAGATTATTTCTGAGGAAGTTTCTTTTTCTTCTTTTTTTGCTGACTCCAACTCCAGCTTATCTTTGTTCTTTCACATTTAACTCAGCTCTGTATTCCTCTTTCTTTACTCTGGACTTTCAACATATGCTTTTAGCCTCAGTTTCTGAGGAGTCCCTCTTTGAGGCACAGCATCTCTGATTGTTCATAAATCACTTCCAGCCATCCCACTTTACCTCCTAAAACTTTCACAATTCTCCAAAACTCTGTTACTTTGTGCTGCAGCTGCCTGTAAACTAATACATTGCTTCTTTTATCCTGGGTTTATCATTTTCAGCTCCATTGTGCTGGGTGTTTGTGGCTGAGCAAACCCATCTTGTACAATTTCCCCAATGGAGCTACAAAGGCTCTGACCAGGACAGAGACACAGCCCAGCCTGGTGTCATTATTAACCCATTAGCTTACAACCCATCCACCTTCTCCTTCCTCTTTTAGATGAAGCACAGGCACATCTACCTCTGTTTCATGCAGTGTGGAAAACCCAACAAACTCCTTAAGAGCCTGTAATTGATTTAATGTAAACACATCCAATACAGATTAAAAACAATGGAATGGATTGTGAAATTATGAGCAAAATAGGAGCATAAAGGACAGAACTACAGAAGTACCTGGCAGAGACATTGAGGATTTGTATTAGCAGCTTTCCTAAGCAGCAAACAAAATAATAGATTTTCTTTTATTCTTAGTAGCAATTTTTGTTTGGCCTAAACCAGCATGTAGTTTGAGATCTTTTGTGTTGTGCAATGAAGAAAATGAATGAAGAAAAGGCCTAAGAATGAAAGGATGGTTATGTACATCATAACAGCTAATGACTCGCACATATTTCAGGGATATGGAAGCTGTGAGGAGATTACATTATTTTCTCAGTGTAAGAGATGATGGTCATTTAAAGCCATGTATATTCTCCAGCTGCTTATTGTCTTGTTAGCTGTCATTCCAACAGTAGAGGAATAATTCCTATGTCCTTTTAGTGGGCAGCTTAGATTTACGTTTGTGGAGCCTCACACAAATTTTGGCATTATTTGGAATAAACTCACAGCCCTTCCTCACCATTCCCTGCAGGGCTTTGCATCCCTGGCAAGGCCTGTTCCTCATGTCCTGCCCTCCTTGTACAAGGATACAATCCCAGATTCTCAGAGCTTTAGTTTCCACAGCATCTGCTTGAGCAGGGTCTCCCCTCTCTGTGATGATGTGCTAACACAGACCTCACTTCACACAAATTCACAGGCACAGCTTTTGATTCCACAAACACTTAACAAAGGCAGTTTAACCAATATGGATTTATTGCTCTGGAAGGGCAAACTACACCCCTGGAGTCCTGGGCACCCTCCTGCCCTCCAGCAATCCCTGCTGCTAATTAGCACCGAGGATGCTGAGCATTGGATCGATGCCCTGCTCCCGCAGCAGCATCACTGCTGAGACAAGCTGGGCTCCAGCACAGGGGCTGCTCTCCCCTGCAGCCAGGCACACCCAGCAGGTGACACTGAGGTCCCACATGGACCTTCCCCCAGGCTGTCACCTGCTCCAGCACCTCCGGGTGCTGTCACAGAAGCAAATGCTCTGTTGGGCTGCCCACATTTATCTTTAGGGCTGGGAAACGCTTCCAAGCTCCTTGAGTCCAGCTGTTCCCCCAGCACTGCAAGGTCACCTGCATGTCCCCAGGTGCCACATCTACCTGTCCATTAAATCCCTCCAGGGATGGGGAGTGTTGCAATTCTTGACAATCCCTTGGGTGAAGAAATTTCCCCAAATATCCAATCTAAACCATCCCATCTGGAGGCATTTTCCTCTTGCTAACTGGGAGAAGAGCCTGACCCCCACCATTTACCTACCCCACAGCTAAATGTAAGCACTAAACTGTGAGAAAAAGTCATCACCACACCAAATTTTGGGTGCAGACACCACCTGCAGATGAATTCCTCTGAGGGACCAGGAGCTGGAGCTATTTCCCAGACCAGGGGAAGCAGGGCCTACCTGGCGCAGTGGTTTAAGCAATCCCTTTTGTGACATACAGGGAGGCTGGCATGGCTCCAACACTCCTCACATGCTTGGACAACAGAGAATTGACTGGAGCAGTTCAGGAAAAATCTGTATTTTCACGAGTGAGTTGTTCTCCTGGGCTGCAAATGCTGAGACACAGCACAGGGGAGGAGATGGGACCCCACTCACCTCGTGCTCTGCATTCAGGCTGGGCTGCTTCCCAGCTAAAAATTGAATTACTAATAATATTCAAAAGAAAGAGGATTTAGCTGGAAAATAAATAACCTTTTACCCCTAATTTGTTCTTCAATTTCACACTCCTCCTGCGCTCATCTGGATGTCCCTCAATAAATAATAAACTCACAGTGCCACAACAATCTGCATATTCCCTCCCCTGCCACAGGCTGAGTGCTCTGAAGAATCTCATTTTTTTCCCAGCAATCACTCTGAAAAGTGATTTTATCCCTCTTAACCCCTCCCAATACAACCAGAATGGGAGCAGTTTTCTCCTTTTGTTTTCACTTATTTTAACAATGTTATCTCTCGTGAAAATCTGTTGAGATTATAGAGAGCTACAGGGTTTTGCTGTTCATCAATTTAATAAAATTTCAGTTTGGCTTTAGAGCTTTCTGGTTTCATCCGAAGAATCCATGACAGAAAGATATAAAGCAAATCCAAGTTTTTTCAGTAAATTCTTTTTATGCACCATTAAAAATAAAAAGAACATCCAAGAACTGTGAATTCTTTTGGCTCACCATCTACACCAAGGACATTTTTTCACATCTATTCTCTTATTTCTTTTTCAGGAGGCTGATAATATCTCTGAAAGAAGCCTATAATACCTCTAAATATGTAAAACATAATGTCTTAAGAGTCTGGCTTCTTCTGAAGGACAAAAGAGAAACATCACACCTGTGATGGCTCACTGATTTACATTGTTTTGTGGGGTGTTCAGAGATGAATTCGTTCAGATGTGCATGTTAAAACAAATTAATAGAAGGCTGATATTTAATTACCTTAGGAATAGGGACTTTAATATCTCCTCTACTTTATTTTTATCCTGTGATTGCTCAAACACATTTGTGAAAAGAAAATGCTGCCTAACAAGGCACAAAACCAAAAAGGTTAAAAACAGATTAAATAAAAAAGCAGTGGGAGAAATTGCTCTTTCTTGCAGTAGTTGTTTACTGGGTAATAAATGCTGCACAATTTATGCCATTTTGGAAAAAAAAAATACTGCAGAAAACAAAATATTGCAGGTTTAAGTATCTTAATTACAAAAATTTCATATTCAATGAACTCTAACCAAAATAAACTGTGCACATTATCTCAAAAGCAAATGTTAATTAAAGCTGTATCTTGATAGCCTTCCTGGCTCACAAGGCATCCTGCACATGGGAGATTAAAGGAGGTGCCTCAGCTGCAATCAGTCCTCCAGCAAAGGGTTTCGCTTCATTTTTTTGATGCATGTGGGGCCAAAAGGAGTCAATGTGCATTGATGGCCCTTAGCAGCACCTCATCTTTTTGTCTCTAACATTTGGGATCTACAGCACATATTTCACAAACTCTGTTACAGCTGAGAAGAGTTCCCTGCAAACCCCTACAACAAACAGAAGAGGAAGTTCCAAACATTAATTAGCTGCTTAACACAAAGCTATCCACTTATCACCGTGCCCAGTGCACACAATAATTAAAGCCATAAAGAAAAGGGGGTGCAGTAATACTTCTGCAGAGTGCAGGCTCTGAAGAGGGATGCTCTGGGGTACAGAACAGGCCTGCAAGTCACCCAGCTCTGATGGGAATCACAAAAGTCATTTATCTTATCTGCATCCATTTGCATCAATCCTGGAGGACTGCAATAACACCTGGGAGTCAGGGCAGGGGTGGCCCATTCCTTGCTACTCCAGGTTTTTGGGGGACAGGGTCAGTGCTGTGCTGCATAAAACACAAAGTAAATCACTGCTCCAGCAGCAGGATCCTGCAGCAATAAAAACACAGGTACAGGGCTGATTAAGGTACATAAAAATGCACCCAGGGACGTTGGGAATCCTTTACAGCCTGCTAAAGCCTGATGGACCATGCCCTCAGTGCTGCAGCACTCAGAGAAGGCATTAGGGAAGCACAGGCAGATTTATTAAAGTCAAAAATGGCCATTCCCTCCAAATGCATGGCCTCAGTTCCTGCCTCCTGACCTAGAGAACTTGAAGGAGGCCTGGAAGGTGGGAGCTCAGCTGGTCCTGCTCAGAGGAGAAAGAACAGTGATCCATCCTCTGAATCCCTGGGGAGTCAATTCCTCCCCACAATCTGTGGGTGAAATTTGCCAATTATACTCCCACCTTACAAGCCTTGGGCAGGTGAGGTGTTCAGCCAAGAGTTAATCCACCTCCTCTCTCCCCAGGAGGAGAACTGTGCTGTCTTCCTCCAGATATTTTTGGAGAAGAAATTCAAGCAAGACTTGGGGGTATAAATCATGGACTCATAGAGCAGGACCTTGAAGATCATCTCATTCCCACCCCTGCCATGGCAGGGACACCTTCCACCATCCCAGGTTGCTCCAAGCCCCATCCAACCTGGCCTTGGACACTTCCAGGGATGGGGCAGCCACAGCTTTTCTGGGCAGCATATTCCAAATAAAGACCAGATTATTGCCTATAGTCAATAACCAGCAAGGTATTAGGAGTCCAACAAAACACAGTTACCAAAAAAGTTTCATATGCACCCTCCTAAAGAAGCTGAAGGCAAACCCACCACACCCTGAATGTTAACAGACTGGTAAGAGATGAACGCATTTCCTCAGCATAAGGATTTGGCAAAAGATGAACACATTTCCTCAGTACATATATGTATTAGTAGTACATACATATATCTATTAGTAGTAGCATCATAATAAAGCCGTGGCCAAATCTTCCACATCCATAAGGCTTTAGAGCACCCTTGGTACCATCTCAGCTTTGCCTGATTCAGACAAACCTTCCTGTAAATACACACAAACACAAATCTCACAAATTTGAGATATAATCTCAAATTCTTCACCTCCCAACCAGTTGGTTTGGGAAGGAAGATGCAGTCCCAGATTTTGGGAGCTCAGCTGGAGAGGTGATGACACACATCAGCTGCAGCCCTTCACACCTGGCCAGGTTCTCTGCTCTAGGGTACACAGGTTTTCTTCTGAAATGAATTAAAGCAGACTGTGTACAACAAACTAAATATTTCAGGATTGGGGTCATTCAAAGTTCAGGCCAGAGATTTTGTGTATCAAATTTGCTGCAGTCTGTGGTGAACTTGTCAGTGTTTAGATTCCTAAGCAGGGCTCTTCAGAGCAACATTTCCATGTGGATTTTCATGAGGAATACTCATAACCTGCAGCAGGGGTCTAACCATGCTTTGGAGCTATTTCCCAAGCTTTACTTTTCCCATGGCAGATGAAAAGCCTTAAAATTCACCTCTAAAAATCGTGCCATGAAGTGAAAATCTCTCCAGGTCTATTTATCTGGGTCTATTAGCCAATACTGGCTGACTAAACCCTCAACAAAGCCAACAAGTTGGGCACCTGAGTGATTTTCCAAATTGTTAACTGAATCATCAGGCACCTAAACACCTTTGAAATTCCAGTCTGGGATGCCTATAATGCTCAGAACACCATACTGAGACACATGAGAACTTTTATTTCTGCTCTACAGGAGCACCTTAGCCAAAATCTCAGAGGCAGCTGTAGTTTGAGGGGCTGGGACTGAGGTGTCCCATGTCCTAGGGACATTTTCTAGGGACATTTTCTGACCACTGGCCTCCCCATGCAGCTGGTGCGGAGCCTTTTTTGAGGGCTGTGTTTCAAACAGCCCTCAGTGGGAATGTCAGCTTGTAAGGGAAACACCGAGCTCAGAGCTGCGCTCATGACTCCCATGTGCCAGTGAACGCCACAGCTCCACAAAGCTGACCCTCTTTCACTTGATCTTAGCATTTTCCTAAATCCTGCCTCTTTCTGTGGTCAAGGGATGGATTTTAGTTGCTAGTAAGCAGTTCTGATTTCATACTTTAGGACATCAAAGTATGAATGATGTTTTTCAATTTTCTCCACTTAAGGTTATTATAAGATATATTTTAAGGAGCATTATTTCCTGAAGATACTGGACACAAAAATCTGCAAAACCTTTCTCTGTATTGGCTTTAGGTCAATGCTGAACACAGACACACTATTATTTTTTTAAGGACACATCACAGAATTAAACATCCATCACTTAAACAGAAAACACTTCCTGAGACAAAGGGAACCTCACAGCCCATTTGGTTAAGGGATGCTTTAGGGGAAATGCATCCTAATGCAGGAGGATTTACATTCCACTGAATCTTTTTTCTGTCTTTTCACAAGCGAATCTTTTTCCATCTTTTTCCCACAGTGCAAATTGCCACAGCATGATGATACCCTCCCCTAGAACCATCTTTAGGTGACTTTCCCTGCCAGTCCTGCCTGCTCCCCTTGAAGGATCCGCTCCAAGTCCCCAGGTCGGCACCACCCTTGTGAGGCTGCGAGTCACTTTTCCAATCCCACAGCACAGCTCTGCTCCGGAGGCAGCTGGGAGCAAACCATATCATTCCCATTAGGCTAAAAAGCAGCAGCATCTTGTGAAGTTGCAGCAATATTGTAGCTGGATTTAAACAAGCAGCATAAAAGCTCGCGGCGCGCGCGAGGCCGGCGCGGCGCTGTGTATCACTCTTTATTATGCTGCTGATAACAATTTATATCAGGATGTGGAGCACCAGCCTCACAGGCTCCCTCACAGCAGCAGCACAATGCAGAAAAGCACCACAGCATGTGTGGTGTTTTGGGGAGAGACAGACAGGGAGATTTGGGTTTGTTTGCTCCGGGGACATTGGTATGGGACTGGAAATACCAGGGCTGTTGGAGCATTTGGGCTTCCATAAGATCATTCTTTCCTCTCTTTTTTCCTTTTCAGCTCATTTTTGCTGATATTTGGACAAGTCAGTGTGAGTGACCAGGGTGCTGCTGTGGCCAAGAGAGCCAACTGGGGAGTTGTACCAGCAAGGACATCCCCAGCAGAGGTAAAAGGCCATTACCCCACTGCTTGTGGCCCTTGTTAGGACACACTGGAATACTGTGCTCAGTTTTGGTTCCCATTACACAAAAAAAAAGTAGATGGGCTGGAGAGGTCCAGAGAAAGGCCACAAAGATGATACCAGGACTGGGAAGCTGTCATATGAGAAAAGGCTGAGACACCTTGGTTGAGTCATGAGAAAAGAGGGCTGAGGGGAGACCTCATCACCATGCTCAGGTATTTAAAGGATGGCTACAGAGAGGGAGACTCCCTTTTCATGAGACAAGGGGTAATGGGTATAAATTACTCTTGGGGAGAATCCATTTGGACACAAGAGGAAAAAATTTCACAATGACAATAACCATAATATATCATTGGAATAAACATTGGAACAATATCTCCAGTGAAGAGGTGGATTCCCCAAAATTGGGCACTTTAAGATTCTGCTGGTGCTAAGCTTGTCCACACTGTGCTTTTGCCAAGAAGAGTTGGACCAGGTGATCCCTGAGGGCCCCTCCAACGTGGCATTCTGTGACTCTGATATTTTTGCTCCTGGAAGAGGTGGACTGGCCATAACTACCTAACAGCAATGTGTGGAAAGCTAACACACCAGCCCATATCCCAGAGGGCATCCCAGAATTTTGGGCTTTTCCAGAAGTGCCCCTGGATGGCTCCTCCATGCTGCTGCTCTCAGGACCATTGTCCACCACGTTCTAATGAATCCTGCTTGAAAATGGCAGAGGAGATTGACATTTACTTACAAACCCAGCAAACCCACACAAAACCCCTCTTCAGAGGTTCCTTCCTCCCACCCAGCTGGAAGTTTGCACACCTCAACCTGCTGGCTGAAGGAACAGCTTGGATGGCTTCAGGAGCCAGCCAAGGTTTGGAATTGGAATTTTACCTTCCAGCTTGAATGGATTTCCACATTCCCTCAGCAGCGTTTATCCAAGGCAGCACTTGCAAGGCTGGGGTTATCCACAGTGCTGAGCACACAGCTCATTTATCTGGAGGGGCTTTGTTCAGCCTGGTTTCACACTCCCGGCTCGGACACGACGATCAGCTCCTCCAGGATACACTACTGTACATTTAGATAGCAATCACACAAGCCATCATTTTAGATGCCAAAGAAAGTACAATTAAATACCAGAGGGATTGTATCAGAAGCCAGGTTTAGCTAGTATTTCAGCTCTGGGTCATTATTTCACATGTATATATCAAAGGAATGTGAATATGGAATAGGCTGAGAAGCAGACTGCAGATGCAAATGCCAAAATACTAGAAGACTAATAGATTATTTTTAAGGGGAGGGAATAGACTGAAAATATAGGAGAAAGTTGCTGAAATAAATCAAAGGTGAGCAGATGCACTTGGCCAAATGGCTTTTTTCTTCGTAGTACAGCGATTTGTTTTATCCTTATGCTTCCTGAATCCAGTCAATAAGACTGCATTAAAAATGCATGGGCCAATCTGATGGCTACAACACAAGGGTTTTCAGGAAAGCTGGGACGTTTGGAAGGGCACAAGCACTATATTTATGTACAGAAAAGGAGAACAGAGCTTGGGAGAAGGAAATACTTGTCAGATGTCAGGTTCCCCATGTAGCAAAAATAATAAATTCCTCTTCTTTTGGGGGAAACTACATTCTTTATCTAGAGAAGCTGCCACACTCGCACCAGGCACCCACAGGGGAGGCAGGGAGAGTAATAGCCCCTACAAGAAGAGAGCAGCCCCTAGTTTGCCACTTCTCTTTGCCATGTGCTGTATTTTAGGACTCCTGTCAATGCAGGCTGGAGCCAGGCATTACCAGTGACTTTCAGGAAAGCTGGCAGACAATGAATTTTCATCAGAAAACAGAGCTGGCATTTTCCAATTTTCTGTCTGGACAAAAAGCAGAGAACATTTCATTTGGAGGGAGCCCCTGCCGAGCTGGGGCTCTCATCCACTGGGCTTGGCTGAAGCAGTTCAGTGTTGGCTTCACTTGGTGACAGCACTTTGTACCACGAGTTCTCTGGGAGCATCCCTCCCTCCACACCCTCTCACCTGCAGCAATTCACTGCTTCTGCCTCCTGCAGCCTCTCCAAATCCATGGAACCACTCGATCCATCCCACAGAGGGTGGCAGCTCTCCTGGGGCCAACAACCCCTCTGCAGGTTTGCTCCTCCTTTTCCAGTAAAATCATGGGAGCAGACGAGTTGCCAGCAGATAAAAAGGGACACCCTGCTCTGCAGAGCTCTGGAGAACACCTGAGCCACCCTGAACACATTCCCAAGGGGCTGGATCTGTCCAGGAAAGGCTGAGGGGTGCATTAAATGAAGGTTGTTCGGAATGGCTGGATCACTGGGCAGGAATTCACAGGGGTTTGCCACATTCTTTGGTTGGATATTTTGGATTTTTTAAGAACTTGACCACATGGGCCTGTAGGCTTAGAGATAAATCAAGGAAAAGCATCTCTGTTTGGAAAATGCATTGTCCAAGGCTAGGGGAAGGAGGGAGAGGGGGGGATGGAGGGAACAAGGCTTGTGCTCTCTTTATAAAACCTGTCAGAGGATTCAGGCTGATCTGCAGCTCTGCCTCCCCTGGGATGCCCGCAGCCAGCCAGCGCTGCACGGGAAGGTCTTCCCCAGCAGGAAGGCAGAGAACACATTCTGTGACACAGGAAAACATCGAAATTAAATTTAACAACAGAGCAAAACAACTTCTGAGAGCTTCTCCGGCAGCACCAAGAGGTTTGTGCCACTATAGGAACATCTAAATTTGCATGAAGCGTAAACACACTCACACACACACACACACACAAACCCCCGCTCCTGTTTGCACCCAGAGCGTTCAGAAAATAGCACATGTTCCTTCCCTCGCTCGCACCTCGCTGCAGTTGTGGCAGCCAAAGCCCTGGGATGGCTGGGAGGAGGCAGGGCTGGCATCCAGGCACGGCACAGCCGCCATCCGCGGGGACCGCGCCGCTCCAAACCGCTCTGGGCACCACTCGAGCAGCTAAACATTAAATGTTTCTATTATTTAGTGCACACAGCTGCTTAAACTGAGCAGCCCTGGCAGGCTGAGGGGAGCACAGCAATAACCAGGTCAGCCAAAGGAGGTGTGAGTGTGAGTGTGTGTGTGGATGGGGATGTACATTGGTGGCTGCTGCTGATGTCGAGTGGAGATTTAGGAACAAATAGCCTGTGTTGTAGCACTTTCTACCACTGAGAGCTGTACAAGGCACTGATTAACTTTTAAAAACCTGCTGGGGAATGAAAGGATCTCTGGGAAGGTCGTACAGGGGAAAAGCTGCCCTTAAAGGGAAAAATAATACAAGAGGCTTTGTGTTGCTTCAGGTAGAGCAGGACTGCCATGCAAAGGCCTCCCGGATTTGGGGCTCAAAGGCTTCACAGAAGGAAAGGACAAAGCACAGCTGAGGATGGAATGATATTACTCATGCACTGTCTGGATCAGAAATCTTTCTCTCTAAAAATCCAATGTTTCCATACTATTTTCCAACCCTTTGGAAGCTATTCCCACCATCTGGAACTACACCATCCATCACAGCTCCCCTCCTAAGCATCTTCCATCTAAGCAAAACCATGAGGTTCATCACACCAATTAAAAAATTGCCATCTTTGTTTCTCTGTTTTGAAACCAGCCTGTAAACCATCCTAATATTTAGGGTGACATGAAGGAAAATGAAAGCAAGCAAGCAGAGGCATTTCCATAACACCAGGACTAATTGCTCCATTGTGGAGCCATTTGGTTTAGAAACAGTCTAAAAAAAAATCAAGTGGAAGTCCTCAAGTTTTAGGCATTTAAAGAGTGGGTGGACAGAGCAGGGGTATGACAGCAGACACTATGAGGACACCCAGACTGAAATTTTCAGGAAAATTCTGCATGAAAGAGTGTTTTGTACAATCAGCAAAATGCTCCCTATCTGAGTCATTCACTTGCATAAAATTAGAAAACTCTTCTAATGAAAGTAAATGAATTCTAAATGAAGGTATGACTGCGCATGAAAATCAAGAGCTTCTGTTCTAAAAACTTTGAGATGAGCTATTTAGACATCACAGCATCTTTCCCTAGATTTTTCTTAAACTAAATAATGGCAAGTTCAACCCATTTCACAAAATATTTCTGTTCTAATGCAAATACAGGTCTCAACAGGATATGGTTTGCCAATTTTTATTTGGCAAAAATAAAATGAAAATTCGTTAAGATGGCCTAGAAGATTTGGGCCAGCACACTAACACCAAGTTTGTCAACTTTCCATTTCCAAACATTAAACTTATGCAGTGGAATCACAGAATCACAGAATGGTTTGGATTGGAAGGAACCTTAAAGATTTCCTATTTCCAACCCTGCTGCCACAGGCAGGGAACATTCCACCAGACGTATTCTGGTATACCAGTACCCCCAGTATCCAAGCTCAGAAAAGGGGGACTGTCATTCCCATCCTGCCTATCCTGCCCCCTCAGTGGAATATTGTTTTTCAGCTCATTATTTTTGCAATGTATTTTTGGCTCATACCTGTCTGCCAAGGTAAGCAAACAAAACTTGAACGACCTATTTCTGCTAAATCAAACCTATGCTGCAGATTCTTTTCATCTCTTCTTTTGTTTCCCACTCCTTCAAGATTCAGCTTCCAACTACAACAGATTTCATGGCCTTAAAATCTGCTTTGAGAAGAAATGTAACATGGACCCCCGTTGATAATTAGCCCCAAGTTTGGCAGCACTGGACAAGGAGGGGGTGAATGTTCCCCATCAGCAAACTACAAAGCCAGGTGGGCACTCTCCATCCCAGGTGGAAAACCTGCAGCTCTGACCAGCAATACACACAACTAGAAATTGTTCCTGCATTCCTTAAACGGAGTAAGAGTTGCAAAGTAACCTTGATAGGACTCCAATTTTTTATGATATCCAAATGGGACATCCAGATCTCTCTCACGAGTGCTCAGGGAAGTACTCATGTGCACTAAAATCCCTTTCTCTTTTTCCCAAGGAGAATTCCCTAGATTAATGACAAAAGGAGAAAGTACATTTCATCGAATCATGGGATCATTTGGGTTGGAAGGGACCTCAAAGATCATCTCATTCCACCCCCTGCCATGGGCAGGGACACCTTGCACTGGCCTTGGACAATTTCAGGGATGGGACAGCCACAGCTTCTCCAGGCACCCTGTGCCAGGGCCTCACCACCCTCACAGAAGGCAAATCCAAAGGTGAAATCTGCCTCCTGATCTCCCTGATTTATAGCAAGGGGAAAACACCAGGAGAGAAACATTTCTGGAAGGTTTAATCCATAGAGGTAATCCATAGGTAACGCAATGGGAACAGAATGGAGTAACTAATTACATTTGGAGTGTGTGTGCAGAGCACTTTATTGACCAGACCTCTTAAATTGGTATTTATGTTATTGCTGTCTGGAACCCCCAGGCCTTCTTTGAGATATGAGTAGATGAGATAAATAGGAATTATTTTACAGCTCCTGATCAGGTTACTGACACTTATGTTTCTTGTTTGTAAATGCCAATTCATTAGCATATGAAGGATAAACTATACTCACTTCAATAACTGCATTTCCAGATAAAACCATTAAAAGAACAAAGCAAAAAACCAACCCAAGAGAACCTTTCCACAACCTCTGAGTCTGCTGTGAGGCTGCTTTGGAAGATACATAAACCAAAGCTGACACTGCACTTGATCTGAGCCAAAAAGCCTAATAGCAATATTATAGCCCGTAATGTTTTACATCTGACAAGCGTAAAGATCCTGTTTGTGCATCTGTCCATAATTTATCACCTTGGTAAAAACTCCTAGCACACCCCCAGCCATGCACATTGTGGGGAGGGTGGAATTGCCACCTGGGATGGCAGAACCAGAAACCACTCAGCCTACGGTATATTTTCAAAGTCAGGGGATGTTTTCATCACCTTGGTTGATTTGCAGTCGAACTACCACGTCAGACTTGCAGAAATCTCTAATCAGTGAGGGCTGAAGAGTCAACCAAAGAAATCATCTCTTGTCCCCTCTCTCAGGTTACCTGATCTTCTCTATATTGCCAATTTTATAAGCCATACCTTATAAAAGTAGGTAGGAGCTATTGGCAAGAACAGTTTTCCAGATCTCTACATCCCAGACATCTCCTGCAGCTCTCACATGCCTCAGCATTCACAGGTGGCTTTTTCCATGCAGGATGGACGGACCAGTGTTGTCCCCTGCAGTGAACAGGTTTTTCTGATGGAAAACATTCCTATTCATTCCAGCCTTCCTGAGCTATTTGAAAGGAGCAGGTTTCTGTACCATGCTCTGTGTCCTGGCCTGGACCGGTAGGTCCGAAGAGCAAAACTAATGACAAAAAACAAATACGCTTTCCCCAAAGGTTACATAGATGAAAAATAAGAATCATCCCACTTTCAACAACTTTTCCTCTACATTTTGCAGAAATTATGATACTTTTTCACAGCCTCTGCATCCTGGACTCTTTTCCCTCCATGATGCCTGTGCTCCACAAGTAAAAAATAAAACAGCAGCCCTGGAATAAAGCTGTAACTCATGCAGAAAGGCATTTTCAAATAAATACATTTTTTACCAGAATAGACTAAAAATTACTTTCTGAAGGTGAAAGAATATTGAATTATCAATAGTCAATGTGCAATATGGAATCACTTGCATTGCATCTGCCTTCCATCTGCCTAAACCCAGCAGCTACTGAAGTCCTGCAAATGCTCCATAGCTACAGTGAACGGGGAGACCTGTCCATCTCCTACTGATTTAAAGATTAAAAACCTGCCTGGAAGGAGCCACCTACCAAGACGTGTTCCAAGTTCTTAGAGTCCCGATTCAACCACTGCTGAAAGCAGTGGGAGTCCTGCCACTGATCCCAACAGCGCTCAGATCACATTTCCCACTGAGAGTTATTCAGGAATACTAACGCAGACATTTTGTCAGAAAAAAGAACACAACTGCAGAAAGATAGATAAAACACCCTAATAGGTTTTTTTTCTCTTCTCTGGTTTCTATTATTCATGGGACTCTAATGATCCCCTCCTGCACGCAAGACAAAAGTAAACCAGAGCCTGGCACTCCGTCATTAATGTGATGTGGATATGTTAATGCAGCAGTAATTGCCTACCCTACTGCACTCAAATCACCTTGCTCTGCAAGTGCATCACTGTTAGAGTTTCACTGTCATTAAGAGATGACTGTCTGGTTTTGTGTTGTACTCATGAAAGCGAGTATTAACAGAATTGGGAAGGAAATGAGAAGCAAACCCAAAAAGTAGCTAAAATGATGTCCTACCACTGTAGATAAATCAGTGTGGTGATTTATTTTCTGGACTGGCCACAAAGAAGTTGATGGAAGACAACTCAAGAGGCATTCTGCACATGAGTGTTGGCTCAAAATAAAACTTTCAAAACATTCAAGCTGCAGTGAAATCTAATCAAGTGAATTTCACATCAATGCAGCCTCTAAACAATCAAAAGTCAGGAAGAATCACAATTTCAAGGCAACGTCGACAGCCAGAGAAAGCATAATCCATATTTGCATTGGGCCCTCATGTATCTTGTCACGTTATCTGCTCTGAAATCTTCTCCCCATTTGGCACCAAACTTTCTTACTTTGCAAACAACTACTGAAGAGAGTCCGTAACTGATTTATCAAAAGAGCTCCGAGCCAAAACGCTGAACCCTGCGGGCCACGGTAACGAATTCCCGACTCCGGGAAGAAAAGTTGGAGACAGCTACAATTAACTTTCCCTGCTGGAAGTGTGGCTGCCCTGAAAGGGCAGGGAGTGTTGGGAACTGCAGATGGCATCCCAGAGCTCGGCGATGAATCCGGAGCATCTTACGTTCCCTGGGGGGATGTTCGCACCGTGTCTGCGGCTAGACCTGGGAGACGCCATGGGAATGGCAGGACCCATCATCGGCTTGTGAGCCGTACGTGATGCAACTCAGAAACTGGATGGGCTGCAAGGAAGGGAGCAGAAACAAGTTAAATAACAAGTGGAAAGCAACAATTAAAGCACTAGCGTGGAGGGTTTCTATCTCCAAAGGACCCGCTCGGTTTTGCCGAGGTTATCGGTAAGGACGCCGCTCGCCCGCGAGGATCCAGCCAGCCAGAGTTGAAACAGGATTTTATTTTACTTCTAGGCTACAAGGGAATAGTGAAGGCGAGGAGGGATGTTGCTGCAATCCAGCTCCGTAATGGAAACCTGGATGAAACGGTGGCTGCATCCTTATCACCTGCCTGCAATTCAACTCCAACGCCAGCAGCCCAACCACGTGCCTGAGACAGTCCACGGAGTTTGTGTTGGTTCAGCCATGTGTTGCTATTCTGATAAAGGACAAATTGACTCGCCATTAAAAGCCAACAACAGCCTTAGAAAATGTACTGTTAAGCATAGTTTTTTGATTAAAAATATAAATAAAAATACATTTGATGCATTTTGAAATGAAAAAAAAGCCTGAGCGTTCAGCTGTGCTTTGAATTGCAGAGCACACACTCCACCTGAAAATAATCTATGCTCTGCTGAAGCCATTCATGGCCAGGCTTAAATTATTTTTATTCTTTGTCAGTGGCAAAATGATACTTAATATTTTATCTCTTTTGTTCGCAGCAAGGTTTTTTTCCCTTGTTTTGGAAAACAAATGTCTTTCCCTGGGGAGTGCAGCATCAAACAGCTCCTGCAGCAAGCAATATTTTCTGCAGCTGTTGAGAGCAGGGTTCATCTGTAGTTTGACTCAGAAGCGACTTGTGCATCACTGAGGTCAGAGATCATACGAGTGGAGAGAATGTCACACAGGAAAGCACCAACAAGGACAAAGGAAAAAAATATGGGAATGGTTTCCCATGTGCTGGGAATGAACTGATGGTAACTAAAGGGCAGTTACACTCCTGAAGTAAAGCTTCTTCTAAATCAAAGTGGCACAGTACAGTTTATTGCTACAGGCTCACGGCACGAGCAAAAAGAGCAACATAATAAATAAAACCA
Source organism: Melozone crissalis (assembly GCF_028551555.1). Lineage (NCBI taxonomy): Eukaryota > Metazoa > Chordata > Aves > Passeriformes > Passerellidae > Melozone > Melozone crissalis. The sequence goes on from NW_026535823.1 coordinate 29,407,875, forward strand.
AAACTCCATACCCTGTCTGCTTGCTCTCCAAATTGAAGCATCTCAAATATTACAGCAATATTTCCTGTATTTCATTACAGAGTCTGCATTTGTTGCTTACACACTTTATCAGGGAGGATTTGAGTGAGTGCAGTGAGTCATTGGGTGAGAAGAGGGTGCATCCAAAACCTCAGCACAGACACATCAAAGCATCACTAATCAAAAGGTGGAAGCAAACACTGGAAGAGAAACCTGAGCCTATTAAAAACTGGGGATTTTTACACACCTATGCCACTGGTGAAAGCAAGATGCTGGGAGAAATAAAAAATATGGAAATATTATCACCTTTTAGAGAGTCTTAAGGAAGCAAATAGACAGATCAAAGCACAGCTGATTTATGAGCAAATCCCACCTATTCTTTTAAGTGCTTTCCAAAATTACCACTGTATATTGAGGCTTTAAAAACAATGGATAAAAAAATAGAGGTGCAAGGGATTTCATACTGCAATAAAATAATCTCTGTGTGGAGTATATTAATATTCCTTTGAGGGGCTCTATAAAAGCCTCTACATTAGGGAGATAGGGAAAGACATTGAAAAGGGCCAAACTAATCCACAGAGCTAAAAGCCACAACAAAATGTTCAAATACCTGCTCTGCAAGTTCTTCTGGGCTCCATCACAAAACCTGAGTCCTTTATAATCAGACATAAAGAAAAATGAGGAGAGGGCACTTTGTCCTTTTGCAGTGTCTCTGTAATTCCCTGGTTTGTAAGGAGCAGGTCCTGCTCTGCTAAGACAAACAAGATGCAAGACCACGTGTCCCAAGAGATGGAAGAGGAGAAAATCCACAGGAAGAACGAGCACGTCCACTCTTATGTCCAGCACTGTCATAATTAATGACAGGAAAAAGCCCTGCAGGGACAAAACCCCCTGTGCTTCAGCGGGGAGGTCAGCCTCTAAGTATTATAGATCCAAGGAGACCATGCAGGGAATCACATTATTCCATATCTCCCTCCTGCATGGCTCCTACACTTTCCCCCAAAATGAGACAGTAATGAATATTGTCAGAGACAAGATACTGGAATAGATGGACCTTAGGTCTCACTCGATTCCTGTGCCTGTATTGTTCTCAGAAGACAAGCTGTCACAGGCATCTAAATGATGATGGAGCCCCTAAAACTGAAAGGGCAGGAAAAAAGGAGTGATGCAGCAGGCATTTCAGCCAGCATCTGCTCCTTTTCCCCTCCTTTTCCAAGCACAGTTCTAAAACTTTGCATAGCTTCATAGTTCTTTAGAAAACAGAAAAAAAGGGTTTGTGTACAGTGCATATTTCACTTTTCATAACTATTTTCCCTAGAAGTTCAAGAGAAAGCTCTGCAAACATAACTTAATGCTGCCTCCCAAATGCCTTGTTCATCTCAGCAACCTTCCAGGAGAGACCACCTGGCCTACCATGTGAAAATGGGAAAAGAATCTACAGAGTCAACCCCCCTGGCTGGTAACAGGAGGTATTTATTATGTGTGTCCACAGTCTTCAAGGAATTGGTGTGTTTGTGCATAATTCAGCAGGCAGTTGCAGGAGTTCATTGTTAGAGGCTGAACATCTACTTTAATGGTTATGGATACACCCTGGGTTTTCAATCTGCTCCTCTATTTCCAAAGGGGAAAACAGTGTAAATAGCTACAGGGAAAGCTACAGGATGTAAATTACAGGGCATGGGGTGGGATTTGGAGTTTGCTCCCGCTGTGAGTTCCCACCTTCCACCCCCAGTCCCTGCCTCGTGTCCTGTCCCACTCCTGCCTCAGGCAGGTGAGGTGGATGTGCTGCCTGCCCTGGCCACTGCTGCAGCTCCAGCACAATCCAGGTTTCACAGAGATCCTGCTGCAGCCAGAGCCCCACACAAATCCCAAAAAAACCCCTCTTCTGTCTCTTTACCTCTGACAGGACTGGATGGGGCCAAGCTGGATGGGGGCCTGAGCACCCCGGTCTGGAGTGTTGGAATGAGCTGAACTTTAAGAACCCTTTCAACTCAAACCATTCTGGGATTTCTGTGACAAAACCCCGCTGAAAACCACAGGGTGAATACGACAGCCAAAAAAGCCACCATGTGATGTTATGATCATGAAGGCTGTGGCTGGGAAGTGTCAGAAGTTGAAGGGAAGGAGTGAGAGGAATTCAGCCACCGAGGGATGCTGGAGCCAGGAATGCTGTCGGCACTTTGGTTCATTGGGGTGATATTTCCAGCGCCAGTTTCCTAAAAGCCCAAGTTTAACAGCACCTCAGCCCCTTGCAGGAAGTGCTCATTAACCCACTGTCACTGTTGGGTAAACCCTCCAATTGCTACCTTTAAAAACCCACAGAAAACTTCAAAGACAGCGAGGCTGAAGAGCAAATATTCACTGGTGTCTTAAAATGAAATCTAAGGTAGGGCAATGAGCGGAGGAACAGTTGGTGAACAGTTGGTGAATGGATATTTTTATGCAAGGAATGCCTGAAGGAAAGAGAAGGAAAAAAACTGTGTAGGAAGAAGGAGCAATTAATATGCTCCCTTTTTTCCCCCCCTTACGCTTATTTTGATTTAAAAGTCTATTCTTTCAGTATCACAGATTAAGGTCGCTCTACAATTTACCATGGAAAAGAAAGTGGTCATAGGGGTGGAATCGAGAAATGAAAGAGTGCCTATGACAGAGTTTTTAATTATTCGAAAATTATCACAAAGATATTCTGAATTAATTTTCACATTTTTGCATTTGTACATTTCAAATGAGAACGAGCATGGATGTCACTCAGTTCACTGGGAAATGGCACTCATCCTTAAGACCAGTTCCCTCGTTAATGTCATTCTTGATTGGGAAGGCCACCAACTGTAACAACGTCTTGCTAAAAACATTAAACACTTCAACGTGAGCCGCTCTCACCAAAAAGCCCCAGCTTCCCCAGGAATTTATGCAATGGCAAGCCTTTGATGCCAAAAAGCTATTTAAATAAATACAAAATTAAAATACTACAGAAAGGAACTCTGTATCCAGATTTCCTCTTGCTGGTTCTGGGGAATGGGCTGTCAGGTGTGCATCTCTTTTGGCTTAATGGGGGCTGTGAGGCAGAAACTACATCCCAGTTGTTCTCCTCTCACTGTTGTTCTACAGCAGTAGAAAAAATATAAAAAAAAATTAACTACAGTTAAAAAAACATTAGTAGTAAAAAAATAATTAACTACAATTAGGCAATTGTTCATTTCCTGCTTTTCACCTCTCAAGGTAGCACTGCATACAAAATTCCAGTTATTTTAGAGAGAACCAGTGAAGCCTTGGTGCAGAGAAGCCAAGGTGAGCACAGCAGCTCCTTGCTGACAGGAGCCACCTTTGTGCCCACAGTGAAAGTGGGGATGAGCTGGACTGCACCCTCCCAGTGGAATTTATCATGGGGGTGATGTGTTGGCTTCCAGCAGGGATGAGGAGAGAAATCTTCACAGCCTCAATATTTTTATCAACACAGAATCAATAAAACCTCAAGGAACTTGTAGATGTGTGTGGGACATGGACAGTTTTGGGGAAAATTATCTGAAATCTGGCTTGACTGAGAAGCATCAGTATCATGAGCACAAGATGGTAGAGGGCAGATGCACAGCTTAAGCACTTCTATTAAAAACATGTTCTTACAACCAGCCTACAGATTCTTAATTACTACTTTTTTTAGACTATCACTATTTTTAAAGGAAGCTCCACTTCTGAGAAGTAAATTTCCACATCTGGAACAGAGATGAGCAGATGGGGAGAGAAAAAAGGAGAACAGAAGAATCAAGAAAAGATCAGAGAGGAAAAACCCTTAAAGAGTCTGTGCAAGAGCAGGACAAATATTGGCATCAAATATTTATGGACAGTCATTCAATCAAGGTGCACAAGCTTCCTTTAAAGTATTCATTCCCCTTTTTATTTACTCCTTGAAAAAATTCACTTCATGAACATGGTTTATCATGATTTCATGATCTTCATGTAAAATATGTTCACTTGAGAAGGAAGTTTTCATATTTGGGAAGAATCAGACATTTATGAAGGCAATGGGAATGCTGCTGTGGGTTTCAGAAATACTGAGATTTTCCCCTAGATGTCTTCTAGCTGATTTCAAAGCAAGAACAATCAATTCTACTGGCATCAGGAATAGCAAACCATTCATAATGTTTCATGGAATGAGACAGCTTTTGAAACAAAATCCATTTTCCAAGTAACACTGAATAACATGGGCACTTAAAACCAACTCCAGGCTGAGGAGAAATTCTACGCAGTGGCTATTTTTTCAAACAAAGTTAATGGAATACTGCAAAAAATCAGGGAGGGCTCTTCCTGGACCTATTCTACACAGACACACACATTAATACACTGATGTGGTGTTTTGTTTGACTTTTTCCCTGTTCAGACATGATTTAGGACATTACTCCCCATAGCTGAACTTAAAATTCCAGCAGATTGCAGAGCAGTAATTCAGGGAACAGTTTGTGGCTCCTGCCTGGAGACTTGAGCCAGGGATTCTCAGCTCTCCCATCTTTTACAGACCCAAGCCCTCAGTCTCCATGTCCATACACACTCTCGACTCCATGAAAGGTTTCAGATGCAGATCCAAGACCTGAAATTTAACTTTTCGTGGTGTAGTTTTTAAACACACATGGATTGCAGCCCCACATGTATCATTGCACACAGGCAGTGATCACTGGGTGCACTTCCCTCCTACCCTGTCATTAAGAGCTCTATTGACAGCAAACAAGTTACAGATCCTTTTTTTTTTTTTCCTAACAACATGTAATTTTGCTGTTGTTTGCACGTTTTCTCCAAGACATATTGGATACCATTTGCTTTTCATTACAAAAAATGTGCTGACAACAAAATCACATATTCCTGCCACACAAAAGAGAGAAGACATAGCCACCATTTTTTGGGCCAGGGGAGCTGTTCCATGGGAAACTCGAGGCTTCATTCCCCAGGGATGCAAAGCTCACCCAACACGGAGCACATGCATCTATCACCACACAGCAGATGGGTTTGAGCATTCCAAAACTCCTGTCCTTTTTTATTCATATTGCAGCATATTGATATATTATTTTCAATTATCTGAAGATAATTAGATCTGGATATCCAAGGGTAGCCAGATGCAAACACGTCTGAAGATTTATGCAGTTGGCTGCCACATTTATAAGTGTGTTTATACCCATAAAGGCTGTGAGACAGCATCCATTGCAGTGGAGCTACATTAGCCAGGTTAATTCATCACACAAACACCCAGCAGCAGCAGCAGTGCCAGAGCTAATTCTGATTCTTCACATTCCAGATACACCTAAAGCAAAGATCTGCACATAGACCTGAATCCAAAATGGGTGTAAATGCCTTTGGAAAAGCCAGTGCTCCTACTAAAGGGTGTAGATCTCCAGCTGAGGTGAGATTTACAGCTCGAGGGGTAATTTTACATCAGCTGGGCTCCTCTCACTGGAATTCAGTTTGTACACTCACAGTCAGTGCCCATGTACTGCTCTGCTTGAACAAATCACTGGCTCCCAGCTGGATTGGGAGCTGCTGGAGGTGGTTTATCAGGGAAAGGAGAGAAGCTGAGGGAAGGAATCCATGTCTGACAAATGGTATCTGAGAGCAGTACCTCCTTATAATCTCCCAGCACATACTGAAAGGCAGAACCAGAACATGGCTCAGGAGTCTATGACTTTACATCCATTTTTTGGTGAATATTTGAACTCCACCTCCCATATATCTGCTTCATATTTAGGCCGCAGCCTTACACTGCTCCATACAAAAAGAGCAAATCCCAGTAATTCAGGACATGTCCCTCAGTCCAAACCCTCCCTGGGATGCCCAGCACTGAAGACAACAGACTTCAGTGTTTTGTCCAGCCTTGTCCTTCCATGGTTTCCAGGCAGGAAGATTTTCAAAAATCTTATAGAACTACAGAAGGAAAATACAGTGAAGTTGACCAAAAAGGCTGAACAGAAGGAGAAATTTCCTAATTCTCCAGGCTGTGGCTTTCCCAGTTCTCCCACAACTCAGAATTCCCCACAACTTTATGGAGCATACTGCACACATCAACATGCAGCAGCTTTTCATATTGCCAAGCAGATTGAGAGAGAGCAAGAGAGTAAAAGAAAAGTAGCAAGAGGACAAATTTCTTACTCTGGCCATTTTTAATTGTCATTTCTATAAAAAGCCCTCAAAAACACTAAAGGCACTTGTGGCATTTACATTTTCTGGAAAAATCCCTCCGCCCAGGATTTTTCTCCTGGAAAACTGAGATGCCTCAGAGAAAAATGAAAACAATAATTATCTGATTTGCTTCTCCTGTGTTTTGCTCCTTTGGAATGTGTTTGGAGATTGTTTACCCACAGGTGATTGTTTCATTGGATTCTGGTGTGAATTGTTTTACTCAATGGCCAACTGGGGCCAAGCTGTGCTGAGAGTCTGAAAAGAGTCACAAGTTTTTATTATTATCTTTTTAGCCTTCTGTAAGTATCCTTTCTGTATTCTTTAGTGTAGTTTAGTTGAGCGTTCTTTAATATAATAAAATAATAAATTAGCCTCCTGAGAATATGGAGTCCCATTGTTCCTCCCTTTGTAAGGGGGCAACCTAAATACAATAGGTGCTAAAGCCAAATGGAGTCACTGGAATTTATTGATGAAGTGAAAGCCAAACAAATCCAGCTTCTCTTTCCTCCACAAGCTGTATTTCTTTATTGTTGCTAAAAAGCCACACTGCTCTCTCTGGAGCTGGACTGCCCAAAAGGACATAGTTGGGTTTAAAAGACCTTTTTTTGTGTGTGTGTGTGGTCTCTCCCCCTCTCTCATCTCCCTTTCCCTGTCCCTTGCCAGCTGGTTGGTGGCTAGTGCAGCTGGCAGTGGTGCCAAGTGCCTGGCTGCAGTGGGGCCCTGGGCATGCAGCAGGGATAATAATCAGTGATCAGGGAAGCATGGACTGAACACGCCGAGCCCACCGCTCCACCCTGCAGGGCGCAAATGGAGCTGTGCAGCAGGAAAAAACAGTGCCTAAGCACTAGAAGGATGCTAATGGCAGAGGCGACCTGTGGGCCTGGCAGGGTAAATCAGCCACCAGCAAGGACAGCACTGCAGGAAGGGGCTCTGTGTGTCACCGTGCCCAGACCTGGGGTCACCAGCACGGTCCTGCTGTGACACCACTGAGCCCCAACCCCACTGTCTACTCTGGATGCCTGATGGGGAAACCACTCTGCTCCTTTCCTTGCACAGCTCAGCCTTCTCTTTATCCCAGAGCCACACTGCCATCCCAAATTTTTTACCCCCAGGATGTGCTGGAGCACAAGGTTTGGGCATCTCACCCCTCTCCTCTACACTGAACTGCAGCCATTAGTGCTGGGATTTCAGTGCAGTTGAGTTTGCTGCAGTTCTACTCATTTCAACACCTGCTTTCCCAAACAAAGTTTATACTGTCAGTGGATTCCAGGTGTATGTTTACTGCAGCACAAACCACTCATCCTGACCAAATGGATGAGCAGCTCCCTAATGAAGGAGCCAGCAACAGACTGGCTCATGGATTTAAAAGGCTGGCTGAGAATTCAGCCACCATTTGAGAATACTGCTATTATTTTTTTTTTCTTTCTGCAAAATTCAAAGTCGTTAAACTGATTTCCTTTTAATGCCTCTTGACTCTTGCGCTTTGCTGAAATGAGTATTTCCCTTCTGTGCATTCTGCATCCTCTCAAAACCAGCTGCACACCCTCTGCCTCACAGAAAGACTGAGGGTCCAGGGACTCCCAAAATCCATGGGAATGTGGTTTTAGCAAAGCACGGATCACACAAACTATCAGCAGCAGGTTTGTAGAGCACAAGGCAGCACATGAGTACATCTGCAATTTAACAGGATGATTTCTGGAAAGGAGAGACCAACAAACAAAGCAGCAAAAATAAAGCCACCTTTTACCAAGGAGCTCACATGGCAATTGGTAGCCAAGAAGCAGAAGCCTGAGACCTCCAAGGGTACCCACACAAGGCTGGTTAACTACAAAGACACAGTTATCAGAAAACCAGGAGACATCAGGAAAAGGCTCATTCTGCAGGACACAGCAATCTCTTACTGGCCTGGCATAAAATGGAGTTTTTATTCAGGTAAAGCCCTCATTAAAACCTGGGAGAGTATTGAGTAAGTAAAAATAAGACCCTCAGGGTGCAGCCAGCCTATCTCATCTTACTAATGAACTCTCAGATAGAAAGAACAACATTTTGCCCACAGAGCGTCTTCCCTGCTCTACTCCACAATGTTCTGTGAGCTCTCAGGAAAGTTCTTGATGGTTCATGATGTTTAAATCAAGGTGTAAGTCGATTTATTGTAGCAGAACACCACCACATGTGAATGTCTGCTTCAGGATTCTTTCTTAGCTACAGTTATCTTTTTTACATCTCTTCAGAGCACAGGAAACATATGACACAATCTGAATATTTATGGCACGCTGTGGAAGAGCAGGAGCCCCTCTTCTGTACCCATCTCATTACAGGAGTTGACAATTTTGGAAAGGCTTCCTGTCTGGGACCAACCTGAATGAGGTATTTCTACTCCACGGTTAAACCAGACTGATACAGTGCTGTAAATCACAGAGGATTTACAATCTTCCAGCAGCCTTTTCCAAACCAGAGCCCATGGAAAAAAGTTCAGCTAGCCACTCTCCTTCATCTGAGGGGAAAGCTTGCCTTAGGCACAAACAAAGCTTCAAATTGATTTAATTTAAAATTTCAAACTTCTGTATGCTGCTCAGCTTCCGACTGCCATCTGCTTTTTCAGCTTGCCATGACAGAGAGCACATTTTTTAGTATGTTTGTTCAAGCAGGTCCATCAGTACAATATTAATTTTCAGAGTTTGGGAGTTCTGTATGCTTTTAAAAGCTGCTAGTTATAAATCAATATAAAATACCAATAAAAAATGCCACGGCTCATTCAGCCAGATTTCAAAATTGCATCTTCTCAGCCTGAAGCCCCCAGACTCCATTATGTTCTCATACCGTCCCTTCTATTTTTTTGTGCTGCACCAAACACAAAGGTCCCTCATGATCTTAAATTGGAACCTTTTCTATCAGCCACAAGTCTCCAAAAAACAGAACCCAAATGCATTTCAACCACATCAGGTGAAGACACTCCTGCTCAGATATTCCAAGAGCAGAGCAGTGAAACAACCTTTCCAGCAGGAATTCAGTTTATCTCAAATCAAACCTGTTTTGACATCCCATTCCAGCCATTCCAGGGCCTTTCCCCGCACCTGTTTTCTTTTCTTTTAAAGCTTCCTTTGTACAATTGATTTTGCAAAGAACAAAGGGTGTCACTTGGGACCTCTCCACAAAGTTAATCTACTTTTCCAAACTGCCTAACTGATGTGTTGCATTGTGCCAAGGCAAGAATGAGCAGAGCTCTTCTTCCACTTGCAAATGCACTAAAATTAAGTTCTTCACTAGGCTTTGCACTTAAAATATGGATTTTTGCATCCTTCCAGAACACCCTCCTTCCAACAAACACGTTCCTGGAGACAGGCATATGTTACAAACATTCCAATCAAATGAACTTTGGAGGAAACTGCAGCTTGTGCCTGTCCCTGCTGAGAAGCCAGAATTGTGCCAATTCATGGCTAAAACTGGAAAACTCCATTAATAGATGGGATGTGAGGCAGCCCAGCCATGGGTGGCTGTGATTCATTCCTGGGGGCACCCCTGAATTCACCCCAAACCACGTCCAGCCCTCCCCTCTGCCAAAAGCACGGCAGTGCCTTGGGCACTGGACCTAAAGTCCCAATTTGCTTTGCACAAGGAACTGCGCAGCAATTAACAACTCCTTTAAAAAATAAAAATAAAATACATAAATAAACAATAAAGACATAAAACCATGTCCACAGTGGTCACATATCACCCCAGTGCCCTTTACAACTTCAGCCTTACTGAAATTCCAGTTTCAACAATTATATTTTCCACCCTCATCAGCCAGACCCCAGTGGGGGATTCACTCCCTGATTCCCCCCTGACCCCACTATTTCTGTTCAGCAGTGAACCAACAACCCCAGCTCTGTTCTGACACTCACACAGCCCTTCAAGGTCTCCCTGAGAGGCAACACATAAATGTAAATTCTATAATTATTTGAAAGCAGAGTCTCTTCCAACCTGAGTGAGATCTGATAGCATCTCTGCCTTATAAATAATGTAATATGCTGGCAGGGTTTGCTTCTCTGTACAAGGCACAGAAGGCCCAGCTGGAGCACAAACAAGAATACAAGGAAAACACAGTTGACAAAAAATGTACTGGGAGACCCAAAAAAGATGTTATCTACAGATCTCGGCATAGATGGACGTCAGGGCTTTCTTCTGATTTAGGGCAACATCTGTGATCCATGAAAATGGTGGCAATTTGGGAAAGATGAGAAAGCAGAGCTGGAGATGTGAGCGCTGCAAATACCCCAAATACTTCAGTCAAATCTCCTTTGCAGTTCTACCTTCAAAGTCACCGACTGTAAAATAATAAAATGCTGTTGTCAAGATCCTGAAAACAAACAATCAAGGGGGGGGAAAAATAATAAAAAATTCAGAGGTGTCTTTCCAACATCCCTCCTCCACCAAAATTGGCATTTTCACTTGTAGGTTTGTAAAAGAACTCGACACAGAGCTCCAAAAAAAGCCCCTCACCTCTTGCTAGCTGCCTGAATTTTCTGAGATAAAAGGATGAGGGGAAGGATCTGGTTTACTGTAAATAAACCACAAACTACTGGACCATCTGGAGCTTTCCTGTGCTTTCTGCTGGCTCTGCAGTTTTAAGGAGGCTTGTTTCCAAATGATGACACAGTTTGGGGGATTTAAACCCATAATCTTTAAAACACATATTTAAAAGGTATTAGCTAATTATTTAGGCTGTAACTGCTGCAAAAGCAGCAAATACACCGAAGTTCTTTGAGCTGGTGGTTTTGAAGTGAGAAGGTGTTTGAAATGAGTTATAGGTAAGGCCATTTGATTGACTTGTGTGGAGATGGACTGTAAATGAGAGGGGAAAAGGTGCCTGGTCTTTGTGAAGGGAAAAAATCGATATGGAACCAGCCAAGGAGAGTTCACCCTGGAGGGAACAACCCCAAAGGGACGAGAGCAGCCAAATTTCACCCACCGTGGCAGGAGCTGCTGTGCAGCTTATAAACCACTTACAACACATTTAAACTTTTCCATAGGCTGCCTGAATAGGAACACATTTTTCCCAGAGAAACTACGACTTATCACAAATTTAATGCTTATGTACTACAAAAAACTTCTCCCTTCCTCCTGTGCCTGCAGCTTTACTCGCTTTGGTTATCTGCTGTGGGACTGCCAGCCATGCCTGCTCCTTTTTCACCAGCACACCCATTTTTTCCCCTGATATGTTTCCCAAACAACCTTCTTAAAGACAATTTTGGAAAAGAAAATTATCTCAAGCTGAGTGTTATTAATTTGGGGCCAGCACAGGAGTCCTAAATCAGCATCAAATCAGTTCTGTCCAAGCACATTCCCACTCACTGTGAATGCTGTGTGATGCTTCACAAATCAGTGGGTTTATCTCTATTTTGCCTCATTCCTGTAAATAATGTGGGGGATTCATTTTCCAAGTGTCCAGCACTCAAATCTGACCCAGACAGCCCTGAGCATGCCTGTCCCAAAAGCCCTGTGATGCTTTTGGGAGTGTTGGGGTTCAGGGGGCCCCAAGCGGGGCAGGGTGAGCAATCCCCCTTCCAGAAAATGTCCAGATTGACAGGGGATAAAAACCTGATAGGCAGCCATTTGTTACAATTAATGTTTAATTAAGAGCAGATGTTATTAGTTTTGCATCAGAAAACCGCCATGTCTTCTATGCATGGATGGAAATTCTGAGTTTGGTGATAAATAAACAATTCATAAATGAATGCAGCAGAGAGTTTCTAACAGGGAATGCTGTCTGGGAGCCATGCTGTTCCTAAGGCCTGAAGAAAACAACATGGGTCTGATTTCCCTTCCTTCTTCATCACCCTCTAATGTTCATGCTGGGAGAGACAGAAAGATGGATGCATCTGGTTTTGGCTTTATACAAATCTCTAACCATATATATTATATATATATTGAAAAATACAAGTCTCCCCTTTTCTTTCCTAGAAAGCCATCAGATTCTGCAGCATTTACTGCATCTCCAGACTGCCCACAAACATAACAAATTCTAGCCCAAATCCCCACTTCCTTTTTTATTATTCCACTTTTTTTTTTTTTTTTTAATAATAATATTAACTTGCTCCATCTAAGTCCTTATTTTCAGCATTCCATTTCTTTTGGTCAAACAGACACTGGAATGAACTTTGCATTTAAGCCATGTACTTCAGAAAGAGGATATCATGCAGCCAGCAAACCCATCATGTGCCCATTGTATTTTGGAAAAGGGTTAGAACTGAGTAAAGCTCTTGTGAGAGGGATGAAAATATTCCTGAATGCATATAAAGGACTTTCAAAAAGCCAATAAATACAGCAATATTGTGGCCCCCTACAACAAAATGACACGGCTGGAAAATGATCTCAAGAAACAATTTTCATGCCAGTGTAAGTCTTATTAATGATGAAGAGTTCACTGTTAAAGGCAGAGAAGGGAAGGGAATGCACTGGCATTACATTTCAGTAACCAGGGACCCTCTGGAACTGGAACTTCAAAATAGGATTTCTTAAAAGCTTTTTCTTTCCTAAATTCCCTTTGCAGAAGCCTGCTTATTCTTTCATAATCACTTCAAAGCAATCCCCAGCCTTGCAATAAAGTAAATTCAAAGCAATTAGAGAGTAGATCTACACAGCAAGACCAAACAGTGCTTATAGAGGGTTTCTGTAAAGTGGTTCTGCATACATTTTCCTTGGAATGACATTATTTGTATAAAGAAGAAGGGGGATATTTTATGAAGGGGAAGAAAATACGAAATAAATTTATGACAGCAAATAGAAACACTGCATCTCTGGAGTGTGATATTCTATTGCAGTTTGCAAGCACAACCAGCACAGCATCGCCCTGCCACATTCATGCATTTTAGTGAACAATAACAGAGAAGGGGAAAAAAAAAAAAAAAAAAAAGAAAAAGAAAGAAAGAAAGGGAGGCGTCTCTGCAGCGTGCTACAATAAAAGCCACCACGTACTACAATAACAAGCTACATATGTTCAGGAATAAACAGACCAAGTTTGCATTTTCCTGCCCCGCTCCCAGCGGCCCTGCCTGGCTGCTTTGCCAATTGAGGTTTTCACAAGGCAACCCTGTGAAATGCAAAACTGCCTCTTGCCTTCCACCGTGCTGCTGGGGAGCTCAGCTGAGGTGTGGGTATTTCATTGTGATGCAAATAAATGTAACAATTAAGAATATGATTTTGGGAGATGTCAGTGGCGTAATTACTCACATGGCTTCCAGCCAATTAAACAGTAGGTGAATTAGCCCATTTAATTGGGTTTGGAATTTCAGTGCAAGGTGTTTTATGCTTTGTATTCTGTCAACAGTTTGCTGAACTATACGTTAATAATTGTGATTGCTCTCGAAATAACATCTGGGTAAATTTGGTCTGGAGAACAAGAACCACTGCTCGAAAGGTTGCGCACACCTGTGATCCCAGTTGTGCCAGCAGATTGACTCCAACAAAAGCTCCATTCAAGGAAGATAGAAGCCTTGATTGCTTGTAAGCCCATTAAACACTCTGAATGGCCATGAAGACGAAACAAGGAAGCGCTTTAGGACTCTGAAGTTGGAAGTCTTGGAGGAGGAATGGCAATAAAAGAACAACACAAAGTGATTATTGCCAGGATAAAAAGAAACGCGTATAACAGTAACCAAACACGAGAAAGGGAGGAAAAAAGAGTGTCGTATCTCTTGCTTGGAGACTGCTGTGATTCAGCTAATCTCCTCTATTAGCTGATGATCACAATACACAATAGTTCCAGTAAGAAGCGGAGCAGAGGCACTCTGGGTTAGTGGAGAAGAGCTCCATATCTACCCTGAGGAAGCACCGAACAGCACTGGAGATTACAGCTTGTGACAATGACAGCACACAAATGAACCCTCCTTCACAGGGATTAGCTGGAGAACTCAAAAACCACTTTTAAAAAGGAGCCAAACTAATACAGCAGCAAACATCTATTAACCACAGAGAGAATTCAAGGTCCAGATGAGATGCTCTGTTTATGCCAGGAGCTGGTTCATTTTACACCCCCATTGTCAATGCCTAAAACGAAGAGGGTCCTTGGGTGTGCTGAGCCTCTCTCACTGAAATTCAGCCACTGTTGCCCAGCCCTGATTGAGTCACTTCATCTGCAGAGTTAATTTTGAGAATTCTTAGGAATAAGTACCAGGCTCTGAGTTGGGAAACCTTCCCGTGAGAGATCAGCCCAGCATCACTCCAGGCTGAAACAATGGAGGAGAAAGGAGGAGAAACACTGAATGGGTTTTATTTTAGCAGGACTGGAATCCCAGGGATGCTTCCAGGGGAATTGTGCATCAGAGCTGGATCACTTTGTCCACCTTACACAGCTTCTGCATCCTTCCTAACATTAGCAAAGATAAATCAGATGTGCAGCTATACAGATCTTCTCAGTTCAAGGGTAATATTCTGCACAATCGGAGAAGGCAGAGGCTGGACTGGGTTTTCCAGTGTTCCAGAACAGCCCCCAGGAGTTACACCTGTAAAATGCAAGCCTGGGATCTGAATTGCAGCCTTGGGCTCCTCTACTTGTGTATTAAACACTTTAATCAAACAAGCTGTTCCATGCCTCCCATGCCTCATTCCTCCCATTTCAAACATCAGAATAAATCAGTGATTCATATTTCAAAAGCATTATGAGATCTTTGCATGTAGCATGCTCCATAGCATTATTGTTATTTATAATTAACAGCAGGGTTGCTCCACTATTAATAACACTTAGCAGCAGTGCTTTTCATCTTCAAACCACTTTCTGAGCACTAATTAACTCCAGACTTCTGTTGTTCAGAACATGTTACTTGTTGTTCTGCTCCCCTCAGTTCCCTGTGTTACAGGGGCAACAGGGAAAACCCTGTGAGCTTCAGGCAGCCTGATGCTGAATATTTAACTTTAGACGGTCACTCACTAACTCCCACAGCAAGAATTGGCTCCACCTTGACAAGTTTTCTCTGAGGTGTCTTTGTAAGACTGGAGTGGGCCCACAGTGCCCTTTATAATGGGAATGTGCAGACTAAGCAGGGCACAAACAGAGATTTCCATGAGTTTCCTGGATTTCCCCCCCTCCTGAGCACTGCCCCTCTCTCCTTGCTGCAATGTGGAATTACCAGAGACTGCTCAGGGGTGTTGGGAACCCCCAAACCAGCTCAGCACTTGGTGCAATGGAGCAGAGATGAAAAATGCATTTTCTTCACTCGGCACTTTATCTCACCCAGAATTTCATTCCGGCAGCAACATCTCAGGGCAGCTGGTCCCATTTTTTTTTTCTTCCTTAGCCATTTCTCAGGTGTACAGAATGTGGCACATAGCCCATTTTTAGTGAAGGATTTCTTACTCAGTAATGTATTTTCTGTCTTGACATCTGCAGGACAAGGCACCCCCTGATCCTGCTTCAGCTCCTCTCCTGCCAGGTGGGTCAGAGCATCCCACACAATTTAGCTGCTTTAAATGCAATCTACATTTATCAGGGATATGTTGGCCCCCAGTGTCCTCAGAGCAAAGGATGCTCTCAACTTTGGAGAAGAAACTGAGAGAAAAGGGGTTGGAGAGGGGAAATTAACCTGTAGAAATGTAATGGGGAAAAAAATAACAAGAATGAATCAACAACAGCAAAGAAATGTGAATTCTTACCACATAATTTCTTTGGCTCATACTGATTTGGACCAGTTATTTATTGAAGGGATGCTGATTCATTTTAATTTACTTGGCCAATCATTCAGCATCAAACACAGATCAATACAAACCCATTTATTGGGCCCAACTTTAAAAAATGCCACTTCCCTACAGGTTCCTTTTGCATCCCTCCCATGTTTCTTTTATGTATCTCTATCAAGAGTGCAAGAAAAGCAATGGACAAAGAGCTGCAGCAGCAGAGAGAACTTGCCCTGCAGATGTTCCTGTGTCCTCTGGAGTGGACACTGTGCACGCTGATTTTCCTGAACATTTTCACCACGAAATGGGGATTGGCATCACCAAGTTTGCACATATTTGTAAAGGGATTGCATTAGCTCACTATGAGGCATGGCTTCAGTTTGTGGAATTTTATCTCACCCATCATACTAAAAGCATAGTTATTTATTCCAGGGCTTCCTTTTTTTTTTTTTTTTTTAATGAAAAATCTATAATACCAAAACCCCCCAATCAGTGACACCATCCACACTTTCACATGATCATAACAGGGCACTTCAAGGGGCTACACTAATTATGCCTTCTTGGCATATATTTGGCCCTGGAGGTAACAATAACATAAATTCTTCATTGTGCTCTAATTTAGCATCCAAAGATTAGCATATTCCACTCCTTTTATAAATTACAGAGTTTCCAGCACACTCTGCATTTAAAATCCAGAGGTGAAATGTACATTTTGTTGATTTGAAACAAGAAAAAGCTGTTTGCAAACTGACAGAGGTCTCTCACCCCGAGCACTGGATTAATGTCCAGTGGAATGAACATCCACTGTGGGCCCTTCCAACCTTTCCATTCTGTGATTCTGTGAAACAAATCACGTAACCAGCTGCTGGAGCAACAGCCAAACACCCAGACTAGTGCACCATATAATTCAATTGATTGCCCTGAGAAACAATAATATAGTTATAATACTTCTACTGGCTTGATCCCCAGGGGAGCAAATTTACTCTGGTCTCCCTAACTGGTTGATAACATATTTAAATGCCAGTCAGTCACTAATCCGTGGCTGCTCCATCCTCTGAGAGCTGCTTTATTGAACACTGTAATTGCCTGGATGTTGTTTTTCATTTCTGTAGCTGTTGCTGTTAATTAAATATTTCATAGAAAGCTCTCTCTGACATTTCTTACTGCATTCTTGAATATCTGATAAGATATGCAGGCTGAATATTTGTACCTGCTGCTCTCTGCTGATACTCTTGTCCTAGATTCGAACCCCCAAAACACTGAAGAAATGACACACTTTTAGTGAAATTAGGACTCACACTGGCAAAGGGCTGAGGGGAGCAGGATGAAATAGAGGCATATGCCATGGCTGTTGGATCACAGATGTCAGCTCAGGCAGGATGTGCATCTGGACTCCAGGATTTACCTTCCTCCTCCCTGTACGTGTGGCAGGATTGATTTTCTGGAGTCAAACCTCAGCAGCAAATGTCAGACTGGGCATTCTTAAAACAAAAATAAAATATTGGAGGAAGGTAAGGCTCAGAATTAGTTGACTTTGTGTCCCATGGTACAAGAGGAAGGCAGCATGAAGGGGCATTCTGGCAGCTCCTGGGGATGGCAGGTGGGGTTCCCTATTAACTCAGGGGGCAGATCCAGCTGTGGGCACACAAAACCCATCAGAATAGGGGGACCAAGAGGTTAAGGCTGAGTTTGGGATGTCAAAACACCCAGAAATTCCCTAACACTTGAGAGACAAGGCTGTTGTTTTCACACCGTACTCTAATGGCCACTGCCTGCCAAATTAACAAGACTGTTAATGAAAACAAAGCACTGCTAATGCTCTGAATTAACCTGTCCAAAGGGGTCTGACAAGCAGGTCTGGAGCAGTAACAAAGTGTTTGGGGTTTGCTTGGCAAGGGTTTGGTAGTGGAGGGGATACACAGGTGGTTTCTGTGAGAAGCTGCCAGAAATTTCCCTCGTGTCCAAGAGAGGCAATTCCAGCAGGCTCCAGGATGGACCCACCACAGGTGAGTCCACCAGCAATGCTGGGAATGCATCTGGAATAACATCATAAAGAAGGGGGAATGTTGCTGTGCAAGAGCTGTGAAGAAGAGTGAGAATGTGAGGGAAACAGCCCTGCAGATCCCAGGTCAGTGGACAAGAGGGACAGGAGATTTTCCTACAGCCCATGTGGAAGATCAGGGACATGCAGGATGTGACCCAGCAGCCCAGGAGCTCCATGGTGGAGCTGAGATCCACCTGCATCCCATGGGGAACCCCACACCAGAGCAGGGGGATGCCCAAAGGAGGCTGTGAGCCCATGGGGCAGGCTCCTGGAAGAAGAGATGGAGAGAGGAGCCCATGCTGGAGTGTGCTGGCAGGACTTGTGACCATGAGGGGACCCTCAGTGGAGCAGCCTGATCCTGAAGGACTGCAGCCACTGGAATGACCCGCACTGGAGCAGTTTGGGAAGAACTGCAGCCACTGGAATGACCAACACTGGAGCAGTTTGGGAAGAACTGCAGCCTCTGGAATGACCAACACTGGAGCAGTTTGGGAAGAACTGCAGGCACTGGAATGACCCACACTGGAGCAGTTTGGGAAGAACTGCAGCCCCAGGGAATGACCCACACTGGAGGAATCAGGGAAGAACTGCAGTCATTGGAATGACCCACACTGGAGCAGTTTGGGAAGAACTGCAGCCACTGGAATGACCAACACTGGAGCAGTTTGGGAAGAACTGCAGCCACTGGAATGACCAACACTGGAGCAGTTTGGGAAGAACTGCAGCCTCTGGAATGACCAACACTGGAGCAGTTTGGGAAGAACTGCAGCCCCAGGGAATGACCCACACTGGAGGAATCAGGGAAGAACTGCAGTCATTGGAATGACCCACACTGGAGCAGTTTGGGAAGAACTGCAGCCACTGGAATGACCCACACTGGAGAATTTCATGTGTCCCATGGGAGGCGCCCCACACTGGAGCAGGGAAGAGTGGGAGGAGTCTTCCACCTGAGGAGGAAGGAGATACTCCCATGCCAGGCATTTACACACTGTATATCCACAGGAGGTGTGTGTATGCACACACATACACCTGCTGATCTTAAATATCTGGATTAGTTAAGCATTTAACTAACACAATTTTAAACTGCAGTTGAGGTGTTCTAAATGTTTAAATAATCAGGATGAAATCCCAGCACCACTAAAGTGTTTGACAAAGCCTCTATTAAGTTCAGGAGAATGCAACATTTTATTGGCTTTTCCATTCTTAATTTGTCTAATGCCACCAGTATGATTAGTGAGCCATCACATTTCGGAATGAGGATAATGCATGGACAATCTAAGGAACAGTCCCTCAGGAGCTGTTTATTAGCAGCTCCTGGATGTCCTCTTAGCAAATGGAAAACATTGGTGTGTGCCAGAAGTCCCAGAACATTGAATGCTGGGAGGCCAACAGCTCCACACAGCCAATACTGGAGACAGCATGTTGTGGAAAATTCAGAATTTGTAAAGAATAAAGTTGTTTCTGGGACATTATTTTGGAAAGCCTTGTAAATCCTTCCCCAGCTTATCTGCTGAAACCTTTTTATGTACATTGACTTTGTTTTGAGCCTGCTGCTCCAGGGTTTCCGTGGTCTGGTTGCACTGATATTCCTGCAGATGATTTATTCTCCAAGAAGCCTCCTAGATGCCACATCAACAGCATCCCTCTTTCTTTAACATAGTTTTGTTCAAAATTATTCCCCTTTCAAAACCAAACCATATAACCCTCTGTCCTGGACCATGACATTTTAGAAGCTGGTGGCTCACTCTTCACTGAAAATGGGCAAGAACTACAGCACAAGAGCACACAGAAGCCAGCAAGCATCCAGGCACTGGGACACTGAGCTGTTGCTCTGAAAACTGAAGCCAAGCTGAATTTGAATTTGAATTTTGGTTCTACTGTAGGTTAAAAGCTTGCACAAAGCCACTTCTGCTCAGTTGACAAGAGGTCACTTGATCATTAGAACGAGCTCAAGCCATCTTTGAGCATTTTGGAAAATTCTCAGCAGCCTCTTGCTCTACATTTGTCAGCAAGGGGGCCAGGGAAACAGGTGATGTTTAGTGTTTCATGCTGGGTTCTATCAGAATGGCACTTTATCTCTTTGCCTTAGTGACACCACACTTTATGAAAGCTTATATGAAAAATGGGTTTTTCTTTTGTCCCAACTTTGCAAGCTCTTCAGCCTCCAGTTATTTATTATTTTAATTTATGCACTGCTCTGTGCCTGTACTCTGCTCTAATTTACACCACATGCTCTCTGCTGTGTAATTCTGTTAGCTGGAGATTCCTGCTGATGAAATAAAGCCTGAAGAGCTCTTGCTTCACCTGCAATAAGTAGGCAGCACTCACTCCCCAGAAGAGACCACAAGATCAAAATTCAGTTTGGTACTGAGTCTTAAAGTCTTCTTTCATTTGCAAGGAAAAGCCCACTCCTGAAAATATGTAGGGAAACTCCCCATGGGAAAGAGTTTGTTCCTCTAAGAGGATCCATGGGGACAGAAATCAGATCATCAATCAGAGACCCGACTTCCTTCCAGGTGAGGGAAACAAGCAGAGGAAGGGAATGTGGCTGGGAAGCACTTTCTGTACTTTGTTTGAGCTTTGCCTCACATCAGGAGTGCCTTTAGGAGGGGGTGTGAGTTTACATCATGACAGAAGAGGGAAGGCAGTGCCCAGGCTGCTGCTTCCTTCCACCTTGGCACGAGCATCCTGCAGCTCTCTGGGGAGATGAGCTGCATCCACCATGGCCTGGGTTTGGTTTATTTATCACCCTGCAGGTTTACATCAGCTCCTGCAGGCAGCCCCTTATTTCTGCCTAGTTAAGGCAAGGATTCACTGGAGCATTCTCTCAAAAAAGAAATGTTCTCCTTTCCTGCACCACAGGTGACAAAGTCCTGGTGTCTCCCAGCGCTGCACAAGGTGACTTGGAGGCTTTTCAATGATCAGGAATCCTCCTGGAGAGACCTTTTGAGCTTCCCTGCCCAAGTTTAACCTGCTGTGTTCCTAATGTGATTAAGATTCTCATTTCCCTGCCAGAGTGACAGCATGAGACAAGAGGGGCTTGGCAATGATGCAGGAGGATGCAGGGTGGCAAAATCAGGGAGCGTAGGACCAGAGCATCCTTTGGGGTCCTTTGCATCCAAAGCAGCAGCATTTCCATCTCCCAGTGACCACTGCAGAGCATCCTGGCAGCTCCAAACTGCCACATAACAGCAGATTTGTTACAGACCTCTGGGCCAAGAATTAAGGGAGATATATTCTGTTCTTTCTATTTAAAAAGTAAGTGATCACACAGACAAGCAAGCAGAAAATTCAGGGGAAAGAAATCACGCAGTCATGTATCAAGGAAGAAAGTATTTACAAGCTCAAAAAAGCAATATGCAGAGACTCTTAGATTACAGATTTCTTTCTGTAAAATTAAAACAAAAATAATGAAGACAAAGAATTCAACCATATTTTGAGGCTGGCAGGTATTCTTAAGCCTTATGAAAGCTTTCTGGGCTGGATCTGCAAGCTTAAATGATATGGTGATTTTAAAGCCAGATTACTTCAAATAGTCTTCCTCCCCAACCCCAAAATCTGAAATGCAGCTAGAGATGAACCAGAATATTTCCAAATTTGTTTTAAACACATGAATCTGTTTCAACCCACCAAACAGCTTCTGATCTAAACCAGCAAAGGTTCTTAGATTAATATTTCAAAATTTTAAATATGAAATTAATTTCCAAGGTTCCTTTGAGTAAATACTAAAAGTCTTTCCTCCAGCATTTTTATTTTGGTAAGAAATGAGAATATGTTTCCTTTAGGATTAAATAAAAATAATTTCCAGATAAATAACAGAATAATTGATTGAGGTATTGAACCTGGATGAACAAATTTGTCAGCAAACAGGTTAAAAGTGGTTTTTTCTCAGTTCTTCCAACAAGTGGAGTACTTCAGAATGGGGACAGCGGGTCTCCCTCCCCTGCCCAACCTGGCACTGCACACAGGTGTCCAGAAGCCACCAAGTGTTTGTGCATAAACCTCAGTGGCTGAGAGGCCAGTTTCCTACAAATACTCGAATCTGGTAATTATCATCATAACGACTCAGTATTGTCCTTGATTTGTGTTTTAATCTCCGTAATTAAAGCGTCTAGCTGCCACAGCAACAGACGCTATAGAAGCATGTCTGCTGTGTAATCATAAAATTAATTAAAACCACAAAGTGGCTGCACAATAAGGAAAGCACTAGACGGGATAGGAGACCAGAGGCTTTTAAAAAATCCTTTGGAGAACCTTTCAGTCCAGAGTGTCTCAGGAAAGGAGCAGGCGCTGTCCTGAGAGGCCATCCCAGGTTCGGAGGGGCTCATTCCAGCTCCCCGTGCCTGTGTTTGCATCCCAAATTATCAGCAGACTGGCCCCTTGTGGACGCTTTCAGCAAAGGAAAGAAAACCCAAACAATACCTAAAATGAGGAAATCAGAGGATTTTACTCTCACCCTGAGAGAGGGAGCCCTTTTAGGGGTGAAGGCGTTTCTGTTGACCGTGATAAATGTTGTCTGCCAGCCCTCACCTCCTCTAGGACACAGCACCTTCCTCAAAGATCCCACAAAACTGGAATTAGCCTGATTATTCCCAAAGCAAAAAAGGAGCATATTCCCCTAATTCCAAGATGCCTTTCTCATTCCAGCTCTCTATCACACATCAACATCCCCTATTCCTTTCAGGGACAGGCTCTCTCTGTCCTACCAGAATGTCAAAATAAGGGGACATTCCCTTGTCCCACCCAAGGGATGGGGTGCATGGGTGTGCACCTTAGGCTGTGTGCACACAAATTGGGCTGTAATCCCAAAGGTGTCTCTTCCCCACTCTTTTTGGGCATGAAATGACCCAAACCTATTAAAAGAGAAATAAAAGCTGAGACCGCCTGCAAGAGAAACACTGAGAATACTGTGAGGGCAGGGAAGAAGGTGAGTACAGGGGGAAGGTTCAATAAAGCCCCTTTTATTTTCTAATCAGCAGCAGCTACAGGGGAGAAACCAGCTGTGAATTTGTCAGATGTGCTGATGATACACAACCGTGGGGGACAGTCGATAGAGGGCCAAGCATGGAGGGAGCTTCAAAGGGAAACCACATTCACCATGTAATTGGAGTGAAACATGGCAAAGAAAAGGGAAAAGGGAAGGATGCCTGCTGGGGAGACCTGGGGCTGGGGGGTGCTTGGTTTTGCTTCAAGCAGTTAAAGGGAAGGAATCAAGTGTTGGCATGTTAATTTCTGGCTCTATCAGATCTGGTGTGCAAGGCTGTCTCTGACCCAAGGATTTGTCCCTCTATGGTAAAATTTACTGCAAAGATTCAGCCTGAACATGTGTAACCTATATAATGGTCATCTCTCTGACAGGAGCTGTAGTTTGCAATACAGCTGGATGCTCCTGTTGATTTTTGTTTTCCACAGTCCTCAGAAAGAGAGGGAAATGATTCTGAATCTTTGTGTGGCTCGGAAAGAGCTGGGCAGATACAAAGGAAGAGTGGGAGTGACAACAGCTTTTATCAAAGTTATTGAGCTTGTTTATCACAACAATAAAGCTGACACTGCCCAGAGGTGGACACCTGCATTTCAGTTAAATCCCTGGAGACAGGGAGCTGGCAGGGTCACTGTGAGCTTGCTCTCCAAGGCTGCAAAAGCACAGGCAGAGGACTTGAGCCAAAGCCCAGGAGCTCGAGATGGATCCGTGGCACTGTGGTGAAGCAGCTCATGGAAATTTGTCAGAGCTTGCAGGAGAAATGAGGGGCTGCTGGGACAGAGCAGCTGGCACCAGAGGAGCTTGCACTTGTCACTTGCTAGTGCCAAAAGCAGTGTTATCCTTTTGGAACCAAATCATCTCAGGAGGAGTTCCAGCAAGAAAGTTGATCGCATGAGGAGCTCCAAGCGCCCTTTACACATCCTATTCATTTTCAAACCATTTTCTGTGGCATAGAAACACTGGGACTCAGGCACCACCTGACTGCTCTTCTGCCAGCCAGTGGTTAACTCAGAGTTTTCTCTTGGCTCCTTTCTTACCACAACCACCTGGGTTTTAGTGCTGCTGTTTCTTCTGGTTGACCCCAAACCACAGTCTCAGACCATCAGTGCTGTAATTCTTTAATTTGGTGCATCAATCCCTTGGAAATCCCCACTTTGCACAGAATCCACACTTCTGCTAAGTTTTGGAAGGGGCCTACTGTTATTTCAACTTTTAATTAACAAAATGGCAATGGTGGTGGTTGGCATCTTTTATAAGTGTAGGAAGGTTCAGTGTCACCCCTGACCCTTCCCATGGATAAGCAAAACTCCACAGCAGAGCAGCAGGAGGGCTGGCACGCATCCTGATCAAGACAAACTCCAGAAATAGTGTTTGCTCACAAGGAGGAACCAAAATAAATCCTCAACCAGATCCAGACTTGCCCATGACAGCGCAATCAAAACCAAAGTAGGTTTTAAATAAAATCTCCAGCTGCCAGTGCTCCCCTGCACACACAATTACAGTTATCACTCTACCTTACACGTGCACAAAAATCAACACCACTCACTCTCCCTTCTCTTCCCTCTCCCTTGACCTTTCAAGGAGCATGTAAGCAGCACACAGCACTTGCTAAAAGTGCTTTTACTTTGTCAGCAGATAAAAAATACCTCTGTTTCTGATGCTTGTTTGGACTAGTCTGTTACCCTTTGAGTGACCTGAGCTTCCCACAGAAGCAGAAGACCCAAGAGATCAACAGGGAGAGGAGACAAGGAAGCCTCTTGTTAGCAGCTAAATAGAAAAGATTGAGTGTCCTAAAGGGAAACTGGATTTGACACTGAGAGCTGTGAACAAGCCAGGTGTGAGCAGAAAAAACAGCATCAACCTGGAAGTGCAATAACTCTTTGGTCCTGAGAGGAAATACCTGGGAAAAGAGAACCATAACTATGGTCACAGTCACCTCCTAGAAGCCAGAAAAACCACCAAGACTGCATCCAGCACTGCCCATCACGGGTGCATCTGTCAAGCTGGATCATCTCCAATCCTGTTTTCCATCTGGATTCAGGCTGGTGACAATTCAGGGAAGGTACCTGGGACACACAGACCATGCCCAAGCCTTTCAGCAGCGCCCAGCAGTGTCCAGGGGCTCTGTCCCCCTCCCAGGACAGGCGACAGCAGGGACAGGGACAGGTTCCTCCCAGCCTCAAGCAGGACAAGCTGCTCCCTGGAATAACTGAGCTGCAGCAGGAGAGCATGAGCATTATTGGCATGAAGCAGATCTGGATTTCCTCTGGAGCAGAAATTAAAGATGTCACTGTGACTGAGCGTGGGCTGCTGTTGCTGCTCTCTGTCATTCAAATTTCACGCTCAGTTTTTTCAACAAGCCATCTACTCATCTCTGAGCAGTTTACCACCCTTTCCACACGCTTGTTTCTGGGAGCACGGAGTCTCCAGGTTGCAGTGTTGCTGCCGTGGGCCGCAATCCCGTCCATTTGCACTGACAATTTAATCACCTTGCACTGATTTGTCATAAGTGAGCACTGAGTGCTGCTAACGACGTTCTCATTGATTGCCTTGAATGGAACAATTGACAGTGACTGAAGGTCAGGCTGACACGGCCAAGATGAAACATCAGTAGAACTATACAGGTTTTTTTTTTTTCCATAGATGTACTATAAATTATTTTGAAGGTGATTCATATGAGCTTACAATGGAGTCTAAGAGCATAATTGTCTTTCATTACTATGCAAATTATGCAAAAAAATCATCTAAGATCAAGTCCTATTGATGATATACTGCTTTATGTTCTTTCTCCTCTGACAATCCACATCTGCAGCCTACAGAAGTCAGATTATTATCTATACCATTATTAACTTCATTTACTTTTCAAGGTGGTAGTTGTGGCTTTTTCTTAGAGCAGCTATTTTGACACACAATACTTAGAAACTGTGGAATTCAAAGCCAAAAGACAACAATTACTTCAACTGTCTTCACACACTTCCAAGGCAGTGTTTAAACTTTCCAAGTCTGATGGATAACTAATATAATTATACTAAACTTGGAAAGAAAGCAGATGGCTTAAACGAGGCAAATGAGATATGTAGCAGAAATAGTTATCAGTGGAAAGAATAATGCAGCAGGGTGACTTTTTAAGATGCTTTCTGAAATAGATTCACTATCCTATATTGTTTTCTACCTTAGAGCTCTTGACTGAGCATGTTCAGCACCTACAGAATTACCCAAGAAGAAATCTCGCATTTTACAGCTCTCCTCACAACTACAGTAATGGTTATTTTCTTTGAGAAACATACAGACATTTTAAGAATCAATATTTGAGATTACTTACCCAGCAGCAAATCACAGCCTGCCCTTTGCATAAGTCACTTGTGAAAATGAAGTTGTCACAAGTGTCCATTAGAACAGACAATGCTCCATGTTAATCTTTCCTGGGGTAACATCCTCTGACCACGAGCAGCTGCAGAACTCACACAATGTGATTTACTAAAGATCACACTCAAAAAAGGCTCGGGGGAGCAGACCAAAAATCAAAACGAGGTACAAAACCAAAACCTTCCTTATTTGAAAAGGGTCTCTCCTCTTCAAACAAAGACAGGAGCTAGAATCTAAGTAAAATGAAATTTAAATCGCATATATGTTCAGCAAAAATGCATTTTGAGAGCGCAGCTGAAATGTCAAAAGCGAATTCATCCTATAAGGACTTATTCTGACATGGTAAAACAAGCAATTCCAAAGCCTCACTTCCAGCCCAGAGCTCCCTGCTCTCACCCCCTCAGTCCTGCTGCACACAGAGTATCGTGGCACTGAGGAGCTGCTGGCCCTGGATGAGCACAGAGTGAGCAGCAAAATGCCTGAGGGGAGAATCCCATCTGTGAGAGCGAGCAGTGAGTCAGAGGCACAGCCAGGAACCAGGACTGAGAGCTGAGTGAGTGCCCATCTGAGTGCCCATCTCCACCTCAGCACAGCTGGGGCACAGCAGGCGACACTGCAGCTCCATCATCCATGGCCAGCACTCAGGACAGCAAAAACACAGCCAGGCTCTCACAGGTATCCCCCAAACAGCAAAGCCCTCAATTCTGCACATAATCTCTTCATTGTGAGCAGCTCTGGGAGATCCCCAGCACTGCTGGTTGGATTCTAGTGCCCCACTCTGTAAAAACCCTTAAATATTATTGCACCAGGAACCTGCTCTAGGCAAAACCCAGCACGACATTTGTGCCTTCTGCACATCTTCAGAATACAGTGGACATTTGAAGGAACAGATATATCCAAATGCTGCATGAGCTATTGTGATTTTGCCCTTCTTGGAAAGACATTTGTTTGTTATCAATAGTTCTTCGTGCTATCTGTTATTAGTGTCACACTATAATAGTCTATAGTGCTATCTATAGTGCTTAAGTATTGGGTGTTTTCAAAAAGTTTCTTTCCTATTAAGGGTCCTAAGTTTTATTTCACTCAAGTCTGACCTGCTGAAACAAAAAAAATCTTCCTTCAATTAAGGGTTTTTCCATGGGAAGGACCACTGGTTTCAGTGCTGAATTATTTAAAGCTGAGAAACTGCAGTTCAGGCATGTTTTACAGAGCTCTGGAAATTATAAAAGAGGTAGAAAACACACTTTGCCCAAAACACTGCTCTTAAAGAATTTTACTAACACCAAAAGCCACCAGCTCAAGTGAACAGTTGTGCTATCAGCCTGAGAAGGCAACCTTTTCCACTAAAATATCACCCAGTACCCACAAATTTCCTTGTTAACAGCATTTTTTCTGTGATATTTTAATGTGCTCATGCATGGCTGTCGATTGTCTCAGCCTTGCTGGGATTGCTGGAGGGGGAGCCACTGACATCTGATAGCAAGGACAATTTCTGGAGCAAGGAAGATTGTTTTTTCCCCCCCGAGGACCTGCATTACTTCCAGGAACAAGTTGGGTTTGCAGGCTGAAAATGCAGCCAGTTCTGCAGATTTGGGGCAGCACATGAGGGTAACTTTCATGTACTCTCAGCTCCCCAGGGTCGCTTCCCTGCTCGGGGACAAGAACACACCAAGATCTGCCCTTGTTCAGTGACTCCTCTGACTCCAGGACACTGTTGTAATGTTATTTATGCTTCTCAGCCACCTAAGCTTTTTTTAAAATCCAGCTTAGGTGTGACATCCTGGGGCCAGGTGAATAGTGGGGTGGGAAAAGCCAGCCATGGATGCACTCTGCAGCTGGGCTGATCCTCTGCAAGCCAGGCCTGATTTGAGTGTGCAGTGGGGTGGAATATTTCAGCATCCCAGAGATGAAGGGCTGGGCAAATCCCAAATGTGAGCACTCCGAGCAGGGCTGGCTGCCCCCCTGCACACTGAGCACAGCCACACCTGCATCTGAACCCTGCTCACGCCATCCCCGCCCAGATTTAGCTTTAATTTGCTTTTTTTTGCCACAGGTAGAAGGTTGGCTCTGGCATGCATTTGCTGAGGGAGTCACAGACATTAAGAAAAGGGTCCTGATTTCAACTCTGTCCATTATGCAAATGCAATTAAGGTACGTTATCTTAATTTGGTTTAAAACCTTTAAAACACCTTGAGCAACCAGCCTAATTATACTTTCTTCATCATGTCTTGAGTTCCAAATACTCCTTGCTTTAGTGTAAAAAAATAAAAAAGACTAACAAACAAGCAGAAAACCCTCATAAATATTTCTCAGATAAACACTAATAATCTTTTACGCTTATTTTGCCCATTTACTCCAAGGAAATGCTCTACAATTTGTGAAGCCAAGAACATTTTACCTACCTCTGGGATGGAATGTCACAACAGTTTAATCACACAGCAGCACCATGCAACATTTGAGGATCAGGCACCAAGAACAATACTAACTCTAATTGGAATTACTGGGGGAATTAAGGCATGCAGAATATAATTACTCCTACTGGATTTTGGCCAGTGCAAACTGGAGCACGAGCCAGGGCTCAAAGTCCAGCCACCTCCTTCCTACCAGAAGTGCCATGAACACAAGTGGCAATATCCCAGAAGGCAGCATCCTATAAAATATGGCCTTTCTGGAGAGAAAATAGCCACTGAACCAGCTCCAGTTTTAATGTGGGGTCTAACTCTGAATAAAAATTAAAAAAAAAAAGAAGAAAAATCTTCCATCATCTACTAACACAACATTCTCAAAAAATACAAGCTAAGTAGTGATTTGGTAAACATCAGCATGTTTAAGCACTACACACCAAGCATTACACCAAACTCTAGACAGACTCAAATGAACCACTTCAGTCAAACTTCCCTTGGCCCTGAGAACATCAGCATTGCTCTTTATGCTGGGAATAAATCTGTCCTGGTGAGCTCCAGTGCCTCTCCAGCCCTGCAGAGAGAGGTGCAACAGGGAAAGCAGAGCAAAAACCCCAATTTTAAAATGATACCATTTTTAGGGACTCAGAGGCTCCCAGAAATCCATGGCCCTTGTTCAGAAGCAGACCCAGCTTCTCTTCTCTCTCTTTGTCTGGACAGGTCCACCAGCTCTGTCACAAGTCCCCACTGTGTGTACATGAATTTTCTCCAAATTGCTCCTTTCCCAATGAGTTTTTTGAGTGATCTCAGCACTCCCTTGTTACAACAGCCCTTTATTTCAGGGCAGATCCCCCTTGGGTGTGTGTGGAGAAGCTCCTGGGGCTGCAGTCTCAAGATGCATCAAGGGAATATAGCCTGGATATTAGGAAAAATTTTTTTACAGAAAGGGTGATAAAGTTTTGGAATTGCTGCCTGGTGGATTTACAATAACAAAGCCTGGATGTGGCACTGGGTGCCAGGGTTCAGTTGGGGTATTTGGGATGGGTTGGGCTCGATAATCTTGAAGGTCTCTTCCAACCCAGTCATTGTGTGAATTCTGTGAAAGTCCCACCTTTGGCTCTTCCAGCACAATTTACTGTAATCCCTGCACCAGCACCAGCCTGCTGTGGTTTTATGTGGGCAGCTCTAAAGCAGGAATGTGATTTTATCACAGAGATAATGTTTGTCTACTTTTGTAGATGTCCTTGGGATCTAAATCTAAAACGAGTGCTGAGCATTATTGTTATTAAAGCAACAAAACACGTCCTAGGAGCAGATACAAAGGGGGAATTCTCAAAGTACAGAAAAGCATTAAAATAAGGTCACATTCCCCAAAGTCCCATGGGATCTGAAATACAGATGCTGTGAGTAGCTAGCAACTAATTAGTTCCAAGCAGCTAATACATGGTGCAGTGCTAACACACAGAAACACAAACATGGCCTCATGTACACAGACAGGGTTTGATTGCGTTTTTAAATATTTCATCTTGCAGGCCAATTATCATAAGGGAACTGATACGTAAAATTGCCAAATTCTCAATTATGTTCTCCCTTCTTTCTCATTTCCATTTTGACCATGAAACTCTGTGCCACCCTAAAACAATTCACCAATTACAGTAAAATGAAATTCCATGATGGTGGAGGGGGGGGTTTAATGCAAGAATAAAATCCCTGGCTGAATTGTTTACTCTGAAGGATTTAAAAAAGTGTATATATATAAAGTACTTTTTATAACATAACAGAAGAACAGGCAATTTCTGCCAATTTATCTGTATCTCCATAGGACCACAGTGGGGTTATCTGGTCCCACCTCCCTCCTCAAGCAGCGTCATCCTGGAAAACACAGCATGGATAGAGCTGGAATGTATCCAGTGAGAAGGACTCCCAACACTCTCTAGAGGGTTTCAGTGCTCAGTCACTGCACAACAAAGAAGCTTTTCCTCATGTCCATGTGGAGCTTCCTGCGCATCCATTTCTGCCCATTGCCTCTTGTCCCATTGCTCAGCACCACAGGACAAAGTCTGGTCCATGCTCTTCCCAGAAGGACTCACTGGGCTGGCTTCCACTGGGAAGGAAAGCTCTGCCATTCACACAAGACACCTTTGGGAGCTGCAGGGAGCAGCCACACTGAAATCTTGCTGTTTCAGGAGAGGTGAAACATAACAGTGTGAGCAGAACCACAAGTTGGTGATTATTCCTGATGCAGACATCTTTTCATTAAAATCCTTTCTTTAGGATTTTTCCTCCTGAGAAGCTGAGAGGCCTCAAGAACAAAATGTAAACATTGATTATCTGCTGCTGAGGAATGCAACAGGTGCATTTGTGGTCTCATGTGGATGTTTGTAATTAATGGCCAATCACAATCAGCTGGCTCAGACAGAGAGTCTGAGCCACAAACCTTTGTTATTCATTCCTTTCTATTCTTAGCCAGCCTTCTGATGAAATCCTTTCTTCTATTCTTTTAGTATAGTTTTAGTGTAATATATATCATAAAATAATAAATCAAGCCTTCTGAAATATGGAATCAGATCCTCATCTCTTCCTTCAACATGACCCCTGTGAACACCGTCACCTATTCCTTATTCCTGAGAACATTGTCACATTTTCCTTATTCCTGAGAACATTGTCACATATTCCTTATTGCTGAGGCCCTGCTGGTGGCAAAGGGCAGCTGGGCTTCTCCTCCCCAGCCAGCTCTGACACTTCTTCCCTTCTGCCTAAGCCCTCTCATTCCCTCCTCTGTGCCCACCCTTCTCACACCTCCCTTTCATGGCTCTTTCCCCACCACTCTGCAGTGCCTGAGACAATTCCCACTGCCTCGTGTCCTTCCCCAGTGGCCTTGTTATCTTCTTCCCATCCTCCTCCTCTGGCCTTGCTGTGCTCAGCTGGCCTTCCACTGGGAATCTGCACATTGCACCCAGAAAAGGTGGATAACATTTACAAAAGGATATAAATAACTCCTGTGCTAAAGCTTTATTGATTTTCAATGGGATTTTGGAACCTTGTGGTTTTGTCTCCTTTTAATTTTATTTTTTTTTTGTCTCCTCTTCCTTTAATCCCTACATCACCAGTTTTTAATGCTACATCCCTATTCATACACTTATACTGACACACTGGATTTCCAGAGAGATTTTTCCCAGAGATTTTTTTATAGAGGGTAAGATAAAGGCTGAGAGTATAAATCACATATAGGCCAAGTTATGGATCTGATCTGTGGTGGGAGCTGCCACAACACAGAGGGTGAAAGGAGCCTGACCAGTAAAGGACCAGTACATCTTTACAAAATCTGCATTTACAGGAAATCCCATTACTAGACCACTGCATGCCATCACTGGACAGAGGAGAAAATTGGGGGTTTTCCTCCCAAAAGTATGTAAAAATACTACTTCATCAGGGTTGGAAATGGATATATTATCTACTGTTAACTGGAAATGTTTATGGAAATAAATGGCTGTTTTTTGTTTAAAACTGTATGTAGCAATCATAATTTTCTATTTTTGTATTATTCTGCACCAAAAAAAGATTAAATCCCTCAATAAAGCTACTGACAAGAGATTCAAGTGTCTTTCTTTAAAAACACACCAAAAATAAATCTTTACTTGTAACACAGACAGAGCTCCTGCTTTCTCCTCCCTATAACATTTCCTCAGAGCTCTCAACAACCTGCAGCCCTTGAAGAAGGGGTCTCTCAACATTTAGAAATCTTCTTGCCTGGCTTTTCTTTATCCTTACCCTGCTCTTCATCTTCCCATCCCCGAGTAACTTTGACCCCCACAGGTGTCCAAGACAAACCCCACACTGTACCTGAACAAGAAAAGGTGTGAGTGCTGCACAGCTTCACCTGAAATTGAAACCTGCCCCTTCATTTCCCAGCCCTCAGCTCCTGCAGCCCTGATAACACAGCAGCTAACCCTGCTGGAAAGAACACAAGAAAGAGAAAAGAAATCTTTTTGCAATTTAGAAAATTACAGGATCTTAATTTCTTTTTTCCAAGTGGTTTTTTTTTATTTTTTTAAGAGAACTGGAATTGTTCAGTGCAATAATGGAACGTGACCCCTTTCAGGTGTATAATTTTCTGGAAACCCCTTAAAACAATAAGCTTTTCTCTTCTTCACAAAAGGTACTTATCCCATAATTGGCATGCAAGCATGGAATGAGTATTTGCCAGCAGTAGAAGTTTTCTCACATAAATTCAGTGTGTCAGGTGCAATCATGAACCTGTGGGATGATTATTACTCTTCTGTTTAGTGCTGACAGAGCCTGGGCCCAGTATCTGCACAGAAATGGCCTTGAAAAGGAAAGATTCTCATTTAGAGAAGGGCCAAAAGTAGAAATCCAAATTTCCAACATTCCCTTCTCCTAGGACTGCCTTAGACATTCACTCTCTTCTTTAAATATGCAACTCTCTGCTTCAGTTTCTTATTTATTTATAATAAGAAACTGGTAATATTTAACACACATGTAAGAGCAGAGAGGTTTGAGCTGTAATGCATCATTGTGACCTTCAGCTGCAAGGAACTGTAGAAAAACAACAAATTAATATTCTTTGCTGTGCTCTCCTGCTTTCTGCTCCTGTTTAGTCTGTGCTCGTATGCTTTAGAGAGAATTAAAGTTTATTCATACAAAGAGCCCATAATGGAGAAAATGAAAGCTTCACTTAATAAAACTTCCTTTGATGTCACTGCAATTCCTTCTATTAACCTTTCAGCTGCCACGGATGTTCTACCTACATACATTCATTTGTCCAGCAAAGTGGAAAATTGCTGGCAGGAGAACATCAAAAAAGAAACCACCAGATGAGATAAAAAGAGAAGATTTATGAAAACCTGCTTCATACCTCCATGCACTAGAGCATTATATACTGAGAACTTTGCAAATTACAGTGTTGAGTTATGGCTTTCAAATTCCATGTCAGCAAAAGCCATCACACCTGTAGAGTTAAAATTCTTGGGCACAGAAATTGGCACAGATCATGCCCAGGATCAGAGGTGACCACATGAGGCACAGCACACTTCAAACAGAGCTGACACCGAGCTGGCTTTTGTTCTGGAGTTAGAGGTGGGAAAAATAAAAATAATGGAGACACAAAATGATGACGAAACTATCACGCTGTTCTTGGTATTTAGAGCAGGATCCAGCTTTGCCCAATGGCATTTGCTTCACTCCTCAGCTCCTGCCCAGCCTCTGCACCCTCATTGCTGGCTGCTGGAGTGCTGTGCCCTGTGGGACATCTCAGCTCCACCTTGGTGGATGGGAATTTCAGTGCCAGCCCCGTGCCCACAGCCCCACAGCCACAACCAGACGCACTCATCCACCAACCCAACCCCACAAACCAGAGCTGTAGCTGCACCCTCAGCTCTGCCTCAGTGAATCACAGTGATGCACTTGCAGACGCTGGCTGCAGCTCTGTTTTTTCCTAGGGGAGATGGAGCGCTCCTCGGCACGCTTGGCTTTTCAGGCTTGTTGCCTGCCCTGCTCAGCAGGCTGCCCTTTAACATGCTCCATCTGGCAGATTGGTGCTGACACCCTTCCCCCTCCGTGCTGGTAGGCTTGTGATGGCAGGCTTTGGGATGCCCTTCCTCCCCTCGCTTGCCTGCAGCCAGCAGAAGAGCAGCCTGCTACTCCCTATTAATCTTCCAGCAGGGAAAAACATCTTGGGGCTCCCTTCGGAGCGCGTTCGGCTGCTCAGAAGCTGCTCCTGCCTCACACGAGATTTAACTGTGCTTCTGTAAGGATTTCCACACAAGCTTCTGCTCAGGTTTTTCCTGGGTTCCTCAGATCTGCTCACATCCCAATCTGCCTTCCCAATTCAGTCTATGATGGGTGAGGATGGGGACGTGAAATTAGCCCATTTAATCTGCTATGTCTGCTCCATCCTTCTGCTTGGAAAGGATTTTTTTCTCCTTTCTAACTATTTTCTGGATTAAAAATAGGTTTCCTTCCTGAATAAGCCACATTTATCTCCCATTTTTCCTTCTTAGTGTCTCTCCAGGGTTTTCATGTTAGAGCTCACTGGCTCCATTTGCTTGTTTCCCATTAAGCAGGCAGGGCTGCATAATTCACCATTTGAACATTCTGTGATCCTTCTACAACAGGGAATTATTTTCCTCCCCATTTTAGCAAAGAGACACCAAATCAAACCAGGTTTTACTGGACAAAAGCCCAATGAAGGACTGAATGAGGAGTTCACACATTGCAATCCAAACCCTCCAGAGCAAGTCTTGCATCCACCAGAACCACTTGAACAAAGTGAAGGTGGGCATGAAAAGACATCAAAACAGGCAACAAAAAGTCAACACAGACCTCTGGGACACAAAATGGAGTGAAGGCAACACAAATTGTTGAGGCAACAACTGCAGCGTGAGTTTCAGACTCCTTATCTGGCAATTTCTCAAAATTACAAGGGGGGGATAATTGGAGGTTTGCTTCAATTCTTTCTTCAGCTATAATAAAAAGCTTTGAGAAACAGTCATGAGCTGTGACAGAGTAGAAATTAAAGATGGTGCAAGGCCAGTGTTCACCTTGGAGTGAATGAAAGTGCAGCAGCCCCACAAAATCTCTCTGTTCACCATAACCAAGTCATCCCTGGTAATTTATAAGGGTGAGATGTTTGCCACTGAAAGCAGGGAAGATTTGAAGAACTGGCTGCTCGATACTTGGGTTCAGCTGATTCTGGTGTGAACTGCCCCAGTGGTAACTAATGAAATAAAAATAAAGCCTTTGCCTTCAGCCTGACAGAGCCAGCCCTGACCTTAATTTGCCACAGAGATCTTTGATGAGTATGAAAGTGTTTCCCTCCAATATCTTAGGAGGACAGCACGCTGCCTAATGAGCTGGAGGTCTCAAACCCACAGGCACCACGGTAATTACAAAGGGGTATTTAATTATCTAACCCTGGCATCTAAAGGATTAACAAACCTTCATAATGAAAGGAAAGCAGAGAGGAAAGAAGAAATCATTGTCTAATCCACAAAATGCTGGGAAAATCACTATAGAGACAGATTTCAATAGATTCATATCTGGTGTTTCTAAAAGCTTACTGTGTACTAAAATGCCAGATGTTCACACATTATGGTTGTTATTACTGTTAACAGCATTAATTGGGAGAGAGTGGAAGTTAATCCAATTTAATTCAGAAAACTAAGTAGAAAAATATGAGAAAACAAATGTAAGTCTGTAACAAAGACAGATACCCAACACTTTGGCAACCTGCACA
Organism: Melozone crissalis; assembly: GCF_028551555.1. Lineage (NCBI taxonomy): Eukaryota > Metazoa > Chordata > Aves > Passeriformes > Passerellidae > Melozone > Melozone crissalis. Next base: position 29,443,751 of record NW_026535823.1, read on the forward strand.
TTTCCCATACTGCTGGCACAGCCACTCCAGGAGTGGTCAAACAAGAGAAATGACCTCTCTAGGAACTATTCCATTTACATTTGTGCACCAGACAGAACAGCAAAATAGAAAAAATAAAACAATTCTTGATATTCAGGCCTTGCCTGGCCCTTCTCAGGCAAGGACAGAGCTCTGTGCACTCCTCAGCCCTGCTTCACTGGTGTTATTTATTTCCTCTGCACAGAAACTTTTGCCTTCTCCATGGCAGAAAACCAGTGGTTATTTGAATTTCAGCGCTCTGTCAAAAATAAAAGGCACCATTACATGTAGACCGTGTCTCCTTGCAAATGTATGCAAATGCATGTGTATAACAAAGCAATTTACATCTGCCCAAAGCCTCAAAGTGAGTGTATTTGCTTTGATCAAAGCTTAAAATGGGATTTATCTGTAGGGCATAAAAACAATGTTTGCCTTAAAGAAAACAGCAGTGGCTTTAGATCGCTGCAATGAGGCTGCTCTGTTCATTGTGGCATTGCTGTTTGTAATGCTGCTAAGGTTGTGTGAGCATTTCCCTATAATCCTCTGCATCCAGAAGCTTACAGCTTGCCAGTGAAATGTCTCTCCAACTTACACTTAGCGTGTAAGACATTAATCTATCTGCTAGCCTTTTATTTCTTCACCAAATTATTTTTAAAAAGCCCCAAACCCATGTATTCCTTCATAAATTGCATTTTGCTATTAATGTTCCCTGTGATATTTGCAAGCGAGCTGAATTACCTCAAGATGTTTTAAACCAAGGCCAAAAAAAAAAAAAAGCTGTTTTATCTGGAAAACACTTGTCTGAAAATAAAGCCAGTAAATGTATGATGTACAAAGAAGGTGCCCGTGATGTATTTGATGTATTATTTGGTTCACTAAATAGCTGCCCTCAAAAAAAAAAAAAAAAAAAAAAGAAAAGCAATAGTACAATAGTAAAAGTATTAGGTAGCCCATGGAATTCTTCCTTCAAATTCTGTCAGTAGAAAGAGATATAGTTAATGGTAAGTAAATTTCAAAGGGATAAAGAACTTGGTGATGATTTGATAGCTGGCATGGAGATTATCAAAGAAATTTCTGATCTCACAACAGAGAATTCTTCTGCAATTTCCAAATAATTGGGAAAAAAATGCAGTATCCATGAATTCATCTGACTGGCAAAAGTCCAGGCACAGCTCTCAGAATAGGTGTTCCAGCTGACAGATGCTTTGGAAAACATGGACTATTCTGCTCCGGGGAGTTCTGCAGTCAGCTGGGAGAAGAGTTCAGTTTTAAGACAAACTCGTGCAAGTAAGTGCATTAAAGAACTTTTCAGGTTGCTACTGAAAGCAAAGGAAAGGATGTTTCCAGGTGAAAGCTGTTATCTGAACTTGCTGAGAGCAGCTCTAAAGCCAAGTGGGGAAAAAACTCACATTTAATAATTTTATGCTGTCTATTCTCCAGCTGCAGAGAGGAACAGAACACTCTTAGGATAAGAGGCACTCAGAGTTAGCTGTTCCTTTTTGTCTTCAGCACTGGAAGTTGATTTCATCCCCCATAAGCACAAGGGGGGATGCTCCTCACAGGGATGGCACCCAGGTAAACCTCCTGCCCACCAGCATTTAGAACCCAAGGGCAGAATTTTATCCCATAAATATGAATCCATTCATTAGCATTTCCAGCATCATCTGCATCCTGCATGTTAAGGATGTCACTCTGAGCAAGGAGTTTCAACTATTGCTTACTTAACTCCATGTAAGTGCCTCCAAGGCAGAGAGGAGAAGCCTGCTCCCAGGCAGCAAACAGGCATTGCATATTCATAAGTATCTCAGCACACAATTAATTGCTGAGTGATGAAAAAGCAGCAATGAATAGAAAAGGTTTCTGCTGTAGCTCTGAATGAAATCCATACAAAGTGCACACAGAGTGTTTTCCATCACCAACAAGTGTCCTTGGCTTCACACCTGCCACACGCTCGTCTCTGCATCACAAAGCCAAAAGCTTCAGTTGCTAAATACAAAACAGAGACAGCATGTCCTTCCTCATTTACAATCACTCTAGATCTTGAAATAACTCATAATAAGCAGAGATAAGTGTTGGAGTTTCTTCTTTTGATGGTGCCTCAAAGCAAGGCAAAGTGCACAGTAATGGGCTGCAACATCATCCCATTGCTTCCCACCCTGGCCCTCAAGTCACAGCTACAGCCCAGCAAAGATGAGTGTGCTGATGGCTTTGACACTTCCATTTTCACTTTCTCACTTTTGAATTAAATTCATTCATCATTAAATTGAGTGTACTCTGTAATTGTTGCAAAATGACTGCCAGCCACAGGGCCTGGGAAAAGCACTCCAGTTTTGTGTGGAACTTATAAAGCCATTAATTGGCACCTGATTAGGCCAAATTATTTTCTGTTGGATCCAAAACTACACCCCAATATGGGAAATCACAGCACCTCTCCTTCCAATAATATCTGGTCCTTGTACCTGCTTGCTCAAGCTTCCACGGTTAGATTTCCTGCAAAATTTAAGTTTAACACAAATACACTGCCCAGTGACATTTTCTTGATGTTCAGTTTCCAAATGTCCAAATTCTTTGTTATACTTTGGATCCACATTTAATCATATAGCTAGAAAATGTATTTGTATTGAATTTATATTGCTCTAAATTGATGCATACAAGGAAAGATGTTAGCATCAAGATTTAGTACTTTTTAACCTTGAAGGTATGCCATATAATAGGTATTGATTTTATCTTTTTTTATTACACAGAAAAAATAATAAAATATGTCTGCTGGTGAACTGTTATACGACAGAATAAATGGTTAGCAGTGTATGTTATAAAATAGCACCATGACACCACGTATGTTTGCTTTAAAAGCTTATTATAAAAATCAATGATGATATACATCTTGGTTGGGCTCATTTTTTCTAATTAAAGAGACAGTGTAAAAAAGAGGTTTTCAGTGGTTCAATCTGCAATTCTTATTTCTCTTCATCATCTGTAATATTTTCTCTTACTGAGGAGGCCTTGAAAATACTCTATAAAATTTTGCTCATTTTCTCTCAAAAATGATTCTGCATGTGGCACTGAGGTTAATGTTGTTCTTTTATGTATGATCCTCCTAACGTGTGATGCTTCAGATTAAATCATCTGGTTTTCCTAAGAGGCCTCTGAGGAGGAAATTCTGATCGCCTTTAAGTCAAAGAAAAATTTCCATCCACCCCGGCAGAGCCAGATTTCACACCCTGAAGGTATGAAAACTGCTTCTCTCTCCTCCAAGAATGCAAGGAGAAACCAAGGGGAATAACCAAGGGGAAAGGAACATAAAAGAAAACTGGCAGGATCTCCTGTCCAAAGGGAACCCTCCCAGCAAAGGAGAAGAGAGAAACACCTTGGGAGAAATGCATTTCCACCTCCTCTGGAAGTGCATGGAGTCACAGCACAGATTGATTTTTTTACCTTCAGTGATTAAGGTCCCATTCAGGGCTTCAGAAGCAGCTCTGGCACTCCAACATGGTTCAGCTCCAACTCATAAATACCCCTGTGGTGCAGCTGTGTCTGTGGCTACTTTTCTTGGTGTTCACAGCATTTCTAGGATCCAGCTTTTCCAGACAGAGCTCATTTATATCCCTGTCAGTACTTTACACACACATAACTTTTCTAAAAAGCCCTCCCTGCACCTTAAATATCCTTGAAATATTTTTGTTGGTAGTTGCCCCTTTTAAGCTGATTGGTCTTCCATCAAAATGAAATATATCAAAACTATTTTGTTATTCACCCAGAAAATTCCCTTTCAGACACAATCATCTTTCTTTCCTGAATTCCCCCTAATTTGTTAAACTCTTTCTATTATTGAACTACCTGTAGATAAATGCTGTATTCCAGGGCAGAAAAAGGTTTTTTGTAGAGGGAATAGTACATCTCTGATGCCCAGAAAAAGCATCACTGATTCCATTTTAAATTGTAAGTTTGGACATTAAAAACACTCCACTCATTAAAAATCTGCATAAAAATGATTATTTTACCTGTTTTTGAACGAAAGCCTATGGTGAGATACACCGAAACATCTTGCAAAAAAAACATAAAGGTAATTTGTTTTCAGATATACAAGAAATCTGTCTTTTTATCTTTTTATCCCTGGCTGAGCCTCAACTTGATTTAACCTTCGCTAGCACCACTGTGTCAGCCCATATCCCACTTCCTCTCACTCCATCTCCTCAATCTGGATGTTCTTCAAGGTAAAATTCACAGATGCCAAGGGTTTGGAGAGCCCTGGGAAGGGGAAGTGCTGCCATTAGGACTCCAAGCTGTGTTTTTGTGTTTGGAGAGCTCACTTCCTCCTCTCGCTCTTAAATCTTGGTTGAGACAAGATTGTGACTGGGAATGATGGAGTGTGTGAACTGAGGGGGTTGTAGTGTCCTTAAAAGAAGAGGGAGGAAAAAAAATGGCACGGCATTCTTTGCAGTGGTTATCATCAACAGCCATCCTTTGTGCTCGAGCACTCGCAAAAGCACCAAGGAGCTGCAATACATCCCCTCTCTATTGATTCAGAAAAGAAAGGTAATTGATTCACCCTCAGGATTTCCTTTAAGAGACACTGGGTAAGAATTATCTCTCCTATATCATATCACAAAACACACTAAGCAAAGCTGCTTGAGATTTGTATACTGTCATCCATCACTGGAATCCCCGAGCTCTTTTCAAGCATAATTGAGAGCAGACAACTGTATTTTTGGGGTCGTTGCAGGGTCTTCCTCCATCTTTCAGGGTAAAACCCTCCACTTGTAGCACTTGGGAAATGGTTGGCTTGAAGTGAGGGAAGGTTTGTTATTTTGCTAATTGAATTGAATTTGAGGCTTAAAAAAATGCAGCAAACTGATCAAAGTAGACACTGAAGACTAAAACATCAATCCCTTTGCCCCACTGTCCCCATCATGGTTTCTATTTGCATCCTTAATTTCAGGACATTAAAACTTGCCCAGGGACTGAGGTTTGTGCTGTATAGTTTTGGAGCCCAGGGTCACACAAAGATTACCACTCAGCAAACAGATCTGATGCTACTCTGATAATTTATACAAAGGGCTCGATTTTTCAACCTCTTGAATTCTCCTTTTCTATGGATTTACATATTTTTAACACATATTGGCATATAAGCCATAAATATTGGCCTAATTTCTGAAATGCTGTCATTTCTCCCCTGCTATAAATTACAAAACATCAACCCCATGACAGGAGTGCATCACTTCCAGCCACTGGCACTTGAGCTGCTTCTAAAACCCAGCAGATATTTGGACACAAAACTCTCTGATAATGTTTGAAAATTTAACTTGATGGAGTGAAACTTATCTGATGGTCAAAGAATTGGATAAAAGGACAGAGAATATGGAGACAGCTGGGGTTCTAGTCTATATGGACAGAGAATATGGAGAAAAGTGGGATTCCACTCTATATGGACAAAGAATATGGAGAAAAATGGGATTCCAGTCTATATGGACAAAGAATATGGAGAATACTGGGGTTTCAGTTTATATGGACAGAGATTACGGAGAAAACTGGGGTGCCAGTTTCTATGGACAAAGAATATGGAGAAAACTGGGGTTCCAGTCTATATGGACAAAGAATATGGAGAAAACTGGGGTTCCAGCCCATAGGCTCCAAAAAATCTTTGTTAGAGATTTCACTGAATGGCAGTAGCAGTAAGAAACAGCAAGAAGCAGAGCCAGTGGCTCCAGATTTTAATGTCTCCCCACAGTAAAAATGTACATCTCCAAGCTATTCTGTGCAGGACAGCAGCTGATAGCCAAGAAACTGCCTCCTGTAATTAACATGCTGCTTTTCTAGATGAGCCTCTTTGCTGCAATATTTTTCCTCTGAATTCCTGACAAGTTTAAAAAAAAAGGAGAATGGGCTGAGTGCTCAGACTGGCAGATTGCCTGAACGTACTCACAATCATTAGCTGATCTCACGGTGTCTCCTGCTGCCACCTTCCCACAGGGGAGCAGATGTCCCAAAACAAACAGTGCTGCTGGAGGGGGAACACGACAATCAGGTGAGATGCAAAGGGCACTCAGAGCCACCATTTCTCAGGGGACTTAAGCTTGACCAAGAACCTCTTTGGGAAGATGTGATGGTGCCCTACCCAGCAAGAGGGAGGAACTGGAAAGGTGTGGATGCATAAAAAAAGGGGGAAACACTGAAAAATCCACATTTTCCACGGTGCTGAGCAATGGGACAAGAGGCAAGAGGCATAAACTGGTGCACAGGAAGCTCCACTTGAATGTGAGGAAGGATTTCTTTGTTCTGCAGTGACCAAGCAATGAAACTGGTTGTGCAGAGAGGGTGTGGAGCCCCTCTCACTGGAGATATCACAGAACTGTCTGGATGCAATCCTGTGCTCTGGCATGACCCTGCTTGAGGAGGGAGGTGGGAGCAGATGGCCCCTCTGTAGTCCCTCCCAACCTGACCCACCCTGTGATCGTGTCCCAGACTTGTCTCCAGATGGGTGAGGAATATCTGAAGTACATCAGCTGCTTTTCTTTCTGCAAAATCTCTGAGAACAGCCCATGACTGTCCTGAATATTACCTGAAATCAGTCACTAAATACCTTCTGTGGGTACTCCCCTGGTCTGTGACAAGTTCCCAAGTGTCTGATTGTGTGAAATCCCAAAGTGGATCTGGTAAGACATAAGTCACACTGTGTATCTGCTCCTTGACTGGAAAAGACAAGCTCAGAGTCAGGTTTCCAGGGTGAACAATCACAATTACCCATCCCAAATGTCCCTTCTGGGAACATTTTTCAATCCTCCTATCTCAGTGCTAACTGCAGGCAGAAAAGCTACTGGCTAGTGCATTTATAGATAATAAATGTAAAAGGAAAATAAACAACTAAAGCTGATTTACTGTCATATCTAAAAGAACATTTGTGCAAGCTTACACAGTCCTGGGAACCAAACCAAGCCCAGGCAGAGTGGCTGCCTTTGGAAAACACACCTATGGCCAATTCCAGCTGCTAAGCAGGGACACAGGGACTTTAACCTCTGCCAGGCACCAGCACAGGAATGATGCACAGCTAAAGAGCTTACCCAGCTCCAGGTTTGGGTGTGTGTGAGAGAAACAAGTGAAAAAAACCTGATTATCCTAAATTTGTTCTCCTCAAAACACACACACACAGCAAATTCCTCCTTTCCCTTTGGGCCCTGCAAGAAAGTAGGAGAAAAATCCAATATTTTCTGTGGAGCACTGGAACTCCTGCAAGCCCTCATTAAAGGCCACAGAGAAACCATACATTTTAATGCCTGCAATGTGCTGATGCATTCCTCTATTACCTGGGAATAAGAAAGCTGTTGTGTACATTACCTGCATGCAGGCCATGCCTGGCACACTCCAGGCACACCCTCTTGGTAGGTGGGGATGAAATATCCAGGGGAAAATAAGACTTTTAAATCCACACAGAAATGCTGGCTGGAGATTGCCAGCAATTTATATAATTCATCCTCCTGCCTTATAGATGATGCATATCATTAATGAGCAACACCCAAAACTCCTCCTGATAGCTACAAAAGGCATGGGAACAAGCCCTAAATTTGCTAGAACAAATATAAATCTGTCTTTGGTTGAGCTCAACCATACATCAGCCAGAGTTTGGCTCTCAGAAAACATTTTCAGGCTGATCAGGAAGACAGGAGAGTCCAGGCACTAATAGTTCCTCACTACAGAGAGCACCATAAGGCTTCAAAATTCACCTAAATCCTGCAGGTAAGAGTGGTGAGGGGGATACTGAGCCTGTCCATCCCTACTGGAAACAACATTCTGCTTGGAGAAGCCATAATTTCATCAATTTTTTAAAAAAAATCTGCCTGATTCTGTCTTTTTGGTGTGTACAAATGATAAAGAGGATGAACACTCATGGAGAAGGGTGTGAGGAGTGGTGGAATTCCCTGCATGCACCAATTCCATGTGCTCCAATTACCCTGTGAGCACAACACAGTTTTAAGGGCAAATTTGCACCTCTGAACAAAGCCTGGTGAGCAGGATAAACACACCCTGCCTGGAAAACCATCACACCTGAAAAAGAACTTTGTGCATCACATTACAAAAAAAGATGAACAAAACGTTGTATGATTTTTTTGTTTGAAAATAAAATGCCTTTGTAGTATTGCTATGCCATACTCATGTTTTTGCACAGTTATTTTTTAATCTTCCCTCACTGAAACTTAAACTCCAACAGACAAACTATTGATTGCTTATCTTAAGCACTTCAGAGGGCTTCATGGTCCTGCCCTGTGCCAGGCACAAGGCTGTGTGAGTGCCCATCCCAAACATACATCAGAGATCTCCATGTTTCCAGCTGCAATGCAAAAAAAGTGCACAGTCCACAGTAATTTTTAAGAGAATGCATTTTGAATTCCATAAATAATGCATAGCAAACATACTTGCTACCTTCTGGGAGAGCTCTGCTTGATACACACACACATTAAGGCTGCAGGGTCTAAGCCTGTCCCCAAGGCAGCAGCCTGGGATGGATAATCAGCTCCACGGACAGAGATGAAATTCCCAACTACTTTTCTCCTACCATTAATGAGAGTTTTACAGCAAAGGTCTCACTCTAAACCAGCCTCCCAAAGATGGCTGGTCCTCATCAAATTGGATAGACACGTGCCAGTGCACTGCAAACACAGCCAGGAGGGGGAAAAACAAGGAAAACTTTAAAGAAGGAATCTTGTAGAAAAATGGCTAATCATTCCCAGGCCTGAGTGAAGCACAGGAATCCCTTACTCGGAATTATTTCACCTCTCAATGGAGCTGATGAAGGAAAGCAGAATTTGAATGTTTTGGAAGGTTTTCTACTGCCAAATGGAATGTAAAATCAGTGACTTTGGGGTAATTTTGTCAGGTTTGAGACGCCATGGCCAGGAGCTCTCCAACTGTTCGACAAAACAGAGATTAGCTCTCAGAGCTTTTTACTTCATTTTTTTCCCCTTCTTTGCAATATTACACTGCGTGTTGGGACATCTGGTCCCACTGTGGGAAGGTGATGGAGTCTCCTCGCATGAGGCGAGGTGGATCAGGAAAGCTGCCAGCAACAAGGTCTGCTCTCACCGCGGCTGTGTCGGGGAGGTGCAGGACGCGCAGTGCCACCAGTCTCCCCTTCCAGAACGTGTTGGGCATGAAAAATGTCTGTGTGCCACCTACTGCTCTGTGCAATCAATCACTGGCTGAAAAAACAGGGCCCTGGTTACTCTCCAAAGGACACAAACGTGTGGCTGTTTAAGTGCTTTGGACAAACAGGTGCCGTCGTTGAGAGTGGCCTTCCAGGTTCAAATAAACACGCAAAGTACACGGGTGATCTGTCACACAGAAAGCCACATGGAGTTTAAATGACAACTCATCTTAAGGAGACAACAACTCTGCCCAGGGACTTCACTTCTAAAGCCCCGATTGAGTCTCATTTAAACAAAAAAAGGAGATCAGAGTCAGATCCAAAATTTAAGACCAATCTCCCCTGATTATCGAGTATGACATCTTGAACTGTCTAACACGAGCTGTTGAAATGGCACTTCAGAACTAATCATGATTGTTTTGAGTCCAGAATACAGAAACCTTCACCATGGATGGAAAATTTCCCTCTCCAAGTCACATCCTCACCTAACCATCCCCAAAGTTCATTATTTGGTCCCAGAGCTCTGGATTGCATCCAACCCTTAAATTATCACCAGTTTGAATACAAAAACAAATGCTGTCTATTTGGCTACTAATTAGTCAACAACGATGGAGGGAAAAGAAAATAAAGGAAAACTTCTCTTCCCTGACAAGCTGTCATGAGGATATGAAGAGCACAAATAACAAGTAGCTCCTCCAGAGCACGAGACAACACGACAGCTCGCTCCGAGCGTGATTCATCCCGTCTCGCAAAGGAGCAACCTATGAGGAGACAAATATTGCTCTGCCAACAAAAAAAGAGGCATGGGAGAGTCCAAAAATATTCATAGCCACAGCAAATCAGTTCATGAAGAGATGGTGAGAGAAGATGGGGAAAAAAAAATCAAGTTTGCAGCAACAGTTGCTGTCCAACACTGCAGCCGTCACCAGCAGGACAAGGGGATTAACAGACGGCGTTCAGAGCTTGAGAGAACGCTGGGATTTAAGCAGTCATTTTGTGATCTGCCACAGCAAAAGTAAAAGGAATTATGTTCCCCACTAAGTCCACTGTGGGTGAGCTGAGTCCATAAATTCCCTAAACTCCTTTAGTACACATTCCTGTGACATCTCTGCTCCACATCATGCAAGCTGCACATGATGCTCATTAACACCAGTTCCCTGAGGCAGAGGCTGGAAGAAGCCATCCTTCTGCCTGCACAGCTCTGCAGGTGAGCAGGAAGAGAAGGAACCCTGCTGGGGTTCTCTCCATTCTGAGGTACCACGTCCCATCACAGCTCACAGCTCACAGGGCACATCACAGCGCTTCGTGTGGCACAGAGGAGGATGGAGCTGAGAAAAAGCGCAAAAACCAGTGTGCACGTGGCAGCAACCATGAGAGCAGGCAGAGGAAGCCCAAATAGTCCAGAGAGTCTCAGGAAACACAGCTTGCAGTGTTTTGCTGGTGTCAGTGGGCACTCCTGAGCTCCTCAGGAAGGACCCGAAATGCAGCAGCAGCAGCCCAGGTGTGCTGGCTGCATCCCTCCCAGCTCTCACCTGTGAAACAACCCAGTCCCCTGCACCAGAGCCTGGCAGAACACAAAAGGATGCACCAAAAAAACACAATTCCAGAGCAGTGAATTCCAGGCACATTGCAAGGAGGTGTTTGGGGACCTGGCAGCAGAACAAGCCTGATTGAAGGTCCTGTGATAAAAGTGAAACGAGCTCACATCTCATCACCGTACATGCAGTTTATGAGCTGACATATTATTTTACATGGTACACTCACTCCATCCCCGATGAACACAGAGCAAATAAACCCTTGAAGGATTCCTGTGAACTGTACAAATACTGGAATCAGACATTAGCAGGATATCAGCCTTCAGAAATGCAGATTGGGACTTGCATAGATCTACATCAACTAAAACCCACAGCATTTAAACAAAGCCACCACATACACACCTGCCATGTGCTGATGCGCTACAAAATTAAAAGTATTTCCACCAAATTATTTCACTGGTTTGGGATCCAGCAGTTTGGGGATCAAACTCAGATTTCCCAGCTCCCTTGGCAAACTGCCAGGCTGCTTAACAGAAGGTGACTGAGGGCTGGAGGGAAGCCCCTGAAGCTTTTAGCAAAAATTGACTGTATTTTATACGATAGGAAGCAGTTTCATCTATTACCATACTGTAAAATATATTTAGTTTAAAAAGCTCAAATCCTTTTTTATCTTCTGCAAATGGAAGACAAAGGTCTTTGTTAATCCAGGTGTTAAAACACTCTGTGGATGCCAATTAGGCAGCAGCAGGAAGAATACAGATGAAACAATCTATATCCCAGGTAATGATCCTCCACTGGGTCAGGGTGGAAAACAAACACCTTCTGGGAAGTCATCTGTTGACAGACATCCACAAGTTATTGCTGACATTCAATCTGAGAAATACTCAAGGAATTTCCAATAGGAATCATCAAGCCCCTGTTCCTTATCTGGCCACCTTATGTCAATATTATTTTAATTTATATGACATACTTTGTAGCAAACTCTATTCTGAAAGCAAACCTGATGTAACCCAGAACTGCTGCCTTTGGGAGAACAGTGGGAATGATCTCTTACCAAAACATCATTATTATATGACATTTCATAAGCAGCCAAATGCACAGCTAGAAAACCAGGACCTCTGAATTTCCATCATTTTGGAGAACTACAGTAGAGACTAGTTTGAAGTTAATATAATATTGACTTCCCAGCACTGATGATTGAACTGTTGGGATATAGTAAATGATCCACTGGTAATATTTCACCTCTCTTCTGTACACTTAATTTTTAAAGATACCCACAGTGAAAGGATATGTGGCTGCAGAAGCAGGGACTGGGACTCATAAGGCTTTTGTTACATTTCTGATTGCAGCCTTTAATCTTTGGGCCAAATATTGCAATGGGAAATTTTTCCTGTTCATACAACACTAAAGCATGTATGTCATTGCATCTCACAGCAGTTTGATTTCTTAACAGAGGTGTTCCCCATTTGACTCACAAAGAAGGGATACCTTGAGACAGACATATTTTAGTTTCAAAAATCAAAACCTGCTTCACACCTGCCACTGATCTCAGGTGTGTGGACCCAGCTGCATTACTTATCTGTGCAGGTCCTTATGTGTTTGGTGAATAATGAGCATTTTACATTCCTGTGCTATCCTGAGGAGGCTTTTTCTTCTGAGAAGCTGTTTCTGGCAAATTAATAATTCAGGGATGTTTTTGTGGTGGTTCTTTCACCTTTATTTATTGCCCTGACTGGGAGAGACAAAATTTCCCTTTGGAGAATGAAGACTAAGAACATTTCCTTTAGAACAGTTGCCTCAAAATAAAAAAAAGGGATTTTCAAGTTCCATTGTAAATTTTCTGTATTAAATTACCTTTAGCTCTGCTGGTAATCTGTCTGCACTATTCAGAATTCATATTTTAAAAAGTAATAATAGTATAAAATGTCAGGATCACAGGTAAATAAGGTTTTACAAAATATCACACAAGTGCAGTAAAGACCTACTACTTCTTATTTCATATTTACTTTTATTTATGTGCTTTCACAGCTTCAAAGGGACAAGAAGTTGCTTCACAGCAGCTCTGGGAAAGTTCAGGATACTGGTAGCAAAAGTACCTCCTTATGCCTCCCAAGATCAGCACAGTCAGTAAATTAAATTGGACTAATAAAGTGAACTTTTACCGCAAAAGAAGTGGAAGGGCTCTGTGAAGTCTTTCATGGAGATCACTGGAATTTAAGGTCATATCCTGAAGTTGCCTCGAGTAACTTGTGGCAAGAGCCAGTATAAAACTTTCAGGAGCATAAAAAAAAGAAACACCATCATGGTACTGAGGAAACTCCACATGACATGAAGGTGGAAACACTGGGTGGGTGATTTGTAGCATTTTATACCAGTATTTGTCACTACACCCTCCTTAAAACATCCCATTCTGGCAATACTGCTGCTACCACAGCTCTGCTGGATTCTTAGCATCAACAGTGATTCCAGATTGTCGCTGACATTTTTTCATAGAAATCTTTCTTTGGGACTTGTTCATCTTCTGGGAAGCTGAGGCCCCAGAAAGAGAATGTAAACAATGGTTATCAGCTGCTGTGGAATGCAATAGGATGTACCTGTGATTGGTTCATGTTCCATGAGTACAATTAAGGGCCGATCACAGGGCAAGCTCTCTGGAACACAGTGACAGAGAACTCTCTTGTTTTTAGATTCTTTTCTATGCTATTCTTAGCTTAGCAGCCTCTGCAACTTCTCTCCTTATGTTTTTTAGTATAGTTATAATGTATTAAATATCATATATCAATAAATCCAGCCTTCTGATCATGAAACAAGATTCTCATCCTTCTCTCACCCTGGAGACCTCATCAGGTCGCTGTAATACAGGATATTATTTTTTAATGTATAATAAAATATGTGAGTGTGATATATGAAGGTGCAAGGGGCTGGACAGCAAACACACCCTGAGCACAGAGCAGGTTTGTGAGGTTTGGTGCAGGGCCCTGCTGAGCTGCCAAGACCTGAAAAGACCCACGGCAATGGGCTGAAAGTGTGTCACTGCACTGGGCCACTTCTGTTTTTAGGCCTCTTCTGAGACTGCTGATGAGCAGAGCCATGATTGACCTGGTTTTGGGAAGGTTTGAGGAGAGGAACAGCCTGGCATGGGGAGCAGAGGGAGCCCAGCACAGCCCATCCCCAGCTCTGAGCAGGGGGAAGCTCCCTCTGACCAGGATGCACAGAACATAAATGTTCCTCTCACACATAAACACCCTCACCTGAAGCTTGCTCCCATCTTTTTTGCTTTCCCAAGATCTTTTCCAGTGGATACACAATCCAGGGAAGAAGTGTGGTTATTCCCACTGCACCCTCCCTATCAGACTTGGCAGCTTGAAGAGGTAAATAGAAACCTCCCAGTATCCTCATAAATAAAGTGCCCACCTAAGCTTCCAGTGGGATTTACAGCTGACTCATTTAACACTTTTTTAAAAGTATGTCCCATAAATATGTGTTACTCTTTAAAATCCAGTCCCAAGTAACTCTATTACCTAAAATAAGCAGGACTTCACTGCCCAGCACCAGAGTTTCCTCCCTGCAATATTTTGGCTTTTGGAATCAACAAATCACCCCTGGAAAAACACAGCACTGTGGTTTTCAGTGAGCTGCCTGTGGTTTTTCTGGGTCTGCAGCAAGGTCACCAAACAAATTAGCATATCCCAGTATGAAATATTCAAAACCAGGCAGCACTGCCTTATCCTACAGCCCTCTGAGTCCCCTGGGGTCATTCTCTTCCATAAGCTTTATTGCACATAAAGGTGCAGTTCAGAGAGGAGTCTCTTCATGAGTAAAACAAATAAATTATTCTCCTGTGCCAGAGAGATGCAGGACTGTAAACACCAGGCTGTCACAACTGATTTCCATTGTCAAAGTTTTCAGGGCAGGTAGCTTATAATGGATGTGCTTTGTGACACCTGATTAAGGCTGGTGTCATCGTGGTTTTATGGGCTACTTAAACGTGGCAATTTCCATTAAGTGTTTTTAAAAAAGCAATTAACAGTTTTAACAAGAGTTCACTAGTTCAAATCATTTCAGCAGTGACTGGTAGATTGTCCTCATGGGTCCCACGCTTGACATTTGCAATCTCTCAGCCTCTCACAAGTGGTATTTTGGCAAAGTAGGGGGGCAATTATGAACATCACTCAGCACAGCAAATACACCTCTTTTTAGGGGAAACAACAGAATTACAGCAAACCAAGGCACCATCAAAGAGCAATTAATAAAACTTTCAAGTGATGCTACCAGGGGCAGTTTCTGCTGAAGGGTTTGATCTCCCACCTAGCATGAAAGCAAATCTGTCTGCAACAACCCACTGAGATAGACAGGGAGGTAACTCTGTGTGAAGCAGAGCTTGAGAAAGACAGATCACACCTAAATTGTTCAGTGAGACTGACATTTGCAAGAAAACCCAAAAATCAGTAAAAATTAGAGCCTGCAGTATTGGTGGAATTGAAAGTAGATGATCAGGGCTATAAATGGTGGAAAGCAAAGGGTCAGCCATGAAGGTGTCAGCCTGATCATGCAGGAGACAAACCAGAAATCACCATGAAAACAAAGACTCCTTATCATTATTTCATTTTTAGCAATCCTTTTGCTAACACTACCTGCTGTGTATCAGTGCAGGGGTCAGGGGTTTGCAGTACAGACCAAGGCACAGTTTAATCCTGGATTTGAGTCTCCCACACTTCCCTGTGATGAACCACCGTGCTCCACTGGCACACTGATATCAGGTATTGCTAAGTACAGAAAATCTGATAATGTGAAAACACTCCAAGTGATACATCAGAACACATTTATCCAAACTACAAATGTGCCTTCTGTTGGCAAATCAGAACGCTGCAGCTACAAGACATAGAAGGAAAGAGGAACAGGACAATACCTTTGTGGCAGGACTACATTTACACAGGCAGCTTCAGGCTGTTCCTCACTAGCTGGATCCATAACTCTGAATTCTTCTCCAGCTGTCCATGACCTCCCCAAAAGACAATCCATGCCCAAGGCCAGGCCAGAACACAGGGCATTTCCCAAAAAAATAACTTCAATAAACTTCTTCACCCAAACCACCAAGCCTCCTTCAGCACTTCACTCTTCTTTTTAAAAAAAATCCCTTTTTGAGGTTCTACTGTGTTCCTGTGCAATTTATTCACTGATTTCTCAGTATTTCAGGAGAGACACCCACACAGGAAACAGTACAGAACCAATCTGCTTTCCTGTCCCCTCCTCCTCAGGTATCACAGCTGGCAAGGCCCTGCATGGGGAACTCTTATCTTCATGCTTCTCCCAAGGGCACAGCAATTTCACACAAATGCAAAGAAACAGTTGCCTTTTTACAATACTCACTTTGGCAGTTTTCTCTCAAACCAACATTTCTTCCTTTAATTAGCATCTTACAAGGAAACCACAAAGAGAGGGGGATGTTTCACTGTGGCAAACGAGAAGCAGAAAGAACAGGAGTTGCTGGCAGTGTGGAGCGGGGCTGTTCTCCTACACCTGGATGTTTCCTGCACTGGGGAATCTGTCCTGAGCAGGGACAGCTCACTGAGAGGTGACAAACCTGCTCTGCCACCCCAGCTGCTGCTCATGCAGCTTCCTGTGCACTAACACAGACCCCTCCTGCAGCAGATTATACTAATGCTGCATTTTGGGCAAACTGCGCTGCTGCTCATTGCACAGGCAGCTTTAATTAGTGCTGCCTGTTCCTAAAAATATCTGGGTCTGAACAGTTCACAGGGCTCAGCCACCTGTAACTGATCTCCCCAAAAATTCACCCACAAATCACGCCTGAGTTGCTCCAGTCGGCTCCATCACATTAAGGCAGAACTAAAAGCACACAAGCACGTGGCTGTCACTCTGGTCTCTCAGGGAAAGCTGTTAAACTGTTAAGACAAATATATTTGACTGGGAGATAGCAGAAGTTCAGAAATAATAACAGTTTTCACCATATAATATTAAAGCAACATATTATCTATTTAGCTTCTTAATTGAGACTTCTTTATATAAATTAAACCAGAGCCTTTCCTAAGCTATCATGTATGCTCACAGAAGTACTAGGAGCACTTTTAATTAAGCCATGAAAAGGAATTTGTTTTCAAGGATGAGGTGGTTTCATCATACTCATTATGGCCTATTCTTAACAGGGGATCTCACAAGAAGCTCTCATTAAACAGCTGTTTGAAATGAGACTGGGTTGATTCATGCCAGCTCCCCCTGCAATTGCAACTTCATACTTACAGCTTAAAACTATTACAGCCCTAAAGTGACCATGGAATGCCTTTATGTTCTTCTTCAAGATAAAATTTACCCACAAAATCTGTGACTGAAAGGGACAATGTAGTTAACTCAGAGCCCAAAGATAACTTACTTGGGTGTTTTGTCCATCCCAAATCTTTAGAATCCCAATTCTTTACTGTGAGCTCTGCCCATGGAATAAAAGCACCACACATCATTCCTTGAGATTATCATGCAGTGACTTTCCCCATTCTTTGATAGGATCCCTTTCCTTAGAATATTTGCTATTGTGTGACACATTTCCAGAACAAGCCCAGAGGCTGCAGAGATTGTACAAAAAAGAAAGGGAGCAGCTGAGTGGTTACAGGGAGAGCACCCAGCTCTAGGGTAGCTCACATACAGCTCTGGACACTTTAAAGGACAATTAAAATCAATAATAACATTTGTACTGTTAGAAATTTAGTGAAAGTATGACACAGAAAAAAAAATTGTTCAAAGTCACTCAGGAACTCAAGGACTGTGCTGAAAAATGAAGCCTAAACCTGCAAGGAAAACAAAAAAAAAAACCCTAAATTGTCTTCCAAATTCCCTCAAAAACTCTTTGACCTCATTAAAAACATTCAGTCAGTGAAACCTCTTAAAATCCTGGATTCCATCCTAAAAGGCAGTTAAAAGGAAAAGCCACCATGGGCACAAGAAGTTTAATTGCAGAGATGAATGAGGGAAGTTCTTCTCTCCCAGCAGTAAACCTTTTAGTATTTATGACATTGAAATTACTCTGCATAAACAAAGGAAAAGTTAGAAAAGGGCTGGCTTCATAAATAACAGCCCATTTTTGTGCCAGCCTGATTAGCTCATGTCTGCTGTGGCAGAGCAGCCTGCAGTGCCCTCCAGCCCCCAGGCCAGGGAAGGGGAGAAATCCCTTTGCCAAAAAGGAAATGACCAGATAAAAATACCACCTTGAGTAGGAAACAGTTATAAAATGGATGTGAAGTCCTGAGGAGAAGCTGGAACAGGCTGGAGAGCATCCATGAGGTTGTGTGAGCTCGAGGTGCCTGTGCATCCTCTCGGCTCTGAGCATGCACGTGGCAAAGGTGAAGTGAAGGAAGTGAATCTGACACAGGAATTGATTCCTAGGGCCAGATGAGGCATTTTTGCATCCTGACCCACTGGTGCTGAGTCCTAGCCTCATTGCCAAGAGGCAACTCCTGTGCAGCAACACCTGTGAGATCCCTTCTCTTGCACCCCACCTACTGAAATCCCAAAGGTTTGTTGGGTTTTTTTCCAGCTGTCCATGGAGAAGAGCAGAGAAGCAGCAATTCCACAGGAATGCTCAGTACCAAGTCTGCTTCTGCACAAATCACTCTCCAGATAAAGAGTTTTAGTTACAAGTGTGCATGTGTTGTGGAATTAATTGCATCAATTTTAGGGGTGATAAATAAGCAAGGCTGGGAAGGGAGAATGGGCAGCAGGATATGCAGCAGAAGAAAATTAAAATATACAAAAATCTCAGGCTCTCAGGAACCCCTGTGCTCCAGTGCCTGCCCTAAATTGGAGCTCCTCAGGAGCACACAGCTTCCAAATGGAGCAGGACACCTCCTGTGTGCACAGAGCCTGCAGCAATTGCTCCCCAAGGGCCTTTGGGCATTGCTGAGGTAAAATCCTCACAGAGGTAATGGTTGTTCCAGCACGGGCCTGGCAGAGGGAGCACAGCATCCTGCAAGTGTGCAAGGGCTAAATGAGGGAATAGATGGGCTCCCAGAACCCACTTCCAGCCATTCACCAGAAAGGGAGGAAGTGTTATTCCAAATAAATTAGTGGAACTAATTAGGCAGCAGGCAGGAATCCCACTAAACTACCACGTTACACAGTAAATAAACTCTGCCTTAAGTGCCCCCAGAGAAACTCAGTGGAAGGTGTTGTGTTTCCTCTTGCAAGAGCAGAGGAGGGCACCAGCAGCCTACATCCCCCAGCTGGTTCTTAGGCTCTTTCCTTGGGATTTTAAAATTTAAAGGGGGAGAGGTTGAAGGCTGATCCATGGTGTGACCTGGGGCTCAGTTTTACAGCTCTGCTCATCTTTGGGGAAGGAAATTACAGCTCCAACACCCTGGCCAAACATCCTCCTCTCAAACAAAAAACACCTGGGACTCTTTTCTCCAGCATTAAGCAGAAGGGTGCAGTAGATTTCCCTGCAAGGGATGAACCACACTGTTACACCCCTCAGCACTCAAGGGCTGTGACATACAGCTCATCCAGAGCCAGGAGGGAAGTGGGATCCACAGCTGCATCCCAACTGCAGAGCTGCTGCAAATGAGCCAGCCTGATACAGCCCAAAAAATGGGCACAGTCCTACACACAGCAGAGGCATTTAAACTGACCAGCTTAAAATGCCTCCAGCTTTATAGCTGACCTGCCCCTGCATCACAAGGATTTGCAAAATCTCTCCACATGCAGCCCTCCTCGAAGACATCACAGCCAAGGCACCACCATAACTTATTGTCACCCTGTTAATCTGAATTTTAAAGCCAGCTGTAGGCTCCCCAATCCACAGTTTTATCTGACTTTGGATCTCCCACCTATGCTGAGTTAAACTGCACAGCCACTGGTGCTAAACCACGTCAGGCACTGTGACTGTGCCCTTGCTGGAAGGTGAGGAAATTCAGAAGCACATTTAATTGCATGGCCCTTCAGATTCTGACTTGCCAACAGCCAAGCCAAATGTCCTATAATGAGCTGCATGAACCAGCAGGACAGAAGGGGTGAATTTCTTTAAGCACAGTGCAGAAATCATGTGAGAAATTACTTTGCTGGTTGTTTGATGACCCACAGCTGTAGAGCTAATGGCCATATTGATGCCCATGGGGGGAAAAATCCCTCAAAAAAACTATCCTCAGCTGAATTCTAACTTTCAACTTGCACCATTTTCCTTAGGATTATGAAGTGTTTATTATCAAAATGCTGATCTACAAGTGGAAAACATTCAGTCTAATGAGTACGTGTGTATTTGCTGGAGTCCCCAGGAGGTTTCTCCAAATGAGGTGCTCACTTTAATGAGCCCAACATAGTAATTAATAAACTCACTAAACAGACTCAGCTGCTGGAGATGAACAGGATTGAAGGAGGCCCTGCCACGATGGAAGAGTTTTTTTCAAAATACTCTGAAGAGTACACAGAGGAAAGACATTTTGAAAAGGGAACTGAAGGCAGCTCAAGTGAAAGGTGAAAAGTAAAACAATGATCAACAGGCCAGAGCTTTCTTGGGTGGACACAGAGATCCCAGGCTTTGAAGCAAGGCATCCAAGCCTCCCTACCATCTCATGCTGTACTCTGGACAGGCTAGGAGGTTTTGACTTAATCCTTATTTTACAAGGTTACATTAGTGCTTATTATATTTTGCCTGCTGTGAAGTTACAATGCCTCCCCATGAATTGCATTAAACTGATTTTCGTGTCTGTTTAATGTGGTGATTTCTTCCTAGTTTTGTCAATAAATTGGATTCCTAAATTAGACATAGCATTATTAAGAATCCCAGTCAATTATTAAAAAAATACATCAGCAATAACTATCAACATTTTGTTTGGTACTAAAAAGACATTAACCCATCATTGATGGAGGAGTAATTTTTATTTGCTATTTTTCCATTACGAGGCACTGACCACAATACTGCTCACAGTATGACTTAATTCATTTTCACTTAAGAAGGGGAAACAATTTTGCAAAATTACTGCAGATCTTAACATCAGAGGTTTTGCTTTTGTAGACAGGCCTGCAAAAATGGGAATAACTGTCTGTTTGATGGCTTTTCCCTGCAAAGTCTCAAGTCTACCTGATCTAAGCCCTGCCTCCCCATGATAGACAGTAATGCATCAATTACTGCTGCTGGGTGACAGCTCCTGCTCCCCACCCTGAAAGGCTGCTCTGATTTCCCCACTCCCAAATCCTGTCATCGATCCTGATTCCAAACCTAGGAAATTTCACAAAAAACTCTGTAAAACTCACGGCTGAAGAAATATTTCTCAGCCAGCTATGAAGATCAGTTGATGATGATGCATTTTCACCTTTTGCTCCTTCAGAGGGCCATGTGTGAAAGCAAACAGAATGTTCTAAAGCTGCGCAAGGGGACAGCAGCTCCCCGGTGCGTGTCACAAAATGAGAAAGCCTGACACCGTGTCACACTCTGACTTCTCCAAACAGCCACTGAGGGCTTGGACAAGCCTTTCATCCATCAAGCCATGCAGGAGGGCCCCAGGCTGTTGAAAGGCTCTAAATGCTGTGTATTGCTGCAGCATGGGGTGTGTGTGGCACACAGAGCCCGAGGACAGCAGAGGGAAGAGCAGACACGGTGACAGGTGTGGCTCTGGTGAAGTTGTCCATGAGGCTGGTGGTGAACACACAGTGCTGCCCCAACAGGAGCTCTGGGAAGGGATGCCAAAGCTGTCAATCCCAAAACTTTGCCCTCACAAAAAATGAAAAGGAAAAAAACCCCACAACCAAATGTTGCTGCTGTTACCAAATGCTATTTTTCAAGATAGGATAGCCCCAAACTGGGGAAAACTAAATTTAAAACAAAGCCTGGCTTGAGATGCTACATGTTGGCCTTCTTTAAGAAAGAAAGGAAACTTCTTTCCCCCAGGATTTGCAGAGAGCCCAGAGGATTTGCACAGGACAGCGCTGAGCCCATTCCATGTTTGAGCCTCCTGGTCAGCAGCCAAGTCTCCATCCTGAATCCTCCCTGTCAGCACGGGCTGGGAATGACTGATGGAGCAGACAGCACACAGCTTGGCTTCTGGGAGAGCAGGCTGCTGCTGCAGAGCTGGCCGGGGAGACAGATCTCACTGTGAATCTTTAAATGGAGCACATTTGATGAAGAGGTCGCTGGAGGAGCAGGAACGAACATGAGGGACCAAGATGGGAGAGAGAAGAGTTTCACTTTTCACAAGTGCCCTTTGCAGAGTTCTGGATGTGCTCAGGAATACTCTCGCAGCACCTCCCCAGCTATGCAGGAGTCAGTGAGCCCACAATGTGTGACCAGTGCAGTCTCAAACCTGAGGAAAGGGCTCTCCCTGCTTGGGCTCTCTGTGTATGAAATCCACCTAAATATCCCTGCCAAGCACAGTCAATCACTTTGCAGGGCATCTCTGCTACCCTCCTCACTAAAGCCTATTTTCAAGCAAGCCACAGGTCATTCCTGTTCCACATAAGCTGGGACTGAGGATAAGGGAAGGCCAGGAATGACACATTTTTAATCCTAAATCGGGCAAAAGGCAGCAGCACTTCAGAAGTTGCCAAGCAGAGGGCAGGAGGCTGAGGAGACGTGGCCAAGAGGAGCTTCAGAAGCACAATCATGTCAGAAGCTGGTTTTAATCCTCAGACCAGAGCAGGGTTTGTGGGTCAGTGTGGATGGCAGGAGCTCTGCCATTCCTGACTCATCCTCTCAAGGCCGTGCTGTACAGCGCACTTTGGCACTCATTGGAGAACACAGAGATGAGAAGAACAAAGAAAAGGCAGAATGGACATTAAAAAACACAAAAAGGGCAAAATTGAATCACCAAGTCAGCAGAGAACACAGTGTACCTGCTGCAGCTGCCAGAGCACGACTGAGGCATGGGCAATGTCCATACCCAGCTCCCACAGCCCTGCAAACGCAGCTGCTGAACCCAGCGTTGGGAAATGGCTCACTTGAAGCCATGGAATTAACATTATTCCTTTCTCTGGTGGAGTCTACAGCTTAGCAGGATGCTGGGGAACATCTTTGCTTTCCTGACACTCTTCTCAATTGGAAAAACACTTCTCTTTGCTGCAATATGGTGGAAATCTTACCGTGCTCGAGCCCCAGTCTCCACGATCAGATCTCATCCCTAAAATCCCCAGCCAGCTCCCCAAGGAGGGAAGGAGAAGCTGCATGGACACAAACCTATGGTTTTATTCATGAGGTTTTTTCTGCACCCATGCAAGGAAGACATAGGGATCCATCCCTATTATACACTGAAGCAACACACCTGGGGCCAGAGAATCAACTTTGTGCAATTCCTGAGGGAGCTGGCAAACATGAATTTGGAGGAATGCTGTAGCATCCCAAAGAGCCTGACAATCTGATCCCTTATGTGTTACTGGTGCTCATGCCCTGGCTACATCCCCATCCTCTTCATCCCAAATTCCTCTGACTGTCCTGACCCCTAACCTCTCTCCTCTATACACCTTTTCATCTGTTCCCTTAACCACACACACACAATCCCCATGACATATATAATAAAAAATCACCTCATAAAAACAGGGAAATAAAATTGAATGCTGAACTCTTGACATTTGCTACCTATTACTGTATTTGTACTCACTGTCTTTTCCTGCTGCTCATTACCATTTGTCTCCATATCAGCCCTCGTGGTTTTTTAATCCAATTCTCACAGTATTTGATACCTTATATAATCACATGCTTTGAAAAGCTGGACAATCTCAGCTTTTAATGTGAGAATCTCAGCTGTAGTCAAAGTGATTTTCTACCTGCTGGGTTTTAAAAGAGGAATGCATGGAAGGAAGAGAAAATCCTGAATATGCTGGGGCTGAAATGACACAATGCGAAAAGTAGACCAAAAACTAAAGGGAAAGAGAAAACATTTCATTTTAATGAAAAGCTTTCTAAGCCAACCTCACAAGAAAACAGGCACTAAGAGTGTGACCCCCAGGGCCCCTGGAGCTGTGAAGAGACTGGTCCAGATGAGCACTAATGTCAGGATTAGCCAATATCCTGCTTCAGGAGAGGGGGCAACACGGCATTAAAACCATCACAAGATCCTGGCTCCCCACCTAGACAGACGCGGACAGAACTCTCTTTAAGCAAAACATTTTTCAAAGCTTTCCACGAGGCACTGAGGGGAATCTTTGTTAAACTGTAATTGGGTTTCCAGTGGCAAGGGATTCTGCAGATAAGGGATGAGTGGGGACAAGGGGAAAAAGTCCCCAGTCAGTTCCTGGGCAGCTGATTTCTCCTGAGTGGATTGGGAGACTGCTGGAACCTCATCTCCAGGCCTCAACAAGCTGAATTATTCTCAAGTTGACATTTTTCTTGGGATTGGAAAGTTTTAAAATTCTCCATCAAACCTCTGTTAGCGCCACAAGACGTGGTTTGTGCTAAAATAATCTCATTGCAGGGTTCACAGTGTGCCCCAGAGTTTACAGATGTCTCCAGTTATCCTCAAACATCCCTTTTGAAGTCTGCAGGTTAATAAGGTGTGATGTATGAAATTTTCTTTATAACTTCTGCTTTGAGATAGTTTCATATTTCCTTTCTGCTCAGGAAGCCATTGAGGGACCCATTTTAGCTACAAAGCTCTGTCTTATAATCCTGATGTGCTCAGGGAAATATTGGAATGGTTTTGATATGATAAATATTTATTTTTTACTTTTGCACAAAAAAAGAAAAAGCTATTCCACCCATTTGAAGCAGGAGTTATGAATCTGATTAGAAATTTGGAAGCAAACAGGCAGCTTCTAATTAACCACTTTTTGCATGTTATTTAGTTTATCACTTCAGCAGCCTATG
This sequence comes from Melozone crissalis, assembly GCF_028551555.1. Classification (NCBI taxonomy): domain Eukaryota; kingdom Metazoa; phylum Chordata; class Aves; order Passeriformes; family Passerellidae; genus Melozone; species Melozone crissalis. The sequence continues at coordinate 29,468,238 of NW_026535823.1, forward strand.
AGGAGAGCTGCAATATCTTCTGAGACACACAACTCAGATACAGCTAATCTTAAATAAAATATTTTTACATATCTGACAGTCTAACTGAAAAAAAGAGATTAATAAAAGGTTAATTAACAACTTGAGAACCTGCCACATCTGCTAAAGTCAGTGAAATACTTTGGAACCTACCATGCCATGCCTGGTTTATAATAATTTATTTTTCCTTCCATATTAAACTCTAAAAAGTCATTATGGACAGTTTCCCTGACCCTTTCAGCTGTGTTTGCCTAATCACAGCTTAAAAAAATCATCAGTGTGATTTCTGCATCCAAAATTAAAGCAATGTATGCTCTACCAGTGCCAAAATATATTCACAGAGAAGTACATCTGCATCTACAGCCCCTCTCATCAAAATCAAATATCGGATATATGTATTGCATAAAATCAACTCAAGGATGCTGTTAGGCTAGGAATGTAAAATATGTTCAATGCATCATGTTTTGATGCTTTCCCCTGACTATATCATAGCTGATAGGTCATTTCAGATTGGACTTGAATTTTGAATACATGCATTAAAATGTAACCAGTCCTAGGGAAGGAAAAATATCCTCATGCTTCAAACGTGACAGCGAATGAAACAAACTCAATTTTTCATTAACAGAGAATCATTACTCAGTGCAATGTGCAAAGTCTACAGGAAACTTGGGGCATCCCTTCTGCAGGGCTAATCTGTTCCAAGGACTTCCAGTTTGACAGGTGGTGCATAAAAACCACCCTTAAAGAACACAGAAGAGCAATAAATCTACTGACTCAGCAATGCCAAGAGGGTAACAGGTATTTTGTTATCCTGTGATGCTTCACTGCCATGGTTCTGGAAGTGACCAAAGCAAGGAGGGACAGGGCTTGGAGCAGCCTGGGGTAGTGGAAGGTGTCCTTGCCCATGGCAGGGGGTGGAATTTCAATGTTTTAAAGGTTTTAATGTCAGCCAGCCCAAAGCATTCCAGGATTCTGTGGTACTTTTTCCTCTCAGTGATACCCATAGAGCAACTCCACGCATTGTGGTTTTGGTAGCAGACCCACAGGAAAGATTAAGAGTAAGCCCAAAAAATTAAGGGATGGATTTTCCTCCAGTTTGGCATCACCATCAGACAGGACTGAAACTGATACTCTTGATCAGCAAATGTTTTGTTGCCTCACCTTCCCCCTCAGCAGCTCCCAGCCCCAGCAGGGACACTGACACCAGGTAGGATTTCCCAGCACAATAAGTACAATCTGCATAAGCATTAAGCAGACAAAGGGAAATCAAACAGCAAGAGAAAGAGTGGAGATAGTGATTTTCTTTAGGCATTCATTAATGTCTATTCAAATATAAATACTGAGCAAAAATCTACATTTCATATTGCAGGAGAGCACACTTGTGCCAAATCCTTTGGAGATTTGGTTCAAGAACAGTTCATCCCTATCTGAAGATTTGCCTGAAATACTGCCAAAAACCACTAAGGCTTTGTGTTAGCTGAAATAAAAGCTACTGTTGCAGGAGAGGGGAATGCAAAGGAGCTTCACAGGACCATGTTCCCCCTCCTGTCTGTATATTCATGTACCTGATCAAATCCTCTTTGGTCTTTGCCTTCCTGCTACAACTCTGACCGTGCCCATTTTGAAAAGCAGTGCAATACACCAGTGACACATTTCTTCCAAGTCAACTACATCACAGTCATCAGAGGAGACACCTCTGAGTCTTCCATTTCTTTTCCAGGCTGTATTGGTGTTTTTTATGTTATCCACAGAATTAAGCTGTGAACAGTTGAGGAATTTTTTTCTGTGATCCCTGTTCTCTGCTGCTTCCCTCACCAACTCAGGGACTCAGACAAGCACACATGATGAACATCAAAAGCTGAAGTGTTAGCAGTCATTTTGCCATAGTTTGTTCTGGTTTCTTGTAAACAAAACTCATTGGAGCAAACAGGACACACATGGATTCGTTTCCCAGCATACCGAATTTATCAAAGCAATACTGAGCAAAATTAACCAAGGGAGATGCCCAGACCTGCAGGACTGAAATCCTGCCCCCTTCACTGGTCAAATTAGGGATCTACACTCTCCAACATCCTGTTGGACAGCAGGGGGAGGAGGTTTGCTGATATCAATTTATCCAGGGTAATGAGGACAAAGGCTGACTGTGAGGAACTGCAGAAGGACCTTATGAAATGATATGACATATGAGATGGCAGATGAAATTCAAGAGAGATAAATGTCAAATATGCATGTGGGAAAAACAATCCTAACCTCACATATGAAATGATGGACTCTGAGCCAACCACAACTGCAGGGGAGTGAAATCCTGGATTTATAATGGACAGTACCATGGAAATGTCAGCCCAGTGCTACCAACAGGCAAAGAAAAAAGACAGCAGATCAAATGCTAAGAATCATTAGGGGGAAAGGAAACAAAGAGCATGGGCAGCATGGATGGGGACAGCTTCTTGGTGGAATTTTCCACTGCTGACACAAAGACCCCTTAAACCAAACTGTGGCCATGTCTAACACACAAACAAACAAAGGTGATTTTTGTACCTAACAAGAGAAGCTGGGCATGTCACAAGCCTGCACTGGCTTAAGGCTAGAGAAGATTAAGTTTGCAGAAGGAAAATCTACTCATGCTTGCTATCTACACAGAAATGGCTCCTGGCACAAAGTCCCTGAGCAGAAAGCAGCTGGAACCTGGGAAGCATCAGAGGAGAAGCATCACAAGTGCCTGCCCTGCTCATGCTCCCCCAGCCCATGGCCACGGCTGGAGAGGGGATGCTGGGCTGGAACAAGTGTCAGTTCCTGTTTGCAATTGTCTGAAACTCAGCTTTGTATCCCTTAGCAGGAATTTGATGTTTGTTCTATTTTTAACCCAGCATATGTTGACTTGGTAATTTTACATTTCTGGTTGCAGTGCTGTAGAAATTTGCAAAATGAATAAAAAGAAAGGGGGTTGGGGGGCGAGCAGCAGAATAAAAATATCACTCATTTTAGGAAACATACTGGCCTGAGACAAACCTTTTGCAAAATCACCAGCTAAAGGTATTTTCAGAAATTAGGCATGTGCTGCTCACACAGCCAGAAAAGGCATCACAACCCAGGATACAGCAACATCTACAACACCCAGCATGAGGGGAGCTGTGTGTGGTCCAGAGGGTCCATCCCAAGGGGATCTCCTGGAGAAACATCCATGTGAAAACGAGAAGGGTTTGGGATAGCAGCGATCCAAAGCCATGGAATAGCTCAGAGCAGGGATGGTGATGAGGCAGTGGAATCTCATGGTGAGTTTGTGCTTCTGTTATCAGCACTCTATGCAAGAAATTCTGTTCCACAGCACACTCCCTCTGATATTAATTTTGAATGCAAGACAGCTTTGTAGTGCCTAATCCTATTAGCATGCTCCTGAAATCTGTAAGAGCAGAAATGTAGGACTGGCCCAGAGATGCAGCTCTTCAGCTCTGCTCCCCATGAAACAAATTCAGGCTCAATTCCACAGCCCCGGGGCCCTTAGGGATGATTAGGTAGAATTTACCAATGCTGAACAGCAGTTATGCACCACAGTAAAGCAAATAAAAATATTTAAATGGAAATACTTTGGACAAAACGTCCTTTCTTAATTTGGAGAAGTCTGTGGAGTACATTTACGTACATTTTCACCCAAACTGGAAAAAGAAATCCCAGCTGATTAGGTTTTTTCCCATTTTCAATTTTCACTGAGGTCTTTGTCTCTTTACCATCTCTCCCTTTTGTACAAGGCTTTTTCAAAGGGAAGAGTTGAAAAATATAAAGAAAAGAAAAAAACAGAGAAAATAGGCTGAATAAAGAGAAAAATTAGATGATAGTGATTTTGGTAAAGGAGATGAGGTGGAACACATTTGTTTTGGTAAGAAGAGTCATCCCAGATCCTGACCTGCTCCCTGTGCAGATGGGTGTCTGCATCCCACATTAGATGATCCCAAATGGCTCTGGCAACCACTGCTCCCAGAGAACCCCACAAATGGCCCCTGGCAGCTGATGGGAACACGTTCAGTTACAGGGATTCCTGCCCAAATTCCTGCAGCACTGCAGCCAAAACGTTCCAACAGTTTGGTGGATGTGTTTCTGCACAGGAGAACGAAGCAGATGTTTTCTACCACAAACTGCAGGCTGGTGCTTGGGTCTGTGAGATGGCTGAGCATCAGTCAGCGTGAGGCAGGATGGAGAATTCCACTGGAAATCCAGCAGTGCCTCCGCCAGTTGCGCCCTCTCCACATGGCTCAGCCGCAGACGTGGGAACAATTCAATTTTAGCTAAAATGATTTGGGTTTTATTGAATTCAGGAATGAAAACATGTTTTATATCTTTGAGAAATGCCACGAAATAGAATAAGGAGCTTGTACTCCACATCCCCTCAGACATCCAGGATCCTCATGCACAGACAAGAGGTTGGCAGCTGGGAATCTGAAAAGGCTCCAGAAACATGCAATACCTCTTCATGCACATTTGTGCTTTAAGGACAGCTCATTTAAAAGAAAAAAAAAAAAAAAAACAATCCCAACCCACCATTCATTAACAATAATTATAGAATAGTTTAGTAAATTTCAGTGTTATTCCCTCTAGCCTTTTGAAGCACTGGCATTTCATTTCCCAAATATGAAACATATCCCAAATGATAAAGTCTATCAGCTGTGTATCACAAGGACTGGGTGAGGCACAACTTCTCAAGAATTTAATTACACAGCAAATCTTAATGAAATACAGTACTGGAATCTTAATGAAACACAACCCTGGCTGTGATGGAGAAACTATTGCAAAGGAAAAAACTCAGCCCAGTCCCATGACAGGCTGATATTGAGTCAGTGTTTCTAGAAAGCACCAAGTGAAGCTGCCCCAGCTTCCCCAATTCCCTAACTCCAATATTACCTGGAATTTCACTGCTCTGACAGCACTCCTGCAGCACTCTGGGGTCCCACCAAGGTCTTTGGTCCACATCCAGTTTTTCACAGCACTTTCATAATTGCTGAGGATTCTACTTTGCTTTTGGGGTTTCTTGCTTCTCCAGTGCATCTATTGGGATTTCTGTTCAATTTTGCCTCTTTCTCCTCCCCCTCACAGAACCCCATGAAATATTGCTCATCTAAAAACATAAATCCAAGATGGGGATTATTTGAATCACCTGTTCCTCACCTCTGCTACAACTGGGAGCTGTTATCTTTCATTTATTCATTTCTTATTCCAGGGCATAAGCAATGAGAATCACCACAACCCATAACACAAGCAGTATTTGAGTCTAACTTGCCTGACACTTGTATTTCACGAGTCACATAGAATTCAAAAGTGATTTATCTGAGCTTTGAAAAGCTAAAAGGGGTTAAAACTGACTATTCCTGCCATGAAATTTTATGCTGACATAACATGTTTTGAAAGGATGATTTAAAGATACAGGGATCCCTCATAAATCAGTCAATATTTTCTTTGTATTTTAATGCTGCCTTTAACTCTACAAAGTTGTCTCTGAGGTCAAAACTACATCTCACTCAGGTTTGGAAAACCTTGGGGTGCATTCAGAACATTAAAAAAATTTAAATATTAAAAAAAAGAGGCAGACATCCTCAGTTAAAACTCAGTCACAGGACATGACGTTGTCTTGGTGAGTCAGACTAAGAAATCAGCCAAAAATACTCTAGAGTAAGTTGTTTCAGGCAGTTCACCTGCTCCTCAGATTTTAGATTTCTCAGTTTTGTGTCATTTTATAATCATATTTGCCTAATTTCCAAATTTGTTTTTCCAACTACCTAAAAGACAGCAAAAGAATGTACCAAAACAGCTGTGAAATGAACATAAATCAAAAAGCTAAGGTTTATTTACTTTCTCTTCCTTTCTAGTTTTTTTTAACCTACAGCAGTCCTAGGATGTGCCTGCAAAAATAGATAAAACAATACAGACAACAATAAAAAACATCCAAAAATATCCCAATCCCTATCTCAACCCAAAACTTGAGGCAGTTTGGAATGGATGACACTCCTTTCCCAGCACAAATCCTGCTGGGATTGTCACAGGGGTTCTAGAGCAGCAAATCTCCAGAAGACATTAACCCCATCCAAGAGACACATCACATTATTCAATTCTTATTCAAAGCATGTTTGTGGCTTTTTTTTTTTTTTAAGGAATTTTGTAGAGTTTCATTCAATTACATATGTTTTTGAAGCATTCAAATTCTTGCAGCACTAGAAGATAATGGCTTCTATCCAGAAGGAAAAAAAGCAGTACCTCGTTTGGCTAACATTACTTTTCCATTTTGTGATATAATTCACTTTACCTAGCTAGCTCTCTTTTAAAGCCAGAAAGGAAATACTATGAAGAATAGCAAAATAATGAAAATTAAATGGAAACAAAGGGAAAAATCACTTGTAAGAAAAATATGAAGACAACATTTTTGAAAAGAACTGAAGCATCACACACCAAATTAAAGGTATTTGTAAGGAATTGAAGAAAATGTTCTGTCAGAGATAAGCAGTTTGACATTCCCTGTCACCACATGAAACTGAGTTAAGAATATAAACCCAGGTATCTTCCGATAAAATGATGTCAACCTTACTTTGCTTTCCCTGCAGTAAAGAGAGGTGGCTGCCTCCCCCCGGGGCTGCCAGCACCTCTGAAATCCCTGGTGATGGTCTTAGGAACAAACCAAACTCACTCACAAACCCAATGGCAAAGGCACTGCTCATCATCTTCAGATCAACCCACAGCTCAGGGAATTTGGGCTAATAGCTGCATTTTCTGGTAGCAAAAGCTTCTGTGCTCTCTCTTCCCAAAATGGCTCATGTTGCTGTTACAAACTGAATTTCTGGTTGGTGGCATTTATCTGATTGCGAATTTCAGAGGCTATTTTCTTTCACACTTTGAGGCCATGCCTGCCCAAACCAATCCATTTCCATGTCACAGAACTCACTGGAGCAGTTTTACACCAACATGTGCAGCAGTGAGTTCAGGGAGATGTGAAGAAGCAAGAAACAGGGAAAAGTTTGATGTGTGTTGGAGAAGCTGGCAGGGTTGGTCTAAATCACCATTTACCACAAATCTGTGCTTCTTTGGCAGGTTTTTGCTGATAAATATCAGCTTAAGCCCAAAACTGGATGCTTCAATTTGTTTTTTTAACATTTAGCAGTCCTAGGCTTTGCCTGCAAAAAATAGATAAAACAATACAGACAACAATAAAAAAATACCTAAAAATCTCAATCCCAACCCAAAACCCTTTAATTTGATTGTGAATTTCAGAGGCTATTTTCTTTCACACACTGAGTCCATGCCTGCCCAAGCCAATCCATTTCCATGTCACAGAACTGACTGGAGCAGTTTTACACCAACATGTGCAGCAGTTTAGCTCAGTGAGTTTAGGGAGATGTGAAGAAGCAACAAATAGTGAAAAGTTTGATGTGTGTTGGAGGAGCTGGCAGGGTTGGTGTAAATCACCATTTACCACAAATCTGTGCTTCTTTGGCAGGTTTTTGCTGATAAATATCAGCTTAATCCCAAAGCTGGATGCTTCAATTAGGGGATTAATGTCAATCGACAGACAGAACAGCAGAAAGCAGATCTGTTCTCCTCAGAGAGGGACCAAATCAGCTCTGGTGGCTGGTTCCCCACTGCCAGGCTCAGTGTCCTGGGATGGAGGCAAACAGTGGCCATTTCTGCAATAAAAGCATGGGATTCACTGCAAAATCTTGGGTGCTTGGTGTGAAATGCAAGGGGGGGAAGAGACCACTGCTCCTTCAAAGAGGCAGACATGAAAAAAGAGAACCTGGAGCAGGGATTGCCAGCACTGGAGCTCAGTATCCTGCAGCAGCCAGGGTTTCAAATCCTCTCTTCCTGTTCTTAAAACAAAGATCCTCCTCACAGCTGAGTACTCTAAAGATGCCACTTAGGGAAATGCTAAATTAGTTTTAAAATGCAGAGAAACCACAGCAAGGCCATGGAGGAAAATCCAGAAAGTGATTCCCTTCTCTCCAGCACCACAGACTCATCCACTAACAAAAAACTGAAAGTAAACTAGAAAATCAGAAAAAACACCTCCAAAAAAGGGGCCCTTTTAACTAAAGAAGTGAGCAGTGCTTTCTATACAGGTCATTTTCCACATTTTTCCCTTTTTTTTCAATCCATCTGTTATAAAGGGAACCTATTTCCAACCAATGCATTGGACATATTTGTTGGCTCAGTGCTGTGATCCTTACCCAAAACAACACACCAGTGCTGCAGAATGTCCAAGTGTTTTGCTTAGGAATACACTAAATGCCACAGACACAGAACAGACCAGAGTAATAAGGGGCAAAGCACAATTTAGATTCTATCCTGAGGAAATTTAATAACCCAGAATTAGAAAAGTCTAGCTCATCTGACAGCACTTCTTTAAAAAGATAAATTATGAGCTCAGGAAGGAGGCACAGGCTGCAAGGTTTTTAGGGCTCTTACAAAGATGAATCCACTCACTGAGGATTTCCATGTCACCTGTGAAAGGTGAGCACATAAGTGCCACCAAAATTCTGGGAAATGGCAGGTGGGATCTCCTGGCTACCTTACCAACACAACCCAGACAGCTGTGGTTCAGTTCAATACTCCAAAAAGTAATTTTTCAGAAAGAAAACCATGACCAAGATGCCCAGTGCTCTCTGTGAAGTGCCAAGCTATAGAGAGGAGTGGGAGGTTTGCCCCCAAATCCATGGATGAACTCCCAGTGCTGGGGTGGGAATGGGGACACAATCCCAGTCAGGAGCCTCCCCTACCCTGAATATGTATGGGATGTCTCCTGAAGAGCACAACAATAATGAACTTGCACAATCTATGGTAAATTAATTCAATAGAGAAATAAATTTACTGTCCTACAGAGATCCTGGAGCTGTGAAAATGGTTAAGCAATGCTGCTTATGATATTTTTACCCAAAATAAAAAAATCAGAGGGGAAAGGAACATGTTGGAGAAGACAGATTTTCACAAATATTTGTATTTGAATTGCTGATGAACTCTTCCTGCTGTTATTTTTATTAATGCTTTAATTATATATGCAATACACTTCATGAATAGCTGAAAATATATATAGAGAGAGTTCTGTAGCCAACTTCAAGCATCCTTCCTTTCTGCCAGGGAAACAAGATGCACTGGGGCCATAACCTTTCATGCCATATTTAAAAACAAATGTGTGATGGAGCAGTTCTCCCAAGCTCATGCTAAAACTGATGTTGCCATCCCTAGAGTGGCATTTCACTCCATGCCTCCTGGTTTTTTTTAAGATGTACTGGTCAACACACTGAATGAGGAATGAGGCCGCAAGTTTTTATTGGGGTATTTCAAATTTTGGCATATGCTTAAGATCTCATGTCCTAGGACAAGTTCACTATTCTCCAAAACACCTCTAAAATGGGTGAAATGTTATATTTGAGATCCTCACCAGAAATGGGGTGAGGCAGTGTTCCTGCAGTGAGCAAAACCAGAAGCTCCAATCACCATGCTACAAATTCACTACAAATACTACTACAAAGCAGCATTTTGGGAACCAGTTCAACATGGAGGTGACTTATGGACATCCCACACTCAGCAAAACATCCTCTTGTGTCCTTAGTGAGCCCAAGGCATTTTGTTGGCTTTGGAATGAGCAGGGTGTGACTCCATCCCATGAGCTGGGTGGTGCAATAACCCCAGAGCACTGAACACCAAGAATTAAACTCCATGAGTCCTCCCAGCCTCATTTTAGCACCTAGGATATTGCTGTGTCCATGTACGTGACCCCATCTGTGTCCCAGGCCTGAGGTCTGCTGGAGACTGACTGTGTTGACCCTTCTGAATAGCATGTAATGAAATCTTTATTATAATTTGTTTTCAACCCACACTGCTAAAAAAAAAAAAAAAAAAGTTAAAAAAAGTGTCAGCTGCTTTAAAATGGTCTCTGTTTTGCTGGCCCTGCTTCTGGCAATCTAAGTAGCTGTCATCACTGTAGGAGCAGCCTGCTTGATAAGATTATAATTTTGTTTACATTGTGCTATAGGATGCCACGCTGGGTACAGCGCAAGGAAAATGGCAATCGACAGCATGCAATGTGCATTTTCAGTAAAAAGGGGGTTATCTGCCTTTATTCCTGCCTCAGAACTGCAGGGTTTTGGCTGATGTTCTCAAAGGTAAAGCAGAAAAAAAATGGGTTTAATGTATTTCTTTGCTGGAATGTATTGCAGTAAAACCCGTAATGGCCTTTTTTGGCACCACACCAATATATAGCATTCAGAAAACAGCTATTTATTGAAGCAAGAAATGCAATACCAAGACTACAAATCACTTCTTACATACAGAAAACTGGAAGTAAATCTGGCTAATGCCCATCTCTCTACCAAAGGTAGAGTTCCCAGCCTCAAACTAGGAGCAGCCAATTCTCATCTGCTGTGTGGTTACAAGTAAAAGACCTTACTGCATCTCATTTTCATCCTCTGTAAAATAGAGATATGGCCATGTATTTTAAGAGAGGGTCTCAAGCTCTCCCAGTACACAAGACTGTAAATCTACCAGGGAAGTGTACCAATATTTTTACAGCAGTCAGTTGGGTTAGTTTTAATTTGTGTTTGATTAGCAAAGAGCTCTGGGCCAGGCTCACAACATCCACAGAATTCCCGGTGCAGCAAGGCAAAATGTAACAATTATAATGGTAGCAATATGTATTCAGTGCTAGCCATTAGCTGTTGGGAAAATGGGTCAACAATAACATAAGTTTAAATTGAGAGGGTTTCTCCACCACACATTTATATGCTGCAGTGAAGGACAGTGAGGAATGCGAACAAGATTCCTATTACTTTTAGCATGGCCACTGCTATTTTTCCCTTCTCAGCAAGCAAAATATTTGTTATTCATTTTCCCAACTCTCTCCAGAAATTAATGTTTTAGCTGTGTTCTCTCTGAAAGGTCAGCCAGGGCTGGAACACAAGGTCCCAGGAGCAAAGTTGGGTCCCGGACTTTGCACTGGGAGGAAAGGCACTGAGCAGCTCCATCAGGTCAGCCAAAAGGCAGCACCGTGAACCCTTGAGCGGGGACTGCACGTCAATAATGGATGACTTTCCAAGCAGTGGCAGGAGGAGACAGACAAGGAGGTGCGAGCTCCTGAGGTGCATTTTGAGGCTGCTGTGTGGGAGCGGAGCACTCAAAGCCCGGCAGCACACGAGGGGTCTCTCCGTGCTCGGCCGCCCACGCGCGCTCGGACCGCGCTCCCCCGCGGAACGGCAAACTCCATCTCGCAGCCTGACAAGACAAATTGTGAAATTTATCTTTCTCAGGCTGGATTGTCCTCCACGTAATGGGAACAAAAGGCAATGCCAACAAAAGAAAGAGCAGCTTTAAAGGCCTTCCTGAGGATGGAAAAGGAAGCAGTCGTACATCAATATCCAACTCAGTGCCCAAGACATCACTTTGGGCTGCAGGCTCAGCCCAAGCCTTATTGACCCGCACCACAGCCACTGCACAAGACCTTGAAGCACAGCTGAGGGCTCAGACAGCAGGACCTGCAGCCACCAAAGAAAGGGAAATAAAAGCACAAACAAGAAATGCTTGTCCTTTCCCGACACAAAGCACCCAACATTATGCAGTTCAGGCAAAATTGTTAAAGAGCAAGTTACTGCAGATGACAATGGTGTTTTGGTGCTCAAGGGCAATTGGAGGTATCAGAATTTATGAAGGTACGAAAGTCAAAACATTATTTCTTCATTAATGGTATCAAAGCCAGGGCTTGATTTAATGGTCACAGTTTTAAGGATTCAATGTCATTCACTTGGAGTCTGCCAAAGTACACACATAATTTAGTCTGGTTGTTTAGAAATATATTTCATCCAACTCCTGTTGTTTAAGAATAGAGTCAGGCAATTTTTGGCTCAGTCTGCTTTTCCTAGCAACTGGAAACAATAGGAACATTAATTATACCTTGCTTGACCCATTCAAATGCAGAATGACTCGAACATGTTGATGAGCAAGAAATTGCTGAGGTACCAGCACCAAATTTCACATTTGAGAAGCCTGAACCTCCCATTTGGAAGTACCACTACATTTATATGCAGCAGCATTTAGAAAGTAATGAAATGTTTCCAGGAGCATACACACAGAACGATCCAAAGCACTGCACATGCAAAGCACACCAGTGAAACCCAGATATACTAACTGGAAATCATAGGCAATGCTCCCAGCCTCAAAGATATTGGAAAAACAATGGTGAGAAGGTAATGAAAAGGCAACTGGACAGTGTCCCTGACCCACACACAGGGACAGAGCATGTCACTGACACCCTGAGCCAGCCACAACTATTTTTCAGATTCTGTGCTGCTTTAGTGTGTAGTTCTGAGCTCCATATTAGGGGATGGTGAGCTCTGTGCACAGAGCAGGGAGACAAAACAATTCCTGCTCCAGCTGGGCACCAAGGACAAATGATCCAAATCTCAGGCCCAAGAGCATAAACAACAGTGGACTGAAGACAGAAAAAACAAGAAGGATGGGTCTTCATAACTTAAAGCTGTAATTGGACAATTAACTCCGATATGCAAATGGAGCAGAACTTATAAAAGTGAAGAGAGAGAGACCCTGTGACTGGTTGTGCATTTTGGGGCCATTTTGGTTCACCTTGGGTGCAGCCCTGGATGGGCTCTTGTGCTGCCCAAGGTGCATCCATTGAGGAGATTCTTTTAATAAATACCTACTTTATTCTTTAACTCTGTCTAGCCTCTGTTCTAGATCAGCCTTCTCAAAGCATCAGGTCAGGTGCACTGAGCATTCCACTCCTCACTGTGCCACGACTGCACACGAAGCAGATGGCTCTCCACGGATGAACAGATCGCTCTTCTGACCAAAACCAACATGCCAAATTACCCTCCAAACCAACGGCAACTGGAGGACACACTAAATGCCACCTCCAAAGCCAGCTGGCACACACCATCCCGGGCCTGGATGGGAGCAGTGGCACGGTGGGCACACGGCTTTGCTCCCATCTGCTGTGGCTGGCAGAGGTGGACACACACAGGCTGAGGGATGAAGCACTTGAGTGATGACAAGGGAGAATTGAATGCAGAGGGGGGAAAAAATGACCTGCAACAAATCAAGTGTGGCTGGGTAGATGTGTGTCCCTTCAGCAGACTCAATCACCAGCGGGAGGGTGTCAGAGATGCTGAAATGGTTAAACAAATAGCTTCATGTCTGGCTGCCCGGGCTCACCATGAGATGGATAGATGGAGCTGAGAGCCACTGACCTTAACAACACAGAAAGGAGGGAGTGTTCTGGAAAATACACAGATAAGCCAAACACACAACAGAAAGATAAATATCAGCATGGGCTACGATTTGCAAGCTAATCCATAAAGCCCAAGGTAAATGAACAGACAAATGAGGAGTCCAAATGAGAGAAATGTCAGCACTGCAAATTGTCTTGTGTGTTGGTGAGTGGTGAACAGACAAACCCCCAAAACCTCACCAAAGTCCTCAATCTCTGACTTGTCAATGTGACTTATCTTCAGTCTAAACAACCCTTCACTAGATCTTTTTTCTACCTTACCTCTCATCTCTCAATCACTACACTGAGAGCTGATCCTCTCTCTGGTCAGTAAATGCTCCTTACAGGTCACAGTTTCAAACAGCCACCTTCAGATTTTATCTGCATCTGATCTGGGCCCTTCACAGGAGCTTCCACCAACTTCTACAAAATCTCCTTATCTTCTTTTAGTTCTGCACTGCAATGCCTTACAAAAGACTTTGTGGAAGGGGCAAGCTGAGATTACCCCTTCTCAGAGGGCTTCATTTTGACCCCTTTTTTAACACATGCCTATAGAAATGCATCAAATATCTCTCACATTCCCAGGCCCTCAGTGGGGGGGAGATCTTTTCTTTCAATATTTAATTACAGGTACAACAGAGTCCTGTTCCACAGTGCAGGTTCCTGTGCATGACAGCCAGACAAACAAGCTGTAGGACTGCGAGGTACAAACCCCAGCGTGCTGACAATTCCTCCCACCCCACAGTGATTCCCTTTTTCTAGGCAGGGAGCTCAGCACAAAGCCTGGAATGGCAAGATGCCAAAATTGAGCAGCTCAGCACGAAGGCATGTCTGCTGCACACCATGAGCAGCAGCCATAGCTGTGAAAAATCAGAAGTCAAAAGGCCCAGTCCAGCTGTAAAATTCCTAATGAAGAATAAGGAGGAGGGCAGGACTCACCAGTTAAGGTTATCATCCAACATTAACAAAAATAGGAGCACATCTCTCTCCTGCACTGCTGTATCCTTACCACCAGCACTGGTTTCTCAGCAGATGTCAACAATTTGACTGAAAAACCTGCCTTGGTACAACAATGTTTTTAAAAATTGCTAATCACTGTAATGCCTGTTAACACATCAGTATGTCCTCAGTCCTAATTTTGGTGTCTAAACTTGTGACCCCGAGCTGCACAAAGCACATCTGAGAGTGTTCAGGTGACAAAGGGAACACTAAAAAGCCATGTGTTCTCCCAGGGCAGCTCTTCTGCCTACTGACATTTTAAAACAAGCAAAAGTTTTCCTTTGTTGTCAGGCATAAGCTGCTTACTGAAGGCAAATGTGCTTGCTTGCTGCCAACCATTCAAGTCTCCCTTTCTGTTTGGGGGAAAGGAAGGAGAGAGGATTATCCAGCCCAGGATGGATAATCACAAATCTTAGAGGGTGAGATTTTGTGAGAAGAGAGGAAAATGTAAATTGGTCTGATAGAAATATATTTCTCTTTTTAAATTATTTCCCCCATGGAGCTCCAGATAGGACAGGATTAAAGGGCCAACACAAGAAACCTATGCTCAAGAGTCTTTCTCAAGGTCTCAGATATAAACAAGCCTTGAGACCCCAATTCCATGTTTCCTAAGTGTATTTAGGTCTTAAAACCAGCCAAGAAGACACAACAGATTCTGGGAAGAAACATGCAGAGAGCTTAGAATTTAGATTCCTAAAGGTCTTGCAGATGCACCAGTGTAAAAAAGCCATTAACAGATGTAGCTAAAACTCGGCACACAATTTCACTGTGATTTACCTTTTTTTTAAATATGCATTTTTGCTTAGTAGTAATATTTAGACTTCAAGTAAGAAGTAGGTGTATTTTCATTTCCACACCAAATTCGAATTTATTTTTTATTAGATTTTCATCAAAATGTTCCCATGAGCATGGAGAAAAGAGCAAACAAAATGTGCCATGCACAAATAAATTATTACATTCCTTTTTAAAACCAGTGTCCCTCTTTCCACTCATCAAGGGTTTAGTGCTCTGAGAGACTCCCTGTTCAACTGAAGAAGAAAGCAAAAGGAGCCAGTTGGAAAATACCAACATTTTTCACCTTTAGGAATCAAACACATATTAATTATCAAAACTCTCTGCCTCTCCCTCCATCATGTCATTAGCACAATCCACAGGGAAGAACACCCTGCACAGCCCAATTCCAGCTACAGTCACCTATGTATTTATCAACAGCCAATTCTAATTTCATCTGCTACTCCATGGCAAGTGAGCAAAAAGCCAATAATACCCTCCCGGGGTGGTTACCTGTGGTGTTATCTCCATTTACACCTTGGACACAGCTTCCCCTCCAGGGAAAAGGAACCCCTCAGACTGTGGCTCCTGGATGTCATTCTATAGAAAATACTGACCTGAACACAGCACAGCAAGGCAGGACTTAATTCCCAAAATGTCATCTCTCTCCCCCTGAACTGGGTTTGTTTGCTGTATTTATTGTAGCAATGTCTTTTCCTTGTACAGTAACTGCCCTTGCCAGCACACTGCTTTCCCTGAGGCTGCTTTAAATCTCTCTAAAAACCAAACAAGGATCCTTATCTTCATATAAAGTATCTGTGAACAGTTGAGAGCAATACAGAAGAGCTTTAAATTGAGAGAGAGAGGGGTCAATGATGCAATAAGAGCACTTTGTCCCTTTCTATAAAGCAGACCAGAATTCAGCTTTGTTCAAAGGCTCTTGGTGCCTGGCCCTCACCCAGGGAGGAGCTCTCCCATGTGCCACGGGGCTGCCAAAAGCACAAGGCAGGTGGAACCCTGCAGGTCTGGCACTCTTGGGTGTTGCAGAAAGATGGAGAAGCCTGCTGTGTACCACAGGGAAACCTAGTGTGAAGTGAGAACTGTGTGTAAGGCTTCATTGTGTAGAGTGCATTGATTTGGATGTGATGCAGATGGTAATAGAATAAGGGGTGGAAAATGTCCTGGGTTGCATGATGGGGGTGTGGGTGTGTATTCTATTGCCATCTGTTAGAGGTGAGGCAGTTATCTTCTGTTAATTGAGATGTTTTCTTTATCTCTTCTACAATCAATCCTCCCTCCAGGAGATCTCTTCTGTTAATTGAGTGTCCCTGCATGGCTGATCAAATTCCATCATCCCACTGGGAGATGATCCGCCCAGGGGGAGGAGCCAAGCATTCCCGCCTGGATACAATCTGAGGTTTGGGACACCACAGCAGCCTTGCCCACTGCATTCCCAGAGGAGCAGCTTGTTTTTCCACTGTCCCATCCCTGGTAGAAGCCCATGGATATTCCCTTGCTCAGGACAGGGCAGGGCTCTGCAGGCTCTCCTGCCCATCCTGGCACCAAGCCTGGCTGACCAAGCATCCCTGCCTCCACTCCACCCTAGCTTGCTGAATGGTCAGCAACGGGGCAAAAACAGAACCTTAAGCCCACTTGCTGACGAGCTGTTCATCTTTCCTGACCTTTTTCCCATTGCTCAGAACAAAACCTGCACCCTGGCCTCAGTCCTGCCTGTCATCACTGGATTGATTTGTAGAGCACAGCTTGTTTCACTGTCTTGCTCGTCCTATTTTCTTGGTCACAGTTGGTCACACACCACTCCTGGCTGCTGCCAGAAAGTCTTCATTTTTTTTTAATAACCTCCAATAAAAACCTGATTGTGATCTTTTTTTCTCTCCTTATAGAAAAATACTGTATTAAATAAATACGAACTAAGCAGTAGCTGCTTGGGGAAGGAGTGAAGTGCACCCACAACCACTCCCTCATTATTGTTATCGTGGCCAGTGTCATATCCTGAGAGGAGAGAAACTGCATCCTCTAGCAAGTGTCTGAGCACACTGAAAGCAGCAAATCAACCCAGGCTGGGAGAACAAAAGAGAATACACTCAGTGGCATTAGTTCACTGACCACTCCATTTTTATTCCCAGTCTTTTACACTATGCAACTGTTGATGAGGATGGATTCTAGCAACAAATGGAAGCAAACCTTGTG
This sequence comes from Melozone crissalis, assembly GCF_028551555.1. Lineage (NCBI taxonomy): Eukaryota > Metazoa > Chordata > Aves > Passeriformes > Passerellidae > Melozone > Melozone crissalis. Next base: position 29,485,486 of record NW_026535823.1, read on the forward strand.
GGGATTTAGTGCCTACTTGGAGGCAGTACTGCAGGTTAAGCCTTTCCCAGCAGAAGGGAATTTCTTTTTTTTTTCTTTTTTTTTCTTTTTTTTTTGTTCAAATTCTATTTCATGGCACTTCTTTAAGACTGGAAGAAAGAAAAAATTATACTGACATTTAACTCGCAGCCTGGAGCCAGCTAATCAGACAGAGCAGGCGAGCACAGCAGCCTTAGGAAAAACATGGGGGAAGGAGGGAGAGCACTGGGAAGCAGTGCAGCAGCAAACCTGAGGAAATCTGGCTGGGGATGGGATGACATGGGGTGCAAGAGACAGGACAAGGGTGTTCTGCACAGGAGGCAGTGAGCAGTGAAGGGATATTGTCAGGGAATAACCCAGCACAAGGAAAAGAGGAAACTGAAGCACAAAGGGGAATAAATTTTGCCCCTGGGGAGGAAATATTCTCTCAAACATGGCATTAACCAAGAGTAGTTGCATTATATGGCACCCAGTAAATATTTTTTAAGTGATATGTGAATAATTATCACAGAGTGCATTGAGGAAAACCTCATTGTAAGCACTCATGTGAGGGTGCAACATAAATGCACTTGCTCAAAATTTTCCTCATCAGTTCCCTCTCCAATAAAATGAGGCCTTTTAAATACTCATATTTCAAAATATGGGATGGGTGTTATTTGTTACACAAGTAATTTTAAATAACAACAATGCCTCTAAACATTTCTTAAAGTCCTCTCGTTATTTTCTTATTTCAGGTGTAAAATTAACTCTGAAATAGCAAGCTCAAACAAATGCACTGGCATCACCTTGTGATTGAAATCACTGAGTAACAATCCATCAGGCTCAGGAGTCTCACAATGCTCTGTAACTACACTCTAACCGCATATTGCAAACACATTCATCTTTATGGGATGTGATCTGTTCTCAAGCTCTTCCTGAAAATCACCTGAGCTGCCTGACAACTCTGGTGGCTTTTACCAAGGAGGAGGAATGGATCTTTTAACAATTTTTTCCCTTTCTCTTCAATGGAGGATTATGGAGTATCACTAGATGCAAACACTGATCATATGATGCCAGCATCAATACATAGGCAAGATATGGTTCTAATACAATTCTAATACAATACTATAAAAATTATATGCAAAACCTTTTTCTCTTTCCAAATTTTGCACAGGCAAAATTGATGGTCAGCCCTAGATCTAGAAATTGTTTCCAATATTTAGTACCCAAGAGCTAGAAATCCAGTGGCTCATGTAAAGCTGTGCCAAGAGCAGGACCAGAGTCCCTGGCTCAAGGCCTGAAGTCATCAACTCCTACCTGATAAATGATCTCTGAAATAGCCACCATCAGCAGCAATATCAGCTGCCATTGCTCTTCCAGGACTAAACAGCAACAACCACAGAACATCTGTAGGTGACAGAGCTGAGGAATATGAGCAGAATCAGCAGAGAAGGAATAAATCAACAAGTTGGAGGCTGGGATACAATATCTGAGAGCTGAAACCTGATGGAGTGCAGCACTTCCTAGTTGATTTTCTATTTTATTCTTCATTTTAAAATTCATGTGGTGAAAGTGAAAGGTGATAAAAGGCCAAGTATCTGCACTTCAGCCACTTGCAATGAATACAAGTGAAAAATACAGTATTATTGGAAAACTAGAAATATCAAAGAAATGTGACAGAAGCATGAGATGCTAAGACCAAGGAGCTTATTCTTCTTTTCCTATGCACTATAAAGACATTTGCTGTCTCAATAGATATTCCATTTTTAGTGCCACTCCTCAAAATATGGAAAAGGTCAATTGGAGGGGAAAAACCAACAAACCCCCACCACAAACAACTCTATGATTTCAGAAGCACTGTCAGCAAAAAAAAGAACCAACATTTCTTTTTTTTTCTTCTTCTTCCTGTAAAGCAAAGTTGAGATTAATTCAAGGAGGTGCTAAGCATCATCCACAAGTGTCCAACAAGGCAGTAGCAGAAGAGGGCATCCATCAGCTCTTCTCCTGCAACTGACAGAAGGACAAGTGGAAGAAGAATTAGATATTAGAAAAATGAAAGTCTTGTTAACAGTAAGAGTGGTGAAGACCCAGAACAGGCTGTCTAGGGAAGATGAGAAATCAATATCCAAGGTTTAAAAAGAGGTTAGACAGACTGTCAGCTTCTGGAGGTGAGACAGGTACACTTGATCTCACCTAAGAGCCTGGCAACACACTAAGTTGCCTCCCAAGGTCTTTCCCACATCAGCATTTTTGGGATTTTTTTTTTAATGATTCAAGCAATTTGTCTCGCTTATGGGATAATTTCATGTATGAAAGAACGTATTCAATACTAGTGTTGGCATAGATTAACTGATTCTTACCCCTCTCATCTCTTTTCTAAATGGAAGACACTAAATTCAGTGAGAAATTAAATGAAATTTATTCATTTTTACCCCTCTTACTTAACTTTGCTTTCCTGTCTAAGGCCTCCATGCACTGTGTGCTTATTTCCTTCAGCTTCTTTTCCCTCAAAGACTTTTAGGAATAACAAAATATTCAGTGATTCTGCTCTAAGGTCACTACACAACTCACCTATTTTGTAAATCACAAGGTGATGCTTTGATCTTGTCTTTGCTTTATTTAAGTGCACAAGGTGCCCTCAGGTCTGCGCTAATTGATAGCAGCATCTGATTGCTGCAGAGGAGGAGAATCCACCTGCACCAGGAGTCCCTGGTGCTCTGAACTAACAGGAATCTCTTCTGACTTTCAAAATTGGGATGGATGATTTTAAAAGGTCTTTTCCCAGCCTTAATGATTCTAAATTAAGCTAGTAAATCTGTCCCCAACCCGGTCTCTGAAATATCTCCTACTGCAGGACAATCCTCCTGACTACTAAGTAACAGGACACTGGACAATACTCTTCTCCCACAAGATGAAGTTCTGTCCTTTACTTGTGTAGTGGAGTGATTTTTGGATTACTGAAGGACTTTGCATTGCAAAACAAATTAGAATATCATCATTTGCAAAAGAAAATACTGATGCTGAGACCTGCAAGCAGAAGAAACACAAAACATCTTTTGTGTTGCAAGTATCAGCAGATCTTGGCTCAAACACCTGAGCAGAAAATTTCTGCTAAAAAGAGGGTTTGGACAAATGACCCCAAATTTGGTGACCCTCCAACACCTCCCAGGCCTGCAGGTGCTGGGCCCTGGGGAGCTCTGCAGTGCAGGATGGATCAGGGAATCATCCCATAACTGCAAGGTGGGCCAGATTCCTTCAAACCAGAAATTTCAGGGCCAGGTTTCCTCAAACCAGAAATTCCAACTTCCAATCCAGTGCTGGTTGGAAAAAAAACTGGAGTTTATTGGTGCTTCAGAAGTAGAATGCAAATTCCTGTTTCTCCCAAAAGCAGCCAAACACACACTTTTCAGGCAGGGAACATTACCAGCACCATTTCTGCTGTGATGGAGGTGTACTGAGAAAAAAACTGATCTACTTTTCTCAGAACTGCCCATTCCTCACAGATTAAAATCACTAGGTGACATTTTTAATCAGTATTTCTAGATGGTATTGCTAAAATGAGAACATTAGCAAGCTCATTTAAATTTGCAAACTAAACCCATTTGAACATTACTTGAGCACAAGAAAGTGGCAAAGGCACATGAAGTTAAAAGACTGTGAAGAACAAAAAGCTCCTGGGCACTGCAGCACCCTCCCTAAACTCCCCTTTCTCCCATCTCATTAGAGAACACCAAGGAATAACTCTTTCTATCCAAATAAAATCAAAATTCAGATTAAAATCTCTCCTGTGCAGAGCAAGTACTCTTGGTGCAAAATTGAAGAGAAGTTTGCTTTTGGGATTGGAAAGTCACAGATTTTGGAGGGTCTAGAGGGATAAATGGGGCATTGTCCACACACAGAAAAAATAAAAATCACATCTTGTTTCCAGATAAGCTGGGTAATTTACAAAAAAAACCCACACAGCATTCCCTGCTGTTTTTAAAGCTTTGTGAAATATAAAGTACATTTTATTTCAGTCAAAGTACACAAGGATGCAAGACAGGAACGAGTCTGGGGTGTGACATTTCAAACTCATCTCACTGCAGATGATCTTGAACTCTGAACAGAACACCTGTGCCCTCCAGAAATGTTGCATCCTTAGCCTTCCAAAAAGGGAAGAAAGAAACACAACAGGACAGATGTGGGAAATCTGCTACATGAGTTTTAATTGGAACCATTTGTAACCAGCATTTCCCCCAGATACCCATCTTATTTTTAAGCAGATATTCCTAATTAAGCAGAGGCCTTGGTTATCACCAGGTGAGTGACTTGCAGAGTCAGGTTCTCAACACCAGCAAATAACAAAAGCAACCTGAGTATTGATCCAGAATTAGAGGGCCATCACAAGCTGCAAGATCCCAGGAGCAATTAGGGGACAGGGAGGAGGGATGGAAGACACCAGGACCACAGCTTTGCATCTGAATGAGGGCTCAGCATGGCCCTCATGGTCTGGGGAGGTGGCAGGGGCTGGCATGGGTTATTCACAGCCTCCCAAGCTCAGGAGGTGACACTCAAGGGAATTCCCACCCAGGGAATCCTGCTGCCTCCCTAACCTAAACAATTCCCCTGTGGAAGGGGAATTAAACACAAGTTCTGGGCATTGCAGGTCAGCTTGCTGTGCTACCAGGTCTCTGTTCCATTCTGCAAATATCATTCCAGGCTAATGAGGTACTGCACGACTTGCCCAAGTTTTAAGGAAGACTAAAAATATGGAAAAAGTCTTATTTTTGTATTCATTGTGTCTGTCAATCACAAAACCAAAGCTTTAAGATAAGGGGGTCCTGAATTTTGTGGGTTTGCATTTGTTAGCTTATGGGGCACAGTGCAGTAAGTGGATAAAAATCTGGGTACCTCTGGTTATTTGGGGAAAAACCAGGATAAAACAGCACTGCCACATGCCCGTGGAACTGTTAGGGATGAGTTCCTCAGTGCTGTAACACTGTTCTGTGTTTAGGATGAGGATCAGGGATCCTGCCCCAGGCCCTGTTTCCCAGCACAGACACACCCACAACTAAACACTTTCAGTCCACCCATCAAATAAAATAATATTTTCCATATCTCCAATAATTTTCTTTCCATAGTCTCAGAGTGACACGCAGACTTTGGTGAGAGCTTGGAAATAAATTGAAGAGGCAGGTAAATATTAGGAGATTATTTGCAAACATTAAGACTGAGGATTCTCTGGTCAGAAAAATCAAGCCCTTCTGTCCTTCAGCCCTTTAATTTTATACATCAAAGAGTTACAATGCAAACAGGCAGTACCAGAAAGCAGGCTCTGAAGCTCAGCTAAATGCTCCTTGAAACTTAAAATGAAAAGCTCACCAGTCTTAGGTTGTTTCTGTTAAGCAATGCATGCTGTGGTGCTGGCTCACGGGTGAAACAAATTGCTGTTCTAAGTCTATTAAAAAGGGGAAAAAAAAGGCCACCATATGGTGCTGACTGCAGTAGCTCTTAGCAGGTGAAACTCATCCAGAGCTGTAGCTACCATGCTTAATTATTGTGACAAATTCAGTCATTCAAGGTGGGGATTTCTTTGTTTGGGTTTATTTTTTGTTGTTGTTACTGTTATTTTTAAATAGGTGCTATTCCCACCCTGAAAATAATACTGGGGAGAAGAGGCTAGAGGAGGGGAGGAGAAAGCCCACATGCCACACAGATATTTGTGTCACCCAGAAGGGGACACAAGGAAGGGGTTCAAGCAGAGTTTGGGATGCTGAAGGCATCACACTGAAGGAGAAGGATGCAGAGTAAAGGGAGTTTCTCACAGAGCATCCTTGAACTCCCTTATGATAATCTAATGAGGAAACAGCAGCACTGACACCCCACCCAACACACCTGCACTGATGGAGATGGTGAAGCCACACAGACCTGTCCACACCCCTGACACTCTGCTTACACCCCAGAAGAACAATAAAAAAAAATATTTACACAAGTATTCACAAGAAGATGGTCTTGGGGTTAATACACCCCAGATTTTGCAAGAAGCACGGGCACAATTCTGTCCTTTGATGTGAAGGTGTGCCAAAAAATTCCTGGAATGGCTTCAGCGTGGCTGTCTGACCTGAAGGTCCATGATGTCTGTTCTGCACAAAGGAACAGTGCAGAGAGAGGGATTCCAAAGAGTACCTTAAATACAAACAAGCCTCCAGAGCCAGTGGCTCAGAAATCAATTAGCCCCATGCATAGAGGAGGCACATTTCCAAGTTATTTGGTATTTAGTGTAAAGTTCCATGGGATGCTGCTGGGATGCTCCACAGCAGCACCTGCTCCTCTATTCCCCTCGCTGCAGTTCAGCATCACACACTCCACGTGTGGCTCACATTTACAAGGATTAGATTAAGTTATTCCAACCATCTGACTCCTTCCTTTAATAACCTGTGTCAGAAAGAGTCAAAGACATCATTTTGTTCAGCAGAAATCCATGTGTAGTTTCCCCAGTTCTCAGTGCCCTGGATCACGTATATGTACACCCACAAAACATTAACTTAATTCAAGCACCAAGAAATGCCCCTCTCCAACTCAAATAATTTAAAAGTCCCGGTGAAAGACCCAGAGGTTTGATTCACTTTTTTCCTCCAGGATAAAAACTTCAGCTGATTATATTCATCATGAGCTGAGCCCCCAGGGTTCCCACAGCCCTACAGAGTAGTTGCCTTGATCATTCCACTCCTACAAGTTGTACATTCATTTATTAACATCATCCTGAATCCAAACTCTTTAGCATCTTGCAAAGGGGATGCACACACACCCCCACATATACACACACATTTGGAGCAATGATTAAGTAATTTCCTTTCCCTTCTAAAAGCTAATTTAAAATAAACCAATTTAACTAATTTAAAATAAAACTTCCATTTTAGGAGGAACAGCTAAGAACTTACCCACAACCAAACCTAGAGTTTGCATAATTTTGTTGCATTTTTTAAAAAATTCTTTCATTAGAATTTGGGGTTGGGTTTTTTCCTTTCCTTCATAAGATCCTACTTAAAATCCTAAGGGAAAAAAACCTTTCTGTGGTCTTTCCACACTCTCACTAATTTTCTCAAAAAGCCTACAGTAATTTCCCTGAATAGCTTCCAAAATGAATCCCATAAAACAGCTTCTCTCACTGGAACTGTCTTATCTGTGGGTGAGTCAAAGGATCAACTCATTACAGAACTTATTTGGGGAAAATCCAAAAATAAAACAACCAAGCAAAAAAATGTTTGTCACTTTAAATTCATAAACACACATTTTAAATTCATAAATACACATTTTAAAGTGTGCATATCCTGAGCTGCAGGTGCCTTGCTGTGGGTTAGAAATTACCAAACCCAACACTCCATGCAGCCACAGCAGCTCCTCCTCATCCCAGAAAAGCAAGCCTGAGCAGGGGAAAATTCCAAAAAGCACTGAAATACAACCTTGGCAAAGATCCCAGGTGATGAGGGCTGGCAGGGAGGCATCCCCAGGGCAGCCCAAGGCTCCTGGAAAGGTGAGCACAGCCCAGGTGGGGCTCAGAGCACACAGACACAGCTGGGAGGCTCAGGAACCAAGCTGGAGTGGCCACTGAGCAGCAGCAGCCTCTCCTTGCTAGAGCCACATCCCAGCATTGAAATAGAATAGCATAGAAATACCTTATATTCTGTTTGTCACACCAGGGACAAACCTCTGGTGACAAACAGAATAAGGAATTTCTAACCAATACATGAAAACAGGGGACACCGGGAAGTTTTGGTAAAGGTTGCTGTGCTACATCAATGCTATTGCAGAATAACTCAGATTATGAGCTCCTTTTCTTGCACATCTCAACAAATTAAAATCCAATATTTATTTGGCTTATGTTGAAAGATGTAGCTGGTTTACATTTTCCATTTCAAAGCTGGCTCCTGCCTTCCTTAGCAGACACCTGTCTTTTCAAACCAGGACATTACTGAATTGTTTAGCACAGCTATGTTTGGTGTGGCAACCAAATGGTTTGAATAAAATCTGAACTTCCAAACCAGCTTAGCTATTTAATGTATTGTGGGCACAGCTTTTAAACCATTAATTCCACTGAACACAACTCAAGGTTCAAAAAGCACTGCTCACTCTTAGGTGCACAGGCTGATAAATTATTGTGACCTTGTGAAAGGCAGCTGAAGCTCTGTGATAAATCAGTGTCATCACCTGGTCACAGACACCCAGAGGGGGCTGAGCAGCAGAATCAACGTGCCATCCCCACACCTGTGCAGGGTGATGATGTGTGACATGCTCTGCTCCTCAGAGCTCTCTCACCACAACCTTTCCCATGGCCTTCCCTCAGCACAGAGCGCTGGGGATGAACCAGCCCTGGTGTTTGCCCTGTGCTGCCCAAGCTCCTCGTGGGGAGCAGAGGCCTCAAAACAACACAAATAAAACAAATCTGTTACCCAAGGCAGCAGAACCAACACCTAAAGCAGCTGCAGGATCAGACTGAATCCTGCACACCTCTCTGGTCTCCCCACACCTCATGGCTGGGAAACAACACTGACAACTTCATCCTAAATTAAAATTTTTAGCTCAAAAACTTATTAACCACCACTCCTTTATTATCAAGGAATAACCCTAGACTCTTTGACTACAAACAACTCAGACTCTTAAAAATTTGCTACAGGGAAATGTATTTTTGAATCAGATCAGAGCAAGGCTCAGAATCTCAGCTCCCTTTGTTCCAGGATGCTGCGAGGATGAATCTGGGCAGGGGGTGGAGGGAGAGTGTTGTGAGCAAGCTGGCTCGACTGATTTCTTGTAAATACCATAAAAATGAACACTTGACCATAATCTATGAATTGGATATAAAGAGAGAAAATAACTCTTAGAGAAATGAGTGTTTTTAAGTGCATCTTGAGCATCAAATGGGAGAAAACATTTATGAATTTTTCCATCATGGTGTGAAGCATCGTGTCAGGCAGGATCAACCCCATAAAATTATTTTGTGACAATGCATGTAAATGGTTTTAACATTCTCAATCCCTCCAAAGCAAGAGCAAAGACTACCCAAGCCATCTGAGAGTTCAGAATTGAAATAGGGCCTTTGAAGAGATTATTTGCAGACTAATCATATATTTTCTCATGGAGGCATTCAACAATTTGAAGTACCATATTCACATAGCACATTTTGCCTTCCACAATTACCTCTGAAAGAGCCACTGAAAAATTATACACTGTGTAGACAAGAATATATCTAAATGATATGCATGTCCAACAGAAATAGATTATTTTCAAGGGGTCCTAAACCCAGCTTTTCCATGTGTTCATGCAATGATTTATGTATAAGAATCAATGCATTTCAATCAGATACACACAACTGATAGGCCTTTCTGTTTGCTCATTTTTGAATCTTTATATAAAAAATTAAAATAAATAGATATTTAAAGGTATCTCCCTTCAACTCCTCATTCATGAAACATCCTTGAACCTTGGGTTCTTGCTGAAGCAACTGACTCTTAGATGCACTAACAGGCAGAATCTCCAAATTGGCTTTCAGTAACTCCTTTAAAAAAGAAATGAAAAAAAAAATTCAAAACCCACACCCAAACAGAAATCCCCCAAACTCACAGCATCTTTTAAATTTTCTTTGTCTGTGTGAGGAGTGCATTAGATCAGATAAGGGATATTAAATGGCCTTTAAGGCTGACAGCAAAGAGCAGCTCTAATGGGAGTCCCAAATTGTGCTGCCAGCAATCCAGTGTACTTACAAAACAGCAACATCAAGATGCCAGAACTCTGCCATGACCTATATTTCCTGCAAACCAATTTTCTTCTTTGTAGGGTGGATGGAAAGAATCCAAGTGCTATTTGAGTTCCTTTTCTTTCTGCTGGAACTTTGCCTTATCATACACATTTTTCCTACACCAAACTTTTCTGTGCCCTACAGCTTTTAAAGCAGGAATTATCTACAGTCTATTTATTTATTATAAACAGAAAATACTGCAAAATCGTGTTTAGGCAGCAATTATCAGGTGAGACCAGAATTCTTTGTATCTCATTTCCACACTTTAACAGGAAACCAAACCCCTTAAAGGGGAATATTAACAGAAGAAGAGTGTTAGAGAGGGATACAGGCCACACATTCCAAGGAATTTCTGTGGCTTCATTACTGATGATGCCAAAATTTCCAACATACTTATATTTATACTTATATTTATACTTTCAGGGGGTTATTCTTTTGCTTATTCCCATGCTATGGGGGAAACTTGTATCCTTTAAGGAGAACATTAAAATCAAGACATTTCTAGAAAAAAGGAAGTGTCTGCCCAATTTCTTTGACCCCCACTGCCTGTGATACCCCTATAAATTCAATTTTTGCCTCCAACAGAGGAACTTTGCTCATTTGTTACACACACTCTGCTCAGAGCAGTCAACAAAACACCTGAAAGGATTCATGATAATCTTGTTTTCACCATCCCACCCCCCCTTGCAGCTATCCTTGCCAAATGCAAACTCTCCCCCTCAGGCACGGAAATTTGGAATCGGAGCACCTGATGCAGCTTTTATTCCAAAATTGTCTCACGTGTGTTGAGTGTCAAAAAGAGCCATGTTGTGCCACAGCACCCACTTGTCTCAGGAAAATTGAAATTGCTCAGTGTCTAACACTTTGAATGATTTCCCAACTTCTCACTTGCCCCATCTGCTCCTCTCAGCTCAGTTTGATTTGTTTTAGCCTTTGTGTCTGCAGTGGCACCAACAAAACTGCAGCATCACTGCAAGCTCCTCTGCTATGGAGCACTGCCAAGGCTCTCAGATTCAGCCTCCTCCAAGAGAAAAGCACCAGAAAAATAAAATTTCTGCCTCGTTCTGTTGTCTCTCTCTCCCATCCTCCAACAGAATCACAAGCAGCTCTCCTGCTCCAATGCTGAGCCCTGAAATAATATCCCACCTACAAAATAACCAACATGGCAATTACAAATCAGATGTCCATAGAATACACCAAAGCACACGAATGCCACATCTCAGTCCCTATTTTACTTTATTAGTTGCCCCAATTGTACTTCATTTGTTGCCCCAGTTAGCTAAGGAATTAAGGAAAACCTACTTGAGTATATATAGGGTTTTGTTCTGTGCTGTTAGTACGGTACATAGAGACCTTCAAAGCAAAAATACTTTCCAGCATTTAATAAACTGGGATTCTGAAATCAGATGTAGACCTTTAAAATAGGTGGGTAAATTGATAAAAACAATAGGAGACATACCACTTGAAAGGGGGTTTTTGGTTAAGGCACTGCACAAGGTGGGCAGTCACAGTGCTGTCCCTGAACTGCAATGGAATCTGGATATACCCACCCAAGGTTTTAAAAAGAACCTTAAATATGATGGAAGAAAGACCTTAGAAACAACCACATGGGAAAAAAGCCATAATCAGTCCATGCAAGTGTCCATTAAAAAATACTCAGCTCAGACTGAGCAGAATCTTAACAAAAGAAACTAAAAATCCCCAGACTCACACTTGTTCAGCTTCCTACAGAAGAGTCAAAAAACAGAGCAGTGAGGGCCCACAGAGGTGCAGATGTAGCTGAGAGCAGGGAATCACTCCAAGACTCTCCCTTGGGAGCCACCAAGCACTGAATATATCATTTTGTACAGAGAAAAACAACTGATGGGGAGCAGCACCCACAGCTCACATCCCAACATGTGTTTCTGTCACTGTGAGCACCAAGCTGACAAGAGCTCGCAACTCCAAGACAGTGATCTCAGGTTGCCTTAGGTTTACTCAAAAGAAGGTTTTTTCTCAGTGAAAAAATATTTAAACTTCTCCAAAACCTTGGCATTCACTTCTTGAAGTGCAAAGTACCAACAACACAAAAACAAGTGGCTTGGCCTGGTGTTTGCCAGAGATGTTCAGGATGGATCAGGTAAGCAGGAATTTCTGCTTTTCTTAGGAGAGCACAAAGTGAGGTACCCACACACGCAACCCCTGCCACCAGCTCCATCCTGCTGAATCCCTCAGCTGGAATTCCTCACAGTGCCCTCAGTGGGATATCCTTTCCCCAGTGTTCGTTCCCTTCTTCTGGTGAAGGTAACAAAGCCCAGCTCCACAATTCCAAAGTGTGGCTGTAACATTTCCCAAGAGAAGTCACTGAACACTGCAGCAAGCTGAGCAGCCAGGCACAAAGGTGGGCAGGTCCTGGATTTGGGAATGGTGTGCAGCAGTCATTGGGAAGTAAATGAGGCAGAAAGTGAGTTAGCCAGACAACTGCAGGGCTGGGAGAACAATCAGGTGTGGGAGCTGCAGGGGAAGCAAAGGTGAGCACAAACAGAGAGCCAGCACTGACATCTGCAAGGTAAAATATTGTGTCTGCAGCTAGAAGAGAAATCCTCCTGGCAGAAGAGGGAGAGCTCCTGTGAAAGTCTTTGGCACAGCAGTGAGTGTGTGTGTCCATTCTGCTTCTTCAGTAAACAGGGAAAATAAATCAGGACACATACCAAATTAACCAGCTTCAGTGGACATGCCATTGCCCTCCACAGATCACAATTTCTCCCATCTCTGTTTCTATTTGTTGACAGCTAAAAATGCTACTCCATTCCCTAGTCTGTATTTTTGAAATCAGGGCTCTGTGATCTCCTTGCCACTCTTAGCAGCCCCAATGAGGAAATCTTAGAGGGTTACTGCTTTATTCCACAGCACCCTGAAAGAAAATCTGCCAGCCAAATGTCTCCAGACAAATGCAAAGTACATTATTAATGAAATTAGAGCGAGGAACCTTTTTGTATGCCTCTTTTATTAAATAATTCCAAGTGACTCCATTGCACAATTACAGCATCTGAACTTTGCTTTTTAAATGCTGCCATGTGTAATCTCCACTGTGTATTTGCACTTGAAATGGTAATCTGAAGGCAACAGAGTCTGCAATAAGTGGAATTATTAATGAACTCTATTCCAGGTCCTACCACTAAGAAACATTCCCTAGGGCCCCTGCATAAGGTGACATTCTTACTTCAATATTAAGATTAATATTATATTTCTTCAAAATTTGCTTCCAAAAAGTTACCAAAACAGACAAGCATTTCCATAGAAACACAACCTATTTCAAAGACAACCATTTAGAATTAAAACAGCTTCCTCAATCTCCAGAATTAGAAAGAATTGAGCAAACAGGAACAACAGTGATGTTCAGCCCAGATCACTTCTCCACAGGGGAGGAATTCCTGGTGGCCTGTGGTTGGACATGAGATAACCTGAGCAACCTGTGAAGGAAAGAGGCAAAAATGCAAAGGAAATAAAGAAAATGCCCAGTCAGCCCAGCTCACCATCATCAGGGAAGGGTTCTGAGTTGCTCATGGAATTGGTAATGGCCTTCCATGTCTCAGCAACCTGTGCAAATCTGGCTCAAGCTGATAATGATCAAACCTAATTACAACCTGACAGCCCTCAGTGGCTTATACAGTGCTTAAGATTTTATCACAAGCCTCATGATATTTAGTGTTCTTCTTTAAGCCCTAATTCCTCATGTCAAGCAATTACCCAAGGTTCTCCACTTCCAATAAAAATGGAGCTTCCATGCTGTGAGACTGGAACAAAGCTTCAAATATGACCTAAATGGAATCTAATCTAAACTTCTTTATTTTTTTAAATATATACATTTTAAATTCTGCTGGGCCTTTTCATAAGCTTTAGAGCAGATGGATACAGACATATCCAACACAAGTGCTGGATAAGAACAAGCAGCTCCAGCAGAGAGATTATTACACTGTCAAACACCAAGGGTAGAGCACCTAACACGGAGTAAGGGAAATAACAGACCTTAAACCAAAGTCACTGCTTAAAACTACAGTAAAATAAACCAGGCACAACCAATCCAGGTTTGTACACCTTTGCAACACCAGGTGCCTTGCTAGAAGATAGCAAGTCTCCTCCAACACTGCTGTGTGTCTCTTAGAAGCAACTTCTTCTGTGTCCCACACTCAGCTTTGACTCAAGAGAACAGCAGGGAGAGATGAACTGCTCCACACTGGATTTTGGCTGAGTTCCTCACCTCTGTGTAAGAAATCCCTTCTGGCTGGGAGCAGAGTGAGGCTGGCCCCGTGTGCAGCAACCTTGGCTCCCTGGCAGGCACCAAGAGCACCCACAGCTTGAGATAACTCACCAGAACACACCTGTGAGCCTGGCACATCTATGGCAGCAGCAGTGTCAGCCCCAGTGTGGGCCCTCAGCTCCACCACACACTCTTCAGGAGATTGTCTGGTCTGTGTTTGGTTTTAGCACCCTCAAGATCCCGAGGCACTGAGCTCTCCTGCAGAACATCATCTGTGTGAGGTGTCCTGCTTGTGTCTGCTGCCTCTCACACTGTGTGACACCCTTCACTTCATTGAATGGAAAAGACAATTCCTTATTCAGCTCTCCAGAGGGGTTTAATAAGTAAGTCTTTATCAGGAGTCCTCTCTTTCCTGGATTAAACTTCTCCTGTTCCTCTCTCATGCTGAGCTGACATGAAAGCTTTGTCTAGTGGAGATTTCACCCAGAAAATAGACATTCAGCTAAAAATCTCTCGTTTTTGTTTCTATAAAACAGTTCTTGCCTTCCTAACTTACCTGTCCAACCCAAATCCAGCACAGCAGTACAGAAACTTTACCAGTCCAGAGAATTTACCCACCTACTCTATTTTTCTTCCAGATTATACTGAGAAGACACAACTGTAGAGAATTCAAATGACATAGCTCAGAAGGAAAATTAGATACACATGACTTGTAAATTGAGATGTCCCTGGCCCTGGACCAGGGAAACCTCTAAGTCCATCACATCAAACCAGCAGGCAAGAATTTTGATAATGCAATCAGAGCGCTGGTAAAGCTTCAATCCCTGATCTGCTGCCACAGCCAGAAGGGAGAATATTCCCTGCAACTCTTCTGTCTTCATTCTGCCCATTTCAGACTTGATTCCTAAAGGAACCTCAAATCTGCATAATCAAAACTGAAGCACTTCAGACACTGTGGACAGCTGACCTTTACAGAAATGATTCTATTTCAATAATATGTAATAAATTATGCACTGGTATCCCAGATATGTTAGGTTGTGTAAGGACAGCAGGGATGCTCCAAGGCTTCCCTTTTCTCCCATGGGTTTCAATGGCTCCGAGAAAAGCAATATATTTGCTCTACCAGAGTGGGATTATGATTTGAGAACGTGATGTCCTGATCCCATTAACCAAACTCTCAGTGAAAATTCACAATTACACCTCCACTGACCACAGAACAACTGTTGGAATGTCTTTTTTTATGGAAAACCACCATGGATTTAACTGACCCCAGCACTGGCCAGGGAGAGCCTGCTCTCAGCCCTAACTAAGGCTTTACTCCACCTCTACACAGACCTCCAGTGGGCCAAAGCCTTTTCCACATAAAAAATACTGAACTAATATAATTTAAAGCATGAATTTAAGCTCATTTGAAGGGTTGCAAAGCCAAGTGAAGGCATGGTTATTTCAATAGTAAAGCTACAAATCTCAGTTTAGCCTCAGCTCACTAAAGGCTTCTAAAAGTTAAATCTATATAAACCAGTCCTAATCTCAAAGATGTTTCTGATAAGGGCCTGTACCAGCTTAAGAGTATAGGGAAAAATAAATCAATTTAAAGTGACACTTGTTCAGTGATCATGCACATCTCAAAACTGTGACTGGAAGGACTTGGGTCTACTGACAGTAATCACACACTTTAACACAAGCCCAACATCATCTCTTCATTCACCAGACAAATAAAATTTCATGTTGGAAAACAGTAATGACAACAGTTAATATTTCCAGTAATAAGTTATCCTCACAGAGAGCACTTGACCTTCCTTGTAATTCCCACACAGCTTGCAGTGAACCACCTGAGTGTGTATAAAATGTAATGAATAAAGAAATACTAAAAACAGTAGAATGTTATTAAAGTAGGTCACAATTCAAACAGCACAATTACTGAAACAATGATGTTTGAAACTACATCACTCCCAATCCTTCCCACACTGCATGAGCTACTCTATAATTTATTTTGCCTAACAACAGCTTCTGCCCATATTGTCTCTCTTTATCCCCAAAGACTCTTTTAATGCAGGCCACTGTGCCACATGACAGCACAATGCCCACACGAGCCATGAAATGTCACAGATCACAGCTTTACACCTGGCCAACACAACACACTCATCCAATTCTTGCATGCAGTGGAAACATTTGTGCTGATTTTGTGGGTCAGGCTACAAGAGGCAGATGGAATGGGCACTTTATTTACATGGGGGGGTCCCTAAGCACATTCACTTTGGTTATGAGGGACAAAACCCAGCTTTGCATAGCTATAAGACATTATTATTTTAAAAGAAGAGAAAAAGTGGTTTCCTCTGAGGCTTTTGAACAATAATCATGATTCTTTTTGACCCTTAACATTATATTCCACATGTTCTGAACATTCTTGAAAAGCTCAGTTGGGCTTTTGGGTCACATCCTGAGAGGAGATGACCATAACTAAGATACACCAGTAAGGTAAATAAAGTCTGACAGTAACAGAGTGCTGAGACTCTCCCCAGCATTCACCCCTGTGAAATCCCACAAATTTTATAGGAAATGCACCACAACAGGTCAGAGTGGTCAGCTCTTTAATTTTAACCAGAAATTCAGGATGAGTGGATGTAGATATTGGCTTTACCCATCATTCTACAGACAATAAAACAACCTAAACTGTCCCCAAAGACACAAAAGTGTAGAAAGAAAAAATCCTTGGATACAAAATGTATCACTTGATGCATTATGAATATTTTGAGCATTTTAGAATATTGACATTGATGTTACCATGAGAGTTTTGGGGAAATGCCTATATTAACAGCAAAAATCTTTGCTACAAGGAGAGTATTATCCCTGTTATCTTTTAATTATTTGTGTTGCACATGAGTATCAGTGGCACGTATGGGTTAGAAGCACAGCCCACCTATACTGGATCTTGCAGGAAAACCAAATCTTAGGACAGGTTTTTCAGTAGAAAAAGAAAGGGGCAGGGGGGAGTATCTACTACAACATTGCTCTTTTTTGTTAACAAAATTATACAGTAAAGTCTGGATGCATATCTAATTTTATCTCCCAGCATCTGCCACTGCCTCATGACCTCTAAGATAGTCTGCAAGCATGTTGATAAACAGATTAAAAGGTAATTCAATGGTACAGAGCAGTCCTCTGAGTTCCCAGAACAATATTTGACTGAATCATACCAAACACACCATCCCTGAACCTCCAAAGGAAGAGGAAGGCCCTCTCCCCCCTTGCAGAGAAGCAAACTGCCATCCTACTGTTTTCCTTGCCTGAATACCAAAAAGCACCAATATAAAAACACATTTGTAAGCAGACACTGAATTTTTCCAGAGAAGAACTAACTGCCTGTTGGCTTGTTTGCCTCAGAAAGGATTCAAGTTCAGATAACTAAATGGAAAATCGTGATTGTAGAGAGGAAAATATTTTGTGCATCCACTCCTTTCTCCCGGAATGCCAGTTTCAATAAGATTTATCACATTTACTATTGACAGATGATTCCTCCATCCACTAGTCCTCACAAAACAGGGAAGAAATGTGGCAGCCTGTGCTTAGGGAAGGAGGGAATCATTGCCCATGGCAGGAGGTTGGAATGGGTTGATCTTTAGGGTCCCTCCCAACCCAAACCATTCTGTGATTCCATGCCATGGCCAGTTGAGCTGCAGGGAATCTTCTCCACATGAAGATCTCTTAAATTGGAAATGCTGAGAATTGGGATTTCCTTCTGACTCGGCAGCTCAGGGTGAGGAAAACCCAAGGCCAGGTGGAATTGGCAGGCTGGTGTGCCCAGAGAGCCCTGATTGACTAAAGCAACTCATTGTGAAGGAAGGCAAAACATTCACTTCGTCCTCACGAAGAAGTGAGAGCTCAGGCTTTCAAATGAGATGTAAAATAGAGCCCTGACCATTCATCGTCATTAAAGATCCCACAGAAATCCCCACAAGAGTGAAAATGTTAACTAACACGCCCTGGCCAATATCCAACTCGGATAATTGCATTCTGCTTCCTAAATTCCCCTTGCAGTTTCAATTGGATTAGTTTTTCTTCATTTCTCTTCCCTAAACCCCTCCTGCACAATGTTTCCAGCCTGGAATGGCTGCTGGATTCCACTCCAGAGGTGTGTGAATTATCAGTGCTGGGCAATCCCAACATACATTTTGGATATATTAGTCAGGGAAAACACTCTCTGAGCTGGAGTAATCCCCTCACCTCTCACTGAGGAGCATTAAACTTTACAAATGAGAAATCCCTCTGATGTTAGTAGGATTTTTTTTCTGTTTTTTTTTACTAAAATATTGCCCTGCAAGGAATGGCACCAAAGCAGCCTCCTGCCAATTAGGAAAGTCCTTTTCTGGGCCATATCCTCAGCCTGAGGAACCAGCTGCACTTGCTTTGACTTCAGTAGGGCTCTGCTACATTAAAACAGGAGTAAATATTCATATAGTGTTTTTTTCACTCATGTTTAAATGTTGGAAGAATCAAAGGAGTTGGCTGTTGAATACATCAATCTGTGGTTATAAAAGAGGAATATCAGAATGTATTCTCATTCCTTATAACTGGCTTGCAAATCTTCATGCTATTTTAAAGGGGAGTTGGAGGTTCTTTAAGTTGGCATACTGATGAAAAATGAAAGTGCTGTGAAATATGAATCTCCTGTTGCGTGCTATGTGTATTCTACTGTAAATACTCACAATAGTGTAGAGGCAGGAAAAGTCCTGACCCGCTGCATTTTATGAAACAGGAGGAGCAAAGGTGATTTATGTGCATAAAAGCAAAAACTGACAAGCCTTTGATTTTCTTGCAGAACAATCCCAAAATGATTGTCAAGACTGCTTAGGTTTTCTGCCCTCTGCACCTCCTGTAATAGGACCATTTTATCCAACACTCTGTTTTATAGACACTGTGTATAGGGTCATTTCCACCTGCTATCCAGGTTACTCAAAAGAATACTTCTCATTCCCAATTCCAAGAGCTCTTAGCAGCATTCAGGTTGGCTGGTTTTCACTTCCAGCCCTCTCCTGCACCTCTGGTTAAGCACAAACCCACCAACACACCACTTATTCCTTCTTTAGAGCTCTGAAAGCAGAAGAACAGCCTTAAAAATCTGGGAGAGCAATTGCAGACAGGCTGCAGCCAAAAAAATGGGGAGCACAGGGAATACACCCCTCCTGGGATTTTCTCCTGAATATCCCAACCCTCCTCCTTCTTCCCTTGTAGGTGGTGTCACTATTTGTCAGCTCCACACTGGGCTGGCTGCAACATCATGCTGAATTCCCTTGACAAAGTGTGGATGGAGCAGGGGGATGGGAAACCTCCAAGAGCATCCTGCAAAAGCAGCAAACACGCCTAGAGAAGGGTATGGGATTGAGTGAGGAAATTCAGAGGGTGAGTACCAGGCACCAGCATGGCTGAGGCTCACCTGATGGGTCTGCAAAGGGATTTTTAGGTCAGCATCAGACGGCTAAAGAAGCACAGGGTGTGTTCCTGATCTGCAGCACACACAGGAGTTTGATAAGGGCAGAGCTGATCACCAGAAATCACCGACACATTTCTTTCACCTGCTGCCATTCAGGGTACCAGCCTTGGCTCCAGCTCAGCTCCTTTGGCACACAGCTGGCATCCACATGGGAAATTACACCCTTCCTCCACCACAGGCTCCTCTGCTCCCAGGTTTTTGATCCAGCAGGGAAATGGGCTTGAGCTGGAGAACCTTGAGGTTTGCATCCTTATGGTAAGTAGTGCCAAGATTATACAGCATTTACAGCAAACACAAGATGGAAAGTGTAGTCCTCCCACTGAAATTGAATTTCTAAAGTGTACAACTGTTTATCTATTGCCTTGGTTTCACAAACAATCTGAAGAAAAGTGGAGTGAGATGTCTCTTTCAGCCACTCCTTCCTTGCCACTTTGATTTCTTTTTAGGATTACCCTGTGTGGAGTGGAAACATTTCCACTCCTGTGCTCTGAAACAGCCACTGCCGTGACAATCAATAAAAATTAGCACAACTACAGAAGCTTGGGATTAGTGAGATCTAAAAATGGATGGACATCCCTACCCTCCTCTCTGCATCTTGAGGAACCCTTCTGAAAACCTGATCATAAACATTTTAATTCTCTGTCAGCTCTCTGGAGAAAATCATTACAGAGGCAAAATTACAGAGTAGTGAGTGCCACTCTGCAATAAGTGTCTGTCAGTCAAGCAGACATCACCCCACAGTCACCCCCAGCATTCCTATCCTCCAACCCAGAAGAAAAGGAGGAATTCTGGGCATGGAGATCTTGCTTGGAGCACTGCTTGAGTGATCAGGCCAAAGCTGTAATCAGCCAGTCAGTGGCACAATAGCTTAATTCTTTATTTATTAGTCTGTCTCCCCTCTCTGGCTCAAGCAGTTTATACACTTAATTCAATTTCAAGAGCTATATGTTTGTTTACTAGAGCAAACAAAAGCCAGTAATGAAGAGCTGTAGTTAAAGAGAAGTAACCAAACTGCTTGTCTTCTGCTCAAAATTAATCTTTTAGCACCAAATATTGACATTAGAAGCTTAGCTCCATGTGTGCCTTTCACACCTGCCAAGCACACACAGAGAATTTGGTGTGAAATCACTGAAGGATAGGTGCTGACCTGTGCCTTCAGCATGACATCCCAAAGAAACCATCCAAAACCTAGTGGGGTTCCTCAGAGCAAACCTTGATCCATCAATTTGCCAACACCATCAACCTTAGCAATGTCTTTTCCCTTTTATCTCTACTCTGACTTGCCTTCATCCCTTGCAGCACCAGAGACAGAGTAAACCATGCACAGAGGAGAATGATGGAATCATCTACCACTGCACCCTGCTTGGGTAAGGAAAGGCATTGAAGCTGGACACCTCTCTGCCAATTGAAGGGAGAAGGAAGGCAGGAAGGAAAGGGGAAAAAACCATCAAGAAAACAGAAAAACCTGTTGCTAAAAAAAAAATCATCACAAATAAAGCCTTGGGTTTGGAGCTTTGCTTCTTTGCATTTTGGGTTTAGATTTACCACTCACATGAACGTCTACAAGCAGTTTAACACCACAATTTAAAAAAGCACAATCAGTTCAGCCCAGATTCTTTAAATGCAACATAATCACTTCCCACAGAACTACTGAAGTCTACTGAAAACATAGCTGCAGCATTAGAGGGTTATTTGCTCCAAGGACCTTTTTAATATGGCTGTATTGTAATACTGCAGTGCAAGAGCCTCTCCAGCCATAAAAAGAAATTTAGCTCAGAAACACAACTTGTGGGCAATGAAAAACACATTTGCTTCAATTTGCCATCATTTAATAATAGCATTATTTAACAAGATCAGTTAAAACAACCAGCCTCAGAAGACACAGCAGTGCACTTCTTCTCTCGAGACTCCGAGGGCACTGAAATGAAATTCATTCTGCAAACCAAACATTCAAAGCAACCAGTACCACTAGAAAGACCATATTTAAAGGGAGAAAAAGACAACCCCTCTCTCTGTCCCCAGACATGCACATTTTACTTTGAAGCTGCTGCACGTTTCACTGGCAAGGAAAATAACAGTCTTCCCCTAGAAGTAACATATTTGTCATTACACTTTTATTTCCATTCCAAATCAAGAACACACTGAATTTGCACACATTGGGAAGCAGCTACCAAGATCTGGGTGTATTCTGTATCACATCACTAGTCAAACCCCATATATCCTCACATAATTCTTTTCCTACACGGTTATGCCTAATTGGCCACTAACCTCCCAGATTAATCATCTACGCTACAAGTAGGCGTCGAGAAAAAGGTAGAAGGGCAGCAAAATATTTATTCCGGCTGTAAATATAAAACCAAGAGGGGACAGCTGGCTCAAGTTGCCCCTTCCAGGATGGCGCGCAGAGGTGGATGGCGAGAAAGCCCTGCTCGAGAGTCTCACACCCACAGACACACACACACAGATAGAAAGGAAGCGGTGTCTCACGTTCGTTCCCGGCTCGGCGATGCTCACTAGGGCTCTAAGTTGCGGCTGCCCGGCTGTGGAAGTGTTAAATCCCCGCGCCCGGCCCCGAGGCAGCGCGGCTCCTGCGGCCGAGCCGCCGCTCGCATCCCCGCTCGCACGTCCCGGCCGCGCAGCGCTGCCCGGCAGCAGGCGAGGCGGCACCGCGCTGCCCGAGCATCCCTCCCCGCCTCCTCCGCCGCGCCAGCGCCTCCCTCCCGGCGGAAAAACTTTGCGCTCAACTCCGCCGGGCTCCGGGGGCGCGGGACCCGCTCCGCGCACGGCGGCACCGGCAGCGGCAATGGGGCGGCCGCGGGCGGCTCCCCCCGCGCAGCCCCGCGGTTCCCCGCGCCTCCTCCTACCTGCAGCCGGCGCCGCTCCCCGCAGCGCCCCGCTCGTGCTCATCCTCATCACCATCCTCCTCCTCCTCCTCCTCCTCGGGGATGCGCGCCCCGGTGCCTCGCTGGCTGCGGAGGCGGCTCCGGGCCCGCGGCGGCAGCGCCGATCCCCGCAGCCCCCGCGCTACCGCATCCCCCCAATAGCGGCGAGAGGGAGCCCCCGCCCCGCCCGGGCCGGGCCGCGGGCAGGGGGCGGTGCCGGGCGGGGACCCCCCCCCGGAGCTCCGGGCCCCCTCCCGCAGCTCCAGCCCCGGACTCCTTCTCCTTCTCCTTCCCCCTCTGAGGGGACGCGGCTCCCAACCGCCCAGCTCCCGCTGAAAGCCCACCGGCCCCGGCAGCCCCTCTCACCATGGCCCGGTCCGGCTCGGCCTGGTGCCCGTCCCTGCTGCGGCCGGAGCTGAGGGAGCCCTTCCAGCGCTGCGGCGGCCGCAGCGGGGCCATCGCCTCACGGCCGGGGGGCTGCGGCCACCAGCTGCCCCTGGGAACCGGCACACCTGGGCCCGCGGCATCCCCGCCCGGCCGTGATGAGACAACAGGCGGCACCTGGGGCGTTCAGGTGCGCTGGGCAGCGCAGGTTGGTGCCTCACATCCACTGAAGGCACCAAGAGGCGTTCTGGGCCCAGCCCATGCTGCCTGCTCCTCCTTGGGATCCTGCCTGCCTATCCCACAGAGGTTCCTTCCTGGCTGCTGTCTCCCCTGTGCAGGAAGGTGTCTGCTCCTGATGCTTGAAAATGGACTTTGAAGGCAGAAATACTTTTGAGTGACAGCTTATAGCCACGGTAGATGCAGCTTGCCTTGCTGTTCTCAGATGGATGTTAAGTGTTTCTCTGGCAAGCTCTGACCTAAGCCAGCTCTGTCAATAGGTGCCTGGCCTGCTGGGCAGTGCTCAGGAAGGAGAATTACAGTCTGTGTAATATATACACAGATCTATTTCTTGCTCTTCCTTGTCCACTCTTTCAATGGGATGTCACCAAACAGCAACGTTAATCCCTGGCAAGGAAGAAATTAACGCGTGAGCTCGCAAAGCACAGCAGTGAGACAGCGATTAAAGTTTCTGTCTAATTCTAGGAGATCAAGCTTGTAATAGCTAGAGAATGAGACTTAAGCTGCTTTACATATTCCTTCATATGTAAGATCATTAAGGCATCTCTGGTTATTGTACCTCGTGGCAGAGGGAGGTGTTAATAGTGGCAGAACTCGGTGGCTGCGGGCATGTGCCATGTGACAGGCTATTAACCTTTTGTCACTGTGACCCGACACATTTGACTAAACCTCTTTTTCTGGCCCCAATCTCTTACCTGCTCTCCTGTGTCACATATTTATTGCAGGAGTAACAGCTCTTCCTGCTTAATGGGCTCCTTCCATGCAAACCCTGAGCTGCTTGGTAATGGCTGCCTCGGACATTTTGCTACGCTTAACTTGTGGGTGATAAAAGATGAATAAAGCTGTCAAATATCCTATTGATTATGTGATTGAGATGTACCCTGACTGCCCTTCCAACACTGAGTTTCTTCCATTCCCTTTCTCTCCTGGGGTTTGGGTGAGGATGGCAAGAGGACCCAGACCTCTAAGACAGCACTGAACACGCAGTCTGTTCCCACCCATCACATCCCTGCGAGGGATACAACTCTTGGCAAAAATACATGTCAAATCTCAGGCCCTGCATCTTTCCGATGTTAAGTTACGGTGTCTCTGATGTCTAGACCCTAATAGTTTCCTTCCTAATTTGGAGAGCAGAGTTTGGTAGATCTGCCAGGTTCACATAATAGTGAATAAAGTTGCAATTCTGGGCTTGTGATCCCAATGCCAAGTGGGATGTGAGAGATGGGGGTTTACTTCCAACTCCAGTACAGATTCCTCCCTGCTTTTAGCAAAGTTTAGACAGGACAGCCAGTTGGGTTGAAGAGCTTGCTGTTGGTATGATTGACTCCCTGGACCTTGGGAATGCTCTCAGCTCTCCTAGAAAGGGCACTGATGATGCACAAGAGCATGGATGTACAAATCCTCCTCTGCAATCCCATCCAAACAAAGAGATACAGTACGGGGAATGTTTGCAAAAGATCACTGAAAGAAATCTCTATGCGAGTGACATTAATTTCCATTCCTTAAGCGCAGATGTGTGAGCAGAAAAGTCACATGAGTGGCCGTGAATGTGAGCACGCTGGAGAGCTCCCACGGAGCCGCAGTGCCTCGGAGTCGGCTGGGGAGCAGAGAGCCACAAACAGCTGGGCCGGCAAAGGAGCGAGCCCCGGGAGAGGGAGCGGGAGGCGAAGATGCTGCAGTGCACAACTGCAGTGAGGGACTGATTATCCTCGTCTCAGAGCAGGCAGGGTTTGAAATGGAAATGAGGAGGAGATTTCCCTGCCACAGTTCCCAGCAGCTACAGCAGACGCTGCTCTAAGACAACAGGGGAGCAGGCAGCACGCTGCTGGTGCCTTTGTTTCACCATTATTCAGCTCATCTCAGAGCCCTCCTTTAATTGTTACTCAGAAAGTTTCATCCAGGAATGGAACACGAAGGAGAAACGACTTCTACCTTCACATCTTGACGTTGATACTGAGGTCTCTGTGCGTGTGGAGGCTTCAGCTTGTGTACTCAAAGCACAGCAAATTAGCAGCTCTTTACACAAGTCTCATCCTTCTGGGCTTGGAAACAAAACACCGCCTGCCATGCCATGCCAAGGGCTCCGGAGCCAGGAATTCCAAAGGCATCTGAGCTGCAGGAAGTACACAGAGCCCCAGAACAGTTTGGGTTGGAAGGGACCTTGGAGATGTCCTCATTCCACCCCCTGCCGTGGGCAGGGATGTCTCTCCCTAGGTTTCATTCCTCAAAGCCCCATCAGATGTGTCTGAGAGCAGCTCAGGTCTGCAGCATCTACTCTAACCAAAATTCCTGTGAGGAAACCAAACCCACCTTCACTGGTGTACTTCCAAACCTTCAAAACTTCCAAACCTTCAAAACTTCCCCCAAAATTTCAAAACTTCCAAACACAGAACTTCCAGGTGAGGATCGATGCAAGCATCTCACAGACTTTTGTCTCTGCCCGAAAGAGAGGTTTGATTTGTCTTGTCATCATCCTTCATCTCCACTTGGGGATTTTTTTTTCCTTCATTTTTCCCGACTTCATGAAAATCCTGGCTTTCTCAGGTAGGATATGCATCTTCTGGTGGCACCTAAAAAAAAAAAAAAAAACCAAAAAAAACCCCCAAAACAGAAACCTCAGGTCTCTGTTTTAGTCACAACAGCATTACTTAATTAAATACATGCCCAGGAATACCACGAGTCTCTATGCAGAGATAAATGTCTGAATTTTATACTGCAAAGTTTTCACTTCAGCACTTCCCATCCATGGATCTCATGGAACTTCATTCAGGTGTCATTACCCCAATTTTGTCAGACAGATGAAGGGATGCAGTTGCTGCTAGAGCAGTGGCACTGTCTGGGGTAGATCAGATACTTTGACCTGACTTTACATCTTTCAGAATCATACAGAGGTACCTATAGTAAGTTAAAGGGATTTCTGAGATACTTCCACTAAAATGCATTGCATCACTGAACATCCACTACATGCACTTAATTCCAATCTTTGAATTAATATTCAGGGGTAAATGTTAGTCTGAATCTAAAACCACAATATACATGCCCACATCCTTCACCCACTGAAAGAATAATTTCGTATTTTTATGCAGCAGTCACCTCCAAAAAAAAAATACTGCTCTCCAAAGTAGAAGTCAAGCTAATAATATTAATAGTAATTGCACTATTTCTTCCTTAAAATATATTCCTTCACATGATTTCTCTAGAGAAAAACATAGATGTGTTTTGATTGCCTTGTGTTTGCTTTCTAAAGCATTTGAGAGATCAAACTTGAGTAGTTTAAATATGAATTTTAAAAATGAACTTAAAAATTGAGATTCACATTGCCAAATATTATGTTGGGACATATTTGTACCAGTAGCAATACTGTAGCCATCCATGCAGGAAACAAAAGCAATACACATTTCTCCAGCCACAAATAAACTCATTTCTAAACCCAGCTATTTCCAGAGTAGACTTTATATTCTATTCATAAAAATAGAAGGATTGATGGTGGTTTGAGGGGAATTCATACTTAAAACTGATTTGACAATAAATTAGTGCACAACATACAGAATGTGTGTAGGGCTATTTTTTACAGAAATAAAGATGCTAAATTCATTAAAAAAATTGTTTGCCGTGAATTATTCACTTAGTCCTGCGAGTTCCAGAACCTTTATGAAGGTTTTGTGGAAAGCAAGGAAAAAAAAAAAAGAATCAAGCATATGCAAAGCAAAACAGCATCAAAAGTCAGAGAAGTCTCCAAGGGAGATGAACTTCAATGCCACAGTAGGGTAAACAAATGGAATTATTTACAATATAACATTATCATTTGCAATGCTATTTTATTCATTATTTAATCACACACTGAGCCTCCCTTGCAGCCCGTGGTAGACGACAGAGCCATTTTGTTCTGTCTTTCACCTCCCATGTCTGTGCGGAAATGAGAGAGTTTATCTAACATTCAGACACATCACACAAGTTACTGCCTCCTGCCTGTTCAAAACACACTCCTTTCCCCCCAGCTGCTCAGGGGGCACACGGATCTCAAGGTTACAAAGATTTTAAGAGTTGAAAATGGGCTCAAGATCATGAATTTCCTGTAAGTGGGCCCTGCTTTCACTGAGTGCTGCTGGTTTTGTTACACTCTCACGTTGAAGGCGTCTCCAATATTCCAGCTAGATTGCAGGAATCTCAGGGTTTCCTTCACAATTTGCATAACCACGTGTCAATCAAGGGCTGAGCTAAAGCACCTCTTCTCTTAATCCCCTAATTCACAGGGGAGCAGAGGGGGACAGAAGGGGCGGCTCCGTTCAGCAGTGGAAATCAGCCAAAGGAGGATCCTGCCGGGATTAACCTAATCCAGCTGCTACAACTATTCAATTTGGAGACTAAGGATGATAAAACCTATTTTCCCAGTCAATCAATCATTGTGATCGACTTGCAAAAAAAAAAAAAAATCAGTGAAAGTTAATGAAATCAGCAGAATTATGTCAAATGACAGTGCTGAGAAGGCCTCGTGGTAGAAACATCCCACTATTGCTGGGAAGGGAAGTCAACAAATTATAAGAATCCTTATAATTAAGAGCTTATCAAAGCACTTTTTCCCTTCAAGCACTACCTTACAGATACCAGGTATTACTTTCCTTAACACTTAAGGAAATTAAGAGCATTGAGGGTGCTTGAAACATCACAAGGAGCGAGCCAGGAGCGGAAGGTGACATACCATGGTGCATCCTGAGTGATTGAGGAGGTTACCCAGGGAAACAGAAAGAGAAAAAGAGCCATTGCTGGCTGAAGCTGATCCCAGGCTCTGCTGTCACTGCCAGTTCCATCTGTGAGCAAACCCCAACCACAAGACTTCTGAGCTTCCTTCCTAACTACTTGTGCAGCACACAGCATCCCACCCCCAGCCCTAAGAGAACAATTACATGCTCCGTCTCCTTTCCCTTCTTTTGGATTGTCTCAAATAATAAAGGTGTTTGCAAACATTGTCTCACTAAAAACAAGGACCTTCAGCTGGTGATTGCTGAAAATGAGGGCTTTGCACTGGAAGAGTGAGCAAACCTTGCTAACAAATGCAAAGCTACAGGCTGTGAAGAGCCCTCTGCCGTTGCGGGGCACGTCATACTCAGTTTGACTTCCCTTGCCAAACTCATTTGATCCCGGTTTCTGTGCTGCCTAATGAAAACAGGATTGGCTTCATTTACTGCAGGTGATTTCTTAATAGCTGCTTCATGTCCCTCTAATAACCCAGTGCCACCTTCCCCATCCAGGCTGTGCTCGGAGCCGACCGAGGCTTCAGCGCAGGCTCTGACACTGACAAATGTCTGGGTTTGATCACCTGAGCTTGTGGGAATCCATCACACACACATCAAAATCAAACACAACATAAGGGAAGCATTAATTAAACCATATCAAACACAGACTTGACAAGACTATGATTTAAGTATAAAACTGCCTGAAGAATTGTGATTCAATATTTTAGTTCATAACCCACTTTTTGTATCATTGTACAGAACTGGAAAAAAAAAACCCTGGAACGCTTTCCTCCCTCCACCCCCTTCATCTGTTTTATTTTATCTTTTAACTCAAGCTGGCAAGTCTGTCTCAGCATCTCCCATGAAAAAAGGTGACATAAATTGCTCAGAGAGTTGAAAGAGAAGAAAACCTTGTAAACAAGTTACCTGTTCTCATTCCCTGTCCCCTAACTCCAGAGAGAGAAATATGAGTACACCTTGCAGAGGGTGCAGTTTCTTCTCATTCAGATCCAAGTCTGAGGGTTGCTCTGTGTAAAAGTTCCTGAGGTTCCTCTGAAATATTTTTTATTATCCTAAATTATCAGAATATCCCACAAAGATAGCAGGCATAGTTGGTTGGGTTGTAAGGGAACTGTAAAAGCTGCCTTACCAAAGGTTTAAGTGGATGTTAATCTGGTCCAAACACAAATGCTTTGGTTGTCTTGAGACCCTTGTGAGATTTCTGATACTCCCTGCTCCAAGTTCAGCTGGAAGCTGGGAGTCTGTGGGGTCACAAAATCAACCATGAATAAAAACTGAACAAATATTCAAATCTACTACATTTATCTGTTATAAATCAACAACCACCCCTGCAGGCCATGGAGGAGGAGGCAGCTGTGGGCAGGAGCTGAGAGATGTGTGGTGCAGCAGGGGGAACTGGAATGGTGCCCCAAATGATGCACAGGGCCAGCAGTCTGTGAGCAAATG
Organism: Melozone crissalis; assembly: GCF_028551555.1. Lineage (NCBI taxonomy): Eukaryota > Metazoa > Chordata > Aves > Passeriformes > Passerellidae > Melozone > Melozone crissalis. The sequence continues at coordinate 29,514,689 of NW_026535823.1, forward strand.
GCACCTCCTGTGTTAATTTAGGTCCCTTCCAGCCTATCTGCCATCCTTTAATGTCAGAAAGGCTTATGAGAATATTGAAAAGGCCACTCTGGCCTGACATTTGATGCTAGTGGAGGTCAGGGATGCAACCTACAAGTCAGAGCTTGTTGGGAGGGCAGCTCCAGCTTTCCTCTAACACCTTGCAATTTCCTTTTTTTTCTTAGCTCTAGGTATACCCTCTTTCTCCCTCTTAATTTCAGGCTAGGCTCTTTTGGGGATTTTTTTTTTTTGACACTCCTGTGTACATAACCCTCCTCTCTTTGCTTCTGTGGCTTCATACATAAGAAAGAGAAATGTCTTTTTTATCAGTGAGAACTCATCACTTCCACTCTCTGATAAACACAGCTACTCTGTCTCACATTTCCACTCCTGTATCACTGGCATCCAAAACCACCTATCAGCAGAGTCCTGGCACGGTGAAAAGATGATCCTCAACAAGAATAAGATGCCAAGTGTCCCCCTAAAGGGGTAAAACCTTCCCTGGAAACTGCAGTGCTTGCTACAAGCATGAAGCAGAGCTGCTGGCTCACTTTGTCATCTTCTGCATTAGCCACAGGCTGAGGCCTTTGCAATTCCTCAGTTTATGATGAATTTACTACCAAGTGATCTTCAACATGCTTGGATGAGACAGGGGAGGGAATTTCATTCACAGCAAGGCTATTATTATTATTATTATTATTATTATTATCATTATTATTATTATTATTACATCTGAAGGAGCACCAATGTCACACCATTCCTCCCATACATCCCTTCCCCTTCTCTGCCATCTGTTTCTGGAGCTGTCACTCACAGCAGTTTCTGCATTCTCCATTATTGTCCTCAAGTTGCTTCTGCAGACCCAGTTTAATTTCATATTTGCAGCCTCATGTTACCCAGCATGCAAGTTAATGAAGTTGGTGTGTGTCATTTATCTTACTCCTCCCTGCCTCCAAAATGTGTACTTTTGAAAATCTGGTACATTCATTACTCTTTTTGACAGATCCTGGTGTCGCTTGAAAATGCTCCACCAGACTTATCTGCATTGGCCACATTGATTTATCAGATTAATTTAACTTCTTTGAGGAGGCTTTCAGTAATAATCAGCTCTATTGTGCTCACAAAAGTAACTAGAAATGTAGAAATGTTAATTAAGATCTCGAGTTCTGATTTGGCTTGTTGTTAAGATAAGGACAGCTCTGACATTCAGCTCTGTTTGGCTTCCAGGAGCCTGAAGAAGTTCAGAGGTCCCAGAAGCAGCAGAACATCCCAAACTCTCCTCTTTTCCAAGTGTGCAGCTTGTTCAGAGCTCTGCCCTCGGTCCTTCCTGCATTATTGTCAGGGCAGAGCAACACAGCAGTGACAGCATTAATAGGATAAAACTCCTGAATTCTTGGCACAGGTGGCAGAATGGAGATGAAGGCTTCCAAAATGCACAGACAGAAGAGACAAGAACAAATAAAAGAGATTAAAACTAAACTAGAAAATACAAGAAATTATGCAGATAGTTCCATGAAAATGACACAAATTGCATTAAAACCCATATAACATTTAATTTTTCCAAGTTTCCCTGTTATTCTCAGTTAGTGCTGCCATCTCTGGATGCCTGATGTCTCCCTGATTTCCAGGTTAAAATTGGGATTGCCCTCCCAGGGATTGTCCCAGTGCAAGTTGTGTTTGCAAAACTCACTAGAAATGTCTTCAGATTTTGTCCTTTCCAGGAATTTCCAGCCCCCAAAGGGGAGCAAGGGCTTGGATACTCTACTTGTTGCTATGGCAGCTACTAAAACTGCTGCTCAAAGAATTTTTGAATTGCTCTCTGTATTCAAACATGCTTTGAAATCCGGTTAAAAATCAACAGTTTCAGCTCTATTAAAGAGCCAATTACTGATTTTTTTAAGTTTTCCAAAATAAAAAAATACAAAAAAATTATTTAATGTCCCCTTTGTGTTAAAACTAAATGACACGCAGTCTGTAAAGATTTTTAGTTAGAGATTTGAAGCAGCCCTTATAAAAATTTAAATTATTTATTTAATTAAATTAGAATGCACTCTTTTCCTTTATAGTTTTAGAAATTAGCAGCTGTTTTAAATATGAACCCTAGTTGGAGACAAGCTGCATGTCAAACAATGCATTCAAAAAATGGCATGAAAATAGGTTTCTAGGCATTGTATTTGTGGGTTGGAAGAGCATCCACGCTGCTCCCATGGCTTGGAGTGCTGGGCCACCAAGTGCATTTGTCACAGCCACGGGTGACAATGGCTCTGAGCAAGGCTTTGGGTACACAGGACATCCCTCCTTTTGCTGGAGCATCTCTGAAGCAATTCCACGCCCACATTGTTGTCTTCATTTCGTTATTATGGCTGATAATTAAAAAAGAAGCGCTGAAATTGGTGTTTTAGCCCAGATGGAGGGGCTGTCTGTCCAGAATCCTGCCCACTTCAGCCAAGACCAGCCCTGCAGTTTGGAGATCCAGATGGAAAGGGAATGGTTGGTGCTGAAATAAAACCTGGGGAGACTGAGATGAACATGCACTAAAGAGCTTTCCCCTACAGCTGCAGAGGAGATAAAGCAGAGGGCATGCCACAAATGCTGTGGTGTGCAAGGAGCAGCTTTGCTCTGCCTCATTCTCACAGGTTTCTGTCTGAATTAATAAACAACGCCCTGAGGGAAGGGGTTTGGAGGAGACTTTGGCAGGATGTTGGCCCTTCCTGAGCTGGGGAGGCAAGCCAGCAGCCATGCAGCACTTATGGAATAATCTGCCCACAGGGAAGCTTCTTCTTAGCTCTCATTAGTTAGAGGTGGGGCTTTGCCCTCAAGCATAAAGCACAAATCTAGGAACTTTAAAAGCATTAGTAATGAGAAATCCACTATTAGCATTGTTTCAGCTGCTTTTAATTGACCATAATGCAAATATATTAAAAATGTTTAAAGGATACTTGAATGGAATTCCAGAAAACAGTCCTCTGTGCTGCTATCATGTTTTGATCTGTTACAATGCCTGAAGAAAATTAGCTCACATCTTAAATAATTCATGCATTTATTGGGTCAGAGGCTCTTTCAGACCTGATGCTCTGCCAATAGAAATGGCAGAGATACAAATGACAAATCAGACAGGAGCATTATCCATAAAGTTTGAAAGCTGGATCTAATCCCAGCCTTCTTGAAGGGAAATGTGTTCTGAGGAGAAGCTGTTTTTCTGGCTCTCTCCTTGTGAAACAATGAAGGTTTTCCCCACAGGTGCACTGCCTTCAGGTCATATTAATTATAGGCAGAGACAGAGCTTAGGATAGTAATAACAAAGAGATCACTGAAGTTACCTGGATGCAAACAAGAGTTTAGGCCAGCTATAGACATACCCAGTCTTCGTGCAGCACCAGAATCAGCCAGCCATGGCTTCCAGAACCAGGGACAGGGTGGGATCAACAGTTTGAGGGAAATGCTGCTCCACCTTTATAAAATCAGCCCAGCAACCAAGCTGCAGAACCAGAGCACACAGTCTCAAGCTGCACCCAGGGAAATATAGGCTGGATATTAGGAAGAAGATTTTTACAGAAAGGGTGATAAAGTTCTGGAACGGCTGCCCAGGGAGGTGGTGCAGTGCCCATCCCTGGGTGTGTTTAACAAAGCCTGGATGTGGCACCCAGTGCCAGGGTTGAGTTGGGGTGTTGGGGCTGGGTTGGACTCCATGATCTTGAAGGTCTCTTCCAACCCAGGGATTCTGTGATTCTGTGAATTCTGTGCACCCAGAGGTGGATGGAGCACTCCAAGCAGGCTCTCACCAGAGCAGAGTGAAGGGGCAGAGCCCCTTCCTGGACCTTTCCACACCCTTTGGGTGCAGCCCAGGACACAACTACCACTACAACATGCCCCAGGAAGAGCACAAAACACCAGTTAAAATCCTGAGCTAAAACCCTGGAAGGGAAGTTTTTGAATTGTCTCTGCTGGAAGCACTCCAGGGACATTGAATTAATTCAGCCAGGGTGTTGCTAAAGGCATGGGTAAGCAATCCATTTGGGAGAGGGGGTAACGTGGCACAACGCTGCTCAGAGATAATCAAATGTCAGCCTGGCAGCTCTGCTGAGAGGATCATTAAAAGATGGGCTCAATTCCACCAACACTCCCAGATTTTCATCCTTTGAGGTGGAAAAAGCTCTACCACACTTAGAAGAAAAGTGAATATTTGCATGAATAAAGCTCTTTTATCCCCAAGGAGTTCACTAAATTTATAAATAGATCATTGGCAGGTGTCTCCTGAGTTGTGATTAATTATTGATTCTCTGGCCCTACATGTGCAGTGAAACCTGTTTGTAGATGATCTCAGACGATCATGAACACACAAAGGACAAAGGGATTGGGGTCCCTTTGCTTGTCATGTGCAGGTGCTGGGTAAGCAGGAGGATGTTCTTAACTTACAGACTGATGGAAGACAGATCTTCATGGGGTGCTCAATTCTGCAATCACCTGCTTTTCTGCCACTGAAAAAAAAAGGGGACATGTTCAAGTAATATTTGAGGTCCAAATATAAGGTGGCACAAATCTGATGCTCCTAATAAGGTTTCTGAAATCGTCTTAAAGTTGTGCAAAATGTAGCTTTTTCAAACAATAAACAAGAGCTCAATTAGATGATCAAGTGCTCCAAAGAGAAGGATAAAGCTGAGCAGAGAGCTCCAGATCTGGGATCTGGCCTTGCCATCATCTGTGGAACATCAGTTCCATTCAGTTAATATTTCCTGTTAGGAATCAGTACACCTGGCTGCTGTTTGTCATTCCTGTGGACCTGCTGAAGCTGAAGCTGTGTCACTTGTGGCTGTCTGAGAGGGCATCAGCACCACATCACGAGGTTGCAAGAGCACTCAAAGAATGCCTGGAATACCTATGTTTAAAAAAAAAAAGCCCCAAAAGACTAAACCCTGGGGTTAAAGTCATTAAAAACAAAAGCAGAAGCTAATTATGTACCTGGTAGGGTTATTTCTTCTTACAAAAAGGTTTCTTTAACCCAGCCACTCAAACTAATCCACCTGCATACTGAATGGATTATTGCTCTAAAGGGGTAAGGACAGCTTGTTTCTCACTCCTGAGAGGAAATGTGAGTTATTTTGCAGTGCAGCAGGAAAGGCACAGATCTGTTTGGCATGCAGTGCAGCAGCTAACTGAGAGCACATTGGACAGCAGCTACATCCCCATTAACCAGCATTTACAAATGAAGCTTCGTCAGAGGAGTCATAAATGCCGCTTGCATTTCTTTTGATATATTCTCCCATTATACAGCTATTCCCAGTAACCTCCCAGGAAAATGAGGAGGTCAAGGGAACAGTCAAAGTTGACAATGCTGAGTCTCAAACCCACTATTATTAAACATGGCAATTTGGAAACTGAGAATTGCTGGTACAATGACCATGTGCCAGCCAGACCAAAGGTGACCATAAGGCCACAGAATACTTGAGCAGCACCATGAGCAGGGCAAAAGAGCAAAAAGAGTAAAAACTGGTCTGAGGAAATCTACCCCAGTGCTGTGTTTACAGAGGGGGAGGGATGAGTAACGTGCCAAGTGAAAATAAGTCCATAAAACAAAAAGTAAAATGAAATGCTGCATCACACACATCCTCTAGCTCCTAATACAGATGCTGGAATCACAGAGGGCAGCTGGGCTGAGTCATTTCACAGCCTCTTGGGAGAGAAAATTGCTGTGTAAAACATTGGGGCTTCACACAGAAACTTATAAATAAGCACTCCTAAGAGCAGTGCAAGCACTTTAGAAAGCCACACGTGCACCGTGTAAGTGGAAAGAGCTGACTTTTCCAAGAAAGGCCTCTGCTGCAAGAATTTTCCAGCAGCTCATGACCACAGCACACAAGAGGTTCTCCTGGAAACCTCCCTGCACTGCAGTGTCTGGGGGTGGTACCTCTGGAAGGTGGCATTCTCAGCAGGCACCACTCGGTGTTTTCAAGGATGGTTCTTGGCAGTTTGATCCACCCAAGAGCACACAGACGTTCTAGAAGTCAGCAGCACTGCTCTGCTGTGGGAAAGCAGGAAGGGGAATAGCAGCTCTCTTTCACATTGTGTCAGCTTGTCAATTAAGAAAAGTCACCGATTTCTTCCTTGGCTGTATCTGTGGCAGCTTACCACGACAATTTTACCTAAGAACAAACAAGTAAAATATGTCCAAGGCTCCTTCAGCAGTGTGGAATCCACTGCATAAACCATCCACTTCCCCTTCCCTCTGCAAAAATCCTCAGAGCAACAGGAAAAGCCAATAGGATTTATTGAAGCAGGTCCAGAAGCCCCCAGATGGCAGGAGATTGCAACAGTCATAAGAACAAATAACACAGCTAAGTAAAAATAAAGCTTACACAGCTACTGCTAAACTTACCAACAAGCCTCCCTCCCAAAAAAAAGGAAGGGCTATTTAGCAACAATCCAACTGGAATGCAAACCCTAAAGACAAACTCAGAGCAGGGACCTTCTTCACATGAAACACAGCCTTTGTGTCTGTTCTCAGGGGAGCAGGGCAAAGCCAACTCAATATATTCTGAATTTCAGCATCTTTTCAGAAATCCAAGAGATCTGCTAACACAGAGTTCAGATGTTCTGCACATCTCACCTAGAATTATGATAAATGAGGAAATCCTGAATATCACAAGCAGGTTAGCACAGAAATTTTTCTCCTACAGAGTCAGTAGTTTCTAATGTCCACACCTGCAGAAGGAAAATTGTCAGGGAGGGGGAAGGGGCTCCCAGACAGGGTCACCAAGTGGTTTTGGGTTTTTTAAATTGGGATTTAGGATAGGTCATGTTGGAAGGAACCTTCAAAGGTTCTGTATTCCAAGGTTCTGTAGGAGCAATTCCTGGCCAGGAGCATTTGATGTTTCAGAGGGCAATACAGTGACAGTCTTTCTATGTTAGATTCTTCAGATATGCCCCAGAAAATTCACTCCTCAGCTGTCTTTAAAAGAGAAGGGCAAGATTCAGCACTGGTCATGTCTGTACTTCTGTAACAGCAGGCAGACTATTGGGATAGCGCATCCTAAAATACAACCCTGTCAGTTCCAGTCCTTTCCATTGAAAGGCACTGGGGTTTTGCAGCCTGGCAAGATGGATTGCTTTAAAAAATGCTGGTTCCTCTAATCTTCAGAGGAAAAGCAGTTCCCCTTTCTCAGTGTCTCAGACCCTTTTGTTCAAGTAAAAAAAAGAAAAAGAAAAACTTCCCAAATAAAATTTTGAACATTTCTCCCCTCAGTCTGTATCTCTGTATCTTCAGGCCTGTAGCACTGAAACATCTAATGGAAGAGGTGGGAAAGCAGTTCTGGTTCTGAGGCATGGATCTGTATTTTGAGTGGTACAATCTTTTCACATTAGTAATTGTGTCTAGATAAATTCTGTTATCCCAATATCCTGTCAGTTCTGGGACAGGAATGGGTGGAGGCTCCAAGTCTCTGGGAGTTTGGATGAGTTTTTTTTCTACTTTTCACATACAACAAAGAAATTCTAAACGCTTTAATGCCAATGGTGCATCAGCACTGGAAGACTGAAATTCTGAAGTCTTCAAGGATAGAAAAGCTCTATTCTTGTTCTCCCAGTGCTGTTCTGGAGATCTGATATCAGGATATGATAGCAGCTGACCTGCCTGGGTATTGTTCACATCTCCCAGAGCTTTCCCATATTCACACACCTGGCACCACTGAATAAGCACTGAAAGTACTTACACAGCAGATCTGAGCTTACATCTGTTCCTTATTCAGCCTATTATTGGCTTTAACTAAGTGAAAGGCAGAAATGAGATGTCACTTAACACAGGTTCTCCTGCACTTATTCCCTTGTAGCATTATCAGGGATTCACAAGGACTCAAACCCAGAAGATATGTGCTTGCTGCAGCAGATGTGACATCCTGATAAGAGATGAAACATTTAGTACATCAGCCAGAATGTTGTACTGTCCTGAGTCTGAGACAATATCCAGGGCATAATTCCTCCTGCAGATTTAGAAATCTCAGTTCAGAACAATAGATCCTAATACCTCTCATCCTTTGTCATTTGAGGATGGTAAAACAAAAACCAAAACACAGACCCCACAGCCAAATCTAAATGTGCTGGACACAAACCCAACCCACACAGGGTTGGTTTTTCCCTTTCCTGACCTCCAAGGACCAATCCAAGCAGTTTTGTTTAACACCACTGTACATCACTGCCCTTTTCCACAGAGCATCTCTGGTTATTCCACTTCTCTACTGAGGAGGAGGTCACTATTTCAAACATTCATTTCCTTATCCCAACACACTATCAGAGCCAACCAACATTCATTTTGTTGGTATTTCATGTGTTTCTAGCTTAGTTAACCCACCAGGTTGCTCTTTCCCAGCCTGATGTTCACCACCAAGCCAAGAGCAGCAACCGAACCAACAGCTGTGGGCCCTGAATTTTGGCGACAGCTTTTTCAGACTAGCCCAGGCTGGGTTTAAGTGGGCTAAGTGTCCATTAGCAGACAGATTAGGTGAACTCCTGGAGTGTCTCTTCTGACTTCATTTCATGCTGTAGAAATCCACTTTGTGCACTCCAAGAACCCCAGTGCAGTGAATGAGAGATTACCTTAAAAGCTCACCACTGACCTGAATTAAAGCATGAGGGTAAATACCCACCTGACAAGCAGAATTTCTTTTATGTGTCCAAGTACTGTTTTGACCTGATTTACAGCACTATGTAATCCAACCCCAGCAGTTCCAGTTCCCCAGTGTTAGTCACTACTCACTAATGAAAGAAATGTTACATTAAAGAGTTGATGGAATGAGGTTGACAGGTAAGCAAGAAGAAAAGGATGAAATCAACTCACAGAATCAAAATCCTAGGGGCCATAAGTTACTTTTATTAAAATGCATATTACTATGAAAGAAAGAAAACCAACATTTAAAACAAGGTTTCAAAGTAATAAACTCCCATTCTTTTTTAAACTTTATGCTGGCTTTTAAGTCAGCTTTTAAGAAATTAGTGCTTCAGTGGGAGCTGTGATCAAAGCTTCTCCCTGTGCAGCCAGGAAACAAGGCTGTGCAGCTTCCCTGATGACAGATGTGTTTCCAGCACTTCCACACTCTGTTCCAACCTATTGCCTGCAACTGATTTATAGGCCTTCCACAACGGCTTTAATACCTGTCCTTGGGTTTTGTTTAGTTATTTAGCATCCAAAATTTCATTTTATTTCTATGCATTAGTAATCCCTGTAGGGGTGCTTCTTTAGCACCTTTCAGATGTGGTTTGCAAGGTAATTTGCAGATACAGGCTCATTTCTGCCAGAACATCCTATCCTCTCTATTTGGTTGGATTGCACAGAGCAGTTATTTATTTATTCCAGCTGATGCTGGATGAACCTGTGAGCCCTCAACCCCAAAAAGACTTGTGCACACCAAGAAGAACATGCTGCAAACAGGTTATTGGAAACAAGAAAGAAAAAAGCCCCAATCACTTCTTTGGGTGAATTCTGGCACAGGTGAGAACATTTCTATGAAGGTCTTAAGAACAAACGCTAATCATAAAATCATCCCTGAGCTGGAAGGGACCACAGGATCATCAAGTCCAGCTCCTGGCCCTGGCCAGGACAGCCCCACGAACATCACCATGTGCCTGGGAGCTTTGTCCAAACTCTCCCTGAGCCTGCTGAGCAAGAAAAAGCAGAGGGAGCTGTGCAAGGACAAACCAAGGTCTGCCCAAGGCTCTGTGATGTTGCAGGGATGAGGACATGCAGCCTGGGAAGGACACAACCCCAGCATGGAAGGACACACAGCATGCACTGAACACAGAGTGTGCAACATAAATGAAGCCCCCGTGCAAGATTTGCAAACAAAATATTCAACCACTGAGATAAGAAATAGGTGGAGGCGTAAGAGGATTATGCTGTTTAAAGAAGAACTCTAGCTGGAAGTGTTTTGGGGTTAAACTCCTTTCCATCTGCTTGATCCCAAGTCCCTGGGGTTATGTTTGCTCTCTGTCACAGATGAATAAAGGTTTGTCAAGTCAGTCTTGAGCTGAGCTGAATTTCTGCAGAATTTAAGCAAGTTTGGTCCCCACTGTGACAAACAGCAGCACCCAGAAGAGCCAGGGGTGAGCAGCAGGACCCAGCAGCCCTGAGAGAGGCACCCTGGAAGATCTGTCACACCAGGCACATCCCCACTTCCACTGAGGAGTGACAGCACAGGTGCCAGCAAAATCACAGGGATTCAATGCAATAAATTCAGTTTTAGAAGCAAAATTAAACCTGGAGTTAGATTCTACTTGCTATAAGAATATTAAAAATAAATAAAAGTTTCCATTAATCTATTTGTACAAGGTTCCATTCAAACTACATGTGTTTTTAATAAATCAAAACTATGGCACTGACATAACTGAGTAGATGCAATTTTCGCTGGAGATGCAAAAAACAAAACCCATCAAAATAAACAGCTCCTGCTTCCACTAACCAGAAAGAAATCATGAAAACATCTACAGAAGTCTTGACTATCAAAGGCAGAGCTAGTGAAATGCCAGGTTTTGCTTGGGTATGGAAATAGGCAGTTATAAATCTATTTTAAATGTGCATGTAATTTCAATAAGCAAAAAGAAAGCGATCCTGACAATAGTGGTGTTATTGGATTGCATTTACAACACAAATATATGCATTTCATAAACAGCAAGCAATTTGGTTTTGTGTTGAGATCTAAATTTTTCTATTGAGATTTATACTGGGGAGGTCACAGATTAAAAACCCCTGAAATACAGAGGACTGTTTATATACTTGGTACAGCATATAAGTAATCAGGAATTTTAACAGGTTTTGGTGGGTTGGATATTGGGGTTGTTTTGTTGTTTTAATATTTTTTTTCCTAAAGTTTCAACAATATAAAGAAGACTCTGCCAAAACCACAATAAAATGTCTGAAAATTACTGCATAGACTAATAAACAAGGGCTACTGAGATGTGTGATTTTAATATGACCGCTTGGATAAAGCAAATGTCACTTCAAAATGGCAAAGTAGAGAGGAAAATACCCAGCCTGCATGCATGGCTGTTCAGACAGCTGTAATTCCTCCCAAGGAACAGCCTGGGCTCAATTTATCACTCTCTCCAGTTTCTAGGTGTGCTGAAGCAGGGATGTATGAGGAAGGAGAGGTCTCATTTTATAGAGCAGAGACAGCTGGGCTAGGGCTAGGGCTAGGGAAAGGGATAGGGATAGGGAAAGGGATAGGGATAGGGATAGGGATAGGGAAAGGGATAGGGATAGGGCTAGGGCTAGGGATAGGGATAGGGATAGGGATAGGGAAAGGGATAGGGATAGGGATAGGGATAGGGATAGGGATAGGGCTAGGGAAAGGGATAGGGATAGGGATAGGGATAGGGCTAGGGATAGGGAAAGGGAAAGGGATAGGGATAGGGAAAGGGATAGGGAAAGGGATAGGGATAGGGATAGGGATAGGGATAGGGAAAGGGATAGGGATAGGGATAGGGATAGGGATAGGGCTAGGGCTAGGGAAAGGGATAGGGATAGGGATAGGGATAGGGATAGGGACAGGCAGGGCTGGATCCCATGGAATGGAGGGAGAGCCAAGCTCAGACTCCTGCCCACACCTGCCTGGCCCAGACTCTCACACCCCTCCTGCTGCAGGAGCCTGTCCTGGAGATGCCCCATTGCTGCCACATCCCTCAGGGCTTGTTAGAGAATGGGGATCAAACTCCCATGAGCTCCAGGTTTCTGTCTCACATCTCATCACCAGCTATCCCTGCTCCTGTCCATTCTCTTGATCCTTTGTGGGGCCGAGCCAGAGATCCATCCTCCTTCTCCACTCAGATTTTCATGGGGAGCTGTGTTTGTTGGCGCCTGTTCATTAATTTCCACCTCATCCAAAATCAGCTAAATCAGTCTCAGAACACTCTCTGAAAGCCAGACAATGTGTGTGACAAATCACAGGGCTCTCTTTCTCGTCTGGAATTGCCACCCAAATGTGAATGCAGAACACAACCTTATCATATAACTCCTCTTGCTTATCCACTCATCTAACCCTTCATGAAATGAAAGCCAGAAACATTAAAATCAGGGCACACCAAGCAGACACTTGGTGCTGATTTCCACCCATGAATACATTTTCAGCTGGATTTCCCCTCAATTTAAAATGATACCTTGCAATCAATTAAGGATAAGCAGAGGGATTCTCAATGCTCACATACCTCCCCTAATCCATTTAGACTCTCTTATTGATACACCTTATTTTATAGGTGTTTTATCACTGCTGTCAAGCACATAACTAACAGCTGATCAGCTGGCTGGTTTTCAGATTAAGAAAACCACTTCAAACTCGTGCACACACAGAAAATGTTGGACTGTCTCATCTGATAGCAGCATGCTCTGGGGCCGTGGCAGGGTTAATGAGGCTGGTGCGGGGCTATGGCTTTGTGAACAAACTGCTGCAGGCTGAGCAGTGCAGCAGGACAGGAATGAGCTGCTCCACAGCCAGCTCCTCCCTTGGGGCGCAGCTCTGCTCCAGCTCTCCCTGGAGCAAATCATTCTTGTGGCTATAATCCCAGGGATCTGCTGGCATGTCAGCAACAAGGCAAGCTGATGGGAAGGGGAGGATGTTAAGAATACTTTGAAAGGTTAAGGATGGATGGAAAGGGAAGGGAAAAACATGGGTTAGGCTTTGAGTTAGAGAGGTGAATGTCTGGACCCCTCTGAAGGCCCTGCATTGTCACTGGTCCTTTTGTGGACCAAGGCTGCAGCCAGGAGGATCTGGGGCAGGGGAGTGAGGTAGTGATAGGAGAAAACGAATTATTGGGATCTTGAGGCAACCCTTTGAAGAGTGACAAGAGCAGGATCAGACTCTCTGAGATCTGGATCTCAGCTGGAGTTGCTGAAGACAGATGGAGGGTGCAAGAGAACTCTGCTCTTACAGCACTTCTTGCGCTTTCCATGGAGAAAAGTTAACCAATCACACAGAAATATTGCTCAGGCTGGACCTGGCCCACAAACCATCAGGCCAAATCTGCCACACAAAGTATAATTGCACCTCTATCAGGAGCAAGACACTGCAGGTGTAGCAAAGAACCAAACAGAAGACCTTGTCCTCAAGGAAAACAGAGCAAAGCTCTCTGAATGGGAACCAAGTGGGAGACAACACTTTAATTCCTTCCACGTGACAGATTTGAATGCTTTATCCTCAACCCCACCCAAAATATATGGTTTTATAGAGACACTGGCTGGGGCAGGGAGCATCTCACACGCAGAGCTTGGCACAATGGGCTCGCAGAACAGCCCTAAACACAGCCAGTGACATGCTCAGCAAGGCGCAGGGAGGGGCTGGAAGGGAGCCCTGGGCTCCAGGTGCCTGCAGGGAGCCCCCGGTCAGGGCAGCCAGGACCTGCTGGAGCCCTTGGGCCCTGACACGCTGCTGGTGGCTGAGCACACATTTCCCCCACTGCCCTTCTGTGGGGATGAGCTCAGCACCATCTCACTGAAGCTCAAGTTTTTAAGAAGTCTAAAACTTTTTCAAGAAGGATGGTGACATACAAGTGTAATTAGCATAAACTCCACTCATCTAAATACACGCTTTAATTAAAATCATTTAAAAACCCCTTCAAAATAATCTTTTCCTGAGGTCAATCAACATAACAGCTCTTGATCCTGACCCTACCGAGTCTGGCATATTATCTGCTCTCTGTTTGCAGTCCCATTGACTTTAACACTGCTGCTAGGAGGAATTCCTGTTAAGGCAACAAATCCCTGTCACTCTGCAGTGCTGGAAAAGAGACCAGGTGCATCTTCCTCACTGCACACTGAATAATAAAACCACCTCTGTGCAGTTAAGCAGCCAGCAGCAATATGGCAAAACCGATGCCCATCCCTCTGTGCTCATTCCAGCCTCCAACCCAGCTCCTCTGTTGTTCCAGATCCCTCTCCCATTTTGTTTTTCACCTGTGCTGCTCCCCAGTGAGAACCAGTGCATGGCTGTGCCTCTGTCTGTGCAAACACCAAGAAGGGCAAGGTCAAATGGAAAGGTTAAGCTGTTTAACCCTCGCCTGGTGCTGAGGGAAAGCTCCCTGGAGCTGTAGCCTGGGTTGCTGTGTTTCATAGGTTGGCCTATGAAAGTCCAAAATGATCTGGGTTTAGACAGAATAAGCAAATAAAAATTAAAAAAAAGCCCACCTCTAGCCATAGATGTCCATTCCCAACTTGATTTTGTAATGTTAGCCTGGTAGTTGAACTGGGTAGTTAAATTTCTTAGGTAATGTATTCTGTAGGTTTTACTCTGTTCCTGCATATATTTACATGATGCTACAGTGAGGCTCCTTGGGAGGTGTTCCTGGGAAACCAAGTGCTAGCAGGGCAATTGCTCTCTAATTCCCAAAGAAAAAAAAAGAGCCTTACACAAAAATAATACTCTTTCTTTGCAGAGTAGCTTCAGTAATGAAATTAGGACTCCTAACACAGAGCTATAAAGAGTGACAAATCTCTCTTGCAATTCTTAATTTGTGTTAACCCCTTGACTTGAGCGGGTCTGGAGCTGCTGACATTAAGTGCTAATGCATTTAGCATTAAACACACACACTAAATGCATTAGAATGATGCCATGCTAATGGAAACATTCAGGGGCTGTCACACAGGTCCAGGATTTGCTTTAGTGGGTGTTTGCTACGAGCAAGGCAGAGCTTCAGCATCAAAGCCTTGTCAGAAACTTTAATGATCTTTATTTGAAGAAATTGCACAGCACTATTGTGCATTTCATTGGTTTTTTTCTCCCATTTTTACCAGCTGAAGCCTGGAGTTTGAAAGGGTGCTCTAATTAACTTTTTACCACTGGCTTGTTGATATGCAATTTATGAGCAACAAAAACTTGTTTTCCTACATCTCTGAAGAGGTACCTTTTGGATTTAGAATACAAGGAGCTTCCTGAATATTGAATACAACCTTAAGCACATTAAGGGAAGAGAGTCCTGTGGGGAATGCACTCCTTTTGGTACTTGAGCTCTTGATAAAATATTACTCCTATAATGCATTATGGAGTGCACTGTCAAACAAAATATCCAGTTTAGTACCCAGAGATACAAGTGTAGTTTTCAGCATGCAGCACACTTATATAAACCTCAAAATACTCTTCCAATTATTAGATCTCTATATTCTCACATATATCACTATATCCAAAATATTCAGGCTGAGTAACTTCAGATTATGTACAAACCTACATACACAAATAGAGTGACATGAGTTTGGACCCCTGGTCACAGACTGCACTGGAAATGGGTGTATTAACACTTATATATGGGGTGGGAGGTCATTCCCAAGCTCTGACTGGCTGCTGCGGGTCTCATCCTCTCCACTCTTGGGTTATTTATCAGCATCACTATGCAAATACACAATGCTCTGGAGAGTTTGTGTTTGCTTTCTGACTTCATGCAATTAGTCACCTCAGTTGTTAAGGACTGAGCACAAATCATCCCCAGAACATGTTCAGTGCTGTCCTCTGGACTCTGGGCTGCAGGGGCAACAGAGATTCCAGTTCAGACAGAGCTGACACCTGAGTTAGAGCTGCCACACAGACAGATTAGGCAAATGTCTGTGGGAGCAAAATCCAGGGCACAGCAAATATTGTGCCTGTGACATATTAGGAGGCTTGCCCAGAGCAGCAGCAGCTGAGAGCTGACACTGGATGGCATCTGGATTTCCAGAACAAACCCCCAATGTTTCTCGTTATTCACAGCTGACGAAGCATCACTGAGACATGCTGCTTTTGATTTCTACCTGTCAGCCTACATTCCAGCCCCTGTGATGCATCCACCTGGAAAACTCAGAGAGACAATTTTATGATGGGAGAAACAAGACAGCAACTGAATCTTTGCAAATGAGAGAGCACACGGCCTCGTCTGCGTTGTTTCCTCCCAACAGCTCTCCCCAAAAGCCATCCAAAGGCAATGCCTTGAGTGAGCTGACTCCTTGCATTCTTCTTTAAAATGCTCTTTATGGTGAAATGCATTTCCATGCTCAATAATTCAGCATTAAAGGTCTGTGACAGAACTGAAGAGGAGAACACAGAGCTGGAGTTGCACAGCCCTGGCACTCCCTGCCTTTGCAGCCCTCAGCCCACAGTCCTGTCACATCCAGGGGAGCAAACAAAGCAGGAGCACATAAAGACAGGCATTAAAATGTTTGGTGGGTGGACTCTTCCCCACAAATCACAAAGACCAGGGCAGGGCATAGATGCTGTCCTTTCCTCAGACAAACCAGAGCATCAGGAGGAAGAAGGTGTCAGTCTTCCTTACATTCTTTGGCAGAAAAGTCTCTGCTGTGTGTAATTCCCATTTGAATGCTTTATCCTCAACCCCACCCAAAATATGTGGTTTTAGAGAGACACTGGCTGGGGCAGGGAGCATCTCACATCCAGAGCTTGGCACAATGGGCTCCCCTCTTGTGGGGCTCTGAAGAACAGCCCTAAACACAACCAGTAATAATAATCCCCACTTAAGTTACTGGAGGTGTTTTCAGGCTAATGCCCAGCTTAAAAGCATAATTCATTCACAACAATGAATGGAGCCAGCAGAGCATCAGTAATAATCCTCTCACATTACAGAAAGCACACTGGGATGTGAGAATAGCACGGTGCCCATCACTCCTCCTCATTCCCAACTGTGAGCTGCAATCTGTGAGTTATCTTTTCCAGCATCCAAAAGCTCCCTGTTCAGAGCAGGCAGGGGGAAAGGATGGAGATGGATGCCTTACACTACTGAATTTAAAATTAGGGTGTTTACTACAAGAAGAGAAAGCTGAACTTTGGATATTGTTGGTTAAAACAGAGAAGGAAGAACCCCCCCCACACACCTGCTCATTTCATGCCATGGAAAAGAGTAACTCCTCAAATTCCATGAGTCAGCATATCATCAAATACCTGAATAGAGAAGCAGGAGCTCTGCAAAAGGTGTGAAAGCCTCAGTAATAATCCCCCTTCACACTCCCTCTTCACTGTTTTCCCTTTCATTAGCAGCCAGAGTGCTTCCAAGCAGGCTGTTTCTTCTATACCTGCTCTGGTTCCCTCCAGGGATTTCCAGTCCCTGCCTACAAAGCAGCTCCACTCTTTCCCAGTTTTGTGGCTTTTGCTGCATTTCTGCACCAGTAACTGCTGGGTGTGCAGGAAAAGGAGGCTCCATGGCCAAAGAACCACTAAGATTTACTGCAGATGGGTATAACCATAACATGCAGCACTCCTGCTCCCCTCCTAATGCACCTCCACACACCCCTCAGCCTGTGCCACAATGCAGCCAATGATTCACATTTGCTGAAAGACTCTAAGCCACTTAGGAATGGTCATTCCTTACAGAGCTGGAGAAGGCTCCTGTTTTCTCCCAGTCCTGAGTGCTTTCTACTTGCTCCATCTCGAAATGCTATTTCTAAATAATTCATATTTTCTTATGACAGACTCGTCACTCAGCCAGAAAAATCCAGGAATTTTTAGATTAATGGCTAAATTCAGCCTCAAGTATGTGGGTTACAGGAATGGGGTGGCACAGTGAGATAAATTACAGCTGATGATGAGGTCTGAGGGTGAGGATGTGCTAACAGAGCACCAGGTTACCACAGGGAACACCCTGCAACCAGTGTAGCCCATGGCTCTGCAAAAACAGCAGAATGAGATAAAACAAATTGCCCTCCCTGTTTGTAATGCCTGAAAATTCACACTGCATTATTCCACCACATACATTAGCAGTTTCTAATTTTTTTTTCCAATGATTTTCATCTGCATTAATTTCTCTTTGTCCTCACTTTACCATGGGACCAAAAAGGAGGGCAGAAGTAGGAGTGTCATTAGAAAGTGCAGAGCTCTGAGGATGCTGTGAGGGAAGGGACCAGGAAGAATAATGGGATGCAGGTCTGGTCACCAGTCTGGCAAATGAGGTGGCAACTCCAGCAGCATTTAGACACGAAGCTGAAAATGCCCTGCAGCACTGAGAAATTCTGCAGACACCACAGAGGAGAGGCAGGAGGGACATGCAGCTACAGCAGCCTGTTCTGCTTTGCCAGGGGTAGGAGGGAGCTTTTGCTCTACCTTGACAAATTTCACCCCAAAGTGAGGCAAATCCCAGCAATCCAGATTACCCAATTTATAACTCTGGGCAAGAAACATTTCTGCCAGGAAGAAAATGGGGGGAAAAGCAAATGGCAATGCTGCTCTGTGTGAGAAGGCTCTGTGGTTGGTTCTGGCAGGTCACCTGGGCCAGAGAATGATTGGAAAACTCTTTTTAAATCATTTGTATCATCAATCATTTTCATATTGGCATCAAAACTACCAAATCTGGGAGTTCTGTTAATGGCACCTTTTTGGACAGACATGTCAATGGTCCTGTCTGCAGAGCAGCAGCCATGGAGAACACAGCACTGCCACAGAACCAGGCATCTTTTCAGAGTAATGAAGGGCTTTTGAAACATGTCATGTAAGAGAGGCACTGATTACACTTCATGAGGAAAAGGAACACGGGCTGCTTTGGCTAATCACTGTTGCCTCTCTCTGTCCAAACCCCAGTCCTTCCTCGGGCCAATGAAGATGTATCTGAATGTATACCTGAAATTAAAGTGATCTAATACACACCAGTAATTGCCTCCCCTCACTTTCAGCAAGAAGCTATAGATTAACTTGTTAATTCGAAATGTAGCACATTGAACAGTCTTCCCTCTGCAAGGATGGTTTGAGAAAGCTCAGAAATAAACCACTACAACATCTGTTATTAAACCTATAAGATTTTCTGAAGTAAACAAGAATCTGTGCAGGTGCTCCACGACTTTCTGTTTTAAGTTCCTAAAGGCTGTGGGCTGAATTTGATGAGGTCAATTCAACAATACAGACATCCTCAGCTGGTTTTTTCTCAAGGAACAAAGAGAGATGCATCCGGAAGGGAAAATTTACAAAACCGTGTGGATTCACAGATACACTGTAAAAAAAGCAAATGCAAAAAGATAACAGACTTTGATGCTATCAGAACTTAATCCTGGTTTCTCTGTGTCTGCATTCCTCCCTCAGTCCATTACAGACCACTCTCACTGTTTAATTTCTTCAAGATCTAAGAAATAGAATGGCAAGAAGGTAATTTAGATCCCTGCACCTGGGGGTTCCTGCAGAGGTGCCTCATAGAATGAGGAGCATCCCTATGCTAGGAAGGTGAGAAAGAAACATAATTATGGATCATCATTTCCACAGACAACAGCAGGAGTCCACAGCTCAGCTGTGCCACTGGACAGAGCCAGGCACTCCTGAAGGTGCTTCCCAAGGCACAGCTGAGGGGAAGAGCTTCCCTCACCCACTGCTGCAGTTTGTCATTCCTGTGCATCAACCCTTCAGCACCCATCTCCACAGCTGTGCTGGTCATTTGAGGGAATGTACAGTTTATTTAAAACAACAGAGAGAATTTCTCTCTCTGCTGATAAACCCAGCTGAGCTGATGACTGAAGGCATGTCAGTAATGTGAGAATTAACAAACCCTTACATTTCAAACTGGGGGATGACTGCTCCCCTCTCCACTGCTCAGGGGATTTATCCCTCTGCCTGCACACCTGTGCTGAGAATTCTCTAGGCAGAGATTTAGCTCGTTGCTGTCCTTTGTGTTGGAAAAGGCAAGAAGGAAGGAACAGCCTGGACTTTTTCCATGCATAATCAAGAAATAAAAAAAGAGCACTGGCATTTTCTGGGTTTGTGTCTAAACTTGCAACTGTTATATAAAGCAGACAGGGCTGAAATCAGCATTTACAGAAGAAAATTAAAAAGGCAGGGCTCTCATTGGGTTTTGAGCTGTCTGCTGTTTGCAAAGGAAAGAAGGTTATCTGTCTGCTGGTGCCACAGTAAATTTAATCCAGACACAATATAGCCTGACTTTGGTTGCTCAATTAGGAGTCTGTTTTGCATTTAAAGAATATCCACTGTTTGCTCTACAAATTTGTCCTTTCTCAGAGCCTATATAACATTTTTGAGACATGAAGGTGTTGTGCAAAGGCTTGGTCTTTTCTCATAACTGACTCAAATCAACATCATGTTCTTTTTCTCCTCCCACTTTTGTATTTCAGGTAAAAACTTATCAAAGAACATCAATGCAATCCTCTCTTTCTCTGATCACCTCTATTTCTGCCCCTAAATACAGAAATCCCTGCTAAGCATTGGTTTCTTGACTATTTTCTTGGTTTATATGGAATTTACATCCACACAATGGATATTTAACCCCAGCACCATTCACTGCATCCTTCCCACCACGGACATGGGGAACAGATGATTTTCTTTCTCTCTTCAGCAATGATTAAAATTAGTGTTAGTCCCTCCTTAAAATTAGTGCTTCAAAAACCTCGTCCTGGACTCCAAGGCTCTCCAGAGGTTTAGGGAACATGGCTGTATCCAGTGATCCCTACAAGACACATCTGTTTAGAAGAGAATTTTAGTCTATCACACCTTCTACTCTCTGAGCTGGATGGTTTAGAATTACACCAATCTTGAGCTGGGGTTTTTTGGGGGGGCCTCTTTTTTTTTTGTTGTTGTTGTTGTTGGTTGGTTGGGTTTTGGTTTTTATGAGGCTTTTTTTTTTTTTTTTTTGGTATGTGTGTGTTTTTGAGGATTTTTTGTTTCTGTGGGCTTGGTTTTGTTTGGTTTTCTCTTCCCACAAAGATTCAAATGTTTGTTGGAACAAAACTAAATTAAGGTTAATAGAAAGATGGTGTTCAGCTAAAGACAGTGGTAGTTCAATTAACCTGCTGAATTGGAGCCTGTGGGATGCTGAGAGCAGGGCAGGGCACTCAGAAAAGAGCAGCAAGAAGTTTAGTGTTGACTCCAGGCACAAATACATGAGCTAAGCCAGCAGAACAATGGTGACTGATTGGTGTTTGTATTTCAGGAGCAGGAGACAAAGACTGGCTGGAAACAATCCTCATCTCCAGTTTTAAGCTGTTGAATGCATCATCAAGGATTTCTGCATTTCTCCCCAGCATTAGTCAGTGATGGAAACTAAATGGATCATTGATCTGTTTCAATATTGAGAATTGGGCCAGGATAGGAGGGAAACATCTCACCACCTTATCTGCACAAGAATATAAGTGAATTTCAAGCCCTGCTTGGTAACCACATACACTGAGACAAAACTTAATTTTCCACCCTCCTTTTTCATATATCTTGATTTTCTCCCCCATTTGTCTCTGGAAATTTCTGACTTCATCTCTTCAGCTTTATGAGTCAGACCTTAGAGGGCAAGGAGATGAAACCTTGATGATCTAAATTAACCCCTTTGATATTGCAGCTGCTGCTAGAAATTAGAACAGACCTTATCTCTAGAGTTGCTCTGATCTTGTAATATTTGCCTATTTTTTTAAAGATACTCCTAATAACAATAGAATCCAATTAATAATTTATTTATAAATTCGCTGCAAACAGGGAGATGCCAGGGAAATGCCTGAGCAGATTGATGTTGGCCACACAAGCTGAAACATTCTTGCAATTTCTCCACAAATGTCTAAAAATGAACATTTTCTCTGTACTTTCTCTCTGGAATATGCCCTGAGGATTCCTAATTGGTTGATAAGCCTGTGCCACCTTTCTTCCCAAAAAGGCAAGATCACTCACCTCAAAATTTGAGAAGTATAAAATCATGAGCAGCATGATTATGAACATATTTGCCTTTCCTTGCTTTAATACCTCACTCTTCCTCTCCTCATCTCTTGCTCTTTTGCAGGGTAATATCAACCAGATTTCCAAAAATCCTGCTCTAAACCCTCTCCTTTGTCTTGTGCACCCCCTCCTCCCCTCCACAGTTCAACACTCTGCACTTGGAGCAGAACTCTCCCCCAGCTACAAATTCTAATGTGCCCTGATCTTCCCATTTCTGCCTCTGATCCCAACTGAAAACAAAAGCAATTTTACAAATAATAGGAAATCCTGAGGTTTGTGTTGGAAAAGCTGAAACAGGCAAGGGGAAGATGTGATCTTTCTGTGATGCAAATAATGTTCTGCATTAAGTGAGCAACCAAAAATAAAACTCCCTGAGGTAAATTTGCTACTGCAGACAAGAAGAAACATTTTTAGCATGTAAACACAGGGTGTAGATTGAAATGTTCCTCTGTCTCAAAATAACCAGGGACATAATTATTGTGGTTCTTGGGCTCAATTGTGTTTTTCTAAATAGTCCAACTTTCTGCTGTTTGCATTAAAAATATGGGCATGTTTGGGGATTGACAAAGGTAGCACAGTGTACAATCAATCATAAAATGCAACTGGGAAAATACTAAACCCTTTAAAGGCCTGAAATATATAAATATAAGAAATTCATGGTAAAAACTGCAAATTCTCTCATGTAGTTTTCATCTAAGAATGCAGATTTTCAGAAGTAACAAGACTGCTTGTAAAAGGTGGATAAGATTCACAAAATTTCATTAAATTTTAATAGAGATAATTCATTGAATGATTTAAGGGGAAGGGCAAGTTTAATAAA
Organism: Melozone crissalis; assembly: GCF_028551555.1. Taxonomy (NCBI): domain Eukaryota; kingdom Metazoa; phylum Chordata; class Aves; order Passeriformes; family Passerellidae; genus Melozone; species Melozone crissalis. The sequence continues at coordinate 29,537,162 of NW_026535823.1, forward strand.
TAAATATTTTTGAGTGTTTATCTTATCATGAGACAAATCAGTAGATTTGGTGGGTGAATCCTGTGAAGGTACAAGATTTTCTGGACTGAAGAGCAGAAGAGAATGAGTCAGCTGAACTGACACAACTACTTTGATTCTTAAGGCAACTCAATCTCACAGGCAAGACTCAAAGAAAGCCAATATCCAGACTCAAGATTTCCAGCACCTCTCAGATGAGCCAGTCAGGACCTTTGGGATCTCAGTCTATAACTGTTCCTCAGGGCTGAGAATCAATTTAGCCTGTTACCTGTGTGAGATCTGAGGGAACTTAATGGCCTGTCAGATTTGGCTGAAATTAGCTGAGGCCTTCAGAAGAATGACCAAGAGGTTGAGGATACACAAAGATCTGAAATGCCTCCCTTTCCTGGAACATCAGACTGGAAATTTAAGTCTCCAGCCTTTCCAATTGCAGCCAGCCCCAGCTCTAGGCTGGAAGCAGACCCCAGATTAAACAGCCTCCAAAGAGAGCCAGGACAGCTTGGGGATGACAGGTCACTGTCACCTCACCCAGAGGCAAACCCGGACTGCTGAACGTGACCATTTACATTCTTACATAGCTGAGCTTTAATTCTTCAGTTGATAAAGAAGGGTGTGAATCTGTGCAGTTCAGTCTGAGTCGGTCTGGTGCAGGAATAACCTGTCTGTCCAAAAGGGAAACCCAAAACCAGGCTGTGCCAGCCCCACACTCACCCCAGCAGCAGGAGGAGACCAGAGAGTCCCTGCACAAGGATCACTCATGGTTTCACTCCTGTGAGCAGCTGAGCAGAAGTTCTCACCTGCACAAAAATTTCCTTTCTGGGGATGTGAAATTTTGCTGGTTGACTCAGAGATCCTATTGGGAACTATGCTTGACTTCAATCCTGCAAAACCTTCTACAGTTTATATGTTGGTTTTGTTTTTTTCAAACAGAGTTACAAACTGTAGCCATAAGTGATGCTGTGATACTAGATCATAAATTTACATTAGATGGGTGCAGTGTTCCCCCTGTCAGGGCAGATTGTGTTTTCTGCACTGTGGTAAGAAAGAGGCTTTTATCTTAGCCATGTTACTTAAACAAAATCAATGTCACCAAAGATCAAAAAGGACATAAATATCATTAAAACTGTTTCTAAAGCAAACTAGAGTGTGGGTAATAGTATCTAAATTAAAGTGCTTGTTGCTGGGTAAATAAAGGTAAATGCAGATAAGACTTCCATCAGTTTTTCCTGAAGAGAGACAGCCATTGCAAAATTCCTGACACCATCTCTGGCTGCCTGGTGCTGGCTGCTGCCAGGGAGAGGATTCTGGTGAAAATGAACACTGAGCTGAGCAAGTACTGACAGTTCCTGTGCTCCAGCAGTCAGACTTCAGTTAAAAAAAAAATCTCCTTAAGCCACTCTGTTTTCTTTGATGCATATTCCCCACTCAGAATACCTGTCTCATCATCTGTCTCACTCCAAAGGACATCCTGCCATTCCCTCATTAAAATACAGTAGAAATGGGAATGACTAACTCTGTTAATATATTTTCAGTCTGTTTTTTCAATAATACCCCTAAATTCTGATGTTGCCTCAGCTATGGGTCCGTGCATGGGACTTGGCTGTGGGTCTGTATTTTAATTCAGATGTAGCAAGCATCTTTTGCTGAAAGAAATTCCTTTTGCAACATGTCAGCAGGAGACAATGTATTCAGCTCCATAATTATGTACTTCGGTACAATCACACAGCATTATATACAAAATCACCACACTGCTGAAAAAAACCCCAAGCCTGAAATGCTAATTAGTTCACAAATTAACATTGATTTGATTTAATGTTGAATAAGGGTTTGCAGCTTATACTTATGAGAGAACTTCACTTTCAGGCATGCTCAGACCCTCCTGTTTTAAATAACACTGCTCAGCCTGTGCCAGGTGCACGGTGGGCTCATTATCTATGTATAAAGAGATATGACTTACTCAAAATAAAATCAGGCTCAGACACTGCAGCACAATGTCACCCAGCCATACAATATCCTTTGGGACTGAGCTACCAACTAAAAGGAGAGTGTAACAATCACTGTTACTGTCTTTGTGCTGCATCATGTTGGGGAAAGGTGAACAGATCACATTTTCAGTGTAGTGCCCTTTCCTGTCACTGATGTCAGTACTGACAGGAGAAATTCAAAATAATAATGCATATTCTAATAACATTTTGCACTCCTAAGGCACCCTCATGGAAATAACTCATCTTTCAAAGAGCACTGATGATTTCAGTCCCAAACTACTCCTATGCAGGCAGAGAAATCATGCCTTCCCCATTCTGTCCTGATTCTGTTCATTCCAGGGGTGGTTTGACATTGACAGGAACCCAGAGAAAAGGAAGCAGAGGGGAGTTCAAAGGAGGATTTCTAACAGGAGCTGTTTGAGCTGGGACAGAGAACCTGGCCATTCAAAGGGGCTGCTCCAGCCCTGCATCAATGCTGACCATGGCAGCTCCTCTGGATTCAGGTGCCAGCCAGGCACACAGCTCAGCTCAGCTCAGATGGGGCTCTGAGAGGAGTTCATGGGGCTGGAAGCTGCCAGCCCTTGAGCCCTGCCTGTCCCCAGGGCAAGGGTGTCCCTTTGGGGCAGCAGTGGCAGGGAGGCTCATTGAGGAGGTGGCACTGCCTGGCAAGGACAGCACAGCTGAGCCAGGAGGGGCCAAGGCACCACAAGTGACACTTTCTGTCACTGGGGAGGCAAGGCCTGTCCATGTGCTCCCTGTGCCACTGCTCTGGCTGCTGGCAAGGAAAATACTGTGCAAGAACAAGTGCAGTTTAATGTAAACCCCCTCATCCTTCTGATGCCTCAGGTTTTAGCTTTTATATTTTCAGATTCTGTGCTGTTTTAGTGTGCAGTTTTCAGTTTCATGTTAAGGGATGCTGAGCTCTGTGCACAGAGCAGGGAGACAAAACAATTCCTGCTCCAGCTGGGCACCAAGGACAAATGATCCAAATCTCAGCCCAGGAGCACAAACCCCATGGGCTGGAGAGAGAAAAACAAGCAGGGTGGGACTGCCGGGGCTAAAGCTGCAATGGGACAATGAACTGCAAGGTGCAAATGGAGCAGAACTGATCCCAGGGACAGACCCCGTGCCCCTCGTGCATTTTGGGGCCATTTTGGTTCATCTTGGGTGCAGCCCTGGCTGGGCTCCGGTGCTGCCCAAGGTGCATCCATTGAGGCCTCCTAATAAATCCCTGCTTTATTCTGTAACTCCATCTAATCTCTGTTCTAGGGCAGGCCTCTCAAGGCATCACTTTGGACATGCTGCCAAAAGGAGCAGGGAGCTGCTTGCTTACAGGTGGTCACCAGTGGAGGCCAAGACAACGAGATGTGGAGATAAAACCACTGAATCCTTCATTCTGGGAAGGGTATGACAGGAGTAAAAAATGCCATGGCTGAAAGGGAAGCAGAAGATGGAGACAGACTGACAGAGCCGGGCAAAACAGCATCAACTGGTGTGAAAAGCTTCACTTTCCAATATAAATCAGAGACAATACTCCATTACAAAACCTTGGTAAGGATGTGGGAAATTCACATCTTTATCTTCCAGATAAAGGAATATGAGATTATGCTGACAAATAAAAGAAGTATCAGATGGGTAATGATATGTAGTGAAATTATTGGGTTAGCACCTGGAGTAAGCTAAACATCAGTACTGTGGTTTTTAATTCTAATGAAAACACATTGTTTCCTTATTTTTTTATGCTAACTCCACACTTACTGTGAAAACATGGACTGGGTATAGGACTGTATTCAATGCAACAGAGCAAATGTTAATATTGGGACAAAAGAATCCAGGGATAAATTTATATTTGCTGGGATGGAAATCTAGATGCAAAATAAATCTGACATTTTTCCTATTCACAGCAGAGGATTAATTTTATTAAATAATTTCACAGTTTTCTGGTTCACTGAGTGCATATTTTCTGATAACTCCCCAAGAAGGAAAGTATTTTGTATCCAGCAACTTTCACTGAACATTGCTTCTTTCAAGAAGCACTTGACCTGCAATTCACTTATTCTGTTATAGTCCTTTTTTTCACCCTGTTTGGTTTGATCTCTTCTGCTTTTGCTTGACCCAGTAAACTGTTCAGCTCACATTTACTACACTGCACAGAATGTAATTGTTGGGGGTTACAAATTAATACCTGTAAGTGACCACCCCCACAAAATACACCATAAAAGAGGGGAAGTCATTATTAGAAAGGTTAACCTTCTCAACTGCTGCTATCAGTTTGATTAGATAAACTCAGGACCTCTTTTTGTTTCTTTATGCAAAATGTCAGCTTCTGTAAACTGCTGCCCTCTCTGCCCCGCACTAAACATGCTACAATTGCATTATCATAAAGCATTATGTAAAATGAAGGGAGATTAACTTCCAATTATTTGGGTCAAAATTTATTCCAGATTGAAACCCATTCCCCTGCAGTGAGTCAGGTCAAAGAATAAAAGCTCTCAACAGCAGGAATGAAGACCTTGCTCTAACCTACAGTAGCTTCACAATTAGTGGCCAGCACCCATGGCTGTCACCTTAATGTGTGCATGACCTCCTGCCCTGGGATAATTTTATATATCCCTCCCATTTTCAGCAAAAAGCAGCTCCATGCCAATGGCAGGAACTGGGAGGTGTCTGATTTTTTCAGTCGCTACACACTAAATAGAATTGCTAATGCAGTAGTAGCTGTTGCATTAATAAAGCCAATCAACTGACTGCAGAACCCTCATCCCCTCTCTTCCCTGCTAACCTCACTGCAGTGAGTCATTCCTTCTGGAGAGATCTACAGTTGTATTTTCTGCTAATAGACTCAGGATTTCAAGAGCTGTTATTTACTGGATGGTCACTGGAGATTTAGAAGTGAAGCAACCTTGGCTCTGATTCAGCACGTGCAGCACATGGGTAGATTTACATCCAACAAAACAATATTCGTACCAAGCACAGAGAAGGATTTCCAACCCAGAACAGGAAATTTGACAAGATACAGGTGGATGTGGCACAGAGCAAACATACCTGATCCCAGCCATAGAACTGGTGTGGAAAGCAGAGGTGTGAGTCACCACCAAGCTCTCCTCCCACAGAGAAAGGAGTGACAATGAGCAGGGAATCCTGCAGCAGGGAAAAACCCTGGCACACACGGTCCTCTGGGCTGCATTTAGTGTGATCCTGGAACAAGGGCACACATCAGCACTTCCATTGCATTTCTGGTGGACAGCAGCCTGCATTAGAGAGCTCTGATTCTGAGGAAGGGCAGCAGCACATCTCTGTGCTGGCACACACACACAACTCCAAATTCCTGCCCAAGGGGCAGAAAGAGGTCAGGCATGGCACAGCTGTAGCCCACACCAGCTGCCTCAGCCTTCATAAGTGTGTTCCCCAGTTAGTCACGAGTTCCACGATAAACGCAATTTTAAATGAGTCCAGTATTTGTGCAAATGGCTTGATTCTGCCACTGGGCTGCATCACCCTCCTGCCCTCCAGCTGGAAGACAAAAAGCCCCGAGAAACACTTCTTGAACTGAAGAACTAATAAGATTGTTGGCATTTTGAAATGTCAGTCAGATTTTACACAAGCTCACTGCCAGTGGGAAAAGGTGGAAGAGTCACAGCCCATAACTGTCCTGCAGGAGTGTCTCTAATGAAAATGTTGGGGATTCATTTAGAGGCTGCTCTGGAATGGACGTGTTGTGCTCTGCTGTCTGGGGACGGCTCCCAGAGCTCTGTGCAGCCCAGCAGGGATGGCAGCTGGCACAGATGATGAGATTAAATGCTCTCTCTCCTCCAGGGCAGGCAGCAGCATGCCAATCCCTGGGGAGGTGCAGCAGTGAGAGGGCAGGGATCTGCAGGGCTGAGGAGACAGGGAGGTCATGACTGCTCCTGGCAAATCCCTGCTAGGGGACAGCACTGAGGGGATGCACTCCTGCCCCCTGTCCCAGGGCAGGTGCTGAGGGCTGCACGGGGCTCCTGAAACAAATGTGCTTTGTTGTGGGAATAGTAAAGACAACAAAAAAGAGAGAAAAAATCAGTCTGGTCTGTATAAATTCGTGTATAAAATTCCAGATGTGATGGAAGGGGGTCAGATGTTCAGCTCCTTTAAACAGCAAGCAAATTCATGCCTCAAAACCAGCAAGTATTTTAGAAAACTTCAGGTATATTTTTAAAAATCAGATAATTGCAGATGCTCACTGTTAGTTTTCTTAGAGAATTCTTCCTAGTCATGCCATCAGCAAAGCTCTCAAGGCAGCCTGTCAGCTTATGGCTCACTCCTGCAGGGAGACACGTTATCAAAACAATCTAACCTTTTAATTCCTCCTGTTTTCATTTCTCAAAAAACCCAGCAAGGACAAAACCCAGACAAACAGCAAGAAGCAGCAAGCACTGTCCATGTTCATGGAAATACAGACACAGATTAATGAATCAAAAAAAAAAAACACCTCTACCACAGTCAGGGCATTGAAAAGCAAATGTGTGCTCCAAGTCAGGCCAGACTCAGCAGCTAATCCTGCAGCCACAGGGGTCCCTACCTGAGGAGGGATCTGCTGATCCTGATTGCTCCTGTGACCTTTCCTGCCTGTGCTCCAGAGCCACATGGGGAGCAGAACAAGCTGCTCCTGCACGGCGTGAAAGCTGCAGGGTTAACCCTGGAGGCAATCAGCACATTTCATCCCTGGCATGGCTGCCGTGGAGCACATCCCGTGCTACTGCTGGTGATCAGCAGAGCCTCTCCACATCCTCATTTACATACCCACAAATTAATGGTCCTTATCATTTTTATTCAGATAAATGGGCAGGCTCTTGTAATACATGAGAATTTAAATTTTTTCACACTTGTTTTAGGTTTAAATCCTACCCAAATGGGCAGTGATGGAGTCTGACTGCAGGCATGGGAGACACCACAGCCTCCATCCCCCAACTCTCAGAGGAGCCAAGGGATGGAAATCAAATTACTTCCCTTTGAGACACAGAGACATTTTGGCCACATTTGTGTTTATCAATTAAGTAAACTGCTCTTCACACAAATACTCAATAGAAAATAGAAATTTGAGCAGTGGTTACTGCAGTCACCTGGGAATGTAACCCCACACACCCTTATCCCACAGAATTCCCTCCTGGGAACTTTCCTGTGCAACTTTCAGGTTGCACTCTCCAACTATAAATAAGTTGCTTGTTTAACACAAATCAGTCCTTTAGTTGTAACCTTTGGGACAACCAAATTTCTGTACAGCTAGAACTACACACAGTCTGCACTAAGAACAGCTTTGCTTAGCTTAGTCATGATAAACCTGCAGCACTTTGTATCCAGCAGGATTTTACACCATAAAATCTGTGCCTGTCTTTGTATGGTGAAAATTATTATTGCCTTCTCCATTGACAGGCCACATAAAAAATGTCCATGTCTCATTTAATAAAACTAATATTTGCTGTGCACATCTGTAGGAAGAGGCTGTGCAGGGTTTCTGTAAGAGCAGTGGCATTAGAGTTTGTGTTTTCCTATTCATTCTCATTTGAGTTTTTCAATATTCTCAGCAGCATCTCCCCATCTGACAGCCAGCTACAGCATCTAGGGAAAAAGAGAAATGACAAAAAGCCCCAAAAGAGGCTGGCCAGAGACAAGCCCAGGCAAGAATATTTTATGGAAAAATACAAAACATTGCTGGGTTTGAATTTAGGAGTATTCATGTCCCCATTTATAGCCTAAGACTACAGCAATGATTGCTAATAGACCTCTGTGAAGAGTAAAAAATTATGTTGATTAGTTTCCAGCAGAGCCATTTGCCTTTGCAAAAGAGCCTGAAGTAAAACGAGTGTGAGAGTTTGTCCATGCTGTGTGAAGGGAAAAATTCAAATTCCACAGCACACTGGGGAACCAGCTACAAACCCAGTACCTGTGACCAGGGCACCCAGCTGAGTACATGTGCACTGATTCCTCTGTGCAAACTCTTACCTATGTTTATTGTCCATTTCAAACCTGGGAGGGTTTTTTTAATGATGTTCACTTCTTTTCAAATGATGGCAGCAAAATCTGCTGGTCAAATGTTCAAATGCCTAATGTGAAACCACTTCTTGCCAACAGTGAAATGCTAAATGTAAATAAAACTACTGCTCAGGCAACCCTGCCTGAAAGAGACAAATTGATACAATTTTTTTTAAGATGGAGAGGACATTGATAAAAGAGAACTCTTCTATCTCTATTTATATATATAAATTGGCAGAAATGCTCTATCCACTCTGTATCAGTGATGTAAAAGGTTTTTTATTTTGCTTTACTGTTCATCTTGAAAAGAAAAGCTTCTTAGAAAGATGAATTCACCATTCACCACAGGAAACCAAAAGTACCAAAAGTCCAAGAACTGCCCTAAATGGGAACCATGTGAAGAATTAAATCTGCTGTGGAAACACTGCCAGCAACTGGAACTACCAATGTCCAGCCTCAGGTGTGTGACAGACAAGGGGAGAAACCTTTGCAATAATGAACAGCTGAGGGGAGATTTCATTCCTATCCTAGAGCTCTCATCCACTGGGGAATGGGTTCATCTGTGTAGGATATATTATTTCATGATTAAATGTTTTATTTCTCGGCCTGTCCATGGGATTTACAATCCTGGACCAGCTGAGGGGCCACACCCACACGCCAGCAAAGCCACCACAGCATCACCTCCCATCCAAGAGCTTTTGCTTCCTGGGCAGTCCTCCCATGATGTGGGTGCTCTGTCCTTGTCACCCTGCTCAAGGGGAGCATTAGTTTGACATGAAAGAGAAGTGACATTCCCGAGCATCAGGGAAGAGCAAGTGGTCCTTGTCCAGCAGCTGTTACAGCTGGAGAATTCCCCTTTCCCATCTCTCCTTTGTCCTTTATCAATGTGAAAGTAGATGGGAAACCCACACACAGCATCTGCTCTAGTTCTTCTCTTCTCTTCTCTTCTCTTCTCTTCTCTTCTCTTCTCTTCTCTTCTCTTCTCTTCTCTTCTCTTCTCTTCTCTTCTCTTCTCTTCTCTCTTGCCTGTTACTTTAATTTTCTTTTACTTTCAGCTGCCCTGCACCAAGAGCACAGAGAGCAGCAAGGAATGAAGCATGGAGGACATTTCCCTCCATGAATAACCAAGGCAGCCCCTTGGAAAGGCTCCAGCACAGCTGAGAATGGAAGGAACAAATCTCTCAGCCCTGGGTTAAGAAGGGATAACTCTCTCCTTCCCCTTTGTACTGCCCCGTGTAGGGTTATTTTAGCCTTGTACATTTAACTTTGGGCACAACTAAGCATATTTTGGTAAAAAAGGAATTACTGTCATCAGGCATACACACAAAAAGAAGCTAAATTTTGGTCTATTTTCCATCCTCCTGGTCCTGCCTAACAAGGGAGTCTGACAGGCAGAGTGACAATAAAAGTAATAATAAAAAGTAAAAAAAGGGCTTTTCCTTCATGCCTGCCTACACACCAGTCACTTCCATGCCCTGGAAAAAGACATTTGCTACCTGCTGTGCTGGTCTGTCTCCTTCCACAGGGTACTGCCTTGGAGACAGGGAATGCAGCTGGTTTTGCTCTCACCTTGCCCTTCACCTCGATGGTGTGTGATTTTGGGTGTATTTCTGAGTTATTCCAGCATAGTACACACGTGCACATGCACAGAAAAGCATTAACACACAGTTTTTATGTGCTGGTGTTGCGTTGAATTGTCTGTATTATTTTCATATGTACTTTGAGTCTGGTTTTTAAAAGTAACCTGTCTTTAAGCACGCATTTCCACTCACAAACACTACAGAAGAGCCACTTTTTACAGCCACTTCACCACCTCAGACACTCAAATTCCCTCTTTGGCAGGGAATTGGGTCCAGCTAATAACTCTCTCTGTGGAAAATCCAACAAAGCATCATTTACATGGACAGTCAGCTAATAGGAAATAGAGACTCAACATGCAGCACATGCTCAATCTAAACTGCACAGCTGAAGACAACTTTTAGAAATCTTTAAGGAAAGAAAACAACTGAGCTATTTTCAGAGGCATTTAGAGCTTAATGTTTGCCCTTTCTAGAGAACAAATAAAAAATGTATTGTGTGGTCAGGGCTATGTAGGGGCACAGATATGATAGGGAAGAATGTGGAGGGAGAAAGCTGAGAAACCTGGGAGGGGAGAAAGGAGAGCAAGAGCTCCTTGGAGCTGCTGATCCTGCTATGGTTGTATGCCGCAGACATCTTTTGTGAAAAATCCTTTCCTTAGGATTTTTCCTCCTGAGGAGCTGTGAGGCCTCGGGAACAAAATGTAAACAATGGTTATCTGCTGCTGTGGAATGCAACAGGTGCATTTGTGATTGGTCTCATGTGGTTGTTTCTAATTAATGGCCAGTCACAGTCAGCTGGCTCAGACAGAGAGCCGAGCCACAAGCCTTTGTTATCATTTTTTGCTATTCTGTTCTTAGCTAGCCTTCTGATGAAATCCTTTCTTCTATTCTTTTTGTATAGTTTTAATGTAATATATATCATAAAATAATAAACCAGCCTTCTGAAACATGGAGTCAGATCCCTGTCTCTTCTCTCATCCAAGAACCCCTGTGAACACCATCACAGTTGTAGATATGTTTGTGCAGCTGACTGAAGCTCCTTCAGAGAAACCAGTTCTGGTTTTGCACCTGAGCAGCCAAGCTGTAATTTTGAACTTAAATGGCCTCCCCTTAGGACACCAGCAGCACTGGGCAAGAAGAGCAACCAGAGTGTCAGGAGGTCAAACCCATCCAGCCCACAGAGTTACACAGATGTGTGACTGCCATGCTGCAGTCCTGCCACTGAACCATCTGTGTATTTATTTGCAGATGGATGCTCAGGGGGAAGGCCCCTGCCACTGTGGGGACTGTCACCAGTTGCTGGGCAGTCCCAGCCTGCAGCACGGCTGGCTCTAATAAGCAGTAGCAAATAACCTCTGCAGCAGCACCCAGAGGGGCACAAAGAGCTGACACCAGGACACTGCATTGTAACCCTGTGCTACTTTTCACCCTTTTCGTGGCTTCATTCTAGTTTAAATTTTGGTTCCTCATTCTATTTTAATTTTTGGCTATTTTTAGTAATCTCTGAGATTATTAAAATCAAGGCCTGACCTTAGAGGTAGCTTTTGCAAATGTTGGTTTTTGTTCTTCTGGTTCACTTTTCCCATCAGTGAAGTGGGAACAACATTTATTTCACAGAGGGATGGTGCATCCCATGCAGCAGGACAAACACTGCAGTTCCCTCATGTATGAGGCCACTCTAAAGGTGAAAAATGTCTGAGGGTAAACAGCACTTTCTGAAAACATTCTTTAGCAATATTTAGGCTAAGGGAATCTCCATGGCCATATGGGCTGCAGTAGCCTCATTAATCTGCTTCATTAGTGCCAGGCAGAAAGTTGCATTTATTTGACTTATAGTTTCTTCCAAAACAGCAAGGACTCCCCCTTTCCAGTGTGGGCTGCTCAATTTCTCACACCCCACACCCCTGTACTTCCTCACCACACTGCTCATGGACTGACACCTCACTTCTTTCACCTCTCCTTTCCCAATGAATGTTGCCACTTTGGGTTTTTTTCCTGCAGCAAGGCTTAGTGTTAAAATCCTCTGGAAATTTTTGTGGTGCTGTTGTCCCCGTATCCCAGTCAGCAAATTCTTCATCCCCCAGCCCAGAATAATGATCAAGCTATGAAAAAAGCTACAATTTTACACCAGAAATGTTAAAAAACTGATCAAGGTGCAGCTTACAGCATTCCTTTGCTGCCAGGGTTAGGAATCCTCAGGGCTCTCCCAGTCCCCCTCTGAGGCTGATTTATCCCATCAGGATCCACATCTGGCCTTTAGCCTCATTCACCCCCTCTCTCCCAGTCCTGGCCACCAGCACAGTCAATGCCATGGATTTTCTGTGTGCAGGTGTTCCTTTCTATTCCCCTGTGATAACACTGCTTGCTACAATGATAATATTGGATTTCTCAACTCATGGGTGAAGCACTGGAAAGAAATGACAATTTTAACAACTCCTGCTCACTGATGTTAAAGTGATGATTTCATTTTACCATCATTCAGACTTCTCTTAAATCTTGGCATTTACTAAGCTAAAAAAATCCCACTTTAATCATTCCTAATGAGATGATAAATACCTATATACACAGGTGATTGCTGAAATGCTGTCCAATTTAATCTTTTTCTGATAGGAATAATTCCACATCCCTAACAGAAACTTTGTGTGATTCTGGATCAGTAGCAAATGTTTGATTTTCTGCATTTTTGCTGGCTACATTCAACCAGCATTTAGCATTAAAATGATGACATTTGAAACACAATTGAAGCAGTCATTTCTGGCCTTGAGTTTCATAACTCTTGAGTTCTGATTACAAGATCTGAGCAGAGATCTGAATTTTCACAAGTCCTCTCTCTGCCTTCACAGTGATGACCTAAGGCTCATTTCCAGCACAACCTCATGTAAAGAAGAGCTGTCCCTGATTTCTGCAGCACAGAAAAACTGGCAGGGTACAAGTTTCTGCTGCTTTGGTCTTCCCTGCAGAACATATGCTGAGCACTGTCCTGGTGCCTTTTCTGAGTGCAGCAGCCAAAGCCACCATGGGTTACTCATTCCAAACTTTCTGCATGCCCAGGATCCCCAGAATAACATCATGCACGAAGCTACTTGCACATCCATGTTTCATTAATAAATCAGGGATTTAATAAGGGAAACAGTCCAGAAATCCAGCTGTGGATTTGAGATTTTTCAGCTCCTGTTTTCCCTCCAATCAAGGTTTCTATCAGGCAATGTGGGTTCCCATGGCCTAACTCTGGGTGTCTAAAATTAAAGTTGCCACAGACTCTGAAAAAAAATCCTCTGCCATTGATTCACTCTCTGCAGAAACCAGTTATTTCTCATAACTCTGGAGGGTACCTACAGCTCATTTCTAGATGCTTAAATTCAGTGGATGAATCCCACCTTTGGGACCCAGTCTCCTGTAAAACAGCAATTTTATCTCCTACCAGCACCCTGCACAGGATATGGAGCTGAATGAAAGAGGTGAGTTTAGACATTTCTTGGTTGCAGGCTCTCATCTACAAATGAAATTAATTTTCAGAAACAGACCTGGAGAATGGACCATGCACTGTAAGCATTAATGCAAATACTCCTTTTCTGCCAGAGGAAAAACCTTTGCTGGCAAGAAATGCCCTTTCTCCCCTGGGTGAGGGAAGTCTTGTCTCTGTCTGTGGAGACTGACAAGGAGATTATTGCTTGAGATGCTGCTCTTTGTGCTGGGCACATCTGGGACAGGGATTAAAGCCACTGAGCTCATCTGGCATAGAAGAGACCACTAACACCTTGGAAAAGGGTAACAGACACCATCTGATGCTTTCAAGCCTTAAGGGTGAAAGGGAAGGTAACCAGCTTCTGGTTATTTAATAAATATGATCATTTAACAGGCAGACTTGGGATTTCTGTAGCACTCAATAGATACAGACAAGTTTCCTGTATACAAAATGAAGCCTTTAAAAAGCCATGATTTTACACCAGAAATGTTAAAATTGAAACAGATCCACCTTAATACACGATTTCCCTTGTGGGTGTTGAAAATAGGTTTTGCCTTTAATATATTATTGTAAGGCTTTGAAGGTGACTTCCAGAGTAGCTGTCCTAGATCATTTCTTCTACTTCCCTTATTTCTCAGAACTTAACCAGATGCCATTTTAAGGATTGTTAAACAATAGCTGTAAACACAAAATGACCACACAAAAGAGCCCAAACTCTGGAAATACTAAAACCAGACAAGGCACAGGCCCTAAAAACTGTTAATGACCCAAAACCAGACCAGGAATCCCACTGACACCTGACTCCAAAAGCAGTGATCCCTTTCCTCTTCTGGGATAAGAATTCCCATCTCCAGCCTTCTTAACAGACAAATTCATGTGAAAATGACTGCTTGGGGTTTAAAAGCTGGAAACCTTAGGGAAGAACCACATTTTTAAGTAATCCCAGGTATTTCTTTGTGTGGATTCAATCCCATCAATTGACAACCTTAACTGGTGTATAAAAGCTAATGGACCTCAGTAGGCACCCAGCTGAAATAATAACCATCCCCTGAATATCACAAAGCAGGAACCCAGAGCACCTCTAACAAGTGATTTACCTAGAAAATTGGGATCCATGTAATTAACATGTTTTTTTTCCCCACAAACCCCCATCTCTAAACACATTGGGCCCAATTCTGCTTCCCCTCACTGACCCTGTCAAGCTCAGGGGATTTATTCAGGGGAGGCATGAGGAGAATTGTACTTGCTGTGCTTAGCTTTAATTTTAAAATAAATGAATTTTCCAGAACAGTGACAGTATTGACCTTACATATTATCCAAATAGAAATTTTAATGAAACAAGTATAACACTGAGTATAGCCATAATAGATATGCAAATATTGGTCTTTTCTTAAAGGTCTCCCTATCTGGTCACATGGATTTTTCCTGCCTGTGTGGGGGTGAAGGCAGAGAGCATTTATTAGAAGCAGAGCAGGGAAGGGTGGCTGCACAGCCATGGAGAATCAGGCCATCAATTAGATTTTCATCCTCATATCATGAGAATTCTCCTTTGAACAATGATCACAGGAGAGCAGTAAAATTTGCTCCCTTCTTAATTCCTTCTTGTTATGTGACAGCATCCACCTTTGCTTTGCAGGCACAAATCCCGTGCACATTGCATTTTAATTGTGCTCAGCTAAACAAGGTAGAGGTGTAGGGAACAATCCACATGGATGGTGCCTCATCCAATGTAGAAAAGCCAATTAAAAAAAGAAACAAAAGAACCTCATCTTGGTGTCTTCCAAGGTTCCCAGCCCCTGCAGCCCCAAACTGCATTTTGCTTACTTTAATGCTCAAAGACACTGGGAAGTGAACAGAAGGAGGGAACTTGGCCTGGATTCATGCATAAGAGTACAAAGGTTGGAAAATAGAAGGTTTGAAAAGCAATCAGAGTCACCAGCTGAGAGAAGTTTAAAATAACAGCCTAAAATCAGGAGCTTCAAAATAAAAGTCAAATAAAAAAGCTGTGCTGAAAATAGCTAAAAGAGACATGATCTGAAATCAGATTTTCTGTGATTTCTGACACTGACCAAAATCAAATTACCTACCTACTACTTCTGCCTAATATTTCATTGGGCCATATTAACACAAGCCAGATGGTTAAAGGTATTTAGGTACCTAAAGGTATGAAGACTGCCCAGGGACTTGTCTCTCCTCCCAGACATCCAGTCCCCACTTCCCCCATTTCCATGCACTGTTCTGACACCATGGGGAGCAGCTGCATCACTCAGCACCTCTTCAAATCAGGACTTGTCTCTTGACTCTTAAAATCAGATTCCCGAAAAGCTGCCTTCCCCAGCAAAAAAAAAAAAAAAAAAAAAATTAAAAGAAAAAAAAAATATATATATATCTTCCCTGGTGGAACCTGTGAAGAATAAGACGCTCCTGACTGAAAGTTTGCCTTTTAACTCCCTGAGTTCTCTTGAAAACCATCTTCTCTCAGTCAGGCAAGTGGGGCACTCCAAATCTTTCTCTTCGAAAGATGGGTGTAGTAAAAAATATATTTCTACACATTTGTTTTGTAGCAGGTGCAGGGAGTGAATCAGGGAATGACATTATCTGGTATTCACAAATCACAATTGTCATCTGCAAATGATCCTCAGGGTGCAGATCTGAACATTTTATAAGTTTGCTGTGGGATGATGCTTGAGTTTACACAGGATTCCTTAGGCAGGATGACTTCCTCTTAGGCTGAGCTCTCAAATACTCTTAGAGCTTGTCTGAAACTCAGCAAAAGACAAATAAATCAGGGTATCCCTGTGCCTGGGAGCAAGCTGTGGTTGGGTAGCCCTGTGTCCTCCATTCCTTTAACAGTTTCCAGGGCTGTTGCCTGTGTGCTCCCTTAGGAGCAGGAGGATCAGAGGGGGTGGCCCTGGCACTGCCCCTCAGAGCTGGAGCCTCCCCAGGAGCTGAGATGCCTTTATGTGTCTCCTGGGTTTTATTCACTGCCTCCCTTGTGCTCTGTGCGGCTCAAGGTTTCCTCAGGGATGCTCCAGCCTAGGCACCCATCCATGAATTCCAACTCCTACCCTTTAAAACCAACCAGTAATAACCACAACGCTGCATTTCCCCCAGATTCACTCCCTTGCTCCCTCCATGCACCAACTCGTCCTGCTGCTGTCAGAGTCCTGGTGAGCCCTCTGCTCCCTGCTGACTCTTCTGGTGGCATCAGTCCTTCCTCCTCCTCCTCCTCCTCCTTGGACATCTCCCAGGGCCTGGGCTGGGCTCCTTTCCCTCTCCTTTGTCTCATGGCTCTCGTTCCACATCCCCTCTGTGCTGACTCACAAATCTGCCTTCCCAAGCTCGCCCCACACGCATAAATCTCTCTGCACATCATCCAGCCTAACCCCTCTGCCAGCTCAAGGGCAACTTGGACAAAACTGAGCACTTTATTTCCTATATCCTCCACCCTCCCCCTTCCTGCTTTTCTCCATTATTTTCTTAATTTCCCCTCCCTCCCTGCTCCCTCCCTTTCTCCCAGGCCAGCACTGTCAGCACTATCTTTTATTCTTCTGCCTCTTCCTTCTCACACAGATGCTAAAAAGATTTAGTGAACTCTCTTCTCCATAATATTTGACCCTTTATTTCAGTCCAACCAACACAGCTGGGGCAGTCCTGGCACCCCTGCCTCATGTTAGACAGAGCACATCCTCAGTCCTCTACAGATTGCAAAGAACAATGTGCCTTTGTCTGTCCAAAATAGGAAGCCCACAACAAAAGAAGTTTTGTTTTATTTTTGAAGTGGGGGGTTGGATGGAGCTATTGCTATCTCCAGAAACACTTTCCTGAGGTATGAGAGCTCATGTTGTTTGGAAGAAAATGGAGTGCTGGGAGGTGAGTTTTGCTCACCATTGCCCCTTCATTCCTGCAAAATGAAGGTGATGATGCACTGAGACTCTTCCAGCTGCAGAGCTGGTGAGTGTAATTCCATGTATATTTGAATTTGTGTTTAAAAAGAATTTTTTCTTCATGGAATTCTTGAATGGGAGAGGGAAAGGAAATATTTAGGGTGCACCTGAGTCAAAAGAAGGGCTCCAGAACCACTCCTAGAAATGTCAGCATCAACAAGGACCATGCTAGGCAGTCCCTCTAAGAGCAGGTATGAGATTTGTTCCCTGGAGCAGGAAGAGACTGGGTCTCAAAAATGTAGGACCAAAAGGCAGGTGGCACAGCTCCTCCTGCTTGGCCAATCAAACCTTCCATTTCCCTGGCTACCTTTACAGGACCCTGATCAGAAAACATTCCATTGCAAGGTTAGAGAGAATGTTTTGTTTGGATTAAGTGATTTCCTGGTTTTCATTTCAGGGCAAAAATCTTAAGATCTACAATGGTTTGATATACACCAAATTTGTTTCCTCCAGATTTTGGTTAGGAAATTGAACAGCAAATCCTCAACCATTAGGTGAAAGCTGATGTGTCTTGCTCCCATCCCTCACTAACAGCAGTTTCAGTTGGGCCTTTTCATCTCAGTGGCATAAAAAAGACTTTTATTCTCAGTTCTGTCTGGATCACTTCCAAGTGTCTCATTTTTCAATCTTTCTCTGAAAAATGAAAAAAGGATGCTCTGCAGAAAACTATAACCCCTCCTCTGAGTCCCTTCCCAACAGAGTCAGTTCACTGGATTCTCTGTGCTCTTTGTATTTCCCAGCAGGAGATGGTTTGGGGTTTCATGTTTTCCTCAAGTGCCCTATGAGTTCCTTCTCCTCATTCAGGGAATTGAGTTGAGTCCTGTGCAAACTACCCTGACCTGCATCCTAGAAAAGAGCCTGGATTGGCCCTCATGGCTCCTGAAGAATTTCCCAAAATAAAGCAAGAGGGAAAACATCTCTTGCATTTGCTCAGAAATGAAAACCCATCACAGCCACAGTTCTGCACATCCTTCTAAGGCTGCAGGAATTCCAGACCTAGGAGGTTTCCTGGTGTTTTTAATGGCTTTCAAAAGAAAATTTCCCCATATCCAGGGGAAGTCCTGTGAACATTTCCATTGATGGCACTGGGGCTGATGGGAATCCATTGCTGTGGAGGGCAGGGTGTGTAAAAATCAGCTGTTAATACCAAATAATACCAAAACCAAATAGCCCTTTTTGGCTCTTGAGCAAAGCTTCCAGCCTGTCCAGAAGCACCAGCAATGGAAGAAGCTGCTGTTCCCACAAAAGAGAAGGAATTCCTCGTGGCCAGGGCAGGAAGCAAAGCAAGCTGGGTGTTCCCCAGGCACAGCCCCAGACCCTGCACGGGTCACAAAGCAGAAATGAAGGTGTTTTGCACAGACAGGTGCAGGCACTGCTGTGATTAATCAAGCCATAATTAGGGACCTGTCGGCAGGCACTAAATATATGTTCTAGGGCTTCAACCCTCTTAGAAATCTGGGGATGGAAAACTTGCCAGCCAGGAAATTTATAAAAACAGTGAGTCTTTGGATGATGAATGCATACAAGAAAGGAAATTTTCACCAGAGTATGATAATGACAACTCTCTCTATTGCTTCCCATCTATAATTTTATTCTTTCTATTTCTCTGAGTTTATTCAAGTATTTTAGTATCAATTGATGACATGGTTTAACTGATAAATCCTGTTTTCTCTTCAGTAAATCAGGCTCAGTTTTAGCACACAGAGGAGTGCTGGTTTTACTGTTTTACCCTGAATCACTTGTGAGTCTGTGGAACACCAGATACACTCCAAGAACAGAACAGGTCTCCTCCTCCAGTGCCCTCACCTGCCATAGGTGTTTGCCCCCAGGTAAAGGTAAAATACCTCAATCTGACAGTGGGCACAGGGTAAAATGTGGCATTTTATAATTTACATATGAATTGGTGCAAAGTCAAGTCTTGAGATATTGTACTTATTTCTATGGAAATGTAATATGGGACCTCCCTTCACAGAGCACTACATCACCCTGGGGCTGAGCTGCTCAGCACCCCACTGAGGAAACTCACAGGATTTGGGGGAAGAAAGGCAAGCAAATCTTGCTCAGACTTGAGAATTACCATAAAACAGGACCAGGGGAAGCCCACCAAATGAAACAAAGTGATTTGAGGAGTCTTAGTCAGCTAATGCTGCCCTATTCAAGATACAGCAGCTGAGGGGCTGATGTTATCAGTTTACAGCCAGTTCTCTCACAGATTTTACATTTTCCCATGGATATTCTCCTTGCTCTGATCAATAAAACACATTTCTGTCTCTATATGAACCAGCTCCTTTACATTTTTAGTCAATTCATGTGGGCAGCTCTGAGGTACAGGCACATCTCAGTCATAGCAGCTCAGGGATGAAGTGTCAATAGCACAGAGGTGCAAGATGAGGAAAGTCAATGCTTAACAAAGTGCCCAACCACTCAGCTTCTCAGGGGTTTGCAGCAGGTGCTGAATTTACAGCATTTTCTGTCCTGGACATTGGTTAAAATATTTTGAGGCAGACAGAGTGTTGGGTGTGTGATTGAGCTCAGCGTTATTAAATGTGAGGGGAAGTCATCTAATGTCTGTTTAATTGTAGCTGTCTTTGGTGAGTTATATTGATGATTAATCAATGGACCAAAGGGGACAAGCTGAGAGGGGAACTGGGCTGAATCAATGTGCAGGAGAGGATGGCAAGGAAGATGGACTCTGGATCAATGGTGTTGCTACTTGCTCAGTTAGGCTGGAGATTGGGATGTGCCCTGTGCACGAGCAATGCAAAGGGGTTGCTTCACAACAAAGACATTTCACTGCTTTTTATTTATATTGATTTCCCTCTGAAGTGTGTCTTGGCATTAGGGATTCCCACTGAGCAACGAAGAAAGATCAGCTTCTTTCCTCAGAGGGTCAAGAAATCCTGAGTGATGAATCTTGTCGTCTCAGAAAAAGTGACAGGAGCAGAGGTTTGGCTGTACATTGCCTACTAGAAATAAAGAATTGAAAGTGTGTCATTAAAAGGGAGGAAAATATAAAAATATCTGAAACTGAAAAGCTGTGATTAGGAGGGGCAATGTGTAAAGAATAAAATTGAGCAAAAGACAGATTGATGAGGTCAGTGCTGTCAAAGGGATTATTATCTGAGACAGCGAAATTTGATTTTGTATTTATTTAGGGCTGCTGTACTTCAGACAGGTGCTTCAGACACCAAAATATCACAGGCGTGAGAGCTTTACTGTCAGCCTGCTCCCAGCTAAGCAGCAAACGCTGAGCAGAGCTGGGAGAAGTGCTGGCCTCTGCTGGAAGGAATTCCCGTGGCTCAGCTGGGTCAGAGTCCCCGAGTCAGTGTTTGGAATCCTGAACCTGCTGCCAAAGCAGGAGGAAAGGGTGCTTGCTCCTCTGGGCTGCATTGCAGGTCTGGAATGTTGGGCAGGAACTCTAAAGCACTACATGGATTTGTTTCAAGACCTTCCTCCTTTCTTACTGATGGAGAAATTGGATTAAATACAGAATTAATGGCAAAACTAAGACTAGCCCAGGCATCCAGCTCCTATAAAGCACCCAAACAGCACCAGATTGGAAAGAGCCCCAGTAATTCTGATAAACCATTCAGATGATGTTACAAATGAAGACACTGCTAACATTGAACTCTCCCTTGCTGCTTTCCTGTTCTTGCTGTAAGCCTTGGCTGGTTTAAAGGAGGAAATGTTGCACTGCAGGTGAAACAGCCCTGTGAGTAACCGTGCTTCCCCAAGGAGCTCATGAGAATAAACACAATGGGCTTGGGACATTTCCCAGACTCTGTTGCCAGGTGATTTTCAACCTCTGGATAATCCTGAGGTCTCACATGTAACTTAAATCTTGCAGAGTTTGTGTGTTCATGCCCTGTGGAATATTTCCCATGTGGTAATAGATCCTAAACTTCTCCCTTTCACTGCTCCTGAATGTCATTGCACAGCCACCTATCCTACGCACCAGAACAAATGAATATGGATATTGCTCTCCCTTTTTTGTTTCCCATCTGCATGAAACATATGCCATGTGCAGTGATTCCAAAAGATCAGAACAGGGTCTTTAGTCCACATGCTAAAATTCCTAATAAAATATGCATGACAAAACCTTGCAGAGGAAATCACATTTCAGCCCAGGAAAAGAGCCCTCCTTTTTAATGAGGGTTTAATTAATGTCAGATGGGCTCAGTTGGTAACATTCTCGCCTCTGGTGTAGAAGGTCATGGTTTTGAGCCCTACATTAGGCCCTGGGCTCATAACCAGTGCTGACACTGCAATGTTCTTCTGCTACACTGTTAGAGGTTCTGACCTTCAAATGAGGTGTTTAAACTGAGATTCCTCCTGCTACTCTCTGGTGGTTCTTCCAGCTGGAAGCTGAAGATGTTCTGGCACTTTTTAAGCAGCCCAGGGAATAGCCCTTGCATCCTAACTCACCCTTGCTTAATACAGGAGGTTATTAAATACAAAGCTGCAACTCTCAGCCATTACTGACAGCTGACAGCCCCCACTAATGAGCCTGTTGTGTTTATTTATGTGCTGACTCCACTCAGCACCCAGGGAAAGCTCACTGCTTTGTCACAAAACTAAGTGAAGGACTTTTGCTCTGTGCTTGAAGAGGAGAAATATAGGGAAGACATTAAAATAACGTTAAAAGGGATGATTTCTAAAATGAGAATGCCCGTGTATTTTCCAAGAAAAATGGTACCACTTAGAAAAGGTGAGTATTTTTGGCAAAGAGAGACAGAGGAGATAAGGGGAAAAAAAAGTGAGGCTTGGGAAGTAGGTAACAGCTGTTCCGAGATTTCTTGCAAAGTTACATTAAAGCCAAGAGTGACCTTCAGCAGAAATAGGGTTAAAAACCTCAGGAAATTTATTCATGAAACAGCAGTTAGATTGGTGTCAATCTGTGTGATCCTGCTAATCAGCTGTCATCACCAAAGCCATCCTAGGAACCCATCTGGAAATTAAGATCTTTATGATCTGTCCATTCTGACCATCACACATGATTTAGAACTGAAAACCTGAAATGCATTTCCAGCTTTGCCAATCTCCTCATCCCTGCCCTCCACCTTCCTCCCACCACAAAAAAATGTTCTGATTTCAGCCCCAGTGTGCCTCCCTTACCTAAAGAAAGTCTGCAAATGTTAAACCAGAAAGAGAGAAAAAGCAGCAGCAAAGCCCAAAACTTCATCTTGGTGTTGCCCCTGAGAACATTTGCTAAATATTTTTTAAAATATTAGATATCAAAGGTACTGATTATTGAAATAATAAAGGCTTCCTAACATGAACCTTACTGTTTGTGGTACCCTGAGCAGCAGGCACAGAGTGCTGCAGGACAGATAATCTTACCAAAACACTAAACCTTCCCTATTTACTCCAGCCTGGCCTGGGAGGAAAGGAAAATGGGTTATAAAACCAGCTTGTGTACACTGTGCCTCCCACAAAACAACTTGGGAATAATCAAATATATTCCAACAAGCCAAAGCTTTGATTATCTAGAATCTGGTTTATGTCTGGGTAAATAAAATACAATCAATCCACATACAGAAATTTAATTGGATTTATTTCTAAGACATCCTGCCTCCTGCCTTTTGTTCACTCTGCTGAGCCACTGCTACTTGAGCAGAGAAAAATTGAAATGATGCCATCTACTTTTATGGAATTACATCTAAGATATTTACAGAGGTTCATGTCATGGAGATGGACTTCTTTTTATTCTTCAGTAAATCATTCCTGGTCTTCAGGTAACAATTTTAATGTTACAAAGGCCTGGAAGTAATTTATGACTCTGAAAACCAGAGAAATTTGAAAAGAACATATATTTTTAAAGCAGGTAAGCTATAATCCTACACATCCCAGCTGCCCCAGCCTCCCATGGGCATTCAGTGCCAAAGCCTTTGTAGGGCTGTGTTATTCAGGACTCTGAGCAGTGATCATATTCTAATGCTGATAGCATCTCTATAATTCTAGGTATAGTTGGTTTTGGTGCAGGATAAACATTGCTCCCCACTCTATTTCCTGGGATTTTATACAAAATATAGTGTTGTGTCAGCTCCTAAAAAGGCACAAGGTTCAGGCACAAAACTTTACTGCATGAGCAAGGAACTTAAATTAAAGAAGAATTAATCCTTGGCTATTTAAGCTGCATGGGAGGAGTGCAAACAACATTACTGCTGTCAGAGAAACTGGAAAGCAGCCTCTGGAGCCACAGTGCCCCTCTGAGCAAGGCCTGAACCAGCAGCCTGGGCAGGATTTGGCCCCTGCTGATGAAGTGTGGGCTGCCCAGCTGGCAGGGGCACCTCAGGGGGATGTGTCTCACCTCATATTTATTCTAAATGAGCTGCCAAGGCTATTTAGAGAAGAGAGAACGGGGACCTCCCCAAACTCCTCAGTGCTAAAAGGAGTGGGGTGAATTGCTCTGTGTAGCTGCCTGTTTCCATCCACTGACTCCCATGGGAACCCAAAGAGGTGCAAGAAGACCTTAAGGACAAGTCTGAAGGCAGCACATCCTTGGGCCCATGCTAAAGAGGAGCTTGGCCAGGTTGGATGTGGCTTGGAGCAACTTGGATTAGTGGAAGGCATCCCTGCTCATGGCAGGGGAATGGAACTAGGTTATCTTTAATTTCCTGCCAACCCAAACCACGCTGTGATTCCATTATAAGGCAGGAAATTCCAGTAGAAAACGTTGCCTTTTCCTTGTGGTCTTTCCTGCAGAATGAACTCAATGCAAAAATGGAAATGCAGTGCAGGAAACTCCGGGATCCTCAGCTTTGGACACCTGGCCCTTTCAGCAGTGCCTGTCAGACTGGTGCAGTCACTGGGGGCTCACAGATCTACTTTCATCCTTACAATGAAGTCTCTTTTAAGCAATGCCACATCCTGCTAAACTCCAGCCAGGCTTTCCCATGTTTTTTTTTTTTTTTTTTTTTCCTTTAGACATGGTAACTACAGCAACAGGAAGCCAAACAAGCGTGTTCCCTGCGTGGGGTGCCTTTGTTGGGTGTTTCTTACAGCTGTGATCAAATGTCCAGGTGCAGCTCTGCTGAGCAGGTCTCACACACACCCAGCAGGACCTCATCAAGCTGCAGGGGATCCTGAGGAGATCAGAGCAGTGGGAGCTGCAGGGATCACAGAGGATTCCAGAGCACTGCCAGCCCCACATGCACAGGGAGGAAATCAATCGCTGTGGCACTAAATGAAGATTACAAATAGGGGATTCTTCATCAAAAGTGTGTAACATTAATCCTTTTCAGTGTGCTTTTTTATTTAAATGTGCTCTGGCTTTCTGCTGTGCTTGTAAGGAGGGCCATGGGGCAAAGGGCCATTTCTTTGGTGAAAATCTATAAATGGTTCAAGACTCTGTGCCTTGGTGGCTTTCTCTGAAGGCCACTGTCCTTGTCCTGCTGCCATGGCTCAGTGGCACTGCCTGCAGCAGTGAGCAGGGCACTGCCTTGTGTTCATCTCTTGGGAGCAGGAAATTTCCATAGAAAATGTTGCCTTTTCCTTGAGCTCTTTCCTGCAGGATGAACTCGATGCAGAAATGAAAATGCAGTGCAGGAAACTCCAGGATTCTGAGTTTTGGACACCTGGCCCTTTCAGCAGTGTGCATTATACAGGTATTGATTGAGCAGGCTGCAGGGCAGGCAGACTGATAGCAGCAAGTGCTTTTATAGCGTGGCTCACAAGCATGACACTGAAATCTTCTTTATCCTTCATCATCACTTCTGTCAGTGCATT
The DNA here is from genome assembly GCF_028551555.1 of Melozone crissalis. NCBI lineage: Eukaryota > Metazoa > Chordata > Aves > Passeriformes > Passerellidae > Melozone > Melozone crissalis. The sequence continues at coordinate 29,561,892 of NW_026535823.1, forward strand.
TTGAAGCAAAGTTACAAGATTTAGCATTTGATCACCAAAGTGTGTTTAACCTCCAAACACTAAAATAAAAACACATTCTAAAGCATTTAGAATAAACAAACAAAAAGTTAATTGTTCAACAATTCACTGGTAGGGAACATGGCTGAAGGGATTCCTCTCTGGAAGGTGCAGCCACCTCTAGATAGAGCATGGGGCAAACACATCTTTCTTTGGAATTGGGTGGTCACACACTCAAACATCCAGGCCTGGAGTCAGGTGTCAGAAGAGAGACACAAAATTTCAAAAGATTGAGTCAAATGATCATATTTTTAAACTTTTTTAGAAGTCTAAATCCTGAAGAGCAGGTAAAAGAGGGCTGCAGAACAGGGCAGCTGATTGACTACAGAACATCCTTGAATATTTCCACCCCTTCCTAAATTACAAATAAAGATATATTTGTGTCTGACACTGCTATTTCATGAAAACTGCCCAAATCTCAGTGCACCCAATCCCACACCTTCAGCTTGATGCCTCCCTGCAGATTCCACAGCACAGGGGCATGAACCCACTCATGAAGCACAAGCACTACCCAGCCTCAATCTAATGCAGCAAATAATACCAAATTAGTCATAATTAACACATAAAATTCCTGTTATGGTGTGATTAATTTATTCTGCATTCATACTTGTAGCTAATAAAAATAATTTCCACTGATAAATAACTCCTCCCAAATTCACTCCAGTGACAAGAACAGGTGTAGCCCATGTCCCCATTACCTAAACTGTCCTGGAGATGAGTTTTAATTTGTCATAAATACTTTATGCTGCATCCTTTACTACTGTATTATTAATTTTCTAGCAAAATGTGAGGTGAGTAATTGCACATGGGACAAGATAGTAGACAGATATTAGCTGGGATTTTTAAATTTTCCAGTCAGCCTTCAGGGTTTTCTGGAAAGCAGGAAAGACTGCTGTTGCTGAAAGTGGCAACATCCCAAAAAAAGTTGGGAAATACTTCAAAGTTTTTTAGTTTTGCTAATCCAGATAACAACAGAAAGTTAAGATGTGAATTATATAAGAGAATAAATTCCCTCAGCCCTGGGAAACATTTCATTTAGATTTCAAATATTCTTGCTTAAATAAAAACTCCAAAAGGAATCATCATTTCACACTAAAAAAAACCCTAAAACTATTCATTTTCAAAAGTACATAAAAGTTTTGTGCTTCTCCTCCAAACTTTACCCTAAACCCAACTATGCTCTAATGAACAAAAACTTTCCATCATACTAAATTGTTGTCAATTGTTGTGAAAATATTTAGTGTGATTTGTTGATGCAAATCATTCATTTAAGAACCTCTAAACTCAATAATTTGAACCTTTTGCTCTATTCTTCCTCAAAAAATTTCACCCGAATAATCTAAAGAATTTTAGGCAGCTCACAGTGGAACAGAACTTAGTGGTGAACACAGCCCTGGGCAGGAAAGTGATCTGCTTTTCCAGGAGAAAATTCTTGATTTAATATAATTTTTTCCTGACAAAAAGCACATTAGACATTGCTCAAAGTGCACTGAAGCTGTTTAGATTGGGTTTTATCTGATTATCAGGGCCTAAATGGATTTCCTGAAGATAAAGTAAAATAAAATAAACCCGTGATGTTTGCTAACAAACAAGGAACCTTCAGTGACTGGGCTCAGAAGATGTATTGAAGTTGAGACCTTACAAAGCACCCTCAAATCTCCTGCTCGGATCCCTCTCCTCTGGAAATATTGTGTAAAAGCCTCCCCTCAGCAGTGTCGCAGAGCCCACCCTTGTCACAGCCCACAAACCTGCACATCTCAGCTGGGCAGCCTTTGGAAGCAGACAGGAAATAAAAGGATAATAAAAACACCAAGAGAAAAAAGGGACTCCAGGATCCTGCTCCAGTCCTGCTGAAATTTGTTCTGTTTAAGCTAAAGGTGCAGGTCCTGTAAGATCTTTTCAGAATAACTGACAAGAACAAAGCCCACAATTATTAACCTTTCCACTTGTTCCCATAGTTTATTGTGACAAGACAATGCAATAAGCTTGAAGGTAATCAAAAAGCAATTTCGTAGTAGTGAGCTTAAAATGACAAACCTTTCCTTTTCTAAATAAATCACCATTATTCCCACATGGTCCATACTTGACAAGTTTGTTTCCTTAGTAACAGAGTACTTAAACAGGGTTTGTGTGCCAAGATTATATCTTTAGCCACAGAAGTGAAAGGGGAGACAATAGGACAACAATTGGTCCACCCACCTGAGTGTGTGATTCCAATGTTTAAGGACAGAACCCAGGGCTGTGCAGAAGCCCAGGGATGCCTCTTCCCTCTGTGCATTTTGAGGACCTTCTGGAGTGTGTGGACTCAGAGAGGTTTTCAACCTGCAGTGCCCAAACTGAATGTAACACTCCCTGATGTTTGTTCAATAGCTCACCTAATGTTGAGGTCAGCTGTCTTATAAATTATTGAGCACATTAACAGTGTTAGGACTGCAATATAAATAAAGGGTATGAGAAGGCAGAGAAGACATCCAGGGTGTCTGGCTCAGAGACAAAAGGGGGAACAGACAGAAGAAAAGACTAATGTGCCCTGGATGTGTTCAAGAGCTTTCTGCTTGCTTTGATCAGTAATTAAATGACTGATTGCTTTGTAATAGTGACTGTGTTTGACTGGGTACACAAAACCTGATGTCATGTCCTGAGCTCAGTCCAACCCTTCAGGAGAAAATCCTTCAGCCCACTCTGTTTGTCAGTGCCTAATTCCTAACTTTTTGCCATCAGAAGTGGTGAAATCAAGTAAACACTATATGGCCAGGCCCTAGAGTAATTGAGCTTGCTCTGTAATTAGAGGACAGCTTTTCTAGCCACAAGTCAGAGCAAAAGAGATTGATTTTAAATCTTTCAGCAATTTTTAATACATTTTCCCCATTATCAGCTGATGGGTTTCAAATTCCCCTTGATGAGTCCTAAAAGTCTCTGCACAGCCAGCATGTTGATAACCTTAAAATCAGATAGTTTGGGGTCTGTCACTGCTACAGTCCTGCATTCAGCTCCCAGCCAATGAAACACACCTGCCAAAAATCCCCTGCATACCCAAAATACAATTCCCACCTCCCTCCTCACCCCACCATCTCAGCAGCTGTCCCAAAGAGCCAAGTCACAGCAGTGTGTCAAATGCCAAGTAACTTGATAACCAAAGAACAAGAAAGGGAATATTTCTGTTTCCTTCATCAACACCAACACTTGAAAGGCAGTGTTTCTAACTCTAGGTAGCAAAAAATTGTTTCTGCAGAGAAATGGTTTGCTTGAGTTTAAGCTGAGATTCAGAACTTAATTTCAGATAAAGCTGGTGAGGTTGTAATGATGATGAATTTTCTCTATTGTTTATAAGTAAATTTTCTCAGCATATGTAGATTGGTGTTTATAAATGAATATTAAACCTTGATTTATACAAAAGTAAGGCAGTAGATATTCTGACAGACACAGCTAATTTTAGATTTCAATCAAAAGCAACAGACTCCAGCAGTCATTATGGCTTGAATTGATGCTCATCAACACTTTGAAATGACCAGGATGAACAGAATTCCCCCACTTTCTTACCCTTCCCAGCAGCTGTGCAGCCCACAGGCTTGAACAGGCTCCTCAGGATTATAAAATGTGCTGCCACTCTCAGAATTACTGTAAATGCTACTGGCCAAGAGGCAAACAGATGGGTGGGTTGAAGGTCACCTGATGGTTACTCTTGAGGAGAGGATTCTCCCCTTCACTAAGGTCATCTGAAGTGTAGAGATGAGAAGGATTTAGGCAATTCACTTTTATTCAATCAGGAATTTTCCCAAAATGCCCCAGAAAACAACCAAGATTCACTACTGGAGATATCAGGAGTGTAGAAATGTTAGTCCAACAATCAAAACCTTATTTTCATCTTTCTCCTGCCTCATGAGCACCCACTCTCCCTCTTGCATCCTTCAGTGTAAACAACATTCAATACTGAGATACAGGATGAAAATCAATCCAGAGCTTTGCTAGTTAAACAATTTACCTCTGTTCATGGGGAATAGTGAGCCCAATTCCTCAATTCCTTTAACTCTGGAAATTAAGCTGCCTTATTTTTAAATGTACTGAAACATGGAACTTGCTAAAACTAAAGTACTGGCTTAATAATATATCTGCCCATTCTTGGATGAAAGATCAGTTTGGAAGAGGCGCCGGATTCATCAGAAAACATGTTGCAGAGTAACTTACAAAATATATAAATGTCAACATCTCTCCAATCCTGCCTCTGAAATGCAAGAGAGGATTTGCTCAGTAATTCTATAGCTTTGTTTCCTTTTTCCTCTTCCAACATTATGTTCTTTTCTAATTGTCACCTGTTACAAGAGAGGAGGAAAATGATCCATTATTAAATGTTTTGCTGAGTGTTTTATCTTTACCTTTTCTGATCAGAAGTGAAGCTTTCCCTCCAAGTACAACTTCCATCTTCTCAAACCACCTACTGAGATTAAATTCTGTTGTTCTACACACTCAGAAAGAACCCAACAAAATCCAAAATGGTTGCACAGGTTTTAAGAAATAAAATTTTGATATTCCATCTGTGACAACAAGATTTGGGAAGTCTTTCAGTAAGAAAGCAGCATTCTGCATTACAGAGCTGAAATTGATAGACATATTTGCAAAAAAATTGCTGTTTGCACAAACTTCAGGCACTGCAGTGCAGATTTATGCATTTCCTACTGGTAATTTGCATTAGCAATAATCAGATGAAAAAGCAGAGGCTGCAAAAATGACATTTCCTTCTGCACTTAAGAAATCAAGTGTGCAAAGCTCTTTCCTAATATTTTTTAAAGATGGTTTTGATCCCATCTATGATAGTCAAAGGTACCTTCAAACTAGATATTTAACCTGTGGTTTAGAATGCTTTTTAATTAACTTTGATTACTTATTTATATTATTTTATGGAACAAGTGAAGGTAAACCTTGCTGCCAAGCAAAGACTCCAGGTTACCATTTCTCACTTGTTCCACAGTTGTCCTGCGTGATCTTTGGTAGATTACTTCCCTTATCTTTAGACATGAATATTTACACCAAGTAACTGCACAGAGAATCAGAACCTTTAATCACAGAAAGGACAACCCACGTTCAGATGGTCATCAGGAAGCCTCTGAGTTCTACTGATAGGATTTAACCTCTGATAAGGAAATCCTGACACAATTGGGAAAATAATAAACGATTAAAATAGTAGGCCTGAATCTCTGACTCTTTGACTACAAACTATTGATGGCAGTGTCAGGAGAGATCTCTGATGCAAATATTTAAACTGGCAGAGGGCAGGGTTAGGATGGATATTGGGAAGCAATTCTAGGCTGTGAGGGTGGTGATGCCCTGGCACAGGTGCCCAGAGAAGCTGAGGCTGCCCCTGGATCCCTGGAAGTGTCCAAGGCCAGGCTGGATGTGGATTGGAGCAGCCTGGGATGGTGGAAAGTGCTGAAAAGTACTTGCCTAGAAGGAAGATTCATCATTTGTGTTTGGGCCTTTGAACACTCAGTGCCAATGAGGAACTTCAGCACGCCATGGTGGGTTTTGTAGGTCTGTGGTAGGAGCCTGTCCCTCTCCAGTCAGTGAGCAATAAATTGCTTTTGGCAGGCATCACTCAAACTCTAAGCCACTAAGGGACATTCCCTTTGCATGCTGGCCAGAGAGAGGATAATCACTTGCAGTATGAGTGCTGTGCTTCATCCCTTCTAAGATCAAAGTCAAAATCCTCTATTTACACACAGAAACATCTGAGATCTGCAAAGTTGTGTTTTAATCTCAGCCATCATAACTGCACTTCACAGGAGCTAAGGTGTGTGACAGGAACTGAAGTTTACAGACAGATCAGGGGCACCAGGTTATTAATTACCTCCTGTCTGTGAGACTCTTTGAAATGCAATGTGTAAGCTCTTAGATTTATTAATAAATTCCCAGTTACCTCGCTGATGTGCAGTTCAAATGGTTAGAATAAACTGTTACTCTGCTTATTATTCAAATCACTAGGATAAACTGTAAAACCCTGGAATAGCACTACTGAGGGGCTGCCTGGAATCTAATGTGGTTTACAACTTGAAGTCCTGATAATCTGTTCTAAAGGCAGCTGCTGTGGTGTCCATGTGAACCTGCAGATACTCTGAGACAGCAGTGCTGAGAGATGTGGGTATCCCCAGCTTTAAGACTTGTTCCTTGGCAGGTTCATCAGGAGCACTGGGGGAATTGTCCAAAGGGACAATTTTCAGCCAGTGGGGCAATTCCTGGGTGTCCCTGAGGCTCAGTGAGCCCAAAGCAGAGGAGGATGCTGCAACCCTGCCTCTGTTAGGGAGCACTGCAGCAGGGAGGGATCAAACAGATGCACAAGGGCTGAATCACTGCAGAGATCTCCACTCTGCAGAGTCCCTAAAACCCCGAATTGCTTTAGTAATCACTTTAGACCCAACTGCTTTTAGTGAGCACTTCAGCCTCCTGTGCCAGCATTTCTTACGCAGATACACAATTTTAGATTAATTTCTTGATTAGAAGCTCATAGTTATCCAAGTCCTTTGCTCATCAGTAGTGTGACATTCACAATCTGCCAACACACCACTCTGGGAGATTAAGTAGAATAGATTTTAAATAGTATGTTATTGACATTTCAATAATTTGCGTTTCAGTAGAAAGTGACCAGATGAGGTTTAGATTCTATGATTTGTCTCACAGAACAGTTCTGCTGGAAAGGAACAGATAAAAAAAAGGGCAAGAGGTAGCTCAGGTACCTATAGATCATGGCTGAGGAGAAGAGGGAGACAAGTTGGAGAGATTCACTAAGGGGATGGATCCAAAAATGCTTTATTAAATAGCCCAAGGAATAGAAATGCTTTTCCTAAATACCTCAAAGAAGAAGCGTGAAGCAAAAGGGCATTAGCAGCAAGAATGCAATGAAAGGGCATTATTAGCCCCAAAATTACTGGTATAAATCAGCCACCAGCAAAATGAGGACATTTGGTTCTGTTCTTCATGAGAAGACCAAGATTCTGGAATAACTCCAGTGGAGACAAGACAACCTAACTATTTGTGAATGGGATTAAAGCTCATGATTGCCAAAGGCAGCAACAGGTAGGGCTCAGGAACTCAGGAAATCTTCCCTAGCCCCATTTTCCTAAGCGCTCCATTAAAACCAATCATCATATTGCTGTTAGCAAAGTGTGAGATGTAAAAGTAATGTGAAATGTAAAAGTGGTATAAAGGCCTGAGATTCCTGCTGATAAAAATGGGATATCTCAGGGTTACACAAAGTTGTGTGACAGCACCTGCGTTCTGGCTGGAAGACCCCAAGCACAAAATGTCAGAACCACTGAAAATCTGTCATTACATGAACCTCTCATGTAACAATCTGCCTCAGTTTCCTTAAATCCTTATAATAATAATAAAAAAAAATAAATAAATAAATACTAATACTAATACTAATACTACTAATAGTAATTTAGTTGTGTTGTAAAAGATCAAAACACCTGCCCAGCAATATTTGTATTCTTCTTATTAACTACATGTTTACAATAGCCAGACAGAATCAGATTGTTCCTGTAAAGAGGAATAAACTGCACGAGGTTTCTGATTTTTATCTACTAGAGAAGCTTTCCATTTGCAAATAGGCATAGACACACTGAACCACTTGATAACAACTGCTGGGTGGAAAGAAGCAGGGAAGTATTTGGGGGTTTTGTAGTGATAATTACAATAATTAAGACTGTCAGTGGTAAGCACATGAAGGCCAAAATGTTCAGCCATTAATGTCTTCATGCAGACATCCAATTCCAAATCCAGCCATACGAGCAGGGGACTCTTTTTTTAGCTGAGCATCTCTGGTTTCTCTGGGGCTGATCAAAAGAATCCCAATGATCATCCCATTTCTGAAAAACTGCTAAATCACTTCTCTTTTGAGGAAAACACTTCAGCACATGCTTAACTGCTGATGTAAATTGGGACATTATTTGGGAAATTAACCAGAGTTTGGTGCCTAATTTAAACACACAAGTTAAAACACTTTGGCATAAATTGTACATTTCTGCAAAGACACTCTTTCTCACATAAACAACAAATCAGGCATTTTTTAATGCTGCAAAACCTCTTGCCAAAATGTGAAGATGAGAATACTCTTTTCAATTTTTAGAAAATATCTGAGGCACAATTACTGCCAGGCTATGAAGAACACTGGCAAGAAAGAGGGAAAGATTTTCCAAATTTTATTCCTGGGGAAAAGGTTTATCATGTTACCTGAAGCCATGAAAAGAAAACAGTAAATATAATGCAGCATTAACACCCATCAGGCAGCATGTTTATAGGCAATTGTCTGCTTCACACACCTTGAGTTGTATAATGAGACACAGTGAGTTTTACTACCTCTGAAGTAGAGCAATCATCCTCAAATGAGCTGCCTGGAAAGTATTATTACTGTTATGAAGGGGAATTTATATGTAAAAATAACAAAACAGATTCAAGTATTAGGTAGGTCCTTGTTGACACGACTGAAAACAATGAAGCCAACTAAAAATAGCCTGTGATTTATCACAAAGGAGAGTGAGATCAGGGAAACCACTTTGCACTCTTATACAGACCCTGAAACACTTATTTTTTACCCTGAACCTTCATTTATCCATCACCCTTAGGGCACCACGAAGTTTCCATTAGTGGCTAATTGCAAACTTGTCCCTACCTCAAAATTATTAAATCCCTCTCTGGTCTTAGCTCAAAGAGTATTTTTAGAAGCCTTAAACAGGTTCACAGTGTGAGAGGCTGAGTCTCCAGGAGGTGCAGCAAGGTCCCCTCCTATCCCCACCTGGAGAGCCTGGAGCAGGTCAGGGACAGCAGCTCAGCACCAACCCAAACCTGGAGCATCACAGGCACAGCCATGAGACAGATTTTGGCTGCAGGACCAGATATCACTCCAGAAGGAGGACTGAGATTCAGGAGTGAATAAATAAAGGGGTCTGGGGGTGATGAGCTCAGATTTTGAAACCACTCTTCCCCTCTCCCCTTGGTGTTTCTCTCCTGTTACTCTCCTGGCACAGAAAGCTCAGACACAGACAATCATAAACTGTTTAACCACTGGTTATTCAGGGTGTAAAGGTGGAAAAGTATTTTCCTGCAAAATGTTCCCTTTGTAAGTGCAAAGAAATAAAATCTGGGATTGGACTGCATAACAGATGTCTGATTCCATCTCCTCTGTGGTGAGTGTACTTCTGAGAGAATAACTAAGAAGGGCATCTCTACATGGAGAGCAGCAGGCAAGTAAATATGAAAAAATGTATAAGTGATGACATTTTGCCCCACATGTGGCACTCTGCACAATTACAGATTTTCTTTATAGGAACAGAAAAGGAACCTGAGTGCTCTGTGAGCTGGGCCAGCTGTCATATGATCTCATACATGCAGCCCAGAGGATTTGTTTTCCTAAACAAACTTGCAATCATCTGTCTTTTTAAATATAACTTCTGTGGCACACAGAGGAAAATCAGAAAGTGATGCTGAAAGCTTTCTATGCTCTATTAATTTTATTATGCAAATCCACTCCCCAATTGATGTTTTCATTCAAAACCAGCACAAGATCAGTCATTATTCCTGGATGTAAAGGGAAGCAAAACAAGCAGTATTCAAACAAGTGAATTCATTCAGATTATTATTTTAATACAGCAGTATTGTCTGTAGGTAATTTTTAAAGCATGTTTGCAGAGCAATTTAAGGCTTCTTCTTCCCAGAGACTATTTAGCTCTGTCAATATTTATTAATATTGCTTTTGTAAATACAATAGAAAGCAGAAATGTTTGACTTAAACCTAATAAGCAGATTTTGAGAAACGGACAACATTGCTTTTTGAGTTATCTGTCTCCATTCTTAATAAAGCAGCAATAAAGGGAAAGCAAAAGTCACAAAGTCTGAAACTCCATAGAAACACATGCAAGGCATCTCCAGTGTTTGAACATCAGGTCTGCTGCCAGAGGTGAGCATTACATAGTTGGTCAAAACTGATTTAAAGTAGTTAATGTAACACACTCACCTAGTCTGTGGACATACAGACAAGGGCATGCATTTCCTTTAAACACCACATTCCTTAAGTACTTGTAGGAAATGATCCACACTGTCCTGGTCTATGATTGCACTTGGGCTAAAGGCCAGACACAGAATTTGACTCCACTGTGGATTTTGGAGCTCAGTTTCTCAAATCAACACAAACATAAAGAAGTTAATTGGAATTGCTAACAAATCAAAGCAAGCAGAAGCTCTTTTCCCCTGCAGAAACATATTAGTTGTGTTTTCTACAAAACACCATCCAATTGTGATTCATAGTACAGAAGCATTTTCAGGTACAGTTTTGAATGAGTGTTCCAAATACAGAGCAGGAATTAATCCCCAAAGCAAAGAACTTCAAAGCAAAAAAAGACAGTAACAGTGGGGAAATCAAAGCAACAGAAAGGCAGCGTGGTGTGCTCCAGCCAGGAACAGACCCACAGACCAGCTCTGTGTGCTGGTGGTGACAACCTGGGGACTCAAAGTGCAGCTTGTGAATCACATTTGATAGTTTCAAACCCTTACAGATTTACTGAAGCACAGCCTACCATGAGGGACAGCTTTAGCTTTTCCTGAGGGAATTTACCAGAACCTGCAGTGCCCATATCATGGATCTGCCAGGCTGTCTTGTTGGCTCCTTCAGGCACTGAAAGGCTGAAGTTAGATCACTCTGAAACTTCTCTTCTTCACTGTCATGTCCCCATTTGGCCCTGGGAACTCAACACCATCACATTTTTCATAGTTCTGTTGTCAGCTAGTTTCAAATAGAGCTTAGTTGCTCATAGTTACATTTTGCTTATTCTGAAATGCTAGGAGCATGTTTTGGGTGTCTGGATTTTATGGCTCAGTTATTTTCCTATGGAACAACTACAATAGGTCCATGTTTTACCAAAGGAATAAAGACAAGTAAATTTTCCAATTATCAAGGTAATGTAGCACTTGTGTATATCATCATGAAGCTGTTAACAAAAATGCTACATTTTCATTAGCTAAAAAGCTATTTATTCCTAATGGGTTGTTAAAGACTGAGGGCAAAATTCCACTTTCAGCTACACCAGCATAAATCTGTAATCCATCCATATGCCTCTGGTTTTATATTGGTGTCAGTGAAAGAAGAATTTGCCCTGAATGTTTTAAATGTTTCTATTTAAGAAAGTTATTATTCACCAGTAAGGACCAATCAATAACAGTAATCAAAGGAACTTCTTCCCTTCACCATTAGATTTAATGTGTCAGAGTATTAAAGAGAAGCTGGATGGCAAAGATTTTAAGAATCTGTAAAAAGTTCAACTTTCTGATGGTGTGAACACTGTACTTACAATATTTGTTGGGAAGTCTGTTGGCTTTAGAGAAGACTTAAGCCAAGGATATTTGGCCACCCAAGCATTCCAGGTTGCATTTTTTACCTTTGCAGAGGGCTGAGCAGCCTTTGGTCTCTCAGTTTAACCTCATGGCAGCCAACCTAACAGTCTGTCCTGTACAGAAAGTTTTGGAGGCAAAGATAAGGTCTGTTTGCTGTCCTCAATTCTTGTACAGTGACAGCAGTCAGAGTACCCAGAAAGTATCACATTCTTGTTTGCCCCAGTTTTTAAAAGCCAGCAGATTGTTGCTAATACATGTTTTTCCTTCTGTGATTGATTCTTCTATTCATCTATTGATTCATCTATTCCTTTTATCTACTTTCATCTATGGAAGCATTTGCCATCAGTAAACAAATAATATAAATATCATTAAATACAAAAGGGAAGGGAGATGCCTTGCATTGTATGAATTATCACCCAGGAATACATTATAATAAGCATGAATAAAACAATGTTTACTGTGAAAGAACTAGGAACATGCAGCTGTATAAACACTTCTCAGTAGTAGTAAGAGTATGATTTCTCACTCTTTTTTTTTAACTTAGTTGAGTTTAACTATAATCCCGTAAGCCACTAAGCCCTGGAGAGCATAAATAAAAGTACAGTCATGGAGGGCCAGCATTAATTCACATTACATGGCACGGTAAAATATTAATTTACAATGAAACACAGGATTTACGAATCAATGAGTCCAGTCTGAATATCTGCATGGAGCAGATGGGGGGAGAAAAAGCCTTTTCAAGTATGAGTTAAGAGAGGAGGTTCCTGTAACAATGACAGTATTTCAAGATGAAATGTCCCAGCATATTCCTGCCAAAATATTTTTTACATTCTCTTGTTTTGATTGACAAGAACATAAAGTTGCAGGTAAATAGGGACTAATACCATGATAGCACCAAGCACCCTGTGGTCCTTGTCCACAGCAATCAGCTCTAAAACATGTGTTTTCCTCTCCTTTAGAGGTGAGGGAGCAATGACTTGCTGTGCTGGACTGGAGCACAACTGCAGGAACTCAATAGCTTAGATTTGTCAGTAGGAAACCTGTGACAAAGCAATGAAATTAATCCAGAACTCTTGGGTATAATCCTGGAGCTGCTTCCACTCTCTGTGGTAAAAGGGTGGGAAAGCAAATCTATTTCTTTGATCGTCTCCAAGGGAGCAAAAGGGAACCCAGCACATGAGCTCATGAGGTTTTGTGTTTTGGTCATTTGTGTTACTGGAGGGTTTGCCCACTGCAGCACTCATGTTCATCTGTCACACGTTTTCAGTCTTGGCTGAAATTCACCTTTCTTTAGTTTCCACTTGTTCATTTCTCATTTTTTTTTACCCTTACTCCCTTTGCCATCTGGGGTGCAGCCTTTTTTCTTCCCTTTATTTGCTGTTCTTCCTTTTAGCATGTTTATCACATCAAGCCAGTGGAGGAACTGTGCACCTGCTGCTGATGTGTGGTGTACATGGAAAGTAAAATAATCCCACTATTCTCTTTGTCCTGGATAACTGAGTCAGGGATAAATTAGGAATTGAGCAATTCCTGGCTCCCACAGCTAAATAACTTGTATATTGTGTTTTAGAGTCCTGGGAGAATTTACTTTCTAATTCAATGAGGAAAAAGCAGATTCAGTATTTTCTCATTAAGGAGAATGATGTTTTTAAAGCCACAGGGCAAGAAGCTCAAGCCTTTACTATTTCCAGGTTGTGATGAATAAGAATGTCATAGAGAATTAGCAGATACTCTCTGGAAAACATGAGGGAAAAGTCAGCTTTGAGAGACAGTCCATGAAAGTGTTACTGAAGACCTTGTAAGTGAGGAAAAGTACTTTAAAATTAATATAAAATGTCAGTCATAACAAACAGAGTTCAGAACTGCACTTGGGCCTGACATGAAAAGTGAAGTCTGGAATCAAACCACCAAACTAATTGTAATTTAAGACTTGGAAGAATATTTAACCCTGGGCCTCTCGAGCTAAAGACTAGTGCAGCAAATAATCAGTCCCTTATATTGTTTGTCTTCCTTCCCCATTTGCTTTAACTTCCAAGTCTTGTGTGACCTTTCAAAAGCATCATTTCTTCATCTCTAATCTTAAAGCACTTGCATGGGCTTCTGAATGCCCTCAGTACTTCATCAGTCAGCCAGGCTTGTTCCAAAGCATCATCCCAAGCCCTTTTAGTTTGTGTCTCTCTGCACTTACTTTCTCATTAGTCCATGGGCCAGAATAAAAAGCAGGCTCCACTGAAAATACTCCTTGCACAAGTCCATGAAATGCAGCCTATTTCCCACTAGGATCTTAGCACATTTACTTTAAAAGCTGAATCCTATTATTGATATGCCACTGATTTATATCAGGAAGGCTCAACATCCAGATATAATTTATCTTAGCCCAGTGTTTGGAAAATGAAGCATTCAATATTGTGTCCTTTGACAAATGCACATAGGCACTGGATCCCAGAGGTAGCTCTAACAAATGGTCTTATTCTTGCATCATTCTAGAAATGCCTAAACCCAGCAGCTTCTCAGAATTGCTTTTGTAGGTTCACGCCAAGCAGTCTCACTGCTGTTGGAGAGAATTAAAATCAAGCCACCAACCCTCCAGCTCAAAAGCTGCAGAACTCATTTATTTTTAAACAAAATAATTAAAAGAAAAACACTAACCACAAAGACTTCACCTTTAGAGTCAAAGAGCTTGATTGACTTTTTCCCTGGAAATCTTATAGCAGTAGGGAAAGAAACACATTAAAGCCAGGGTTTCCTTTCAGAGTGAATGTTCCATCAAGAAGTGAAAATCTCTCTTTGCCTTGGATGCAGTCATGTATCTAATCTTACCATAAATACTGCATGACTGTGTTAGACTGATTTAATAGCAGCTCTATAAATAAAAACCCCTTGACCTGAAGCACAGGCTGTGCTGCTGCCTTGAAGAGGCTTTTTGGAGCTGAGGGTGTGGGATAAAGTCACAGAGCTGTGTCCTGCCCTTGGAGACAGGCTGTGGACAGTGGGACCTTGATCCCTCCTTCTCCAGTGGCTCAGGCTGAGCTGGGAGAGGGGGCTGCAGCACAATTTTCCACGTGGCAGGACAGCATTTGTGAGTTGTTTGTGAAGTGCTGAGCGCAGACAGACGTACAGGGATTGCCACTGGGATGTTGACATTTGCAGCTGGCAGTGCTTCGTGTTACCCAGCTATTCAGGGCACACAGGGCACTGCAGGAACTCTGTGCGTGCTTCTCAGAGGGCTCAGGGCATCTGCTCACTCATGTCTGCTTGTTCTTGGCTCCACAACAGCCAGGTGAGAGGACAGAGACACCCACATTCCACAGCATCTAGGGGATGGATTCACACTTCATGCAAAATGGGATTTTTGCAGGTAGTTTTGACCATGACAAGACAAAGCAGTAAATTCTCCACTGGCTCCAGCCATGGAGCAAGAGTCGTTGCAGTAAGGTAGAAAAATGATAAAGAAAAGCCTTATAAAATCAGCCCTGCTCTGGCTGGCCTGCCATTACTTCTAAGTCAAGCTAGCATGTTGCAAGCTCCCATGTGAAATCAATCCTGTTGTGAGCAGCTGGTTAACATAACAATCCTGTGTAAAAAAACCAGCTTGCACCCCTATAAACAGGTCAGAAACAGGTTACAAGAGGAACTGGTTACATTAGATAGAAATGTAACCTGTCTCTATCTATGTAACCTGTTAGGAACAGGATACATTAGATAGAAAAATGAAAACTGTCTCTCACAAACAACTGTACATACATAGTGAGAGTTTGAGTGACCAATCTATACAGAATAACAACTTGTTACTGACCAATAAGGTAATTGGTAAGAAAGCTACTGAGCAATTGGAGTCCCACATAAGCTCTGTAAAACTGTATAAAAAGGAGTAATGTAAATAAAGAATGGCCTTTTCCCACCATGAAGAAAATGGAGTCCTGTGTGATTTATTCCCCTAAGAAAGGCATGAGAGCCTGCCCTGCCTGTGTCCTGTCCCAGCTACTGCTGACCTGCACATGACCATAACCATCACCTTTCCCTGAGGCCACATTTCCCATACACACACACTTTCTGCCAGTGGCAGGGGGAACTGGGCTCAAAGGATGTAAAAACCCATTTTGTGATCAGACCAGAGAAAAGGCTGGACTGGGAAATGGAAGCTGAGCTTGCTGTGCAGCACAGCCACGTGTCAGCTGATGGCCCTGCCTGGGCATTAGCTCTGAATCCTCCAGGCAGCCTCCAAACATCTCTGAGGAGGTGACATCATGATATCAAAATGAAATGAGACTATTTAAATGCAAGACTATCGTGGTGCCAGTACAATGTGAAAATGAAACTGAGTCAATGTAACCCCACAGGGAGCAAGTTACAGTTTGAGAGGGAAATAAAACAATGTAAATGGATGTTACACTGGACTTAAAGAGCCCACTGAGGCCAGGGTCTGTTGCTAAATTTGTTTGGGCATTCAGCTTAATTTGTGCCATATATCTTGAGCTGGGTGCATTGTTTTACTGACTAGCTATTAACTAAAATTAACATGCAGCCAAGTATGTTAGTGTGCAGGCAGGGTTTGACCTAAACTGTGAAAAGCAAAGACACCATGGAAGTCTGGCATTTCCCTCCTAAGTGGGAAATGTCACTGAAACAACTCAATGATACAGAATCTACACAATTATGAGTATCCTGGCACTGTCAAAGAAAGATGTTTACAAACTCACTGGAAACTAAAATGTGAAAGCATAAATGATATGGGTGTGTTGGGATTCAGTGTGAATCAAGGCTGGATTCAGGGCAGGCAGGGGGAAGGGAAAATGCAGTGTCATCATCAAGTATCTGAAGGGTGTGCAACAGCAAAAGGCAAGATTTAGTCCTTAGGGGAGCTATTGAGGGGTAATGGCACAAAATTGAGGATAAGAACTATCAGTCTGATTACCAGAACAGTCCTGCACTAGTGGGATCTGCTGGGCTGTGACAGGCTCTCCCTTGGAAACAGCAGATTTCATCTGGATGTCTGCAAGGATTCCTCACAGAGCCCTGCCTGTTCCTGTGCTGCTGGGACTAACAGTGCTGAGGCACTCATGAAGCACATCCTGCAGCTGCCCTAAGCAAGGGCTAAGAAATACAAGAAAAACTTGGCTTTTTGGCAGCCACGTTTCAGGAGATGCTCTGGACAGTCCTCCAGACATCTGGAGGTGTTAATGCCTGCCCAGGCAAAATCTCCAGCTGGAAAAAGGACATAGGCAGGTAGATGCAGAGCCATGGACACCCTCCCACTGCAGTGCACCCATTGCTCACTATTTTTCTATATGTGACAGAAACAAAAATGCAAGTAGACATCAATTCCCCAGATGATCACAAACCTTAAATTAAATAATCAGCAACATGTCTACAAGACACAAAAATGTTTTATTATAATTTTTTGAAGAACCTGAGATTTATCAGCAGCCTTCCAGGACTAAAATTTCACTAAAATTTCCCCTCTGTTTGCTATAGTGACAAAATGGAGGAACGGAGGCAGACATGATTGAAATGTCCTAGGTCACCCTAATTCTTTTATTGACACTCATTACTGCAGTGACAGAATACAAATGCTCCCAAAGAAGTATTATATTCTACCAAGCCTATAATGTCAATAATCTTCAGGGAATCTGTAATCCAAATAACCAGGCTTATTTTAGCAGGTCCTAAGGAGCATTTAGTCTATAGCAACTGGCCTTACTACAAAATCCCTGGGAAAATTTGGCTTAGAACTACATGCAGCCACTACACAATTCCTGCTCTGTTGAAGTTAAATGTATCAGCTACTCATTTAATATAAACCATAATCTTAAAAAGACATGAAAGAGAACTCAGTCTAGATTAGAGATCAAAGACATGATCCATGTTACAGCAGTTTTTAGAATACAGGAAACTAAAATAATGTTAACACTCTATTTTGCTGTCCAGCATCATTATGAAACTCCTTGACTTCCATGCAAAGAACTGAGAAGAAAAACACAAGAAAACACAGCTGGAGCTGACAGCACTGAACTGGGGGGAGGGAAAAAAAGAACAAACCCTTTCGGATCCAAACCAGTTATGGTTGCAAATTATCATTCTGACTGTATTTAAGGAACTTACTAAGGTCTAGAAAAAAATGCAGCTGAAGGCATAAAACAGTCTCAGGAAGGGATGTAAAGTCTTAGCTTTCCAGAAGGCAGAAATATGGAGGAAAATGGTGAGCAACAAAAAGCTGCACCTTGTAACTCATGCAGTTGTTTGGCATCTGAAAGGGTTTGACAAAAGCTCTGGCATTGGGGCAGGGATTCACTCCAGGTAGTGCAGCTTTCTTAACACTTGTGCCTGGGTTTGCCTAGACACCAGCCCAAGTTTGTAACATGATTTCTATGCCTTTCCTGCAGCTCTCCTTGATGCCTTGTGAAGGCTCTCCTAGAACAGAGACTAGACAGAGCTAAAGAATAAAGCAGGGATTTATTAAGAAGCCTCAAATAGATCCACCTTGGGCAGTACAATCTAAAATGGGCAAAAAATGGACGACAGGTCACAGGGTCTCTCACTTTTATAAGTTCTGCTCCATTTTCATATTGGAGCTAATTGTCCAATTACAGCTCTAGCCCATGAAGTCCCATCCTTCTTGTTTTTCTGTCTTTGGTCCACTGTTGTTTATGCTCTTGGGTCTGAGATCTGGATCAGTTGTCCTTGGTCTCCAGCTAGAGAAGGAATTGTTTTGTCTCCCTTCTCTGTGAAGAGAACTGACTATCCCCTAATATGAAGCCCAGACTTACACACTAAAGCAGCACAGAATCTGAAAGATATAAAAGCTAAAACCTGAGGCATCATCCTAAAAAACACAGCAGACAACTACTTTGAGGAGAGAGAGTTCCAAAATCAGTTAGTTGAAGTGAGTGCCACTATTCTTGGATATTGATGGAAAAATAAGGCAAAAACCAGAGCTCTAGGCTGGTGCCTACCCTCCAACTTGGAGAGAGCCAGACTTTCCAACTGCACCTCTTGCAGCACAGAACCACAGAATCACAGAATTTCTAGGTTGGAAGAGACCTTTAAAATCATTGAGTCCAACCCATGTTCTAACACCTCAACTAGAGCATGGCACCAAAAGCCTCATCCAGTCTTTTTTTAAACACATCGAGGGATGGTGACTCCACCACCTCCCTGGGTAGATGATTCCAGTATTTGATTCCAGTATTTGATGATTCCAATATATTCCAGCAGGCCCAGCATCCCTCTCACAGCAGCAAGGCTGCTCTCAGGTGCAGCAAGGCTGTTCCCAAGGCCTGGTGGATCAGGCTCTGGGAAGATTCTGATCTGGGGGGATGTGACAGTAACAAATGGCCTGTGCAGGCCCTGTGACAGGCTGCTCACTGGGTAACTGATGAGCTCTGTCCCAGTGAGCAGAGCCCATGTATTTAGCGAATGACAGAAGTGCGATGTTGATCGAATCTCTGTGAATAGCAAAGAAAAGCAAATCCAGGCTCTGCACTAAATGCCCATGATGGATAGATTCATCCTGCTGTGTGCTACTCTCATTCCAATGTATTCATTCAAAGTACACATGTAATTCAAAATTTTCCTTGAATTTATTCTTGTTTACAGGAACTCTGAAGCACTCTGCTTCCAAGTGTTTGCAAATGACAAAGTACTCCACTCTGCTCCAGGGAAGGATTTGAGTCCATATCCTGAATTAAGTCTATAGCACACTCTTGCTAGCTGCAATAAATAAAGGATAGGCTTTGATTTGTCTACATGACAGTGTAAATCAAAGGAAGTGGAGGGAACAAAGCCCCAGCCACATGGCACCTATAAAATGAGAAGAGGGGTGGAGAACTTGGTTCTGCTTCTATCACAAAGCTTTGGCCAAAATCTAATTGGCTTTGAAAGAGCAAAAAGCTCAAATCTCCTGCTTGGAGAGACCTCAAACCCTTCACCTTTGTGTTCCATGCACAGTGTACAAATCCACACATTTTACTGAAATAATCACAATACTGAGGTGTTTTTTTAAATGTTTAAACTAAAGGAGAGAATTCTGGAAGATTTTAAGTTTCCTAGGTGACAAGTTTTGGGTTTTTGAAGCCCACCTGTGAGGATGACAGTTACAGATATAGACTCTTTTTCTCTTTTTTATATTTTTCTCTTTCCTTTCTATAAATCACACACAGCTTCATGGTGTACCTTTACACCAGAATGTCTAAAGCATCAGGAAGCCTGTGGAAGCTGTATTTTGCCAAGGATTTCGGGGTTGATTTTTATTTCTGTATTCTCAATGTAGGCAATTCTTGTAGAAGCAAAATACTGTAATTAAATTGTCTCAGTATTGACAGTTTCTTTGTTGCATTTTTCCTATTCCCTTTTCACTAGGTCACCCTGATGGACTGGAGCAGATTAAAAACAAGAGTTCCAGGAAGTACTGCAATCCAAACCTATCAGCCCTAACCTGAGAATGTTCTATTCCATATTATTCAATACAATTTTAAGAGAAGCAGGATTTCCTAGGTTAGGAAACTAACAAAGACACAGAATATCAATGAAAACATGAAATCACTCCTCTCTGCTTCCAAGACTGGCTTCAGAACTGGGATTTGCACAGACCAAGGTGCCCATCAGTCCCTGTGACCTGGCAAAGGTCATTCTCTTGGTGGAGGAGTTTTCTGACCTCCTAAAGATGGGGAAATCAGGTTCACTAAGCAGCTCCAACACAAACCTTTGATCCCTGACCTCCAGGCTGGATTCCTGCAACTCATTAGACAGCTACAGTGAAAGATGCTAAGAGATTGCACATTCAGAGCCACTGGTGCCTCAGCACCTGGGGTGAAAGTCTCTGCAGGCAGAGTTCAAGATGGCACACATTACTTGCAGCCACTGCCACACGCCATGGGTTGTCACCTCAGCTCACCTGGGCTCTCAGCTGTCAAAGCTTCTCTTGTTATTTGGAAACAGAGGCAGAACAGAGTATCAGATGGACTAATAATCTGGATTTATCTTTACCGTTTTCACAAGAAGCCAAGTTTTAAGCACAAAAGCAGAGTATAAGAAAAAAGGTTAGGAGGAGGAAGCCTCAGAGGAAGGCAGAGATCACAAAGCAGCTCTGCCTAGTGGTAGAGAGGAAGAGCTGTGCCTGCAGCTCCTGCAGCAGAGGATTAAACATGTGTTTTATTCCAGGAGACAGAATTGTGTACACACACTATAAAAATGACACCAAGTCCAAATGACTCTAAGGAACATTTTTTTTTGACATATGAAAATTTGTAAACCGTTAGAGCAGAGTGTTTCTAGGCAAAGTTATACATGGCAAAAGTGTGTTATTAGTGGACTAAAATAAGCAAAACTGGTATAAATATTCTGTTGGGGTTTTTTCCTCTAAAAATAACTATGTTTTTATTATGTCTTGGTGTGACCCTTCTGCTTATCAGCACCCACATCCCTTCACACCCATGTCTGACTGGTAACCAGTTACAGCCTGACTCCACCTCAGTGGGAATCAAAGGGAAAGTTTAAAGACACCCAAAGCTGTTATTGTTCAGGAAAATGATAAGTGTTATCAGTTATCAATGCATGAGAACCTTTTGAATATTTCTCTCTGCTAATGCTGTGCTCATTTTACTGGCTGTCTTTTTTTGTCCCTATCAAATTCAAGGCCCTCTTTCTAAAGTCCTAGATGGATCAGGTCATGAAGGCCATTCAGAAACATCCTGCAAGATGTGATGCCTCTTGACATATATGTCCCACAGGCACCATGAAACATTAAAGTGACAAAACTGCAAGTACAAAGTTAAGATGGAGATTTCTTCAGGGATAGCCTGACAGACTGGGACCTGCTCACAGAGAAAATCAAGAGGTCTGCAAGTGTCAATGGCTTCCACAGCCACATGGAAAAGTTGTTTCAGGGGATCCTCACTCGCACAATACTGACAACAAAGAATGAGAGGTCAGCATGACAGAAGTTACTAACAAAGCAGTTTGCCAGAACAACAGGAGAGACCAAACAGCCTCAAGGAGTTGTAGCTGAAGCACATTTAAGTTCTACACCCCAAGACAACCATGAGAAGTTCTCTAATTCCATACAGGGACATGTGTGATATGTGTGATGTTTGCTGTGCCTACAAACACCTCTGGTCACCGAAGCTGCAGCTGAGGCAGAACAGAGCTGTAACAGGTGTGGGAGTGATGATGCAGAAACACTCCTGCCACTCACTGCTGAGGATGGGCAGCACTCTCAGCACAGCCCCAGGACACACTTCAGCTACAGCACAATGTGTCTTTTCATGACAGACATCACAAGCCACTACAGCATCCAAAACTGTGTCCATCACAGTTACTCACAATAATAAAGATTTCAGAGAAGCCACTAAAGCCTTGCACTTATCCAAACTCTGCCTTAAGGGTTGTATGTGATCAAATTGTGCCATCATGAATCACATCCTGAAGGAGCATGGGGTGAAAAGTCCACATGAGAAATACCTGATATCTGTGACTGTGACACACATCACCAACAGTGTGCAGCTACTTCATCTGGGTCCAAAAATAATACCCATCATTTGGGGACATGCTAGTTTCCTTGTCACCAAATCAACATAATTAATTTAACCACTATCATTACAGCTGAACTTTCCAGCCCAGTCAAATGAAATAAGTCAATTCCATCTGTGTACTTTTTTTTTTGGATGTTTTCCTTCCTCAGTGGCTAATTATTGAAGATTTTCTTCTAAGCCCTAATTCATGTCTCCTTCCTGCTGACTGCAGATAAAATGTCATCTGTGCAGGAGCTCATAATCAGCTGATTCTGACAAGCAGAGGATAAAACACAAAAGGAAGAATATTGTTTTAAGGAGGGAGAAATCCAGATCTAACTACTGGGACTTTTGCCAGCAATTTCAATGGGAACAGAATAGAGGCCTCATTGAGACAATGGAAATTAGACCCTGTTGCTTCTCAAGGGTTTTGTTTCCTTCTAGCTTTTTGGATCAAAGGATGATGAAACAGAGCAGTGTAGCTTCCTTTGCATGATCAAAGGAAAGGGAAGGTGACAAAGCTCAGGATACAGCAAAGGAGAGGGTAAAACCCCACCAGACAGGGTGCTAGCTGAGGCCTTGAGCACTTTGAGGATCCTCTGCCATTTTGTTCAAGTGCTTAAACAAAACATAGAAACCTTCCCCAGCCTCAGAATTTAAAGATGCTCTTCACATATCTGGCAGCCTCTGAAATAAGAGATACGTGTTTAACTCCTTGAAACGCCAAAATCAGTTACTGCCCTTCAGCCTCTTAGTTCAAGAAACACCTCACATGGAATGGGGAGGGGGGAGGGAGGAGAGGGAGAACACCGAGCTTTGAAACCAGAGAACAAAATCGGAGTCCTCCCATTTCATCCTTCCTGAACAAGTGGGTCTGGCTGACCTCTTATTCTCTCCTTATCCTTCATCCTGTAAAAACAGAAATCTAGAGAAGAAAATAAGAACACTCTAGCCTAATACGCTCATTTTCTCCTCCTGATGTTTCGAGTTCACTCTAGGGAGGAGTCACTGCCGCTAGCACTGAGGGAAAATGGCCAGGATCATTTACTGAAGCCGGACTGAAGCCGCAGGTGTTGCATCCATTGCCTGAGCCCGGCTCGGGCAGCCCAGCCGCCACCTGGTGACTGAAAACTCACACTGCGTTATTCCCTCTGCACTCACTCCTTCATTACTCATTCTAGATACGCATGGAATGCATCTGACAATGCATCCCAGGTAGGAGTAAGGAGCTCCGATTCTCTAGAGTTCAAATATACAATATAGATCAATGTTAGAAGGAAAAAAGAGATAAATTTAATTAACTCAAGTCTTAGATTGCAGAGAGTGGTCGGAGGGGGGGTGGCTGGGTTGGATCTAAATTCAGGTACTACTCAAGAGCTTCTTCACATCTGTGCCTCCAGTGACTTTCTACAGGAAGGAAGCAGAAAAATGACCACATTCCAAAGATCCATTACCTTTCCCTTTGTTTGTGCCCTGCAGTCCCAGCTGGCACCACTGTCCTGAACTGTCACACAGACTTGCTCTGAACCAGGTGACTTCAGTAAAAAGATTTGCAAGCTGAATGCTAGAAAATAGATTTCTATAACATGGATTATGGTGGCATGACCAAAAAGTGCTCTCAGTCAATATTTTAATAAGCTGTAACAAAATGTTTAGGACCATCATTTTTAGAGGGCAATAGATATCAACAAACAGAAGACTGCTTGAAAAATGTTTATACTTAAAATATAATGACTGCTGCACATATTCTTTTCAACTTTTATGCTCTAGTCAATGTATTATAATTGAGCTCTACTGAATTACTTTTCTAGTGGATAAATACTCTACACGCTGTACTGTGAAGACACATCATGTAATGTATACTAATTAAGCCATTATATCTGTAGAGAAGATTGTATCTGAAATATCAAATTAGCAGGAATTAAACATCTCAAAGGATTAATGAAATGTTATGGAGCCATTCACTTCCAGGTCAACAGGTTCAATTTCAGCTTAGTTGAATAGTTATAATGAATTTATGTGCTGGAGATAACAATTCTCTGCATATGTCCATAAATCAGGGTAAGAGCCCCCAGCTCATACCAAGAGCAGCAGGCTTGAAGCACAACAAGGCAGCCAGGAATATTCTGCTAGGCCTGGCTTTGGCACACAGCCTGGGGCTTCGGGAGATCAAAGAGCACATTTCCTGCATGGCTGCAATGTGTGCAGGCAGCAGTGAGCCACACCAGAGACACTCAGTCAGTTCTCCTTACAGACCTGCCAACAATTGTCAGCCCCAGCAATAAAGTTATCACAGAACATCCAGCCCCATCTCCTCCTCTGCTCAGTGAGGAGCCTCTTCTGCTTCTCCTCATTTGTTGCTCCTCATTTGATTAGTCCAAGAACACTCATTTCTCTCTCAGCAGCCCTTGCTGTTTCCAGCAGAGATACCTGCACCTCTAGGAAAAGGTGGGGCTGGGGCATGGAAAAGGTGGAATTGTAACCAACTTTTACAAGGCTTTATCTTATCTTTATTTACAATGAATATACAAAACAATCCCTGCCTTTGTTGTGGAAACACAAATTCGAGACCAAACTTATTTGAGATGAAATAACAGCATGTCAAGAGATGCAGGCATCAGCTCCTCAGTGATGATGGGCAGTGAGCAAACAACCACCAGTTTATGCATAAGAGAAAGTTAAGAAATAACCACATCAAGAACAAATAACTGTAACCTAGCGGAGTATGAACAAAGAGGCACCTCAAACTCTGCAGACAGACCTTGAAATGAGACAAAATTATAAATGCAGAGATCACCCAAAGCCCAGCACTTCAATTTGCTGTGAGGACTCTGGTTTTGTCACACACAAACATTTTAAGCTAAGGAATGCCAAAGTTCCTGCTCTAGATTTTTTTACTGAGTTTCTGTGGAGCTTGGCTAAAATTTCCAAATTACTGAGCTCCAATATCTCCAACAGAACTGCTAGAACCATCACCTATGCAGGTATTATGGAAAAACTGTATTTATAGGTGCTCCAGGGGATTTATAAATGCAAGTTGTTAATATCAGTCCTTCCTGTGAGTGTTTAACCCACACTCTGCAATATGGGCAGGAAACCTCATGAAAACAGCCTGTACTGCTGACAGGGAAGTCATCCTGTCACCTCTACCATCACCACACTTTGTGATCATCCTGCTCCCCTTTCAGAAGCTCCCAAGATCTGGAGAAATAAAGATCTTCACCAGAGAATATCTGGATGGTTGTAAAATAGCTTACACAGACTATTACAGAGAAACTTGTTTTTCAACCAAGGGTATTGAGATACAAACATCACACCAGAAAAAAAAAAAAAAAGCTCTGGCAGCCTACATAATATATGGAAAAAGCATCAAGCTTGCAGGATTGTTCTCTTTTAGAGACTACAAACAGAATTGAAGAACAAAGAGGATTGTAACAGCTGTTTGCTTTGCTTTCCTGGCATTTCTGTATCTCAAGTTTAAAGGAAAAAAAATGAAAAAAACAAACCTAACCAATACAAAAGGGTAAACTTGATAAACCAAAAGGTAAAAGGAGCCATTTTTACTGCAGAACTGCCTTGAATGCACCTCAAAATCTCTCAACATTTC
Source organism: Melozone crissalis (assembly GCF_028551555.1). NCBI lineage: Eukaryota > Metazoa > Chordata > Aves > Passeriformes > Passerellidae > Melozone > Melozone crissalis. The sequence goes on from NW_026535823.1 coordinate 29,587,440, forward strand.
CACTACAGTAAATGCATTAAAAGTGAAATTTGTGCCATGTATTTACTCTTCCAGCAGGAGGCTGTGAAGTGCAGCACAAAGTACAGGAGGTGGGAATCCAGATGAATTTTTACTGGTCTACCTTAGCTTTTTTCACTTTAGCCACTATTCTCCCTGAACAGCACTGAATTCCTTCAACAGCACTTCTAGATCTGCTCTTCCTGTGCCACAGTGAATTGCAATTGCAATAGAAAGTTTCTACAGAAAATCAGAAGCTTGTAACCACAGTATTTTCTTAAGGGATATAGTTTAAAATTATATTTTAATGATTAATAATATAATATTATAGTTTATATATTAAGATACTATGTATATTATTATACATGCCCACACAAAATTATTATACATTCTTTGACTTTAAAAGGGAAATGTTTACTATGGAAGGCAACTGGTTTTTTCTGTTCAAGAAAGAAAAAAGAAAATGCTTTAGCAATACAGGCAGATGCACAAGAGTATTCAGAAAGAATTTAAGAAAAAAGTGCCCTCCAAGAGGCAGATGAATATAAGGCATTTTCTGTGTTGGACACAAGCAAAATAGAAAGTAGAAACCCTTTTCAAAGCACTTGAGAAAAGTATTAGGGATGAATTAAATGTAAATTAAACCTGAATTTTTCAGCATCCCAACTTATATGGGAAACTATACATTTGAAACAATTTAAACAGTATTTAAATATATAGTGTTCTAGTGTAGAGGCCTAACTCTTGTGTGTGTTGTGTGTGCACTTTATATTTGTGTGTATATGTTTGTAAAAAGAGAGGTGTGTTTTATTAGATGAGTACAGTTGGAAAAAATACATAATCCCCTTGTCAGTCTAATATCAGGAATTATCCCTCCCTTGAAACCTTTTCTCTCACATCACCATGATCATGGTTACAAGACTATTTACTTACAAATCTTAAAAAAGCTCCCTTGGTGAACTTGAAAATTGCATCTCCTGCCTTCAACTGCAGTACTTCAGTCCCTTAAAAGAGACAGCAGAAATATGAAATTTGTGTGTTTCATACTTCATCCTGAGTGCTATAAAAACTCTTGTTTGCTCTCCTCAGTCCTACCAGACACAAGCATCCAGTTGCATGTCAAGCAGCAGCCCTGGATAACAAAACAAGCTCTGACACTGAGCAAGAGAGAGGCAGCAGTGTTGGGGTTTTGGTGCTGCAGGATAAACTCTGAGGTCCACAGGGAAATCTAAATGGTGTATTTTTCTGTTTACCTTCAGGTGACAATGTCCAAATGCTGCAACACATCACTGAGCCTCTGTTACAAAAACTCCTGTCACCAAGAATAAAAATGGATGGATGAATAATGGTCAGGCTGGACCTTCTGCCTCCTGCCAGCAGGATTGAGCAGAGATTTAAAAACAGCTTGTAAGCAATATGCAGCCAATCTAGACCTATATAATCGGACCCAGAATCATCAGCATTACACAGACATCAACTTACCTCTGAACAGAGACAAGGGACTTGCTGGTGCTTCTCAAAGGACCCAGATTCATTGACTGAAGTCATTGAAAGCATTACTTTGTTTCACAATCTGTTTTTCAGCACTGAATAGGTTATTTTTTCCTTCTTAAAAGCTTGCATTCTGATTAAATTGAAAAAATATTATTAAGTCTGCCCTTCTCTATATAAAAAAAAGAATGTTTCAGGATAACCCGTAAAGTATTTTGTATGTTTTCTTCAAGTAAGACACAACATTTATGAAAGAGATTTTTGTTTTGATCAAATGAATAACAAAAAAGCATAACGGCAAATACATCTGAACAGATGAAGGAACAGGATTTCCCTTTTTTATTTTAATTCACTGCCACCTCTTTCTACATCTTCCAGCAAGATCAACATTTCAGTATTTCCATCAACTGCAAAGCAAGGACAATTCAAACATGTGCAAACATGCTGGGTACAGTGGGTCACCAATCCTGAAAGGCAGAGCTTTACCTCCATTGTCCACATTTTTCTCCAGGGTGTAAAAAGTGTGGCTTCAAGGGGAGAAAGAGAGAGAGGGAGGGAGGGAAGGAAGGAGGGAGGGATGCTCAGCTTTAGATGCCAGTTTCCTGACAAGAAGTCATTTTCATGATAAGTCATCTGCAAAAGCTGTGCAGTCAAGAAGCTTTGTATTTGTCTCCTATGTAACATACTCCACATAGCAATCATTTCTATCCAAATGGACATATCCAAATCTAATGTTGTGGCAGCAAAACTGCCCTGTGATGAGGCACCCTGATCATTAAAAAAAGACAAGAGGCATCTTTGTAAAGCATTTGGTGCTACATGATTCCTTCAGTGCTTCCTCCGGAAGGAAGACTTCCCTGAAAATTATTTCACTCCTTTTTTTAAACTGAACTTGGTGCAACCCTTTCAGGTTACTTTGAAGAAAAATGTTGAATCAATCCACATTCTAAAATGCCTCAGAAAGAAGCAAAATCCCAGCAGTAAATCCACCTAATTAAGTGAGGGTGTATCTAGCCCATAGCTATTATCACTTCTCAGCTTAATATTTTTAAACTGTATGTGGAGCAGGCAGTAAGCTCTTCTCATTATTTCTCAAATGAAGCTGAGTAGATCTAACCCAAATTATGGCAAGATAAACCAGACAACTTAAGTGATGAAAATTATACTTTTCCCTCTGCTTTAGGGACGCTTCTGGCTCATCTGTCCTCTGATCAAGGTGAGCCTGATAAAGCTGAAAATTACACTGTGTGACTGGATTGTATGAGATTATCTTTCCCCTGAGAAGTGATTTATTTTAGTAACTCTTAATGAATAAGAAACTTTCTGCTCCAACACGCTGCTCTTCTTGTGTGGGCATGGCTCCTTATTGCTTTGAGTGAGAGATCACATAAAGGAAATGGAGAATCTGAGTGGCTACATCTTCTTCATGGTTCAAAGACAATTTTGTGTTATAAGATAGACCTTCAGGGACCACCAATTCCATAAAAAGTGAAAATTGATGTCATCAGTTCGTGGGTTTAACTGCAAAAGTCACTGGCATATCTTCCACTTTTTGAGTGTGAGGGAAGTCCAGTTTTGGTTTTGAGGGATCTTGCTTTGTAGAATTTGGGGGTGCTCGACCTTTAGATGATTCCAGGAGATGTTGCATGTTAAGTCTGAAAATAAGGCGAGGATCTGGTCCAGAAAGAGATGGGCAATTGCAGCTCTCTCTTATTTTAAGAGCCTGTGAACACATGGGAAAACAAATCAAATAGGAAAAACAAGAAAGGTTTCAGTCAATGACTTTGGCTTTCCAGACAGGTTTGCATTTGCACATTGGTTAGTGTAATAATGAGCCTGAATTGTTACTGAACAACTGCTCAACAGAAACCAGGAATTCCTGAGACAAAATGGAGCAACATGGTAAAACAATGTGGAAAATGAAAAGTGAAATTATTTTCTCACACCGTGATCTCCAAGGATGGATGCTCTAAAAGGTACAACATAATTAAACAGGAAGTTCTCCAATGTTTTCTGTGATACTTGTCCACATCAGTACCTTTTAATTTATATTCATATAAACTAAACTTTTTGTAGCCCTTTCAGGCCACTTTGAAGAAAAAAGTTGAATCAATCCATACTCTAAAATGCCTGAGAGAGAAGAAAAATCCCAGCAGGAACTCCACTTAATTAAGTGGGGGTATATCCAGCCCACAGCCCACAGCCCCAGCCCACATACTGCACTCAGCTTTATATTTTTATATTTATATTTACATTCAAATGCAAATGAAAATGACTGCATCAAGGAAAAAAGGGCTCTGAATAATTTACTTCCTCAGATATGTTCTATTATTGAAGTAACTATACATGGATGTCTGACTCCAAAAAGGAGGGAAAATCTCCAATAACATAATGGACTTTTAACTGTTTGGCACAGAGATCCAGATGGTTCATCAGTGTAGCTAAGCTCCTGTTACACAAGTGATCTCATCTCCAAGAAGCATTTGGAGTATTCCAAGTCTCCAAGTATGATGAGAAAATCATGTCACAAGAAAATAATGTCTATAGAACGTAACAATTTCTCTGGATAAAAAGATCAGCAGTAAGAGACCAAACTTTTAGTTAGTCCTGCTCAATGAGTAAGTGCCATTGCTTGCATTTCACAAGTAAGAAAATAGGGGCACAAAGGAGCCAGAGAATCTCCTAGAGAACCAAAATTCATTAGCACAAGCACATTCCCCCCAGATCTGTCTGCCTGGCAACCTGAGAAAGGAATGACAGTGGATGAATCTCACATCTCAAAGGCTCTGTGGAGAAATTGATACCAACCTGTTCAAAGTCAGCTCTTCTAAAGGATGCTTAAATTGTGTTCATTGTAAAGCTGAACATACCTTAATTAGACCACACAAACTGGCAGCTCCTGTGTTTGGCACACAACAAGTGATGAGGTGCTTTGTAAGCAGCTGTACACAGAACTACTGGATCCATGGATCCTCCTAGAACTCATTTAAGCTAATTAAGAAAAGTAGATTCTATGTATCATATAGCAAAATAGAACTCTAGAACTCTAGCTCTAGAGGGTTCTACATCTCCACTGAGAACTACTTTTTCAAGACCTGCAAAATGAAACACCAAGACCAGAACAAGTCTGATGGTTACCATTAATCAATGGTCACTGTGGTATGATCACATTTGTTCAATATTGTCCTGACCTCAATTAACAGCATAAACCATGGGCAGATTTACATCCAGCTCTGTTTTTAATCCTTTTATAGAGAAACAGTTCAAATGTGCATTTTATTCCACTTCATAATCATGGATTCCTGAAATGCAATGGCCAGAGCTGCCCTGAGTGGTAGCCAGGTGCTTCCTGGCCAATATTTGGGACTGACAGCAGAAAACACATGCTGATTCATTTGTTCTAGATGGATTCATGAGGAGGAAGACAAAATACAGTTTTCATAGCAGTCCTAGCGTTGCATTGTAGACAGAGCAGAAATTTTTAATCTGCTTTATATCCACTAGCTTTGTCTGAAATATCAAACCAAATATTCCAGTACAGCTCTGCACAAGTATTTGCCCATCATTTTGAAACACTTTGATATTCTTCCACAGGAGGCACTGGAAACATCTTACTACAGCAGATTTTAAAATAGAAGAGCAGAGCTTCTTAACTCATTTTTATCTATAAGGAGGTTCCAAAACATATTTCTCCTCTAACTTTACTACAGTGAACTGATAGAATTTGCTGTAAATGGCTAGAAACAAACAGAATTTAAAATTAACAAACGGTTTTGGAAAAAGACACATTCCAAAAATGTAGCAAGAGTTCCTCCAGTTGTTTCTTGCTGAAATGTAAAATTCAAATTACTGGATACACAAGTCTGGATTAGGCATGCAAATACTGTTCCTGTCTAAGTTTTTAAAAATATGACTAAAGCTTTCACAGCTTGTTTTTCTACAGCTGTTTCTATGATTGTCCACGTAGTCACCAGATGTAACTGTACTGCTGAACACTCTCCTGCTTCAGTGACCAATCCATTCCTAAACTGACATTTGTGATAAACCAAGAGTTTTCTCTTGTTCTCTTCTAGAACATAAGCTGCTGCAAGACTGCATTAATGTCAAGCAGTGTTATTCAAGGCAAATGGGAATATAAAGATTTAGGCTGCATCCTGGAAAAGGCAACATAATCCTCTTTAAAACTAATTTAGCAATTTTGTATCTCTCAGTTTTCTTGGCTAAACAGTACCTGACCTATTTCCATAGTTTCACTCACCTGAAGTCCCAACAGCAAAGATAAAGACCAGTACTTCAGGTGAACATTCTTACCCTGTGGTTCTTGCTAGACATAAAGATGTGCAAGGGGGTAGAGGGGAGGAATTCAACATCAGCACCTCACATGCCAGTGAAAAACTCCAGATATGGAAAGAAAAGCCAGGTTAACTTGTCACCTCCCTGCTCAGGACAGCAGTTACACATTCCAGTGAGGGCAGCCACCTGCCTGCTGATTGGTTCAGGAGATCCCAAATAAAACATCCAAACTCTTGCTTGTAAGTTACAAAGGTGAAGCTGTTTTTCTTGTTAATACAACCACAGTCACCTCCTGCAATGTTTGGGAGCAGGGAAGGCAGAATTAGCCAGGTCTCCCTCATCCTATCACCTCCATGTAAATGTAAAGCTACCAGCAGAGGCAAATAGAAAAATAAGTAATTTTTAGCTCCCAATATTAATCCCTCACACTGTCACAGACACCAGACTACCTGCTGGTCTCAAGCCCTTAGAGTCTTAATGAAGTAGCAGTAAAAAGATGACTAAAGGAATTGACAGACTTTACTGGATAGAGAAGAAAAGCAGCTTATATACAATGCTAATACTTCCAACCTTCCATTGATGTTGGCATAGGAAAGAGAAATTGTGACAAAATATTTAATAACTTTTTAGGGAGGATAGAAATGCAGGTCAGTGATTTTTATTCTTGTTTCTATGTTGATATGGCTTAATTAATGTATTCTAGTACTAGAATTAACTAGTAATGTTAATTTATGAAGTAATGTTCACATGATAAGCAAAGGGCAAATATACCAACCTGCTTTTGAAAAGGAAGGAAAATAAATGTATCTCCCATATCAAAAGGCAGCAGAGGAAAAAGCATTAACTACACAAAAATTAATAAAAAAGGCAGCAGAGGAAAAAGTATTAACTACACAAAAATTAATAAAAATAATAAGAGCCAATGTGGATTTGACAAAACCAGGTGTTGCCAAAGTAAATGAATTAACTTTTTTTGACAAGTTAAATGACCTAGCAAACAATACAAGCAGTGCAATTGATATATCCCAACTTATTATTAGACTCTAAATGACCTCACCATGGCATTTCCACAAGAAAGTGGAAACAGGACTTACAGTGAATCAAAAATGGAATCTGAGCCAACAACATGATGCTAAAAAAGCAAATGTCACATCAAGATGAATTTTTGTATCACAGGCAAGGCTCAGTAGATAACTTCTGCTTTATTCAGTGCTGCATTTGAACAGCATACTTGGAAACAGATACTGCCCCAAGTCAGAGAACATGAAAATAAAACATTGAGATCAACTAAAAGATTCTGCAGCTTCTCTCTGGCACTACACTCCCACAGTCTCTCTGTCTCCAGAACAATGATCATCTTCTCACTCCTATATAAAATTATTTTATGATTTCTTTTTCTGAAAATAAAACATATCTCTCTAGCCTCCATGCAGGAATTCTAAGAGATTTGAGTTTCCTATTTAAGAGTGTACTCTGTTTTCCTGGTTTGCTATCCTAACACCTCTCTGTCTGAGGGGAAAACACTTTCAAAACACAGCAAATCTTTTTTATTTGTTTTATTTCATTTCCAGGACAGCATCACTTTTTAACTGCTTATGGCTCTCTTGTGTACTGATTCCTCTGTGTGGCTGTAGCTTCCAGCTTGCTCAGAAAACCAGATGTAACATCTTTAACACTCATTTGATTTGCTCTCAGGCTTTTAATGACTTGAAAGGGATCCCTGTGATAGTTCCCCTTTAATTTACACTTCCTGAGACTGTTCAGTCACCTCATTCAGATGTGACATTTCATTACCTGAAGAAAAATTCTCACTTTATATGATTGCATCTTATTGTGAACCTGCTTAAAAGTCTTTAGAGAAAGATTAGAGAAGTCCAAAATCTTGTCCCTATTTGTCCCAGCTATAGTAGCTGGTCTAATAGGAGATGTATTGTCCTGAAACCATTTCAGCTCCAAAAAGAGCAGCACATGAAACCAAATAATCTCATGATGGATCTGACACTGAGGCTTAAGAAGCATCAGTTTCTTCACAGAGAGACACTAGAGACAAAAAGGCCTTTTTTGATAATCTGGCTTCTCTCCTGGGCTCTGAATATCTTATGGAAATTAATATATGGTAAACATTCTGTTCTAAAGAGCTCAAAGCACATGAACAATGAAACAAAAAGCTGATATTGAGCAACAATAAAAACCTGGGGTTCCCTTTCCATGCCTGAAATCCAGCCTGAAGGCAGCAGCTCCCAGAAGAAGAGGAGTCAATGCTGCAGACAAGAAGCTCCTCTACACATTTTCTTTCATCTTTATTCTAGTTTTGTAGCGCCAACCTCACTTACTTTGTGAACTGCTAAAAACAGGAAGCATTCAGCCCCTGTTTTCTCATCCTACTCCAAAGAATGTTTAAGGTAAAAGGCAAACAAAAACATCTCCCCTCAATTATCTTCTGGAAGATCTTCCCAGCCTTCCCTGCTCTTGGAAGTGAGAGCAGCTGTAAGAAGATGGGAGCTGCTCCACCTGCTAAACTATGAGAGATGAGACAGAAATAACAGTTCTACACAGTTGCTCAGTTCTTTAACTTATTTGCTCAGGCCTGGGGTAGAACATAAGAAGTAATTTATTTCATTACTTCTTTATAAGCCAGTCAACAACTACATGAAAATAAACGATCCTGAACCCTTTATGTTCAATCTAGCTAAAATTGAGGCTCCACAACAAAAATAATTTTCTATTCAGCTGCTCAAATGTGTTAGAAAATCCATCAAAAGCATTCTCCCAGCCTGTTTTTGCAAAGTACAAGCTTTGTGTATATTAATTTGAAATATCCAGTCTAGCCACTCTCCAGCCTCCTATCCCTAATGCTGACTTTGATTTATGCCATCATTTAGAATATTTACTGTATTCATTCTCATCAAAGGATTCATGAAACTCTTTTTTTTCTCCTTTGAAGTCAGCAAACACCTCAACATTTTAGAGCTCCCTCTGCCAATAAATCTTCAAGTGTCTTTACAGTTTGGAACTAAGAAAGACTTAAAGGGACAGAGTTTAAAAAAAAAAAAAGGAGAAGAATAGTTGGTTATAAAAAAGAGTATTTCCAAACACAGTTTAGCTTGCTGAAAAACAGTGTTGTAGTGGAGTGCTTTAACACTCTATTTTATTTTTTTTTTATTTGCTACAAAAGCAAGAGAAGTCAAGACAATTCAGGGATCCAACTCAAAAACTGCCTTTCCAAAATGGCAAAAAAATAGAAAGGGTGGATGAGACCTGTGGCACTGTTACATCTATATCAAAAGGCCATTCAAAAGAAAAAATTTTCTACTTTGATCAGAAATCAGAAAAAAACCCCAAACCTCATGGAATATAATTACATTTTACCTGTGCTATCTTTTAATAAAACCTTTGAGGTTGAAAGTTTTGCAATGGAGAATTTCTGTAAGGATAAAGAGAAAGGTAAGCATGGTGCTATCAGAGTAAATTGGGAATCAATACCAAAGCAGGTAATTAATCAATTAATACCAAACTACTTCAGGCAAGTTTCCTCAGAGGAGAAGCCACTTCCCTGAGCCCTGCTCACCTCTGGGATGAGGCGCTCCAGGTGCTCAGCCCTGTTCTCATGGGAAGGGTGTGTGGAGAGCCACTCTGGCAGCTTGGGCTGCCCCTGCATGGCCTCTGCCAGCTCCATCTGCTGCCAGAACACGCTGCTGGCTCTGACATCCACACAGGCCTGGCAAGAGATGGGAAACAGAAACACCAATGTGTCACAGACATTTTTTCATAGAAATCCTTTCCTTCAGATTCGTGCATCGTCTGGGAAGCAAGGGCCTCAGAAGAGAATGTAAACAATTGTTATCAGCTGCTGTGAAATGCAATGGGATGCACCTGTGATTGGTTCACGTTCCCATGTTTATAATTAAAGGCCAATCACAGGAGCAAGCTGGGGACAGAGTCCCTGGACACAACTTTGTTAGAGATTCTTCCATTCTATTCTTAGCTTAGCAGCTCGGCAACTTCTCTCTTTATTCCTATTAGTATAGTAATAATGTATTATATATCATATATCAATAAATCCAGCCTTCTGATCAAGAAACAAGATTCTCGTCTTTCTCTCACCCCAAGCAACCCACTCAGGTCGCTGTAATACCAAAGGATGCTTAAAGTAATAAATACACAGTGTAATTGATACTGAATTACAAAAGACATCTTAAATTTTAAGTTTCTAAAGAACGTCTAGATGGTCCATACACCTGACAGGAATAAGCTGTTCCAAAATATCTAAAAGCAATAAAAAACTCATGCACACACTGGATCTATTCCTTTTAATACCTGTGCTTTAAAAAAACTTACATCTGAGTTATGAAAATTCAACAGGAAGGAAAGGTTTACCATTTCTGCCCTATACTTGCTCTTTAAAAAAAGCTCAGTGCAAATTCAAAGTTATATTTACTAGAACAAATTAATCATTTCCACAGATCTAGGCAAAGTTACAGGAAGAAGTTGAGAGTAAAAATATAAGGTGATAATAAATCATACTTAAATATACCTAAAAAGTAACTGGAAATGCTTTTCTGTAATTGATTACACAGCCTTCCATGGGTGATCTGTGGAATCCATGACAATAAAACAGGAATTCTGTAGAATTCCTGACTCTCTTCAAGAAGTATATATTTAATCATAGAAAGCCAGAAAACAGTAACTTTTAGAATTGCTTTTGTGTATCACCACAGACTTCTCTATTTTTAGGTTTAAGTATAAAAGAAAAATAAACAAGATTTCTTACACTGACCTTTATTAGCTAAGAAAAAAAAAAAGGGACTAGTGGGCAGAAGATAAGAAAATTATTTCTTCCCATTCCCTCTCCCAGGAACAGATATGGTGCTTTATCCTTTGAATTTATTCATTTAAATTACTATTATAAAAAGGTTATCTGCACAACCAGAGAAATGTTCATATGTCACTTGACTAATTTACTTCTGGTATGGCCCTACTTTTGCAGTATTAGAAAGCAGTGAGCACAAACACAGTAATTACATTTTTTTAATTGATTGTATTATTCCCTTAGACAACTTCAAATTACAAATGCAGTTCTAATCCCAGAATCAAAGCTAATTTTTAGAACCCTTCCTCAAAGTAATATTAATAACTATGAAAAGGAAATTTTGCTAATGAAATATTAACACTAGATGGTGCTGCTCTCAATGGTATCTCATACATAAGTCCATTGCACTTAGCCAGAAATCAGAGCTGGTTCAGTTCCTTTAATATAGAATTAAATTCCCCAGGGGGAAAAAAAGTAATTGAAAAAATAAACTATGAAAAAATGCTGAGTAGCTTCAGACCAAATTATTGCATTGCTTCAGCAAAGCTGTATTGTTGTTATGGCTGTATTTCACTTAAATCTTTAAATCTTTACATATAATTAAATCCTACTTATGCAAGATCCCTATTTAGAGTTCTCCTCTTTACAAACACATGGGGTTTCTTTTAATAGCAACAAACTACAAGGAAAGGAGACTGTGCAGGTAGTGCACAACTTTACACACCTCAATGTTATTACATCCAATTAGCCACAATGACTTTGTCTTTCCCTAAAAGCTCTTTTATTTCCCACCACTTCATAAAACTACAGATCTTCACAAACTTACAGTTTACCTCCATATGAAGAATGAAACTCCCTCTGACTGTAACAGAAACTGAAAAATGTCTGGTACTTATTTTTTTGCTAATTTTATTTTTTTGCTAATAAAACCAATCAGTTGTAGTTACCTTTGCAGCAAACTGAAGTCCCACTTTATCAGCTTCAGCCTCCAGGGTTCTGCTGTAGGGTCTATCAAACATGAACTGCAAAGAAACACATCAAAGTTCTGTTGCTGGGTCTGGAATGTGTACCAAGATAGAGCCTCATAGCTGTGTTTTAACCTTCTCATAAGGAGTGGGGTTTATCTATCTAATGCTCACATTGCATGTGATCAGTATTAATTTTCTTAATGTAATCTCTAATTCCATTATGTGTAACTCATTGATCCTGTATTCAGTTGAAATTAATTCAAATTAGTTGCATTTTCATGGGCACTATCAGCAGCCATTCTCATTTTGCAGCAACTGAAAGCTAAATACCAACTTTTCACCAGAACTTTTCCACTTCACTCTTTTATTGACATCAAGATTTTTCTTGCAGAAACTGTATGTAAAAAATTCCAGTGGTTCCCTAAACTTTAAGCATGGTATCATCTATTTCTGATGGCAAACTGGAATGTAACCATAAATATTTGCATGCAGAAATCACTCCTTTGCCATGACTATCCCTAACAAGCTTCAAACTGCTCTTGAGAAATCAAACTAGAAGACATAAAGCTGACCAAACTCCTGTCCCATTTTTCTAGAGCATTAACACACCTAAGAGGCAGTGGTGGCTTTCTCAAATGTAATTCATGTAGATTTGGGCAGCCTTAGCCTAGTCTGTCATGTTATAGTAAATGCAAATCAGGACTTGTTTAAACAGCCTGCTCCTGCAGAGATAAGGAACCTGTCACAACATCCTGGTTTAGTCATCCATTAGGAAATGTCAACTGTGCAAGGTTAGAGAAGAGAGAAAGGCCTATCAGCTCAAAAAGGTTCTATCAGCTCTTTATCTGGCTAGAGAAATTTGTCCGCCTTAAAAGTTTCAGGGGAAAAAGCCCCAAAACCAAAACTAGAAACCACAAACCAATTTGAAATGAAGAGCACCAGAGAAGTGGTTCAGTCCCTTGAGTACATAAAGGTAGCTGTAACTTTTTGCTGCTTTCCAAAGTAGGACTGATAGTTTTTCTTTCCTAAGTCAAAAACAGAAGCCAACCAAATCTGGTTTTAAAAGCCAAACATGCTGGTTTAGAAGTAAGCAGAGATGAGGTCACTTTTTAAATTTTTAGTTTCCATTCAGACCTTAAACATTGTAATTATAAATATATTTTTTAAATCCTCTGATGATAAAGTAATTCCTTGAAGTGGAATTCATGGTTTTATTGCCTTGAAAAGTGTTCCAGGTCTGTTGGTGCACATATATTCACTAAACAGCAAAGAAGCCCCTGGCTAGTCTGTCATATATTCCTGAAGCACCATTTCCTAGTTAGCCAGATAAACCATTTGATTAATTATTAATCACTTTTTAAACAGAGAAATTAAATTTGTAACCTACAAAAAAGTCCTGAGGTATCTAACCTACAGTGGTATTCATCAGCTACTGAAAAATGGAATTGTTTAAAAAATCTTTTGTGAATGTGCTAGAGTGAAAAATTAAAACTTCAAACTCTGATCTAAAATTCTTGTCAGAAATTTGATAGAAAAAAAGATGAATTTTATTTTTTCAATTTCATTATCAGAGCTGCCTGTGTATGTTGAATAAAAGGGAGTTCCAGGGATGTTGACTGCCCAAAACACCAGTTTTTACATGAAATAAAAATCTTATGGTGTGAGGTGGAGAAGAAAGGAGGATGAAGTACTGCACCTGCACATACTGGTGTGTGGGGCATGAGTAAAACTCAGAGCCATGCTTGGTGTTATTCCAAGAATAATTCCTAGGCTTTAGTTCCCATATAAAATACCTGCTGCTCTATAACAAAACCAATATGTTTCAGTCCAGAAATACAAGCTTAAGGAACAACTCCAAGTAAATGTAATAAGAAAAGTTAACAATTTATTAAGGAAAGAAACTCCATTATCTTTGGGGGAAAGGCAGAACTGAAGCTCTCATGCCCAAAGGCCTACAAAGAATCACTGGGAAACACTTAGAGTCAATAATAAAAAATACACAATAGTCACCAGGTCAAAAAGTCAAGCCTCTAAGGACATAAGAGAAAAACAAATATTGAAACAGAAGCAAGTACCACAGCGTGGCTCAAATAACCCTTTCACAGAATGGGATGCTAAAGCTTTACAAAGCAAAATACAGTTCTGGAAGAAGAGGAAGAGAAACATCCTGAGAAAATGTGCAGAACAATTCACTTTCATGTAAGTACAACAGGCAAATACTGAATGAGAGAAACAGACACTGCACTCCTGGGTGACTAAAAAATCTCAGTTTCCTATTCAGTTTCTTTTGTCTATGGGATCAAAGCTTTACAAGTATTTATCCCTTCAACATTACTGAAGTTTGCTCAGCCTTTAAACCAGGACAGAATCCCACAGATGATGTTTCCTTTGCACAGGACTCAGAACTTAAACCCTGACTCCCTTTCCAACCTAAAGCACAGCTCCAGCCCATGATGCCAAAACTCCATTCTCTGTGGAGAGGAGGAGATGCTGACAGGGAGTTGAATCTTGCTGTCTAAATTATGAGCAGTCTCAGGATTCATTCACACTTTGTTTTTGCCAAATTCAGCTCTTCAGAATGCTGGCTAGCATTCATCAATGTATTGGTTTCTTAGCTACATGTGCAAATATCCAAGCTCTTAGGAGATAATTTATGTTCAGAATCCACACATCTCCCCATTAGCATAAGAGCTACCAAAACAGATTGGTTATGTTTAATTTCTTGTTTTTGAGGAGCTGGAGGAAATCTCAGGAAAAACACCAAGTTAAAGAAACCAAAGAGATTTTTCACTTTAATTCAGATTCCAGTTTTATGATCTAAGCAAATTTCTATTTAAAAAAACCACACTTTTTAAAAAATAAATGGAGCAGTAACTGTCCAGAGAGTAAATTACACTGCTGAAGAAAACTGGCACCAGAAATCCTCTGAATTTTACTTTGCTGCAATATCTGCTGGCTGAAAAGATTATTTTAGTAACTTATACTATAGCATGGGTGTTTAAATTCTCAATTTTTTAATCTTGGAAATCATTCTTATCACTAACAATATATTTAAAGAATTCCATATATTTTATTTGGTTTAGGAAGAATTTAATAACTATTTAAAATAAAAACATGGCATTTTACCATATACAATTTTAAAGGACAAGTTACCTTTCTAAAAGACAATCATTTGTCTTAATTGGCAGCAGGTTCCTGCAGCCTGTGCAACTAAACCCAGTCATTTAGGGAAACCTAAAGTTCTTCAACATGACAAATGAAAATCAGCATCAACTAAAGCAGAATCAGATTTATGAGAACATATTCCATAACAGACTCAAATATTAATTTTTTGTTACATTTCTCCTCTTGCCTTTCTCCCCAAACTTACTACTTAGTTTAGCAAAAGAATAAAAATTATCATTCCAAGGAAATCAGGAAGGACAATAGAAAATGTCAGCCTTACCTCCTGCAACTTGCTCTGAATCCACTGGCCAACAACTGCCAAACTATCACGAGGACAGATGGCCCAAATCATTGTGAGAAAGATGAGTGAGAGGAAATCCAAGAAGTGAACCAGGCTGGCTTTCTCTGCCTGCAAACAGAAATTGTCTCATTTTCATTCCTTACTGTCTGACATTTCTTTAGAACATTAAGAGAATTTGGAAACACTTTAAAAGTCACTGATTTTTTTTTTTCCTGTGGAGCCACAGGAAGAGGGCAAGCACAACATTCCCTGCTTGTACCAAAACAAACAAACAAACAAACAAACAAAAAATCCAGTTGGATACAAGGTACTTTCAGGCCAGAATTCACTTAAGATGCAAACAGCTGGAACAAACACATTCTGCCTATCAGACCCTCTGAGAGACTCAAAGCTTCAGGTAGGATGGAGGCAACAAGCAGAAAAAGTTCGTCAGTAAAAAGGCCAGGAAACATCTCAGTGTGAATGAAAAATCTATAAAAATACCTCAAAAATTGTTCTTTACATTAAGTTGAGAAGAGATAACACATCACTGAGACAGGATCATCAATGGGATAAGGGAACAGTACACATAATGTATTTCTCTTTTATTTTCTGCTGCTTTCCTTTAAATTCAGAATCCATGAGATTATTCTGTTTCCCAGAGCTCTATCTGACATTGCAACAAATTGATCAGAGCATTTACAAACAGGATCATGCAATACTTCTCTCTGGGCCTGCTGGGTGACACTAGATGCCATACAAATAAGATAAGTTCTTTTTCATTATCAGAAATATCTTTTAGTCTAAAGGGTTGGTTGGCTGAACCAAGCCCAAGAAACCATGATGTTGCTCACCCAAAATCATACAAGAACCAAGCTCTGGGTATTCCAGAATTTGACATTCTAAAACTGAGTGCTCCAATAATAACAGTATCAAGTATTTTAAGATACTTTTTAAAGTTGCATACACTTCTCAGGTAATAATAATTATAGAAGTAAGAGAGTTACTGAGCAGCTCCAGTTCTTTATGCCTGTGCTGTAAGAGAGAGATCTGCAGACCAAGCTCTAAATGACTCTTGAAATTGAGTCATAATTTACCTGTACAGCTGTGAATAAAAGCCTGGCAGCCTCTGTGTTCACAGGGACCACCACAGGTCTTCTGACAGTTATTAAGTGCTACACAAATAATAAAGATCTACTGTAGCAGGCTACTCATTTCAAACTCAATTTTGCATTAATTAGATAGAGTCACAGTGAAAAGTTGGTTGGTAATGATAGGGAAAATCATAACTAGAGTAATTAGAATGAATAATTTAAGAATATTAGACATCTTTCTTTAAAGACTTACTGCATGTTCCAGCACAGCATGAGCTATTTCATGTCCTAAAATAAACGACAGCTGATGAATATCAGAAACTGCCTCCAGTAAGCCAGTAAAAACAAACACTTGACCATTCTGTAAACAAAGAGAATAAAAATTAAGTGGGAGACATATCAAGTGCTGTTTCAATATTATTATTTCTTGTGTGGTGTACAACTTACTGGAAGCACAAAAGCATTTACACCTGGTTCATCCACCACATGGATAACCCACTTGAGAGCTGAGACCTGGGGGATGTCCTTGTTGCTTTCAGACAAATGCCCAACAACTCTCTCCACAACCTGGTAGCGTGCATCTGCCTCAGGTAACATCTGATTTTTGAACTGCTCCATCCACTGAAAAAAAAATTCATTGGTCCTAATTTTTAAGGTGGACAAAAGTATACAAAACATGTAATTTGAAAATATCCTGTATTTGTGCTGTTCTTACCTCGTGTCTCTGACAGATGGGAATATGGATACATTTGGATATGGCTTATCAAGTTTCACTTTACAACAGGAAATCACAGAACTCAAAATTACAGGACAAGAACTTACAAAAATTACAATGGACAAGAAATAGTTAAGAATGTTTGCTACAAGCATGTTATATGCTTTGTAACCATTATGTGCTTCTCGTGGAAAGGGAATTCTAAAGAAGGATGGGGACAAGATGAGGAGGTAACAGATGAAGGGACCCCTCAGGGTTCTGAGCATGAAGTTCAAAACTCATCAAGGACACTACAAGGTTTGTTTGTCCACTTCATTAACAGGACTATCTCATCACTAAAAAAGCAACAATTTTTGAGTACTTTCAATTTCTTGTCTAAAGTCTTACCATATCATATTCCATCTGTGACAGCTCCCTAAAATGCTCTTTGTCAAACACCAAGAGTCGAGCACGCCCGGTGATGGGTGTCTCCTCCAGGTGGGTAAAATAAAACATGATAAACACAACTCCCAAGCTGCTGATACCCAGCAGGATCTTCCATTTGTTTTTTCTTGCACTCTCTTTGAAGAGTTCCCTTTTATTAGGAGGAAGTGACTTCCACCAATTTCTTATGCTCCTGTGAGATACAAACAGTGTTAACTCAGGACATTTTTGAAAAGGAATTTGTAACTGTATTCTCTATTTCAGCCTCATCTCATGTAGGAGCTTATGGGGGGTTATACTTTAATTGGCTTCCACTCCACTGCAT